>NW_026555206.1:0-1308750 GCF_021234165.1 Pteronotus mesoamericanus
GGAACGATACCTGGATGAACCACAAACTTATAGGAGGGAGCAACAAATACCCCTTCCCCAGACAGGAAAACAACCACTTTCCTTTGCTCCCAGGCACTGGGAAGACTGCCCTTTCTGGCTCCCCCTGATAGGGGAACCCTAAGTCCCACCCCTCTTCCCCACACTCTTGTGGACACATCTAATGTAGAACAGCACACCTGGACACAAAGAGCCACACCTCCCAACAGCACACAGCTCAGGCTCTCTGCTAAGATCTTTTTCCTGCTACTGAAAGAGATCTCCAGCTCCTGGCAGCTTCTGAAATGTATCAGTTACACAACAGTGAGCATAATCTTCAGTACCGGGGCCACACCTCGACACGATCAGCCAGGGAGCCCCGAAAGGCCTTTTTTCCTTGCAAACAAGATGGAAAACAACTGAATATGGTTCAAGCAAAAAGAGGAGGTTTCACTAAAAATGAAGAGTTCTGAAGTGGCTCAAGGACTGGGTTGCACAAGCAACGCTGGGCATTCTCTGCGTCTGCCTCCCTCTGGGCATCCTTGCCCCTGTTCCTCTTTTTCACACCCCCTCTGCTCCTAGTCTCTCAACTGCCCAAACATAGGGAATCTTGTGTCACACAGAGATCAGCAACTGTTGCTTGAAATCAAGTCGACATTCCTGTGGAAATGAAATCTCCCTGTTTCGGATGCCCACCTCTGGTCTAATAAACTAAACCTGGGGAGTGGACGACACAGAATAATATGGTCAGTGGGATGCATGTGTCATGCAGTGTCATGATGGTCTGTGCAGACCCTGTAAAAGTAGCCACTACCCACCCCAGGACTTAAGCCAAACATTTCTTGACAAGAGTGAAAGAATGGCAGAACCATGTGACTCAGTAGGAAGAAAAAAAAATCTGTGGTGTTAAGGACGAGAAAGTTGGATCCCCATGTTCTAGGAGGAAGCTTCCTAGATCGGGTCTGGTTTGTCTCTAGTGCAGAGAACAAGAAAGGAGGGTCATTTGGACTCTATAGTCACAGCCCGACTGAAGCAGAGGACTAAGGCGAGTACTTCAGAAAATTCAGGTCTTAACCCATTCCTGAGCACAGAGACCTCTCCTGCACTCACACTCATGGGCTGAGGTCAACACAGATCTTAAACACTATTTGACCAAGCCCAACCATAGTAGCCATGGTCTCTAGTTTAGTAGCCTAGGTGCTGAAGATAGGACTTACATCTCAGGAGGTGTTTTGACCTTCTCAATGCCAGGTGACATCATGGGAGCAGATTGGGTTTCTTCCATGCCTGGAAGGTGACAGCAATTTCATAGGGAAGCCACTGTTCTGTTTAATAGCATATCCTCAGATCACTTCTTGTGTCTTAACCCTCCTGGCACTAAACCAGCTCACATCTCATAATGAAGTTACATGGGAGCATTCTGATGCTTGCTTTCTTAGGATCCTATCTTTGTTCTGAGCTCCCTTGATATAAAACACTGACAGCTGAGTCACTTAAGTTCTGGGCATCCTCAATCACTCTTCTCTTCTGGGAATCCTTAATTCAAGTTTAATGGTATGCTTGATGTTAAGTTACCAGTTATTTATATGCTAGAGCCAAGAAACCAGGTATCTATCAGGGGGAACAAAATATTAATTTATAAGTCAGAAATTTATCCAGGCAGCAGGTCATAACTTCACAGATGCTAGAGCCCTACACGTCCCTAACATTAGGTATAAGCTATAGAATTGTGTTCTTGTACACAGTTGAGGTGCTCAGCTAGTAGATTTGAAATGAGTGGCTGATTATGAAGTCTCGAGCCAGGAAAAAAAGAGGAGAGCCTTCTCTTGGTGCAATCACCAAGCGACTCAGAGACCAAGACCCTCCTTATTATTGTTTAACCTAATTGTGACTCTTAGGCCTGTGGCGAATTTTACTGTTTTTTTTTTTCTTGTTTGTTTGTTTGTTTTTGTCAATATTTCAATAGGAGAGACCCTGTGAAGACAGGTTTGTGACCAGTGTCTCTTCTGGGTAGAAGCAGATCAGGGCCAGTGCATAGGTCTCAAATGCCCTCTTTTCCACCACTGTGCTGAGAGCAGAAACGTTGGTGGTTACGACGTTACTGTATAACCCAGCATCTTGGAAAATGAGCCAATGCACAGAAAACAACTGTCCTTGAAGGTCTTGGATGGATCTACCTGGACCTTGAGTTAGATTTGGAGGTGGTTACTTCAGCGTAGGAGCCCCATCTTTACTGGATAAGTTTTTAATATAAGCCTATTTTACTTCCGCTTACTAAAGCAGTGTCGTCTCTCTCAGACAACCTGACTCAAAACACTTAGAGCCACAGAGGAACGCACAAGGGCCTTCCCTGTGTGAGCAAAACAGCACTTTTCATATCTGTTTAGTAAGTAGACAGAGTGAATAGATGAAACAGTGAATTAAACCCTCAATTCCTATTTATAGGCCTGACTGAAGGGCTGAATAAAGAGTTTTCCAGATGTTTCTAGGCCCTTTGATTCGAGGGAATAGCCGTGTGACCCCACTGCCAGCCTTTCTGCATTTACACAAGCTCCCTGAATAGCTGGGGCCAGCCTAGAACAGAAGGGTCAGATGACAATTTCAGGCCAAGCAAATACATTCTGCAACCAGAAAGCAGGATCAGGGCTGGAAAGGGAGGACACAGCCAGTGTGAGTGCAGGCAAGCCCAGCACTCCTGACCATGGCTACGGAGGGCCTGGGAGGATAGGAAGAGGGTGAGCGGGATGTGACGACTCCAAAGACTCAGTTCCAAAACAGAGGGGGGCTGGGAAGACCATTTGAAAGAATAAATATCCTAGAAGGGTCATAAAAATTACTTTAATTAACATAATGAGAATGGACTTGGTCGCCTTATGTTAAAGGGTTTTACAAAATTAAATAATTGTAGTAGTGTGTTACTACTGACACAGGGATAGACAGAACAATATAAAAGCCACTGTAAAGATGCCCTAGTATGTGTACACATAAACATTATAGATGCGTGATAAAAATAGGTTACTAAAATTAAAAGAAAATACTGAATTTTTCCATTAATAATTCTCAGTGGAATGGTTAAGCATTTAGAAAAAATATCAGATTCTTTTAGTTATACCTAAAATTCAAAATCAGAAGAAGATACAAGTAGTGATTTATGTATTATAGGGGAGAAGAGCTACCTAATAGTGATATTGGGGAATAAAATGCAAAGCAATAATATTGATACATCTGACTACACAAAAAATTTATAAAACATCCCTCCCAAATAGTAAAACAACATAAGAGTAAAATTAAGATGCTGATTTGTTTGCAAAATACATAAGAGATAAGTCAATAAGAAAATGATTACTATCTAGTGAGAATGAGAAGAGAAATATCTGAGAATGAGAGGAGAAAATTCATAAAAGAGACATACTGATGGCCAGTAATAATGAAACATGAAAAATGTACAATCTTTGTAGTCACAAAAGAACCTGAAATTAAACAGCAATAAATAACAATGTAAGTAATAAAACTTACAAAAAGTAATAGTAAATTTTATAATAGAAATAAATATATAATAATATAATTATTTAGATTTTGTCAATCTAAAGAAAGAAAGGAAGAAAGGAAGGAAGAAAGAAAGAAAGAAAGAAAGAAAGAAAGAAAGAAAGAAAGAAAGAAAGAAAGAAAGAAAGAAAGAAAGAACGTGGCTGAAACTCTTCTATTACAGTTAGCCTAGGAGAACACAAATAATGGTTGTGAAGCTGTTCTCAATCCTATTAAACTAACCACCACTAATAACAGTCAGCTTATTAAGGCTTTCCAGAATGTAGGCACTGAATGCTACCGTGCCTCCTTAGTTGCTGTGGCCATTTGAAAAAAAAAAAAAGAACTAAGGAATTAAGGAAGGAAGGAAAAGAAGGAATTACGAAGGTGAAGGATTGTGAAAGAGATGGGTAAGAAGGAATAAAGGAAAGAGATATATACCACATCCATGGGTAGCATGGGAAGGAAGGACATTGGAAGTAGAAAATGAATAAAGGAAAAGTAAGCATATAAGTCTTTGGAACACTAAAATTCTAGACCTACAAGCTACTAGGTCCTGGGAACAATACAGTAATTAACTCTGTAATCCAAATGTTAGGGTGCCTGCTTCTCCAACAGTGTAAAAAAAAATGGGACACTTTTAAACTTAGGAGGTTTTCAGCTGCACCTGAGGACCTGAGGCCTGGGCCTGGACCTGTAACCTCAGCCTACTTCCAAGACTGATAATGGCCCTGGTTACAGGATGCGGTAGACTCAAGAGTTTTTACAAAGATGGGAAATTCAGCACAAGATAGGAATTCCTTATAATCCTACTGGTCAACCAATTGTAGAGTGAGCTCATCATATCTTTAAGTCTCTTCTTAACAAACAAAAAAGGAGTCTTCCCCTAAAAATTTACTAGTGATAGACATGTATACCTATAATTTTCTTAATTGTGATGACTCACTTACTACTCCAATAGAGACACATTTCCTCCAGAGTAAGCCCAATGAGGAGTCCTGCCCCTCGGTATTGTATCGGGACCTCCTAGGAAATGGAAATTGGGAGGGGCCCATAGAATTGCTAACCTGGGGGAGAGGGTATGCTTCTGTTTCAGTCCCTACAGGACCCTTGTGGCTACCTGCGAAAACAGTGAAGTTCTACCATGGACATCCCATCTCGACCAGTATGGATAAACAGGGCAGAAACAACATACCTACTCAACTCTGACATGGCTGGGAGAATGCCAGGGATGCCCTTGTCACCGGTCAGCAGCTCACCTGTGATCCTGGCTTCTCCAAGCTGTGTGTCACCCCACTACAATGGAATTCTAGTCAACACTCTGGCGGAAGTGCAACACTGTCTTAGCGGGGACTTTTCATCCAATCTGAAGGGCCAGATCGACCAGATCCAGCTTGAGCTGTGTCAACAACTCCAAGATATTAAAAGACTTACTAAGCAGGAAGTTTTCCAAACCCTTCATGATAATTTGCAATGGCTCAATCCTAAAATTTGGTTTGAGGGTCTAAACTTGCGTATGTGGGTCATGGTCGCTGCAGGATGCTTATTGATTATTATTGTCTTCTGTGCTTTGCGATGCATTTGCAAGCTGTTCCACAGAGATAAAGTGAGGCAAAAACAAGTAGCTGGTTTTGTCGGACTCACCTCAATGTTCACCTTAACAAACAAAAAAGGGAGAGATGTAGGGGGCCGCTTTGAGTGATATTAGGAACTGTAGTCCCATGTAAGTTTAAGGAGAGGACCCTTAAGGCTTGACCGGAACACTGGTAATGTGGTTGATAGGCAAGACCCAATAATAACTCTGAGGGCCCCTGGGGGAAAACAGGCCTAGAAGTAAATTAGACTCCTTGAAGCATGCTTTGTTTCTCCCTGAAGCTCTGTTATTCTCAAACCAGATAGCCAGCTCAAGGCTATTTTTCAAAAAAAAAAGAAATTTACAAAATTCCTGGACCCTGACCCGAATCCCACCTGATGCCATAATGTTTGCTCATCTCGGACCCAAGCGATTCAGTGTGTTCCTGCTGTTGTCTTCTTTAAACAGCACCTATTCTCTGTAAGCTTAAGTTGCTGATGTAACTAGATTGCCTATAGTTCTGCTTGCAACCCGCTCAATAAAAGCCATTGAACACAGGGGCTCGGGACATTCTCCCTTAGAGAGTTCCCCTTCCCCTTTCTTTGAAAGGCAAATGGTATCTGGAACGACTCATTCTTCCATCCTCAGTGACCTGGAGGACTTTGTGGGCCGGAGTCCCCCATAGTGTCCTATGTTTTTCTGAGTATAGCCCTTTTACCTCCTTGATTAAATTTATTCAAAGATAGCTTAAATTTTCTGTTGCAATTGAAAATGTAATTATTTTATTAGTTTCTCTTTCTGATAATTTACTATTGATACAATGTTTAAAATTACATTGAGCACTGGTTAGTGAGGCTCAGTGGTTGGTTGCTGTCCTGTAACTGAAAAAGGTTGCAAGTTTATTGGCAGTCAGGGCACATGCTTTGGTTGCAGGTTCATCCCTGGTCCAAGCACAGGCATGTGGGACCTCCGGTTTGGATGCCTACAATCTCTGATCTGGTGTTGATACCTGGTCTGGGTGAATATGGAGGCAACCAATCAATGTTTCTCTTACATTGATGTTTCTTTCTCTCCCTTTCTATCTCTCTCTCTAAAAAAGCAAAAATAAAAAATGTCCTTAGGTCAGGATAAAAAAGCCATCGATTTCTGAGTATTAATTTTGTATGTTGAGACTTTGTTGAACTCATTTATTAGGTCTAGTAGTTTTTGGGGGGACTCCTTAGGGCTTTCTATGTACAATATCATACCATCTGTGAATAATAAGTTTTACATTCTTCTTTACAATTTGAATGCCTTTTATTTATTCTTCTTGTCTGATCACTGTGGCTAGAATTCTAGTACTATGTTGAATAAAAATGGTGAAGGCAAACACCCTTGTGTTGTTCCTGATCTTAAGGGAAATATTTTTTGTTTTTTCATTGAGAAGGATGTTGGGTGTAGGTTTTCCATATATAGCTTTTATTATGTTAAGATATCTCTCTATTCCCATTTTGCTGAGCATTTTTATTCTAGTTTGGGTGCTGGGTTTTATAAAATGCTTTTGCCGCATCTATTGATATGATCATGTGTTTTTTTTACCTTTCATTTTGTGTATGTGATGCAACACATTTATTGATTTGCAAATATCGCTCCAACCTTGCAACCCCAGGATAAATCACACTTGGTCATAGTATGATCTTTTTAATGTATTGCTGGACCTGGTTTGCTAAGATTTTGTTGAGGATTTTAGCATCTCTGTTCATCAGAGATATTGGCCTGTGAATTTCTTTGTAGTGTCTTTATCTGGTTTTGAAATTAAGATAATGCTGGCCTCATAAAAAGAGTTTGAAAGTTTACCTCTGTTTGAATTTTTGAGTAGTTTGACAAGGATAGGTGTTAGTTCTATTTTAAATGTTTGTTAAAATTTACCTGTGAAGCTATCCAGTCCAAGACTTTCATTTTCTGAAAGTTTTATTTTTTTCCTTACTGCTTGATTTTCATTAGTTGTAATTGGTCTAGTCAGGTTTTCTGATTCTTCCTGATTCAGTTTTGGAAGATTGTATGTTTCTAAGAATTTGTCCATTTTGACCAGGTTGTCCAATTCCTTGGCATATAGTTGTTCATAGTATTTTCTTACAATCTTTTGTATTTCTGTCATATCAGTTGTTACTTCTCCTCTTTCTTTTGTGATTTTCTTTCTTTAGGTCTTTGTTTTTTTCTTGATGAGTCTGGTTAAAGGTTCATCAGTCTTGTTTGTGTATTCAAAGAACCAGCTCTTCTTTTCTTGTAACCTTCTTTTTAAGTCTCTATGTCATTTACTTTTGCTATCATCTTATTTATTTCCTTTCACTTACTCTGGGCTTTATTTGTTGTTGTTGTTTTTGGTTCTTTTATGTATAAGGTTAGAGTGTTTATTTGAGGTTTTTCTTGCATCTGTAGGTACACCTGTAATGCTACGAATTTCCCTCTCAGGACTCCTTTTGTTGTGTCCCATAGATTTGGGGTTGTTGTGTGTTCATTTTCATTTGCTTAAGGGTAATTTTTGGCTTGCTTCTTGATCTTTTTTTATAACCCATTTATTGTTTAATAATATGCTATTTAACATCCATGTGTTTAAATATCTTTGAGTTTTCAAACTGTAGTTGATTTCTAGCTTCATGCCACAGTGATCCAAGAAAATGCTTGATATAATTTTTACCTTCTTGAATTTCTTAAGACTTATTTTATGACCAAAGATGCAGTCTGTCTTCAAGAGTATTCCATGTATACTTGGGAAGAATGTAAATTTTGCTGCTTTGGGATGAAATGTTCTATAAATGTCAATTAAATCCAGCCAATATAATGTGTCATTTAAGGTTGCTGTTATCTTGTTAATTTTCTGTCTCAAAGATCTATCCATTGATGATAGTGGGGTGTTTAAATCCCCTGCAATGACTCTATTGCTGTTGTTCTCTTCCTTAAAGTCTACCAAAATTTTCTTTTTATATTGAAGTGCTCCTATATTGGGTGCATATCTGTTTACAAGGGTTATATCCTCTTGTTGGATAAATCCCTTTAGTATTATGTATTTACTATTTAGTATTATGACTTTCTTTGTCTCATTATGGCCTTTGTTTTGAGGTCTATACTGTCAGATATAAGTATTGCTACCCCAGTCTTTTTTTGTTTGTTTTCATTTGGAATATGGAATATTTTCTTCCCTCACCTCACTTTCGGCCTAGTGTGAATCTTTTGTTCTGAGCTGGGTCTCTTGTCGACAGCATTATATGGACCATGTTTTCTTAATCATTTGGCTACCCTATTTCTTTTGATAGGAACATTTAATCCATTTACATTTAAGATTATTATTGATAGGTATTTATTTATTGCCATTTTTCCCTTTATTCCTATGTTCTTCCTTCTCTCTTCCTCTTTCTCTTCTTAGATTTTTAATATTTCTTGCAATGCTGGTTGGTGGTAATGAACTCTAACATTTTTGTAATTTTGTCTGGGAAGTTCTTTATTTTGCCTTTAAGTTTAAATGATAGCCTTACTGGACAGAGTAGTCTTGGTTGCATATCCTTGTTTTTCATCACTTGGAATACTTCATGCCAATCCTTTTGGCTGAAAGTGTTTCTGTTCAGAAATTAGCTGACAGCTTTATGGGAACTCACTTCTAGGTAACTAGCTGTCTTTCTCTTGTTGCCTTTGACCTTAGCCATTTTAATTATGATGTATTGGTGTGGGTCTCTTTGGGTTAACCTTGATGGGGACTCTGTGTTTCCTGAACTTGTGTATTTCCTGCATCAGATTAGGAAATTTCTCTGCCATTAGTTCTTCAAACATTTTCTTTATCTCTTGCTAACTTTCTTCCTCTTCTTGTATCTCTATGATGCAGAAGTTGTTAGGCCTGATGTCCCAAAGGTCCCTTAGACTTTCCTCATTTCTCCTAATTCTCTTCTTTTTCATGGTATCCTTGGGTGGCTATTGTTATCTTGTCCTCTAATTTGCTGATTTGATCCTCTGCTTCACCTAACTTGCTGTTGATTCCTCCTAGTGTATCCTTCGTTTCAGATATTGTATTCTTTATTTCTGACTGGTTCTTTTTCATGGCTTCTATGTCCTTTTTAATGCTTACTATTTCCTTTTTCAAGTTCTCACTGAGATCATCAACTTTTCCCCTAAGTTCCTGGAGCATTCCTATAAACATTATTTTAAACTAGTCTCTTCCTCAGCTCCCAATGCACATGTACAAGATTGCACCTGCGCAACTTGTTCTCCCAGAAGGTCTGGATCTTGCATTGAAAGGGGTGCTTACTCCCCTTGCTGCCTCTGAAACAACAAAGCCAGCCCCATTTGCTATTGTGGATCCATTTGCTGAGCATGCCTATGACCTTATTAAACTCTATATGACTGCTATTTTTCTCTTCTGAGCTTGTCCTTAGGACTGAAAATTACTGAAAGCAAGAACAGGACTAATCTCTCCCTACAGCCACAGGCAGAAGACAACATTGCAACAAACTGCAGCCTCCTGTTACAGTGCACCCAAAGGACACACAACAGCAACTCCTCACCCTTTTTAATCCAAGTATAATCCAATAAAAGTTCAAAGCCCTTACCCCTCAATGCCAGTGTATTTATCCATGCCTTGCCCTTCTCCTTTTTAGGAGAGTGAATAAAAACTTTATTCGCTACACTGTCTTCTCTTTGTGAATTCTTTCACAGCCCACATCACCTGCCACCTTAACATTTTCGTGGCCCAGGTAAGGACGTTCTCTATTTCTCCCTCTCCTCCAGCCCCCTGAGACTTGTGACTAAGGGAGCAGTGGTCAGCAGAAGCTCGACCCAGGTTAACCCCCTAACCCTGTCTCTGTGAGGTTCAGAGAGAAGATTCTAATCCTCCTCCTCCTCTCTGGAATATGTGGACAGCCATGATGGCCAGTGATTGGTAAGACTCTCTGAATCTCAGGATGAAAACATCGTGTTAAAGGTGATAGTTTATCGACTTGTCTTGCTGTCGTAAACCCTCGTATTGGGTCTATCACTTTCAAAGGGTTTCAGCTGGGAGGGATACCTCCAACCATCTTTCTGCTGGTTTAGTCTGCTCTTGGGGCCCAGGGACACCTGGCTCTGTGGAAGAACTTTGTGTTCAGTCTGCTGTCAAGCTCAAGGATGCTTAGCTCTGGCCTCAGACCTCTGGGTCATTTGAGTTGGAGATGCCCTTCTCAAATCTTCACCCCTCCCTCAGTTGTTTTTGTCCCTGAGATATCCTTCCCCTTTTTTCCCCTCAAAGTTCTCATCATAGGCAATACTCAATTGACTCAGCACAAGGACTCCCCAGTGGATTGTCTACTTAAGGACTTGAAGGCTCTGGGAGTTACCAATCTCAAGCCCAAGCATTCGATGTTCTATTGCAACACAGCGTGGCCTCAATACAAACTGGGTGACCAGGAAGTCTGACCCATGACTGGATCTCTTAACTATAATACTGTCCTCCAACTTGAGGACTTCCAACCAATATGGAGGCATAAGTAGATACACTTTGCCACCTCACACAACCAAAAGAAGGACAGCAACAAATTTAAAAACAGAAAACAAAAAACAAAAAACAACCAGAACTTCCAGAAAATTGAACTGTATGGAAGTCTGACAACCAAGAAGCTAAAGAAGAAACATTCACCCAGACAGGTAGGAGGGGTGGAGACGGGCAGCCAGGGCAGAGAGGACTCGTGGTAAGGTGGTGGCTGGTAGACTGGGTGGTCCCACATTTGTGTGCAGATAAACTGGGAGGAACAACTGGGGAGTGAGAGAGACCCGCAATCCAGGTGGGAAATTCCAGTGGGGGAAAAGAACACCTCAAAAACTTTTAGCTGTAAAAATCTGTGGGGGTTGTGGCAGTGGGAGAAACACCCAGCCTCACAGGAGAGTCTGTTGGAGGGACCCATGGTGTCCTAGAATGTACACAAACCCACTCACTTGGGGAATCAGCACCATAAGGGCCCAATTTGCGTGTGGGTAGTGGGGAAAGTGACTGAAAGCCTTCCAAGAGCTGAGTAAATGTCATTGTTCCTCTCAGACTCCTCTACCACACACAATGTCACAATTCAGTGACCTGGGTAGCCCCGCCCTGGTGAATACCTAAGTCTCTACCCATCCCAATGTAAGAGACTCACTGAGACAAAGAAATATGGCCCAAATGAAAGAACAGATCAAAGCTCCAAAAACAGAACTAAGTGATGAACAGATAGCCAACTATCAGATACACAGTTCAAAACACTGGTAATCTGGATGCTCACTGAATTGGTTGAGTATGGTCACAAAATGGAGAAAAAGTGAATGTTATGCAAAGTGAAATAAAGAAAAATATACAGGTAACCAACAGTAAAGGGAAGGAAACTGGGACTCAAATCAATGATTGGGAGCAGAAGGAAGAGATAAACATTCAACCAGCACAGAATGAAGAAACAAGAATTCAAAAACATGAGGAGAGGCTTAGGAACCTCAGGGACAACTTTGCATTTAAAGTTGTCTAACATCTGAATCATATAGGGTGCCAGAAGGAGAATAGGAAGAGAAAGAAATTGAAAACATTTTTGAAAATATAATGAAGGAGACCTTCCCCAATCTGGCAAAGGAAATAGACTTCTGGGAGATCCAGGAAGCTCAGAGAGTCCCAAAGAAGTTGGCCCCAAGGAAGCACAATTTAAGGCACATCATAATGACATTACCCAAGATTAAAGATGAGAGAATCTTAAAGCAGCAAGAGGAGACAGTTACATACAAAGGAGTTCCCATAAGACTATCAGCTGATTTCTCAAAAGAAACCTTAAAGGCAAGAAGGGGCTGGAAAGAAGTATTCAAAGTCATGAAAAGCAAGGACCTACATCCAAGATTACTCAATCCTGCAAAGCTATCATTTAGAATGGGAGGGCAGATAAAGTTCTTCCCAGATAAAGTCAAGTAAAAAAAGTTCATCATCACCAAGCCCTTCTTATATGGAATGTTAATGGGACTTATCTAAGAAAAAGATCAAAACTATGAATAGTAAAATGAAAACAAACTCACAAGTATCAACAACTGAACCTAAAAAAACAAAAATGAAAACAAACTAAGCAAACAGCTAGAACAGGAACAGAATCACAGAAATGGAGATCACATGGAGGGTTAGCAGGGGTGGGGGAAGGAGGGAGGAGGGGGCAAATGGTGCGGGGAATAAGAAACATAAATGGTAGATAAAAAATAGACAGGGGGAGGTTAAGAATAGCATAGGAAATGGAGAAACTAAAGAACTTTGTTTATGACCCATGGACATGAACTAAAGGGAGGGGGGAGTGTTGGTTGAAGGGAGCTGCAGGGTAGAGGAGAATAAAAGGGAGAAAAAAATGGGACAACTGTAATAGCATAATTAATAAAATATACTTAAAACTAATACTATCCACCAACTTGACCCATACTGTTGTCGCTCTGAAAAATGGTCTGAGGTTCCTTACATTTAGGTCTTTTTCAAACTCTCTTACCATCCTGTTCTCCATGCTTCCTTTCACATGTTCTTCCTTATACCTACTTCCCTTCCTCCTTCCTCTTCCCAAGATTCAGATGATCTCCCCTATCTCTGCACCTTCTCTTCCATATTCCCTGTCGTGTGACTCTTCAGCATCCCTTCCATCTTCTCTCCCTACTTCTCCTCCGCAGACCTCTCTTCCTGTCCTCCTTTCAGACTGGGTTTCTTTTGGCCATACCCATTCAGGCCATCTCTCCAGTAACCTCCTAAGCCTGTGACCCAGTTCTCTCTTCATGAGGTTCCTGGATCAGAAGGCGTTTTTTGGGTCCAGGCTCCCTTTTCAATGTCAGATATCTTCCAAGTTGAGGTCAGACTTGGTAGTTTTTCAGCTAAGTTTACAAAGGAGTTTGAATATCTCGTTCTCTCCTATGACCTTTCCTGGAGAAATATTTATATTTTCTTTTCTATGTGTACCAATTTAAGAGAGAGGCATTATTTGGACCAAGACATGGGAACATGGGGATGACCTAAATCAAAGGCAGCCTGATACTTATGCCCCCGGTGCCATGGCCATCCCTGACCGGGACCCCAATTGGGACTACCAAACGAATTCCCCTGACCACAGTAAATGGGATCACACACTCTCCTGCCTCATAGAGGGAATTAAGCAGACCACTACTAAACTTTTTAACTATGACAAGGTTAAGGAAATCACTCAAGGGCCAGATGATAATCCTGCTATTTTCCTCTCCAGGCTCTCTGAGGCTTTTCACCTCAACGAGTGATGCACTTCATCTCCCCATTGGCCCATAACATTCAGCGCAAACTCCAAAAGTTAGAAAAGTGCCCTAGGACCCCACAACCAGAGCTAGTCGATGTCGCTTTCAAAGTCTTTAACAATCATGATAAGGATAGACGAGAGGAGAAAAGGGAAGGGAATCAGCAATGATCTTGGGAGCAAAAAGAGGTTTTCCAAACGGTAGCCTCAGCAATTGAGGGGTATTTACAGAGAGGGATTTACCTGAGGCTCCCAACATAGTAGCAAGACAGACAGCAGTGGCACCAGGGCTCTGAACCTGTTTCAACTGTGAACAAAAGGGTCATTGAGGCAGATTTCCCTAAGAAAAAGCAGCAACCACAAGGACTGTGTCCGTGTTGTACAAAGTCAGGGCACTGGAAGAAGGATTGCCCTCTCCTCAAGGGAGGAGATTGAACTCCCCTTCTGAAACTGGCAGGCACTCCTTGGGGGCCTCCCTCCATACCTACAGACCTCCTTGGTCTCCTCCAGACATCAGGCTGATGGGCCCCAGCATTGGACCAGGCTCCACTTCACACCACCGAATTGACTGAGCCTTAGGTAACTCTGTTGCAGGTAAGTTAATTGATACTGGAGCCACTTTGCTCTTCCTGAGTTTTGGGGCCCTTTGTCCCCCTCTCCTCTCTCCAACATAGGAGTCAAGGGAAGGATTCAGGCTACCCTCCAAATCCCCAGCCTCCTCTCAGCTCTGGGAGATCAGGTCTTCAGTCACTTATTCTTAGTAATTCCTAAGTGTCCCACCTCTCTCTCCTTGGAAGAGATTTAATGACAAAGCTAGGTACTCAGATCCTTCTACACCCTCAGGCTTCTTTCCTAGGACTATCGAGGACCCCAGCATCCCTTCCAAACTCCTTTCTCTCTGAGGTTGTAAATAGGGTCCCACCTGAGGTCTGGAACACCGACACTCCTGGGAGGGCTCATCACATACACTCCATCACTATCCACGTGAAAGATCCCACATTTTTTCCATGCCACTCATAATACCCAATTAAGCTAGAGACCCTCAGGGACTCAAATCCCTCATTACCAAGTTTCTCAAATCAGGCTTACTAAGACCCACCAACTTTCCATACAACCCTCCTATTTTCCCTATCAGGAAACCAGATGGCCCCTAAGGACTAGTACAGGATCTCTGAACCATCAATGAATCAGTCATTCCCCTCCATCCAGTTGTCACTACCCCTACACCTTACTCAGCACCATCCCTGCTAATACACAGGTATTCACTGTACTTGACCTCAAGGACACCTTCTTTACAATTCCTCTTTCACAAGAGTCACAGGACATTTTTGTTTTTATCTGAACTGATTCTGATACTCAACACTCAAAACAACTCACTAGGAACTTGCTTCCACAGGGGTTCTGGAATAGCCTCCATCTACTAGGATAGGCACAGGCCCAAGACTTATCCTCTCTTTCTCTCCCAGGAAGTACTGTCTTTCAATATGTAGATGACCTACTCCTCCAGACCTCCAGACCTCGCTCTCCAAGACCATCATGCTCCTCACCCACCTAGAAAACAGATGCTATGGAGTCTCCTCTAAAAGGACTCAAAATCAACCAGCACACTGTCACTTACCTCAGCTTCCTCCTCTCACCTGGACAATTGGCCATGATGACATAGTGCAAAGAACTCATTGCCTTACTAAACCCACCACATACTAAAAAGAAAGTCAAAGCCTTCCTCAGGCTAATGGGATACTTCTGCAAAACCCCTCTATGAGATACTTCAGAGTCCAGAAAATGAACCCTTAGACTGGAAAACACCCTTATACCAGGCCTTTAATACCCTTAAAGAATCTCTACTTTCTGCTCCAGCCCTTGCACTATCAGACCTCAATAAACCTTTCCTTCTCTATGTACACAAGAGGGGAGCCATTGCATTAGGAGTCCTAGGACAAAAATACAGTCTCAACTTTAAGGCCATTGCCTACTTTTCTAAGACCTTAGACAATATAGCTAAGAGCTGCCCCCTTGTCTCAGGGCCATAGTAGCAATGACCCTCCTCATAACTGAGGTGAGTAAGCTCATTTATACTTAGCCCCTCCATGTCTTTACTCCACATCAGGTCCTCAACTTCCTTAAAAACAAAGCCTATTAATTCCTCACCAACAGTCACATCACTCAATAACAGATCTTACTCTTAAACTATCCCTCTCTTACACTCTCAACTTGCATGGTCCTAAACCCAGCCACTTTACTTCCAGACCCTTAGCATTCTTCTCTTGAGCATTCCTGCACAGAGGTCCTTGAACATTCCATAGCAATCCATGCTGACCTTTTGGACACTCCTCTGTCTTCACCAAATCATAATTATTCATAGATAGGAGCACCTACATTCTCGATGGACAGAGTAGAGCAGGATATGCAATGGTTACTACCACTTACACAGTTGAGAGCTCTCCCTTACCACCCAACACCTTGGTTCAGAAAGCTGAGCCAATCACCTTTACAAGGGCTCTACAAAGGTAAAGTCCTAAAAATCAACATTTACACTGACTCCAAATATACCTATCATATTCTCCATTGACATGCACCTATTAGGAAAAAAACAAAGCCTCCTTACCACTCAAGGGTCCTCTATTAAGCACGCCAGTCTAATCTTAGAACTGGCATACAGTCAGTTCTTAGATACAGTGAGCACAATTACCTATCTGAGCAGCCATTTTTCACTTGTAAGGCCCACCAGTGAACCCAATTAGTTGAGGCCTTAGGAAACAACAGGGCTTATTGGGAGGCAAAACTAGCAGCCTCTTTACCATTCCCATCAACATAAGTGCTATCCTTACCATCACTACCAGGACAGACACCCAGTTACTCTCCTGAGACTACCAATACACCAAATTAGGGGCTACTTGGGAGGGACGTTGGCTTCTTCATGGGAGAAAGTATATTCTCCCCCAACTTTGAGAATCCTCCATCTTATAAGACCTACACAACTCATTTCAATTGGCAGCAGACCCCTACAGGTACTTCTTTCTCCTTTCCAAACAATTAGAAAGCAAGCTAAGCAAGCTAAGAAACATCACTAGGGACTGTTCTATCTGTTGTCAGGTCAGACCACCGGGCCACTTCAGGCCTCTTCCCTCTCTACCCATGCACCAACTGCAGGGACATTTACCTGGGCAGGACTGGCAAGTAGATTTCACCCACATACCTCCTCATCACAAACCCAAATACTTTATCACTCTCATTGACACTTTCTCAGGATGGATAGAAGCTTTCCCTGTCACCACTGAACAGGCCTCAGAGGTCCCTGAAGTTGTTTCCAGGATATATATAATTCCCAGGTTTGGACAACTGACCTCACTCCAAAGAGACAATGGCCCAGCCTTTATTTCTCAATCACACAACAAATTTCCCAAGCTCTAAACATCTCTTATAAGTTACATGTGGCTTGGCAACCCCAATCCTCTGGAAAGGTCAAAAAGGCACACTCTACCCTTAAACAACAACTCACCAAACCCTCACCAGAACTCAATCAAAGTTAGCTAGAACTCCTTTCTTAGGCACTTCTCAAGCTCTACATCACCCCCAGAGCTCTTCTCTTTATAAGCCTCTTTGATCTCATGTGCAGCTGCCAGGCACTTTTACTGTCCTTTCCATCCACTTCACCTCCAGCCCTATACAACTATCTCCTTGCACTAGGATTAGCCAGACATCTCCTCTGCCAGTACGCAGACACTTACTGAATTACCCCCAAATCAGCACTTATAGCCAGGAGATTGGGTTTTATTAAACGACTTCCCAGGACAAATTAAACCTCTCCAACTTCCCTGGAAACACCCCTTTTAAGTCGTTCTCATCACTCCCATGGCAGCAGAGGTCTCAGGACTTCCATTATGGATACATCTCTACTGCCTCAAACCCACTGACCTGCCTAAGAACTCTCCGCAGGTGGAACTGCCCTAGGACTCCGCTCTTCCCTCCTAGGCCTGCCAGCCAGCCAATCTGGGATACCCAGCTCTGGCTCACCAAAGTCCAGCTGGCAGACACATGAGCCCTGGAAAGTATCTGACATGATCTGGTATTACTGGGTAATTTCCCTTTTACAATTCTGCTCCAGTCCCACTAACAGATCTCCTGTGTTCTTGCTGAGAACCCTAGTTTTACTCCTCTTAATTATTATTCCTTCAGGAAGCACTCTTTTGCAGCACCCTTACCTACCTACAGTCCAGGAAGTCCTTCGTTTTTTAAACAATAAGGCTAATCAGCTCTACAAGAACTGTTGGACCTGCACCAACACCTCTCCTAAAGCAGAACTAGTGGCAATTCTTATTCTTCCTTCAGAATGGAGCCAGTTAGAGGCCTACCTGGTCCCCACCAGATGGGCTGTTAATGAAAAGTTCAAGCCCACAGTAGACCACGTACTTCTCAGTCATGTATAACAACAGGCCCATTATAATCTCCAAGGACCAATGTTCTCCTCCGTAGATCTCTTTAACCAAGCACACCTCTGCCAAAGAGCTCAGGCTACACTGGGGCCATCAGCTGGATCTTCTTAAAACATATCTAATAGCTGTAGTCACTCCTTTACCGTATCTTCTCAGACATGGGTCTCCTTAGATACTACTTCCTCACCTAGCCCTAATTACTACTCCACCTCTCTCTTTTACAGAATCTATATCCCAAACCGTCCCCCACTGCCCACTATAAATACCACATGGAGACAAGCTAGTTATTTTGGAACTTCTGTTTGCCTGGTCCCACAGAACAACTGTCCCTACAGATACCATAACTTCTGGCCCCAACCACATAACAATTGGCCAACCGATAACTGTAAAAAGTTGTTCACTCCCCAAAATTATGATCTTAGCTGGGACTCCACTATTCCTTCCTTCAACTGGGCCTTCAATTTCTCTTCTATCCCAGCTCACATTGCATGCTTACCCCTACTGGTGGGAATGGCTCTAGCTACCACCTGTGAGGGCATTGAGGCATCCAGGAAAGGATTATCCACGACCAACTTCAGTATCACGATTGATATTTGCCTAAACAAACAAAAAAAATCACACCTATTTCTACTGCAGGGATAATGCCTATATCTGTTTACCTGCTAATTGGAGGGGCACTTGTACTCTCACTTATATTATTCCCAAACTCACTCTTGTTAATAGCAGCATACTTCTCCCTTTATACTCCCAATGCACAAGAGTCAAAATCGGGGGGCCTTAGCTATAATTATCATAATTGGCATTCTAGCTGGAGTAAGAAGTGGCATTGAAGGCCTTTTAAACTCCATTTTTATAGCCCAGCAACTATCCTTAGAAGTAACTCAACAGATAACTGATGTAGCCAACCAAATTAATACCCTACAAGAACAAATCACTTCCCTAGCAGGAATAGTCCTACAGAAAAGGTGAGCCCTAGACTTACTAACAGCTAACCAGACAGAGACCTGTGATATGCTTAATGAGGATTGTTGTTTTTTTGTTAACCAACCTGGAAAAATGCAAAATCATCTAAGAAATGTCATTGATAAAACCAACAAATTTTATAAAGAAGGGGCCACAGGGGATTTGACTGGTGGGATTTTAAAACCAACATCTGGTCGTGGTTTTCTTGGCTGACTCCTTTCTTAGGTCCTATTGCAGCTCTTCTCTCTATTGTTGCTATAGGGGCATGTTTCCTAAGATATCTTGTGTCTTTCATACAACAAAGGCTCCAAGCTCTAGCAGACTCCTTTCACAAATGACTCCCATCTACAGCTCTTGCCTTTTGGGCTATCCAGTTCCACCTTCCCCCTCATAATGACCCATACCTGGATCCACATGCAGGGATAGCTCTATGTCCATAATCCACAAAAGGTAGTTACAGAAAAAGAGAACTTCATCCCTTCTCCCCAAAACCAAAACTAGACCAGGTCATTAAGAATAAATCTATTTTTGAACCAGAAGGGAGAATGAAAGGACAAAGCCAGCCCCATTTGCTATTGTGGCACCATTTCCCTAGCAGGCCTATGACCTTGTTAAACATCACTGTCATTTTATTTTTCTGAACTTGTCCCCAGGACTGGAAATTACTAGAAGCAAGAACAGAACTAATTGCTCACTAAAGCCACAGGCAGAAGAAAACATTGGAACGACCTGCAGACTTGTGTTACAACACCCCCAAGGGAGACACAGGGAGAGGTTGATAACAGTGAACCAGAACAGACTGCCCCTCTGGAAGCAAGCCCCATTGTTTGCTGCCGTCCCCATGGTTGTGGCAAGTGGTTGGGAATGTGCTGTGTGGCTGGATACTCCTGTGGAGATGGAGGCTGGGTCAGGGGCGGGGCTTCGGCATGCACTTTTTTCTCCTCCCTCCTCCTTCTGGAGTGGGAGAAGATTCTGAGGGTTCAGTCACTGGAACAGCAATTCCTGTTGGATTCTGGCCTGGTGGGCTGGACATCATCTGTATGGTAGACCACCTTCCTCAGTGTCACTTTGTCATGTTTAAGATAAAAGTGTGGAAATAGGTGCTGCTTTATGTACAAGTCTAATAACCATGAGTCTAATTTTTAAGCTTCAGCTCACTAGCTCTGTGAGAAACAATGCTCTTCCTTTTCATCCTATATGTGGAAGCACAGGGCACTGCAGTTAGGAACAGGGGCTGTGGCGTAAATTTCCGGGTCTTAAGCCCTGGCTCTGCCACTAATTTTTTTGACGTAGACTAGTTACATAAACCATCTATGCCTTAATTTATGTCTTAACTTGTCCTCTCCACATGTGACAGGGGCAGCTAAGGTCTTTATCGTCCAGGTATGCTGTATTGCCATCACCTCTGGGTTGGCAGAGAAATATCTTACCACATTATATACTTTATCTCCCTCTCCTCTAGGTGGATTAGTGACTTAAACATTGAAAATAGTGAAGAAAATATGGAGAAGAGTTTTCCAACTTTTGAGAGAGAGGAAAGAAACTTCTTAGCAATCTATTAAAGTTAAAATCCATAGAGGGAAAGATTAAACATTTCATTACATCTAAATTTAAAACTTCATTTTTTAAATAACTTTTAGGTATACAGTTTTACAAAGATTTTATTTATTTACTTAGAAAGAGGGGAAGGGAGGAAGAAAGAGAGAGAAACATCAATGTGCTAGAGATACATCAATCTGATGCCCCCAACTGGGGAACCTGTGGCTGACAACCCAGGCATGTGCCCTGACTGGGAATCAAACTGTCAGCCTCCTGGTTTGCAGGCTGGTGCACAATCCACTGAACCACACCAGGCAGGGCAAAACTTCATTCTTATGAAAGGTACCATAAAATTGGAAGACTTGGTAGAAGGAATTTTTCAACATGTATAATAGATAGATGAGTAAAGGATATGAACTGGACATCCTTAAAAGAGAAAACATGAATGGCCAAGAAACTTGAAAAGATATTTAACCTTAAGGCAATTTGGGATGTGCAAAAAAAAAGAATTAATAAGATGATGCTGTTTTTTCCGCCCATAAGATTGGCCTACAAGGTATCAAGACACATGCTAAATAACTACAATTAAAAGCAAATGGTATTTGAGACACAAATCAAATAAGTCAGTGGAAAATGATAATCCAGCCATAGATCTGACATACAAGTAGACCCAAGCATTTATTTTATGATAAAGCTAACATTTCAAATTAAGGAGGAAAGAATGAACTATTCATTCAATTACTCTTCAGATGATTGGTTATCTATTTAGGAAAGATATTTTATACTCTACCCTCAACTCAACACAAAAATGCAAATAATACAGTATCATGAGCTAAAGAGATAATAGTACCCCTAGGGAAAGGGCATGTGCTGATAGAGCAAAACAAAGAAACGAACAAACAAGCAAACCAAAAAAAACATTCCCAGGAACATAGAGCAATCTAAACAAATTTATGCAAATATGGATAGCATTGTGTGTCTAGTGACTTAGGAGTGAATTTATGCTTGCAAGAGGAAACAATGTGAAATTGAGTGGAAGGTGAGGCTAAAAAGGCAGGAAGTAGTGTCCTGGTTTTCAGTGGCATTAGGTGTCCAACTGAGTGGCTTGTTTTGTTTAGTTTTTCCCTTTATTTTTATTTTGACACTAATACATATGTTTCCATTGTTCCACCCCACCCCCATTTTGCTGGCCTCTACCCGTCCCCTGCCCTTACTTCCCTCTGGCCGTATCTATGAGTTATCCATATCTATGCTGTTGTCCATATCTATGAGTTATGCATATATATTCTTTGGCTAATCCCTTCACATTCTTTTTCAATGGTCCTTCCTTCTGACAGCTGTCAGTCTCTTCCATGTATTCACATCTCTTTTTCTATTTTGTTTGTGAGTTTACTTTGCTAATTAGATGCCACATATAAGTGAGATCATATGGTATTTTTCTTTCTCTGACTGACCATTTCACTTAGCATAATATTCTCTGTGTCTATCAATGCTATCTCAAAAGGTAAGATTACTTTCTTTTTTATGGCTGAGTAGTATTGCATTGTGTAAATGTACCACAGCTTTTTTATCCTCTTGTCTACTGAAGGGCACTTGGATTATTCAGGTCTTGGCTGTCGTAAATAATGCTGCAATGAACATAAATGTGCATTTATTTATTTATTAATTATTGTATTTTTTCTATTACCATTTATTCCCTTATATCCCCCCACCTCCCACAATCACCACCCCATTGTCCATGTCCATGAGTCCTTTTTCCTTCCTGCTTAATCTCTCCATTCCTTAACCACCCTCGTAGCTGTCATCTTGCTCTCTATCTATGAATCTCTATCTATTTTGCTTGTTGGTTCAATTTGTTCATGAGATTCCAAATATGAGTGAAATTGTATGGAATTTATCTTTCTCTGACTGGTTTATTTCACTTAGCATAATGTTCTCTAGGTTCACCCATGCTGTCCAGAAGGGTAAAATTTTCTTCTTTTTTATGGCCAAATAGTATTCCCTTCTGTAAATGTCCCATAGCTGTTTTATTCACTCATCTACTGTTGAACACTTGGGCTGCTTCCATGTCTTGGTGATTACAAATAATGAGGCAATGAACACAGGGTGCTTATGTTCTTTTAAATTAGTGTTTTTGGTTTCTTTGGATATAATCCCAGAAGGGGGATTCCTGGATCAAAAGACAATCCATTTTTAAGTTTTTGAGATATCTCTGCATAGTTTACCACAGTGGCTGCACCAGTCTGCATTCCCACCAACAGTGCAAAAGTGTTCCCATTTCTCCACATTCTTGCCAGCACTTGTTTGTTGATTTATTGATGATAGCCATTCTGACAGGTGTAAGGTGATATCTTACTGTGGTTATAATTTGCATTTCTCTGATGATTAGTGGCATTGAGCATCTTCTTATATATTTATTGACCATCTGTATGTCCTCTTTGGAAAAGTGTCTATTCATGTCATTTTCCTATTTTTAATTGGATTTTTTTTTTAGTGTTGAGTTTTATGTTTTTAATAAATCTTGGATATTAACCACTTATCAGATGTATTGGTGGATATGTTCTCCCATTGTGTGGGTTGTCTTTTTAATTTGTTGATTGTTACCTTTACTGTGCAAAAACTTTTTAAATTTGATGCAGTCCCATTTGCTTATTTTTCTTTTATTTCCCTTACCTGAGGAGCTATATCAGAAAAAATATTGCTACAAGCAATGTTTGAGATTGTACTGCTTATGTTTTCTTTTAGAATTTTTATGGTTTCAGGGCTAATATTTAAGTCTTTATTCAATTTTGAATTTATTCTTGTGTATGGTATAAGAAGGCAGTCTATTTTCATTTTTCTGCACGTACCTGTCCAATTTTCCCAACACTATTTATTGAATAAACTATCTTCAGCCCATTGTATGTGCTTGCTTCCTCTGTCAAATATTCATTGACTATAAAGGTTTTGGGTTTTTTTTTTCTGGGCTCTCTATTCTGTTCCATTTATCTTTGTATCTGTTTTATGCCAATACTATGTTGTTTTGATTTCAATAGCTTTATAGTATAGATATTAACTACCGTGATTCCTCCAACTTTTTTCTCATGATCACTGTTGCCATGTGGGGCCAATTGTGGTTCCATATAAATTTTTGAAATATTTTTTCTAGTTCTGTGAAATATGTCATTGGAACCTTGATGAGAATTGCATTGAATCTGTAAATTGCTTTGATTAACATAGGCATTTTGATGATGTTAATTCTTCCTATCCATGGACATGGTATGTGCTTCCACTTATTTGTATCTTCAGTTTCTTTCTCCAGTGTCTTATAATTTTCCATGTACAGGTCTCTTCCATCCTTGATTAGATTTATTCATAAGAATTTTATTCTTTTTGAAGCAATTGTGAATGGGATTTTCTTAATTTCCCTTTCTGATAGTTCATTATTGGCATATAAAAATGCCACTGATTTCTGGTATTAATTTTGTATCCTGTTACTTTGCTGAATTCATTTACCAGTTCTGGTAGTTTCTTGATGGAGTCTTTAGGGTTCTCTGTGTACAGTATCATGCTATCTGCAAATAAAGACAGTTTTACTTCTTCCTTTCCAATTTGGATGCCTTTTATTCCTTTTTCTTGTCTGATTGCTATGGTTAAGACTTCCAGTGCTCTGTTGAATAAGAGTGGTGAAAGCAGACATCCCTGTTATGTTCCTAATTTTAAGGGGAATGTTTGTAATTTTTGCCCATTGAGTATAATGCTGGCAGTGGGTTTGGTATAAAAGCCCTTTATTATGTTTAGATATGTTCCCTCTAGCCCCACTTTTTCTGAGAGTTTTCATATATTCTTTCAAATTAATATTTCAGTTTTTTCAGATATATTTCCATAGGTGAAATCACTGGGTCAAGAAGCAGGGGATTTTTTCTTTTAAATATTTGTCTTTTATTGTTATTTTTACTTTCACCCAAGGACATGCTTTTTAATTTTAGAGAGAGGTGAAGGGAGGGAGAGAAATATGGATGTGAGAGAGAAATATCAATAGGCTTCCTCTCATTTCTTGGCTGGGGAATGAACCCACAACCCAGGCATGTGTCCCAACTGGGGATTAATCCTGCAACCTTTAGGTTTATGAGATGATGCTCCAACCAACTGAGTCACACCACCAAGGGCAAGGCAGTTCCATTTTTTTTATTTTTTAAGGAAACCCTATACTGTTTCTACAGTGACTGTTCCAGTTTTCATTTGCATCAATAGTGCACAAGGCTTCCCTTTTCTCAACATTCTTGCAAGTACTTATTGTTTGTTTTATTAATGGTAGCTATTCTGGCAGGTGTGGGGTGATATCTCACTGTGGTTTTAATTTTCATCTCTCTAATAATTAGTGATGAGGATTTTTTTCATGTGTCTGTTGACCATCTGTATGTCTTCTTTGAAAAAGTGTCCATTCAGTTTCATTGCCAATTTGTTTTTAAATCCTTATGTGAAGATATGCTTATTGATTTTAGAGACAGAGGAAAAGAGAGGGATAGAGAAAAAGAGTGAGAGAGAGAGTCTGGGAGGGAGGGAGATAAAGGGAGAGGGGGAGAGAGAGAGAGATTTGAGTGTGAGAGAGAAACATTGACCCATTTCCTCCTGTATATGCCCTACTTGGGGACTGAACTTGCAATCTAGGTGTGTGCCTTGATTAAGGATTGAACCCGCAACCTTTTAGTGTACGAGATAATGCCCCAAACAGCTTAGCCACCTGGCCAGTGCCTTTGCCTATTTTTTAACTGGACTATTTGTCTTGCTGGTGTTGAGTTGTATAAGTACTTTATATATTTTGGAAATTAACCCATTAATCAATGTATCATTGGCGAATATGTTCTCCCAGACGTTAGATTCCATTTTCATTTTGTTGATTGTTTCTTTAGTTGTGCAGAAGCTTTTTTATTTTGATGTAGTTTCATTTGTTTATTTTTTTCTTTATTTTTCTTTATTGTTTCTTAGGAGACATATTGGAAAAAATAATGTTATGAGAGATGTCTGAGATTTTATTGCCTATATTTTCTTCTAGGATTTTTATGGTTTTATGGCTTACATTTAAGACTTATATCCATTTTGAGTTTATTCATGTGTATGATGTATGTTGGTGGTCTAGTTTTCCTTTTTCTTTTCTTTCTTTTTTTTTTTTTGCACGTACCTGTCCAATTTTCCCAACACCATTTATTGAAAAGACTCATCATTACTCCATTGTATGCTCTTGCATACTTTGTCAAATATTAATTGATTATGAAGGCATGGGTTGATTTCTGGGCTCTCTATTCTGTTCCATTAATCTATCAAACAGAGAATTGTTGATTTCACCACTTAGCCAAGGTGAGTCAGTGAAGAGTTTTTTCCTTTTTTAAAACTGTGGAGAAAAAATGTCTGGTGTACTTTGCATGAAGATAAAATTGGAAGCAAGGAAGATGAAGAATCAATAAAGTAGAATAATCAAAAAAAGATTGTGTCATTCATTCAAATATTCAAAAAATATTTCCAAGGACTCATTCAGTTTAGGCACACTGCAAAGCTCTTGAGATACAACTGTGAAAAAGACAAATGCAGTCCAGACTTCAGGTTGGGCACAGTGTAGTTCTGATGACCAGCAAATTGATAGGGATTTAGTAGAGGCAGCATAACTTGATTTAAAAAAAACTTATTGATGAGGGGGAGAGAGAGAGAAAGAGACAGAAGGAGAGAGAAACATCCTTGTTGTTCCACTTATTCATGCATTCACTGATTTATTCCTGTGTGTGCCCTGACTGGGGATTAAACGTGCAACCTTGGCATATAGAGATGATGCTCCAACCAACTGAGGTGCCTGGCCAGGACCATAACTTAATGGTACTTTTGCTTGTTTGTTTTTTAAGATTTAATTATTTTTAGAGATAAAGGAAAGGAAGGAGAAAGAGAGGGAGAGGAATATCAATGTGTGGTTGCCTCTCATGCATCCCCTATTGGGGATCTGGCCCACAACCTAGGCATGTGCCCCGACTGGGAATTGAACCAATGACCTTTTGGTTTGCTGGCCGGCACTCAATCCACTGAGCCATACCAGCCAGGATGTAACTTAATGTTTTAATATTTTCTGTAACCTCCGAATGCAGGATTTCACAGTTTGAGATTCTGCATTCAGAGGTTACAGAAGAAATATCCTCAGGGCATTAAATTAACAAATGGAGGAAGTGGGGCAGATTAATCTGGTAGTATGAGATCAAACCAGTGTGTGCTTGTCTTGCCTAAAAACCTTCAAATTCAAATAATGATGATTGATGATGATGTTTAGGTTTTATGCAGGATTTTGGCCTATGGAGCACTGATTTTTTAAATATATTCTTAGGAAGTGGTTCATTTAGAGGTAGCATAAAGTAAAATCTCAATAAATGTTAGCTATTCTTTTTACTACTGTTACACCTTAGTGATTAAGTGCTGTAATATAAGAGGATGAGGCAAGCAAATGGCTAAAACTCACTTTGAGAAAACACAATTCCTTGAATGGGCAATTTACATAAAATCATCTCAGCAAAACCCAATGTACTCAAAGCCAATTTGTTGAATTATCAGTTTTCCAAATTCTTCAATTTTATGGAGTTGGCTTTAATGCTTTAGATGTTAAATAAGTTTTTCAGACATGATGACTCTTGGTCATGTAGTAACCTTTCTGTTTACATATACGAATATTTTGTGAGTCTTTTAACATGTCGTTTCTTGTTTGCTGACCTTTAGAATTTTAAAAGTTTTTTTTTAATTTTTAGCCAATTCCTCAGGTAGTATATTATATTAGTTAGGATTAGATATGGCTGTGAGAAAGTAAATCCTTATTTTTCTTCCACTAATCCAAATGTTGACGTCCAGGGCTAGTTTGTGGGTTCCCATAAGGCCTGTAGCCTGTTCTTATTTTACCCCTGCCAGGATGATGCCTTGTGGCTAACCCTCCCAGGCATCCTTACTACTGGGTAAATAATTTTAATCTTTCTTGCAGAATATTGTTGCGTATTGCATACAATTTGGCAGAGATCAAATTTCCTTATAATGTAGAAAAGGAAGGAAGTGAAAATACCTAATAATTTCCCTTTGAGCACATACATCAATTGAGAAAAAGGGAAGTATACTATCTAGGGTGAAATGCTATATCTTTGTAAAAAAAAAAAAAAGGAATAATTACCAAAATTTGGCTATAACAAACACATTATTGCTAATCTCAGCATAGACAATGGTGGGAGCTCAGAAGTATTTATTGAATAAATGAATGAGTTTAATATTCTGTTTCAAACATCTATATAGAATGAAATTGTGACATTTTTGAAGTAGGCAAACTGAGAACTACCCAGATTTCAGGGCATTTAAGCTTAAATTTTAATATCAGAAAAACAATGGAGAAAATGAATTAAAAATTCATGAGACTCAGAAAGTAGAGGATATGTCTCAAAATTCTTGGGGGTTGGGACCCAGGAGAAAAACATTTAATAGAAATAAAATTACTTTGCACAGCAGCAAACTCTTAACATCACCTGTTATTATTATTATCTTCTTTTTTTAAAAAAAAAACAGATGATCATTTTAATCAAATTGGCAAGCTGATCAAATTGCTTTTGACTGAAATATTTTTTCTAAAGTCTCCTGGAACTCTTCTTCATTGTCACCTGGAGCAGATGTATAGGCCAGGACGGCAGAAAGTATCTTAGTGCCTGGAAATAGCCTGGCTTGAATAGAAAGCAAAGAGTTTTCAGGAGGCCACAGAAATTAGAAGGTGAGTCTTAAAGGGAGGTGGTGGCCAGGTCATGAAAGTCCCTCTTAGGCCTTTTAGAAAGATCTCACTTTTCCTTGAAGGTGATAATTGGGAGTTAAGAACTTAAAGTTCACTGGATGTGGGATTTCTGAGAGCAGAGCCTGCATCCACAGGGCTCAATACACAGCTGGGGTTTTTCTTTTAGTTTTTTGGGGTTTTTTTTTTTTTTTTTTGGCTGTTACTGTTATGAGGTATTTTCCAAAAGCATAAGGGACTCAGTGAATATCCCTTGAAGTCAAGCTTAATATAAAGAAAAAGAATTTTAAGGGGAAAAAAAGTTTGATGACTCAGGGAGGAAGATTAACAATAAGGCTGGGCAATTTAGGGGCTGATTTGTTGATTTTTGCCAGGGAGATCTAAATAATGGAGTAGAAACAGAGGCAGAACAGAATGGAGTTGAGAAACGAATGTAAAGCAAAGAATTGAAGGTCTGGTAAAAAGTGTTTTTTGGAAGCAGCTTGATAGTGGAGGCGCAGAGAAGGTCGCCACCTGGTGTGAATTCAAGGTAATGAGAGAAAAATTAAACCCCAAAAAGCTGATCTGAACTTTGGATTGCTTAGGGAGAAAAATAAAAGCCAGAAAAATTAGGCTCCCACATTATCCTTGTTTGCTCTGCTCTCTTAGTCTCCAAACTCCTTCAATACTTCCAGCTCCACAGATGTTTTTCTGAACTACCTCGAAGAACCTAGTACTGCCCAAATGGACTGGTTGAGCTCTCAAGGCCTCTAGTTCCAAGCAGCAGCATGGTACCCATCTACAGTCAAGACTCATTAAAATGACCTCTCATCATTTCATCTACCCATCAAGTTGTTCCTCATACTTTTTCTTCATTTTGGTTAGGGAGGCATGATCTATTCTGGAATCAAATCAAAAACATGGGTCCTCCCTCCACCTGCACCTCAGCCATCAACTTCCCAAATTAAAAAAAAAAAAAAATTACTTTCACCCACTTTATGTTTCTCTGGCAATCTTTCTTCTTAGAGTTTGACCTCAAATGAATTAGTCTGTTTATGGTTCCACTTCCTCATGTATCTGACCCCTTGTGATTTTAATGCCTGCAGTATTTTTGGCAGCTAGAATTAATTTATCCATTTATTTTATTATTTTATTGGGTGACTTTGGTTAATAGGATCAGATAGGTTTCAAGTGTGTATTTCTATGATACATGATCTGCATATTGCATTGTATGCCCACCACCCATCCAAAGTCAAATCGTCTTTTGTCACCATACATTTGGCTCCCTTTACCCTATACAATGACCCCCCACTAGCCCACCCCAGCTAACTTCTCTGTGGCAACCACTATAATGTTGTCTGGGCCTATGAGTTTCAGTTCTATATTCTACATATGAATGAAATCATATGGTTCTTAGCTTTCTCTGACTTATTTTGCTTAGTATAATATGCTCAAAGTCCATTGATGTTGTCACAAAAGGCAGCATTTCATCTTTTCTTATGGCTGGTCATATTTCATTGTATATAAGTACCACATATTCTTTAGCCGGTCCTCTATCAAAGGACACAGTGATTGTCTTTATATCTTGGTCATGCAGCATGAATAATGCTGCAATGAACATAGAGGTGCATATATCTTCGTGAATAAATGTTTTCAAGTATTTTTGGGTAGATACCCAAAAGACGGATTGCGTGGTCATATGGTAACTCTATTCTTAAATTTTGAATTACTCTTTTCCATAGTGGCTCTACCACTTTACATTCTTATTAGCAGTGAATGAGGGTTTCTTTATCTCCACAATCTCTCTAACTCTTGTTATCACCTGTCTTGTTGATAATAGCAATTGAACAGGTGTCAGGTGATATCTCTGTAATTTTGATCTGCATTTTCCTAAAAGCTAGTGAAGTTGAACATCTTTTCATATATCTGTGGGCCATTTGTATTTTTTGGGGGAGAAGTATTCTTGGACAGGATGCATGTGATAGGCAACTGATCGATATTTCATCTCATATTGGTGTTTCTCTCCCACTCTTACTCCTCTTTCCCCTCTCTCTAAAAATAAATAGTAAAATCTTTATACACATACACACACACATTTTGGGGTGACATTGGTTAATAGGAACACATGGGTGCCAAGCATACATTTCTATGATACAAGGTCTGTATATTTCCCTGTGTCCACCACCCAAAGTCATACCATCTTCCATCACCACACATTAGGCCTCCTCTACCTCCTACCACCCTCTGGCAACCACCACACTGTTTTCTGTGTCCATGACTTTCAGTTTTATATCCCACATATGAGTGAAATCATATGGTTCTTAACTTTCCTTGACTGATTTATTTCACATAGCATAATGTTCTCAAGGTTCATCTATGCTGTCTCAAATGGCAGTATTTTGTCTTTTTTTATGTATGAGTAATATTTCATTTTATCTATCTATCTATCATCTATCTGTCTCACATCTTCTTTATCCAGTCATGTCCATGTTTTGGCCACTGTGGTGTATATATCTTTGTGAATACATACATGTTTTTGAGTGTTTCAGGTAGATACCTAGGAGAGGGATTGCTGGTCATATGGTAACTCTATTCCTAATGTTTTGAGGAAACACAAGTCTTTCATGGTGGCTGAACCAGTCTACATCCCAAAAGTATTTTAAAATGAACTTTTGGTTATAGTAAAAAGAATTTGTTGTCAATTGTATCTAAGACTTGGGGGGAAAAAAGAAAAAGTAGAACTAACCTAAATAAATATCCAATAATAGAGAACTGTTTTACAAAGAGCTTTATTTCTTATATTTTAGAGATACACAGCAGGTCCTCAAATAGTGTCCTTTCATTCAACGTTGTTTCATTATAATGTTAATGAAATGCTATAGAAATTTAATTCCTGTTAATAGCAATTAGTCTGTGGAAAACTGGTTTCCTTATATATCACTTCATTTAAAGTCACAGGTCCTATCGATGATGTTAAATAAGAACTTACTATATAGAGGTATTTTGGAGTGAAACAATATATCGGGGATTCACTTCAGAATAATGATGGTGGTTTGCTGAGATGAGTGGGCTGGGTGGGCAGGTGAAATGAGATTGGCAATGTATTGTTATATATTAGAGTTGAGGAATGGAATCAAGTTCATAATGAACTTTTACTTTCATGCATGTTTAAAAGCTAACAGGATTATAAAGTTAAAAAAAAAACAACAACAAACCATTCCCTCAAATCAAAAAAGCTATTCTGGAGGAATTGTTGAAGTGGCCCTTGGAATTTTTTTTCTTTTAGTTCACAAATGATTCGATATTTGAAGTTCAGAAATAATTTGGAACTTTCCAATTTGGGATATGGACAAGACTTGGGATATGGCTGGGTCTCTGTTCAAGTGAGCTCCATTCTCATCAGTAATGCAGAAGAAGAGCCTACCTTCTCTAATCTGGTTGGAAATAATCCCAAAGTGAATGACAAAGATTAATATTGACAAAGACTGAAGGTTGCTTCAGGGAAAAATTTAACATGAAATTTTCAAATCCAAACGTTGTTAAGAGTGCCTCTTCACTTTGCAAGCAAAGAGACATATTTGGAATCTCTTAGTCTGCAGTGCGGGTAGTAGGGGGTGGGTTGCCCTGTGAGAAGAACTCACAAGCAGTAGTAATATTTAGATATTTCAGCTTGCTGGAGTTTGAAGATTAGATTAACTGCTATATGAGAAACAAATAATTCAGACCATGGGCATAGAAGGATCAAGGTCCAATATCAAGGAGAGTAACTGAGAACAATATTTTGGCACCCATGGGACAAGAATTGAAGTCAAAGTCTGGGGCCAAATGTTTGGAGCCAGGAAATGAAATCAAACAATAGTAAATCAGGCAAAGGTGAGGAGCTCAGAACTATTGTCTTGCATCCTGTGTTCCAAGTTCTCATGTCACTGATTTTCAACCTTATTCATCTCAGTCAATTAGCACACATAAACTAGTTATTAAAATTCTGTGCCACACCAAAAAATACATTTTTTTGATGACTTAACAAAAAAATAGGTATAATTTTAATTCATTCACAACATGCCCCAAAGTCACTGGAAGTTAGAGTTCACTAGGGATTGGCTGCAATAGTGTATGAGCAGCTCAGGGGTCCAAACTGGTTGCTAGAGCAATACTCAGGGAAACCCCAGCTAAGGAAGTGGGGAGATGAAGGGAAGGAAGTTAAGGGAAGTCCATCCAGAAAAGGCAAGTGAGAGTCTCTCCAAGATGGAGAGCAGGAAGCAAAAAATGACCCCTGCAAGTGACAGGCAGCTCCCTGGCCACTGTCCTCACAGGCCGCTGTCGCTTCTGCAACCCCTGACCTGCCCAGAAATGCCAAGAACTCCCAGCACTTTCCCACTATCTGGACAGCAATATTGAGGTGAAGGACGAAGACAAGTTGGTGCAGCAGGTCCTGGCTCTAAATCTGCAGATGCAGGTTGCTTTTGCAATAGTTGTGGCTCGTTGTGCAACTCACTGGTCTTCTCTGGACCTTGTATTCCTGGATATCTGTAAATCCAGACACCAAGGATATGACAATTTACAGAACTGCAGTGTCATGCAAGTGAGATCATAGGTGCTTTGTAAACTCTAAGGTGATATATGTGTAGTGTTAGGAATATCGGTGGCAGGTTTCCAGAGCCCAGGTAGGGGTTGAGTGAGTGAGTCAATGAGAAAGAAAACCGCCCCTTCTTAAAGAGTTCTTAAAGACCAGGGCTAGGTGGCTCAGTTGCAAGGCAGCATAAATAGCCAGTGTCTGCCAAGGAAAGGCTAGTTTGCTTGGAGATCCTGGAACCCTAAAGGGAGCAACGGTGAGTGTCTTTGTCCTTGCTTCTCATGCTGTTTTCCCTATGCCCAGTGAATATCCCCCTGCCCATCAGGAGTGGTCTGTTTTACTGGTGTTGAGGAAGGCAATAGCTGTTCTGGTGTAGGAGGCATAGGTATGGGCATGGGACGGGGACAGAGTAGAGGAATAAGGAATGCTCTCCTGCCCCTCACTCTGTTTCCTTTGCTCAGTGGGAGGTTTGCTTTCTGGGCTGGGGGAGGGTGGGAGAGTGAGATATAACACCCACCCAGATCCCAGATGCCATTTTCTGGAGGCCTCAATTGAAAATGCAGCTCCATGTTCAGTCTTGGCTCCTCTCCATCCCTGATTTCTTCATCAGGGAAGGATGGTGAAGGAGAAACAGACCAGAAGTTCATGGGTCTGGGTTCTAAGGCTATTCTCACACCAATAACCTGTGAGACATAGATAAACATGTTTCTCTTTTAGCCTCAAATCTTTACCTAAGACATGTACTTACTAGACTAGGTCACTAATTACCTATCAATTTTTGGAGGAGTCATTTATTTAAATAAAATTTTAGTCTGAAATCTTGGCATAAATTGAACACTATGTAGGATGAAGGGACTGTGGCTCTGTCCATTCCCTCTATAGGCCCAACTAAGAGGCCTCAGCTAAATCCTAGGTCTAAGACCTATGAGTTAGCTTCCTCCAAAGCTTCCTTCTGCAACAATGGATGGTGGTGCCTTCTGTGCCATTGTGAGCTGTTGGACAGAATTCCTACTTCTTTTCATTCTTCCCCAGACTTGGATGTAGGGCCCCGGAATTGAGGCAGGGGCAGGCCAGGTGACAATGCTCTTGCTCTGGCCTGGGTCCTCTCGTACTCATGGCTGGGGTCCTGCCACGGCAAATGCAGCAAGTCAGCTGCTGCTGGCCTGTGAGCTTGCCTGGGTGTTTCTAGAGAATCCCCAGAGGCCCGAGGAAGTGATGAATTCAAAATGAAAAAGTCCTCATGTAAAATAGGGTCCTTCACAACCCAGAATCACCAGCAGCTAGAGAAGAAAGCACTTCCCTGTCCAGGAAGTCTCTCTCCTGCCACTACCTCCAGCTACCTGGTGACCCTCTTCACCTTTGCACAGGTCCCTCAGGCCTTGTTCCCAGACTCTGCAACTCCCGTGAGTCCATGCTCATACTCTACAGTTCCTATCAGGGAGGAGAGAAGCAGAACACTGGGAGTGAGCAGATCCTGAAGCCACCCTGATCTCACTTAACTCTCAAGTCCCTCTACATGGCAACTGGATGCCCTATTAGATATCTGTTCTTTCCTGCTCTAAAACTACCCTGTCCCTGACTGAGCACATCTCACATGCCCCCCGACCCATCCCTGAGGCCCTTCTTCCAAGGTGTCTCAGGTGAACTGAGCAGGACCCAGGTGTCGCAGGATCTCTCTAACTGCTAATATAGTATCTCTGAGAACTTGGGCCTTGGGTCCCTCTGGAACTTTTTTTATGGAGTTGGGGTCTTCCAGGAATGGCCCAATGACCTGGAGAACGTGCAGTCACATACCCATCTTGTGCTCAGGACAAGAGTCACTAAGAATTCTGACTAAGTGGCTGTGGACTTTGGCTTCTTTTCAGATTTGCACTGCAGACCGCAAGTGTTAGTCCATCCATAGCCACAAGTGACAGGAAACAGATTTGCCTTTTTGGAGCTAAGCCAACCAACTTAATGATACCGTCAGGGAGAAAGAGATTCAAAGAGGGGATAGGTCCTGCTCAAAGGCACTTGATGAATCCTTCCCAATGGGACAGACGGCCTCAGTGAGGAGTTCTACAGCCTAGCCACTGTCCCTGCTGGTGGCAGTAAGCAAGGGAAGTCACTAGAAGGGACAAAATGGGGTACCTGAGAAAAGGTAGCTGCTACTGTGAACTCACATCCAAGTTTCAGCTAGGTAGCCAAGCCCTCCCAGGCCAGACTGTGTGCCCATGTTGTCCTAAACTGCTTTGGGAGTCGTGCTGCTTGTGACCCCACAGAAGGGCAGAAGAGGTAGAAGTTCCTCTCCTGACTTCCAGGAGCTGGGCCAAGAACTCACCCATGTTCTAGAACCAAGAGCATGTCCTTTCTCTTCCTGTCCATCTGCCTAGGCCATGCCTCTCCTCCTCCTCCTCTCCATGCTGATTCTGGTCACTCAGCCTCCGAGGTCTCTGGGAACAGGAATGAAGACCTATTCCCAGAAAACAGTGCCTGGTGCCTGCACCCTGGTCATGTGTAGCCCTGTGGAGAATGGCCTGCCTGGTCGTGATGGACGAGATGGGAGAGAGGGTCCCCGGGGCGAGAAGGGGGATCCAGGTAAAGCTGGGACAGTGGGCTTGTGCTGGTGGGCAGGGGTAGGCATTGGGATCATAACCAACTCAGCAAGCCTGGATGTTCTGCTGTAGAAGCCTTGGGAATGGACACCCACCTCCTTGAGAAGGAGAAGTCCCCTAGACACTGAGTCCACCTAATATACCACTGTGCCATCTGCCAAATGACTGGCTGTTCTGAGCCTCCATGTGTCTCCCCTCAACTCCCATCTAGCCCAATTTCTCCCCTCATATCCTCTGGTTCCTCTCACCCCCAAAATGAGCAAATAGTGGGTAAATGGCCAGACTGCTGGTACATGAAGTTTCACTTCTGGTGGCATTAGGGTATAGGGATACGTCTCATTGGGATACTAGGATGCAAAATTAGTGCTTCAGGAGACATGAGTGCTTGCTGATGAGGGTGTCTCTTTTCCATCTCAGAGTCTCCTGACCTCCATGCTTGTTTGCCAAGGATGGGCAACCTTGAATGTGGCCTTCTATGGGTTGGCTTCTTCCCTTGGCCCATCTACTCATTGCCATGTCAGCCAGGATGAAACCCAAGGGAGGCTTAGCCCGGGGTCAGGACATCTCTGCCCCTGCATAGTGTGCTGTTGAATATGAAATGTGGGGCCCATTCTGGAACCCTCTATGTTCCATTTCATTCCTAGTGAGGACTGTAAGTGAAAGCACATGACCTCTTAAAGTACCAGTCCCCCACCACCAGCACATTCTTGCCCCAGAGAGGCCTGGCTCCTCCTGCCCTGCAAGCAGGGTTTCCAAGCCTGAACTTTCACCTCTCCTCTACAAATCTCTCTGGATCATCCTCACTCTTTAAGTTCAATTTTGTCCTTCAGTAACAGAGCTCTGAGTATACATGTGTGTGCTGGCATAGGGGTACTGTGATAGGATGAGGGGCATCTCACACTTTGTCTTCCACACTCATTTCCTGTGCCTCCCAGTTAGGCATTCTGCTACAAACCCCTTGCAGGACTGGACCTGGTTCTAACGTTCTATCTTGGCCACTGCTAGGCATGAAGTTAAATTCCATAGATAGTTTCTTAGTGAACCAATAAATGGAACAATGAGAAAATGGACAAATATGTGAATGAACATGTTAGTACCACCTGTCAGGTGTTATTTCTTTTATAAAAAGAATTTTATGCTATGTTACACCATCAGCCTTTCTAAGTTTTTTAAATTGAATTAATTGCGGTGACATTGGTTAATAATATTATATAGATTTCGGGTATAGAATTCTATTATACTTCATCTGTATATTGTGCTGTATGTTCACAACTCCAAGTCAACTCTCCTTCCATCACCATGTATCCTCCTTGTACCCTCTTCTACCTTCCCCACATCACAGTATACCCCCTTTCCTCCTGGTATCTTTTTTGTTTTTTTTTCACATGAATATTTATCGCTGCTTAATTCACAACAACCAAAAAGATGGAAACAAACCAGTGCCCATCCACTGATGAAAGGGCAAACAAAATGTTCTATCCATACAAAGTATATTGTTGAGACATACAAAGGAATGAAATATTGAGACATGCTGCAAAGTGGACAAATCTCAAGAAGTCACTCCCAGTTAGTAAAGTCAGACACAAAAGGTCATATATTGTATGTTTCCATTGATATGAAACATCTAGAATAGGTAATAGAGACAGAAAGCAGAATAGTGATTAGTGATAGCCAGGGGCTAGTGTAGGGGCAAGGGAGGTAACGAGTGACTGTTTAATGGCTATGAAGTTTTTTGGGGGGGTCATTAAATGTTTTAGAACTAAACAGGGGCAGTAGTTGCACAACATTGTGAAGGTGCTAAATGCCACTGAACTGTATACTTTATTATTTTTTTTATTCTTTCTTTTTTATCTTTTTGATCTTTATTGTATTTTTTTACATTATCTTTTAGCCACCCTCCCTCCCCCCAACCACTAAAGTGTATACTTTAAAGGGGTTAATTTTACATTAGGTAAATTTCACCTCAATAAAAAAGAATCATCAAACTCATAGAATTGAGTATAGTTTTTAAATATTTATATCCATTTGCTCCCATTAGTCTTTTTTGGGTAAATCTTGTATAATTTCAGGCTTAGGCAGCCTTTCTTGAGGTAACACGTCCTTTTTAAGTGTTTGATTATTTTTCCAACAGAAAAATATGTGGTTACTAAAGATAAAAAAAGAAAATAAAAATTACCTTAATTGTGTCACTTAGAAAAAAACACTTTTGTATAAGCCTTTTTTCCAAAATGTGTATTACATATGCATGTGCCCTACATGTCTGTACTTATGTATTAAACAGAATCATATTGAACATAATTCTTACAACATACATTTATTTCTTAATGATGCATTAGATAATAATTTGGTCTGTTTTTTAAGGGTTCAAGAAGATGTTACATATCTTTTCCTATGTTTTATATTGATGTATAATTGACATATAACATGGTATTAGTTTTAGGTGTACAACATAATGATCCAATATTTGTAAATACACATTGTGACATGATCATCCATTACCACATACAGTTATATTTTTTCTTGTGATGAGAGCTTTTAAGATGTATTCTCTTCACAACTTTTTAATATATGATACAGCACTGTTAAGCATAGTTGCCATTCTGTAAATAACCTTCCTAAGACTTATTTATTCTAAACTGGATTTTTGTATGGTTTCAACACCTTCACGTATTGTGCCCACCCCCCAGATCCTACCTCTCACAACCACCAATAATCTGATCTCTGTATTTATTTTATGAGTTCTGGTGTTTTTTTTTTAGAATCCACATATAAGTGACACCCTACAGTATTTGTCTTTCTCTGCTTGACTTATGTCAATTACTATTCTTCAAGGCCCATTCATATTGTTACAATTGGCAGGATCTTTTCCTTTTATGGCTGAATAATATTCCATTGTGTGTGTGTGTGTGTATGTGTGTGTGTGTATTGCATCGTCTTTATCTATTCATTTACTGTGGACACCTAGCTTGTCTCCATTACTTGGCTACTGTAAAGCTGCAATGAACATGAAAGTATAGATTTTTTTTTTCAAATGAGTGTTTAGTTTCCTTTGGATAAATTCCCAAAGGTTCTATTTTTAATATTTTGAGGAAAGTGCATATGGACTTCATAGTGTCTGTACTAATTTACAATCCCACCTACAGTGCACAAATGTTCCTATTCTCCATATCCTCACCAACAGTTGTTATCTTTTGTCTATTTTATTTTATATTTGGGGAGGAGGTTATGATTTAATTTAAATGTAAGTATAATTGACAAAATTTAAAGTGTACAATGTGATGATTTTACACAGGAATACGTTATGAAAGGACACTCAGCATTTAGTTAATTAACACATCCCTCACTTCACATACTAACTCTCCCTTTTTTTCGTGAGAACATTTTCAAAATTTTTAAAATTATTATTCTGTCACAGTTGTCCCAATTTTTCCCCTTTGCTGTCCTCCACACAGCTCACCCCTGCTCTCACAGTCCCCACACCGTTGTCCATGTCCATAGGTCATTCATACATGTTCTTTGACTAGTACTTTCCCCTCCTTTCCACCATTATCCTCCTCCCTTTGGTCATTGTCAGTCTGTTCCACGTTTCCATGCCTCTGGTTCTATTTTGCTGATTAGTTTATTTTGTTCGTTAGATTCCTCTTAAAGGTGAGATCATAGGGTATTTGTCTTTCACACACCAGCCATCTGAGAGATGCAAATTAAAATGACAATGAGATACCACCCCACACCGGTCACAATGGCCATCATTAATAAATCAACAACAACAAGTGCTGGCAAGGCTGTGGAGGAAAGGGAACCCTACTTCACTGTTGGTGGGAATGCAGACTGGAGCAGCCACTGTGGAAAACAGTATGGAATTTCCTCAAAAAACTAAAAATGGGACTGCCTTTTGGCCCAGCAATTCTATTGCTATAAATATATAAAGGAATCCTGAATCACCAATTCAAAAACCTTAAGCACTCCCATGTTCATAGCAGCACTAACAATAACTAAGTGCCGGAAACAGCCTAAGTGCCCATCAATAAATGAGTGGATAAAAAACTGTGGTGCATTTAAACAATGGAATATTATACAGCAGAAAGAAAGAAGGGACTCCTACCTTTTGTGGCAGCATGGATGGAACTGGAGAATATTATGCTAAGTGAAGAAGAAGTGCTTTGTCTATTTTGTAATAGCCATTCTAACAGGTGTGAGGTGGTATCTCATGGGTTTGGTTTGCATTTCCCTGGTGACTAGTATCAGGTGGTGTCAATTCTGATGTAGAGTTTGGTCTTAGGAAGGAAAAAGTAAGGAGTCCATGATCAAGGGTAAATGCTGACATTTGCTTGCTGCAAATACTGCAGCCTTGGAGCAGGGGAAGATGCACTGCATGGAAAGAAGGACAAGCCTTGACTTGAATCCATCTCCAACTCTAGTGATCCAGTTTCTTCACCTGTAAAATGGGGATGGGGACACCCATTTCCTGGATCACCACTGGACCAAGGAGTGTGGAGGTGGGATGTCTACACCCTGTAGAACCCTGAAGGAATGCCACGGAACTGACTGTGCAGGTGCTGGCTCTTCCTAGGCCTAGGGCCAGGTGCATGCCCATTTCTTTTGCTGCTACAGGTTTACCTGGAGCTGTAGGACAAACGGGGATGCCTGGACCAGTTGGGCCAGTTGGGCCCAGAGGGGACAATGGCTCTGCTGGAGAACCTGGACCAAAAGGAGACTCTGGGCCACCTGGTGAGCAGCTGGGTGTGGAATGCAATGTCTGTAAGTGGTGCTGCTGCCACTAGGTTATGTCGGTAGGCATGCACATATCCCATCCCAGGACGAAGGTTGTTCTGAAGGTGGCTCTGGGTTATTTCAGGAAAAGGCTGAAACTACTGTTGGATTTCATTTGTAAGATGGTGCTTCTCTTCTGCCTTCATTATTGCTCTCATCTTTTTATGCACTCACAATTCCAAGAAGGATGAGTGCACTGACTGGGCTGGTCCTTTTCCCCAGGACCTCCAGGACCTCCAGGTATGCCTGGTCCACCTGGAAGAGAGGGTCCCTCAGGAATGCAGGGGAACATAGGACCTCAAGGCAAACCAGGCCCCAAAGGAGAGATCGGGCCCAAAGGTAGGTGGTTGATATGTGACCAGTCTGGAAAGAAGAAGGGAGGAATGACAGTAGCAGACCATGATGTGACCAAGGCATGGTTAGAGGGCCAGGAAAAGCCCAGACCATCAGGACTGGGTCAGCCTTGTTGTGGTCCCTTTCCCCACATTACAGTACTTTCCTGTTAGCTTCCACAGAGGAGCCCATGCAATAAGGATCACAGTGCCCCCAGTTCTCTCTCTCACTGCAGAGCTGTGGGAGAGATCTCTGCCACTGAGGAAATGATACATGCCACACACACTCTCGGCAGCATTTGTGCCTATTTGTTCTTTCCTCAGGAGAAGTGGGTGCCCCAGGTATGCAAGGCTCTGTGGGGTCAAGAGGCCCTCCAGGTCTTAAAGGAGAGAAAGGTGTGCCTGGTGAGCGTGGAGCCCCTGGAAATGCTGGAGAAGCAGGTGAGTGAAGGAAGAAGATATGGTGGGGCTTCATTCTCCTGTCTCCACCTGAAGCAGCTAATGCTCATCTTTTCACCATCACCCCCTAGGCCATCAGGGCTGGCATTCCTGGGCAGTGGGGAGAGTCGGCATGCCAGGGCGGTGCCTCACTGGGCAGGAGGAACTCTTTGTACCTGGGGAGAGTGCAGTATGAGTCACAAGGATAGTCTGAATATAGGTTGCTGGGTGATGGGGAAGGTCCGTGTACAGACAGGGTGCATGGCTGGGTTCTGAACAGACTGTGAGGAGGGTGTATTCCTGGACAGTAGCACAGACCTTACACTGGGAGGGTGAACATGCTGGGAGATGTGTGCAGAGCTCACCCAACTGTTCTCTGACCTCAGGGCCTGCTGGAGCCATGGGCTCACAGGGACCTCCAGGTGCCAGGGGCCCCCCAGGACTGAAGGGGGACAGAGGTGCTCCTGGGGACAGAGGAGCAAAAGGAGAGAGTGGGCTTCCAGGTAAGGCAGCATCCGCTAGCTCTGGGAACCCCCACTAGCGGGGCAGGGGGAAGGGCGGAGGGCCCTCTTCAGCCCAGAACAGCCCCTCCACTCAGTGGTCAGCCCGTTCCAGGGGTGCGTGAAAAGCACACAAGGCTGACGGGCTGGAAGGCAGGAAAATCGGGCTCTGGTTTTACACTCTACCACTTGGTGGGGGCAAGCCTGAGCTGTTTCTCCATCTGATCATGGGGACAAGCACAGCCCCCTTCCCACTCACCAGACAGCTTTGAGCATCAAATAATCCAGGGGGTGGGAAGTACCTGAGGAACGTGCAACCCTGTCTCCCCAACCCACCTCCCAAAGCAAGCATTTTCAGATTCTGAGAATGTGGAGAGACAGTGCCACCAATGTCAGTGGGGTGCAAGGACCTGCTCAGGGCGCAGTTTGTTCACAACAGCAGCACAGGAAATGTCGTGAGCAGCAGAGCCAATGGTGTCAGCAGATGTGGGCTTCGTGGGGGCCAGTCCCAGCTCCTTACTGCACCCCAACAGTGCCGGCACCTGGGCACCATTCCCTTGGGGCCCAGACTCTGAGCCGATCCCTGGCTGTGCTGGACTAGTCTTCAGCCTCCCTGTGTCTCCTGCAGATGCCACTGCTCTGAGGCGGCAGGTGGAGGCCTTACAGGGACAGGTACAACGCCTTGAGGGTGCCTTCAATCGGTACAGGAAAGGTGAGTCCTTGGACCTGGACGTGACCCTGAGCCAGACACCTGGCCTAGGCCTCAGACTGGGTTTGTCTTTTGGCTTGGAGTCGGCTGGGCTTGAGGCAGGTGTGGGCCTGGGATTGCAGTGGGTCGGGGTGATGGGCTGGACCTGGGCCTGGGGCAGGGAGTGGGGCTAAGGATAAGGGTGGGACAGAGCAGTGCAGCCACAGGTTCCTGGAGCAGGAGGTAGGTGCAAGGGACAAGTAGCAGGATGTGGCCCTTATCACCAGTCCAGTGGGCTGGCAGAAGCATGGTCAAAGCTATCAGGCTCCAGAATGTCCCCAACATCACAGCCAACCGTGACCCGAGTCCCATCAAGGCCCTGAGCCCAGTGTTCAGCAGACCTTCACCCCTGCAGACCCTGTGTTTGTCCCTTTGATGTATAGGGACACCCAACCACCCAGGATGTGTTTCTTATCTCTGTAGGACTGGGTGTGGTAACATCCCCAGATGTCGCTGCCCAGCCCACAGCAGCAGAGATTGCAGACTCTGCTCTGAGAGTTGGGGCTGGGGTGCTGTCCTTGATTCAAGGCTGGTGAGAGCCAGACTTTGGCAAGTGGCCACTGAGAATCTCACCTGAGGCATGCTCTGGGTCTGGCAGGGGGCAGGCTGCCTCTGGGCCCTGAGTGTTCGACGCAGAGATTCTTCCCCAAGCCTGGAATGCTGAGGAGTCTGAGGCCTCCGGGAGCACACATCCGAGTGCCCTGTGCCTGCGCCCTGAATCGCCTCCTCTCTCCTTACTTTGCTCCCCCTCCTCCTCTGCTCTCCCTGATGTCAGCTTTGATTTCAAATCATTCAGCAAATCTCATTGATCCGTAAAAGAAGAGTCCTGAAGGAGGACAGTATAAAGGGTGAGACATAGGGTTGGCCCTAAACAGTAAGCCAACTAAGTACCTACGTACCAAAGATGACAGTTTCAAGCATTTGGTGTTTTCCTCCTTCCACAAACATATTTGCACATGGACTCACTTACTCATATGCACACTTATGCAAACACAGGTAAACTTATGATATGCACCTTCTACACATGTATGTACTTACATACATACTGTCAGTCATTTTACATCTTCTAACTACACAAGCACATGCACTTTTATGCAGGCACACACAAATATTCACACACATCCAGATGGACTTTTTCGGCTCCCATGTACATTCTGATGGAACATGGCCATATTCATGTACACACATGCATACCCATCTGGGCTCATGTACTGACATATGACCTCTTGTGCTGGATTTGCACAGGGCTGCTCTGGGTGCCATTCTAAGCCTGTGGAGAATGGGCACCCTGGGCCCTTGTGTAAGGTGCTCACAGGTAAAGAGCAGTGGGTTCGGGTACAGCCTGGGTTCCTGACAGTCCCATGAGTTTGGCGCACAGCCATCTCAGGAGCGCTGAAGATTTCCACGCATGAACACAGGAGTCAAAGTGAGGGAACAAAATTAGATAATTGAGTGTCACATAGGGGATGCTTTTGTAAAATATGTTTTTGCTTTAGAGACGAGAATTTGGAAATCCTCAAAAAGGAAGTGACTTTCCCTCACCCACCTGGACAGTCATTGCCAAGGTGGGGCTGAACACCTGGCCCTCTGATTCCCACACAGGGCTCTCCAGCTCTGATTCCTTCCCCACCCGCAACTCCCCTGCACACAGATCCGGTGCCTTCGACCCCTCACCCAGACCTCAGGCTTCACACACACGCACACCGTGAGGCCCGCACTGGGCGGCACACAGTGCAGAGGTTAGCACATCGCTGCTCTGAGATGGCCCTCCCTTTCCTCTTCTTTCCTACACCGCACACACAGCACAGGCCTCTGACAATCCCACGTGCTCTGCTGTTACGCGGGTTCAGAGTGAGGTCAGGGTGAGCACCTGCATTGTTTTCCCTGGTCTCAGAGACTACTCCAGACTGCAGGCTGCCATTTCAATGGCCAGAGTAGGTACAGTCCTACCCAGTAATTGGCAAGCCAATTTTGGCATTTAGCGTGGGGTGAAACAGAAAGAGCATGTGTAAGCTTTAGTGTCAGATCAAATAAGGTTTAATTCTTAACTCTACATTTGATGGCTATGTGAGGTTGAGCCTCTTAACTTTTGAGCCCAGGGTTCTCACCTGTAACTAGAGCCACCTCATAGAGCACATTGTCAAGATGGGGCTCCTCCAGTACCAAGTGTCTCACTTTTGTCCTATCTGGTGCCCTGATATCCTGTATGGGAGGCCTGGGGCTTGGTTGGAGCACAAGGGTCCGCTGCGCTTTGGCTGCGTGCTGACAGAACTCAGAATCGTCTGTCCTCTTCTGTAGTGGATCTGTTTCCTGATGGACGAGGTGTTGGAGAGAAGATCTTCAAGATAGGAGGCTTTGAAAAATCGTTTCAAGAAGCACAGCAAGTATGCAGACAGGCCGGCGGGGAGTTGCCCTCCCCGCGCTCTGCAGCTGAGAATGAGGCCTTGCAACAGCTGGTCGCAGCTCAGAACAAGGGGGCTGCGTTCCTGAGCATGACTGACTCCAAGACAGAGGGCAAGTTTACCTACCCCACAGGGGAGACCCTGGTGTATTCCAACTGGGCCCCGGGGGAGCCCAACAATGATGGTGGAGAAGAGGACTGTGTGGAAATCTTCGACAATGGGAAGTGGAATGATAAGTCCTGTGGAGACAAACGCCTTGTGATCTGCGAGTTCTGAGCCACCAAGGGTGGGTGGGGCACTCATGGCCCAGGAGCCTGACCAGTGAGTCAGGGCCCAGACCTGTGTGCTGCCAATGTCCCTGAAATAAGCTGACACCTCTGCTGGCCACGGCTTCTCCTCAGAGCCATGGGATGAGGCCAGAGGTAGGGCTCCCTGGAACGCCTCTCTCAGAATAAAATATGAAACTGGCATCACTCACTGGCTGAACTATCACAGGAGGAATGGGCAACCTGCTTTCCCAATCCCAAGGGATAAAATTCGGTCTCAAAGACCTTTCTTCTGTAAAGTCCAATGGCTCCTGCTCAGCCCTCTGAGTTCTTCAACTGTCAGTCACATGTGACCCATCTGGTTAACATCTGCTCTGTCATTCTTGCTCCTCTTATCTTCTAAGATACCACTCTAGCTTGTTTTTATTCTTATGGCTGTTCTAATCATCCTCTTTTTCCTAGTCCTGGCTCCTCCTCTTGACCTCTTCATGGTGACATGCTAAAGTCTGAACTCCCTGTTCTCTTCTCTCCGTAGCCTCAGTCCAGGGATGAGCTCATTCTGCCCATGGCTCGGATCCCTTCCACTGAGGCCATCCAGATGAGTATCCCCGCTCCAGGCCTGTCCCTTTGCCCCAGACTTCCTTATCCAATGCAAGATGGGGCCCAAGGGCTGGGAGATCTCAGTGACTGCATCTTGCTCTAAAGCCTGAGCCATGGAAGCTGCACAGCACAGTGGGTAGATGTGGCAGATCGTCTGCTCCCTGGACACACTGCATGGCCTTTCATCCCATAGCCTATTCCTAGTCCTTGCTACTTAGGAGCTCTTTCTATCCATGTCAGTATGCTTCCTGTATCATAAAATGGGTTACCATTTGCACAATTTCAGTTCCATCTGAAATCTCAGGCACAGAGGGTGTCCAGCCATGCTCACATTCGTACCAGTCCTCCTCGTGCCTGACCTTTCCAGGAGGTTCTTTCCTGACTTTGTCTCTGAGACAACCTATGCAGATCCTCCTCCTCACTGTACAGATACGGAAACCAAGACACAGAGAGCAGAGGAAATTGCACGGGGCCACAGGTGGTATTAGTAGTGCTACAGCTTCGCCATACAAATAAGGTCATCTGAGCCCAAGCCTTGTACACTCAGCTTGTAATTTTTATTTTATTTTATTTATTTGTTTTTAGAGAGGGGAATAGAGGGACAAAGAGAGTGATAGAAACATGGATATGTGGGTGCATTTTGCGTGCCCCCTGCTGCAGACCTGGCCTGCAACCCAAGCATGTACCTTACACTGGGAATCGAACCAGCAACCCTTTGGTTCACAGAACTACGTACAATCCACTGAGCCACACCAGCCAGGACTGGCTTGTAAATTTTTAGGCCAGAGGTCTCTGTATATAAATTGAGTTTAATGGCACTTGTTCTAGAGGAATTGGAACGATACCTGGATGAACCACAAACTTATAGGAGGGAGCAACAAATACCCCTTCCCCAGACAGGAAAACAACCACTTTCCTTTGCTCCCAGGCACTGGGAAGACTGCCCTTTCTGGCTCCCCCTGATAGGGGAACCCTAAGTCCCACCCCTCTTCCCCACACTCTTGTGGACACATCTAATGTAGAACAGCACACCTGGACACAAAGAGCCACACCTCCCAACAGCACACAGCTCAGGCTCTCTGCTAAGATCTTTTTCCTGCTACTGAAAGAGATCTCCAGCTCCTGGCAGCTTCTGAAATGTATCAGTTACACAACAGTGAGCATAATCTTCAGTACCGGGGCCACACCTCGACACGATCAGCCAGGGAGCCCCGAAAGGCCTTTTTTCCTTGCAAACAAGATGGAAAACAACTGAATATGGTTCAAGCAAAAAGAGGAGGTTTCACTAAAAATGAAGAGTTCTGAAGTGGCTCAAGGACTGGGTTGCACAAGCAACGCTGGGCATTCTCTGCGTCTGCCTCCCTCTGGGCATCCTTGCCCCTGTTCCTCTTTTTCACACCCCCTCTGCTCCTAGTCTCTCAACTGCCCAAACATAGGGAATCTTGTGTCACACAGAGATCAGCAACTGTTGCTTGAAATCAAGTCGACATTCCTGTGGAAATGAAATCTCCCTGTTTCGGATGCCCACCTCTGGTCTAATAAACTAAACCTGGGGAGTGGACGACACAGAATAATATGGTCAGTGGGATGCATGTGTCATGCAGTGTCATGATGGTCTGTGCAGACCCTGTAAAAGTAGCCACTACCCACCCCAGGACTTAAGCCAAACATTTCTTGACAAGAGTGAAAGAATGGCAGAACCATGTGACTCAGTAGGAAGAAAAAAAAATCTGTGGTGTTAAGGACGAGAAAGTTGGATCCCCATGTTCTAGGAGGAAGCTTCCTAGATCGGGTCCGGTTTGTCTCTAGTGCAGAGAACAAGAAAGGAGGGTCATTTGGACTCTATAGTCACAGCCCGACTGAAGCAGAGGACTAAGGCGAGTACTTCAGAAAATTCAGGTCTTAACCCATTCCTGAGCACAGAGACCTCTCCTGCGCTCACACTCATGGGCTGAGGTCAACACAGATCTTAAACACTATTTGACCAAGCCCAACCATAGTAGCCATGGTCTCTAGTTTAGCAGCCTAGGTGCTGAAGATAGGATTTACATCTCAGGAGGTGTTTTGACCTTCTCAATGCCAGGTGACATCATGGGAGCAGATTGGGTTCCTTCCATGCCTGGAAGGTGACAGCAATTTCATAGGGAAGCCACTGTTCTGTTTAATATCCTCAGATCACTTCTTGTGTCTTAACCCTCCTGGCACTAAACCAGCTCACATCTCATAATGAAGTTACATGGGAGCATTCTGATGCTTGCTTTCTTAGGATCCTATCTTTGTTCTGAGCTCCCTTGATATAAAACACTGACAGCTGAGTCACTTAAGTTCTGGGCATCCTCAATCACTCTTCTCTTCTGGGAATCCTTAATTCAAGTTTAATGGTATGCTTGATGTTAAGTTACCAGTTATTTATATGCTAGAGCCAAGAAACCAGGTATCTATTAGGGGGAACAAAATATTAATTTATAAGTCAGAAATTTATCCAGGCAGCAGGTCATAACTTCATAGATGCTAGAGCCCTACACGTCCCTAACATTAGGTATAAGCTATAGAATTGTGTTCTTGTACACAGTTGAGGTGCTCAGCTAGTAGATTTGAAATGAGTGACTGATTATGAAGTCTCGAGCCAGGAAAAAAAGAGGAGAGCCTTCTCTTGGTGCAATCACCAAGCGACTCAGAGACCAAGACCCTCCTTATTATTGTTCAACCTAATTGTGACTCTTAGGCCTGGGGTGGACTTTGCTGGGTTTTTTGGGGTTTTTTTTTTCTTCTTTGTCAATATTTCAAAAAGAGAGACCCTGTGAAAACAGGTTTGTGACCAGTGTCTCTTCTGGGTAGAAGGAGATCAGGTCCAGTGCATAGGTCTCAAATGCCCTCTTTTCCACCGCTGTGCTGAGAGCAGAAGCGTTGGTGGTTATGATGTTACTGTATAACCCAGCATCCTGGAGACCTGAGCCAATGCACGGAAAACACCTGTCCTTGAAAATCACTTGGATGGATCTACCTGGACCTTGAGTTAGATTTGGAGGTGGTTACTTCAGTGTAGGAGCCCCATCTTTATTGGATAAATTTAGAATATGAACATATTTGATTTCCATTTACTAAAGTGATGTAGTCTCTCTCGGACCACCTGACTCAAACAACTTTGAACCGCAGAGGAACTCACAAGGGCCTTCTCTGAGTGAGCCAACAGCACTTTTCGTATTTGTTTAGTATGTAGACAGAGTGAATAAATGCAAGAGTTGAGTGAATGAAATTCTTAATTTCTATTTGTATGCCTGTCTGTAGGGCTAAATAAAGAGTTTTCAAGATGTTTGCAGGCCTTTTGATCTGAGGAAATAGCAGTTTGAACCTGATGTCAGCCTTCCTCCACTTATATGAATTCCCTGAATACTTCATATCACATGTAAGTAGCTGGGCCAGCCTAGAAGAGAAAGGTCAGATGACAATTTCAGGCCAAGCAAATACATTCTGCGACCAGAAAGCAGGATCAGGGCTGGAAGGGGAGGACACAGCCAGTGTGAGTGCAGGCAAGCCCAGCACTCCTGACCATGGCTACGGAGGGCCTGGGAGGATAGGAAGAGGGTGAGCGGGATGTGACGACTCCAAAGACTCAGTTCCAAAACAGAGAGGGGCTGGGAAGACTGTTTCAGGAGGTCTTCTGAAAGCATAAACATCCCAGAATAGTCAGAAAAATAATTAAATAACATAATGGGAACGGACTCGTTCATCTTATGTTAAACAACTTTAGAAAACTAACATAATTGCAACAGTGTGTTACTGACACAGGAATGGATAGAACAATGTAAAAGCCACCAAAAGTAGGCCCATTATGTATACATATATACATCATATATGCATGATAAAAATAGACTAACCCTCACAATCACCACACTTAGGGGAGGAGATACAAGTGGGCTAATTGGAAATGGAAAAAAATACAATAAAGATAAAATTAAAAAAATAGCTCTGGCTGGTATGGCTCAGTGGATTGAGCACTGGCCTGTGAATCAAAGGGTCATTGGTTCAATTCTTAGTCAGGGCACATGCCTGGGTTGTGGGCCAGGTCCCCAGTAGGAAGTGCATGAAAGGCAACCACACATTGATGTTTCTCTCCCTCTCTTTCTCTTCCTTTACCCTGTCTAAAAATAAATAAATAAAATCTTTAAAAAAAATAGATTACCAAAATTATGAGGAAATAATTGTTCAATTACTGTTAAATGGTTAAGCATTTACAGGAAAAATAAACCAGACTCTTTTAGTTATATGTAGACAATTAAAAATCAGAAAAAAATATAGGTAGTAATTTATGTAGTCTTGGATAGGAGAACCATCTAATAATGATATAGAGTAAAAACAAATGCAAAACAAAAATGTTTCATTTGACTACACAAAAATATTGTAAATTTTCTCTTTGTAAAAGGAAAACAACAAGGAGTAAAATAAAATGCTGATTTATTTCAAAGTACATAGCAGATAAATCTTAAGAAAATGATGAATATATAAGTAGCAATGAGAGGAGAAATGTATAAGAATGAAAAATTCATAAGATAAGAAATACTAAAGACCAATAGTGATGAAACATAAGAAATGTATAATCTTAATAGTCACAAAAGAAACTCAAGTTAAACAGCAATAAGTATCCAAAATTCATGGACTAGAGTTAAATCTATGCATACACTCAGAGGAAATATACTTTCCTCTCATTATTAAAAATTAAAAAATAAAAGCATGGGCACTGAGTGTGGCGTTAGGCCGTCTGCAATGCATCCATCCATCCTCCCTCTCAGACCCAGGAGGTGCTTCTGCCTCTGGACTCCTCAGATCCCTTTCGCATGGGGCATCCAAATTGCACTCCACCCTTTCTGATCCCTGCCTTTGGAGCACTTGGGCCCCAGACGTGATCAGTGGTAGGGGAGAGGATCACTTAGGGACGGAGACAGGGCACGAGAAAGGGCCGCTCAGGTGGTCAGGGTTTGTCTCCAGAGGACGTTCTTGCTGGGGAAAAGGGTCACACATGCAACTCTCCATATGGAATCTGACAGTACTCTCGGGATTGCCCATGCCCTCGTTTCTCACCTGAACAGGAAGCTGAACGTGGCAGAAGTGCCAGGCAGGGCTGGACAATGCGTTGTTTTCCTCACACCCTCTCAGATCCCTTGGTAATAGCTGCAGGGTTAAAATGGCTTCCAGGGGCTCATCCAGGCTGAGTAGAAAGTAGGTGATTAGCAGTGTCTGCCACTGACATGGGAAGGGAGATGGGTAACACATGTGCTAGTGTTTGCCATTCTTGGCTTAAGAGGGTACTGCTCTGCAAGACCTGAGGGAACCCAACCGAGGGATCTCCTGAGCTTCATCAGTGAGCCACATGAGGGCACACCTGGGGCCTCTGCAAGAATCCTTGTGCTTCCATCAGCTGGGCTTCCAGGAAGCCCAAGGACTGTGCTAACGACACAGACTGATGGGACAACAATGTCACCTCCATTTGACCTGCGGGAGATCCCCACCATCTCTCTGTGCACTGGGCCCGTTTCTGGTGTCCTCACGGGTCCCAGGGCAGCCTCTCCAGTTTCCTCAGTTACAGGTCCTCTGCCTGAACTGCTCTGCACTGCTGAGACACTGTGGGGTCACCACAAAGACCACAAGTAAACCCTTGGCAATGTTCTCTGAAAGGCCCTGGTTCAGAGAAAGGCCCAGAGCCTCTCCCTTCTGATGCTGAGCGGTGGGGGTGGGGAAAGCCGAGGGCTTGGTTCTGATTGACCTTCACAGCGATACCTTGAAAGCTCACAGAGGTAGCTTAGGGAGATGCCCGCAATCCAGCCTCCACGGGGCCAGTCGTACCCTTGCAGCGATCCCCAAATCATCCCAGACATAGAGATCTGGGGTGAGCAGAGAAATATAGGGTCAAGGTGGCATGTGGGTCCTGCTCTGAAGGGCTCACAGTGAAGGCTTGGAAGTGACACCGACAAGGAGCAGAGAATTCTACCAGTGCCAGGGCTTTCTGGACAGTGAGGGCTGTCTGGTCACCAGTGAAAGCGTGCGTCTGGGTCTGGCTTTACAGGGTAGGGGTACTGAGGGAAGGTGTTCTGAGTGGGTGTAGGGACCAGGGCAGAAGGGGAGGAGGAAAGCAGGAGCATCTCAAGTTGCACACAAGGGGCTCAAGGGCCTCACTGACTCACCTGGCTTCCCCATGTGAATCTCCGAGTTTGATAGCCCTGTCTTAGAGTCACCAGCAGAGGGCAGCATGAGGCCACAGCTCCAGGAGCCCAACTGAACCCAAATACGCTGGAGAGGAGGCTGTGCCCAGAGCACTGTTCCGAAACAAGTCTCTCTGCTTCTCTCCTGAACCCAGTTTGGAGGTGAGTGAAGCTCTAGAGAAAGGTCATGCATTTTAGTGGAAGGACAGCAATTCATTCATTCACTTGTTTGTTCATTCAATCTCAACAGCAATGGGGAGTGATGTGGTCCCCAGTCCTTTTCTAGGCCCTGGAATTTCCTAGAAGAACATAATTTGTCACACTAATCAAAGCAACTACAAGAACATGTGTTGGCATGTATTTACTGCAGGCTGGTGTTCTCCTGGATGCTTTCCTTTCATCAGTCTAGTTATCCCGCTGTGAGGCGGGCACTATCAATAACTCACTTTACCAAGAAGGGAACTCACACAGAGTGTATGTGACGTGCTGCAATGTGGTGGAGCCAGGGTTTGAATCCAGGCAGCCTGGCTCAAGAGTGCTCTTCATGACTTTGCTTCACTGAGACAACTCAAACAAATGGTCAAGATGATTTCAGATATCTACATTTGCTAATAAGAAAGCAAAACAGGGTGTTGTAATGGTGACTGAGGTTGGAGTAACTTGAGATTCAGTGGTCAGATAGAAGCCTTGCAGGGGAGGCCAATAGTGACAATAGAGCCAAGACCTGGTGGCAGGAAGGGATCATGATACCAACCATGCAATCTCTGTTGAGACCTATGGGCCCCAGTGTACAGCTCAGGGCCACTTTGTGGGCCTTTTTGCATAACCAGGTACTGGCATACCTTGCCCAGAGCTCCTCAGTGATGGGTATGCAGAGAAAGGCACCTGGACATGGGCTTGGGGAAGGCAGGGGCTGAGAGCCCTCAGAGCAGGATGCTGGGAATTTCAAGCACTGGGTCTGCTGGTTTCTATAGAGGAACTCACACATGCACAGAGACCCATAAAGTCATATACACACAATTCCCCACTCAGGTTTCTCGTGCCCAGTGCCCCACCTTCTCTAACACACCCCAGAGCTGTTCCAGGCCCAGACCCAGACCTGAAGTCAGGAGGCAGTGAGACCCTGGCAATGCACAGGGAAGGATTGGGGTCAGCATTTGCTCTTTATTGCACTAGTGGGGCAGTGACCAGTTGAAGGAGATGACTCGGGGTCTGACACTACAGAGCTAAGCAGGACCCTCTTCCCTCATGTGGGGGCTACAAGGACACAGAAGCCCTGGCCTGCTGGCTCCAGTTCCTCCTTGGGAAGGGAAGAGGCAGGCAGAGAGTGGCTAGGTGATGGTATTTTCCTGAGCAGCTGTTTCCAAAGCTGGCCAAACATCTTTGGATCACCTTGGGGTCTCACAGATGAAGATTTCTGAGATTTGATGCTCTAGGTCTAGAGTGGAACCAGCTGGATCCTTTGATTTTGTAAGCCTTCCGGGCACTTCTGCTGGTCACTCCCCTGAAGAGCCCCTGGGGGTGGCACAAGCATCTGCTTGCCAGGACACAGCAGGCCGGACCTTGTGTTGGCAGCGACTACTTTAACCCAAGGTGTTTGCTTAGCTAACAAATGGCTATCTGCTTCCTGCTGCTTTTGAGTGCAACACCTGTATTTTCCTGGAAAAGCCACCAGTCCATGTTTGGGATACTCTCCTCTGTACTCAGGCTGCAAACAGGTGTGGGAGCACTCCTTCCCACATGGACTCTGCCCTGAGCTCCTCCTCTCTTCTGAGCTCTCCATCAGCCACTCAGGTTATTAAGACAAAAATCACTTTACAAAGTCCACTTCCCGACATGTCCAGGCCAGACCCCTTGATGACATTTGGTCTCTTCCTGGCTAACGAGAAAAAAAATCCCTGAGTCCTTGCGGGATCTAAAGCACAGATCAATTACACAACTGTGAGCAAACAGCCCTCAGGTCAGAGGCCCTCTGCCATGTAAATATACAAGGTCCAGGTCTGACTGTGACCCCTCCTGCTGATGGGTCTCTGGCAGTCGCAGAGAAAGGAAGCAGGTTGGTGCAGGGCAGAAAGGAGGTTTGAGAAATGTGAATGCTAGGCCTTTAGCTGGTGCCTCAATTTTCCTTCCCCTGGCATGGGCACAGCTAAACAGGAGAACAACAGAGCTGTGGGATTCTAAAGATAGATTATTGTGCAGGAGTGAGATGCTGCAATTCCAAGATCCAGAACCCAGGATGAAGCCTTGGCCTTTAATGCTGCAAGCTTTGGTAACTATTTTCACCCTTTTTCACTTTTTTATAAAAAGAAACTCCCGTGCTCTTTACAAAAAATAAAATAATAGTTTTATTACATCTGAAGTCACATTTATTCAGTACATAATAAGAACAGTTTGACTTTAAGGATTATATCCCCTGCTGAAAAGAGGTTTCAAAAATCCTGCTTGGTACTAATTAAGCTTGAAAGTTTTCAAAATTGATAGTTTTTACATAATGAAAAGCAGATTGAAACTAAGAGTAGACTGTTCTAGACATGCTTTTCTCATAGAGCAAATCCTGTGTCTTTAATCTTATAGGAGACCGTTGACTTATACATGTCATTTAAACTCAAAGCTCCCATTTGGAGAGCAACGTCAATTGGCCATTCTAACTTAGTCAGGCTGGCTTTCATGGACTTGAGAAACAGGCGATTAAGTGTTCAGGTACAATTACTTTGGACAAAATTGACACCGAACTGATACTGACACCAGTTCTCATATCCTGTAGCTTTTGGTCCTGAAATGGGTTGCACAAAACTGAAACTATGTGTGATCATTGATTCATCCAGCATTAGAAGGGAGAAGCCTTGATAGACCAATGGAGATAGGAGACTGAGGCCCAGGAAGCCAACATGCCTCTCAATGTATTAGTTGGGGAGGTGCTTCCAAACCTGAACTTTGCACCACCCTAACTGCCTTTCCTTCAGCATCACACACAGAGATGCAGGCCTTGTTCTGCCTTGAGCATAACGCTGGAGGGACAGCCCAGGCTCCAGCAAGGTCATAGCACCAGCCTTCTTTCCGGGAATGCTCTGAGACACGGCCTTTAATCCTCACTCTTTTGAAAAGGCAGCAAAGAAAGAAAGAATCTCAGAATGCCTGCCAGTTTCTTGGTCCAGAGGCCAGCTGAGAAACGAAAAGGCAAACAGTGTTCAAAAATCACTCACAGTCATCCCTATTCCTGGAGTCCCATGGAAATGTGCCACTTGAGACCCCAAAGGTCTTTTTATGGTACCCCTACCTTCATTAGTTCCCCTGTGCGAGAGATGTAATCATCAGATGTCCCTTAGTGAAGGGAACTGCCTGCCTTCAGCCCTTGAGAAAAGGAGAGAGACTGTCCAGAGAGTCACCATGAGTCTATAATTTCCTTCTTGTTCCTGGTTTTGGGAAGCCTGGATGAACTCCAGGTGCTATATTTGGACTCTCATGAGAATCCTGTATCTTTAGATTAATGTCACATTCCCTTCAGCTAACTTGCATGGGTTCCACTGCTTGTTGTTAAGAATTGGGAAGTGAATATAGGGAGATGGTTACCTCAATTCTATATCAGGGGAGAACAGTGGCAAGAGGCTAACTTTAGAGAAAGAAGCTGTAAAAAGGTAATTGGTGATAGAACTATAAGAACAGGTGAAGGAGAAGACTGAAAGGGGACTGGAAGAATCAGAGCATGTCCTGAAAATTTTTACTGAGTTTCCCCTGACTGAGGGTGCAATCATTGTATACTGGGAAACATCCATGTGAAGTACATGACTGTGTATTTACAGGTTTATAGGCTAAAGATATTGTACTTTATGCACAGTATAAAAAAGAAGACATTCCCTTCAGGGTAAATCATGATCACCGCTCCCCTTTACATAAAATGGAAATAACTTTATATGGGTTACCTATCTGTGTTCTCATTGCTTTTGTGGCTATGAGAAAATTTAGGTGTAACTTTTATGCTTGGTTGCAGTAATTTTTTTTTTTCTGAGTCATCTTACGTGTATATCCTTTTCTTCTTATAAGTTTCTGGTCTTTCCTTTTACTTTGTGCCTTAATGTATGGTTTGCTATGCGCCTCTAAACTAAGCAGTTTCCCACTCCTTTGGTAAGCATTCTGGATGTTAATTGAAAATAGTGAGCTGTTCTGCTCTGCATCACAAAACTTTTTTTTTCCTTTTCCCCAAGTGCAGTGCTTAAACAAGAGGCCTGTGGGGTTAAAAACTCAGTGATGTGACAGGGTAGGTACGCTACAGGCCAAGGACACGGGTCCTGTCACTCTCACCCTACAGCCCCAACGCCTGCAGCATTTCACAGTCCAGCTCTCAGCCCAGCCCCCAGAGTCCTGCAGATGGAGTGCACCTGGGAAAGACCTCTCCCTGCAACTCTCCTCAGTATCCTATGCACTCAGCCATTTGGGAATTTTTTTGGTGTACCCATTCGACAAATACTCATGAAGCACTTAGTAAGTATGAGGCGCTCACTCTGGTAGATCAGATACAAAGAAAAATAAAGTGGAAAAGTAATTTTAAGACAAATATTTCACGAAGGGCCCATTTTCCAAATCTCATTTTGTGAATGGCATAGAACTGGAGCTGTGACTCACTCTCTCCCCAGTTTACAACTTGGGCTCTGCAGAATCTCAGCCCACCGACCCAGAGATTCCTAAAAATCATTCACGGTCACGAGCAGGAGTGTGGGCCGACAGTGTCAGAATAGTGCTCAGAGGGAGGTGTGACTTGCTGGCTGGATGACCCACAGGGTGTGAAACTCACTGTTGGGGAGTTTTTCCTTTGGTCTTTACTAATAATGGACCCATTGACCTATAACGGGATGAAGACCTCACAGAAGGAGGGGGATGCTGAATACAGAGAGCCTGAGGCCACCAGTGCCCTGAGACCGACCATACGCTGTGAAGAGAGTATTCGGGATTCTGCCTGACAACTGGCCTTCCCCAGTGATGATGCTGCATGCGCCACAATATCAAATCAGTTTCCTGAAATATGCAGGAAGGGAAGCCTGTCCTTTTTCCCCAAGACCACCCTAGTAACTACAAGGAGGCCACAGCTACTAGGGCAGGATGAGAATATTTCTAGGACTAATCATGGTCACCTGTATTGGTGTGGAAGAAAAGATGTTCTATGGAGAATAAATGCACAGGGTGATGTGATCATGTATTCCTAAGAGGGAAGGTCATGGTGAGTAGTCACACTGAAGGCATCTAACTTATTTAGTAAAATGCTTATCTTTGTCTTAGGCAAGCCGTGTCCATGTTTCTGGGCATCTTGGTTAACACGCCTTCGAAATGCCTGCCAGCAGACCCCTCAGAGAAACCACCCTCAAGAGGACACATGATCTTGTTAACTACCTTGGAGTCCATTCCCCTCCTTGCTTTCATCCACCTTCATGTAATCTTCCTTATGTTCTCTCCTTAATTCCAAATACATAAAAGAAGCTGCAAACTGTTATTCTGAGAAGCATTTTCTCAGTCTTTTGTCTTGCTTTCAGGAGTTATCCTTTGTTTGATTCAAATAAACTTTTATACAAATTCTCTACAGGTTTGGACGTTCTAAGATTGCAATTGCATACCACCAGGTGTTCCATTGTGGTGATGAAGGGTTTTCTGGTGCAGCCATGGGAAGGAACCAAGGGCAGGAGTTTGGCATCAAGTTGTGGCAGCACTTGCACAAAAAGGAATTGGATCTCTTGCGGGCTGAGATCTGCTGCTGACTCTGACACCGATGTGGCCCTGCAGTGGCTCCTCTGAGGCGCTGCAGTGTTCTTACTGAAAAGGAGAGGATTAGTCTGGGCCCTTCTCTTGATTGACTGTGACCCGAAGCTGTGCTCTTAGGCAGGACAGAGGGTGTCCTTTGCCACGAAGTAGGCCAGACACCCTCATGTCCTACTTTGAGCCTCTCTTTACTTCCTCATCCCACAATCAAATACCTCCCTTCATTTTCCTCCCATCCCCACGAAGGAATGAGTCAACACAGCATGAGAAAACCATCAGTGAATTCTCTTTTAGAGCAGCAGAGAGATCCACAGAGAGCCAAGGAGGGGCTGAGGAACTTGACTCTTCAGGCTGGGAATTCACAGACAGCCAGGTAGGAGGAAGAGCAGGAGATGTCATTCCACTCTCCGTCATCTTTAAGGATCACACAATCCTCCCCTGAGCCAAAGTCATTAGGCTCACCCTTCTTCCAGTTGCTGAAGGTCAGTCTCCCTCCTGTCACATACACAAACTGGCCTTCGGTCACTTCATCAGTGATGCCCAGGAAGGCATTGTCCTTGGCTACACCCTGGATGGCTTCATTCTCTTCAGCATTCTTGGGGGTGGCCACTGTGGCCTGGAGCTCCGTGCACAGAGCCTTCACCTTGGAAAAAGGCATCTTTTCACCATTGGTCACATAGAGCTTCTTTCCAGATCTTTTGCCCAAGGAGAAGGTTTGCACTGAAATCGCAAAGGGTAGGTGGAGTTGACTTGGCTTGGAGCCCAGCCCCAGACAGTATGCAAAAAGACCCTTGTCTGGCAACTGAGGACTCTGGAAATCAGCCTATGCTCAGCCTCCTGACCACCTGAGGCCAGGTCCTAGTAAGGAAGAGCTCCTCAGTGGTGGGGCAAGGTCCTAGCAGAAAACCTGGTCTCTCCTGGCATATCCTATGTTACAAACTGTGCCAGTACAAAAGGGCATAGGAAAACATGCATGGGCCCCAGTGTCAGGCTTAGACGCCAGGATAAGAAAGAGGCATGGAGAGCTGTCTGAGTACAGTGGATGCTGAGGAAGGAGCAAAGATTCTCAAGGTAGCCAACCTCCATGCAACCTTTCCTTTGTTGCCTCTAAACTGCGTGCTATTGGATGAATTATCTATAATACCTGGACCTATTTTCTCACACCTGTAAATAAAATAGGTATTATATCCACAAATAGTTCTGGTGAGAGGATTAAACGAAACCATATTAGGAGAAAATGCCACCATAGCACAGGCCCTGATATATAATTAGTATCCAGAAATGTTGATTCTTTTCCACCCTCCTGAAGTCCTAGAGCAGTCTGAAGAAAAAGGTGAGTTAGGAACACACTAGAGGCAGAAAGAAGGCTTACGTTTTTGGGTGTGGTCCAGCTTGGACTTTAGGCTCCTTATCTCTCTCTCTAAGTTAGCCAGCTTAGTCTCAGCAACTGGAAAACAATAGGGAGAAGGGCATTTATTGAGAAAAAAAACTCTAAATTGCAGAGAAGAGTATTTTGGGGACCAAAAATCTTATTAAGAAGTATGCTTATTCCTGAAAAATAAAAAAAAGAAGGAAAGGGGGAAAATAAAAATGGTATTCCTGCCTTTGCAGACATAATTCATAACACTTATAAATTATAACTATGAAACTAATAATAACTTCTGAACAATAGCTCTGGTTCCTTTTCTTCACATACTCCTTAAATATTGTCATACTATAATTATTTATCAAGAAAGTCCTTCCCTGACCAGGTGGCTCAACTGGTTGGAGCATTGTCCCCTACACCAAAAGGTTGTGTGTTTGATTCACATTCAGGGCACATACCTAGGTTGTGGGTTTGGTCTCGGTTTGGGACACTTTCAGGAGGCATCAGATTGATGTTTCTCTCTCATATTGATGTTTCTCTTTCTCTCCCTTTCTATCTTCTCTTCTCTCTCTAAAACCAATGAACATATTCTTGGATGACAATTAAAAAAACAACCTAACTCATTCTTCTTTTTGAATTTTTTTTTCATCATTCTCTTTTATTTGTTTTTCTAGGCAAACTCTTTAATATTTTTATTATCGTGATAGGCCTGTGGACAAATATTAATATGTCGTCATCATTTTTCTTTTGTTGTTACTAATTATTTAATTTCATTCTGAATCAGTTACTTTATTTAATTGTTTTATTTATTACTTTATTGAACCAGGGCTCTTATGAAGCACACCATTTTCATGCCTCTCTTATGGCAACAGACTTAAACCCAACGCCTGAGGGGACCCATTTCCTTCCTCGCATCCTGGAGCCTCACACTGCTCTGCTCCAGCTGAAGAAGAGCAGGAACGCCAATCCTGCAATGGCTTGCTGAGGGGGTGGCCGAGAGGGGTGGGAAGTCTGTACTCGGGCACCCATGGGAATCCCTCCAGGCTCCAAGTAAGACTGGAAGGAACGAGAGTGCTTGGTCAAGAAGCAGAGGTGAGCATGCGCGGTGGGAGGCGGCGGGGGGAGGGGGGGGTGGTCGGCGGGGGAGCGGGGCAGCAGGGGAAGGGCCTCCTCCCACCTGGCTCTCGAGTTCCCAGGGCCCTGGGTCCCCGCAGACCACCCCGTGCTGGGATGAGCTCCCTACCTGAACTACCTCCAAGATCTCCTTTTTGGCCCTTCAGTCCTGTTAACCCAGGAGCTCCTGGAATTCCTGGAGGCCCCATTTTCCCTGGAGGGCCCTGCAAACCTCTGGGCCCTTGCCCTGTTGGAAGACAAAGGGAAAATGACCCAGTGGCTGTCGTTCATTCTCTTCCATCAAACGCTCTGTACTAGATTCACAGAGAGTGCAGAAACCACCAGCAAAATAGCAGTGACCTGAAAACAAAAGATTCTTCTGCATCCCAGGGTCAGCTACTCAGACAGGCAGGACACCCCCTCGTTAGGAACAACCACACATCATCAGTTCCCGTGGGGAAATGTGGGGTCCAGGAGAACCACAGAAGCATCTTTGTTTTAGAAAGAATGGCATTGCACAGGAATTATTCTGAGTTATTCATCACACGCCATAATGAAAGGTGAGCCTGCTCCTGGCTCTGTGTTAGATCCCTTATAGGGAACAGTCTTCTCTTGGGAGTAGAAATTTAGGAAGTCAGACCAGCCTCCTGTACCTGGTTCTCCTTTCTCTCCCTTGGGTCCATCTCGTCCATCTCTGCCTGGCGTGCCATTGGTGACTGGGATGCCACAGGTAATCACTGAACAGGTCTTCTGGGCATCTTCACAGGATTTTATTTCTGAGCAGGACACTGTCACCACACACAGAAGGATAGGAAGTGATAAAAACTGGAACATGGTCCTTACCTGGTAGTGGAGTAAGTCAAGGGAAATAGTTTCATCTTATCTTGTTTAGTCAACATTCGCTACCCCACTGGTATGTTGGACCCTGTGCTCGAGACAGCACACACAGAGGGAATTCACAACCCATGGCTCTGAGTCACTTCCAGCCAACCAAGGAGACAGACAAGTAAAGCATGTTAGAATTAGATCAGTGCTAAAGCAAAGGTAGATGCAAGAGGACTGTAACGGGAGCCTGCTCTCCCTGGGCTTCAAGTGCCCCTGTGGATAGAATGTTAGAAGGTTAGGCAGTCCCCATCATGAGAGCCCATGGGGTCTGGACATGACAAACTAGCCCTGTTCCTGGTGGCCTACACAAGGGCAAGCTGATTGCCTGTGTGAGCTTTGGATCCATTCTCAATTCCATTTTTTGAGGACCAAGTGAGCCTCAGTTTCCCTCTTATTCCCTTTCCTATGGGCCGTAAAACTAGGCTCAAACTATAGCAGGTGACGTGATGTCCCACAACACCCATTTCTTGGTGGACCTGTTTTATGACATCCATTCTCCCATTTCACATAAAATCCCTATTTTACACTTCAGGGCTCCGCCTACCCTCAGAACCACAGCTGTTTCCCCAGAGCCTGTCAATCATTTTATCTAAAGTCTCTATTTTGTGACAGGCCCTTTCTGGGTGCGTAGGTCCCATAGTGTCCTGAGGCAGGGCTCTGACCCTCAAAAGGAACCTTCTTTGATCATTGAATCTTGCGACATAGACTTAATTTTTCTTTTTTCCCTTGGTTTGAAATTTTCCAATGTTCAAACTTCTTCTTTTTTTTTTTTTTTTTCTTTTCTGCCAAGCAGAGCCCAAGCTCCTAGAATTTTTGTACACACTGGGCCTGGCAGGATTTCAGCTCCTGCTTTTTCTCCTGCCAGGATTCTCTGCATGTTTTCCAGAGGCCTCCCTAGCTCTGTACCCCCATCCAGCTGCTAGGTTCTCCCCAACATTTGCTCAGTCTGGCCCCTCTTCCAGGAAGCCTTGGCAGTTCAGCCTCCATGGGCCTCTCCCTCTGCTTCTCTCTGGCTGCTAATCCTAATGTTGCTGGTAACTACTCATGTGCCCATCTCTACCCTGTCAGCATCCTTATCCATTCCTTTCCTCCAGGACTCAGTGAGAAGTAGTGAGTTAGAAGGAAACTTTATCACATCGTTCTCTACCTTTCCTATTTCTATCTTTCCTCTCCCTTCTTTGATTACACTGGAGGCCAAAGTCAGGCTTAAACACACTCCACTTTCATCTTTTCCTTTGACTGAGAAGACCGTCTTTCAGTTTTCAGATTGTAAGTGGATCTAAAAAGAGCATAAATGCCACAGGTCAGAGAGAGAGACAGAGGCCCTGAGTGGGCCTGAAAATCCCACCAAAGCCCCTGCTTTGATCTCACCAGGAACAAGTCAAGTGGCCAGACTTTTCACCCTGGACTTCTCCTCTGGCTCCAGAAATAACTCACTAGGGACTCCTCAGAGCATGAAGGCTGTGGTAGGGAAGATGTCCTCTAGCCCAGGCCTCTGGCAGATGCCTCAACAATGTCAGGCCCAATTAACCTGGTGACCAGGGACAATGGACTGACCTTCAACCCAGGTTAATAAACAACAGTCCTTAGAACTGCTGTATGCCGGGTAGTTCTTCAGGGCTGCTGGTAGGCTTTCCAACCTAGCACTGGGCAGCTCTCTTCTTTAAACCCTAAACTTTTCCTTCTACTGACCTCTCCCATGCATCCATCTCTATAGCTCAGCAACCAATCCTCTAGAATGACAGATTTTCAGGTTATTTCCCTACAGATATTTTTTATATAAGAGACATGCATAGACATTCTACCAAACAAACACATGTTTATGTGTTTGCTCGTGTGGGTATGCACGCACACACACAGGCACACACCTCTGTATCTGTTGTTCCAACTACTTCACCCTGCCATGTGTGTTTAGTTTACTGACAACACTGATTCACCTCATTCCAACCTTCTCGCTGAGAACATTTATCAAATGTCTTCCTTGGGCATGTTGGAGGGCTATGCACAAGGGGAAGTATTTGTAGGTAACTTATATTCAAAGCTGAATGTGGCATTTACATTAGCTGTTCCAGCCTAAGACACTTCTCTCTATCTTTGCAGAATTGTTTGTTGTCATTCAGATTTCTTAAATATTATCTCTGGGGAAAGGGCTTTTCCCTGACTGTTTAACTTTAAGTAGCCACTCTACCGTGAAGTTATAATTCTCTTTTTGAATTCTCTGCTTAGCTTATAATTTATTTCTATATAAAATAATCTTTATTTGGTTACATATTATTGACCATCTGATTCCTTTAGAACAAAACAGAACAGAAGTCTTCCTCAGCTGCTATATTCCCACCTAGAAAAGTGCCCAGAAAGAGAGTCGAAGCTCAATAGATATTAATGGAATAATTGAATCCTTGAGCATCATGTCCTAAACTCAGCCTTCTTTATTTCTCTACAGCTAGAGTGAACATCTGTGACCACTTTTTCAGTGTTCCTACTTTTCTAGGACAGAGCTTTGTTTGATTCACCTGCTTGTCTCTAAGGTGCAACCCAGGACTGGGGACACAGGAGGACCCACTGAGAGAGTGAGGAGAGAAGCAGAGACCACAAATGACCAGATACTAGACCAGTCTATGATGGCTCTCCCAATGCCTGGGTTTCCAGGGGTATCCGTTTATATTGCCAAAGCCTAATCAAATGACCTTTTTCAAGTTCCTGACATGACTTTGATTCCTACCCTCCCTCAAACTTACACTCACTCTTTGAAACACTTAGTCTTATCAAATGACTCAAAAGGTTTGCTTTCTTCCTGGTGGGGAGCAGGAACTGGACCACTTTTCTTTGACCCTGCTTTGTGATTGGTGTTTTAACTTCTCAAAAGTCATCGGTCCTGTGTACTCAAGTCCTCATGCTCTCTGTTCAGCAGCCCTCTCAGGTTTCTATTGTAAAGGAACCTGCCAGGCACTAAGAGGGGCCCATTGTAAAGAAGACTCCTCCCAGGGCTGTGTTTCCTAATACCTTTGATATAACTTTGAAGAGCCCACAGTTTCAGAGAAGAACGAGGAACGTTCAACCCATATAACAAGTGAACAGGCCTCCCAGAAAGGTGGAAATTTGAAACTGAGTGACTTACATGAAACCAGAACCCTATATGTGCTATAAACTTAGAAAAAGGGGCATTTGGGACAGAAGGGAGGGAAAGGATAAGGCCGGAGGAGGGAGGAATGTGCACTGTCAGCAAAAGGACTATAAGAAAGCCTTGACTTTATAGGTAAAAAAAAAAACCCTCCTTTGAGCACACATACCCACAAGAATGTCCTCTCATAGATCTGAAGTTTGAATGTATGCTATTATTTTTATTAGCTATAATTATCATTAATAAATTTTGCTGTGCATGTCAAACAAAAAATTATATTTCAAGTGTCTCAGTTCATCACAACGTAGTGCACTACGGGGACATAAAAGCTATGGAGGACCGTACCCTTAACCCAGGCATCTCAGGATTTGCTCAGGTGGCATCAGGTAAATTTAAGTTCACTTTGCAAAAATTACCAAACACAGTAGGAAATAAACAAAGTGAAAGCTGACTGAGATTACAACTCTCATAAATAGTCCTCCAAGTGAGCATCCAAGATGTCAGCAGATTAGATGGATGCATACTTGCCTCTTCCCAGGACCAAACTGGAATTACAACTAAAACATAAAGTAATCAACATGAATGTCCAAATTAAGTCTAGCTGAATAGAAGTCTTACAAACAAGAATTCACAAAAGAAGCCACATGGAGGCTGATTGGAAGGATGGAGAGGTAAAAAGTGCTGGCCCCACTCCCATGGGTGATGGCTGAGAATCTAGAGGGTTATTTTAGCTTCCCCCTAAGGAGCATGGAGTCTCAATTACATGTCAGGCTCTCCAGTTCAGGACACCAAAGCCAGAAAGAGGTGCCCACATAACCTTTGGCTGTGAAAATCAGTAGGGGTTTTGTCCATTAGGAAGAAATAGGAGTCTGCTAGAGTTGCAGGTACCCTCTTGAAGAGCCAATGCACCAAACCTTGTTTGCAACCATTCACCATGGGCTCTGGCAGATGGAAGGTGGAGCAGACTAGAAACCATGTAAGGAGAGACTGGTGCTTATGGCTCTGGGGAAAGAGCTCAGGACATAGCAGCTAAGACCTCTCCCGCTCTGTATATGCCATTTTTCTTGGGTGGAGCACTCCCCTTTCTATGGCATCATCCTAGGGGGACACAATAGCCCTACCATCTGGACTCCTTATTTCCCCCACCCTGCAGAGCTTATGTCCTGCTGAGGAGTCAGCTCCCTGGGTCAGGGTCTAGAGATCCAGGCAGACTCAGGGGTGTCGGTGACTGAGTGGTATGGCTTTGGGTCAGGAGCAATTTCTCCCACTTTCTGATGAACTTACTGACACCTCCCCCTCACAGGAGATACTCTAGTCCTACCCTCAGAGGTAAAGGTGGCCCCCACACTCTCAACTCCTGGTGGCCCCACCCTGCCGAGGTTTGGGCAGAATACAGGACAGACTGAGTTTTGTGGCTCTGGGGTGAGGGCTGCTCCTCCCACCTTGCCCCAGGCCCAACTAGCACCTCTCACTCACAGATGATCCACTATCTCCACCTCCCTGACTCCCCACAACCTTGCCCTATTGAGCTTACTCCCCTGGTAGAACCTTGGACAGAGTGAACTGTGTGGCTCTAGAATGGGGGCCATTTTTTCCTTACATGCCAGACCAGTGCAGAACTCTTCCTTCATGTGGCCAAATCTCAGACTATTTGGGCCTGATAAGCTCTGCTGGCATCACCCTGATGACTCCCCAAGACTCTACCCTACCATAGTGGGCACCTGGTAGGTGGCAGCTAGAATTGGTATACCCTGGGACATTTGCTGTGTGGCCTTAGACCCAGCACTGGAACTGAGTTCAAACCTGTTTTATTCTGTTAAACACTATTCTTCCCTTCCTGATGACTCACTGAGAACATATTTCATGCAACTAGAGTACCAGTAGAAGCCCTTTCAGTGACTGAGTGAGCCTATCAGGCAGCAAGCAGGTAGATGCAGTTGGAGGTGGATCTCAGGGTGTCTTGGTAGTTTGCTGACCTGCCCCCTGGGACCAGTGCTAGTAAAATCTGGATTTGTTGTGAAGATTGATCCTTCCTGCACACACCCAGGCCCAGCAGAGGCTGTCACAAAATGTGGATCACTTGGTAGACCCAAACAGGTTACCTAGAGCCAACCACAGGGAGTGTCTGACATTGGTCATATCAGAGTCCAACCCAAGGGACCCAGAACCACCATATGCAGTGACCACCTTCAGGCAACATCACAGCAGGATCCAATTAACTTCACAAGTGTGGTATCCAAAAGGAGATCTTGGTAGACACAAGACCCTGCTGAGGTAAATGCCACTCTGTGTGATCAGCACCTGCACAGCTGCTCATATACTGTGATCAGGGTTGATCCTCACAGGCAGCCAGCCTGAGGGTCAACCCTACACACAAATGAGCCAATAGCAATCAAGACTCAATTACAACAGAAAGGCCTACATAACCCACACAAGGACATACATGGAGCACCAAGAATGGGTAATCAAGGAGACTGTGCCACTGGGTCCCACAGATCACCTACAACATACAGCCACCCTACCAAGGCCTGGAGTCATAGCAGGCCTACCTAATACGTAGAAACAAACACAGAGCCACAACCAAAATGGGGAGATAAAAAAAAATGCCCCAAATGAAAAAACTGGAGAAATATCCAGAAAAAGAGCTAAATAAAATGGAAGCAAGTAATTTACCAGCTAAAAAGTTCCAAAAAAATTTTATAAGGAAGTTCAAAAAACTGAGTAAGAACTTCAACAAAAAGATGGCAAGAATAAAAAAGGTCATAGAAACCATCAAAAAAAAAAAAAAAACCAAAACACAAATCCAGTCATGAATGAAGAATATGCTAGAAGGAATAAACCATATGTTGGATGAAACAAAGGATCAAATGAGTGATTTGGAAGACAAAGTAGCAGAAACAACATCCACATCATAGCAGTACCAGAAGGAGGAGAGCAAGGGATTAAGAATCTATTTCAAGAAATAATGACAGAAAGCTTCCTTAATCTGATAAAGGAAAAAGATACACAAGTCCATAAAATGCAGAGTCCCAAACAAGATGAACCCAAAGATGCCCACATCAATGCACCTCATAATTAAAATGGTAAAGTTTCAAGACTAAGAGAATCTTAAAAGCAGCAAGAAAAAGACACTTACCTACAAGGGAGCTCCCATTCTTCCAGCTGATTTCTCAACAGAAACATTTCAGGCCAGAAAGGATTGGCATGAAATAGTCAAAGTGATGAAAAGTAGAAACGCCTAATCAAGAATACTTCACCCAGCAAGTCTATCATTTAAAATCGAAGGAGAAATAAAAAGCATCTCAAACCAGAAAAAGCTAGAGGAGTTCATTTACCACCAAACCAGTATTACAAAAAATGTTAAAGGGTTTTCTAGAAAAGGAAGGAGGAGGAAGAGAAAAGAAGAAGAAAAGGAACATAGCTAAAAAAAATAAAATGGCAATAAATACTTACCAATAATCACTTTCTTAAATGTAAATGGCTTAAATGCTCCAATCAAAAGACATAAGGTAGCTGAATGGATAAGAAAACAAAATCCATATATGTGTTCCCTCCAAGAGACACATCTTAGGTCAAAAGATACACACAGACTAAAAGTAAAGGGATGTAAAAAGATATTTCATACAAATTGGAAGGAAAATAAAGCTGGGGTAGCAGTACTTATATCTGACAAAATAGACTTTAAAACAAAGGCTATAGTGAGAAACAAAGGACACAACATAATGATAAAGGGAACAATCCAACAAGAGGATATAACCATAGTAAACATTTACACACCCAATATAGGAGAATCTAAATATGTGAAGCAAATCTTGATGGACAAAAAGGGAGAGAGCAACAGAAATACAGTCTGAGTCAGGGATTTTAACACCCCATTGACATCAATGGACAGATCTTCCAGACAGAAAATCAAAATGTGGGGGGAAGAAAAACCAAAAACCAGAAAGCCCGATGCTATTAACCAGCTCCGCTCTAGCTTCTGTAAATTTGCTTAGCCCAGGAACCACCGCCAGCTGCAATGAGCCCTCAGGCAAAGGGCGGACCTTTACAATCTACTTCCTTGCCCCCCTCCCAGCCCAGGACTTTCTGATCCTTTTCCAGCCCAACGCTAAGGCTTATAAATCCCAGCCTAACCCCTGTTCGGGGCTCAGAATTTGGAGACTGCCTCCTCCAAATGAGCCCGCGCGCCCATGAATAAAGGCTTACTCCGTTCCCTGAACCGTGTCTGAGTCTGTTTTCCCGCAACAAAAGGAAACAGAGGCCTTAAATGACCTACTAGATCAGCTGTATTTAATCAATATCTTCAGCGCATTTCATCCCAAAGCAGCAGAATACACATTCTTTTTAAGTGCACATAGAACACATTATAATAGACCGCATGTTAGGACACAAAAAAGGTCTCAATAAATTTAAGAAGATTGAAATCATATTAAGCATCTTTTTTTACTACAGTAATATGAAACTGGAAATTAATTACAAGGAAAAAAACTGAAAACACACAAACACATGGAGGTTAAATAACATGTTACTAAACAATGAATGAGTTAACAGTGAGATCTAGGGAGAAATCCAAAGATACCTTAAAACAAATAAAAATGAGAGCACAACAACCCCAAAATCTATGGGACAGAGTGAAAGCAGTCCTAAAATGCATATTCATGGCATTACGGGTGTACCTCAAGAAACAAAAAAAATCTCAAATAAACAGTCTAACTTTACACTTAAAGGACTTAGAAAAGGAACAACAAAGCTCAAAGTGAATAGAAGAAAGGGAATAACAAAAATCAGAGAAGAAATAAATGAAATAGAGTCTAAAAAACCAATACAAAATATCAATGAATCCAAGAGCTTGTTCTTTGAAAAGATAAACAAGATTAACAAACCTTTAACTGGACTCATCAAGATAAAAAAGGGAGGGCCCAAATAAATAAAATAAGAAATGAAAGAGGAGAAGTAATAACTGATACCACAGAATTATAAGGGATTTAAGAAAATATTATGAACAACTATATGCCAATAGAGTGGACAATATGTTAGAAATGTATGAATTCTTAGAGATGTAATCATCCAAAATTGAATAAGGAAGAATTAGAAAATCTGAATAGACCAATTACAGTTAATGAAAATGAAGCAGTAATTTAAAAAAAACAAAACACAACACAACTCACAACAAACAAAAATTCTGGCCAGGAAGACTTCACAGGTGAATTTTACCAAACATTCTAAGAAGAACTACACCTCTCCTTCTCAAACTATTTCAAAAAATTCAGAAATTCCAAGCTCATTTTACAAGGCTAGTATTATCCTAATTCCAAAACCAGATAAGGACACTACAAAGAAAGAAAATTATAGGTCAATAGCTCTGATAAACATAGATGTTAAAATCCTCAAGAAAATATTAGCAAACCAGATCCAACAATACATTAAAAAGACCATAAACTATTGTCAAGTTGGCTTTATTCCAGAGATGCAAGGTTGTACAATATTCACAAGTCAATAAACGTGATACACCACAATGGAACAGAAGAGAGCCCATAAACAAAATGAAGCATAAAAACCATGTGATTATATCAGTAGATACAGAAAAAGCATTTGATAAAACCCCGGAACCCATTTATGATACATCGCTCAGCAAAGTGGGAATAGAGGGAACATACCTCAACATAATAAAGGGATTATAGAACAAACCCACAGCCAAAATCATATTCAATGGGCAAAAACTAAAAGTATTTCCCTCAAGACCAGAAATAAGATAGGGATGTCTACTTTCACCACTCTTATTCAACATAGTATTGGAAGCTCTAGCCACAGAAATCAGACAAGAAGAAATAAAAAGCATGCAGATTGGAAAGGAAGAAGTAAAACTGTCATTCTTTGCAGATGACATGATTCTGTATATAGAGAGTCCTAAAGATTCCACCAAAAAATTACTAAAATTGATAAATTAATTCAGTAAAGTAGCAAGATATAAAATAAATATCCATAAATCAGTTGTATTTTTTTATTTTTAAAATTGTTATGTATTGATTTTAAAGGGAGAGGAAGGGAGAGAGAGAGATATCATATATGTCCTGACCAGGGATTGAACCCACAACCTTGGCATAATGGGACAATGCTATCCAATTGAGCTACTCAGCCAGAGCCATCAGTTGCATTTTTATACACCAATAACAAACTATCAGGAAGGGAAATTAAGAAAACAATCCTCTTTACAATTATAACAAAACAAAGGAACTTGGAATAAAGTTAGCAAAGGATGTAAAATACCTGTACTCAGAAAATTATGACACTGAAAAAACAAATTGAAGAAGATAAAAATAAGTGTAATCAAATGCTGTGTTCATGAAAGGAGAAATTAATATCATTAAAATGGTTATACTACCAAAAGCAACCAATAGATTCAACACAATTTCTATCATGATACCAATGGCGTATTTCACAGAACTAGGACAAATATCCCAAAAATTTATATAGAACCACAAAAGGCCCTGAATACCCACAGAAGTCTTGAGAAAGAAGAACAAAGTTGAAGGAATCATGCTACCTGATATCAAATTATACTACAAGGCAATAGTAATCAAAATAGCATGGTACTGGCCTAAAAACAGACACGTAGATCAATGGAACAGAAGAGAGCGCAGAAATAAATCCATGCCACTATGGTCAATTAATTTAATACACAAGGAAATAACATACAATGCAGTAAATATAATCTATTCAATAAATGTTTTGGAGCAGAGCAGAGAGATACGTGCAAAAAAAGAAATGAAATTAGACCATGTTCTTATACCATACACAAGAATAAACTCCAAATAGATTAAAGAATTAAATGTAAAATGTAAAACCATAAACATCCTGAAAGAAAACATAGGCAATAAAATCTTAGTTATTTCTTGCAGTAATATTTTTTTCTGATATGTCTCCTTGGACAAGGGTAACAAAAGAAAAAATGAACAAATGGGGCTACTTCAAACTAAAAAGTTTTTGCACAGCAAAGGAAACAATCAATAAAATGAAAATACAACCCATTCAATTGTAGGACATATTTGCTAAAGATATATCTGATAAAGGGTTCATATCCAAAATTTATAAAGAACTTGTACAACTCAACACAAAAAAACCCCACCAAACAACCCAATTTGAAAAATGGGCAAAAGTGTTAAATAGACACTTCTCCAAAGAGGACATAAGGATGACAAACAGACATATGAAAAGATGCTCAGCCTCACTAATCATCTGAAAAATGCAAATTAAAACCACTGAGATATCACCTCACCCCTGTCAGCATGGATATCATTAATAAATCAACAGACAAGTGCTGGTGAGGATGTGGAAAAAGACGAACCCCTTTGCACTGTTGGTGGGAATGCAGATTGGTGCAGCAATTATGGAAAGCAGTATGGAGATATCTCAGAAAATTAAAAATGGATCTGACTTTTGACCCAGCAATTCCACTTCTGTGAATATATCCAAATAAATCTGAAATACTGATTTGAAAGAATATATGCACCCCAATATTCATTGCAGCACTATTTACAATAGCCTACATTTAGAATCAGCCCAAGTGCCCATCAGTGGATGAGTAGATAAAAAAGTTGTGCTGGGTACTTTTACACAATAGAATATCTCTCAGCTGTATAAAAGAAGGGAATCTTACTTTTTCTCCACAGCACGGATGGACCTGGACAGTATTATGCTAACTGAAATAAGCCAGTCAGAGAAAAACAAATACCACATAATCTCACTTGTTGTGGAATCTAATGAACAAAATAAACAAACATAGAAAATAAAAACAAACTCATAGATACAGAAAACAGACTAACAACTGTTAGAGTGGAGGGTTTGGGAAAGTGGGTGAAAAATGTGATGGGATTAAGCAAAACAAAAGAAAAAAACAAAATCTCATAGACACAGACAATAGTATGAATAATACAGTGATTACAAGAGGGAAAGAGTGGTAATGGGAGGTAGAAGAAGATAGAAGAGGAAAAATGGTGATGGAAGGAGACTTGACTTTGTGTCACAAACACACAATGCAATATAGAGATAGTGTATTATAGAATTGTACACCTGAAACCTATAAAATATTAATCAACATCACCCCAATAAATTCAATAAAAATTAAGAAAAATAAGAAATAGTTCTCCAAGGACTGCTGACTCTGTGCAACAGATAAATTAATATTTTTAAAAGATAGTATAAATATAGAATAAATAAGTAAATAGGAAACAAATTAAAAATAAATTAATGAAAATAAAAAATATGTTTAATGAACTAGAGCAAGGAAATAACTGTATAGGTAATAATAAAACAAAAACAACCCTGGCTGGTGTGACTCAGTGGACTGAGTGTCAGCCTGTGAATCAAAAGGTCACTGGTTCGATTCTAAGTCAGGGCACTTGCCTGGGTTGCTGGCCAGGTCCCCCATAGAGGGCGGGCAAGAGGCAACCACACATTGATGTTTTTCTCTCTCTCCTTCCCTTCCCCTCTCTCTAAAAATTAATAAATAAAATCTTCTAAAAAACCAAAAAATAAAACAAAACCAGATTTTTTTGCCAAAAATATAAACTTGGCAAATATGGGTATTAAAGTTTTAATTATTATTCCTCATATTCAATTTCTGCTTATCATAGAATTTTATACTCAAGCCCTTTGTAGTGTATCCCACTAGATAGAGTACATGTAGTAAACACCTCAATCCTTTTGATATTTGGTTTGGTTTTGTAACAGTGAGCAGACATGAAGAGAGCAGCAGCTTTACATGTGCTTTAGGTTTAACATGGCCTCTTCTTGCTTTTTCCAATTATGGAAAAAATATGTCCCTGGTAGATACTAATATTAGAATAATTGTATCATGTGGAACAGACACCCTCCTGAAGGACTGAAGTAAAAAATAGCTACTACAGTCTAGCCAAGCACTGATGGTTAATAGCACAGTTTCTGGAATCTGACTTCCTATATTTATAGTCCAATTCTACCATTAACTGGCTCATGATCTTTGACCGATTGCTTTCATCTTTATTTGCATCAATATTCTTATTTGTAAATTGGGAATAGTGGGGTTAAAAGTGGGGTATGAGTTAATACAAATATACTACCTGGCACTTAGTGTGATGAGAGGATCAGCCACTAGACCAAGTAGGGTATATCCTAGGAATGCAAGCGTGGTTTAATATCAAAAAATGAACCCATGTAACTCACTAATTTAATTTATAACAAGTTTAAGAGTCTTACTGCAGATATGTACAATCTTAAAACTGTAAGTTCACCCTTTTCTCAAAACTAATACATGGTCTTAATATTCTTCATATTTTTCCCCAGACTCCCACAATGCAAACTTTCTAGAATTGATTTAAAACACAGTCCAAATGCATGATTATTGTCCTGAAGTTTTGTCATTGAGATCCCAGTTTTATCTCTGATTCATCACTATTATGGCCAGAGAGTGGTGGCTTCTTGAAGTGAAGAGTGGACAGTGGCTTTCTCTCTTATTTCTTTGTATATATGAAGTGTAGAGAAATGATAATGCCAAAGGTGGATAATACCTGCTCCCATGAAGAACCACATGTCACTGGGGACGATGTTACTTCTTGGCTTACCTTGACTGGTTGTTGGTTCCCTTTGTTGACTGATTACAAATGACAACCCCTCTCAGGAGCTAGTTCTTCAGACAAGGGACTCTGTAAGAGTCTCTAGCTGCACATTCCCTGCCTTCAACATCATGTCAGTGAACATTTCAATTCATAGTCTCTTGTTCTTTGAGTCCCTGTGCCCCTGCTTCAAGGGAAGAAACATGTTCATGATTAGAGTTTAAACCCCAGTGAACTTCCATGACAGAGGCATTCGCACTCCCCAGGGAAACCATTCAAGCGATAGAAATCCACATTTCCCCCAAACACTCCTGCTCCCAGTTCTATTTTCCCTTTTTCTATCTCCCCATGCTGCAACAAGATCAGGCCATCTGCTGATTTAGTACTTTAGTAACTTCAGAACACGATATAATCCCTCCATTTCTACCTTAGGTAACTTAATCTGGGAAAGTGAAGTAATTTGGACATCCCTACTTGCCAAGATTAGTAGGAGGATAATAGAGTCTTTTCCCCACCCAACATGAAGAGGAGAGGAAGAGGTAATTTCCATTCAAGGGGTATCAGCCTTCTTTTCCCTCTTTATTGACCAAGGGGATGGGAATTATTAAATCACTCATGTTGAACAGTCCTCTCCTTGCAGGTTTCACAGTGGTGTCCCTTGGACATTTCTCCAACATTAAAATATGAGACACTTAAAGCCTCTTGTTTTCCCCTGTGTGATCCAGATGCTGGCACCCTGGAACGGGAGATCACCCACATTTGACACCATGTCAGTGTTATTAGACTAAAGGAAATGCCAAAAAATCATCTTATAAAGTTCAATACACATTCATGATTAAAATGAATCACAGCAAAATAGGAAAAAAAGGGAACTTCTTTTCCTTCATAAAAGGAATCTATCAGAAACCTAAAACAAACAACATTTTCAATGGTAAAATATAGGGAATATTCCCATTTATACATTCAGGGTATCCCCAAAAGATATATTTTATCATTGAGTATCTTCAACAATATGTAGGGGCTCCTGGAAACTTTAAAATATAAAAATAATATATAAGAAATGTTAATATCATAATGAATAGGCAAAAATTACAGTCATTTGGAAATACAATCATGTATTTATAAAATAATCAGTTATATTAGAAATATCAGGGGATAAATGAGAATCCAAAAAAGATGGACCAATATAAGTTCAACAAAAAATAAATCTTATAATCCAGCAATAATTAATTTAAAATGTGATAAAATAATATAATAACAATAGCAAGTAAAACCATAAAGTAAAAAATAAACCTAAAAAGAAATGAGAAGAGAGAATCAAGATGGCAGAGGAGTGAGTGGAAGTCACATTAACCTCCTCCCAGGACCAATATGGAATTACAACTAAATTGTGGAGAAATGACCTGAAACAAACAACTGAACAATAGCAAAAGAGGAGCATTATAACCTCGGACAGACAGAGGAATCAGCTTTAGCAAAACCTAACTGGTAAGGAGTACAGTAGAGGCTCGAGAAGGCAGGTGGGGCACCCATGGGTGGCAGCACCAGAAGGATATTTAAACAGCCAGTTGGATCCTCCTGAGAACAGCGGGGTCTAAACTATAAGCGAGGATCTCCAGCCTACAGCACCAGAGCCCAAAAAGTACACAGATAACAACCAGCTGCAAAAAGTGGCAGGGTTGCTCTCTGCCAGAAACAGGCAGCTGGAGGCACAAGGATCCATTTAAACAGCCAATGTATGAATTTTTATTTGCAGCCACTTACCCTGGTCTCCAGCAAAGGCAGGGGCAGAGAGATCTAGAGACACTTGAGAAGAGACTGGAGACAGAGGCTCTGGGGGAAGAACTGAGAGAGTAGCTGGCAGGATCCCAGAGCTGACTCATCCTCTACACATCAGCAGCCATCTTGCTGAGGCAAACCACTCCCCTGAGTGGCAGCAGCCTGAGAGAACCCAATAACCCTGCCCCCAGGAGGGACTCTGCCCTGCCCTGTGGTTTCTAGACCAGACTGCTGAGTGCAGAGTGACTAGATTAACAGCTGAAGGAGACAGCCACAGACAATAGATTCCTGGAAGTCTTGAACAGACTGCCTCAGGTCAGACAGGGTTAACATATGACATCACCACAGGCAGATCCAGAAAGAAAAAACAGGGATCTCCTACATAATGTCTGTATAATGTCTGTATAATAGGGATGCCAAAAGGAGAAGAGGAGCAAGGGACGGAAAACCTGTTTGTAAAAGTAATGATGGAAAACTTCCCTAATTTGAGGAAAAAAGTCACACAAGTCCAGGAAGCACAGAGGATCCCATTCAAGAACCCAATGAGGCCCACTCAATGATACATCCTAATTAAAATGGCAAATATCAAAGACAAACAGAGAATCCTAAAGGCAGCAAGGGAGAAACAGGTAGTAACATACAAGAGAGCCCCAGTATGGCTAACAGCTGACTTCTCAACAGAAACACTACAAGCCAGAAAGGAATGGCAAGAAACATTTCAAGTCATGAAAAACAAAGACCTGCAACCAAGACTGCTCTACCCAGCAAGGCTCTCAATTAAAATGGAAGGTGAAATAAGGAGTTTCCCAGACAAAAGGAGGCTGAAAGAATACACCTCCACCACACCAGCATTGCAAAATATGCTAAAGGGACTGCTTTAAGAAGATGAAGGAAAAGAGTCTATGAATACCCAGTTCCTCTCACAGTCACCAATACTTGATATTACCAATATTTTTAATATGTATTAATCTGATTGTCACAATGATATATTTTAATTGTTACTTTATTATTTGTTGAAACTAAACTTGTTTTTTATGTTTCTTGTCTATTTTTATTATTTTTACAAATCTTTAAATGACTTTTGGGTATTCTTTGTCCATTTTTTGATTAATGGTTTGTAGAATTTTTTCCCTTAAAAAAACCTTATTAACCCTTTTTTAGATGTGTTGGAAATACTTTCCTATCCTATTACTTGCCCTTTAACTTTTTTAATATGTATATTACTATATGGTCTTAAATGTTTAATATAGTCATAATTTCAATATTTTACTTTATACCTGCTGGATTTGAATATTGTACTTCAGGGTAAGAAAAATATTATTTTGTATTTTCTCCTAAAACTCCTTAGACTTTACATGTTAATTTTTTACTCACCTGAGTATTTTTTGTATAATGTATGAAATAGGACTCTATATTTGTTTTATTTCAAGTAATAGTGGTCCATCACTTTTTTTGTTGAATAAGCCTTATTTTCCCCATTGATTTGAAATATCAGTTCAATCACATATTACATTGTTAGACAGATATATACATCTGTTTCTAGAATGCTCATTATATTTCATTGATCTACTTGGTTATTTCTGTGCTGGTGTCATGGTTTAATTGCTGAGACTTTATAATGGATTTAAATTTTTTAATATTTTATAATGTATTTTGACATTTAAAAAATAAATAATAAAACCAATCTGTATTTTTTTAAAAAAAGAAAGAAAGAAGGAACTCCTACTTTTTGCAACAACAAAAAGCTAAGCAGGGAGACTGGGAGAACAAGCCACTGACGATACAAAACTTGTCCCCCTGACAGGGACACAGCCCCTACCTCCCTCACGTCACCCTGCTTGGCCCTGGAGGATAGCTGATTAGTTAATGATGGGTAAGACCCCTCGATGACAGGGCCAACCTAAGACAGGCACAGCTGCATGGGCATCAGAGAAGAACTTGGGGGACCCAGAGAAAGGACAAAGATCCTCACCCCCCGGCTTTCATTTGACAGGAGTCCTCATTCTATCTGAAAGTAGTCCTCTTATCTTTTAGTAGTTCTGCCCCACCCACCTGGCTCAGGCTTGAAACAATACTGGAGACAGCCCTAAACTGGATTGGGTGGTTCCCAGGGGGAAATCAGGCCTAGAAGTAAGTCCCTTGAAGCACGCTTTGTTCTTCCCTCATAAGCTATGATAGCCAGTCATGCTGGAAAGGAAATTTACATTATTCATAGACCCCAACCTGAGGCAAATCTCCTGTGTTCCTTCAATTGTTACCTATGATCTCTATTTGTTTTCAGTAAACATAGCCTTTTGACATGGATTGATGAGCTTTGCATCCATACCCCTGCGCATATGGTTCTCAATAAAAGCCACTTGAAGAGAAGGGCTCAGGGCATTCTCCACTAGACGGAACTGCCACACCTTCACCTGACAGACTGAGAGAAAAGTGTCTGGGACGACTCATTGTATTTCCCCATCCATGATGACCTGGAGTGATTCTGCAGGACAGAGTCTGCCCTCCGCCTCATTTATCTGTAAAATGGGAAACATACACTTCTTCCTCTTGCTCTTTGAATTTTGGGGAAGGCTCAATAATTTATGTGCTGGGCCCTAAGTATGTAGCAAGATAACCAAATTAAAAATTACCACTCACAAAAGAATGAAAAATATTTCTGCCCATTCCCATCTGGCTTTGTGGGTTTCGATCCAGAGCTTACTCTTGCCCAAGAAAAGAATTATATGCAGCAAGGAAGAATGTTCAAGGATGTGAAGGTGGGAGAATTGAGGACCTTTCTAAATGGGACATGTATACGGTTGCCTCCTCAAGTCAAAGGGACATGGTCTTATTCCCACAGAGCACGGAAGCATTGTCCCGTTTCATGAATACCTGAGACTGGGGTGGCTCACAGAAACCTGGGACAGTGCCCTGGTTAAAGAAAACATCCAGGCAGCTGAGTGGGAAATGGAAGACATGATATCACCACACAAAATGGACTACATAGACTTAGAACAGGAGTTATTTTTTTAAAAAAATAATATTTTATTTACTTATTTTTAGAGAGAGGGGAAGGGAAGGAGAGAGAGGGAAACATCAATGTGTGGTTGCCTCTTGCATGCCCCCTATGGGGGACCTAACCAGCAATCTAGGCATGTTTCCTGACTTGAAATCAAACCAGTGACCCTTTGATTCACAGGCTGGCACCCAATCCACTGAACCACACCAGCCAGGGCAGAGCAGGAGTTATCTTAATCCCAGCCATCAGCTCTGATGTTCTTCCAGATGTTTTCTGTATCTCTTTATTTGCCCATATAACCTGTGGGTGGAGAGCAAGTTGCCCTCCCACCCAGCAAAGAAAGCATAACCTGAAATTGAATTTTCCATTTTTTAGGTAAGCGGGGCTCAGAGCCAGTTAATTTGATTTATAAAAATGCAGAAATATAATGCTTCTTGGAACCAGAGCAATGGAAACTGATGTTAACACATTCATGATTTATTACACTTAAATCATCTTTGTTCAGTGAGAGGGTAGGGCAGATATGATCATAAGCTTCAGGTCCAGGTAGATGAGTTTGATTCCAGCCTCTGTCACTTGCTCTATATAATGAAACTCAAAAACATTTAACTTCTTTAAGTTTCAGTGTCCTCATAAAAAACATGAAAAATAATGCTGGTCCCATGGCATTGTGTAAACATTTAATAATATTTTATTTGCTAGAAGTGCTTGTCAAGGTGGTTGATACATAGCATGTGCTTGATAAATAGTCAGTGATGTGATAAGTGGTGCGAACATCTCATGAGATCTGAAGTTGTGTGGAGATATGGCCATCAGCAGGAAATTATTTGGGATACGTCTGGGATGGGGGTAAGATCTTCTCTAGAGGTATGGGCTAGTTGCTTTCAGGTTGGAGAGTTGAGTTGGCACCCAAGACTCAAGGGAGTGGATAATATATGCCAATCACTGTGGTTGGGTTGGCATTCACCATGTTGGAGCACCAGCTGCCCCTCTGACCACATGGAGAGCTGATTCTATTAAATGCTTGACCAGAACTGATAAATCTTGATAAGACTGGGCAGGCAATTGGCTGCAGAGAAAGAATAGAGGGTGCCAGGAAGCAGGCACCTTCTACGTGATTTTGGAGGGACCTTCTATCCCAGCACCTCACTGTTACCATCTATAAATGAAGGAACTGGATATGAGGAGGAAGAAAGAAGTCTCTGTCTCTTGACAAAGGGCTAAATTAGGTGTGACTGCCTAGAATGCAGGGCTGAGAAGGAGCTCCAGGGCACATGTCAGACTGATTAGTAATCTAAGGGAAAAGTCAGGGCTCTACTGGGGAAGGGAGTAACTAAAAATGCCTCCAACTTGAATAGCCACAAATAAATTTTGTTAGAAAGTAGTTATAGAATCTCATACATCAGGTGGATCTGCAGGATGGAGGTTGAAAGGCAAGACAGGACCCTATCTCTCCCATGGCCTTGATGCCTGGTCAAAACTCACAGATAGCCAGTCGGTACTGCAGGCAGCTCCTGTCATTCCACTGCCCATCTGTGTACATCTCCACACACTTCTCTTTACCCTGACCCTTGGGCTCTCCTGGATACCAGTTGGTATAATTCATAGGGGTCCCATCCAGGTAGTAGAAGACTCCAGAGGTAGGGCCCTCAACCAAACCCAGATAGGCATAAGTGTTGTGCTTCTTCACGATACTTGCAATAGCATCATTCTCTTCTGGACTCCTTGGGACTGCAATGCTGCCACCTACTCTGTCACATAACTCTTTAATGGCATCAAAATTGGCTGACTGCCCATTGGTTGAGAAGACCTTCTCTCCCACTTTCAGCATGGAACCCTGTAAACTGAGGACTGGGAACAGAGGAATATAGGTCAGTCCACTGACCTCTTTGTCTCACTTGGGCTCTGCCTTTATACTCTCTCCAATCTCTTCATCTCTGCTTCTCTGTTTTCCCTCTATCTTCCAATCCTAGTCTTTCTAAATTCTCCTCTATGCTTTCATCATTCTATTCATTCACTAATACATTTAGCAATTATTTATTAATTTTCTTATTATGTGCCCAAAGCTGCAATTTCTGGGGATTCAACAGAAAGCAAGATAGGCAGAAAGCTTGCTTTCCCATGACATAGGGAGCTAATCTATGTCTACCTCTGCCTCCTCTGGGCCATCAAAGACATCAGAAAAGGGAAGCATCATTAATTTCCCCAAGATATGCATGTCCACACCCATTCTACTTTCTGGACCCTGGTGCCAAAGATGAGGGGAACTTAGGGAGAGCCCTGACTGTCTTATAAGCCCCTAAGGGGTCTCTTACCTCCTGTTGACTGCAAGATTTGATATCTGAAGTCATAGAGTGTGTTTTGAAGCTCTTCATCTAAATAAGCTGGAAGTCCTGTGGAGAAAACCCCATCCAGAATGAGGGCAAGCCAACAGAGACCCCCATTTGCTGCCAAGCAGATGTGATACCAGCCACAAGTCTGGCATTCTTCTCTCTACTTGTCCATACCCACTGCTCAGCCCCCACATTTTAAGTGTCCACTACACTCAAGTGTGTTTCCACACTCCCTACACACTTGTCCTTTCATACAGCCTTGCACCTGATGAGCTCCTCTCTGCTCTCCTCTCCTTCAATGGTCTTTAATGGCTCTGTCTGCTCACTTCTGTGGGCTTCTCTGGTTTCTGGGCAGGTATCCGTCTCCCAAAGGCAAGTATGGTTCTCTCTGTACTTTCCTGATGGACTTTGGTTACAATACAAAGCTTTGGAGTTTCCCTCTGCATGTGGGGCTCTCAATTACACCATCTGCTTGGATTTTTGGTCCACATGACCCAGTACAGTTTTCAGAATGTCCCCAGCACCTCACCCCTAAGAAGTGCTTCCCAAGCTTTCCAGTACTGCTCTCTTTTCCATACTGTCACCCTGTGCCTCCCCTACAGCAGCTGTAGTGAGAACTTTCAACAGCCATTGGTCCCTGCATTATGGCCTACAACCCATATACTTCTGATTCCTTTCTTTAACCTTGTATTCCCTTATTTAGATTGAGCAATATGCCTTTTGGGGGCCTCAACAGTTTTATCTGATCCCCATCATCTCTCATGTGACTATGACATGGGCACTGTGTTCAGGTTGCCACTTCCCACCTTCCCTACTTTGCTTACCTGGAGGGCCCCTCTCACCAGGTTCTCCCTTTTCTCCACGCTCACCAGCAATGCCAGGGGCTCCAATAAGCCCATCACGCCCAGGGAGGCCTGGCATTCCTCCAGGGGGGCCCATGGGGCCTGCAGAGAGAAGGGGACGTGGATGTATGATATCTGTCATCCACCACAGGGTTGGATTTGTGTGCCTGGACCTCCAGTATCAGCCAGGCTGACTCATCTGTTAGTACATAGGCATTTTGAGGAGGGACCCTGCAGGGCTGCTCCAGTCTAAAAGCCCCAGGAAACTCCCATCGTGCCCCACCATCCAGCTGCCCCTTGGAGCCAGTGCAGAGCCCTAAATACACTGGGTTCCTGAAAACAGGTCACTATCCCTTAGCTGAAGGAGGTGTCTCCCAGCCCATACCTGGAAGTCCAGGATCTCCTTTGATTCCATCTCTTCCATCTCTGCCTGGCAGGCCATGGGATCCTGGAGTGCCAGGGATGCCTGGGCTTCCAAGACAAACTTCCTTCACTTCGCACTCGATGCCAGAGTCCACCAGCAGGATGAGGGCGAGGACCAAAGAGCACAGCAACATGGCTCCCATTCCAGCTGCTCCTCCTGCAGAAAGGAAGGGCTGTCAGACCATCTGAAGCATTTGCGAAGGTCTCCCCTCCCTTCCCACGGCTGAGCCTCAGCGCTAAGATAGGCATACACCGGAGCTCTGGAAAGACCCAAATTATCCTTGGAAACTCCTAGAGTCATCTGGCATCTAACATAGTCTCATGCTCCATTGCTCTGGCTTGAAGTGGTGTTGTACCTGGACAAGTGAGGAAGTACAGTGTAAAGAAACCTGGAGAGTCAGAGCACCTGGGTTCTAATGAAGTCTCTGCTTGTACCTTGTTGTGTGAACTCACTTCACCATTGCTAAGTTCAGCTGAAACTTCTGTGCCCTGGAGACAATCCTGACCTGTCCCTCCCAGGCTGTTGGGAAGAGGGATGTGGTCACTCACTCCCTCTGTCTCTTATACTCTCAGCTACTCTCTTTTCAAGTTCTAAAGGATCGCGTTCCTGAGGATGAGATGAAGGTGGCCAGGGTCCATGGCCTGGCCACTCCAAAATGGTCAATGATGAGGAGACCCCCCCCACTGCTGGAGTGACCCCTTCTCCTTGGCAGGCTGTTCTCTGACCTCCAGCAAGCCCTGCTGAGCTCCTGGTGAGAATGGACCTGGCTGAGGAACCCCCAAAGTATAAGGATATTTGCAAGCCTTTCTGCTTGCACCATAGTTAATATTTTGTGAAACACCTGCTGGGGTGTGTGGGGAGACCCCTGCGTTCCCAGCCTGCTCTGAGTTAAGCCTGTGGCTGCTGGGCTGGTTCTCACTGTCTTCAATGCATGCACTGGGGAACACCCAGGAAATAGGGCTAAACTCACCCACACACGCAGAGCCTATGTGGATCTCTGCCTCCAGGTCAGGGTGGAGAAGTGGACGGCACCATTTATATGAATGCAGGTTTCCTCTGCATCCTGGAGAGGCTCCTGTCACAAGGACCTCTACTCCAGGGAGGGTCAGGCAGGAAGCAGCCGTCTTGTTTACACAGAGCATTTCCTTACAGAGCTCAGGCTGGAGGGGCACTTAAGAAGCCTGCTAAACTCCAGGTCTGTAGAAAGGGAAATTGTCCATGGGCTCAAGGTTCCCCACACTCCCCATAACCAGTTTCCAAGCAGTGCAGGATGAGAGTACTCACACAGGGCATGAGTAAGGCCTTCCTGGCCTGGACTTTCCCCCACCATCCTGGCTGGTGACACATTTACAGCCAAGGATCACCATCCCCCAAATGCCCACCACCAGGAGAGAATACCAAGGCTGGACACAGATTGTCAGCATGCAGGGATATCTCCACCTGACTCTTCTCTGAGACCATGCCAGCTCTAGAGCCTCTTTGGGTCTTAGAAGGTTCCATGTGGTTCCATACAGTGGAGAGGCCCTGAATCAAGTTGAGGGTCATCAGGTTGATCTGGAACAAACTGTCTGTCGTGGGATGTGCCTCAACACTGAGCTCCCAGGCCTCCCAGCTCCTGCTTCTAGAGCCTGTGGCCGAGTTGGTGGCCACATGGTTCAGAGTCACAGGTAATGAGGGTGGCATCACAGGTAACACATATTCCCCTTTGCTCTACACTTACAGATTCAGCTGTGGTGAGGCAGGGCAGGGCCCGAAAGTCGCAGGAGAGCAGCAGGTTCTGCCTTTGGCCATGGGTGATATCTGATAATCTGCAATGGTGATGCCTTTAAGCAGTGAAGTAATATGTGAAGCCCTAATTCATGAGATTCCTTATTCAAGCCACTTGGTTAGGAGGGAATCTCAAACTGTAGGGTTGGTAACAGCATGGAACTAAGACAAGGAAAAAATTACCATGCCTACTTGTTAGTGGTTTGAAAAATTTTGATATCCTTAGGAAGAGCTGAAGAACTTTTGGGGAGTGGGAACTCAGCTGATGGAACCCCACTTCTGGGGACAGGAAGCCAGCCAGAACTTACTTGGAGCACTTAGTGCTTTCAGCTACCCCATTACTATTAGTCATGTGCCCTAATGTGGGTGCTGGGCCAAGTGTGAAAGAGCCAGGGCCAGGGCAGGGCCGGGGTCATTGAGGAAGCAGTTCCATCTAAAGGACTTCAACTCTGCTTGGGAGAGAGAGGCTGTTCCTCAGGTGAAGGAACAGGAACAGATATTTTCTAGGGCAGATTCTGAAGGGTGTGGAGAGAGGTACCTGGGTCGTCTAGGGCCATGTGCTTGGTGGGGGAGGTTGTGGATTTAGGAGTCAGACATGCCTGAGTTGAAATTTGGAGCTTCCACTCATCAATGTGGCTTTTGCCTTTGTCAGCTTATATAAATTTCAGCCTTGGTTTAACTCTTGGTTTTTTTTATTATTTTGAAGCAATATAAAAAGCTTATAGAAAAGTTGGAGGTGCAGTACAGATTTTTTTTCTGAACCTGTAAGAGTAGGTAGCCAATATGATACTCCATCATCCCAGAACTTTTAACAAATATGTTTTCCTATACAACCACAATAGATCCATCAAAATAAAAAAATTAGCATGAGTCAGATATTATTTTTGTTACAAAGTAGTAGAATATCATGGGGTATTTTATTTAGTTGCTTAAATTACCTGATTATCTAATCATTGAAGTCACATAGCTTAATGGCAACATATTTATAACATGTGTCATATACAATTCTAATAAAATGGCTATTCAGTTACCTACCTGGCCTTTTCTCCTTCATCCTGGGTTCCATCACTCTCCCTTCTGCAACCTCTAAAAAGAGGGTGCTGCAAGTGTACAGAACTGAGGGGTGTTTTTCATGTCTCTCTTTTTCTGATCACAATTTTTCTTTGGCCTGGAGTGTTCTGACTGCCCTTTCTGATACACTCACAAAAGAAAAAGGGAGATGAAAGGAGGGAGGGAATGAATGAGAGAGAGAGAGAGAGAAGGGAAAAAAAAGAGAGATTATTACCTGGGTCTCCTGAAATCACCTTTAAATTCTCTGCCATAATATCCTTACAGTCAGAGAGCTGTGCTCATTTTAATTGTACCTAGAGACAAAGGGATAAACAAGTTAATTTACTATATGGGTCAAGGTTTAATTTCAGTATTCTAGGGTGCAGTTTAACAACATGAAAGAAAAGATTGAACCTGTTATTCCCTGGTACAGTTAACATATTCAATAAATAAATACATATTACATTGATGCTTTTCCAATAAATGTAATTTCATTAAAAATAAAAATAAATAAATCTATTTCTAGTCCCTAAAAATGATGATTTGTTTAAAAGTTCACATTATTTGTTTTTCTCTTAATTTTTTTATCAACACAGCCTTCTCATCTTTCTCCCTGACCTTAGCATTTTTAATACTATCTTGTGTGCCTTCCAAACTCCAGAGAAGCACATCACATTTTGGCTTTTTTTAAACTTTTATAGAAGTATAATAGACATAACACTGTGAAATTTAAGGTGTATGTGTTGACTTAATACACGTATATCATAAAATGATTACATTTGTGTTTTTCTGTTTGACTTATTTCAGATAGCATGATGCCCTCAAGGTCCATCCACACTGTTGTAAATGGCAAGAGCACCTTCTTTCTTGTGGCTGAATTTTACACACACACACACACACACACACACACATCCCTATCTTTATTCATTCACACATAGACAAGCATTTAGGTTGTTTCCATATCTTGGCTATCATGAATGATGCTGAAATGAACATGGAAGTGTAGATGTCTCTTTGAGATCCTGTTTTCATTTCCTTACCTTGACTATTAGACAAGTACAGCTGCTCAGGACAGTCCTTCACACCTAGTCCTGCTATCCTCAAGCCCATTTTTGGTGTATCAAGTCACATGATCATTCTCTGAAAATATTGGGCCTGAATGAAAATATTCTTTTAGAGTTTTCTGTTTTCATCATGGAAAAAACAAAATCTCACTGTGTTCACAAGGGCCTTATTACCTGAAACTTCCATGTTGCTCTGGCCTCATCATCCCTCCCTGAAGCTTTCATTGCAGATGGGGTAGGAGAGAAGGACCCAGACAAAGTCCATGTGAGTTCCACTTTTAGGTGGAGGATGAAGCAGGGGAAAAAAATCCATTGGATGGAGGAAGCTGGGGTACCTTGCTTAGTCCCTTCACACCCTCGTTCTCTGTGCCACAGCTGTGCTCTGGGCTTAGAGCTGAGAGGACCATAAGGTGACTGGCCCAGAGGCCCTGACCTCAGATGTGCATGAGGAGATGAGATGTGAGTGTGAGCAACTATGGCAGTGGGGACCAAGCCCTCAGAGAAAGAAGAGGGCCATCCAGCCCTACGGATGGGGCAGGGGGATTAGCTTCTGTGATGGCTTCTTGGAGGGAATAACATGAGCTGGTATGAGCAATGGGAAAAGGGGCCTTCCAGATCGAGGAAACAGCCTAAACAAAGGGCCAGAGGAGAGCTCAGTTCTCCAACTCTGTTGAGCCAGCTGTAAGAGTTTCAACAGAACTCTAGAGAGGCCGCTTTTCCTGGTCCCATGGTCTGGACATTTTCTAGTCTCTCTGTGCAGTGCCCTTCTGTGAACCCTGTGTATTATTAACCTCAGATTACAGCCATAATATCTAAGTCCATTCTTCCCAGATGTTTGAAAGCATTTCAGAAGGAACCATAGCTTCTCTTCATAAAGGCCTGTAATGGTTGGCCCGCACGTTCCGGGATGTTGGAGTGATATCTCCCTACATTGAGATTTCAGTCCTAGTATTGATTATTGTCTGGATTTCATTTTCTAAAATACCTGAACATCTAAGAAACGAGGAAGATCACTGGAGCTTTCATCTTAAAGTGTCCCAAAAATGGAGCAGGGAAAGAGATCTTGGTCCACTCACCCTGCATCTTCACAGCATCCATCCTGCAGGTTCCTGATCTCAGCAAAGAGGTTGCTCCCACCTTTGGCTGAGACGCAGTAGGACCACCTATCTTAACAGGCAGCAGTTAGTCCACAGTGATACTTGGGTTGCCTAAATTTGAGGGCAGCACTGTTAGAGATAAAATATACACCACACATATAATTTAAAATTTTCTGGTATCCACATTAAAATAAATTTTTAAAGACAGGTGAAATTTAATGTAATGATTTTTAACCCAGTATTTTCAAAACATTATTTTAACATGTAATTAATATAAGACTATCATTTGTTACACATTTTTTTATTCATTTTTTTCTTACTAGATTTTCAGAATGTGATGTGTATTTCACATCTATAGCACATCTCAGTCTAAGGGAGGCATAGGTCAAGTTCTCCCTCAGCACAGGGGAGGAGGCTCCAGTGCCAAACAGCACAGGTACATGGGGCAGGCCTTGCAGATTATGTTGGCCTTTCAGGAAGAAAATAACTGTAAGGATCAGTTTTAGGAGAGATGTCTGGGAAGGAGTACCCTCAGAGGAGGTGACATGTCATCTGAGACCTGCAGAATGAGACGGAAGTGGCCATTTGGAAAGAGATACAAGCTTGGCTGGCAAAAGGAAAGCATATGCAAAGGTCCTAGAATGGGACAAGTGGCCTGTTTAGGAAAAAAGAGACCAAGGAGGCTGAAGTGTCATGAGAGAGGGGCCGAGGAACACAGAATGAGGCAGAGACATGGACACTCTTCAGGCATATCGGGTCATGAAATTTATTCTGAAAGAGAACAAAACCCTGAGTTTACTGCATGAGATATGAGATTGATCAAATTTACACTTATTTTTTATTACTCTGCTCTTTTCCACATCAACAGTGACCTCCTATTGATGAATACAATAAACAATGCCCAGGCCTCCCATCGTGGACCATCAGTATCATTTCACATTTAAGCCCCTGCATGTCCTTTTCTGGAAACTCTGTCCTCACTTCATCCTGGACACCCGACTCCATGGTCCTCCTGCCTCCTGGCCATTCCCTCATAGCCTCCTTGTCTCCTGGTTTTCCATCATGGGGCAGATTCATTCAGTTACACTGGAGAGCACTGAGTGAGTCTGAGGCACCCTCTGCCTCTCTGAGACATGGTGTAGCATCTTCCAAGCACACACTTTCCTTTTGCCACCACCAGCTTCCTCTCCTGGGGTCTTGGCATCTTGAGTCCACCTCAGCAACGCTCACCATTTCCTCATGAGGGGAAGAGAGAAAGAAAGAACCAGGGATGAAGACAAACAGCCCCACTGTGCTGCCCCCCAGAATGTTCACAGCTGTGAGTCTGATGCCTGGACCAGGAGGTCCCCTAGCTGCTACCACCCTCCTGATCCCACTGGCTGGCACTGACAGTGCAGTTAGCATCTTCCTGGATGCTCTGGCCAAACCTTCAGGGTCACAGCTGAGGGGCCTTCTCTAAAGGAAATAATCTTCTAAGGAATGACCATATTTTTTTTGGCTGTACTCACAATTGGAGAACTGTGTGTAACAGTCAAGTAGGGGGCAAGTGTTAGATTTCAAGAAGGCTCAATCAGTTCCATCATTTTCATTCCAAAATATGGCTCAGTCTTGTACCACCCAACCTCCTTGACCAAATGGACTTCATTCATTCACTTGTTCAAACCTGCACGAATGTTTCCTGAGTTCCTACCTGGTCCTAGCCTGGGTGAGACATACACAGTAAAGAAGGGGCAGCAGAACATGATGCAGACAAGGAAGCAGGGTTGCCATGCAGGGGGGCAGGGAAGGCTGTGCAGAAGACAGAGGGGTCACCTTGGGTATCACCCTAAGCCCCTTGAAGTCTCATATTCCCATCTGTAAAGAGAGCATGCCAAGAGTATCTACCTCATTGGGCTGATGAGATAATAAAAGATGACGATTCAGGTTGAGTTCCTGGATGACTAGTGGGGGAAAAACTTGATCCTTTCTGGACGTGTCCCACCCCTACATCGTGGCAGGGACCTATGTCCCTCAGACCAGCCCATTGTCTGCCTTCTGCTGGGAAAAGCAGGGCTTCCCTGCATCCATATTATTTCTAATTCTGGGCCCTTCTGAAATGGCTCCCCAGTTTATAAGGGCTCTTTTCCAGTCTGCTCACATGGAAGGTCCATTGGGTATGTGCTGAAGATGTTCTTCACTGACTAAGAGAAACTGGCCATGAACAAATAAAAACTCTAGCTTCAAATCAACTCTTCTCTAACACAGCTTTTACCAAGACCATCTTGGTTTTCTGAGGCATGCTGTTAATATAAATATATGTGCATAAAACTGAATTAGTGCTTCATGCATGGCCTGAGCCAGAGGAACTCAGCCCTCTGCAAACCTAGCAAGGCCCCCATTCCCTGCTAAGGCTGGGACTCTAACTCCAGGCTACACGGCCATGTTCCCACTTGAAATGTAAGGGCACACACTGAGCCATGGACCCCACACTGCCCAAAGTCAGGAGCCAGGTGTGGAGGGACTTTCAGAATAGACAGAGTCTTCAGGAGTGGCAAGTGACCACTCTAGGGATGCAGGAACACTGGCCCCTAGCTACATCTGCTTCCACCAAAAAGGCTTATCCAGGCAACCCAGCTGTCTCTGGGATGTATCCCATGGACATGTCTGTTGTTGTCTCTGTGGCTTTTGTGTCCAGGGGGAGGGTATGTGTGGAGATAATGTATGTATCATATCAAATCTGTGTATATGTGCATATGTGTCTGTGTTAATATAGGAGTGTCTGCATGTGTGTCATGTCTGTGTGTGCGTGCATGTGCAGTGGCCAGTTCTCCAACGGGGGGCCACTAGCCCTGGAAAGGTGGTGCTGTCGGGCTAAGCCTGAGCCTCCCCCTCGCCCAGGAGCAAGAGGGAGAGCACTGACAGCCTTGTTGTATGTGTTATGGGGACCACACTCACCTATAGACCCACAGTGATCAAGGCCAAAAAGTCAGTCCTGAACAAGGGATTATAGAGCCCAGAGAAATGAGAGACTCCTCGAACAGAAGGGTCCTGCGCACCATGCAAGGGTTGATTCCCAAGTCTGAAACCTTCCCCCCAAAAGAGGAGTATTTTAGACTCAAAAATACCTTTTTCTAGACCAGCAGAGCCTAATGCCAGCCGTCTCCTTTCCCTACCTCAGAGGTGCCCAGCCATCCTTCCTGTCTCCCATTAAGGGCACCAACTATTATTACAGCAAAGTGGGTTGGGGAGGGAGTGCATAGAGAATGTACGCACACACTGAATCCTACTCCATGATCAACTGGGGCTCTGCTCTTCATTGATAATGGTGAGTCTGCAATGGATCTGTTTTTACACCTGCAAAATGGGCATGAGGAGAACTCCTAGCTGAGAGACACTGGTCGCAACCACTGCATGGGACAGCATTCTTGTGCATTATCCTTTCCCCCTGAGGAAAGTACTTCTCTAATAGAGGAGAAAGGGAACATTCCCTGGGACAGAATGGGGCACGTCTGTGCCAAGACCCTGAGAAATCTAGTCAAATTGATGAACATTTGTAACTTCACTGTTCTCTTCTGGGGAGATGGAATGTTGGGGAAGGAGTCTTGACCTCCCTGGGGTTCTGAATGGCCTCTTGTATCCAGGGTGAGGGATGGAGGGCCCTGAATCTTGGGGCTGATCCCCATGGAGCACACAGAACTCCCAAGAAGGAGCCCCTCCTCCATCCCACAGGAAATGTATGAGACAGTTCTGCCCTCTGATGTCCATATGAAAAACTGCAGCCACATGATGTGTACACCAATGTCACAGATCACCCTCCCTGTTCACTCATTCCACATTCATGAGGGCTCCTTTGTATCAGGTGCTTTGATAGGATGAGACACAGTTTAAACCTGACTTCCCCAGGCTGTATCCACAAAAATCCTACTCACCCATGACTAGTCTGATAAATACAGTCTTTGCCCCATGTCAGGACTCTTCTGGCTAATTGTCCTATCCCTAGTTGTCTGCAAAAGCTGGTTCACTGTTATGTACCTGGAGAAGCCTGATGTGAACCACTGTCCATTCCTGAGCCCTTGCTAGGTAGCAGGGTCTAGTCTGTAGACCCTTTACATCTACCATATCTCTCTGAAACTCACTGGAAGGGAGGCTCCTTTTTAACAGAGGAGGAAACTGAGGCTCAGTGAGGTTCCATAACTTACCAGAGTTGGACAACCTGCAGGTTCTAGAACCTGGTTCAAACATTTCCCAGTTGACTCCAGAGCATCTTATGCATGATTTACCTGAAGAACCCAGCACATTCTCTGCCCACAGTGCCCACATCTGTGGATAAAGCCCTGGACAGGCTATGCCTAGAATGCTATTCTACATGGTAGACCTTTTCCAAGCCTAAGGACCCAAGACTGCTTACTGTATCACCCAGAGGTTCCATCCAGCCTTGTTCTTTGCCCATAACCCACATCAAGCTCCACACATGCTTGATCCTGGCTTAGTTGGACTGCTGGACACAGCTACTCATACTATCCCTAGTCCCAAGGCTGAAGATGCTCCATAGCTTGGCATGGGGTGCCCCAATGCCCTTGGCACATGCATTGTACAAACAGTGGCGACACTGGGGAAGGCCCTTTACTCTAGATGAAGAGATTGAGGGCCCCAGTGGCCCAGATCCCCCAGTAAGGTGGAACAGAAATGAGAACTCAGCCTGTACCCACCTTCTGCTGCCCTGAGTAGCTGGATTTGGTAAAGTCCTGGTCAGAGCCCTGACAACAAGAGGGCAGCAGCTTTGCAGGGCTCAGACCACCAGAAGCCTCTTGGCCCCTTCATTCCACACACCTTCCCTCCATGCAATCAGCAGAGCTCAGCCATTCTTTAATCAACTACTGTTTATGGAGACCACTGAAGTAACATCCACTGTTCTCTTACCACTGAGTAACAGCAAAGTATTCTCACAGAGAAAATGCTCTAATATTTTTAATGTCTCTTTTAAGAAATAGTGTATTGTGCCATCAAATTCAATGGAACATCATATGTTCTCTAGAAATTACATTTAATAGTTTAAATAAAGGCTACTTAATAATTCTATGCAGAAGTTTATAATATTGAAAAAAGGTAAAATCTAAGAAAAAATAAACATAAAAAAATTTTACACTAAAAACAGGTATAATTTTATTTATATTTTTATTTTTAAAATTAATTTTTTAAATTTCTTTCTTCTTTCTTTATTTCTTTCTTTCTTTCATTCTCTTTCTTTCTTTCTTCCTTTCCTTTCTTCTTCAAAATTTTCAAATACATTTGTTTCCATTTACCCGCCACCAATTTGCCCTGCCCCACCCACCTCCCTTCTTCCTCAATCTTTCCCCACCTTGGCTTCCTCAATGTGTCCTTCACACCTGTTCTTTGATCTGAATCTTCTCCTTCCCCTCCCTGCTATCCCCTCCCTCCCTCCTTCCTGTCTGTTAGTTTCTTCTTTGTTTCAATGTTGCTGGTCATATTTTCCTTGCCTGCTTGCTTTGCTGACTAGGTTCCACTTATAGGTGAGATCATATGGCATTTGTCTTTCACCACCTGGCTTATTTCACTTAGCATAATGCTATCCAGTTCCATCCATGCTATCCCGAAGGGTAGTAGCTCTTTCTTTCTGCTTTGTAGTATTCCATTGTGTAAATGTACCATAAGTTTTTGATCCACTCATTTACCGATGGGCACTTAGGTAGCTTCCAGCACTTGGCTATTGTAAATTGTGCTGCTATGAACATTGGGGTGCATAGGTTCTTTTGAATTGGTGTGTGGGGATTCTTAGGGTATAATCCCAGCAGTGGAATCGCTGGGTCAAAAGGCAGTTCCATTTTCAGCTTTTTGAGGAAATTCCACGCTGTTTTCCACAGTGACTGCACCAGTCTGCATTCCCACCAACAGTGTACTAGGGTTCCCTTTTTCCCACAACCTCGCCAGTACTTCTTGTTTGTTGATTTGTTTGCGATGGCCATTCTGACCTATGTGAAGTGATATCTCATTGTGGTTTTAATTTGCATTTCTCTGATGGCTAGTGATGCTGAGCATCCTTTCATATGTCTCTGGGCCCTGTATATGTCCTCCTTGGAGAAGTATCTGTTCAGGTCCTTTGCCCATTTTTTAATTGGATTGTTTGTCTTCCTAGAGTGGAGTCATGTGAGTTTTTTATATATTTTGGAGATCAAACCCTTGTCCAAAGTTTAATTGGCAAATATATTTTCCCATACAGTTGGTTCCCTTCTCATTTTGCTGATGTTTTCATTAGTCAGGCAGAAGTTTCTTATTTTGAGAAGTACCAATTGTTTATTCCTTCCTTTATGTCCCTTGCTCTATGGGACATATTGGTTAAAAATACTGCTGCGTGGAATATCTGAGAGTCTCCTGCCTATGTTCTCCTCTAGGACTTTTATGGTGTTGTGACTTATATTTAAGTCTTTTATGCACCTCGAGTTTATTTTTCTGTATGGTGTAAGTTGGTAGTTGAATTTCACCTTTTGGCATGTAGCCGTCCAGATCTCCCATTTGTTGAAAAGGCTATTTTTACTTCATTCTATGCTTCTGCCCCTTTGTCAAATATCAATTGCCCATAGAGACATGGGTTTATTTCTGGGCTCTCTATTCAGTTCCATTGATCTATGTATCTGTTCTTATGCCAGTACCAGACTCTTTTGATTACAGTGGTCTTGTAATATAGCTTGATGTCAGGTATTGTGATCCCTCCTACTCTGTTCTTCTTTCTCAAAATTGCAGCGGCTATTTGGGGTCGTTTATGGTTCCACGTACATTTTTTAAAAGTCTACTCTATGTCTGTGAAATACATCACTGGTAATTTAATAGGGACTGCGTTGAATCTATAAATTGCTTGGGGTAGTATGGACATTTTGATGATGTTAATTCTTCCAATCATGAATACAGAATATGCTTCCATTTATTTGTGTCTCCCTGATTTCTTTCTTCAGTGTTGTGTAGTTTTCTGAGTACAGGTCTTCTACCTCCTTGGTTAAGTTTATTCCCAGGTACCTTATTTTTCTTGATGCTATAGCAAAGGGGATTTTTTCCTGATTTCTGCTTCTGATATTTCATTTTTGGTGTACAAAAATACCTTTGATTTCTGAATATTGACTTTGTATCCTGCTGTTTTGCCAAGTTTATATATTAGACTGAGTAGCTTTTTGGTGGAGTCTATAGAGTTTTCTATGTACACTATCATGTCATTTGCAAACAATGATAGTTTTACTTCCTCCATTCCATTTGGATGCCTTTTATTTCTATTTCTTGTCTGATTGTTCTGGCTAAGACTTCCAACACTATGTTGAATACAAGTGGTGAAAGCAGACATCCTTGTCTTGTTCCTGATCTTAGTAGGAAAGCTTTTAGTTTTTGCCCATTGAGTATGATGTTGGCTGTAGGTGTTTCATATATGGCCTTTATTATATTGAGATATGCCCCTTTATACCCACTTTGCTAAGTGTTTTTATCATAAATTGTGCTGTATCTTATCAAATGTTTTTTCCCACAACTATTGATAGGATGATAAGGTTTTTTAATTTCCTTTTGTTTATGCAATGCATTACGTTTATTAATTTGTGAATATTGAAACATCCTTGCATCTCTGGGGTGAATCCCACTGGATCATGGTGGATGATCTTTTTAATGTATTGCTGGATGCAGTTTGCCAACATTTTGTTGAGGATTTAGCATCTATGTTCATTAGAGATATTGGCCTGTAGTTTTCTTTCTTTGTTGTATCTTTATCTGGTTTTGGGATTAGGATGATGCTGGCCTCATAAAAAGAGTTTGAGAGTGTTTCCTCTTCTTGGGTTTTTTTGGAATAGTCTGAGAAGGACAGGGGTTAACTCTTCTTTAAATGTTTTGTAAAATTCTCCGGTGAAACCACCTTGTCCAGGGATTTTGTGCGCCAGGAATATTTTGATTACTGCTTCAATTTCACCAGCTGTTACCAGTCTGTTCAGGCTTTCTGCTTCTTCTTCATTCAGTGTTGGAAGGTTATATTTTCCTAGAAATTTGTCCGTTTCACACAGGCTTTCAAAGTTCTTGGCATATAATTATTCATAGTAATTTCCTACGATTCTTTGTATTTCAGTAGTATCAGTACTTATTTCTCCTCTTTCATTTCTGATTATATTTATTTGGATCCTCTCTTTTTTTTCTTTGATGAATCTTCTTAAAGGCTTGTCAATATTGTTTATCTTTTCAAGAAGGAGGGAGGGGGCAAGGGAAAGTGGTGGGGGGGAGGCAGAGACAAATGTATTTAAAAATAAAGAAAGAAAAAAAATAGCTAGGGAGAGGTTAAGAATAGTATAGGAAATGGAGAAGCCAAAGAACTTATTTGTACCATCCATGGACATGAATGAAGTGGGGGAATTCAGGGGGAAGGGGCGGTGCAGGGTGGTGGGGAATAAGGGGGAGGAAAAAAATGGGAAAACTGTAATAGCATAATCAATAAAATATATATTAAAAAAAAAGAATCAGCTCCTGGAATATTGATTTTTGAATTGTTCTTTTAATCTCTATGTCATTCAATTCTGCTCTGATCTTTTTTTTAAATTTATTTTTTTCAAATACATTTGTCTCTGCCTACCCCCCACCAGTTTCCCTTGCCCCCTCCCTCCATCCCTCCCTCAACTCTTCCCCTTTGGTTTTGTCCATAAGTCCTTGCTATATGTTCCTTGACTTTCCCCTTCCCTTCCTTTTCCCCGCCCCCCTCGCCCCTTCCCTCTTGTCTCTGTTGATTTATTTCCTTTCAGTGTTGCTCATCTTATTTTCCTTGCATCTTTGTATTGTTGGTTAGGTTCCACTTAGAGGTGAGATCATATGGTATTTGTCTTTCACCCCCTGGCTTATTTCACTTAGCATAATGCTCTCCTATTCCATCCATGTTGTCGCAAAGTTTAGGAGTTCTTTTTTTCTTTCTGCTGTGCAGTATTCCATTGTGTATATGTACCATGACTTTTTGATCCAATCATCTACCGATGGGCATTTAGGTGGCTTCCAACACTTGGCTATTGTAAATTGTGCTGCTATGAACTTTGGGGTGCATAGGTTCTTTTGTATTGGCGTTTGGATATTCTTAGGGTAGAGTCCCAGCAGGGGAATCAATGGATCAAAAGGCAGTTCCATTTTCAGCTTTTTGAGGAAATTCCAAACTGCTTTCCACAGTGGTTGCACCAGTCTGCATTCCCACCAACAGTGAACTAGGGTTCCCTTTTCTCCACAGCCTCACCAGCACCTGTTTTTTGTTGATCTGTTTATGATGGTCATTCTGACTGGTGTGAGGTGGTGCCTCATGATGGTTTTGATCTGCATTTCTCTGATGGCGAGTGATGCTGAGCATCCTTTCAAATGCCTCTGGGTCCTCTGTATCTCCTCCTTGGAAAAGCATCTGCCCAGATCCTTGGCCCGTTTTTTGATTGGGTCGTTTGTCTTCCTGGAGTGGAGTTGAGTGAGTTCTTTATATATCTTGGAGATCAAACTTCTATCTGATGTATCATTAGTGAATATATTTTCCCATAGGTTTGGATTCCTTTTCATTTTGCTGATGTTTTCTTTAGCCGTGCAGAAGCTTCTTATTTTGATGAGGTCCCACTTGTTTATTCTTTCCTTTATGTCCCTTGCTTTAGGAGACATATCAGTGAAAAAATTGGTGCGTGGGATATCTGAGAGTTTCCTGCCAATGTTCTCCTCTAGGACTTTGACGGTGTTGTGACTTATATTTAGGTCTGTTATCCATCTTGAGTTTAGTTTTGTGTATGGTGTCAGCTGATGATCCAATTTCAATTTTTTGTATGTAGCCGTCCAGCTCTCCCAACACCATTTGTTGAAGAGGCTATTATTACTCCATTTTATGCTTCTGCCCCCTTTGTCAAATATTAGATGCCCATAGAGACCTGGGCTTATTTCTGGGCTTTCTATTCTGTTCCACTGGTTTATTAATCTGTTCTTGTGCCAGTACCAGATTGTTTTGAGTATAGTGGCTTTATAGTAGAGTTTGATGTCCGGTATTGTGATCCCTCCTACTTTGTTTTTCTTTCTCAAAATTGCTGCGGCTATTTGGGGTCATTTATGGTTCCATATAAATTTTCAAATTGTCTGTTCTATTTCTGTGAAATATGTTATTGGTATCTTAATAGCGATGGCATTGAATCTATAAATTGCTTTGGGTAGTATGGACATTTTGATGATATTAATTCTTCCAATCCATGAGCACAGTATATGATTCCATTTATTTCTGTCTTCCTTAATTTCTTTCTTTGATGTTGTATAGTTTTCTGTGTACATGTCTTTTACCTCTTTGGTTAAATTTATTCCGAGGTACTTTATTTTTCTTTTTGCTATATCGAATAATATTATTTTTTCTGATTTCTTCTTCTTCTATTGCATTGCTGGTGTACAAAAATGCCTTTGATTTCTGAATGTTGACTTTGTATCCTGCTGTTTTGCCAAATTCACTTATTAGGTTGAGGAGTTTTTTGGTAGAGTCTACAGGGTTCTCTATGTACACTATCATGTCATCTGCAAACAGTGATAGCTTTACTTCCTCCTTTCCTATTTGGATGCCTTTTATCTCTTTCTCTTGTCTGACCGCTGTGGCTAGGACTTCCAATACGATGTTGAAAAGAAGCAGTGAAAGCGGACATCCTTGTCGTGTTCCCGATCTTAGTGGGAAAGCTTTCAGTTTTTGCCTGTTGAGTATGATATTGGCTGTAGGTTTTTCATATATGGCCTTTATTACGTTGAGGAATGCCCCATTAGTTCCCATTTTGCTGAGTGTTTTGATCATAAATGGGTGCTGAACCTTATCGAATGCTTTTTCTGCATCTATCGAGATGATCATGTAGTTTTTGTCTTTTCTTTTATTTATGTGATGTTTCACGTTTACTGATTTGTGTATATTGAACCATCCCTGCATGCCTGGGAGGAATCCCACTTGATCGTGGTGGATAATCTTTTTAATGTATTGCTGGATGCGGTTTGCCAATATTTTGTTGAGAATTTTAGCATCTATGTTGATCAGCGAAAATGGTCTGCAGTTTTCTTTCTTTGTAGGGTCTTTATCTGGTTTTGGGATCAGGGTGATGCTGGCTTCATAGAAAGAATCTGGGAGTCTTCCCTCCTCTTGGATTTTTTGGAATAGTCAGAGAAGGACAGGGGTTAGCTCTTCCTTAAATATTTTGTAAAATTCTCCTTTGGAACCATCCGGCCCTCGGCTTTTGTGTGCTGGGAGTTTCTTGATGACTGCTTCCATTTCCCCAGCTGTTACCGGTCTGTTCAAGCTTTCTGTTTCTTCCTCCTTCAGTGTTGGAAGGTTATACTTTTCTAAAAATTTGTCCATTTCATCAAGATTTTCAAATTTCTTGGCATATAATTGCTCATAGTAGTTTCTGATGATCCTTTGTATTTCCGTGGTATCAGTTGATATTTCTCCTCTTTCCTTTCTGATATTATTACTTTGGGTCCTCCCCCTTTTTTTCTTGATGAGTCTGCTTAAAGGCTTGTCAGTTTTATTTATCTTTTCAAAGAACCAGCTTCCAGGTTGGTTGATCCTCTGAATTGTTCTTCTCATTTCTATGTCATTCAGTTCTGCTCTAATCTTGACTATTTCCTTCCTTCTCCTTGCTCTGGGATTTTTTTGTTGTTGTTTGTCCAGTTCTTGAAGTTGCAGTGTTAGGTCTTTTATTTGAAATGTTTCTATCTTTTCTAGGTAAGCCTGTATTGCTATCAACTTCCCTCTCAGGTCCACCTTTGCTGTGTCCCATAGGTTTTGAACTGTTGTCTGTTCATTTTCATTTGTTTCCAGAAATTTTTTGATTTCTTCTCATATCTCATTATTGACCCATTCATTGTTTAATAGTCTACTGTTCAGTCTCCATGAGTTTGCAAGTTTTTGAAGTTTTTCTTTGAGGTTGATTTCCAGTTTCAAGCCCTTATGGCCCGAGAAAAAGTTTGGTATTATTTCAATTTTCCTGAATTTGCTGAGGTTTGTGCTCTGATATTTATTATCTCCTTCCTTCTATTCTCTGCAGGCTTTGTTTGTTGTTGTTTCTCCAGTTCTTGAAGATGTGGTGTTAAGTTGTTTACTTGAAAGGTTTCTATGTTTTCTTAGGTAGGCCTACATTGCTATGAACTTCCCTCTCAAACTGTCTTTGCTGTGTCCCATAGGTTTTGTACTGTTTTGTGTCTATTTTCATTTGTTTTCAGAAACTTTTTTATTTCTTCATTGACATCATTATTGACACATTCATTGTTTAATAACATGTTATTCAGTATTCGAGTTTTAATGTTTTTTGAGTTTTTTCTTTGAGGTCAGTTTCTAGTTGCAAGCCCTTGTGGTCTGAGAAAAAGCTTGTTATGATTTCAATTTCCTTAAATTTTTGAGCCTTGTTTTGTGTCCTATCATGTGGTCTATCTTTGAAATGTTCCATGTGCATTTGAAAAAAATGTGTATTTTTCTTCTTTGGGATGAAAAGTTTTGTATATCCTATGTCTTTTGATGGGAGCATTTTATCCATTTACACTTAAAGTCATTATTGATAGGTACTTATTCATTTTTCTCCTTTGCACTTGTGATCCTCTCTCTCTCACTGTTCTTCTTCATCTTCTTAAAGAAGCTCATTGAGCTTCCTTAGAACCATTGCTTTGAACCCTATATCTGATAGTTGACTTGCCTCTATTTCATTTAGTTCTTTCTGGGGATTCTTCCTTTCCCTTTGGCTGGGGAGTGTTTCTTTGTCTTCCCATTATTTGTGACACTCTTCTTTCTTGCTTCTGCTTCTTAAACTGATCTGTCTGGATTTCCTGACTTTGTGGTATGAACTTCTATGGTAGGACACCTTAGGCAGTCTGTTCAAGAATTCCAGGAATGTACTGTCTGTGGCTGTTTCCTTCAGTTGTTAATCTAATCACTGCACTCAGCATTCAGGCTTAGCCATCACAGGGCCAGGGCAGGCCCCTCCTTGGGGTGAAGCCATTGTTTCCTCTCACACTGCTGCCCCTCAGGGGAGTGGTCTGCCTGAACATAATGATTGCTGCCTTAAATATGATGACTCAGAACGGGGTCCTGCTGAGTCATCCTCTCTGTTGGCTGCTCTCTGTTCCTGCTGGCTACTATCTGTTCTCTCCCCAAAGCCTCCATCTCCAGTCTCTTCTAAAATGTTTCTATTCCACTCTGAGCCCCCTTTAGCCATAGATCTACTATCTGTTGCTCTTTTCTTTTTTGTTGTTGTTCAAATTATCTCCATTTTCTTGCCACCCCTCTCCCCCCCATCTTTACCTCCCACCCTCAATCCTACCCCTCTTTGGCTTTGTCCATGGGTAAAGGAAGTAATTCTTTAGGGATGCCAGTACTTTCTTTTTATGCCTGTGGCCCACAGGACTAGAATAACTTGTCTGTTTTATTTGCCATTTCATACCTGTCCTGGCACAGAGTGGGTGCTCAGTGTAGCACTGGTCATATCAGAGAATGACTCCTAGGTGTGTCTGTCTGTTCTGCCTCCTGAGCTTTCCTTGTAAAGAAGTTCTGCAAGAGATGAGGGTCCTATATACCCTCTGAGACATTCTATGCCAGGCTCAGGTGCCCAGAGATGTAAATTACAATCATTTAACAGAGGGTTTTTTTAAGCACCTGTCAAAACTTATAGCACTGTGACTATTAAGGATTTATACAACATTTTAATGTTTCAACACTGCAAGTGAATGTGGGATGACAATAAGATGACAAATTCTATTTCCCACAGAGGTCAGAGGAAGGTGACATCAGATGAGGAGGGGCTCAGGAGGCATTTACCAAGAGTGAGGAGGCAGGAGCTTGGTCTGAAAGGTATTTTAGAGTTGGTAGTGGCTTGAGGAGAAGGGAGATGAGTGGAGACTCTGGGATAAAGTATTAGAGGCTCAACCGTGGTTGGGTTGAAAGGCTTGTATTGGGAACTTTAGAAGAAATTTTCACTTGTGACAAATCCCATGGAGTATCTACGACCCAGGCACAGTGTAAGAAGAAGCAGCATGGCACAATAGTCAAAATATGAAAACAATCTATGTGTCCATCAATGGATGAATGGATATAGAAGATGTGGAATTAGAATATTATTCAGCCATGAGAAAGAAGGAAATCCTGCCATTTACAATGATTTGAATGAAGCTCGAGTGCATTATGCTAAGTGAAATAAGTCTGACAGAGAAAGACAAGTAACTGTATGACTCCACTTTTATGTGGACTCTACAAAAACTGAACTCAAAGACAGTTAAATGGCAGTTTCCAGGGGCTCAGGTTGGGGAAGGTGAGATGTTGGTGTTGGGAAAATTTCCCAAGGTGTACTCAAACTGACCTCCAAAGGAGAGCAGGGCTGAGATATGGGGGACTCTGGCCCAAGAAGCCTTCCGATTTGCCCCAGATGGGAGTCATTCCAGACACTGTTTGCCTGTCAAGGAAAGGGGGAGGTGATTCTCTTTAGTGGGGAATGCCCTAAGTGCCCATGATCCATGGCTTTTATTGAGAGGGTTGCAAGTGGGGAATATGTAGCAGGAATGTATAAGTAATCTAATTACATCAGTAATTTAAGATTACAGACAATAGGTGATGTTTAAAGAAGACAATGGCAGGAACACACCGAATTGCTTGGGCCTGAGATGAGTAAACATTATGGCGCCAGATGGGATTTGAGTCAGGGTCCAGGAATTTTATAAATTTATTTCCCAGACTTGAGCTGGTTATCTGATATAAGATTGACAGAGGTTGAGGGAGAAACAAAACATGCTGCAAGGAGTATAATTTACTTCTAAGTCTGATTTCCCACAGGGGCCCTCAGAGTTATTATCGGGTTCTTCCTATCAACTGCATTACCAGTGTTCAGGCCAAGACTTATGGAGTCTCTCCCAGGCCCCAGCTTGCACAGGACTGCAGTCCTTGATACCACTCAAAGTGACCCCCTACACTGAGAGACCAAAGAAAGGCTGGCAATTTCAAAATTAAACAGAGTTTAATACATTAAGGGAACTTATGGACAGAATCAGTCTTGGGCAGTAGCAAGATGGGGGATCTCCATACCTGAAAGGAAATGGATTTGAGACATAGAGACTCCAAGAGCCCAGGTGGCTTGTAGCCAAACGGAATGTGCTTGTTATGACATATATGTTTCAAAACAGTAGCCAGCTTAACAGGTCCATTGATCTATATAAGAACATTCCTTTCAGGTGATGTGGGCCTACCTTTTCCAAGATGAGCTGGTGGTCACTGAAAGCAACTTGCTTCTTAAGATGGCATCTGTCCCATCAGGTACCAGAAACCATTTGCCTGATGGTTGGTCAAAGGGTACAAACTTCCATTTAAATAATGAAGAGATTCTGCGGATCAGTTGTACAGCATGGGTAGTATAGATAATAATACTGTAGTATATACTTGAAAGTTGCTAATAAAATTGATCTAAAATTTTCTCACCACAAAAAGGAAATGGTAATTTATTATACAGCATGACAGAGGTGTTAACTAATGCTATGGTGGTAATCATTTTGCAGTACATAAGTGTATCAAATCAGCACATTGTACACCTTAAATGTCATGTTATAAGTCAATTGTATCTCAGTAACGCTGGGGGAAAAGTCCAGCTGGTATGGCTCAGTGGATTGAGTGCTGGCCTGTGAATAAAGTCGTCACTGGTTCAGTTCCCAGTTAGGGCACATGCCTGGGTTGCAGGCCATGACTCCAGTGGGGGTATGGGGAAGCAGTCACACACTGATGTTTCTCTCCCTCTCTCCCTCCCTTCCCTTCTCTCTAAAAATAAATAAATAAAATACATTTTTTTTAAAAAGCTGGGAAAAAGGCATTGTGATAGACACTCAGTCCCTGGGCTGCAAGGTCTATTTCCTTCTTACCATGACATCTTCATGAAAAAGGTTTTGGAAAAATAAGAAAGAGGGACTGTGCTCTGAGTTTGGTTCATGTCGTCCCTCGATGCAGAGAAATGTGGGTAGGTAAATAATTCAGTGGGAAGAAGAAAGCAAGCAGAGGGAACATAGGAGTTTACAAACCCAGAAATCTGCATCAAAGTTGGAGCTGGATGTCCTACAATATAGGAGGTTGTGTCAGACCTATTTGATGACACTGTCACAGGACAGTGTGAAATTCAGAAGTCCTCAGGGAAATAACTTGTCAAATTAGATTTCATAAAAATGAAGTTTTTGAGCATTAGGGAAGAAAAAGGTAAAAGATAAGTGAAAGAAAATATTTGCAATGTCCAATTGAATGAACCATGATTAATAAAAAAGCAACAAAAACCCCAGTTGTAAATGCACAAAGTATAAGGAGAGAAATAAACACATGTAATGTAAGAGATGGGGAAGAAATCAAGACAAATGAGAGTCTGCATGTTTTGAGAAATAAAAACTTTAAACAAATGTAATATTGTATTTGGCAAACAGATGTCTGAAACAAACAACAGAAGTTCCTTCTTAAAATCCCAGGCAGGCAAAGATGTAAGGAAATGGGCATTCCCAAATACAGCTAGTGTGATTTGGAACGAAAATTCTGGAGGAAACTTTGGGTCATTGTTCTTGAAATTTAAACATCATATTTGCCTGGCTCCACCAAGACAAGGTGGGGATGCTTTGCTCCCAGACTTGTGGGTCAGGTGGCTAGCCCAGGTCTGAGAAGGGCAGGAGGGCAAGGTACGTGTCTGCTGAGTGGATCAAGGTGGGGTGGGGGGAACTCTTGGGAAAACCCACATATGTCCTTGGCCACTGAAGAGCAGAGCTCTCCTCCTGTCACCAAGGTTGAGGGTGTTACCTCTGGGGCTTGTTCAGGAGCCCCCACAGGATGGCACAGAAACATAGGGGTTGCAAGAAGTCCTGCCCTTCACAAGCCATGGCTGCAACTGCTGAGCCAATCATGACAGTCTAAGAGGACTATTCATACCCCTAAGTTACAGGGGTGGAAACTGAGGCTCATGCAGGTGAGGTCTCTTCTGAATATCCGCCCCCCGCACCCAGCCCCAGTATAAAGCAGACCATGTCTCAGGGCAGGATGGGAACCACAGGTGTGGCTGGTACCATTTCCCTCCACTTCACTGTGGTAAACAGCTGAATCGTGCCTCCACCCAGCCCTGGGCCTCATCCTTGTTCTCTGGAGGGACTGTTCTTAGGGATATGAGGATCCTGGAGACAGCCTCTCCTTCAGTCTGAGTTGTCCATATTCTCCAGGAAAACTGGTCCAGACCCCCATTCTACACAGGCTCCCTGGAAGCCCCTCTGGGAAGGACAGGAGGCCCCAGCTTCTCCTTGAGTTTTCTTCCCAGGCTTCCCCTCCACGGGTTCTGACCACAACCATTGTGCCCCTTTCCTCCTCTTAACAGGAGGAGGCAGGTCTCTTGGTATTTTTAGGTGACTTAAGCCCAAATGGACTATTCTATTCTCCTCTTTGGGCTGAAGGATCCCCTAAGACAGCCTCAGGGTGTTGATCTGGCTAGGCTGGCCACATCTAGGCTGGCCACATCCACAAACACCCCTCATCTAGGGTCACTTGGCCTCTCCCAGGAGGTGCTGCTGCTTGCTCCACCTCCTTGTGCAGACTTCTAAAAGGTTTCTCTGAACACTCTCTCTTTAAAAAAAAAATCATCTTATAATGACCTTTTGGATTTTGACATCAAAGCATTCAGAGTTTCTGAGTTGTAAGATATTTTATTTTTTTTAAATTTTTATTATATATTTTTTACATTACTTCTTAGTCCCCTTATACCCTCTTCCCCACCAGCAATTACCACACCATTGTCCATGTCCATGAGTCCTTTTTGCTTTTTGCTCAATCTCTCTGCCCCCTAACCTCTCCTCACCACTAATGGTCATCCTGCTCTCCATCTACAACAAAATATTAGCAAACCAAATACAGCAATGCATCAAAAAGATCATACACCATAACAAAATGGGATTTATTCCAGGAATGCAAGGTTGGTACAACATATGCAACTCAATAAATGTGATTCACCACATAAACAAGATGAAGGATAAAAACCACATGATCATATTAATAGAGTCATAAAAAACATTTGATAAAATCCAGCACCCATTTTTTTATAAAACTGTCTGCAAAGTTGGAATAGAGGGATCACACCTAAACATAATAAAGGCCATACATGTCAAACCCACTGCCAGCATCATACTCAATGAACGAACTGAACTAATAAGATATTTTAATTTGTTTCTATCTCATTTCTATTTCTCCTCTTTCTTTGTGTTTCATTTTCCACTTCTAACTTTTTGAGCTGCATGTTAGTTCCAGTGGCATCTAGATCCAAAATTTACTCAAGAGGAAGTCACACTGACCTCCTCCCATGACCAACCTGGAATTACAACTAAATTGTGGAGAAATAACCTGGAACAAACAATTCAACAATAGCAAGAGAGGAGTCTTATAACCCTGGACAGACAGAAGAATCAGCTGTAGCACAACCTAGCTGGCAAGGAGTGTGGCAGAGACTACAGAAGGAGGGCAGGGCACCCACAGGTGGCAGCACCAAAAGGATATTGAAGTGGCCAGTTGGATCCCCCTTAGATGACAGGGTTATAAACCATAAGTGAGGATCTCCAACCTATATCATCAGAGCTGAAAAAGAACACAGATAACAACTATCTGTGAAAAGCAACAGAGTTGATCTCTGCCAGAGAAAGGCAGCTGGAGACACAAAGAACCATTTAAAGGGCCAACACATTAATTTTTATTTGCAGCCACTTACCCTGGTCTCTGGAAAAGGCAGGGACAGTGTGGGCTGGAGATTCCTGAGGATAAGGCATCTGAATAGGGAATGAGGCTCTGGGTAGAGAACTGAGAGTAGCCAGTGGGCTCCCAGTGCTGACTCCTCCCCCTTACGGCAGCAGCCATCTTGATGAGGCAGACCACTCCCTTGAGCAACAACAGTGAGAGAGGACCCAATAGCCCCGCCCCCAGGAGGGACTGGGTCCTGGCCTGGTAGTACTAAAGCCTGACTGCTGAGTAGGGTGTGAGAGCAACAGATAATAGATCTCTGGCTAATGGGGATACAGATAGGTCTAGAGAAACTTGAGGAGAGACTGAGGCAGAGACTTCAGGGAAAGAATGGAGAGTGTATTCAGCGGGATCTAAGTGTTGACTCGTCCCACATACAGCAGCAGCCATCTGGCTCAGGTAGACCACTCCCCTGAGTGGCAGCAGCTTGAGAGAACCCAATAACCTTGTGCCCAGGAGAGACTCGGCCCTGCCCTGTGCTGTCTAGACCAGCCTGCTCTGCAGAGTGATTAGACTAACAGCTGAAGTAGACAGCCACAGACAATAGATTCCTGGAAGTCTTGAACAGACTGCCTAAGGTCAGACGGGGTTAACATCTGACATCACCAGAGGTAGCAGATCCAGAAAGAAAAAACTGTGGTCTCCTACCATAGAAGTTCACACCATAAAGTCAGGAAATCCAGACAGATCAATTTAAGAAGCAGAAGCAAAAAAGGAGAGTCTCACAAATAATGGGAAGACAAAGAAACACCCTCCAGTTGAAAGGAAAGGAAGAATCCCCAGAAAGAGAACTAAATGTGATAGAAGCAAGTAAACTTTCATATATTGAGTTCAAAACAACAGTTCTAAAGAAGCTCAATGAGCTCAGTGAGCTCAGAGAGAATTACAAAAAACTACAGGGAAGCTATGAGGAACTTATTGCAAGCTATATCAGCATGGAAAAGGACATAGAAACTATCAACAAGAAACAAGAGGAAATGAAGAATACAATTTCTGAATTCGAGAACACAGTAGAAGGGAAAAAAGCAGGCTAGATGAAGCAGAGGATCAAATCAGTGAGCTGGAGGACAAGGTAGAAAAAAGCTCCCAGAAAGAGCAAGAAAATGGAAAAAGACTAAAAAAGAATGAAGAGCATTTAGGGAAATGCAAGACAACCTGAAATGCAATAATATCCATATAATAGGGATACCAGAAGGAGAAGAAGAGGAGCAAGAGAAGAAGAGAAGCAAAGCAAGGAGAATCTGTTTGAAAAATTAATGATGGAAAACTTCCCTAATTGGAGGAGAGAAAAAGTCACAGAAGTCTGGGAAGCACAGAGGATCCCATTCAAGAGGAACCCAATGAGGCCCACTCGATACATCATAATTAAAATGGCAAATATCAAAGACAAACAGAGAATCCTAAAGGCAGGAAGAAAGTAACAGGTAGTAACATATAAGGGAGCCCTGATATGGCTAGCATCTGACTTCTCAACAGAAACTACAAGCCAGAAGGGAATGGCAAGAAATATTCCAAGTCATGAAAAACAAAGGCCTCCAGCCAAGACTGCTCTACCTAGCAAGGCTCTCAGTTAAAATGGAAGGTGAAATAAGGAATTTCCCAGACAAAAGAAGGATAAAAGAATACATCGCCACCAAACCAGCACTACAAGATATGCTAAAGGGACTGCTTTAAGATGAAGAAAAGAGTGAGGAAGAGAGGATCATAGGTACAAAGGGAGAAATTGAGTAAGTACCTATCAATAATAACTTTAAATGTAAATGGATTAAGTGCTCCCATCAAAAGACATAGGATAGCTGAATGAATAAAAAAATATACCCGCACATATGCTACCTACAAGAGACCCACCTCAGAACAAAGGACCTACACAGACTGAAAGTAAAGGGATGGGAAAAAAATATTCCAAGCTAGTGGACAGGGGAAAAAAAAACAGGGGTAGTGATACTTATATCAGACAAAATACACTTCAAAGCAAAGGCCATAAAAAGAGACCATGAAGAAAACTTCATAATACTCAAAAGAAGAATCCATCAAGAAGACATAAACATTGTAAACCTGTATCCAACCAACATAAGATCACCCCAATACATAAGGAAAATCTTGGAGAACTTCAAGAAAGATATAGACAGCAACACACTGATACTAGGGGATTATTAACAGCCCACTGTCAACAATGGATAGATCTTCCAAACAAAACATCAAAAGGATATTGTGAAACTGAATGATGCATTAGATCAAATGGACTTAACTGACATATATAGAAACTTTCATCCCAAAGAAGCAAAATACACATTTTTTTCAAATGTACATGGAACATTTCAAAGATAGACCACATGATAGGACACAAAAAAAGCCTTAACCAGTTCAGGAAAATTGAAATAATAACAAGTATTTTCTTGGAGCACAAGGGCTTGAAACTAGAAACCAACCTCAAGGAAAAAACTCAAAAACATTTAAACACTTGGAGACTGAATAGCACGCTATTAAACATTATATGAGTCAATAGTTAGATCAAATTAGAAACCAAAAAGTTTCTGGAAACAAATGAAAATGAACATACAATGGTCCAAAACTTATGGGACACAGAGAAGGGAGTCCTGAGATGGGTGAAAAAGATAGAAACATTTAAAATAAACAACCTAACCCTCTAGCTTCAAGAACTGAAGAAACAACAACTAACAAAGCCCAGAGCAGATAGAAGAGAGGGAATAATCAAGATCAGAGCAGAATTGAATGACATAGAGACTAAATAAACAATTGAAAAGATGAACCAATCCAGGAGCTGGTCCTTTGAAAAGATAAGCAGTATCGATAAGCCTTTTATCAGACTCATCAAGAAAAAAAGGGAGAGGACCCAAATAAATAATATCAGAAAAGAAAGGAAAAATAAGTACTGATACCACAGAAATACAAAGAATCGTAGGAAATTACTATGAATAATTATATGCCAAGAACTTTGAAAGCCTGTGTGAAACGGACAAATTTCTAGGAAAATATAACCTTCCAACACTGAATGAAGAAGAAGCAGAAAGCCTGAACAGACTGGTAACAGCTGGTGAAATTGAAGCAGTAATCAAAATATTCCTGGCGCACAAAATCCCTGGACAAGGTGGTTTCACCGGAGAATTTTACAAAACATTTAAAGAAGAGTTAACCCCTGTCCTTCTCAGACTATTCCAAAAAAACCCAAGAAGAGGAAACACTCTCAAACTCTTTTTATGAGGCCAGCATCATCCTAATCCCAAAACCAGATAAAGATACAACAAAGAAAGAAAACTACAGGCCAATATCTCTAATGAACATAGATGCTAAATCCTCAACAAAATGTTGGCAAACTGCATCCAGCAATACATTAAAAAGATCATCCACCATGATCCAGTGGGATTCACCCCAGAGATGCAAGGATGTTTCAATATTCACAAATTAATAAACGTAATGCATTGCATAAACAAAAGGAAATTAAAAAACCTTATCATCCTATCAATAGTTGTGGGAAAAAACATTTGATAAGATACAGCACAATTTATGATAAAAACACTTAGCAAAGTGGGTATAAAGGGGCATATCTCAATATAATAAAGGCCATATATGAAACACCTACAGCCAACATCATACTCAATGGGCAAAAACTAAAAGCTTTCCTACTAAGATCAGGAACAAGACAAGGATGTCTGCTTTCACCACTTGTATTCAACATAGTGTTGGAAGTCTTAGCCAGAACAATCAGACAAGAAATAGAAATAAAAGGCATCCAAATGGAATGGAGGAAGTAAAACTATCATTGTTTGCAAATGACATGATAGTGTACATAGAAAACTCTATAGACTCCACCAAAAAGCTACTCAGTCTAATATATAAACTTGGCAAAACAGCAGGATACAAAGTCAATATTCAGAAATCAAAGGTATTTTTGTACACCAAAAATGAAATATCAGAAGCAGAAATCAGGAAAAAATCCCCTTTGCTATAGCATCAAGAAAAATAAGGTACCTGGGAATAAACTTAACCAAGGAGGTAGAAGACCTGTACTCAGAAAACTACACAACACTGAAGAAAGAAATCAGGGAGACACAAATAAATGGAAGCATATTCTGTATTCATGATTGGAAGAATTAACATCATCAAAATGTCCATACTACCCCAAGCAATTTATAGATTCAACGCAGTCCCTATTAAATTACCAGTGATGTATTTCACAGACATAGAGTAGACTTTTAAAAAATGTACATGGAACCATAAATGACCCCAAATAGCCGCTGCAATTTTGAGAAAGAAGAACAGAGTAGGAGGGATCACAATACCTGACATCAAGCTATATTACAAGACCACTGTAATCAAAAGAGTCTGGTACTGGCATAAGAACAGATACATAGATCAATGGAACTGAATAGAGAGCCCAGAAATAAACCCATGTCTCTATGGGCAATTGATATTTGACAAAGGGGCAGAAGCATAGAATGAAGTAAAAATAGCCTTTTCAACAAATGGGAGATCTGGACGGCTACATGCCAAAAGGTGAAATTCAACTACCAACTTACACCATACAGAAAAATAAACTCGAGGTGCATAAAAGACTTAAATATAAGTCACAACACCATAAAAGTCCTAGAGGAGAACATAGGCAGGAGACTCTCAGATATTCCACGCAGCAGTATTTTTAACCAATATGTCCCATAGAGCAAGGGACATAAAGGAAGGAATAAACAATTGGTACTTCTCAAAATAAGAAACTTCTGCCTGACTAATGAAAACATCAGCAAAATGAGAAGGGAACCAACTGTATGGGAAAATATATTTGCCAATTAAACTTTGGACAAGGGTTTGATCTCCAAAATATATAAAAAACTCACATGACTCCACTCTAGGAAGACAAACAATCCAATTAAAAAATGGGCAAAGGACCTGAACAGATACTTCTCCAAGGAGGACATATACAGGGCCCAGAGACATATGAAAGGATGCTCAGCATCACTAGCCATCAGAGAAATGCAAATTAAAACCACAATGAGATATCACTTCACATAGGTCAGAATGGCCATCGCAAACAAATCAACAAACAAGAAGTACTGGCGAGGTTGTGGGAAAAAGGGAACCCTAGTACACTGTTGGTGGGAATGCAGACTGGTGCAGTCACTGTGGAAAACAGCGTGGAATTTCCTCAAAAAGCTGAAAATGGAACTGCCTTTTGACCCAGCGATTCCACTGCTGGGATTATACCCTAAGAATCCCCACACACCAATTCAAAAGAACCTATGCACCCCAATGTTCATAGCAGCACAATTTACAATAGCCAAGTGCTGGAAGCTACCTAAGTGCCCATCGGTAAATGAGTGGATCAAAAACTTATGGTACATTTACACAATGGAATACTACAAAGCAGAAAGAAAGAGCTACTACCCTTCGGGATAGCATGGATGGAACTGGATAGCATTATGCTAAGTGAAATAAGCCAGGTGGTGAAAGACAAATGCCATATGATCTCACCTATAAGTGGAACCTAGTCAGCAAAGCAAGCAGGCAAGGAAAATATGACCAGCAACATTGAAATGAAAAACAAACCGACAGTAACCAGAAGGAAGGAGGAGGGTAATGGGGGAAAAAGGGGAAGGATCAAGTCAAGGCATGTGTATGTACACCTATGGACAAAGCCAATGTGGGGAAGGATTGTGGGTGGGAGGTGAGCATCAGTGGGGCAAGGGTAAGTGGTGGAGGGAAAATGGAGACAAATGGATTTGAACAATTAAAAACAAGAAAAACCGGCACTACTAGTTTGAATTCCTACTACACTGTGGTTTGTAGAAGAGATCATGGGTCAGTTACAATGCTTCTCTTCAAACTCTTCTTGGGAAGCAGAGAACAGTTTCTTCCTCTTTGTGGGGGATGAAGAGCTTATTGCATTAACTATGGTTATATTATATGCATAGTGACTACTTGCTGAATGATTTAATCGACAAATATACCGCTAACAGAACTATGTTACCTTTGCCAAAAGTATATCCAAGACAACAATTACTTGAGTTTCTTAGCCTTAAAAAAAAAGAAAATAATTACTGTCTTTGACATAATAAGTGATATATTTTTATTCATTTTCTAGCTGTTTATTGCAGATATATAAACATACAATTGATTTTCAAATATTTACCTTACATCCCAGAGACTTGCTAAAGTTATTTATTAATTATAATGAGTTAGATTCTTCTGGATTTTTTTTGTATCTAATCATGTTATGTTTAAATGATACTTTTGTTTTTCCCTATTCAATCTGTGTCTTCTTTTCCTGTCTTTTTGCACCGGATGGCATTTCCAGTAGATTTGAAGAGAAGTAGCAATACAAAGTATTTTTATATTACTTTTGATCTCCAAGGAAAAGCTTCTAACCATGAAATTTAGATTTAAAAAAAAAAGAATTATGGCCTTTGATAGCCCAGTACCAGATAGAGATGATGTTAGGCATAATTTATATAGGATGTTTGGGAGCGTCTTTCTGCAGAGTGACTCACAAGCTGAGTCTAAAAGGATTCAGAGGAATACCCTGTGAAGAGAAGGTAGGGTGCATAGGTGTGGAAGAAGTCATGAGGGGGATGGCCCCCAAAGGAGGTTAAGCAAGGAAACACATATTTATACATTGTTTTAAACACTGAACAAGAAACTAAAAATGGAATGGAATAGAAAAGGGAGCTTATCAAAAAGGAGCTTTTCAGAAATGTAGAAATTTTGTCTGAAGTCTATAGGATGAGCCTGAACATCCATTCAAAGAGAGAAGAATATCACAGAGTGAATGGCATATGCAAAGGCCCTGAGGCAGGAATAGCTGCGCCTGTTTGGTAAAGCCAAAAAAGACAGGGAGTCTGAAATGGGGATGGGGAACGAAGCCCAGAATGAGGGTAAACTGATGGGCAATGGACAGGGACAAGGGGCTGCCACAGCTAAGTGATGCCTCTCGACCTTTATTCAGAATGTATCAGAGACACTAAAGGATTAAAATTGGGGTGGGGACTATGGCCATATTTACATTATCTTAATTACTTTACCCTTTCCCAGGTCCTCAATGACATCCACAAGGTAAAAGTCAATAGACATTCTGAGGTCTCATACATCTAACTCATCAGTACCATTTCATACTGATGACCCCTCCCTCATCCTAGAAACAATGTCTTCACCTGGCTTCCAAGGACACCCCCACTCTCCTGGTTTTCCTCCTACCCCTCTGGATCCTCTCTATCTTGACAATTGAGGTTTCATGGCTCAAAACTTGCTTTCACTAATTATTTGGCCTTTATAACTGTGGAGTCCATTTATTTACCACATTCTCCCACAGACAAACATTCTAATGTATTGGAGTTTTTTTTTAAGTATATTTTATTCATTATGCTATTACAGTTGTCCCATTTTTTTCTCCCCTTTATCCCCTTTGGTCCTGTATCCCACTCCCTCCAGCATTCACCCCCCACCTTAGTTCATGTCTATGGGTCATATATATAAGTTCTTTGGATTCTCCATTTCCTATACTATTCTAAACCTCCCTGTATATTTTGTGCTTCTTATTTCCTGTACCAATTCTGCCATTCTCCCCTATCCCCCTTCCTACTGATAACCCTCCATATGATCTTAATTTCTGTGATTCTGTTCCTGTTCTAGTTGTTTGCTTAGTTTGTTTTTATTTTAATTTGTTTTTAGGTTCAGTTGTTGATAGTTGAGAGTTTGTTGACATTTTACTGGTCATAGTTTTGATCTTTTTCTTAGATAAATCTCTTTAATATTTCACATAATAAAGGCTTGGTGATAAAGGACTCCTTTAACTTGACCTTATCTGGGAAGCACATTGTCTGCCCTTCCATTCTAAATGATAGCTTTGCTGGATAGAGTACTCTTGGAAGCAGGTCCTTGTCTTTCATGACTTTGAATGCATCTTGCCAGCCCCTTTTTGCCTGCAAGGTTTCTTTTGAGAAATCAGCTGATAGCCTTATGGGAACTCCTCTGTAGGTAACTGTCTCCATTTCTCTTGCTGCTTTTAAGGTTCAATCTTGGGTAATTTAATTATGATGTGCCCTGGTGTGTTTCTCCTTGGATCCAACTTCTTTGGGACTCTCTGAGCTTCCTGGATTTACATGTCTACTTCCTTCACCAGATTGGAGAAGTTTTTTTTCAAATATGTTTTCAATTTCTTGCTCTTCCTCTTCTCTTTCTGGCACTTCTAAGATTCAGATGTTGGAATGTTTAAAGTTGTCCCAGAGGTTCCTAAGCTTCTCATTTTTTTGAATTCTTGTTTATTCATTCTCTTCCGGTTGACCGTTTGTTGTTTCCTTGTGTTTCAAATCTTTGATCTGAGCCCCAGTTCTCTTCACTGTTGGTTCTCTGTATGTTTTCCTTTCTTTCACTTTGTATAGCCTTTACTTCTTTCTGTATTTTGTGTCTGTACTCAATCATTTCTGTGAGCATCCTGATTACCCGTGTTTTGAACTCTGCATCTGATAGATTACCTCTTTGTCACTTAGCTATATTTTTGGGGAGGTTTGATCTGTTCTTTCATTTGGGCCATATTTCTTTGTCTTGGTGCACCTGTTATATTGCCAGGGGTGGAGCCTTGGATATTTACCAGAGTGGGGGAAGCACTTCCCAGCATTATGGCACTGTATTTGGGGAAGGAGCCAATGCCCTTGGCTCTCTCCCCACTTTCAGTTACTTCCCTCACTTCCCACAAGTGGATTGTACCCTTTCAGATGCTGATTCCCAGGTGGGTGTGCTTTTGTACATTCTAGGATCTTGTAGGCCCCTCCAACTGACTCTACTGTGAGACTGGGAGTTTCTCCTGCTACTGCAATTCCCACAGATCTTTCAGCCAAAGGTTTTGAGTGTTTACTTTCCCATGCTGGGAGCCTGGGTTTTGTGGTCTGCCTTGCTCCCAAGTTGCTCCTCCCAGTTTTTATGTACACATGAATGTGGGATATCTTGATTTGCCAGCTGCAGCCTTGTTTTGTGTCCTTCGGCCCAACTTTCCATCTCTACCTCTCCTAGCAGTCTGGATGAATATTTCTTTAACTCCTTGGTTATCGGAATTCCATGCAGTTCAATTTTCTGGCAGTTCTGGTTGTTCTTTTTGCTTTAAAATTGGTTGTTATTCTTCATTTGCTTGTGCAAGGAAGCAAAGTATATCTACCTATGCCTCCATCTTGGCTGGAAGTCCCCAGTGTATTTCATGTGAGGTTTTTTGTTTGTATGTATGCTTGAAAAATATGTATTATTTCCTAGGAAAAAAATATTTCACCACATAGCCCATGCAGTGACTTCTCAAGGCACAGATCCTGTCTCAAACAAGACTGATGAACCCTCCTTACTTTGGCTTTCTCCTCCTCTTTTCCACATTTGAGGTCTCTTCTGCACATCCGTCCTTCCTGGTACTCTGGATCAGCTTTCCTCACATCAGGATCTCCTCCCCAGGCCTTGCCCTCAGCCTGAACCATGACAGTTCTCCAGAGGTGACTCCTCTCCCCACTGTGTGCTTGTAAGAAAGAGTGTAGGTCCCACCTCCCCACATGCTCAGTCCAGGCCCTCAGGACCACACCTCCAGAAGCTACTTCAGTGACAATTTCTAACAAAAGTAATCATCTGTTAATTCTCCTCACAGGATTTATGAAAAAGAACTGAACACCCACTTACAAGCTTGGCTCATCTCTCTGCAGACTAAACCCCTCATCCACTGCACTAATTCAACCATTCAACAAATATTGCCTGAGTGCCCACCTCATTCCAGACTTACCACTTATCACATGCAGGAAGGGGCAGGAGAATGAACCATGGACATGGACTAAGGGCAGCAACACATGGTGATCAAGAGTGCACCCTTTGATGACTGAGGAGCCACCTGGCAGCCAGGTGCCCTTGGTCACCTTCCTGACCCTCTTTGAGCTTCAGGTTCTCCACACATTACATGGATTTCCTAGGACTGTCTGTCTCAGTGGCATGCGGCATGGAATGACGATGGTAATGTAGTGACAGCACAGTAGCTGGTGCATGAGAAAACTCAATCAAAGCTGGGTGGGTCCCATGTGGTCAGGAACCAAAAACTCCTGTTTGAGGGACCACTAAGGGGAGGACACCCACTTGGTCAAGGATTGGGGGAACCAGGGGATGCCACTTGAAGGGGAGGTTTCAGAGGGTTGAAGACAAAAACAACTAAGCATAGAGAGTTGCTCCATGGGTCTTTATTCACTGTCCTAGCAAGAAACAATAAAGGCTCTCTATATAAACAATGTTGACAGAAAAAAAGATCTTATTTATCTAGGGGGTGGGGAAAATATAGAATTTTCACTTCAAATATAACCTGAGTTAAGGGAACTCAGCCACCTTCAAAGCTGTGCTTCCTTCTCCTGAAAAGAACCAGAGACTTCTGGGTAACTGGAAAGATCAGAGCATCCTGTGTCACACAAGCTCTAAGTTTTTATAGTAATTTAGGTTTCTTTTTCCTCTCCTGGAGCTGCCTTTCCCCTAATGGAATGAGATACCCAAAGGTCCTTGTGTTTCAAGCCTAGAGCCCAGAAACAGGATGTCTGCTCCCACATGAGGCATCTTGGGCTGTCAGTCACAGCCAGAACCAGCACCATTTGCCTTGGAAAGAAGCCCGGTCCTCAGTGCTCTCGTGAGGCCCATGGAGGCCCCTACCTGAACCTGTGGTCTGGGGAGCTGGGAAGAAGGTAGAGATGCTTCCCAGGCATAGGACAGCTATGGTGGGTGGCCATGGATGGAAAGACAGGTGAACATACAGCACCAAGACGTTGTCACGCTGAGGACACTTCAGGTCCCTCAGAAGTAGAGCCAGAAGCTACGTGGCAAAAGCAGGATCTTCTGTGACATCTCAGCCAACTCCTCTATCACTAAAATTCAAGCCCTGCCCTCTAGGGCACCATTGAACATTAGATATCTTGGTCTTAGAACTGGCTTCTCTGGCAGGAGGATCTGAGGAGCTCACCTACTTATTCTAATAGCACTGAGTTTGCAGGGCTACAAAAGAGCCAGAGAGAGAGAGAAAGACATAAAGGACACAGGATTCCAGAACCTTGTTAAAGGGGCTGGCCACCTGTGCTACAATGAGCTACTTCTCCTACTCCAGGAAGCCCAGGTGGGACTGGACGAGACTTGAATCATTTACCCCAGAGGTCCAGCCCTTCATATGCGTAAGTGGTCAATAGCTGGGGTTATGTGTTTCCTTCTTAATTACAAACTCCAGCCCATCCAGTTCACCCTGAACTGTCTTTTGATATAAATGAGGCAAATGAACAGTCCTTTGTTTCTCTCCTGAATTTTCAGATCATTGCTCAGGGCTTACCAAGAGCCAGTGAGTTAATCCCCTAATTCCCAGCGACCTCAGGTCTTTAGGACAGAGGACAAAGCCTCACCTCAGTCTGATTTGTCATTACTCAGTCCTGTTTCTGGCATGAGATTGGGGGGTCAGGTGGGGTCCAGACTCCTAGGTCAAATCTAGATTCATGTCTAGGCCCTGACACATGTGGCTGTGAGGACTTGTGAAAGTTACCTACGTGGTCTGTGCTTCATTTCCCCATTTATAAACAGGGATAACAAAGGTGATACCTTATCATGTTGCAGTGAAGAAGAAATACCATCGGTGGTTAGCTCAGACCCTTCCTCATTGTGGGTACTTAGCCCATGGCAGCTCCTGTTCTTATGCCAGCCAGAAGCCTGGCCTGGGAGGCTCTTTGTGAAGGGTCTGGTTCAAGGCTCTCCCAGGAGATCTGTGAGATGCACTCAACTGGGCACATGCCAGGTGATGCAGGACCTGGTCTGGGTCCAGGCTGTTGGGGAGGAGAGGGGACTTACTCCTGGTAGGTTTTTCTGTAACGTTAACATCACCTTGTCTGAGGGAGAGGTAGGGGAACATTGTGGCTCTCCTCACGAGGAGATCAGACCCTCAGCACCAGGAAGCTGCCCGCTTCCTGCCATTCATGATGATGACAGGATAGGGCTAAATGAAAGGGTGCAGGCCTTGCCCAGGAGGGAGCAGTGGGGCAGGGCTGGAGGGGCGGGGAGGACTCTCTCTTGACCACACTCAGCAGCCTTTGGTCTGGGAGAGCTGAGAGTTGGGATCCTGGAGCAGACGAATGTGGTGCCCAGATGCCTCCAGGGTAAGGCCAGACCCAGCTCCTCACTCTAAAACACAAGCTTTTTGGGAACTTCCCACGGGAATTCGCTTCTTCCAAAATGGCCATAGCATGCAGTCTTCTGGTAGATGGGCTTCTTCAAATCTAAATCCCTGTGTGTCCAGCAGAAGAAAGGGTCATTTTCAATGGGAAAAAAGCAGTTTCCTTCTCTGAATTTCAGGCACAGGAGTAACAGCCTATTGCACTCACAGAGCAATTTCCCATAAATTTCTTGTTTACACTATACCATGATTTGTGGGGTGACTGGCCCTTGGGAAGCAGGCTCAGAGGTTCAGGGAAAGCCCAGTCAGGAACCAGAATTGCACGCTAGCCTCATGATGCCTTTTTCCTCTGTATCCCACTGACCTGGCCCAGACCAACATCAAGTCAGCAAGCTCCAGAAAGCAGGGATGGTGTTAGAAATTAAACCAGACTAGACTTACTGGCTGAATTCTTAGCCACTCAGCCTTATAATTATTTTCCTAAGACCTCCCACCTGGAGTTAGCATCTGCTGGGCTAGTGAGGATCTTACACAGCCCCCTCTACTTGAATACCAGACACCTGCATTTGGGGTGAGCATTGCGCTGGGCCAAGAACTTGAAGACCCTCCTGCTTGTATCCCTTTCAGATGAGCTGAGCATGTCCTGCCTACAAGTACAAGGCAGCATATTTACCTTACGATGACTCCAGGCCGAAGGTCAAAGTTCTTATTAACCACATCTAGCAGCTCTTTCTCTGTCTTCTGAGAGGTTCCATAGGTGAAGATGGAAATGGATAGTGGCGCAGCCACCCCAATGGCATAGGAAACCTTTCAGAAGAGACCAGGGTCAGGGACCAAAGCCTCTGAGCAGGGGTATGCCTCTCATAGAAACTTTCCTGTCCTCGGGAAGGGCAGTTAGAACCACACACCGTGCATCTCTTGCCCAACAGGTTCCCCCCACCTGTCTGCCTAGAAATCACTGCCGTCTTCACGGTGAGCAGTTTCTGAACGTGGCTGTCTCCCTGAAGGTTTCTCCCCTATTCCACATTTTCAGGATACTGACTACAATGCCCAATGAGACACACACAGAGTTACATCCTTTGGCAAAGTAAGTGGGCTTCCCATCAGGGCTGGTGGGGTCAGAGTGGCGTGGGGTCTTACCCACCTGCACAAGCACTCTCCGGCAGAGCCCTGCCTTCACCAGGGACTTGGCCACCCAGCGGGCAGCATAAGCCGCAGAGCGGTCCACCTTGGTGTAGTCCTTCCCGGAGAAGGCCCCACCACCATGTGCCCCCCAGCCGCCATAGGTGTCCACGATAATCTTACGGCCAGTGACGCCTGCATCCCCCTGCAGAGGGAAAGGAAGAAACAGGGGGGAGGTAAGAACCAGAGCCCCTTAATGACTGGACAGGGAGGAAGTGTTCTGGAGCACTGTGAAGGCTGCTGGACTACAACTTGGAAAGGGTACCGTGCAGCGGGCCTGGGGGCATGTTTCCAAGACTCTGGCTAGGACTCAGCCAGAATCCCTGACTTTAATTCCAGGTCAGTCACCGACCAGCTATGGAAGTCAAGTGAGCTGTCAGAGCCTCATCAGAAAGTACAAATGATGAGCCAGCTGGGGTCATGGCCAGTTCCCAACACCTTTGTTTTTATGAGTCAATCATAGTGGAGAAATGCAGCTGCAGGAGGAAACTGTGCTGTAATCAACACACTCTCGGCTGTGCCCTTCGCTGGTGCCACCCAGTAAATGGCACATTGTTCTTTTCCTCATGTGTCTGATCTGTGCAATACCAGTCAATAAAGATGTTTTAAAAGGCAGCAGAGGCTCTATGTTAAATGATTTGAGAAAAGTGCATTCTACACACCCCTGCTTAGAGATCTATCATTCACACTCATATTTCTAGCCTTTGAGAGGTCCTGCAGAAAATACAATAAACTTGACCTTTCTTTCAATGTGTGTGTCTGCACTACATTTGGTCATAGGACCTGTTATGAGGGTTCTGCTCTCTGGCAACACATTCACCACTGAGGTCCCTGGCAGAGGTCAGCAGCCTCACAGAGGTGCTATGCCAATCTCTACTTTCTCACTCCTGTGGGACAGGAGGAAGGGGGCAGCAGGTGTTCGCATGTAATAAACTGCCCCACCTTGCTGCCCATAGTTGGAGGTTACCTGTAGCAAAGACCTGGTAAGCACCACCTGGTAAAAGTCAGTCGTTTGCAATAGTAAGTTGGCACATTAACAGGTGAGGCAACAGCTGCTTGAACAGGTATGACATCAAGTGTGGGATGTCTGGAGTAGAGGGGACAGACAGCACCAGTGGGAGAATCCTGGAGACATGTCTCCAATACACAATAAGCCTCACAGAATAAGTTGACTTCACATTTTGTCCAAGGCCAAACCTGGCTGAGTCACGCAAAGACCCCTCCTACAGTCTCTGTGCTTGGGGAATCAGCGCCTCATTCAGAGACCAGGGCGCACCTGGGGACCACCAATGACAAACCGCCCACTGGGTTGTAGATGGTAAATGGTGTCTTCATCCAGGTACTTGGCCGGCACCACGGCCTTGATCACTTGCTCCTTCAGGGCCTTGCGCATATCCTCCAGTGTTATGTCTTCATTGTGCTGTACGGAGATGACAATGGTGTGGATGCGCACAGGGATGACTGCACCATTGTCCTGCATGTACTGAACTGTCACCTGTTGGTCAGAAGAGCAGGAGGAGACATTGTGAGGCCCTGTCCTGAGTTGAGGATGCATCACTGCTAGGCACAGAAGCAGGCAGGGCTCCCAGGAAATAAGGGGGCCCTCTCATCTTCAAAAGACCTTCAAGAAAGTTAATCTAACACATGCTGATATTTGAATAGTTGCTCAGTGCTCTGGGATGACTGGGAATGAGGCATAAACTATTCCTACTTGTGACCACAATCAGCGCTACTCGAAGACTTTGGCGTTTATAGAGTTTCCCCTCTATGACCCACAGGACTCCTCTACTGCTCTTTCAAAGGAGTCTGGGTACCAACAAGTGTCCTCTGGCCAAAGCCCTCTCTTGGCCCAGGGTCAAGCTATCCTGGCTCCTTCCAAGGACACAGGAGTCTATGGGCCACACGCCCGCTGTCTCAGCCTCTCAGTGGAGGAGCTCTGGAAACATATAGGGCCAGCGAACTTCCTGCCTCTAGGGACAGAGTAAGAGGGACTCAAGTCAATGGGAATGAGAAAGAGGGAGCTGCCAGCAGTGGACTGCCAGCTTTGGGTGTTCTGGTAAATTAAAAAGGAGCAGAGAGCACCTTGAGAGACAGAACCTGCCCACCAAACCCTTGCAGATCAGGCCACGGGCTCAGACCTAATATAACTTCTACTAGCCTGAGCCAGTTCATGCCCATTCTGCGCATTATCAATTAATATTTAAGCCATTCTGGCAAGACAGGCATTGTTAGTTATCTCCACTTTGCAAATGAGAAAAACAAACCTATGAGAAGTAAAACAACTTGTCTAAGTCACATGCCAGTCAATGAAAAGCCCAAGAGCCAAGCCATGGTCTACCTGGTCCAAAGACGTGTCATTTCCACAGCAGCACAGACAAAATGCTTCTCCCCAATGCTCCTCCCCCATTCTTTACTGACACCTCAGTGAGCATAAGAGCAAGATGTCACAGTCTAGTATGATTATAAGAAAGGAGAGCAGGCTGAGCACTCTGGGCTTGCAGAGTGAGAGGAAAGGAAATGACAGATGAGCCTGGGAAAAGAAACTAGCATTGACTAAACATGCACTGTAAGTTAGAAAACATGCCAAAAACTATGAGAAGCTGTTACCAACCCCATGTTAAAGACAAGAAAGTTGAGGTTCAAGAACATCAATGTTTTGGTCAAAGTAACACAGCCAGCAAAGCCAGGCTCTGGCCTAGAGCTGTGTGGCTTGGTAGCTGGGCTCCACATAGCTGTCACTCCAGACCTTCTTGGGCTATGCTGGAGCCAGAGGCCCCATTGCTACCCAATCACAAGAGCCATGCCCAGATGGGCTATGGAATGTTTGGGGCCTGCAGGAGTGCAGCTATGCCAGAGGGCCCTGGTAGAGACACTGGCTGGCAGTCAGAGCACTGCTTCCCACCCCAGGGCCTCGACAGGACTATGGGACAGGAAGCAGTGCCTTTCTGGGACTGTGCCTGCAGCAAGCTCTCTGCAAACCCAAGGTGCTCAGATAGCCATCAAACACTGGATTTGTGTCAGACTCTTATTCTGTGTCCTGCCTGGTCCACAGAGCAACAGGGTGGGGTCAGGAAAAAGAAGAGAAAGTACCCTCCCACATGAAGCCTGGCCCTTGTGAGAAGGGCAGATGCACAACAACATCTGTGGACTGGGTGCAACCCTTAACTGCTGGGCTCTGCACACTCAGGGCCCTGTGAGAGGAGTCAAGAGCTGGGAGGCTGCCAGAAGGGGAGGCCCTGTGGCTGGCTCTAGGACTAGATCTGCTCCATTGGGCCTCAGGTACATACCCCCATCCTGAGGAGCTGCTGAGGCCCGTGTCCACTGCTCCCTGCTTCCTGACCCACACACTGCTCCCCAAGCAGCGTCCTTACAGACCCACAGAACTGTGGCAGAGCAAAAGGCTCCAGCATGGCTCTTATCTCATTGTGTCAGGGGGAAAACATACCATGGAAATCACAACTCTGTGCGGACCCAAAAACAGCCCTTGTGCTGCCACTCAATTCTCCATATCAGCAGGAAGAATTTGTTCAGGTGGAAAGATTTGTCCTGTTCACAGTCAACACTGGATAGAGGATGAAAATCCTTTACCAATAGGGGAGAGAGAAGAAGGCCTAGCAGTGGGTCCTGGCACAGTGTCCCCCACAGTATAGCAGCCTGTGGATCCAGGAGCTGTCAGCAGAACCACACCAGCACCCTCTTGCTGCCTGCTAGCTCAGGGTGCCTGCGGCAGGGGAGAAAGGCCCACTCTGGTAGCTGAAGTAGCATTTTTAAGAGATTTCAGTGTATTCTTAAAGGAAGGGAAACCCTGAAGAAGTCTACCCCGACCCTCACCCTCCCTGGTTGCCTTCTCAGCTGGGAAACCTATTAGTAAGCAAAAAGAAAGCCTTTCTACTTCAGCTGGGCCTACAGGTGAAGCTCCAGCCCTCATTTCACAGAAAAAAGGACAAGGAAAGATCAGCTACTTCACCACTTCCTCCCACCCCTGTTCTGGGATTGCTTTTCTGTGAATCTCTGCCCCACAATGCAGCTCCAGTACGGTGCAGGCAGGGCATGCTGACATCTATGTACCCCTTCCTTCTGGTACCATCATGATCGCGCATTTGAGCTCTCCTGTCCCACAACCTCAAAGGACAGCTAAGGAATGCTGCTGATCCCACTCCACCCACTGTAGGGGCATGGAAACACCACCAGAAGTCCCAAAGAAGGGTTTCCTCTAGGCCACAAATGCACTTCTTTGCCCTAGGTACAGCCAACACACACCCTCCACCCTTTGTGGCCTTATACGCTGGGTGAAGAGGACACATGTCAGTACAGCTGGACGAGTCACAAGCACCACGCCGAGCTGTAAAATCATGTGAGCAAAATTCCAAGTGCAGGGATGGGAGAAGGCCCTGTCTGGTGGTGCCCAGGGAAACCATGAGGATGTAGGAACTTGGCTGACCACTGACAGACAGATAGGAACCAGAGAAAAAGCCCAGCTAATGTTCAGGGTGAAAGCACAGGGGCAAAGCACTAAGAAATGAAGGAGACATGAGTAAAATAACATAGATTAAGTAAAGATTGCAGGAGGGGAGGCAGAGAAAGATAACTTTGAAGGACTGTAAAAGGCTCTGAATTTCAGAATAGCAAGTGGGGTTTCCCTCTCCCCTCCAGGAAGCAGAAAGTTGTAGAACATTCTGAGCAGTTATTAGGCAATTACAAGTGAAGCCCAAATGAAATTAACTGGAGCTTCCCAGCAGGAAAAACCCTTGGTAAGGCCAAGCACTGCTCCTGGCCCTGGTCTGGGAAATGGGCTGAAGCAGAGGGGTGCTGTGTGGGGAACAGTGGAGGGGAGACAGGATGCTGAGCAGATGTGGGGGAGAACTGGCCCTCCATTGAACTCCCCTCAGCTAAAGTGACAGTGCAGCAGCACACAGTGGACTCTTGGGCACATTTGTTTGCAGAGTGAATGGAAAATGGGGCTGGTGATTCAGAGATAACTACAACTGGAAGATTTGGGAGTTGAGTGAGCTGAGGTGAAAATTGGATCCACTAGCATGGATAGAAGGGGAGAGAGTGTGGAAGAAATGCCAAGAACCTGTAGAAGAGGAACCTCAAGGAAAAGGGCCATTCAGTTCATCAGGGTTAAACAGGAAAGGCTGTGGACAGGGATGGTGGACAGGCGGCCTCCAGGTGTGCTAACATTCACATCTCTGCAGCCTTTAAATACAGACTTTAATGGGGATTTCAACTCTGCAGGGAGCTGGGAGGTAAGAGCCCAAGGGCCAGAGTTAGAAACAGCAAAGATAAAGTGTTTTTATGAGAAAGAAAAAGAGGCCCAGATACAGGCAGAAAATCCTTGTTCAGGTGGTGTTCAGGGCTTACTTAGGATGTGGAGGCCTGTCTCTGTGGCAAAGCAGGGGCCAAAAGTTTGTAAACCAGTTGAAAAGTTTGTGGCAGGAATAGGAGAATCATAAAACCAGAGTCAACACAGGCTAAGAAAATAAAAAAGAATCTTTAAAAAATTCTTTTCATTTTTTGGTACTTTTGATTTTTTTTTTTTTTTTTTTTGGTAATAAAATGAGGGAAGAAAACATCTAGAGCTAAAGGTTTTTCAAATAAATAGTTATTTGCAAAATCAACAATTCTTTGAGTATCCAGAGTGAACATTTTGATCTTAACAGGAACAAGAACCAAGAGGATCAGGGGTATGCCTAAAGTGCAAGCCTGGAGCTCCAAAGAAGGGAAAGGGAGCGACTCACCTGCGTCTTTGAGTCGGGCCTCAGCCAGGGGAGCACCCCGGAGCGTCGCAGTTCTGCCATCCGGGAATTGAGCTTGTGAGCAAGAATGATGGTGAGGGGCATGCACTCTTCTGTCTCATCCGTGGCATAGCCAAACATCAAACCCTGCAGCAAGGGAGAGAGCCAACTGAGCAACACCCACTTTAGACACAGGACAACTTTCTTCAAATTCAAAACTTTGCTGGACTCCAAACTACATGGGATGCCTCATACACGCAACATTTGCACTGGGCACTTATGGAGTGGAAGGCATAGTTCCTGATGCCCAAAACACTACAAGGGGAAGATGAGCTCAAATTGGCACCAGCGATCAAAGCCTTCCACAGCCACAGCTGGGCTCTCAAGTCGTTGACCTGACGTAGGGGTGTGCAACTCACTCTAGGTATCTGCCTCCCTGTGATCCTGTAGGATGAGGGGTCGCCCCACAGTGCGATTCACCCATTGTTCAGGAACTTTCCCAGCACATGTCGGAGCCAGAGTTGAGACAGGCTGCACTGCACTGATATCCTGACCCAGCAGAGCCCATGCTCAGTCTTCAGTTACCTGATCTCCGGCACCAACATCCTCTTCGTTTCTGTCTAGATGAACACACTGGGCAATATCTGGGGACTGTTGCTCTAAAGCAACCAGCACATTGCAGGTTTTGAAGTCAAAGCCTAGACAGAAGAGAAAACAGGCCTGAGTGGGAACACGTGTTCCAACATAGAGTGGCTGTGAACCTCCTGGTCGATTGCTCCTTTCCTGATGTGGCATTTAGCGCTGCAGAGGTGGCCTCTAACCAGCTGGGATCTGCCAGGGTCCAGAGCCGACACCCAGAATGGGGCAGGTCATGTATCCTTACCACGATGTAAAACTATTTAGTTAGAGAAAATTCTTTACTGTGCATTTTACTGGATTAAATTATACCTTGATTAGAAATTATATCTTACACAGAACTGCTATATACATACAAACCAGATAATAGCTACAGGTGCTTTGGCTGATGAGAAGGTGGGTGATGCATGGCCCTGCCCTCTTGGTCTCTCCCACAGGCACCTCCCAGGACCCAGGTTGAAAATCACTAAACTGAATGAAAACCCAGGGCCCTTCCAATACTGTCACTTGGAGGCCCAGATATGAGCCAAATCCAAGTACAGACAGTCCCTGACTTACAATACTTTGATTTAGGATTTTCCAACTTTACAATGTTGCCAAAGTGATATGTATTTAATAGAAACCATACTTCAGGTTTTGAATTTTGATCTTTTCCTGGGCTACCAATATTCAGTATGATATACTCTCTCATGAAGCTGGGCAAAAGTAGCAAGCCTCCATCCCAGTCAACCAGATGGTTATGAGGGTAAACAACCCACACTGTATAGTGTAGTCATTGCATTAGATGATTTTGCCCAACTGCAGGTTAACATAAGTGTACGTGTAAGGCAGGCTGGCTAAACTGTGATGTTCATAGGTTAGGTATATTAAATGAATTTTTGACATGATATTTTCAACTTATGAAGGGTTTATCAGGATGTTACCCCATTGTAATTCAAGGAACATGTGTATTAAACATACCAAACAAATAAAGTGTACATGAACTACTCAGAGAGGCTCCTAGAGTCAGAGTCCTCTGATTCTGAGATGTGATTCTGAGCCAAAGGGAAGAAGCACACCTCTGGAGGCTGAGGCCCTGTTTGCCCACCGCCATAGCTCAGGTACAGGAAAGGAAGCTGGTCCTGCCCAGACCAGGTGCAGCAGGCTGGACACGGGGTCAGGGAAGTCTGGGCTCACAGCAGACCAGCCCAAGGTACCCCAGGAGGGAGTGTTGTACACAGATTGCATGTTCTTCTTCCTGTTGGTCCTCCAACTGTGCAGGTCTCAGGTTAGGGACTGTGTGAATGAGGAGCTAAAGAAAACAGGGGCCACACCACAGGGTCAAGTATTAGTGACAAGCTGACTAACTGGTACCTTTTTTTCCAGTTTATTCTCCTATCATTGCTGCCACTGTGGGCTAACTGAAGCAAGAAAACAAACAAACCAAAAAACTCAGATCCAACTTATGCACATGTTTTAAGTGAGGACCTACTGCCCAATCAAGTAAACCTGAACTCCTCAGTTCTGCCCAGCCATTGCCAGCTGGACTCTGTCAGCCAACAAGAACTTGGGTGTAGCCTTAAAGGCAACATACTCTTCTACCTCCATCAGGTCTCTACCTAGAATGCTCCTCCTCCGATTCCCCATCCCCACACACCCCAATCAGATGGCTCTCAGTCAATATCTCTGGACCCTCCCACAGCTCTTCCTTGTTGGCTTTGCTACCAACTCCCTGCTGGGCACCTCGTGCTGTACCATCTGATGCCAGGCAGTGTCCCTACTCTGGGAGCATCAGATCACTTCTATTCTTTGCTGCCTCCTGCTCCCAGTGAATGTTTTTGAAGGCACAAACCAATGGACAACCTTAAGAGAGCTGCCAAGGACTCACCAATTTTGCATCAAACATTTTACATTTTGTCTAATCACTCTGTCTAAATAATGAATCTTCTTAATTCTAAAAATCAGTCAAGGCCCTCATGTGGTTTGGAAAACAGAGTTTAGGGGACTCAAAGGAGAGACAGGGACTGGAAAGGGCAGTGAGCCCAGGGGCTGAGCAGCAAAGCCGTGAGGAGCAGTGAGCCTGTGGCCTTGCTACAGTGACCCAGGCAGCGTATGGGGTCTTTTTGGTGCAGGCACACTGACCAGCTCAGCACATGGAAATGTTAGCCATCAGCCGATCTTCATCCTTTCTAGGCCTAGGACTATTACCTCCTGGGGAATTTGCCTGATACCTAACACAGAACAAAGTTTGCTCTTGAATAAGGTCTAAATATATGGTAGAATAGGGTTAAGGCTCAGCATGGTCACATGTCAGGAAGCTGCTGCTCTAGGACAGTGTTTCCTATATGAATGCCCCATGTCCTCACTGGGAGAACTGACCTGCACTCACTGGTTCTCTTTCTAGTGATTCTTGTATAACACTCAACACTTCCATGTATTCAGGTGAGTCAGAAGCTGGCAGCACCAAGCACATATCTGTGCCCTCACACGGTGAGTGGCTCTTTCACTAATAAATGTGTGGCACATCATTCCAGCCTGCCCTGACCCAAAAAGTTGCCACATGTCACCCTAAACAAGAAGTACGTGGGATGTCAGTGTGCACAGACCACCAGCATCTTGCCCTTGCCCCTGTCCTTTTATGCCCTCCATGTGGGCCCCTCCCTGGCCCGCCCACTGGTAGGGCCCTCTGTTCTTTCCAGCTCTTGCCTGCACCTGACCATAGAGCTCCTCCTGCATTCCTGCAAGGGCCTGTGCCCCTTCCCTGGATGGTAGGCTTCCACACTGCCTACCACTGGTGCCAACCTGGGCCAGCCTGCCTCCTTTGCCCACTATCAGTACTAGACCTGGATTGTTATCATCTTGTCTATAACATAAAGCAGCACAGTTGAGCAGAAAGCACAAGAGTCCCAAACAGGGAAGTCACGTACTGTACTGATTGTATCACCTTAAGTAACTTATTTACATCTTTAAGCCTCAATTTCCCTATCTGCATAAGAAGTACCCCGCAGAGTCCCTCACACAGTGAAGTTAAATGGCATGTGCAAAGCTCATGTGATGGCATCACCAGAACCCAGCAGAAGAGAAGACCCCAACAGAGGGCAGCTCCTTTTACTTGCAGCTTCTTTCCTTCGAAAGCTCCAAGAAGGCAGGACATTACACAAGACCAGAGTTAAAAATGGATGGACACAGGCTGGTTCATTGGGGCACTGTTACTTGGTCTGCCATTCTGTTGCAGGAGACTTCAACCCCTGGTCCCTGATAGGCAGACCTAGGGATGTTTTCACCCAGGTGGTATGTGCACTTTCAGAAGACTTACAGCCTCCAGTGTGACTCAGCATCTGGGGCTCTCTCAGCAGAGACCAACACATATTCAGACCCGGGGCTCCTGCCCTTACCCTTGGCAGAGTCGTCGTAGCCAATGTGTTTGATGGTGTCTCTCACCACCCGCTGGTAGTCCACCGTGGCCATGGAGGTTATCTCCCCGCACAGCAGCACCATGCCCGTCTTACACACTGTCTCTGGAAGGGAAGAAGGAAAGGTAGTGGCCATGTGCCAGAAGTTCTGATAAAGATACTCATAGAGAACCTTACCAGGAATGGATTCCAGATAGAAAATAATGCTAATAAAAAGAGTAAATTCCAGCACAGTTGCTGACCATCTTCAAATGCCTGGAGAACTACATTTTGGAAAGAATTGGTTACACCTGAGTTTTCATACCGAGTACCTACTCTTTGTGTGATTTTGTCCAACTTATTTAGTCTGTGTCAACTGTTAGATGAAAATAATAATAATAAGACTGCAGTGGGGATTAAAATGAGACAATGATTGTATGTAGTTATCATAAAGAATGCATTCTGCATATGTGGAGCTCTTCCACCCCCTTACTGCTAAGACTCCACTGTAGGATTTAGGGAGTGAGATCCTGAGCAAGAAATCAAGGCAGGCCGACCTTCTCTCCAGCTCTTTACAAAGATGCTAGAGTGAAGTCTAACCTCAGAGAGGCACAAGGCCCTAATCCTTATCCAAGGGCTAGGATGGCACTGGAGAAGGAAAGAGTGCTCTGTGCAGCAGACTGGGCAAGGCACCGATAGTGAAGAGGGTGGGGCTGCCAGGGGTCTCCATAGTGGACACGCCTAGCTGTGACCTTGACCAAGAGCCTGATTCAACTGTATCCACTACCCCCTTAGTAACGTGTGAGGACTAGATTTAATCACCCTTGTGGCTCTCCTGACTCTCTGCTGTGGTAAAAGTTTCAACACAAGCAAAAGGTTCAAGCTCAGTGACTTAGGTCTCCTGCAGGAGGGCTCAGGCATTTCTTACCACAGGCCACTTTGGCATTGGGGTCCTGCTTGAGGTGGGCATCTAGCACTGCATCACTGATCTGATCACAGATCTTATCTGAAAAGGAATGGACATGTGTAAGAATCACAGAGATATTAGGTACAAGAAACTTTAATGTTAAATCAATCAAGTACTTTGTCAGCGTACTTATCAAATCTACCTAAGAGGACATTTTTTTTTAATGTAAGTTACAAATTTTTTTGAAATCTTAATTTCTTCCTGTTTCTGCCTACTTCTGTATGATATATAAAATCATAAAATTCTCAAAAAAAAAAAAAGAAACACACACATACACATTCTTCAAACTAAAAAGTGTCTCATTCCTCAACATACTCCCTTTAATTCTAACATCTAGAAAAGTCCTGGATATATAAATTAAAGTAACTAATAATGTCAGTGAAATTAGGGGCCAAGATGTAAAATCAGAAGGAACAAGCAGATGCATTGTACTGCAGGTTCCACAAGATGTAGTGCATGGTTGTAAAACACCACACCTGGCCCCACAACTCCACCCAGAAGGACACTATGAGAGAACTTCTGTACATCATTGCTGTTTTGCAGAACATTTCTACAAGCAGCTCGCGGATCCTCCCATGGTCACTCAGCCTCCTTAAAGCCTAGGTGGTCTAACAGCTGGGTTTGACTTCCTCAGTCAATCAAGGTGGTACTAAGAGTTCAGCATGAGCTGGTATTTGACCTTGTTCTGTATTTGCCTTAAAGGCTGTACATGGTTGAGCATGTAGACCACTCAATGGCACTGTGGAAAAGTCTGCTCTTGCTCTGGGGTTATGTGAACAGTCAATGTTCACAAATTCAGAAATAAAAGTGACATCTATTTACACATATTACATTCATTTAGTGGTCAAAATATCCACAGAGTCTGCTCTTAATAAATTAATAAGAATTAATTTATTCCAGAATTATTGAGATATAATTGGTCTATGAAAACTTTGCCTATAATTACCGTATACAATTTGGTGAGTTTGGAAGTACATATGCACTCATGTTACCATCACCACGTCAATGTAATAAACATATCTGTCACCTCTGAAAGTTTCCTTCTGTTTCTCTTATTTTTTAAGTTTTTAAATTAAGAATTTAAAATCCAGAATCAAGCAGTTCTCTCAAAGCACATAATAAGTTTTATAATTAAAAATGTTAATTTGTCATTAAAGGTGAATTCCCCAATTTTTCCTTCCAGACAGTTATTAAACATATGGTTGAACCTAGAGGGTATTATGCTAAGCCAGACAGAGAAAGACAAAAACATGTGATTTCACTAATATCTTGAATCTAAAAATCAAAATAAACAAACAAAACAGAAACAAACTCATAGATACAAAGAACAAACTGATGGTTGTGATTAGGGTACTGGGTGAAAAAGGGATAGGGGTTAAGAAATACAAATTGATAGTTACTTTACATGGGGATGAAAATTATAGCATAGGGAATATAATCAATTATATTGTAATAACTATATATGGTATCAGATGGGTACTAGACTTATTGGAGCAATCGCTTAGTATGCTATACAAATGTCTAACCAGTACACTTAAAACTAATATAATATTGAATGTCAACTGTAATTGAAAAAATAAAAAATGAAAAAAGAAACCACACATTTGAGTTTTTCTATCTATCCTGCAATGGGAGATTTGGTTGTAAATCTAAGTTTGTCTGAGTCCATATTCTCTGCACTCCTCTACCAATAAAAGCCTCCTGCTGCTCAAATACCCACCTTAGGCTTACCCATCAGGACTCTTAGGAGCTACTCACATGCTGATCATGATGACTCTGCTTATTTAAAGGACACATGTCATATGGCCCCAGTGCACACAGGGAAATGGGATAGGGGATATTAGGGATAAAGCTAGTGTTGAGCAAGAGTAACAGGATAGCTTGGCAGACTAAGACAACATCTAAGGAGGCCCTTCAGAACTGTTTCTTTAGGCTTTGGAAATTTTTATCATTATCACTTAGTAGCCTTAAGATAGCCAATAGTTGGTTTTTTTTAGAAGTTGAAAAAGAAGCATTAATTTTATATTTTAGGTGGAAAGGAATTTAGCACTGGAATTAAAGCAGAAAGTCACCAAGCCTTAGTGAAAACTAACTTAGTTATGTGGACAGTTAATTTTTAGTGGCAAGTGAAAGGAGAATCAGACAAACTGAAGGTCTGCCATCCAATAGAGAAAACAACCAACTCATTGGCTGGAATTTTCCTTCTCTATCTATTGAGCACATTGCTGTGTGTACCATGGGACCACTGGCCACTTCATGCCAAAACACCCACTTCCTCTAAGTGGAGTAAATCCCAACCTATACATGGCCCTCAAAAGCCAGTGAGCTGTCCAGAATTTTCCAGACATAGCAATGGATCTGAGGTTATGAGCACGATGAACCTAGGAACTTTATAAAATTATGCATAATAAAAGAGATTATTTACATTGAATTGAGCTAAGTCATATACAAAACCCAAGGTTTCTCAACATTAGCACCATTGACCTTGGGGCTGGAAAATTCTTTGTTGTGGGGAGATAGTCTTGTGTACGTAGAATGTTTAGAAACATGTCCAGTGTCTACCCACTAAATGGTTGTATCAACCCCCTCCCATAACTGTGACAACCAAAAATATTTCTAGGCATTTTGAAATGCCTTCAGGGGGAGAGAGACAAAATTGCCCCCATTAAGAACCACTGGCTAAAGCATATGGAAGGAGTAGTGTATTTCGACATGTCTAAAGCTGAGTTACAAGGTACAAAAATTAAATTGCTTTCAGAAAGAATAAGAATGAGGAGGGTGAAGAAAAAACGTAGACTTGGTGGTAAGTTACCAAAAACTTCAACTACTCAAATGAATTTTGAAGAAGTACTTAAATAGATAAATCAGTCTGACTAGCCCCCAGGGTTTTCCTAGAACAATCGTTCTCAAAGTGTGTTTCCCACACCAACAGCAGCAATATCTCCTAGGAACCTATTAAAAATGCAGATTCTTGAGCCTCACCCAAGACCTACTAAGTCAGAAAGTTTGGGGGTGGGGCCCAACACTCACATTTTTCTCTGAAGTTTGACGACCACTCTTCTAAAACTTGGGGCTCTGATCATGGTCTTCACTGTCACCACAGAAGCCTCTCTCATGTCCCCACATCACAGTCCCTCTACCTTTCAGGTGCCAAAACAAAATCTTGAATTTTCTTCCTCTTCAAGAAGTCATCTGTACTTCCCTTAGATAACGTATCTGAGACTTCCAGAACCTAGAGATCGATCTCAATACCTATTAGAATGCACTACCATTCATTCCTAAACTATATATGCATTTGACTCTGGCCAGTGTGGCTCAATTGGTTGAAGTGTCATCCATGTAACCAAAAGGTTGAGGGTTCGATTCCTGGTTGAGATGCATACTAGAAGGCAACCAATCAACGCTTCTCTTTCACATCAACGTTTCTCTCTCTCCCTTCCCCTCTCTCTAAAAGCAATGAAACAATGACCTAGAATGAAGATAAATAAATAAATACACTATATATGTTTTACACGAAAAACTTAGGGACCCACGATCTTGTTTGAGGGAATCTTTTCTGTTGACTTAAGTTGCTCATTGATAATAAATTAAAGATTTACTCAAAAAATATACAAAAGTTTGTATCTGATGACACATTTTATGTCTATAATTACCTTTTGACAACGAGCTGCATGCTCTTTGTCACAGCCCCACTACGCTGAGATGCCGATGATGGTGGCAACATGAACCCTCAGCTTCATTAACTTACAATTCATCATTTGCGTATGAGTGACTGTTTTACAAAACTACAAATAGAGTAAAAATACTTCATATTGCTCCTCCAGAGATCCCTTATAGAAACTAACACAAACTGTTTTAAGACCTCTAGTAAAAGCCACTCACTCAGTGCAGGTCACCTTCGGTCCCATACAACCTCCTTACCTGGGTGTCCTTCTCCTACAGATTCTGATGTGAACATGAAGGCTCCTTCTTCACTGAGAGAATTGTCACACAAGCCATCCACTGGTCCATTCATCTTTTCACAGTTCTCCTCTCAGCTTCTTCAAAGCACCAATTTTAAGGCTATTACTTTGTCTTTTTTTCTTCTTTAAACTCAACAGGCTTGTCTCTGGCAGAACCACAGGGTGCACTTCTGCCTAACTGCCTGTGAGCATTCGAGAGTAAGGTGAGGAGGAGTGAGAAGGGAGGGACTGAATGTGGATGTGTCACTCCCTTCGACTGGTCAGAGCTTGCTCCTGGGTGACTCCTATATATGGAAAAGTGAAAGTGCCTGCATAATCATGTGAGAAAATTGGAGGAGTCCATTTCCTAGGAGGGGGAAGTCTTCTTACCTTGAGGAATTTCAGTCTTTAGCTCTAATTTCCTAAGCCTTAGCATCTGGTCAATGTATGGGGAAGAAGGCTGTATAGTTTCTGCAAAATGGAAGCTCTTTTGGGTCTCTCCTTCAGCTCTGCAGCAAATGTCCATATTGTTCCAAGGTTAACATCCCATGTTGGAGGGTGGGGGCCTGTGGTTACTCACTGATACAAACAAGCAGCAAGAAACTCTTTTTCCAGAAATATGGTTAGGCAACACAGGATGGCCTCTGCCTTTGGGTGCTTCCCCTGCTCCCCCACACCTTGTCTGGACTGGGCTCTTTCCCTTCTTCCACCTTCTCAGAGCAAGAGCATGCACCTGTACTCTTGAGTCTGCTTAGATGTTACACAACAGATTCATCTTCAAGGAAAAGCTTTTGAGTCCACATTTTTCTGCTAATAGAAATCACCTAAGCTGTCAACTTCTCTATGATGCTGTCAATCACAATAAGAAGCAAGGTGTTTAAAAAGCATCTGGGCTTTATTACAGAGAACAACGGTTTTGTTTGTTTGTTTTGAAAGGGCTCTTGCGGGAAATTGCCAGAGTTAGTTCCCCAAAGTATCCAAAGGATAAATTAAACATCTATATATTCAGCCCTATATACTTGATAAACATCCTACTCAGATAACTCTTACATTATTTTTGTTTTGATCAAAAAAAATAAACAGGATTATATCTTTAAGCAATTCATGAACTAAATGACAGCATTTCTCCCTTCATTCTCCCCTACTCTCAGATCTAGCAGCATCCTTAGGCCCAATGAACAATAGAGAATTGAGATCATAGAAAATGCAAGTGGGTGGAGAAATCACTAGAAAGTAATAAAAAGTAATCAACCAAAACGTGATGCATCAAATGTTGGACTGTGGGAAGCAAAAGGTAGGATGTAATAATTCCAACTAACAATGCTGGTGACCAAATCCTCCCTGTACTTAAAATATGAACATTAAAAAATTTTTTTTTCTGGGGCTCCAATTCTTGAGTTTTGACAACTGATCAGCAGGCAGCAACCAAAACCACATTGAAGTGACCTCTTTATAGATAAAGTAAGAAATTGTACATATATGTATTTTATCTGAGGCATTTAACAGTGAGTGAGCTGGAACGCTCAGACTGCTGAAAGTTCAGAGGGAAAGACCCTGATATGGGATGGAAAAATGAGGAATCAAATAGAGACTTTAGACGATATAGCCTGGTCCTTTGTCAGCACACAGAAATTCTCCTGTTTGCACTTAAACTATTTCAACATTGCTGCCCCTTTGTAAATTTCTTCTGGGTACATTTGTTCCAAATTTGGAGGCAATATGAGCTAATGTTTAATGTGAACTACATACTGAGGTTATCCTAACAGAACTGTAGCCATTATGTTATAAATATGTTTTAAGAGCAAGATGAAGTTTAAGTATCAAGTACTCATCAAGGTAGCAAGAAGTCTGAAAGGAAAGCAACCTAACTACCCTCTGAATTCCAAAATGAATAATAGCATCATGGGGTGAACAGGCACTGCAGGGGAGGGGGGATGTTCTGTACAGAGAAGTCATACTTTCAGAAGGCTTTTGTAGCTGGACACAAACTCAGAGTGAGGGAAGGGTCTGGAAGACACTCAGTTCAGTACCCATCTCATGTATGAGTCTCATATGACATATCTACTAAATAAATGCTAGACAAGCTTATAATCCTTCGGCAGATAAATGTTAACAAGAAGCACATCAAGCATGGTGCTGGGAGTCCAGGCTCCAGGCTGGAGTCCCAGTTTTGCTTCTAACCTGGTATGCACCCTTGGCGGGCTTCATAACCTTTCCAGGCTGCTGTTTCCTCATCTGGAAAACAATTAAACAATTACCTAACTCCTAAGTGTTGTGAGAACTAAATTACGTCATTTAGGTGAATAATGATCATAGTGCTACACAAAATAAGAATTTGATAAATATTACCTAACATTATTATTAAGTACCTTCTGTGTACATGTACATTATGTTTTCTCAAACAAAAATAGATTATTGTATACAGGCATACCTCAGAGATACTCTAGGTTCAGTTCCAGACCATCCACTACTGACATAATAAAGTGAATATTGCAATAAAGTGTGTCATAATCTTTTTGCTGGTGGAAGGTCTTGCCTTCAATTTGTAAAAATCGCAACATACTATGAAGCACAATAAATTGAAGCACAATATGTTGTTTTCCATCTTGCTCCCCCCCCCAACAAAATGCTATGGTCCTCTTCACATTTCTACATACAGACGGACTTCATTTTTTAGTCCCTGAACAATATCCTACAATAGGTTGTATTGGATTGTCCAAAAAGTCCATTTAGTTTTCTCTGTAAAATAAAAGACACATTCTTCATTTTCATTGATAATTTTATTGATTTGGATATTTTGAACATGTTGGCTATATCCTGCTATGTCCTTTCAGTGGGTAGAGGCCAGGGGTGCTGCTAAACATCTTCCAATGCATAAGACAGCCTCACAGCAAATAATTATTTGGCCAAAATAACAATAACTTCACAAACCAAGAAACTTCACAAACCACTTTTGACATGTTCGATCAGTCACAGCACTTTCTCCATACACTGCACAAATCTTTTTTTGCATTTCAGTTGTGTTTTTATCTTTCTTGAAATAATAAAGCATAATACACCAAAAATGTTGTGTATTTTCTTTCATCTTCAATATTAAAATGTCTGTACAAAAATTCACCAATTTTGATATGTTGTTTTAAACGCACGCTGATATGACAGCTTTCACAATACTACCTAACAAAATTGTTTTGGATGAAGTTAAAAACAACAAAGCACTACTAGAACCATCGTACATTAAAAACTAAATGAACTTTTTGGCCAACCCAATATCAACCATTCATTCACTGATGTCTATTTTCAGCTTCTCTGTTTAATATTACTATAATACTGCAGTGAAGATATTTAGTCATTGGCATACTGTTGCAAAAGATAAAACGCAAGGCCCTGGCAACACTGAACTAGCAAAAAGATTTCCATTTTATAGTAAATTTTTACCAGTTACATAAAAGAAATAGCTCTTCAACCAAGAGTTAAAATCATAGCTTCAATACGCTCCTTTCGAAAAGAATTGGCAGATCTTGGCAAAGGTATACTTATTTAGAGTTCAACTCACAAGGACTTAGTAGCCCTAACTTGTTATCATAAACTCAAATTAAAGCTTTCCTTATGCACAAACTGTCCTGTTCTCCCTTACGCATGAATTGTACTGCCACCCCCCAGCCCGACCTAAAGCCAATTCAATGTGCCAAAGGCCTGCAGTTGATTTCACTTTTGCAACAACCTTCAACCCTGAATTTTGCTAACTAGACTCTGAGGAAACTTAGCTTTGAGAACAAATCTGATTTTGGCTTTGAAAACAAATCTGCTGAATCTCTGAATGTAAAATACCAGAGGGAAGACCATGTTGCCAATAAGCAATATATGTAAGCAACACTAAGTGGTTTCACAAAGGAATTCTGAGGAATTACCTGGTCCCAGGTAATACTATGAGGCAGCAGAACTAGTGGAAAACACCTGGCCAGATGGTGCCCTTCTCTAGCCTCTGCACTGCCATGCCTGATGGCTGTGCCACAGGTAGAAGAAAGGGTAGTTTTGATGACCTAAAACTCTGGGGCAGAAGTGGAATGTGCATCCACCTCAAATGCTGTTTAAATGCAAACATTTCTAAACTTCAACAAGAGGCTCCCCTAACCTAAATGGCATTATTACCACATGGAATATTATCAAGAAAATTTACTTCTTTGCCCTCATCAATTTAAGCACAAACCTTTCCCCCATATGTTATCCTGGAACATGAATTACTGTTAAAAAAATTTATTTCTTTATTTGTTATTGAATTTATTGAGGATAACATTGGTTAATAAAATTATATAGGTTTCAGGTGTAAAATTCTATAATATATCATCTGTATATTGTATTATGTGTTTACCACCTTAAGTCTTCTTCTATTACCATTTATCTTCCCTTTACCCTCTTCTATTTCCCCCCACCCTCCTTTCCTTCTAGTAATCACCATATTGCTGTCTGTGTCTAAGAGGTTTTTGCTTAGACCCTTCACCTTTTTCACTCAGTCCCCCAACACCCCTCCCCTCTGACAGCTGTCAGTCTGTTTTCTGTATCTATGAGTCTATTTTTATTTTGTTAGTTAGTTTATTTTGTTCATTAGATCACACATATGAGCAAAATCATATGGTATTTTTCTTTCTCTGACTGATTTATTTTAATTAGCATGATACTCTCCAGGTCCATCCATGCAGTCAGAAATAGTAAGATTTCTCTCTTTTTTTATGGCTGAATAGAATTCCATTATGTAAATGTAAATTTTTTTACCCACCAGTACTTTTCCCCACACCTTCCACCCTCACCTCCCTCCCTCAATCCCTCCCCACCTTGGCTCCATCCATGTGTCCTTCATACATGTTCCTTGATTTGAACCTTCCCCTTCCCTTCCCCGCTACCCTCCTCCCTCCTTCCCTTTTGTTTCTGTTGATTTCTTTTTTCTTTCGATGTTGCTGGTTATATTTTCCTTGCTTGTTTGTTTTGTTTATTAGGTTCCACTTACAGGTGAGATCATATGGTATCTCTCTTTCACCCGCTGGCTTATTTCACTTAGCATAATGCTCTCCAGTTCCATCCATGCCACTGTGAAGGGTAGTAGCTCTTTCTTTCTTTCTCCCACAAAGTATTCCATTGTGTAAATGTACCATAGTTTTTTGATCCACTCATTCACTGATGGACACTTAAGTTGTCTCCAATACTTGTCTATTGTAAATTGTGCTGCTATGAACATTGGGGTGCATAGGTTCTTTTGAATTGGTGTTTTGGGATTCTTAGGCTATAATCCCAGAAATAAATAAAAAATTGATTCAGACAGTACATTTTAAAAATTTTAGGTAATTTCAGCAACATGTCATTTTCATTCAGTAAAACATCCAAATAAACACCCTATAAGGAACAGCTATTCTGAAAAAGAATAAAGAAATGTGGAAAGGCTTCATGAAAAAAGTAGAACCTGAGCTGGACCCAAAGGAATTATAGGATCTCAAAGGGCAGCGGGGAGTCAGGAAGGCTCAGAGTGTGGTAGAGGTCTGGAAAGCCGTACAAGCCAGGAGCTGGCACTTAGTGGTAAGTAGCCCTGCATAGGTAATAAAATGGGAGTTTCTGTCTGAAAGGAAAATCCAAGCTAGATTAATGAAAGAAGATTCCAAAATTAGATACAAGAGTTAAAACTCCTGCTTTGATCCCAAAGTAACCTGAAGAGGAACAGGCTCTGAGATGTTCATATAATATAATACAAATCCATATGTGCATTGTCGTTTTTCAAAACTTTTCTTATTAAAATCATCCCTTTTGCCCTGATGGGTGTGGTTCAGTTGACTGGGTGTCAGTCTTCAAAGCAGAGGGTTGCTGGTTCAATTCCAGGTCAGAACACATGCCTAGGTTGTAGGTTTGGCACCTGGTCAGGGCATGTGCAAGAGGCAACCGATTGATGTTTCTCTCTAACGTCTATGTTTCCCTCCCTCTCATTGTCCCTCCCTGCCCTTCTCTCTAAAAATAAATATGTAATTTTTCTAAATTAAATAAAATAAAATCATCCCTTCCTTCAAATACATATAGTCCTAACTTCCAAGGCTAGATATCCTAGAAGTTATCTCAATTTCTGGGATTCAATTTCAAATTTAACATCCATATCAAATTTCTCACAATAGTACCTTGGAATTCTCCCCCTTTGTTTCCACCTCCACAGCTAGTCACCTTTGCACCCATCCTTGTCATCTGACATTTGAGTTAGGCAACCACAGGGGCTGAGCCTCCCATGCCAACAAAATCAAAAGGCAATGGAATGGCATATTTAAACTATTTAAAGAAAAAAGAAACTTGGTGAAAATTTCTAACCAAAGTAGCAATAGTTAAGAGATCAATAACTCATTTTCAATATGTATAGATAAACTGTACAGATGATCAACAAGGAAATAGAGGACTTGAATAACACTAACTAGATGAAAACTTTACCCAACAGCAAAATATACACTCTTCTCATTAGTACATGGGACACTTTTTATGATAGATCATATGTTAGGTAACAAAACAACTCTCAGTAAATTTGAAAAGATTGAAATTATACAAAGCATTTTTTTTTTACAACAATGCAACAGAGCTAGAGACCAGCAACAAAAGGCAAACTGTATAACTTACAAATATGTGGAAATAGCCTACATAATCTTGGATGAAACTGTACTGAAATTGTAAGTGAAATTAAAAAATACTCTGAGATGAAGGAAAATTAAAACAAATTACATCAAAACTTATGGTATGCAGCAAAAGCAGTGCACTAAGGGAAATTTATAGCTATAATTGCTTACATTTACAAAAAAGAAAAATTCAAAGTCAATAACCTAATTTTACACCTTAATAACCTACAAAAAGAAAAGCATGTTAAACCTGAAGTTTGCCGAAGAAAATAATAAAAAATTAGAGCAGAAATAAATGAAATACAGAAGAGGAAAACAAAATAATCAACAAAGTGAAAAGTTGGTTTTTATTTTTTTGTTTCTTTTTGTTTTTTTGTTTTTTTTAATTTTATTTTAATTTATCTTTTCAAATACATTTGTCTCTGCCAACGCCCCACCACTTTCCCTCGCCCCCTCCCTTCTTCCCCCCCTCAGCTCTTCCCCTTTGGTTTTGTCCATGAGTCTTTCTTTAAATTTTGTTTTATTTTTTAAAATACATTTGTCTCTGCCTCCCCCTCACCACTTTCCCTTGCCCCCTCCCTCCTTCCCTCCCTCAGCTCTTGCCTTTTGGTTTTGTCTATGAGTCCTTGCTATATGTTCCTTGACTTTCCCCTTCCCTTCCTTTTCCCTGCCCCCCCCTTCCCTCTTGTCTCTGTTGATTTCTTTTCCTTTCAGTGTTGCTGGTCTTATTTTCCTTGCAACACCATAAAAGTCCTAGAGGAGAACATTGGCAGGAAACTCTCAGATATCCCACGCAGCAATTTTTTCACTGATATGTCTCCTAAAGCAAGGGACATAAAGGAAAGAATAAACAAGTGGGACCTCATCAAAATAAGAAGCTTCTGCATGGCAAAAGAAAACATCAGCAAAATGAAAAGGGAGCCAACCCTATGGGGAAATATATTCGTTAATGATACATCAGATAGAGGTTTGATCTCCAAGATATATAAAGAACTCATTCGACTCCACTCCTAGAAGACAAACGATCCAATCAAAAAATGGGCAAAGGACCTGGGCAGATGCTTTTCCAAGGAGGAGGTACAGAGGGCCCAGAGGCATTTGAAAGAATGCTCAGCATCACTGTCCATGAGTCTTTACTATATATTCCTTGACTTTCCCTTTCCCTTCCTTTTCCCCACCTCCCTCCCTCCTTCCCTCTTGTCTCTGTTGGTTTCTTTTCCTTTCAGTGTTGCTGGTGGCTCAGTGGACTGAGCACCAGCCTGTGAACCAAAAAGTTGGTTTTTAAAAACAACCAGCAAAACTGGTAAAAGGTTAGTTTGATGGAAAAAAGATACCAAAGAGATAAGACAAATTATTATTTTTTTTGCTTATCTGAATATTTTATTTTATTTTTTTAGCTTTGTTTTCTTAAAGATGTAGTTTATTGATTATGCTATTACAGATGTCCCATTTTTTTCTTCCCCTTTATTCCCCTCTACCCTGCACTGCCCCTACCCACATTCTGCCCCCCACCTTTAGTTCATGTCCATGGGTCTTACATGTAATTTCTTTGGCTTCTCCATTTCCTATACTATTCTTAACCTCCACCTGCCTATTTAGTACCTACTATTTATGCTGCTTATTCCTTGTATCTTTTCCCCTATTCTTCCCCCTCCCCTTCCCCTTGATCTCCATTTCAATGATTCTGTTCCTGTTGTAGTTTGCTTAGTTTGTTTTTGTTTTTTAGGTTCAGTTGTTGATAGTTGTGAGTTTGTTGTCATTTCATTGTTCATAGTTTTCGATCTTCTTTTTTTATAGATAACTCCTTTTAACATTTCATACAATAAGGGCTTGGTGATGAAAAACTCCCTTAACTTTACCTTATCTGGAAAGCACTTTATCTGCCCTTCCATTCTAAATGATAGCTTTGCTGGATAGAGTAATCTTGGATGTAGGTCCATGCCTTTCATGACTTTGAATGCTTCTTGCCTACAAGGTTTCTTTTGAGAAATCAGCTGATAGTCTTATGGGAACTCTTTTGTAGGTAACTGTCTCCTTTTCTCTTGCTGCTTTTAAGATTCTCTCCTTATCTTTAATCTTGGGTGACTTAATTATGATGTGGCTTGGTGTGTGCTTCCTTGGGGCCAACTTCTTTGGGAGTCTGAGCTTCCTGGATCTCCTGGAAGTCTATTTCCTTCACCAGATTGGGGAAGTTTTCCTTAATTATTTTTTCAAGTAAGTTTTCAATTTCTTGCTCTTTCTCTTAACCTCCTGACACCCATGATTCAGATGTTGGATTGCTTAAAGTTGTCCTAGACGTTCCTAAACCTCTCCTTATTTTTTTTTTTTGAATTCTTGTTTCTTCATTCTGTGCTGGTTGAATGTTTATATCTTCCTTCTGCTCCCAATCATTGATTTGAGTCCCAGTTTCCTTCCCTTTACTGTTGGTTCCCTGTATATTTTTCTTTATTTCACTTTGCATAGCCTTCGCTTTTCCTCCATTTTGTGACCATACTCAACCAATTCAGTGAGCATCCAGATTACCAGTGTTTTGAACTGTGAATCTGATAGGTTGGCTATCTGTTCATCACTTAGTTCTATTTTTGGAGCTTTGATCTGTTCTTTCATTTGGGCCATATTTCTTTGTCTCATTCCACCTGTTACATTGGGAGGGGTGGAGCCTTAGGTATTCTCCAGGGTGGGGCAAGCCAGATCACTGTGTAGTGACACTGTGTGTGGAGGAGGGGTCTGAGAGAGAACAATGCCACTTGCTTGGCTCTCGGTGGCTTTCAGTCACTTTCCTGACTACCCACAAGGAAATTGGGCCCTTTTAGTGCTGATTCCTGCTTGGGTGTGGTTGTGTTCATTCTAGGATTCTGTGGACCTCTTCAACAGCCTCTCCTGTGAGTCTGGTCTGCTGCCTCAACCCCTACATATTTTTACTTCCTGAGGTTTTATTTTCCTGCACTGCAATGCTGGATTGCATGGTCTTTCTTGCTCCCCAGCTGTTCCTGATGGTTTATCTGCACGCAAATGTGGGACTGCTGGGTCTGCCAGCTGCTGCTTTACCCACCCTGCCCTCCAGCTGCTGCCTTGCCACATGTCCTCTCCACCCCAGCTGCCCATCTCTACCCCTCCTATTGGTCTGGATGAATGTTTCTTCTTTAGCTCCTTGGTTGTCGGACTTCCTTACAGTTTAATTTTCTGACAGTTCTGGTTATTTTTTGTCCTTAAATTTGTTGTTGTTCTTCCTTTGGTTATGCGAGGAGCAAAGTGTATCTACCTATGCATCCATCTTGGCCAAGAAGACAAATTATTAAAACAAGAAATTAAAGTAGTTACATTACTACAGAACTTACAAAAATAAATATGATTATAAGAGAATATTATGAACAATTGTATGCCATTTAGACAACCTAGATGAAATGAACAAAATTCTGTAAACACACAAACTATCAACATTGATTCAAGAGGAAATAGAAGTGTGAAAGACCTTTAACAAGTCAAGAGAATGAGTCAGCAATCAAAAACCTTACAATAAAGAAAAATCTAGGAAGAGATATCTTCGCTGATAAAATTTCCTCTAATAATTAAAGAAGAATAAACACTAATTCTCCTCAAACTTTTCTAAAAGGTAAAAGAGGGGGCAATACTTACTAACTCATTCTATTTTGCCACCCTTATGACTCTACAAGAAAAAACCTTCAACAAAATATGGACTATAAGTATTCTAGAAACATTTTTATACAGCATGACAAAAGATGATTTATCCAAGGAATGTAAGGGTGGTTAAAAATATGAAAATCAATATAATTGTACCACACTGGGGGAGTGAAGGGGAAAAATTCACATAATCACATCACATTTGATTTGAAAAAGCAATATAGAAAAATCCGTATTTCTTGATATAAACACTCAACAAACTAGAAGACAATTATCATCAATATGATTAAGGATACCTATTAAAAACCTATAGCTAACATTATACTCGATGGTACATAACTGAAAGCTCTCCCCCTAAGATCAGAAACAAGACAGTATGCCCTCTTTCACCATATCTGTTCAACATTGTACTGGAAGTTCTAGTCATAACAAATGGGTAAGAAAGAGAAATAAAAGGCTCTGAAATTGGGAAGGAAAAAGTAAATCTACTTCTTCTTGCAGATAACATAATCCTGTAGATGAAAATTTCTAAGGAATCCACATAAAAAAAAATCCAATAATAAGAACTTATAAACTAATTTAACAAAATTTCAGGATACTTAACCAACACATAAAATGAGTTGCATTCTATACACTAGCAATGTGAAAAGGAAATTTTAAAAAAAGTTTTCATTTACAATAGAATCAGAAAAAAATAAAATAGGAAAAATTTAAAGATGCTGAGACTTGTATACTGACAACTATAAAGAGTGCTGAGAGAGATTAAAGAAAATGTAAGTAAATGGAAAAATAGCCCATATTCATGAACTGGAAGATGATACTGTAAGACGGCAATACTACCAAAAGTAATCTACAGATTCAATACAATCTCTATAAAAATCCCAATGGTCCCCTTTGCAGAAATGTAAAAAATTATCCTAAAATTAACATGCAGTTGCAAGGGACCTCAAATAGCCAAAACAATTTTGAAAAAGAAAAAGTTGGAAGGCTCACTCTTTCCATATTCAAATCTTACTGCAATGCTACAGTAATCAAAATAGTATATAGTATTGGTATATGGGTAGATATATAGACCAATTGGATTGAACTGAGAGCTCAGAAATAAATTCACACATCTATGGTCAATTGATTTTTGACAGGGTGTCAAAACCTTTAAATGGTGAAAGGTATTTTCTTCAACAAATAGTGCAGGGACAACTGAATATCCAGTTGCAAAAGAATGAAGTTAAATTCTACCTCGCACCATATACAAAAATTAATTCAAAATAGATGAAAGATCTAAGTTAAAGAGCTAAAATCTTAGACTAAAAAGGAATAAGTCTTCATGATCTTGGATTTGTCAATCAGTTCTTGGGTATGATATCAAAAGAACAAGCAACCAAAGAAAAAATAATTAATTATACTTTATCAAAATTAAAAACTTTGTGCGTCACAGGACACTATCAAAAAAAGGGAAAAGATAACCTAGAGAATGAGAGAATATTTGCAAATCATATATCAGGTAAGGGTCTAGTATCAAGAGTACATAAAGAACTCTTACACCTCAACAACAAGAACAACAAAAAAAAGTAAGAAAGAAAAAAGAGAGGGAGGAAGGAAAGAAAGAAGGAATGAAAAAGGAAAGGAAGAAAGAAGAAAATAAGGGAAAATAGAGAACAACGGACAAAGGACTTGAACAGACATTTCCTCAAGAAGGTATACAAGTACATAAAAAGATGAACAGCATTAGTCATTAGGGAAATGACTATAATCTATTTAACAGTCATTTATTATAATGAGTATATAATCAATAACTATATAACTTATAATTTTATAATTTATTACAAAAGCTATAATAAAATAAAAGGAAAATGACAAGTGTTCATGAGGATGTAGAAAATATTTGAACCCTCATTCATTACTGACAAAAGCTATAATAAAATAAAAGGAAAATGACAAGTGTTCATGAGGATGTAGAAAATATTTGAATCCTCATTCATTACTGGTGGGAATATTAAATGTTGAAGTCATTGTGGAAAATAGCTTGGCAGTCCTTCAATAAGTTAAATATAGAATTTATGACCAAGTAATTCCACTCCTAGCTGTATGTCCAAGAGAAATAAAAAAAAAAGTGTTCAATATAGCAAGAACTCATGGACAAAACCAAAGGGGAAGAGCTGAGGGAGGGAAGGAGGGAGGGGGCAAGGGAAAGTGGTGGGGGGGAGGCAGAGACAAATGTATTTAAAAAGAAAGAAAGAAAAAAAGTGTTCAAACAAATCTTATACATGAATGTTTATAGCAGCACTGTTCACAATAGTCAAAGTGTAGAAGCAAGCTAAATATGCATGAAGAGACAACTGGGTAAGCAAAATATTCATACAATGGAATATTATTCAGCCATAAAAGGAATGAAGTACTGACACATGCTACAACACAATAAACTTCAAAGCAACATGTTAGGTGAAATAAACCAGACATAAAATGCCACATAGTGTATGTCTTCTTTTACGCAGAATACTCATTGAAGGTAACTCCATGGAGACAGAAAATATATAAGTGCTTCCCAAGGGCAAAGGGGAAATGGAGAATGACTGTTTAATAGTCATGGTGTTTGTGGAGAAGTGATGAAAATGTTTGAAGTGCTAATTACACAACATTGCCTATGTACTAAAATGTCACTGAAATGTATAGTTTAAATAGTTAATTTTATGTTATTATAAAATTTACCCTAATAAAAAAAGCAAAGTAAAAGATTAATGAACACAGAATGCAGAATTATGATTAGTCTGAGTGGAGGCATGACGGTGAGACAGGAAGGAAAATGGTCTGTTATTAGACGCATGTTATTGTCAAGAGTCAACATACTTTGCCACAACTAACATCTCACTCAAAGAGGAGCAGCTGAAAGTTTTTTCTTTAAGATCAGGAACAAGACAAAGGTGTCCACTGTTATTCAACATAGTATAAGAAGTCCTGGCCATAGAAATCAGACAAAGAAAGAAATTAAAGATATCTAAATTGGAAGAAGTAAAACTGTCATTATTTGCAGATGACATGATACAATACGTAGAAATTACTAAATATTCCACCAATAAATTACTAGAACTGATAAATAAATTCAGAAAAGTAGCATTATACAAAATCAATATTTAGAAACCAGATGCATTTTTATACACTGATGAAAAAAACTGAGATTTGTTTTAAAAAAGCAACCCTGTTAGCAATTGTATTAAAAAGAGTAAAATACCTAGGAGTAAATTTAACTGAGGAGGTAAAAAAAAAAACAAACCCTGTATTCAGAAAATATAAGGCATTGAAAAAGAAATCAAAGAAGACACAAATAAATGGAAGGATACACTATGTTCATCAATAGTAAGAATTAACATCCTTAAAAAGTTCTTACTACCCAATAAATCTACAGATTCAAAATACCAATGGTATTTTTCACAGGACTAGAACAAATAATATTAACATTTATATGGAGCCACAAAAGACCCTAAATAGCCAAAGCAATATTCACAAAGAATAACAAAGTTGTAGGCATCATGCTACCTGATATCAAACTGTATTACAAGTCTATAGTAATCAAAATAGCATAGTGCTGGCATAAAAACAGACACATAGATCAACGGAACAAAATGAAGAACCCAGAAGTAAATGCACACCTACATGGTCCATTGATATATAACGAAGGAGGCAAGGATGTACAATGGGGTATTAAGTCTCTTCAATAAGAGGTGTTGGAGAAACTGGACAGATACATGCAAAGAAATAAATCTAGACTACTTTCTTACATCAATTACAAGAGTAAACTCAAAATGGATTAAAGACAAATGTAATACCTGAAACCATAAAACTCTTAGAAGAAAACAAAGTCAGTAAACTCTTCGATATTGCTCTTAGCAATAATTTTTTTGGATATGTCCCCTTGAGCAAGGTGAACAAAAGAAAAGAAATAAACAAATAGGACTTCATCATACTAAAAAGTTGTTGCACAGAGAAGAGAACCATGAACAAAATGAAAAGACAACCTACTAAATGGAAGAAGATATTTGCCAATGATACATCCACTAAGGGGTTAATATCTAAAATTTATAAGGAACTCATACAATTTAACACCAAAAAACCCAAAAAAATACAATTTTTAAAAATGGGGCAGAGGACCTTTACAGATATTTCTCCAAAGAGGACATACAGATAGCCAATAGACATGTGAAAAGATGCTCAACATCACATCAGAGAAATGCAAATTAAAACCACAATGAGATATCACCTCACACTTGTTAGAATGGCTATTGTAAACAAATCACCAAACAAGTGTTGGTGAGGATGTGAAGAAAAGAAAACTCTCATAAATTGTTGGTGGGGTTGCAAATTGTACAGCCACTACAGAAAACCGTATAAAAACTCCTAAAAACCAGAAAGTAGAACTACCTTATGACCCAGCTATTCCACTTGGAAGAAATACAAAACACTAATTTGAAAAGATATATAAATCTCTATGTTCATCGTAGCAATATTTACAATAGCCAAGATATGGATGCATCCTAAATGTCCACTGATAGATGAATGGATAAAGAAGAAATGGTACATATATACAATGAAATATTACTCAGCCATAAAAAAATAATGAAGTCTTGCCATTTGCAACAACATGGATGGACCTAAATGGTATTGTGCTAAGAGAAATAAGTCAGAGGAAAACAAATGCCATATGGTTTCACTTATATGTGAAATCTAAAAAACAAGCAACCAAACAGAAACAAACTCAGACACATAGAACAAACTGATGGTCATCAGATGGGAGGTACATGAGGGATGTCTAATCGCTATGTTGTACACCTAAAGAATCTAAGATAATATTGTATATTGACTATAATTGAAAAGAAAATTTTAATTAAATAATAAATAAATAATAAAAATAAATAAACACCACTTTCCACCCACCCAAAAAAGTCAACTTTTGCTCTTGATGATAGATTTTACATTATGCCATAATTATTTCATAATGAGTGCCTATTAATTACATTATTATTATAGATTAGATAGACTAACAAAACTGAGTCATACAAGGACCAATGAATAGTGTGTATAATGAAACAGGATTATGATTAAACAATTGCCATGTAGTTCAAGTCCAAATCAAAGATATTTTTAAAAAATCATCTGCTCCATAAAAGTCAAAGAGGCTCAGGAGGCTGGAACCACTTGATAAATGGTGCTGTGCTTCATTTGATGTGGTGGCTACAGCACTAACTCAGGGCTTGACCTACTGTAGGTAAAAAGGAAAGGAAAAAGTGATGGTGGGCACAGGTAAGGATTCATGTTTCTGAGTAGTATTCCAGTCCAGGTGAACTGGTTGCCAGAGTCAAGGGTAACCTTCCAAAACTGGAAAGCAATACAACATCTCCCAAACCTCTGGGCTTTCTTAGGTTGGTTTCTCACATAGAAATAAAAGCAAAATATTTCACATTAAATGGTGCTATGAACTTCTAATCACAATATTCTATTGTATTAGGATTCTTTTTAAAAAGAACATTTATTGGATTTTATTTTGGTTTAATTTATGGTGACTGTGGAAAAAAGATTTAGAAATAACAGAAAAGAAAAATACTCTGATCCTGTTATTTATAGATTGATAAGCATAATTAATATGTTGATCTATTTTCTTGTAAAGGAAATCTATCCACTTGTCTATATATGTATAATCCCCTGCATGTATTACTTAGATAAAATTTAAAAGTTAATTAAACATGTAGAGTTCCAGCTCCAGGTAAGAGGGAATAAGCACAGTAAGCAGAGTCTTTCCTGTTTCTGCCATTGAACACAGCTGTAAAATCTGGACAGAATGCGTGGTGTAGCTACGTAAGGCCTCAGAAAAGTAAAGAGTACCTGAAAATGGGGAAGAAAAGGCAGCGAGGCTCCTAATTTTTCCTCCTGTATCCCTGGCCTGGACCCAAGGCAGCACAAGACCTGGCAGTGTCTGGGAGTGGGCACCAGGTTTACACAGAAAAAAAACCAGAAGAGACCCTCTTATTCTAACTCAGGTGCAGGAGAGGGATTCCTAACACTTTGAGGGAATGGAGGGAATTCCTCCATTTTTTTTCCTTTTATCCATTTGCTGGCACCTAGATATCTGAAGAAAAGGAAACTTTTCTTGTTATCTGAGGAAAATGGAGCCACTCCCTGATGTTTTTTCTCCCATTGTGTCTTCTACCACTTGGCCTCAGAGGCAGGCAGAGTTGTGGAAAGTACGCAACAGGGTGGGGTAACTGAAGCCCAGCTTTCTGGACAAAAGACCCAGAAAACAGGAGGGCCTAGAATGGGAAACACTGGAAGAACACAAAGGGAAGAGATCCCATAATGTTGTGTCATACTAATGTAAGATATTAATAGTAAGGGAAACTGGGTTAGGAGCATACAGAAATGGCACCATTTTGGTAATCAGCAAATTTAAAGCCATTCTAAAATTTTTTTAAAAATTAACTAAATATTTACCCTGGCTCATTCATTCCTATATTCATTCACTTCATTCATGGAATTACTTACTGAACACCTACTATGTGCCAGGTACTTCTTCTGAAGATACAAAGAACAAAAACCCCAACATGATTCTTGCCATCAAGGAACTTACAGTACAGTGGAAAAATGAAACAACACTAAGGGGTTGTTAAATCATAGAAGAAAGATATCACTTCCTTCAAAATTAAAAATTTAGGATCATGGGCATGCCTGTGTTTGTTATTACTGTGGAGGGCCTACCCTACTCCTGACATATAGTAGATGTGTAATTCATGTTTAGGGAATGAATGAGTAGAATATGAGAATGGGAGACAGATGGATGGCTGGATACATGGATCCCTGCACAGATGGGGTCGAGCTGTATAGGGAGGTCACTACTTTCAAAATTAAAAATGATCTCCTTGAGTCTTCATTATAAAATTAAAAATTTTAAGAAGTTAAAGGCTTAGGCTGAATACTATGCAGTCTGGCAATTTGACAACCAAGGAACAGGACTTCCAAAGAGGCGCAAAAAGTAGCTCTGGGGCCAAGCAAGGCAAATCCATAGCTGGAGGCCCTGTCTCTCAGCCCCTGCAGAAACAATGATCTGAGTTTAGTCTTACAGCTGAAGACTAGGTTAGCTGTTGGTATCTTTGCAAGCCAGATCTTTGCTGGGGGACAAGATGTACATAGGAAGCAACTACAAGGGTGCTGTCTCAGCAGTGACTATACAGGCAGGAAGGATAGATGGTCAACATGACCAGGATAGGCTGCACTCTAGCTGCACAAGGATGCACTCATCACCCATCTTCCTATTGTCCTCATATTGCACTCATTCATTCTTTGAATAGGAAATAAATACCTACTATATACCTGGAATAGGGTAGGTACTCCACAATAAGGACAAACACAGGTATACCAGGTTACACAAAGAGAAAATGTTTCAGGCAACAAGAACACTCACTGAGGCTTACAAGCTTGGGAGAGCATGAAAGCTTAATGACATTTCAAGTGTTTCATTGAAGCTGCAGCATAGGGTATGGGCTGAGGATGGCAAGAAGGAAGCCTGGAGGTGGTAGCAGTGGCCAAATCATGAAGGACTCTGTGGGTCCTCTAAGGAATTTAGACTTTTTCATGATGGCAAGAGAATCCAGGAAGGAATTCAGGAACAATGTGCATGGATGGGGCATACTATCAGATGTAGACATTTACAGATGTAGATGTGGACATTGGCTAGCTGCTGCTATTGTTGTGTAGACACTGACCTAGGAGAGCTACTGTGGAGGCAGGGAGATCACATGGTATAGTCAAAAAGTAGAAGTGGGACTAGATACATCACTGGATGTAGGAAAAAAAGAAGTGGGGGAATTCAGGGATGACTTTGAAGTTTTTGGCCTGGGTGAATACACAGCATGCCAGAGTAAAATAATAATAATGACAATAATCACAAATGCTGTGTGTTCCCAAGATGTGTTCCCAAGAGGCAAGTGAGTTCTGGTGCCCTGAGGAGAAGTGGGTTCTCAGTGACTTATTCCAGTTTCCCACCCTGCAGATACTAGGACTGCCTTTTACATGTGCAATCCAGGCCTTCTTCCAAGTGAACATCTTGTTCAACAGGTCAGGATACATTAAATACAAATCCAAAGAGTTTGAAGTAAACATTTTCAAATATAAAATATAAAAAATTCCATACCCTGATAAAGCAATTTATACAAGAATTTTTAAATAAATATGTGACTTTACTAAATAAGCAATATTCTGAAGGCTGTGATTATCACTAAATAAAAAGTACTCATTTTACATAAGCAAACACACTCACCAAGATAAACTATCTAACTGAAGTAAAACTGGAGCCAACATGGGTGTGTTGAAAATTAGCCAGTAATTTCAGAGGAAAAATCAGGGAGTTGGGTGGAATAGAAGAACAACATATGATTGGTTAGTTGATTTCCCAACATAGGGTAACCTTGGTGGAGGAAAGAAAGGAGGATTACATAAGTTCAACTGTTTTTTGGACAAGGAATCACAAACTGTGAGTGCTTCTATGAAATTTTCTACTCAGCTAATAATCACTGCTGTAGATTGACTTTTAATATTTTTTAAATTAAAAATTTCAATAATAGTTGACATTCAGTATTGTATTAGTTTCAGATAAACAGCATAGGGCTTAGACATTTATATAACTTACAAAGTAATACCCCAATAAGTCTTGCACTGACCTATAGTTATGACAATATTATTGACTATACTACCTAAGCTGTACTGTACATCCTCATAACTATTTTGTAACTGCCAATTTGTACTTTTTAATCCCTTCATCTTTTTCATCCAGCCCCCCATTCCCCATTCCCCCTTCCAACTGGCAACCATCAGATTATTCCCTGCATCTATGAGTTTGCTTCTGTCTCTCTTGTTCATTTGTTATGTTTTTTAGATTCCATATATAAGTGAAATCATACGGTATTTTTTTTTCTTTCTCTGTATAACTTATTTCACTTAACACAATATCCTCTAGGTCCATCTATGTTGGCATAAATGGTAAGACTTCATTCTTTTTTATGGTTGAGTAATATTCCATTGGTGTATATGTCCTTTCTTTTTATTTCTTGTATATGTTTGGTTTGTGGTTACAATGTGCTTCATATGTACCAAGACATGTTTAAGCTGATGGTTGCTTTAGTTTGGACACATTCTATAATCACTACCATTTTTACTCACCCCATACATGTATATTTATGTCATTACTTGTGTGTGTCTCTTAATTTACCTTTGTAATTATACATGATCATCCTACTTTTGCCTTTTAACTTATATACTAGCTTAACCTAATCTACTGTTGATTCCCACCAATGTATTCGTCATTTCAGTTATTGCATTCTTCATTTCTGACTGGGTTTTTAAAATATTTTCTACTTTTGTTTTTATCTTTTCTATCTCTTAATTAAAGTTCTCACTGAGATAATCTATTATTCCCCTATGTTCATTGAGCATCCTTATAATCAGTGTTTTGAACTCTACATCTGATCACTGTCTCCATTTTATTTAGTTATTTTTCTGGAGTTTTGTTTTATTTTTTCATTGAAAACATATTTCTTTATTTCCTCAATTTTACTTCCTCTTTGTGTTTGTTTCTATGTATTAAATATATCTCCTATGTCTCCCAGTCTTGGCATAGTGGCCTTATGTAGTAGATGTCTTACGGGGCCGGGTGGTGCAATGTCCCTGATCACCTGATCCAGGTTCTCCACGGATATCCCTTGTGTGGGCTGTGTGTACTCTTCTGTTGTAGTTGAGCCTTGATTGCTATTGGAACAACAGTGGGTGGGACTGACCCTCAGGCTGATTGGCTGTGAGAACTGGCTCTGGTTTCAGTGAACAAACTGTTGTGTGGGGTCTGATCCCAGGGAGCAGGATGTTTTAGCAGGGCTCAAAAGTTTTCTGAATCCACCCTTTGGATACGTAACTTGTGGAAACAATTGGATAGTGCTTTAGTGAGGTGTTAAGCTGGCCAGTAGGTATGCTGTTTCTGGGGCCTCTTGTGAGGTGATCCAGGACAAGCCAAGGTCAGCCACTGCCTGTGTCCAGCCTATGGCCACCTGGTAGGAGCTACAAATTGATCTTCAATTGGTTGCTGATGGTATTGGGCTTGTAAACACCTGGGAGTGGTATGCTGTGAACCAAAGCTGGCTGCCACTAGCGCCAGGCTTGGGGTTGTGAAGCAAGGGGTACAGGTCATACCAAGGACAGTTGCCACTTTGGGGTGTTAATGGGCCTTTGAGAGATTTTAGGAAAGTCTGTAGCATGGAAACAAGCTTGTCTTTTGTGTGGGTTAACTTTTGAAAGAGGTTCCAGCCAGGAACATGATTTGAGTCGGGTGGTATCTCAGAGAATCACCAGGGTAGGGTGATTATTATGTTAGCCAGATTAACAGAGATTCAAACTTGGTGCCCACCTGCACCAGCAGGCTGAGTGCATGGAGAGCTCAACAAAGGAACAATGGCATACCATGTATATCCCTTCCAGCCCTCGCCCTGAAGCCAGACAATTCAGTTCCTCCCTATATGTCCCTGGTGCCCCTCCAGCTACTGTCCCTTCTCTGAAGCTTGTATTTGTGACTGAGGGGAAGTGTTTCTGACTGAGTGATTGTGTGTGGGCCCCTTAAGGGGACACCTGGGACTCCAGAAGCCCTCTCTCTCATGCACAGAGTCCCTGCTAATCTTCATAGCCAGCTCTCATGGGGACTCCTCTTCCCAGCACTGGTGCTCCAGGTTGAGGAGTCCTATGTGGGGATGGGATCCCTTGCTCCTCAGTGAAGACCTCTGAAGCCAAGATATCCCTACTGATTCTTAACCATCACACATGGGTGTGGGACCAGCCTTTTTCATATTTCCGCTGGCCCTACCAGTCTTGATTTGGCTTAGTTACACATCCTCTGCTACAGAAGGTCTGTTCAGCTAGACTTCAGGTAGTTCTCAAGAGTGGTTGTCCCATAATTTAGTAAATCTGATGCAGTTATGAGAGGAGGTGAGCACAGCATTTACCTTCTCTTCCATCTTGACTGGGAGTTTCTGACTTCTAATACTTTTAAAATACAAAAAAATACTGAGTCAGACCTATGAATCAATTTATAGCTATCAATATGAATGTTAAATATACTACACATGGTCTCAAAGAATTAGCCATAACCTCTGAACTCAAAACTTCTTCACTTACAAGACAGCTGGGACGCAGACATCTGTCAGCATCTCTAAAGACTACATGCATGCATATAACTTCTATTTTGAAATAAAAACATAATGGCCACAACAAGTCAGTATCATTCAGTTTTATTTTAAAAATGGATTATCTTAACTGACCTAATTAAATACATAGAAATTTAAAATATCATGTCCTTCTAAGTCAATTCGCCATAAACTTGACAACACAGGTAGGAAGTCTAGGAAGTGTACAGGTATACAGAGAACCATATGAACTCAGTCCACACTTCACATAATGGGAATGAATTGCTGACTTAAGGTTTCACAATAAAGTTTCACAGAAACTATGGCAGAGACAGAAGTCAAATCACCTCTTTCCCAGAATTCAATTTCTTCACTAAACAAATCCCCATCCCAAACAACTAAACAGAGAGTCAAAACATTTTAGGAGGAAAAAGTAGAGAAAGGGAATCATCGTCATGAAATAATCTGGCTTTAGTTTTCTCGTGATATTTTGTCTTTCCTTTATTTACCTAGAAAGTATTTTGATAATAACAAATAGTATTTTGGGGGTCTAAGTATTTTAAATGAAATATTTAGCTTACTTTTTTAAAAAAGAAGCTAAGTTAATTATTTAGGTAATTTTGGCCAAACTGACCCTCCCACCCAAGATTTTATTCTAAAAATAAACAAAATTTGGTGAGAAGTGTTTCATGTTTAAAAATGTCTATGTAAAAGTCTCATTTGGGGGGTTGAGAGCAGATTTTAAAAACCTACATGGAGGAGGATCCAAGATGGCACCCAAAGGGTGAAAGTTATACTCACTTCTTCCCAGGACCAAATCAGAATTACAACTAAATTATAGAACAAGCAGCTTAAATAACCAACTGAAGACTAGTTGAAGAGTGGTCTTATAACTAAGGTTATACAAAAGAAGCCACGTTGAGACTGGTAGGAAGGGCAAAGACGTGAAAAAGGCTGGCCCTGCACACACATGTGGCAGTAGGGGATCCACTGGTATATCTCAGCTGCAACAGTTCCCCTGTGAGGATCAAGGAGACTCAACCTTATGCCGAGCTCCCAGGCCAGAGCACCAGTGGTGGGCAGAGGAGTTCACATAACATCTGCCTATGAAAATCAGCAAGGGATTTTATCTGCCAAAGTGAGATGGAAGACTGCTGTAAATGCAGGTGCCTTCTTAAAGGGCCAGTACACACAATCCTGTTTGTGTGCATCCAGCAGGGAGATGGCAACTCAGAGAAGACTGGAGTCATACAGGGAGAGACTGGGCTGTTTGGATTCAGCAAGAGGGCTGGCAGACAGTTGCCAATGTTGCTGTTCTGAGTCCCTCTCCCACACCATCCATAGATGTCTTTTATTTTATTCAGCAATTTTGAAGACAAGGTAGCAGAAAACACCTAAACAGAGCAGAAAAAAAAAAAGAAAAAAGAAAATGAGAATAGTTTGAGGGATCTTTGAAACAACATCAAGTTAGGAACATCCATATTGTAGGGGCACCCAAAGGAGAAGAGAGAGAACAAGGGATTGAAAACCTATTTTAAGAAATAATGACTGAAAACTTCCTTAACCTGTTGAAGATCCAGAGAGTCCCAAACAAGATGTATCTTTTTTTATCATGATTAAAATGCCAAGGTTAAAGACAAAGAGATAATTTTTAATGCAGCAAAAGAAAGATAGGTACCTATAAGGGAGTTTCCATAAAACTATCAGCTGATTCCCCAACAGAAGCTTTGAAGGCCAGAAGGAATTGGCACAAAGTATGTAAAATAATGAAAAGCAAGGACCCAGAAACAAGGCTACCCTACCCATAAAGGCTGCCATTTAAAATTGAATGAGAGCCCAGGCCAGGTAGCTCAGTTGGTTAGAACACCATTCTGACATGCTAAGGTTGCAGGTTCAATCCCTAGTCAGGACACATACAAGAATCAATCAATGAATACATAAATAACTAGAATAACAAATTGATATTTCTCTCTCTTATTGCTCCCCTCCTCTTTTTCTCTAAAATAAATAAATAACATTAAAAGAGAAATAAAGAGCTTCCAGATAAGAAAAACCTAAAGAAGGTCATCACCACCAAACTATATAGTATTACAAAAAAAATTAAAGATTACTTAATAAAAAGAAAAAAGAGTAACATAAACATGTATAATAAAATGGCAATAAATATATACCTATCTATAAACACTTTAAATGTAAATGGATTAAATGTTCCAAAGACACAGGGTAGCCAAATGGAAAAAAAATAAAAAGACTCATATATATGTTGTCTACAGGAGAGTCACTTTAGATCAAAAGACACACAGAGATAAAAATTAAAGGGATGAAATACAGTATTTCATGCAAAGGGAAACCAAAAAAAAAAAAAAAGAAGAAGAAGCTGGGGTAACAATACTTATATCAGATAAAAGAGACTTTAAACAAAAAAACTATAATAAGAGACAATGAAGGACATTACATAATGATAAAGGAATCAATAAAACAAGAAAATATAACCCATTTATAAACCAAACACAGGAGCACCTAAATATATAAAGCAAATATTGATGAAGAAAAAGGGATATGTTGACAGTAATACAGTCACAGTAGGGGATTTTAACACCCCATTAACATAAATTAATAGGTCTTCCAGACAGAAAATCAACAAGTAAACAGTGGCCTTAAATGACAGACTACACCAAATAGACTTGATATTTTCAGAGCATTTCACTCCAAAGCAAAAGAATATCTTTTTTTTCAAGTGAGCATGGAATATTTTCCAGGATAGACCACAAGTTAGGCCACCAAAAAAGCCCCAATAAATTTAGGAAGATTAAAATCATATTAAACATCTTTCCAACCACAATGGAATGAAACTAGAAATCAATTACAAGGAAAAACTAAAAAACACACAAACATATGGAGACTATATAACATGTTTCTGAACAACAAAGAGGCTAACAATGAAGCCAAGAGAGAAATAAAGATACCTTGAGATGAATGAAAATGAAAACACAGCAACACAAAATCTATGGGACACAGTTAAAACAATCCTAAGAGGAAAATTCATAGCAATACAGGCCTTCCTCAAGAAACAAGAAAAACCTCAAACAATTCAACCTTACACCTAAAGTTCTAGAAAAATAATAACAAAGCCCAAAATAAGTAGAAGTAAATAAATAATAAAGATCAGAGCAGAAATAACTGAAATCAAGTTTAAAAAACCAATACAAAAGATCGGAGAAACCAAGAATTGGGTCTTGAAAAAGATAAACAAGATTGATAAACCTTTAAGCAGACTTATCAAGAAAAAAAGAGAGAGAGCCAAATAAATAAAATTAGAAATGAAGACAGAAGTAACAACTGACACCATGGAAATACAAAAAATTATAAGAAAATATTATGAACAACTACATGCCAACAAATTGAACAATATATTTCACTGCTGGGATTATACCCTAAGAATCCTGAAACACCAATTCAAAAGAACCTATGCACCTGAATGTTCATAGCAGCACAATTTACAATAACCAAGTGCTGGAAGCAGCCTACGTACCCATCAGTAAATGAATGATCAAGAAACTTTGGTACATTTACACAATGGAATACTACACAGCAGAAAGAAAGAAGGAACTTCTACCCTTTGAGGCAGCATTGATGGAACTGGGGAGCATTATGCTAAACAAAATAAGCCAGACAGTGAAAGGCAAATACCATATGATCTCACCTATAAGTGGAATCTAATCAACAAAACAAACAAGCAAGCAAAATAAACCAGAGACATTGAAATAAAGAGCAAATTGACAGTAACCAGAGGGGAGGGTGGAGGGGCATAAAGGGGGAAAGAAGGAGAGGGGTCATCAAGGAACATGAATAAAAGACCCATGGACAAAGCCAAAGTGGGGAAGGATCATAGGTGGGTCATGGGAATGAGCAGGGAGGGGGGAGTGATGGGAGAAAGATTGAGACAACTGTACTTGAACAACAATAAAAAAGTAAAATTAAAAATTAAAGGAATCATAGACAAAGCCAATGTGGGGGTAGGATTGAGTGTGAAAGGTGTGAGTGTGAAAGGTGTGAGTGCGCAAGGTGGGGGAGAGTGGTGGGGGCATAATAAGGACAACTGTAGTCAGACAACAATAAAAAATGTGTAAATTCCTAAAAACATACAATCTTCTCAAATTGAATCAAGAAGAAATAGAAAATTTCAACAGACTGATTACAACCAATGAAATCAAAGCAGTAATCAAATAACTCTCAACAAAGAAAAGCCCTGGACCAGAAAGCTTCACCAGTGAATTTTGCCAAATAGTCAAAGAAGAACTAACATCTATCTTCAGACTATTTCAAACATTCAAGGAGGACTGTCAAGCTCATTTTATGAAGCCAGTGTTATACTAATTTCAAAACCCAATAAAGAAACTAAGAAGAAAGAAAATTATAGGCCAATATCCCTGATGAATATAGATGCAAAGTCCTCAAGAAAATATCCACAAATCAAAAGCAGCACTATATTATAACAAACAGCATGATCAAGTGGGATTTACTCCTGGGATGCAAGGCTGGTACAATATCTGCAAATGAATTATTATGATACACCACATAAACAAAATGAAGAATAAAAACCACACGATCATATCACACTGACCTCCTCCCAGGACCAATCTGGGATTACAACTAAATTGTAGAGACATAACCTGGAACAAACAACTGAACAACAACGAGAGAGAAGACTTTTAACATCGGACAGACAGAAGAATCAACTTTAGCACAACCTGACTAGTAAGAAGTGCAGTAGACACTCAAGGAGGTGGGCTGGGTGCCCAAGGGGGGCAGTGCCAGAGGGACATTTAAACAGACATTGGATCCCCTTGAGAAGAGTGGGGTCTAAACCATAAGCGAGGATCTCCAGCCCACAGCACCAGAGTGCAAAAAGTACACAGATAACAGCCAGCTGCAAAAAGCAGCAGGGTTGCTCTCTGCTAGAGACATGCAGCTGGAAATGCAAAGAGCTGTTTAAAGGACCAATGCATAAGTTTTTCTTTTCAGCCACTTACCCTGGGCTCTGGCAAAGGTGGTGGCAGAGAGGGCAAGAGACACCTGAAGAGAAACTGGGGAAGGAGGCTTTGCGAGAGAAGTGAGGGGATAGCCGGCGGGATCCCGGGGCTGACTCATCCCCCATGCAACAGCAGCCATCTGGCTCAGGCAGACCACTCCCCTGAGTGGCAGCAGCTTGGGAGGACCCAATATCCCCACTCCCAGGAGGGACTCTGCCCTGCCCTTTGGTGCCTAAGTCTGATTGCTAAATTCACTGAGACTAGATTAACAGCTGAAGGAGACAGCCACAAACAGTAGATTCCTGGAAGTCTCTAACAGACCACCTAAGGTCAAACAGGGCCAACATCTGACATCATTAGAGACAGATCCAGAAAGAAAAAACAGCGGTAAATACTAGAGGCTACTGAGACTACATCCATTGTGGTCTTCTGTATGATTTGCAACATTTTCTTTACTGCATAGCTTTTTAACGTTCATTTCAGATCCATCAAGTTTGTGCATATTAAGTAATTAGATTTTATACTAATAGTTTATATCTCTCCTTTCTTATAACAGTCTTAATCTCTTTACAGCCTTATTAATACTAGTTCATTTGCTGTTCATAGTGGGATTGTGGGGGATGGTATTTTTGTGGATGTGGGTTTGTTTCTTGAGCTTTATGATTTTCTTCTGGCAGCACCTGCATGAAAACACACAAGACGTAGTGGGCAGAATGACCCTCAGTCAACCAGCTGGAGGGTAGGACCCACCAAAGAACAACTAAACAACAAAAAAAACCCAAATTACTTCCAGAGAGTCAACATAAACAACATGAAAGGCACCCAAAGTGCAGCAAGTTCAGGAGATTAAGGAGACTACACCACTGAATCTCACAGGTCTCTGACCATAAAAGTTCACAACACAAAGTCAGGAAATCAAGACAGATCAATATAAAAAGCAGAAGCAAAAAAGAATAGCCTCACAAATAATGGGAAGACAAACACCCCTCAATCGAAGGGAAAGGAGGAATCCCTAGAAAGAAAACTAAATGAAATAGTGGCAAGTAAGCTATCAGATTCTGAGTTCAAAACAATAGTTCTAAGGAAGCACAATGAGCTCAGTGAGCTCAGAGAGAATTACAAAAAACTACAGGGAAACTATGAGGAACTTACTGCAAACTACATCAGAATGAAAAAAAGACATAGAAACTATCAATAAGAGGCAAGAGGAAATGAAGAATACAATTTCTGGATTGAAGAACACAGTAGAAGGAATCAAAAGCAGGCTAGATGAAAATGGGGATTGAATCAGAAAGCTGGAGGACAAGGTAGAAAAGAGTTCTGAGAAAGAGCAAGAAAATGAAAAAAGACTCAAAAACAATGAAGAGGCATTGAGGGAAATGCAGGACAACCTGAAACGTAGTAATATCTACGTTACCAGAAGGATACCAGAAGGAGAAAAGAGGAGCAAGAGATAGAGAACCTATTTGAAAAAGTAATTATGGAAAACAATTAATTGGAGGAGAGAAAAAGTCACGCAAGTCCAGGAAGCGCAGAGTGTCTCATTCAAAAGGAGCCCCATGAGGTCCACTCCAAGGCACACTATAATTAAAATGACAAACATCAAAGACAAAGAGAGAATCCTAAAGGCAGCAAGGGAGAAAGAGGTAGTAACATACAAGGGAGCTCCTATACGCCTAGCAGCTGACTTCTCAAAAGAAACATGCCAGAAGGGAATGACAAGAAATATTCCAAGTCATGAAAAGCAAAGTCCTGCAACCAAGACTGCTCTACCCAGCAAGGCTCTCAATTAAAATGGAAGGGGAAAGATAGGATAAGATGGCGGAGGAGTGAATGGAAGTCACGCTGACCTCCTCACAAGATCAAACTGGAATTGCAACTAAATAGTGGAGTAATCACCTGGAAAACAATGGAACAATAGTGGGAGAGGAGCCTTGGTGCCGCGGACAATGGATTCAGCTCTCACACATCCCAACGGGTGAGAAGTGCGGTGGAGGCTCGAGAGAGTGGGCTGGGTGCCCACGGGCACTGGCACCAGAGGGACATTGAAACGGCCAGTTAGCTTCCCCCGAGAAGAATGGGGTCTGAATCATAAACAGGGACCCCTAAACTACAGCAGCTAAAACCAAGAAAATACAGACAAAACGCAACCCCAAAAAGCTTAGGGGCACTCTCTGCCAGAGACAGGTGGCTGGGGATCCAAAGAGACATTTAAAGGGCCAACGCAAAAATTGCAGTGGCAGCCACCCTCCTTGATCTCTGGGTAGAGGTGGCAGCAGGGTGGGCTGGTGCCTGGGAAAAGACTGGTGAGGAAAACTTTGTGAAGAGAACTGAGTGGCCGGAGGTGCCCAGGAGATAACGCACCTCCCACTCTGCAGCTACCATCTCGCTCAGGCATAAGGGAATCAATTAACCTGCCTTTCGTGCGCTAAGCACACAGCTTGTACGCATGTGAGCTGTGGGGCTGAGTGCAGACTGGCTGGGAGAGCCTTGAGGAGAGACTGGAGAGGGAGGCATTGGGGAAAGAATGGGAGGAGGAACCGGGGAGTCCCGACTCCCTCCCTGTTCTGTAGTCTCCATTGTGGGCTGGAAAGGCACACCCCCTAAGAGACAGAAGCGAGGCACGCATGAACCAGACTGCCTATGACTGAAACGCAGTCCACACAGGAGATAGATCCTTGGCCAAAGAGGTCACAGAACTGCCCGGAGGCCCCTGAGGAGAGTCTGGAAACGGAGGCATTGGGGAAAGAACTGGAGGAGGAACCAGGGAGCCCCCACTCCCTCCCCGTTCCATAGTCTCCATTGTGGGCTGGAAAGGCGCGCCCCCAAAGAGCCAAAAGCCAAAAAGCACACATAGACACCCCCAAAACACCCAGTGCAGGTGCGCACACTTGCACCAAGTGACCGGCGAGGGTTGGCGAGCGTGTGTGTGACTCGCGCGGGCTGGCGAATGCTTACACCTGCCCGCAAGGCCTCCCACACATTGGCACCCATTCGCCCTGCGAGGGAGTGCACAGAGCGGCAAGGGCAGGCGTAAATTGACTCGCCCGCCTGCGATTGTGGAGCGGCCCACAAAATTAGTAGAGCTGCCCAGAGTCCCTGGAGGAGAGACCAGAGACAGGATTAACCAGAGAGTCCTGGAGCTGACTTCCTCCCATTTCCATAGTCCCCATTTGGCAAGGGCAAGCAATGCACCCAAAGAACCAAAAGCGGGGAAAACACACAATAGAAGACCCTAAACTGACCAGTGCCGGGGAGCTCGCCAGCCGGGGGGCCAGATGAGTACACGAGGTCGCGAATAAGCCCCCTGGTCTGGGGCAAGCACATGCGAGCCCAGGCAGGCGGGGGATCCTGCTGCGCTGGGAGCGGGCTCAAGGAGTGTGCATGAGAGTTCAGAGAGATCCAAAAAAATAGCCCAGCCCTGACTGAAGGGGTCACAGAGCTCCCCCAAGCAGGAGTCAGACACAGACAGTAGACTCCTGGAAGGCTCAAACAAACAACCCAAGGTCAACAACTGACATCATCAGAGGCAGGCCCAGAAAGAAAAGTAAAGGACAAAATTACTTAACAGACTCTCACAAAAATGGGAAGAAAAAGAAGTTTCCCCCAAATGAGTGGAAAAGGGGACTCCCCATAGAGAGAGCTAAATGAAATAGAAGGCTCTCTATTGAATTCAAAACAATGGTTCTAAGGAAGCTCAATGAGCTCAGCCAGCTCAAAAATAACTATGAGAAACTGCAGAGAAACTATCAGGATCTTACAGCAAACTATATCAGCCTGGAAAAGGACATAGAAACTATCAAGAAGGCACAAGAGGATATGAGGAATACCATTTCTGAATTGAAGAACACAGTAGAAGGAATCCAAAGCAGGCTGGATGAAGCTGAGGATCAAATCAGTGAGATGGAGGATAAGGTACAAAGAAGCTCCCAGAAAGAACAAGAAATGGAAAAACGGCTCAAAAAGAATGAAGAGGCATTTGGGGAAATGCAGGACACCCTGAAACGCAATAATATCCATATAATAGGGATACCAGAAGAAGAAGAGGAGCAACGGATAGAGAACCTCCTCGAAAAAGTAATGATGGAAAATTTCCCTAATTTGAGGAGAGAAAGGCTCTCATGGTTCCAGGAGGCACAAAGGACCCCACTCAAGAGGGACTGAAAGAGGTCCACTCCAAGACACATCATCATTAAAATGGCAAAGGTCAAAGACAAAGAGAGAATCCTCAAGGCAGCAAGGGAGAAGGAGAAAGTAACATACAAGGGAGCCCCGATACGCCTAAGAGCTGACTTCTCAACAGAAACACTACAAGCCAGAAGGGAATGGAAACAAATATTCCAAGCCATGAAAAGCAAGGGCCGACAGCCAAGGCTGCTCTACCCAGCTAGGCTCTCCGTTAAAATAGAAGGGGAAATAAGGAGTTTCCCAGACAAGAGAAGACTAAATGAATACATCTCTACCAAACCAGCACTCCAAGATATGCTAAGGGGACTGGTTTAAGCAGATGAAGGAAAAGAATGTGACAGAGAGGAACACAGGTACAAAGAGAAAAGATGAGTAAGTTTCTATCAGTAATATTTCTCAATGTGAATGGACTAAATGCCCCAATCAAAAGACACAGGGTAGCTGAATGGATAAGAAAACATGACCCACACATATGCTGCCTACAAGAGACCCACCTCAGAGCAAGAGACCTACACAAATTGAAAGTAAAGGGATGGAAAAAAATATTCCAAGCAAATGGGCATGAGAAAAAGGCCGGGGTTGCCATACTTGTATCAGACAAAGTAGATTTCAAAACAAAGGCCATAAAAAGAGACCCAACGGGGCACTTTATAACTTAAAGGAAGAATCTATCAAGAAGACATCAACATTGTAAACGTATAAGCTCCCAATAGAGGAGCCCCCAATTTTATAAGGAAATTGTTGGATGACTTCAAAAAAGATATAGACAGCAACACACTGATAGGAAGGGATTTCAACACCCCACTGTCAAAAATGGACAGATCTTCCAAACAAAACATTAATAAACATATTGTGGTGCTGAATGACACACTGAATCTAAGAGACTTAACTGACATATATAGAACCTTACATCTCAAAGAAGAAAAATACACATTCTTTTCAAATGCTCATGGCAGTTTTTAAAAGATAGACCACATGATAGGACACAAAGCAAACCTCAGCAAAGTCAGGAAAATTGAAATAATACCAAACTTTCTCTAGGACCACAAGGCCTTGAAACTGGAAATCAACCTCAAAGACAAACTTCAAAAACTTGCAAACTCATGGAGACTCAACAGTAGGCTATTAAACAATGAATGGGTCAAAAATGAGATACGACAAGAAATCAAAAAATTTCTGGAAACAAATGAAAATAAACAGAAAACAGCCCAAAACCTAGGGAAGTTCATAGCAATACAGGCTTACCTAAAAAAGATAGAAACATTTCAAATAAAAAACCTAACACTAAAACTTCAAGAACTGGAGAAACAACAACAAATAAATCCCAGAGCAAGTAGAAGGAAGGAAATAGTCAAGATTAGAGCAGAACTGAATGACATAGAGACAAAAAGAACAATTCAGAAGATCAAGCAATCCAGAAGCTGGTTCTTTGAAAAGATAAATAAAATTGACAAGCCTTTAAGCAGACTCATCAAGAAAAAACGGGGGAGACCCAAATTAATAATATCAGAAAGAAAAGAGGAGAAATAACAACTGATACCACGGAAATACAAAGGATCATCAGAAACTACTATGAGCAATTATATGCCAAGAAATTTGAAAATCTTGATGAAATGGACAAATTTTTAGAAAAGTATAACCTTCCAACACTGAAGGAGGAAGAAACAGAAAGCTTGAACAGACTGATAACAGCTGGGGAAATTGAAGCAGTAATCAAGAAACTCCCGGCACACAAAAGCCCAGGGCCGGATGGTTCCACAGGAGAATTTTACAAAACATTTAAGGAAAAGCTAACCCCTGTCCTTCTCAGACTATTCCAAATAATTCAAGACAAGGGAAGACTCCCAGACTCTTTCTATGAGGCCAGCAACACCCTGATCCCAAAACCAGATAAAGACCCTACAAGGAAAGAAAACTACAGGCCATTTTCGCTGATCAACATAGATGCTAAAATTCTCAACAAAATATTGGCAAACCGCATCCAGCAATACATTAAAAAGATTATCCACCACAATCAAGTGGGATTCCTCCCAGGCATGCAGGGATGGTTCAATATACGCAAATCAGTAAACGTAATACATCACATAAATAAAAGAAAAGACAAAAATCACATGATCATCTCGATAGATGCAGAAAAAGCATTCGATAAGGTTCAGCACCCATTTATGATCAAAACACTCAGCAAAATGGGAATAAATGGGGCATTCCTCAAAGTAATAAAGGCCATATATGAAAAACCTACAGCCAATATCATACTCAACAGGCAAAAACTGAAAGCTTTCCCACTAAGATCGGGAACACGACAAGGATGTCTGCTTTCACTGCTTCTTTTCAACATCGTATTGGAAGTCCTAGCCACAGCGGTCAGACAAGAGAAAGAGATAAAAGGCATCCAAATAGGAAAAGAGGAAGTAAAGCTATCATTGTTTGCAGATGACATGATAGTATACATAGAGAACCCTGTAGACTCTACCAAAAAACTCCTCAACCTAATAAGTGAATTTGACAAAAGAGCAGGATACAAAGTCAACATTCAGAAATCAAAGGCATTTTTGGACAGCAGCAATGCAACATAAGAAGAAATCAGAAAAAAAATACCATTCGATATAGGAAGAAGAAAATTAAGTACTTAGGCATAAATTTAACCAAAGACGTAAAAGACCTGTACGCAGAAAACTATACAACATTAAAAAAAGAAATTAAGGAAGACACAAATCAATGGAAGCATATACCGTGCTCATGGATTGGAAGAATTAATATCATCAAAATGTCCATACTACCCAAAGCAATTTATAGATTCAACGCAATCACTACTAAGATACCAATGACATATTGCACAGAAATAGAACAGACATTTTGAAAATTTATATCGAACCATAAACGACCCTGAATAGCCTCAGCAATTTTGAGAAAGAAAAACAAAGTAGGAGGGATCACAATACTGGACATCAAACTCTACTACAAAGCCACTATACTCAAAACAATCTGGCACTGGCACAAGAACAGACCCATAGACCAGTGGAACAGAATAGAAAGCCCAGAAATAAGCCCAGGTCTCTCTGGGCATCTAATATTTGACAAAGCGGGCAGAAGCATAAAATGGAGCAATAATAGCCTCTTCAACAAATGGTGTTGGGAGAGCTGGACGGCTACATGCAAAGAATTGAAATTAGATCATCAGCTGACACCATACACAAAAATAAACTCAAGATGGATCAAAGACTTAAATATAAGTCACAACACCATCAAAGTCCTAGAGGAGAACATTGGCAGGAAACTCTCAGATATCCCACGCAGCAATTTTTTCACTGACATATCTCCTAAAGCAAGGGACATAAAGGAAAGAATAAACAAGTAAGACCTTATCAAAATAAGAACCTTCTGCACAGCAAAAGAAAACATCAGCAAAATGAAAAGGAATCCAACCATATGAGAAAATATATTCACTAATGATACATCAGATAGAGGTTTGATTTCCAAGATATATAAAGAACTCACTCAAGTCCACCACAAGAAGACAAATGATCCAATCCAAAAATGGGCAAAGGACTTGGCAGGTGCTTTTCCAAGGAGGAGATACAGAGGGCCCAGAGGCATTTGAAAGGATGCTCAGCATCACTAGCCATCAGAGAAATGCAAATCAAGACCACCATGAGGTACCACCTCACACCAGTCAGAATGACCATCATAAACAGATCAACAAACAACAGGTGCTGGCGAGGCCGTGGAGAAAAGGGAACCCTAGTACACTGTTGGTGGGAATGCAGACTGGTGCAGCCACTGTGGAAAGCAGTGTGGAAATTCCTCAAAAAGCTGAAAATGGAACTCCCTTTTGATCCAGTGATTCCCCTGCTGGGAGTATACCCTAAGAACACCAAAACGCCAATACGAATGAACCTATGCACCTCAATATTCATAGCAGCACAATTTACAATAGCCAAGTTTTAGAAGCAGCCTAAATGCCCATCAGTAGATGATTGGATCAAAAAGTCATGGTACGTATACACAATGGAATACTGCGCAGCAGAAAGAAAAAAAGAACTCCTAAACTTTGCAACAGCATGAATGGAACTGGAGAGCATTATGCTAAGCATAATAAACCAGGGGGTGAAAGACAAATACCATATGATCTCACCTCTAAGTGGAACCTAACGAACAATACAAAGATGCAAGGAAAATAAGACCAGCAACACTGAAAGGAAAAGAAATCAACAGAGACAAGAGGGAAGGAGGGAGGGGGGTTGGGGAAAAGGAAGGGAAGGGGAAAGTCAAGGAACATATAGCAAGGACTCATGGACAAAACCAAAGGGGAAGAGCTGAGGGAGGGAAGGAGGGAGGGGGCAAGGGAGAAAGTGGTGCGGGGGAGGCAGAGACAAATGTATTTGAAAAAATAAATTAAAATAAAATTTAAAAAAAAAACAGGCAGACCGAAAATTTAGAAAAAGTTCAAATTGTGTAATAAGGTTTTTTATTATAGCAAATAAAATTTTTTATATTTCTGTTAATTTACTCAAGCTGTCCTTGAAAAAATAGTAAACAAGAATTAGTTAATATTTTCAAGGCAATTAAAAAAAATAGGTCTGTGTGGCAAAAAAATAAAAAATAAAAAAAGTTGAAGAGGAAATAAAGAGTTTCCCAAACCAAAGAAGGCTAAAAGAATACACCTTCACCAAACCAGCATTGTAAGCTATGCTAAAGCGACTGCTTTAAAAAGATGAAGAAAAAGAGTGAGAAAGAGAGGAACAAAAGTACAAAAGGGAAAGATGAATAAGTACCTATCAATAACTTTAAATTTAAATGGATTAAATGCTCCAATCAAGAGACATAGGGTACTGAATGGATAAGAAATCATGACCCGCACATATGCTGCCTACAAGAGACCCATCTCAGAACAAAGGACCTACACAGACTGAAAGTAAAGGGATAGAAAAAATATTCCATGGAAATGGACAGGAAAAAAAAAGTGGAGGTAGGAATACTTATATCAGACAAAGTAGACTTCAAAACAAAGGCCATAAAAAGAGACCCAGAAGGACACTTCATAATACTCAAAGGAAGAATCCATCAAAAAGACATAAATATTGTAAACTTTTATGCACCCAACATAGGAGCACCCAAGAACTTCAAGAAAAGACTTCAAGAGGGATATAGACGGCAGCACACTGAGAGTAGGGGATATTAACACCACACTGTCAACAATGGATAGATCTTCCAAACAAAATATCAGCAAGGATATTGTGGACCTGAACGATGCATCAGATAGAAAGGACTTAACTGACATATACAGAACCTTTCATCCCAAAGAAGCAAATACACATTCTTTTCAAACGTACAAGGAAAATTTTCAAAGATAGACCACATGATAGGACACAATACAAACCTCAACAAATTCAAGAAAATTGAAATTATAACAAGCATTCTCTTGGGCCACAAAAAAACATCTATTGGGGTGACATTGGTTAATTAAAATTATATAGGTTTCAGGTGTACAATTCTATAATAAATCAGCTGTATGTTGTATTGTGTGTTCACCACCCCAAATCAAGTCTCCTTTCATTACCATTTATACCTGCCCTCATCTCGCTTTCTCTCTGGTAATCACCATACTGTTGTTTTGTCTATGAAGGGATTTCTTGTTAATTTAATCATACTTGATCACTGATGATTTTTTTATTGTACATGCATAGAATTTCTCAATATATCTTTGAAATTTAATTTTGTTAGAATATATCTTTCTAGCATCTTGGTTATTGTTTTTCTTCCATTGGATGTAAAGTTAGAAATAGAGATAGAAGCACAGATATAAACACACTGAAAAATGTATACATCACTAGATATGCAGATAGATGATTACAAATAGGTAAATAGATAAAATAGATATCCAATGTGTATGTATTATAAAAATAAATAATTATTGTTAGAAATCTTATGAATGTATCAGTAAACAGCAATTAGATATGATTTTTTTCACTAAGCAATTCTAGGAATTTATCATATGAAAATAAGGGTATTTGTTGTAACATTAACAATGACAAAAATTAATAACCCATTAAATATAAAAAAAAAATCCTAAAATTCATATGGGACTACAAAAGACCCCAAATAGCCATAGCAATCTTGACAAAGATGAACAAAGTTGGAGGAATCTCACTACCTGATACCAAACTACACTACAAGGCTAGAGTAATGAAAACAGCATGGCACTGGCATAAAAACAGATGCATAGGTCCATGGAACAGAATAGAGAGCCCAGAAATAAGCCCATGCCCACCTGACACAGTCAATTAATCTATTACAAAAAAGGCAAGAACATACAATGGAGTAAAGACAGTTTATTCAATAAATGGTTTTGAGTAAAGTGGACAGATAATACAAAAAAAATTCAACTTGGCTATCTTCTTATACCACATATAAGAATAAACTCAAAATGGATTAAAGACTTAAATGTTAAGACCTGAAACCATAAAACTCTTAGAAGAAAATATCGGCAGTAAAATCTCTGAAACTGCTCTTAGTGATATTTTTTTTGGATATGTCTCTTCAGGCAAGGGAAACAGAAGAAAAAAAATAAACAAATGGGACTACATCAAACTAAAAAGTTGCTGCACAACAAAGAAAACCTTCGACAAAGTGAAAAGACAACTTACTGAACAGAAGATATTTGCCAATGACACATCCATTAAGGGACTAATATCCAAAATTTATAAAAACTCACACAACTAAACACCAAAAACCAAACAATCCCATTAAAAAATGGGCAGAAGACCTGAATAGACACTCTTCAAAAAGGACATAAGGATGACCAAGAGACATAAGATGCTCAACCATGCCAATCATCAAAGAAATGCAGTGATCCCTGGTTGGTGTGGCTCAGTAGGTTGAGCCCCAGCCTGTGAACCAAAGTCACTGGTTCGATTCCCAGTCAGGGCGTATATCTGGGTTGCAAGCCAGGTCCCTGGTTGGGGGTGTTTGACAGGCAACCAATCAATGTTTCTCTCACACATCAATGTTTCTCTTCCCCTCTTTTTCCCTCTCTCCCCCCTATCTAAAAGGAAATAAATAAAATCTTTTTTAAAAACCACAATAAGATATCACCTCACACCTGTCAGAATAGATATTATCAATAAATCAACAAATGCCAAGTGTGGGCGAGGATGTGGAGAAAAGGGAACCCTTGTGCACTGTTGGTGGGAATGCAGACTGGTGCAGCCACTGTGGAAAACAGTATAGAGTTTCATCAAGAAATTAAAAATGGAACTTCCTATAACCTAGAAGTTCCACTTCTGGGTACATATCCAAAGAATTCCAAAACACTAAACTGAAAAAATATATGCACCCCTGTGTTCATTGCAGCATTATTTACAATAGTCAAGGTACAGAAGCAATCTAAGTGATTATCAATAGATGACTGGATAAAAAAATGTTAGAACATATATACAATGGAATATAATTTGGTCATAAAAAAGAATGAAATCTTACCATTTGCAACAGCACGGATGGACCTAGAGGATATTATGTTCAGTGAAATAAGACAGAGAGAGACAAATACCATACAATCTCACTTATATGTGGAATTTAAAGAACAAAATAAATGAAGAAACAAAATAGAAACAGACTTACAGATAAAGAGAACAGATGGATGGTTACTCAAAAGAAGTGAGTTTGGAGGAATTTGTAAAAAAAAGGGGGGGAAGGGATTCAGAAGTACAAATTAATAGTTACAAAATAATCTTGAGATGTACAGTACAATATAGGAAATATAGCCAACAATCTTATAATAATTATGTATGGTGCCAAGTACATACTGGAAATATCAGGGGAAACACTTTTTTAAAGGTATATGATTTTCTAATCACTATGTTGTACACCTGAAACTAATACAAAATAATATTGAATGTAAACTGTAATTGAAAAATAAAAATTTTTAAAAAGTATATACGTAAAACAAGAAAAAGAATTGGTGTTTAATAAATACTGAATGAATGAAAAAGTAAACCTATGTGGAAGCAGCCTCTCATCCCTACTTTGTCTCTGATCCCAGCTTTCTATATTAATGTATGTGCATATACATATATGTATATATCTCTATATATGTATACATATGCATACATACATATATAAAGAGAGAGAGAGTCTTGCAGTTCACAAAGCACTTCTGCAAATGTCAGCTCATTCACTTCTTACAAAAACTCAGGCAGGGTACTGTTTTTATTTAATAGAGGAGGAAGCTGAACACCAAAGAGAACTAGTGATTTATTTTGGGTCACACAGCTCGTAACACCACACTCCAAATCATCATTTCCCTCTAACTCCAAGCACTGGCTCCTTTTCCCACACTGTGCTCCCTATTAAAACTACTTCAGTTTTTTTTCCTAATTCAGTATCATAAAAAGCAATGACCTATAAACTGTTGTTACTTATCTGCTGCCAGCCACCCTAATGCTTTCTGCTACCAGAGTTTAGAGAAAAGCCTTTCAGAGCCTCGTTTGCAGAAAGCTTGCCATTGAATGCTCTAGACGTTCTTGGACAATGAGGCAAGCCCATCTCTAATTCCACTGCTAAGTGTGATCTGCTTCCACTGGCTTCTGAGCCATAAGGATCACTTCTACCGCAGTCCTGTGTCTAATGCATCATCAGACACCATAAAGGAGAAAGGGACGCTGTTCAGCCTGGGCTCAGAGCTTACAGAGTGAGCCAAAGATACTGCCAGCACTGTTCCCTCCATCTCCCCCCCCTGCCACCAGCACCCAGGCATCCCTCCATCACTTTCCTAAGAACTGCAGCAATAACTCAAGTGGCATCGAACACTTTTTTCCCCCCTCCAACCCATTCTCCACCACTCACGCCTTCTGTGTATACTTGGGGCCCTTATTATTCAGTGTAATCCCCTAATTAGCAGTCTCAGCATCACCTGCCCACTTATTAGAGATGCAGAATCTGGGGCTCCACCCTAGACTAAAAAATTAGGATATGCACTTTAACAAAATCCTAGTAATTTATAAGAAATTGAAATATGAGAAGCACTACTCTAAGAAAAGACAAAGCAAGTAAACTTACTCCTGTCTGCTTGCCACACTATGCTGACCTTGGGTACCAGTTCTTCAGGTTAAGTTCTAACCATCTAGGACCAGCCCACCTGCTCACTTATTCCCCTAGCATATCCAATTCAGCTAGTTTTTGTTTAGGAAAATACCTTGGGCTACTTTATATTAAAATAAAAATAGCTAACAATACCTGCAAACAGCAGGCTCCAGTGGATTATTACTGAGAGAACACAGCAGTACCAAGAAAGTTTTAACATCAGGAAAATCTGGATTTGCATCTCAGCTCTATCAATACTCAGCTGTGAGAATCTCAGAACGTTAAACACTCTCTGAACTTCCATTTCTGCTCTGTAAAATGGGGATAGTGTCTGCCTTACATAGAGGGTAGACATACTACAAAATATCTTGCATACCGTGCCTAGCATATAGTAAGTATTCTTTCTTCCTTTTGAATAAATAAACTATGGTGTTACAAATAACTGAATTTCAAAATACTGTAGATGCAAATGAATTCCTCCGGCTGGTGTGGCCACATGGGAGACAATTTGGAGTAGATAAGTATTTCTTGTGAAATAAAATTGCATCTGGCAATCACCATCAGCTTAGTTGCACTGCACATCTCCCACCTGATAACTTCTCTTGCACTAACCTATACTTCAAAGCCTTCTGATTCAAATGCCTTTTTCTCTCTTCCTTGAAGAAAGTGTTTAATTGTCAAATAAAAAGGCCAAAATATTAGCAGTGGCAGAAGTAAGTTGAGATCTATATACCGCAATAGTTTGTATTTAGCACTTAATATATCATTTCAGCAATATCATCAATGTACAAATTATGAACTAGAATTGTTTTTATTATTCAATGTAGCTGGGAAAATTATTCTTTATCTGAGTTTTAAATTTGCAGTCTGACTTTACTTGAAGGAAATTAATTTGAAAAATCTAAATTAAAACATATGAAAATAATTTTTAAAATAATCAGACTAGATATGTTATAAGAATTAATAATTTTTTAAAAGACAGGAAAGTACAAAACATAAATGAAAAAAGTACATTTAACTAAAAGTTAACATTTTTGCCAAACAAGAAACAGCATAAACCAAGCTAAAAGTCAACCTACCACCTGAGAGATTTCCCAACACATGTAGTGAACAAAGTCAATAAGAAGACAAACAAATCAATAATGAATATAAACAAATATTATGAACATGAAATTCCCAGAAGAACAAACCCACCATCCAATAAACATGAAAAGATTTGTAACCTCACTAATAATCAAGGGAAACGCAAATTTTAAAAAAAGCTACCACATTATACTCCTGTAATGGACAAAAATATTGAAGTGTGACATTATCAAGTATCAGAAAGAAAACAGCATGACAGGAACCCTCTATCCCACTGATAGAATTGTCTAGTAAATTCACATGCCCACTTTGGAAAGCGTTCAAGCATTCTCCAGTAGCTTGAGAAGGAGGCAGCTGAAAGGCCTACACAGGTGGGCCTCATCTTCCCTATACCAGTGTTTCCCAGAGTGGCTACTGAGTAACAGCAGGACCCCTGGGAGCTTATTAGAAATGCAAATTCACCACCCCAGTCCAGACTTACTGCATTACTGAGGTGCATTTTAAGAAGTCCTCCAGCAGATTCTGACATGTGCGCAAGATTCAGAAACACAGCCCCAGAGAAACTCTCACACAAGTTCTCACCTGTTTCAACAGGATATTTTGTCAGGATGTTAGGGACATGTTTCATGACAGATTTTCTGGGAAGCCTGTCTGACAGACCTTGGTTCACTGCAAGACAGAGTGTCGCTGGAAGTCAAGGGACAGTGTGCAGACAATCAGGTTTCCTCAAAGTACATATTTGCACAAAGAGGTACATACAAGGATGTAGATAAAAAATTAAACATTTAGCACTGGCCAAGTGGCTCAGTTGGTTGGAGCATTGTCCCATATACCAAAAGGCTGCAGGTTCTATTCCTGGTCAGGGCACATACCTATGGTTGAGGTGCATACAGGAGACAGTCAATCGCTGTTTCTCTCTCGCATGCATCTCTCTCTCTCTCTTTCCCCCCTTCCTCTCTTTCTAAAATCAATAAATGTTTCCCCAGGTGAGGCCTTAAAAAAATAACATTTAAAAGTAAACAGCTGCCAACAAAAGAATGGGTACAATGGTACATTATACAGCAGTTAAATAAAGTAGATATATGTGAATCAGCAGGGATAAATCTTAAAATATAATGGTGAATGAATAAAAGCAAGTTGCAGGATTACATCTATAGTATGATACTATTTAACATTAAGTTCAAGTCTCACCCCCCAAAAATGATGTAGTTTTTGCATAAATAAACTTCTGTATGAAAACATCAGAAATGTATATCTGGGAAGCCCATCTACTGATCTCTAGATAATGCTTATCTGTAGGCGAGAAATGAAAGAAATGGGATGGAGGAGTACAAAGAGAACACCAGCTATAACACTTTGTGCTTTTAAAAAGCTATCACACATATGTTAAAAGGTTAATATTTGTTAAATTGGGATTGAGGTAAAATAAATTACTTAAAATATTATTGAATATTCTTGTGCATATTTAGAGAATTTCATAATTTTAAAATTTAAAAGTAGTACTTTATATTTGTGAATACTTTTTTTTTAATTAATTTATTTACTTTTTAAATACATTTGTCTCTGCCTTCCCCCCACTTCTTTCCCTGTACAAGAAAAAATTTTTCAAAGTCACAGCCTCAAGAGTTAGAGCTCACCCTAATCCCAGCTTCACTGGGGCATAATTGACAAATAAAATTTGTATATATTTAAGATATTAAGATACTTGATTTTGATATACATATACATTGGGAAATTATCACCACAATCAAGCTAATTAACACATCCATCACCTCACACAGTTACCACTTATTTATTTATGTGTGTATTTATTTTTTTGTGGTGAGAACAGAATCTACAAGAGGTAAAGCTTTTTAAAACTGAATCTTTGTGACATCTAGTGGTAGCAAGAATAGTTACAATTTAGTTACAACTAGAATCACCTTTGATTCAATGTATTATTAATATCTGAATTCTACGTTTAATTAAATTGTCACAAAATTTAAATGCTTGCGCTTTTGTTTTTATTCGTGTTTTCAGCGGTATATACTTGAATATTTTTAGTAGGCACAACACTTTGGAATAGGTTATCTTGCATATATTATGTGGTTCAGCCACTGGTCTCCTGAACATGTATTATGTCATTTGTAGAGTCCTCCAGACAATGCCCCCTCCCCTGTCCCCCTCCTCTGCCACCCTACTTGCTGGATCAGTGAGAGCAGCAGGAGGAAGTTCTGAGTGTCTCCCTTACATCCTGCTGTACACACAGCTGGCTAGATGTCTCTCCCTGCCCCAGGCCTGTACCTCTGCATGATCTTTCTAAGCCTTATATGGCCCCACCATTTTTCCAAGTCCCAGGCTCTTCCTATGTCCTTTACATCCATACAATCACCTTCCAAGTCAACTTATGGAAGGTGTCACGCCCACCATTGTTTTCTTTTTTCTTTTCTTCTTTTTTTATTGTTGACACGATTACAGATGTCCCCATTTTCCCACTATTGTTTTCTTTTTATCTTCAACTAAACTGTGAATGACTTGAGAGTAGGAACAATGTCTTGCACATAAGTTCCCCTGAGAACCTAGTACTGTTCTTGGCATGTACTAGGTACTCATTAAATGTTCATTAAATGAATTTCCACTGCCACAACACAGGTTCAGACCTTCATCACCTGAACCCTAGGCAACAGCAATAGCATCCTAAGCCCAAACCACCCTTAATACCATCATTTAAGCATCTTAAAATATCTCTTAGCAACATAGCACCATTTTCTCATCTTCCATTCCCAATAAAGTTGTTAAACGTACAATCCTCATTTCCATTCTTGTTTGTCACCAGATACTGTCTAAACTTCTTAGCTTAGAATTTAATATGCTTCACAGTTGGATCCAGATCTGCATTCTTGAACTCTCCTTTCACTACATCTCTGCACGGACTAGTCTTCAAGTGTTGTGCCCTCATCCCCTCCTTTGTTTCTCTGCTTCCCTCGTCCTGCCCACCCACAATCAATTCTGTACCTTGTTTTTTGGGGGTTTTTTCTGGTGTGTTTTGGTCCTGCACTTCCATGAAGCTATAAGTGAGTTCTCTCCGTGTAAAAAGTCAAGCACTAACTACCGAACTGGTCATTTGGAGCCTTCATCAGTATTTACCTTCTTGCCTGTGCCTTTGCTCCACAACTGGAAGAGGGTTTCTCAAATCTACTGACTACCTCTCGCCAGTGAGTGCACTAAAAAACGAGCTGTCCTCAGAGGGGAGACAAATAAGAGAGAGAGATGTTGAAATGAGGAAAACTAGGTAAATGGTAAACAGCCACTGGGGGGCCTGCCTCGTCGCCATCCCTGGCCTGACTTCCTGTAGCAGCGGGCAACCCAGCTGGAGGAAGCATTGGCTGCCATGACGAGTTCTGGCGATGCTGCGTGCATCTGCTGGCTCCTCAAGTCGCCCCTCCCTCACCCCAGCGCTATGCCTGGCGCAAGCGCCCAGTTTGTGCTCCCGCGGGGCCATATGAGTGGCAACCCTGACGTCTTGGAGTTGTACAGCAACAAACACTCAAGCAAGTCCACTCCTGTGATAGACCTCAGCAAGTGCGCGACGTGAAAGCATGCGGGTCGCGGCTTCGTTCCAAAGGAATTTCAGGATAATTTCATGTTCAGTGTTACTACTTCTCATACATTCTATCTGGTAGCTAAGACCAAGGAAGAAATGCAGGTGTGGGTGTACAGCATCACTCAGGTCTGCAACGTAGGCCACCTGGAGGGTGGTGCAGAATCCATGAGAGCCCCTCCCTTACATCCTCCTCCCTCCAGCCACCCCTGCCACATGGCCCATGCTGTCAGCTCCTCTTTGCCAAGAGATGGCCAAAGCTCTAACACCATAGTCAGTGAGGAAACCAGAAGTGAGTCAGAGTTTCCCTTCCTTCCTGATTATGTGATTCTGTCCAACTGTGAGACTGGAAGACTGGGGTCATGCCAGTTTACCCACCAGATGTGACAGCCGGTCACACTCAGATGTCCACTGGAACAGACTTCATTCAATGATGCTTTTGTTGGCTGCCTACAGCCGCTGCCCTACATTAATTCTGCCCACCCCTCCTGCCATGGGAATGGATCTCAAGAGGCACCTTACTACACAAGGCCTCAGGCTTCCCTAATCTGGAATAGAGTTATCAATGGGCCACCCAGGGACTACTTTTCGTCACCATTGCTGGAAATTTCCTTAAATCCCACCATTCAAGTGGATAAAAACCAAGTTCCTTGTCCTATGGGGTAAAAGAAGCAGACGTTGTGTCTAACATGCTGCCTTCCCACTCCCTTAAGTGTCTCTCTGAACAGCAGCAAAAGGAGCAGCTCCTGTGGAGTGGGCACAACAGCATCAAGAAACCAGAATGCACCATGGCACCAAGAAGAATCTCTCTCTCTAGGTTAGATAACATGAGACCGTGGAAAGCTGATAATGTAGAAAGCCAGTCTTTAAGATGCTGAGACAAATGACATAGTTTAAATTTGCCATGTAGGTTCTCTTCAATGTGCCCCACAGCTTCAGCCAGTGATGAAGACAGCTACATGCCTATGGCCCCACTGGCCACCATCTCTGGGCTCAGATCTCAGTGCAGCTCTGATGACTACATACGAATGAGCTCACGAAGCATCTCCAGCCCACTGCCTGAGCTACCTGAAGACCTGGAACGTCCCCTAGTGCATAAAGATCTTATTTCTCAGAAAAAATCATGGCCGCCTCCCCTAGACCTGAGAAATCTTTTTACCATCCAGGAACATGCATCTCTAACCAGGACCCACACTGTGCCTTGCAATTGGGCCAGCTTTCTCTCTCCAGGAAAAAAGAAATGGTACTAATTATGCAAGATTTTTTAGCCAATTCTGTTTCCAGAGAAGAGGAAGAAAGCATCACACAAATGGAGAAACACTGAACAGTCAACTCCCTGAATAGTGGTGCTCTGATGTGGACAAAGAACTTCAACCTAGATTATTTAGCCCTGGATTTCAATTAATCATCAACAGACACTGTACAGCAGAATATTCTCCATTCAGAACAAAGAATATGTCCAAGTGGATGAGCAGAAGACACAAGCTCTCCAGAGCATAAAACAGGAGTGGATCAATGAGAGGCAATCCAGAGAGAGGGAGAGTGAAACATCAACTCAAGAGAGAAGCATCGATTGATTGCCTTCCAGTACGCACCAGACCAGAGCTGGAATTGTATGTGCCCAGAGCAGAGATCAATCCTGCAACCTAAGCATGTGCCCTGACCAGTAATTGAACCTGCAACCTTTTGGTTATAGGATGACACTCCAACCAACTGAACCACACTGACCGGGACAAGGGTTTGAGGTTTTTCACTAGAATCACACTGATGTTCAACACAACTGAGATCCAGAGAGAATGTGTAATTCCCATTCTTTGCAAACACCTTTGGGAGCAAAGACCTGTTTGTACACATTAAATGGGAAAGAGAAGGAAGCAGTGTCCTCCCAGAGGTGGCTCTGAGGGAGTCCAGCCCCTGCCCCCACCCCTACCTGTCACAGAAGTGTCCTTCTCTGGCCACACTTGCCCATGCCCAGCACCTCAGGGAATTGGCTCCACAGTTACAGGAGACAGAAGCAGAGGATTCCACAGCCACAGACTGGGATGTAGAAAACTCCATTCATTCAGACAGGATAGGAACAATAAAAGCAATACTTAAGAGAATATTTTTCAGAGTTTGGTTAAAAATCTCTCCAATGGTGAATTTGTAGTGTAGACTGAAGCCGATATTACTAACTGGCAGGAAAACAGCATTTGACTCCAATACCTGAAATTGACCTCTCTCTTGTACTTCCATGGAAATTATAAATGTTCCTAGCAGCAAAGCCCCAGGAGATCATCTTGTCCTAGCACCTGAAGACATGGTTGAAGAGATCAAGACCAGCAATGGTGGGAGAATCTGCACTCCTTACACTGCAGGCTACAGCAGACAAATCATTTCTATCTCCCAAAGAAAGGCAATCCAAGTGATGGGACAGTGAGTCTGGGGCTCTGTGATAACCATATCAGATGACACCAGTGGCTCTAAGGACATAATGGTTTAAGCAGCTACCTGTGGCTGGGTATTCTGTTCCTGTTGGCCTTTTTCCACAATGTTTTTGTGGGCATTATATCCTCTCTTCCTCTAAAAGACCTTGGAAGCTCCGGTGGAAAGATACTGTTGCTCCCACTTTGAAGAAAAGAAAACTGAAAATCAGAAGAGGGCACGCTTTGCCCAAGATCACTCATGGATCCAAGACAGGTTTAGAACAGAGAGCTGGCCAGGGTGCCCATTGCAGTCTCATTCTACCATCTCACACTGACTCTGAGGATTTTGAGGAAATCAATCAGTTTGGTCAGCCTCGGAGTCCTATGGGTGACATGTGCAGACATGAGATGGGTCATCATCTCCTCTCCCTTTCATAGAATTTTGAGCAATTGCTTTTATACTTGAAAGGTATGTGTGACAAGCCAGGATTTTTTGCGTGGTGTTCAAATGGGGAACTCTGACATAATCAGTAATTACCATCAGAAATAACTCCTAACAGTGGTGTAAAATCCATTCTTGGATTGCACAGTGCTCTTGCAATGTGTTTCCCATGAGCAGGCTAATGCTGGCAAAAGAACTTTTGCTAACTTGGGAAGGTACAAATTGTCCCTGGCTATCCTATGCTGCACTCAGGCTTTTCGGTGATAAAGAGTCATGACCAGGAAAAAACCACAAACAAACAAAAATCAATGAGGTGCATTTTCAGGTTTCCTGGCTAATTTTTCCCTCTGCTTTATAGGGTACTGGGGTTCAGGAGATGCAGATGAAAGTCTCATTCAGGCATGGGATTTTACTTGATACTTCTTCCTGATCCTTCTGAGCACTTGTGGCTCAAAGACAGATCTGAACAATGGGGAATTAAGTAGTCACTGCTCCAACATATCGACTGACATTGTATTCTTTATATGAGGATGAATCAAATAGGCAGGCAGGTCTATGACAGTCAGGGTTACTCAGGGCAGTTGTAGACTTTGCTGCATGGGTTGGGGATTTCAGAATGCCCCAAAGGTAAGTAAATGCCAAAGACTTGGTTTTTCAGATCATAAAAGAAGTAATTTTGATGTTAAAAGCAGCAGGATCTGGTAACATTATATTCTTCTGGGAGCAAGGTGGGGGAAAATTGCTGAATTGAGCCCTTAGTGGGGGCAGACAGAGCAATAAGGGGCTCCCGTCACCCTGTGGCCAGCTCCATGTCACCACACACAGAGGCTGGAGACTGTGAAGAACTGCCTTCTTCCCTAAGTGACTTGCAAAGGGTCAGAGAGCCTCAGACAAGAATCTAGAGCTGCAGTAGTCCAGTTCCCATAGATGGTAGCCTCCTCATATGTGAGGCACCCGTGTTTAGACCATTGAGTACCTGATACAGGCCAGTGAAGGAAAATTGAATGCCCAAAGGTCAAGAACTACACCAGATTGAAAATGGAGTGGAAAAGAAAATACAGCTGAAATTATGTTGATAGTGAAATGTCATTCAATTGGCAAAAGAGAAAATCTATCTCTATAAAGCATTTCCAGAGACACATTTATTGCAGAAAGCAATATATACTTCAGTGGTATGACTCATTTGGAAGTGATTAATTAGGGATTTAAAAAAATGGGTGTTTTCACCCTCATTTCAAGGGTGTATGCAGTTATGCCCTGCTTTGATAAAACTGCTAATGGATGGCTACTCAAAAGCATAATGATTCAGGGATACAAAGTACAGGTAGTTTTTGAGCTGATGGGAGCATATGCTCCTGAAAAAGTCACCAGAAGTCAAAATGATGCTGGCCAATCCTGTTGTTGGTAGGTATAATCCATGTGTAACAGAGGGTTATGATTGACCAGGTTCTGAGATTTTTTTTTTTAACAGAAATCATCTCAGATTCCATTTCAAATCAAGTGCATATGGTTTGTGTGTGCAGGGCATAGGGTACTCCTCCCTGGAGGATCTGGGAATCAACATAACAGGACAATGCAGCAATTAATTCCCCATTGTTTTCTGCGGTTCCTTTTTGTTTTGTTTCTTTCCATCTTGTTTTGCTAGGAAATTCTTCCACTCTTGGAGCTGCGCAATACAGAAGGGGATACTGAGGGTCTCAAGCCTACAAGTCCCTAAGGCCACAAGCCCACAAGGCCTTTGGGAGTTTAGTTTTTCTGGAGAAGGGATGTGCCCTGAGGTCCAGCACATGGCCTGGCTGCAAGGGCATGAAGTGAGACTGTAGGAATCAGTGTCCAGACCATCACACTGAGGAGCCACAATCGACCCAATCCTGGCCTTTAGATCTGAGTTGAGACTGAAGGCTCCCCTAAGGCCTGATGTTATCCTCTCAAGGCCTCCTCAGTCCCCATTTATTCCATCTTTGTACCCACAATCATGCTGATTTTAGAATTTCATTGTGTTTTTACTATTTCATTTCTGGCATAATAAAAGTCTTATAAAGAGGGGGCAAAGAGCCATTGATTGAAATTGGGATAAGCCCTTATAATCTTTAATTGGAAGATAGAGAGATGGCTCATATTTCTGAATAATGTGTTAAACCAAGTTGATCTGTAATATTTTGACAAGAGCCAGGAGACAGTGACAGCAGAAGAGTGACTAGGTAAGACACCCATTACCTGTGGCTTCAGAAAATGAGAGAAAGCAGAGCAAGCATTAGGCTCACTGTATTGCACTAAAAGTATGATAACCACAAAGGGTGAAGAATGGCACCCACATTATAAATTGGGCCCTTGAAATATAATGAAGATACTGATGATACTAAAGAAGAAAGAGAAAAAGCTTCTAGGAAAATGAAGTCATCTCTGTTTCAGACATAGCTATCTTTGAATGCTCTTAGTATACCCAGATACATTCAATAGTTAAAATATGTCAAACAGAACTGGGCAACAAGACCAGCCCCAGCACTTTTCAGCTGAACAACTCTGAACAGTTACTTTAGGAAACTTCGTTTCTCCAGACATTCAAACACAGGCTCATTTCACAATCCCCTAAACTCACAGTAGAGCCTTTGGCATTCATCAGTGCTCAGTGTTTGTTCACTTCTCTCTTCTTCACAAATTCCCTACCTGACTCTTTCCCACCCAGTCACAAGCCCCCTCTGTCTTGCCTCAGTCCTTATAGTATGTGTTTAAGCTGGACAATGGCATCAGCCCTGCTCTTAATTTAGAGGCATGCTCCTTGGTAGGACCACAGCGCTTCCTAAACTCTGACTCCTTGGCTGGGCCAAATCCTTGCAAAGTTCTCTCCCAGGAGCTATGCCCTACACTAACTCCTCTCCTACCTTGACCTCCCCCACTCCCACCCTATCTCTGTTCCTGGACAAGAATCAGTTTGAATAAGCCCACTCACCTCCTTCCCTAGAGCCACAGTGCTCTCATCAACAGTTAGTGAGCATGGAAGCCAGCCACTCCATAGCTGCTGTCACTTGACTCAAGGCCCTGTGGGCTTGTGACAGTTTACCAATCCTCAGTTGTAGGGTACCTCCATTACCCATTGACTCTGTTCTACCCGTGTTTGTTATGGGCAATTAGAGAATGTAATTTAAGAGTTCTGTCTGATGAGATCTCTACTTACCTAGCACAGTATCTAGCATGTAATAGCAGCAGTAGTAGCAACAGCTTCACAGCTTATTGAGTGCTTACTAAATGTTTGGCACTGCTTGGAAAGCTTCACATGAATTACATCATTTAATCTTTAAAAAAAAATCCTCACCTGAGGATATGTTTATTGATTTTTGGTAGAGGGGAAGGGAGGTTAGAATGGAGGGAGGGAGGGGCGATAAGAGAGAAAGAGAAACCTCAATGTGAGAAAGAAACATTGATCAGCTGCTGCCTGGACCATGCCCCACCCAGGGATCAACCAGTGATCAACCAGAGATCAACTCAGGATCACACCACAACCTATTGGCATAGGGGAAGATGCCTCCACCAAATGAGCAACACTGTCAGGGCTAAAGAATTTAATCTTCATAACAACCCTAAGCAGATGAGAAAATTGAGGCAGAGCAGGCTCATAAAGTGTTTTTAGAATAAATAAACTTCAAGTGGACCCACAGAGTTGTCCAACAATCATTTACTCATTTATTACCCTGCCAGATATTTTAAAATTAACCCTCATTCAAGTACCTGACCAACCTCTGCCCTCCTTTCCTTTACCAAGAGGATCAGAGGTATATATTGAAAATTCTCCAATGCACCACTATCCCAAATGTTAATCTTCTGCACTCAAAGTGTCTTTCTCTACACCTTCTCCTCTCTTGTGACAGATTGGTAAACTGTCACAAGACCACAGGCCCTTAAGTCAAGTGACAGCAGCAATGGAGTGGGTGGCTTCCAGCATCACTATTGGTGACAGCACTGTGGTTCTAGGGAAGGAGGTGAGTGGCCTTATTCAAAGCACTCTGGGGATTCCCTGGAAGTGAGAAAGAAGGATCCCCATAGTGCTTTTGTCCCTCTGTAATTTTGTCCCACATCCAATTTTTCCAGAGCCCTGCTCAAACCCTCTGGAGCCACAACTTCAGTCTTATCTCTCAATTCTCCAAGTGCCCTATTGCCAAAACATGAAGAGAACTTCTTTTCTCCCCACAAAAGGAACCCCTTCTCAGACTCATTACATCAAGTCACTCTCTCTTCATCACCTAATTTCTCCAAAGAATAGCTTTACAATTTTTTTCCCTTATTTACCAAAATTCATGCCCTTAACCACATGGTCTGAATTTCACCTCCTTGTCCTAATGAAAACTGTAAAAAAGTCCACAAGGCCAACACAGGTCTTCCCACATGTTGCTCCCATGTCTCAAGTTCCCCATGTCCCATGTCCCATGGGAACCTTTGATGCTGATATCCAGAGCCTCCGTGAGCTGGTTCCTAACAGCCCCTCTAGGCCTATCTTTGGTTGGTTTTCTTCACATTCCCATGGGTTTCACAGGTTCAAAACTTACCTCTCCTTTACAGTTCTTCTAATGTTCTCTCCCATGAAGCTTTCTCAGATCATGTCCTCCTCTATATGTTTAGCTCCTATTTGAACCAATTAATAGTTCTTCATACAGTCCTGGTTAGTGTGGCTCAGTGGATTGAGCACCAGCCTGTGAACCAAAGGGCCACTGGTTCGATTCTCAGTCAGGGCACATGCCTAAGTTACAGGCCAGGTCCCCAGTAGGGGGTGCAAGAGAGGTAACCACACACTGACGTTTCTCTCCCTCTCTTTCTCCCTCCCTTCCCCTCTCTCTAAAAATAAATAAATAAAATCTTTTAAAAAATAGTTCATACACACTGCCTCATATTTTATGTGCATACTAGTTGTCTTTTTCAATTATGCAAAAGCTTCATAAGGGCAAAAGTTAAGGCTTATTCTTATATTCCCATAGTAACTAGCATTGCCAGGACTGAAACAAGACAAACAGTGTGCCTAGGGAGCAAAATTTAAAAGGTACTCATTCTCAGTTTCATGTAATTGCAGAGTCAGCACTTAAATTTGGTACCTTATTTGCCTTACCCTGGTCCAGCCCTGGTAACTTGTGATGTCCTTTTGACAAATATTAAGAATGAATGAACCTATAAACCAGTGAATCACTAAGATGATAGTGTACACTGGTTGATGATTATTTATCTTTGGATGGAAATAATGGGACATAATAGACATATAATGTAATCATAAAAAGTGATTCTAAAATTGACTGTGGTGATGGCTGTACTATTCTGAAGGTACTAAACAACCAATGAATTGTAAATTATTTATTTTAGCCACACTAGGAACAACCTGAGGATGAAACCAATAGAGGAAAAAGGCAGAGCCAAGAGAAAGCCAAGTGAAGCGAGCTAGAACCTTGAATTATTGTGCTTAGATTTTGACTAGTGAGATCAATATTCATCTGAGATTCAGCCAAAAGCATATCTATTGCACTTTTATTTTGATGGTCTATTTTATCTCCTTTTGCAATGAGAAAAATATGGTTTAATTACTTATGTTTAGATCTTTTATATCCCCCAATTCTTTCATCCATTTCCCCCTCCTCTTCTGTTACCCTCATCTTCCATGAGACCAGATCAGCAAGAAAATTAGAATACTTCAACCAAGCCCAGGGTGTCATCTAGCAAAAGTATGTCTGCCCAAACGGTAGCTATCCCTACTCCTACCATTAGGTGGGTCTTGCTGCCATGGCCAAGAAATTCTAAGGCCTAAATACAGACTCAGTGTAGCTGTCTGCCCAAAGAATACAGCTGTACCCCAGTCCTCATGGGCAGTGGCCATCTGCTCTATCTATGAGTCATCTCCCTGCTGGACAGAACCTGCTTCCCATATGCAAATCTGTTCCTTTGATACCCTGATCACCTTCTGAATCTCCATGAGGACTCTCACCCCAAGGGTTGAACCTGTTTCATCTTTTTTACCCATTCTACTACCTTTCTATTATGGGAGCACTTCAAACAAGACTATCCCCTGCCCCAGAATCACAGCACTTCACCCTTTAACTACTCAACATTCACAGACTCTTGCTGTCAAATCCCAGCACCAGGCTGCACCCTTTGGAGTTGGACACAAGGTATGCTGAGCCCAAGAGACCTCTGAGCATGTTCTCCACCCCACCCTTGTTTGATGGTGCCCACATAGGTTGAAGCTGAAGCCTGGAAGAAGGCTGTGTTCTCTTGTTCCCTTAGACACTCTTGCCCAGGTGGAGTGAATGCAGGTCATCCATGCTTGGGGCACAGTGCCTGGTAGTCTGTCTGACACAGAAGTCAACTCTACAGGGCATATTAGACTTATTTCTCAAATATGTACAGAACTGATAACACAAGATAACATTTTTAAAATTTTTAAGTATATTTTATTAATTATGCTATTACAGTTGTCTCGATTTTTTCCCCCTTTGACTCCTCCACCCAGGATCCCCCTTCCCTCCAGCAATCTCCTCCCTTAATTCATGTCCATGGTTAACGTGTGTAAGTTCTTTGGCTTCTTCTTTTCCTATGCTATTCTTAAAATCCCCCTGTCTACTTTTTTCCTACCAATTATGCTTCTTAATCCATGATACTTTTCCATTATTCTCCCCCTTCCCCATCCCAGCTGATAACCTTCCAAATGATCTCCATACTTGTGATTTTGTTCCTGTTCTGGCACTTTGCTTAGTTAGTTAGTTAGTTAGTTAGTTGTTAGTTAGTTAAGATTCAGTTGTTGATAGTTGTGAATTTGTTGTTTTTTTTAATATTCATGGTTTTGATTTTCTTTTTCTTAAAAATGTCCCTCTAATATTTGATGTAATAACGGCTTGGTGATGATGAGCTTTATCTTGTCTGGGAAGCACTTTATCTGCCTTTCCATTCTAAATGACAGATTTGCTGGACAGAGTAATCTAGGTTGTAGGTTCTTGCTTTTCACTACTTTGAGTATTTCGTAGCAGTACCTTCTTGCCTGCAAAGTTTCTTTTGAGAAATCAGCTAGTAACCTTATAAGAACTCCTTTGGCGATGACTCTCTGCTTTCTTCTTGCTGCTCTTAAGATTCTCTTTTTATCTTTAACCTTTGGCATCTTAATTATGATATGTCTTGGTGTGGTCCTCTTTGGGTCCAATTTATTTAGGACTCTCGGTGCTTCCTGGACTTGTATGTCTATTTCCTTCACCAAATTACAGAAGTTTTCTTTCAGTTTTTTCAAATAAGTTTTCAATTTCTTGCTTATTCTCTTCTCCTTCTGGCATCCCTATCGTTCGGATGTTTGCACATTTGGAGATGCCTCAGAGGTTCCTAAGCCTATCCTCATTTTTTTTTTGAATTCTCACTTCTTCTTTTGTTCTGATTGAATGGTTAGCCCTTCCTTATGTTCCAAATCATTAGTTTGAATCCTAGCTTTCTTCCTTTCTCTGTTGGTTTCCTATGGATTATTCTTTATTTCACTTAGTGTGACCTTCATTTCTACCTTTAATTTTGCCATGTTCAAGGAGTCCTCTGAGCACTCTGATATCCAGTGTTTTGAATTCTGCGTCTGGTAGGTTAGTCTATTCACTGTATCACTTAGTTCTTTTTCTGAAGTTTTGTTCTCTTCTTTCATTTGGGCCATATTTCTTTGTTTCCTCAATTTGGCAGCCTCCTGGTGTTTGTTTTTGTATATTAGGTGGAGCTGCCTTTACTCCCTGTCTTAGTAACATGGCCTATGTAGAAAAGGCACCTGTAAATTGTGTGGGGCAGAGCCTTAGGTAATTGCCAGGGCAGGGCAACCTGCTTCACTGCTTTTTGGCTCTGTGCAGGTACTAGGATACTTAGAGAAGGGATGATTTCACTGCCTGGCTTCTGGAGGTCTGCCCAGCACTCAATCTGTTTCCAGCAACTTCACCCCCCTCCCATCTGTGACTGGCACACTTCTAGCTGCTGCCTTTGTGGTGAATCCCAGAGTGGGTGGGTTTGCATACATTCTAAGTCCACATGGGCCCTTAAAGTGGCAAAACTCTGGCAGTTTATTCCACTGCCCCAACCCCCACTGGTTTTTACAGCCAGAGGTAATGAGAAGTTATCTTCCCAGTGCTGTTAACCCTGAGCTGTGTGGTCTGTCCTGGGGCTGGGATCACTTGATCCCAAGGCATCCCTCCCAATGTTTATCCACCATATGTGAATGTGGACCATCCATTCTGCTGCCACAGCCGCCTGTCGGTGCCACTCTGCCTCTCAGCCTGTCATCGCCTATCTTCATGATTCCACCCCTCTCACCCATCTGGATGAATGTGGCTTCTCTAAATTCTTGGTTGTCAGACTTCTACACAGCTCAATTTTCTAACGGTTCTGGGAGTTACTTGTTTTGAGAACTGGTTTTAATTCTTTCTGTACTTGCACAAGGAGGCAAAGTGTATCTACCTACAACTCTATCTTGACTGAAAGTCCACAAGATAACATTTCTTTTAAATAAACCAATGTTATTTTTCCCATTTTCTCTTCCCATTTAAGAATCTAGGCTGTCCTGTTCTCTTATCTCAGTAAAGGTATAACCAAAAGCAGATTTTTTAAAGAGCCTCTTCCCTAAAGCCAACAAAACAACTTTCTGGGTTGTGCTCTGGTGTAGTAGCTTCAGACCACACCAGAGCACAACCTAGATCACCTCTGTGAACAATGCACCTAAAAGGTAGACTCAGCAGGCATCAGTTTCACTAACATGAATCCAGCTCCACAGGGTCAGCCCCTGCACAATAGCTTCTTCACTGAAGTCATGGTCATTTCTCACAGCCAATCAGTCTGGAGGTTAGTCCCACCAACTGATGTATCAACAGTAATCAAGGCTCAACTACAACAGAAGGGTACCAACAGCCCATCCAAAGGACACCCCAGGAACACTTAGCCCAAGTGACCAGAAAGACTGAGCCTCAGGACTCCTACTTTGTAAGTCCTCTCTACCAATACCAGGAGACATAGCAGCTCTACCAAATACATAGAAACAAATACAGTGATTTGGCCAAAAAAAGGAAACAAAGAAACATGTCCCAAATGAAAGAACAGAAGAAAACTAAAAAAAAAATAATTAAATAAAATGGAGACAAGCAATCTACTAGATGAAGAATTCAAAATACTGATTATAAAGATGCTCAATGTACTTAGGGAAAGACTGGATTGCCTCAGAAAGCTTTAGCAAAGAGATGGAAAATATTAAAATGGAGAGAGAGAACATAAAAAGAAGAACCAGCTAGAAATGAAGAATACAGTAACTGAAATGGGTACATTAGAAGGAATCAAAAGATTAGAGGAAGCAGAGAATTGAATCAGTGATTTAGAAGATAAGGTAGTGGAAAACACCCATCAAAACAGCTAAAAGAAAAAATTTTAAAAATTAGGATAGTTTAAGGGGCTTTTGGGACAACATCAAGCATAACAACATTTGCATTGTGGGGGTACCAGAAGCAGAAGAGAGAGAACAAGGGATTGAAAACCTATTTGAAAAAAAAGAATGACTAAAAACTTCCCTAAGCTGGTAAAAGAAATAGATGTACAATTTCAGGAAGCACAGAGTCCCAAACATGACAAACCCAAAGAGGCCCACATGAAGACACATCATAATTAAAATAGCAAAGGTTAAAAACAAAGAGAGGATCTTAAAAGCAGCAAGTGAAAGTCAGTAAGTTACCTAAAAGGGAGGTCCCATGTCAGCTAATTTCTCGACAGAAACATTTCAGACCAGAAAGGACTGTTGTGAAATTTTCAAAGCAATGAAAAACAAGAACTTACAATAAAAAATATTGGGTTGTCCAAATGGTTCATTCAGTTTTTAAGTAAAAATAAATACACATTTTTCATTTTCACCAATAACTCTACTGAACAATGTATGAGCCATTTTGTTCCACTATCTTCTGCCATCTTTCAGGCAGCTTTGTAACCCCATCTTCCAAAACTTTTTATCTTTTTGAGCAAAGAACTGTTCGAGATGTCTTTTGTGGTCTTCCAATGAATTAAATTTTTTTTTCCATTAAGTGAATCTCATAAAGGCCGAAATAAATGGAAATCTGAAGGTGCAATGTCTGGTGAATTCAGCAGATGAATCAGAACTTCTTAGCCAAGCTGTAACAGTTTTTTCCTGGTCATTAAAGAAACATGCAGTCTTGTGTTATCCTGACGGAAGATTATGCATTTTCTGTTGACTAATTCTGGACACTTTTTGTCAAGTGCTGCTTTCAGTTGGTCTAATTGGGAACAGTACTTTTTGGAATTAATCATTTGATTTTTTCCAGTCCCACCACATACACAACATCACCTTCTTTGGATGAAGACTGGCCTTTGGTGTAGGTGGTGGTGGTTCTTTCACTTGCCCCATGATCTCTTCCATTCCACTTTATTGTAAAGTATCCACTTTTCATTGCCCATTACAATTCCTTTTAAAAATGGAACATTTTGATTATGTTTAAGTAGAGAACCACATGTGGAAATATGGTCAAGAAGTTTTTTTCACTTAATTTATATGGAATCCAAACATGAAAGCAATTAACAAAACCAGGCTGGTGCAAATGATTTTCATCTCTTCATTTGGATATTTTGAGTATGTCAGCTATCTCTTGCATCGTATAACATTGATTGTTCTTGGTTAATGTCTTGGTTTGATCACTATCAACTTCAGTTCACCTACCTGACCATGGAGCATCGCCCAGCAAGAAATCTCCAGCATGAAACTTCAGAAACCATTTTCAACACATTTGATCAGTCACAGCACCTTCTCCATATATTGCTTAAATCTTTTTTTGCATTTCAGTTGTGTTTTTTACCTTTCTCAAAATAATAAAGCATAATATGCCAAGAAAATAAGCATAAAATACTTTTCTTCCATCTTCAATATTAAAATGGCTACACAAAAATTCACTAATTTTGATGTCTTTTTTAAATGCATGCTGATATGGCATCTGTCACAATACAATCAAACAATATTGTTTCGAATGAAGTTAGACAACAAAGCACTGCTAAAGCCATCTTATGGGGGGAAAATGAGCAAAATATCTGGCCAACCCAGTAAGGCTATCATTTAAAATTGAAAGAGAAATAAAGAGCATCTCAAACAAGAAAACCTTATATGAGTTTGTTACCACCAAACCAGTATTACAAGAAATGTTAAAGGGTCTACTTTAAGAAGAAAAAAAATAATAAAAAAAGTAACATCGTTAAAAGAAAAAATGACAATAAATGTTTACCCATCAATGATTACTTTAAATGTAAATGGCTTAAGTGCTCCAATCAAAAGGCAGAGAGTGGCTGAATGGAGAAGAAGACCCATACACATACACTGACTACAAGATACCCACTTCAGAATGGAAGACACACAGACTGAAAGTAAGGGGATGAAAAAAGGCATTTCATGCAAATAAAAATAGACTTAATAGACAAAATAGACTATAAAACAAAAACTATGACAAGAGACAAAGGAGGTTCCATCAATTCTACTTCTGAGTACTTACCTGAAGAAATTCAAAGCATTAATTCAAAAAGACATATGCATCCCTGTCTTCACTGCAGTATTATTTACAATAGCCAGGATATGGAAGCAATCTAAGTGCCCATTGATAGACAAATGAATAAAAAAGATGTGATACACATATACAATGCAATATTGTTCAGCCATAAAAAAAAAAGAGTGCAGTCTTACCATTTGTGACAACATGGATAGACCTAGAGAATATCATGTTAAATGAAATCAGGCAACGAAAGACAAATACTATAATTTCACTTACATGTGGAATATAAAATATAAAATAAATGAACAAACAAAGCAGAAACAAACTCAGATACAGAAAACATTTGGATGGTTGCCAGAAGAGAAGGTGTTAGGAAGATGGGTAAAAAAAAGGCAGAGATTAAGATGTGCAAATTGCCAGTTATAAAAAGCCACAAGGATGTACAGCATAGGGAATATAGTCAGTAATGTTGTAATAACTATGTGTGGCATCAGATGGATACCAGACTTCTCAGGGGATCACTTTGTAAGTTATGTCTAGTCACTATGCTGTGACACCTGAAACCAATATAACCATACTGAAACCAGTATGTTAACTGCAATTGAAAATTTTTTTAAAAATTTAAAGTTAACATGTATTTTAAAGCTCTAATAAATAAAGAGTATGACACTGGCACAAAAATCCACAGAGAGCCCTGGCTGGTGTGGCTCCATGGATTGAGCACCAGCCTGAGAACCAAAGGGTGGTCAGTTAGATTCCCAGTGTAGGGCACAGGCCTGGGCTGCAGGGGTGGTCCCCAGCAGGGAGTGTGCAAAATGCAACCACACACTGATTTTTCTCTCCCTCTCTTTCTCCTTGTCTTCCCCTCTCTAGAAATAAAATAAATAAAATCTTTTTAAAAATCCAGAGACATTAAAGAACCACAGCTTGGTAACAGAGGCTAAATTATGTGGGAAGTTGGAAAGGTCTCCGAAGGGCTAGCTGTGTGATGTGCTAGGGAGGCCGAATTCTAAGCCCAGGGAACTCCGGCTTCTCCCATGCTCACTTGTCCCCAAAGATCCCTGCATTCCAAGTGTGGAGTGAATATCCCAGCGTCTGCTGGACATAAAAGCAACCTACATAAAAGCCTGGGTGAGTGGACCAGTGTGGACAGTGGCTGATGACCAGAGGGGTCTCCCTATGTACTGACTCATGTAGGACCTCAGGATCTTTGCATAACCCTCAAGTTAGGGAAAAACAAACAGTTTTAAAATTCTCAAAATAGAGAACCTCTGTCATAGCCAAGACTGAATTTCCTATTTGCCTTGTGGGAAATGTGCTTTCAGTCTAATGTCAGTTTTCTTTAAATTAAGCCTGATGCTTTATTCACAAAATCTTTTTTCATACAAACAAAAAAATATGAGAATTAAAGAATAATAAAATTGTTACCTCTGTCCTTACTCTCTAGCCTGAGAAATAGAATATTATTAGTACTTCCACATTCATTCATATTCCCCTGATCCTAGAAAATTTCAGAATTCATTATTCTGAATTTTGTGTTAATGATTCTTTTATCATGTAAATGTATCCTCAAGCAAAATATTTAGTTTTTGCATGCTTTTTTCACTTTTTATAATTAGAATGATACAGTACTTATATGTTTTCTACTCAGCTTTATCTTTTTGAGGTTCAGTCATGATACTACTGCTGGTATGAGTGTGACACAATTTAATTATCCATACATCTGTTAATAAAGACTTAGAGGACTGTGAGATTTTGGCTACTAGGAACAATGCTATTGTGAATATCTTCCTACATATCTTTCAGTGTACATATGCAAAAGCTTCTCCAGATTGTACACTTTGGAATGAGCTTATCATCAATATTTCTAGGTAAGACCCATCTCTCTTCCAGAGGTTTTATTAATTCACACCCCTGACAGCAATGTATGTGAACTCCCATGCATCTGCCTCCTTAGAATATTTGAAATGGTCAGACTCTTAAAACCTGAGAAAAACAATGTCTCTCCATAGAATTTATGTGTCCATGCCTATACCCTTTCTTAAGGAACAGAAAAGCCTCGTTACATAGATTTGGAAGGATTTTATAAAAGAAGTAAAGTTCTCCCTAAAGTTCAAGGCTAGATCTGAAATTTTCAAGGGGACAAAAGTGCAGTAAGGGTCCATAGATCACCCAGTGTCCATTCAAGGAAGCACCCTGCATGGCCTGTTTCCAGTGTAATTGTCCACTAGAAGAAATGGTGCTTCTCTGTACCCTCATCCATACTCATCCCATCAACAAGCAAGGATTAAGTGGCACTACAAAGCATCACTTGCAAGCAAACTGGGGAAATTTTTGCAGTTGGACCCCAGGAAGAATTGCCAAATGTAAAGCACGTTGAATATTCCTGAGCTCTACATGGTGGCAGCCTGTCCCAGTTTTCACAGAGAGTAACTTTCATTTCAGTTAATCTTGTCCTCAGATACACACATTCTTTTCCAGTTTATCTCTCATTTGCCCCTTTTAGTTGCTTTGGAAAATTCTCCTGTTCTGGCAATGGAATCATATGAATAGCAAGTTGCATTAGGGAATCCACTGCAGTATTTTAAGGTTTCGCTAGAAGCCCATTTATAACGCTATCTTTAGAGGAAAAAAAATAGTACAGTTCAAGTTTGGAAGAAAAAAATACAATTGGGACTTCATATTTTGAAACTTGAAACAAGCAAAAAAATTTATTGTTCTTAGCTTTGTTGACCCTACAAATCTTCATCAATGTTTAATGCAACCTAAAAACAAAATAAAAAAAATTTGCTTTAATACAATTAGAACTGTGTAAGTGTACAAGCCAAAGAAAATAGTTTAGGGAATTTTTATGTGACTATGTAAATGAAGCTTTCTCATAATTTAAAATAAAACCCAAGTTCAATATAACTGTGTCCTCAATGTATTTATAACCCACCTTCTCTTGTACTTCTCTTGCTATCCTCTGTTAGCATACTTATCCTTCTTGCAGAAGTCTTCTTCCTGTGACCACCCCTTAAATGCTGGAATTTCTAATAGTTTCACCCTGAGCCCCCTCCTTTTTTCTTCATGCTCTCTTATTTGCCTTACTTGCTCTCTTAGCTTCATTAGCAAAAAAGACCATGGCGGCTGAATTCCCATCTCCTGCATGGACCTCTCTCCTGTCCTCCAGACCTGTGTTGTACATCAACTGGCCTTTGGCTATTTTCACCTGCATATCTCAGAGTTGCCTGAAATTCAACGTATCCACAACTGAAGCCATCGTTTTCACAAAACCGACTTTCTGTTCTTATGTTCCTCAACTCAACAAATGGTAAAGCTCAAAAACATAGAGTCCAGCTGCCCAAGACAGAAATCTGAGTATCATTCTTGATTTCTTTCTCTCCCTTATTCTCTCAGTCAATATCAAATCTACTCAGTTCTGTCCATCTCCATTGTTTGCATCCTTGTCCTAGCTCTGGTCATTTTGCATCTGGATGACTCTAATACTCTCCTAAGTGGTCTCCTGTTTCCACTCCTGACCATATAAATCCTCTCTCCACTTTCTAAAAACACACATCTATTCCTTAAACCCTTTCAATGACTCCCACTTCACCTAAATTCAAAATCTCTAACCCGACAAGAGAGCCCAGTACAATCTGGCTTTTATGCATTTCTCCAGCTCCACACCATCCTCTTGGCTCCATGCAACCCAGCCATAACACTGAACTATGTCAGCTCCTTGAAAGCTTCTTGCTGTCCTCATGTGCTGGGTTTATCTCAGCTAATTCCTTAAACTTCAATTCCTCTAGGAGGCATCCAGGTTGGTTCAGGTTTCCCTGCCCTGTCCTCTCAGAGCACCTTCTTCAATGGCTTATGGCCCCCGAGGGCAGCAACTCAACCTGTTTTGTTCACTGGTATTTTCTAGTACCCTGCATAGCACCAAAACATTTAATAAAAGTTTTCCCAGTGACTGATTATCACCCAGTCCTTCCAGCTCCACTTTCTGAAGAGCTTTTAAAAATACCAGTTGCTATTGCCGGCCATCAATGTCAGCTCTGTCTAGTTGACTGCAATAGCTTCATAACATTCTTCTCAAATCTGTCACTGCATTCTCTTTTATATGGTGTAGCCAGGTGGCCTTTCGAAAATGAAGTCCTAATCATACTGACCTTTAGGATAAAATCTAATAATCTGAGCACAGATTACAAATCCTTTCAGGGACTGGCCTCCGCCTTCTCCCCTCCCTTTTCCCCTCCCTCCCTGCTTCACACTCTCTATAGTCTTTGCTAGCTGGGTCTTCACACTTGCTGTGCTGTCAGCCCCCACCCCACCACCGAGTGACAAATAACTGACTTCCTTCAGGAAGCCTTCCCTGACCAAGGTTCCTCAACTGGACTGTTGTCCCGCTTGTCGGCGCACATGGATTAAGGTGACTAAGTGTATCCATCTGCTAGGACAGTCCCTGTTTACATCTGCTGATCTGTCATTATCAACACTCCTCCTTTCAGTCCCAAAGAATACTGATTTATACAATAAATTACCTGGTCATTCTAACAATGACTATTAATTGCTTATTCAGTTGTCCGTTTCTCCCCTAAAAAAGGTCAAAAACTGTCTTATTCATAACAGCATCAGGCACAATCATTGGCACATAGAAAACACTGTATGTTTCTTAAATGAAAAAATTTATACACTACTGTAAAAGCATATACTTTCATTAAGATACTTATTTGGTTCCAGGGTTTGCTACTGAGAACCAAAATGTTGGCCCCCTAAGTTTAAAGATTATGTATTTCACCAAATTATTTGAAATACATATTTTGAAAATTTCAAAGCCTAACTCCAAAATACATATAAGCACCCTCTGCACAAGAGGGCACACTGCTACCTCAACATGAACTTCCAGCTACTGCTTCATCAGTGCTAACACATTTGGAAGGAGCCAGACATGTGCCCATCCTTGCCTTGTGGACAGCTGCACATGCTCACAAAAGGACAGAGGGCCAAATAGCGATACGGAACACCCGTATTAGGGAACTGGTTTTCTTTCTATGAAGCAAAAGGCCCATTTGCCAACCAAATCTGACCTCATATGTGCAAGGCTTTCCCAAAGTAAAAAAAGAAAGTTTGGTTTTCACAAAACAATCTCCCCTAAAGATACTTACATCGGATAGCATTGGTTCATCAAGTTCTTCCACTGTGCTCAAGTTAGGTGCCCCATATCGATCACTAATTTCAGCTAATGTCTTGCCTGAGTCTGTTCCTATACCCTACAATCATAAAATTTATTTTGACTTTTAAATGACTTCAAAATTAATACATCAAGTTTCCTTCAATTTTGATAAGAAATTTCTCAACTACAACATCAAAGTTCAACCTTGTCAATTAATGGAATGAATGAACATGTGTTGATGATAAGAGAATCCTAGGAATGAATTCTAAAACTTGCTTAAAAATACATTCAGAAATTTAAAATATCTGAGTAATTAATCATGTGGTCAATATCTTGTAAAATTCTTGTTTTTAAATTTACAAACACAAACTTAATTTCCAATTTTTATCTACTTTGAGGTTTTGCTTTAAAATTCAGTTTCAAGCCACACATATCTGTGGCTTGATATTACTAGAATATGTATTTGGCCTATCAGTTTTGATAATCTCCTGATTAAAAATTTAGCTACTGCCTTGGCTGGTGTGGCTCGGCTAGCCTGTAAACCAAATGGTCGCTGGTTCAATTCCCAGTTAGGGCACATGTCTGCGTTGTGGGCCAGGTCCCCAGCAGGGGGCGCATGAGAGGCAACCACACATTAATGTTTCCCTCTCTCCCTCTCTTCCCCTCTCTCTAAAAATAAATAAATAAAATCTTTTTTAAAAAATTAGCTACTAATGCATCATAATTAAGTTTAACATAGAATAAATGTTTTTTCTCACTTTTATATGGGGAGTATCTTCACTCTTAGCTATATTTTCCATTTTCATTTTCATCTCCTGTAATACATAAACAAAGAAAACTACTTGGAAAATACTTTTCATGTACATGTTTAGTTTTCAAGCATTTTTATCTTTACATAATGCTATGATCAATTTAACAGTGCAAATGTTATCACTCTTAAAGGAGTTATTTGAATACAATTAATATAAAACTGCCAATCAGTCTCATTTAATACTCTATACTCATAGAAGATGACCATGTGCTGTTTACAATTAAAAACAATTTTTAAAAAATGAAACAGACTGAAATATTAAGTCTGAAGCTGAAGCAAAATATTAGCAAATATAAAAAGCAACAAAACAAAATTTTTAATAAAGTCTTAGAATAAGAGACTTTAGACAGAATTTGCAGTTGAATAGAATTGTACACATAGTAAGAGGTAAATATTTCTGAAGAAATTAATCTGGCCGCAGTCACTATCCAGTGCATGAATCCTCCCATAGTACCTGAGCAATGCCCTCTACAGTACTCTGAACACATGGGAAGCCTTGTTCTGAATGTGAAAAGATTCTTCTGACAAAGCCTTGCCATGTCTTCTATCTTTTCATTCTAAGGCAGCAAGATGACCTAACTGATTCTGAGCTGATTCATTTTGGCTGTTTAAAAATCTGTGATCTCGTGAACATATATATGGGCACCATAATTACAGGAACATATCTGGTATATTTCTCAAGGCCATTCCATTCTCCTGGAACATCTTAGCCCACCACCACATGGCTATACTGGGAAAGTCCATGTTCTCATAGGACCCTGTCCCCCAGCCAATGGATAAATACTTGACACAAATTAAGCCAGTCAGAATCCTTCCCCAAGAAGCAAAAAAAAAAAAAAAAAAAAAGGAATCCATTCCTCTCAGATGGCAGATGTGAAACCCAAGAGGCTTTAGTGCTGTGTCCTTCACTTCTAGGCAGCAAACCAGGCCACTGCAAGAGAGACTGAAACTAAGGGCCAGAGAATAGCAGAACTGAGGGCCCAGGTAACACTTGATTTTCACGTTCCCAGTTGTGCCAGAGCCCTTCACAGTTTCATTATAAAACCCTTTATCTGACACAAGATCCTTCCAATAGTTTTCCTTTCACAAATGATAGTTTAAGTTGTATCTCTGCAGCTACAAAGAGGCCAGGGCAAAATGACATAAATGGACCTGTCTCTGAGCAATAGGTAAGGCAGGGGCACTTTGCAGCAGAGAGGTGAGGAGTGATAAGCCACTAGAAATATGGACTATTGAAGTTATTGTGGTTCTTGTCACAAGGTCTGATGATGCCTGCAGAGAGTAAGTAATGGGCCACAAAACAACCGAATTCCTCCTATAAATCACAGACTTTCAAACATTCAAATATAGTGTGAACCTTGAGGGGAAAAAAAGACACCTACTAAGAAGGGCACCCCTGGCTTCTTTTTTAAAAGCAGACCCTAGCAACCATTTCTACACAGGGTCTTCTCATGCAAACTGCACTCCACAGAGAAGCCCGCACTGAACTACCTGTCTCTGTGCTGGACTGCCTGCCTGCACTATGTTTCTACCATCTGAGCCAGCCCTTATAAAGAAGTTCCTGGAATCCCACTTCAACAAGCATGACTGAGGCTTTCCCTATCCCATTGGAGCAGTACCAGCTCTGATCAATCAGATGTCTTTTGTCGTTTGGACCAAACTGTGAGGTTTTGTAGTCCTCATTTGCACAAGGATGGACCAATCAGGCACTAAGGACAAGGACTTCTGCCCACATAAGCCAGCTCTCCACCTGGCTCAGAAAGTACACTTTCCCTTCCATGGAAGAATGAAGACTGTATGTCATCCCTGACTGAGCTGAACTGCCAAATATGTCTAACCAGAGCAGAGTGAAACATGCCATCAGAGAGCGGAGCAGACCAGTGTAGCACAAAGCAGACTGACATGGAGCAGAGCAGAGCTGTCCAGCATGAGAGGGGCCTGGTCCCAGGGCTGCCTGGGCTCAGAGTTGTTCCACAGCCGTGCTGTTTTCATAGCCTTGCTATATTACAATTGAGCTGTTTTGCACTGAAGTGTCCTTCTTCACTGCACCCCAAATTGGGGATCCTCGTTGGTATTGAATTGGTGCAAACTACCATTGGTTAACAATAGCAATCAGGGTATCTCAATAAAAAATACTTTCAATTCTCTTATCACTTTGATCATTGCCTTCTTATATTCTGTTTCTTCTTTCATTTTAGATCATGCAATTTTAACTAATGAGGAGGATATATTTGTATTTATGTGTTTGTGCATGTATGTATATCTGTGCCCTACTATACTCAGAAAAAGATAGGATCAGCATCTGTATATTTTAAAAACATGTATAAAGCTTTGAATTTATCCTTTTAAAACTCATGTTTTTAAATTCAGCTTACCCTTACAATGTTTTAAAAATTATTTTAAATAATGAAGCTCTCATCTAAGCTATTAATAAACATTCTATAAAACCTGATCCTGTTTTTATTTTTAATTATGTAATAGAAGAATAAAATTCACATAACAGATATTAGCTATAGACATACAGTATGAAATATCCAACTGAAAGTATAGCACAGTCATTCAGAAGTTTGGTCTATATGATACACATTTTTTAAATAACAAGAAACATTGGCCAAACTAGAGGCTTAACATATTATACAGACAGTGTAAATGGAGATGGATTTTTTTATTTGTTACTGCATTGTTTATTTAATAAAAGACATGAAAAATCCATATTGATATTTTAAATGTAAATTACTGTTGAAAATATATCAAACATGAAGAAAAAAGATGCACTACTATGTCAGAGATCAGGATACTCCAATATTACAAAGAACTTAACCTTCAATATCAACCATCATAATTATAAATATCAAACACCATAATTAGAAACAATGATCTCATAATTAAAATGTTGATAATATCACTTTTAGAGAACGATTAATATCACTATTATAAAACTGCTCACAAAATAGTTTTGCATGTATGATCTTATGTGATCCTTAAAAAATTTCAGTGAGCTATTGCTGGTCATATTATACTGTTATCTCTATTTTTAAAAAAGGTAAACTGAGACTAAAAAAATTCTAAGACTTGTGGAGAAATCAAGATGGTGGAGGAGTGAATGGAAGTCACACTGACCTCTTCCCATGACCAATCTGGAATTACAACTAAATTGTGCAGAAATCACCTAAAACAAACAACTGAACAATAGAGAGAGAGAAGCCTTAAAACCTCAGACAGACAGAAGAATCAGCTTTAGCACAACCTAAATAATAAGGAGTGCGGTAGAGACTCAGGAAAGCAGGCAGGGCACCCACGGGTGGCAGCACCACAAGGATATTGAAATGGCCAGTTGGATCCTCCTGAGGAAGGGGGGGGGTCTAAACTATAATTAGGGATCTCCAGCCTACAGCACCAGAGCCCAAAAAGTACACAGATAACAACCACCTACAAAAACCAGCAAGGTTGCTCTCTGCCAGAGACAAGTGGCTGGAGATGCGAGCCTTTTAAAGAGCCAATGCATACATTTTTATTTGCAGCCACTAACCCTCGTCTCTGGGAAAGAAGTGGGCAGAGTGAGCTATAGACACCTAAGGAGAGACTGGGGAAGGAAGCTTTGGGGAGAGAACAGAGAGTAGCCAGCAGGATCCTGGTGCTGACTAATTCCCCATTCAGCAGCAGCCATCTGGCTCAGGCAGACCACTCCCCTGAGCAGCAACATTGTGAGAGGACACAATCACCCCACCCCCAGGAGGGACTCTGCCACACCCTGTGGTGTCTCAGCCTGACTGTTGAGTGCAGAGTGACTAGATTAACAGCTGAAGGAGACAGCCACAGACAGTAGACTCCTGGAAGTCTTGAACAGACTGCCTAAGGTCAGACAGGGTCAACATCTGACATCAACAGAGGCAGATCCAGAAAGAAAAAACCAGCGGTCTCCTACCATAGGAGTTCATACCACAAAGTCAGGAAATCAAGACAGATCAATTTAAGAAGCAGAAGAAGAAAAGAAAAAGTCTCACAAATAATGGGAAGACAAAGAAATACCCCCCAGGCAAAGGGAAAGGAGAAATCCCCAGAAAGAGAAATAAATGAAATAGTGGCAAGTAAACTATCAGATATTGAGTTCAAAACAATGGTTCTAAAGAAGCTCAATGAGCTCAGTGAGCTCAGAGAGAATTACAAAAACTACAAGGAAACCACAACGAACTTACTGAAAACTATATCAGCATGAAAAAGGACATAGAAAATGAAGAATACAATTTCTGAATTGAAGAACGCAGTAGAAAGAATCAGAAGCAGGCCAGATGAAGACGAGGATTGAATCAGCGAGCTGAAGGTAGAAAAAAGCTCCCAGAAAGAGCAAGAAAGTGAAAAAAGACTCAAAAAGAATGAAGAGGTATTGAGGGAAATGCAGGACAACCTGAAACGTAATAATATCTGTATAATAGGGTTGGTTACCAGAAGGAGAGGAAGAGGAGCAAGAGATAGAGAACCTGTTTGAAAAAGTAAAGATGGGAAACTTCCCTAACTGGAGGAGAGAAAAAGTCACACAAACCCAGGAAGCACAGAAGATCCCATTCAAGAGGAACCCAATGAGGCCCACTCTAAGACACATCATAATTAAAATGGCAAATATCAAAAACAAATAGAGAATCCTAAAGGAAGCAGGGGAGAAAAAGGTAGTAATATATAAGGGAGCCCCGATACGGCTAGCAGCTGACTTCTCAACAGAAACACTACAAGCCAGAAGGGAATGACAAGAAATATTCCAAGTTATGAAAAGCAAAGTCCTGCAACCAAGATTGCTCTACCCAGCAAGGCTCTCAATTAAAATGGAAGGTGAAATAAGGAGTTTCCCAGACAAAATAAGGCTAAAAGAATACACCTCCACCAAACCAGCAATGCAAGATATGCTAAGGGGACTGTTTCAAGAAGATAAGAAAGGAAGTCTATGAATACCCAGTTCCTTTCACAGTCAGCAATACTTGATATTACCAAGATTTTTAATACTTATTAATCTGATTGTGACAATTATGTGTTATTTTAGGTGTTTATTATTTGTTGGAACTAAACCTGTTTTTGTATATTTCTTGCTTATTTCTATTATTTTTAAAAAGTTTTAAATGACTTTTTGGTATTCTTTATCCATTTGTTGATTAAAGGTTTGTAGAATTTTTTCCCTAAAAGAATACCAAAAACCTGTTAATCATGTTTTAAATGTGTTGGAAACACTTTCCTATTCTATTCCTTATCCTTTAACTTTTTTTATATGTATATTACTGTATAGTCTTAAATGTTTAAATAGTCATATCATCAATATTTTACTTTATAGTTTCTGAGTTTGAATATTTTACTTCAGGGTAAGAAAAATATTATTTTGTATTTTTTCCTAAAACTCCATAGATCTCACATATTGATTTTTTAACTCACCTGAATATTTGTTGTATAATGTGTGAAATAGGGCTCTATATTTGTTTTATTTCAAGTAATAGTGGTCTATGCACCTTATTTGTTGAATAAGCCTTATTTTCCCCATTGATTTGAAATATCAATTTAATCATATATTACATTGTTAGACAGATATATATGTTTGTTCCAGAATGCTCATTTTATTTCATTGATCTCCTTGATTATTTCTGTGCTAGTGTCATGTTCTTTTAATTGCTGAGACTTTATAATGGATTTAAATTTTTTAATATTTATAATGGATTTTGACTTTAAAAAATAAATAAATAAAATCAATCTTCATTTAAAAAAAAAGAAAGAGGGAATAAAAAGAAAGAACTCTTATGTTTTGCAACAACATGGATGAAACTGGAAGATATTATGCTAAGCGAAATAAGCCAGTTGGTGAAAGACAAATATATGATCTCACCTATAAATGGAGTCTATTCAACAAAATAAACTAATGAACAAATTAACCACTGTCTTGGAAACATGGAGCAGACTGAAAGTGACCAGAGGGCAAGGAGGACAATGGTGGAAAGAAGGAGAAGGGACTAAACAAAGAACATGTATGAATGACCCATGGACATGGACAACAGCGTGGGAGTTGACTGTGGGAGCAGAGGGAAGGGTAGGATGGGTGGAGGAGGGCAAAGGGAGAAAAACTGAGACAACTGTAATAGAATAAATATGATTTTAAAATAAAAAAATTTTAATTTTAATTTTAAAAAAGTTCTAAGACTTGTTTAAGTCACACAGCTAATGTGTGGCAGGTCTTTATAGTAAGAATCCCACAGTAACATCTAGAAAAAAACAGGTTCAGAATTCTAAGAGGTTTTAAATACAACAGGCATTTATAAAACTTCAAATTACCTTGTCTAATTGTTCTTGAGCTTTCTGTAGTTCTATTCTCTGTCTCTCTTTTTCTTGCATTTCCAACTCCAGCTGTAAGGCCAGCTGTTGCTGAATATTGAAAGAAAGAAAGAAAGAAAGAAAGAAAGAAAGAAAGAAAGAAAGAAAGAAAGAAAGAAAGAAAGAAAGAAAGAAAGAAAGAAAGAAAGGAAGGAAGGAAGGAAGGAAGGAAGGAAGGAAGGAAGGAAGGAAGGAAGGAAGGAAGGAAGAAAGTCATGTTAGAATCAAGTCAGTTGCAAAAAATTTCCTTTATCACTCTGAAATGTCCAAGGATAATTAATTTTACACCCACCTAAATTTCAGAAACTTACAAAAATAAATGATCACAGGTATCTAATACTTTACTTTTATAAATACTTCCTGAAATACAAAATTAAAAAGGAAACTTCCTTAATTTCAAATTGTAGAAAAGCACAGCTTGTACAAAATCAAGTCATCTTCTCTTGTTTTCTTGAAGCAACAAATGAGATTACAGTAATTTTTTCAGATAAAACCTCATTAAGCATAGATGGATGGGTCTTCAAAAAACCAAAACTTGGTTACAGATAGTGAATAAGAAAATCCTAAGTATATTATTTGAAATCATTCATAATCACAATATATTTGGCCGCAACTCAACATAAATGACATACTAAAGTCTGTGGGCCAAACCTGACCCACTCTTGTTTTTGTACAGCCCTCAAGCTAAGAATTATTTTTACATTTTTAAATGGTTGAAAAATATCAAATAATAATAATAATTATGTACAATTCAAATTTCAGTATCTATTAATAAAGTTTTATTGAAACACTGCATGGTCACTCCTTTGCTGCTTTTGCACTATGGTAGCACAGCTAAGTAGCTGCAACACAGACCACAGGTGGTGTTCTCTTCACTCTGCATCACACTCAGCACACTAACAATCACAGTGACACTGTTATAATTCAACAGTTTTGCAGTTACACAGTAACACTACACTGCAATATTTATTTTTAATCAGTGAATACCCATCCTATTATTTTATCAACAAGAAATGAATTTGAATGTTGCCCTTTTAAGACACAGTGGAGAATGGATTATTTAATTACCAAATTAAATGACAAAGCATGGTGTTTTTTAGAGTGGACACTGTACTAAAAGAACACAATTGTGTCAATATTACCAGATTAAGCACTCATCACAATATTATCAACTCATGTGAAAAAAAGCTCAGAAATATCTTAAAAGTTAAAACAATTATTTCATTACAACATAATTTTTTCACAAAAATTAAAATGAGGTTGCAACCAAAATGCTTCCCAGTGGCTCATTTGTAATGTAAGAAAAGAAATACATTTTCCTAACATGATTTAATTAAAACATGTTTGATTTCAGTGTCCAGGAAAAAACAAAGTTATTTAACTTTTTTCGCCTTTGGGCAAGAAAAGTTGCTCACAGAGCTGACAGTGGGAGAAACATCAATAGTCAATTAAAAACAAGGCAAAATGATTCTGAGTGGTTTTCTTTGGCTGTTGATGAGTGGACAAATGTTCCCAACACTGCTCAGTTGTTGTTTATTCAAGGAGTCAATGCTGAGTTTGAAGTGACTGAAAATTCACCCACTTTGAAGTCTTCATGAGACTACTCAAAGCAATAATATTTTTGAAGAAGTTGAGAAACATTAATTCAGTCCATCCAAAAATGAAATCTGCTAAGACATGTTACAACAAATGATGATAAAAATATGCATGGAACATAGAAAGGCTTAGTTGGACAAATTTACAAAGCTTGTAAAAATCCAGTGTTTAAAGTCTATGAGAATTCATTGTTTTATTCAACAGCAGTTACTCTGAAGAAAATCTGTCATGTGTATTGAGCCAGTAGTGTCAACAGTGTCCTTCATTTACTCTTATGAACTTAACCACCATCACTCCTGTGAATTTTTGTCAGCATTAGAAGATGAATAAACTGTGACTTGCCCTACCACACAGCAGTTTCATGGCTTAATGATGATAATGTTTTATGGTGAATTTTTGAGCACAGGGTCAAGACTGAAATGTTTCCAAATGAGAAGAATCATTCTCAACTACTAGTATCAAAGATTAAATAGCTCTGGAATTAGCTTTTCTTGCAGATTTAATAATGTTTTTTAATCAATTCAACCTGAAATTGTAAGGCAAAACAGCACATACATGTAAAACTTATATTTCAGAAAAATAATTTCAACAACAATTAATGTTTGAATCACAATGTCACACTGCTTTGTATACTTCCAGTACTGTCAAAAACTAAAACAATAAACTAGGTTTCCATTCCCATACAAATTTGCAGCAGATATATTTTCCAAGCTCAACCTGTAGTTTTAGAGTGTTGTTAGGCCACAATGTAAGTAAAAAGAAAATTTCCACATTTCAAAATCCATATAACTGTGTAAGCTTGTACCAACTTCAATATAACTGTGAAGCTTGTACCAACTTCAATGGGAGTGATTAATATACAAGGCAATGACATGCTAAAAGGCAATTATCGGGAGGAGGAGAAAAAGATGGCGGAGGAGTGAAAGGGAGTCACGCTGACCTCCTCCCAAAACCAAACTGGAATTGCAACTAAATAATGGAGTAATCACCTGGAAAGCAGTGGAGCGATAGTGGGAGAGGAGCCTTGGTGCCGCGGACAGTGGATTCGACTCTCACACATCCCAACGGGTGAGAATTGCGGTGGAGGCTCGAGAGGGTGGGCTGGGTGCGCACGGGCACTGGCACCAGAGGGACATTGAAACGGCCAGTTAGCGTCCCCCGGGGAAGAACGGGGTCTGAATCATAAACAGGAACCCCTAAACTACAGCCGCTAAAGCCGAGAAAATACAGACAAAACACAACCCCAAAAAGCTTAGGGGCACTCTCTGCCAGAGACAGGTGGCTGGGGATGCAAAAAGACATTTAAAGGGCAAACGCAAAAGTTGCAGCGGCAGCCACCCTCCTTGATCGCTGGGTACAGGCGGCAGCAGGGTGGGCTGGTGCCTGGGAAAAGACTGGTGAGGAAAACTTTGTGAGGAGAACTGACTCTGCGGCCGGTGGAGCCTGGGTGATGGCGCACTTCCCACTCTGCAGCTACCATCTCGCTCAGGCATAAGGGAATCAATTAACCTGACTTTTGTGTGCTCCACACACAGCTTGTAAGCATGTGAGCTGCAGGGCTGAGTGCAGACTGTCTGGGAGAGCCTTGAGGAGAGACTGGAGACAGTGGCGTTGGGGAAAGAACGGGAGGAGGAACCGGGGAGTCCCGACTCCCTCCCCGTTCGGTAGTCTCCATTATGGGCTGGAAAGGCGCGACCCCAAAGAGGCAGAAGCGGGGCGCGCATGAACCAGACTGCCTGCGATTGAAAACGCAGTCAGGGGTTGGATCCTCAGCCGAAGGGGTCACAGAACTGCCCAGAGGCCCCTGAGGGGAGACTAGAAACGGAGGCATTGGGGAAAGAACGGGAGGAGGAACCGGGGAGTCCTGACTCCTTCTCCTTGCCGAAGTCTCCATTGCGCGGGAAGAGGCCACACCCCCAAAGAGCCAAAAGCCGAAAAGCAAACATAGACACCCCCAAAACACCCAGAGCAGGCGCGCACACTTGCGCCGAGTGACTGGCGAGGATTGGCGAGCGTGTGTGTGACCCACGCGGGCTGGCGAACGCTTGCACCTGCCGGCAAGGCCTCACACAGACTGGCACCCATACGGCCTGCGAGGTATTGCACAGAGGGGCAAGGGCAGGCACAAATTGACCTACCCGCCGCGATTGCGGAGCAGCCCACAAAATAAGTAGAGCTGCCCAGAGTCCCTGGAGGAGAGACCAGAAACAGGATTAACCGGAGAGCTGATTTCCTCCCATTTCCGTAGTCCCCATTTGGCGAGGGCAAGCAACGCACCCAAAGAGCCAAAAGTGGGGAAAACACACAATAGAAGACTCTAAACTGACCAGTGCCGCGAAGCTCGCGTGCCAGGGAGTTCAGATGAGCACGGGAGGTCGCGAATAAGCCCCCTGGTCTGGGGCAAACACATGCGAGCCCAGGCAGGTGGGGGACCCTGCCGCGCTGGGAACGCGCTCAAGGAGCTCTCGTGAGAGCGCAGAGAGATCCCAAAAAATAGCCCAGCCCTGACCGAAGGGGTCACAGAGCTGCTCCAAGCAGGAGTCAGACACAGGCATTAGACTCCTGAAAGGCTCAAACAAACAACCCAAGGCCCTATAGGGTCAACAACTGACATCATCAGAGGCAAGCCCAGAAAGAAAAGTAAAGGACAAAAATACTTAACAGACTCTCACAAAAATGGGAAGAAAAAGAAGTTCTCCCCAAATGAGTGGAAAAGGGGACTCCCCACAGAGAGAGCTCAATGAAATAGAGGCAAGGGAACTATCAGATATGGAATTTAAAACAATGGTTCTAAGGAAGCTCAATGAGCTCAGCCAGCTCAAAGAGAACTATGAGAAACTGCAGAGAAACTATCAGGATCTTACAGCAAACTATATCAGCCTGGAAAAGGACATAGAAACTATCAAGAAGACACAAGAGGATATGAAGAATACCATTTCTGAATTGAAGAACACAGTAGAAGGAATCCAAAGCAGGCTGGATGAAGCTGAGGATCGAATCAGTGAGATGGAGGATAAGGTAGAAAAAAGCTCCCAGAAAGAGCAAGAAATGGAAAAACGACTCAAAAAGAATGAAGAAGCATTTAGGGAAATGCAGGACAACCTGAAACGCAATAATATCCGTATAATAGGGATACCAGAAGGAGAAGAAGAGGAGCAAGGAATAGAGAACCTCCTCGAAAAAGTAATGATGGAAAATTTCCCTAATTTGAGGAGAGAAAGGCTCTCATGGATCCAGGAGGCACAGAGGACCCCACTCAAGAAGGACCCAAGGAGGTCCACTCCAAGACACATCATCATTAAAATGGCAAATGTCAAAGACAAAGAGAGAATCCTGAAGGCAGCAAGGGAGAAGGAGAAAGTAACATACAAGGGGGCCCCGATACGCCTAGGAGCTGACTTCTCAACAGAAACACTCCAAGCCAGAAGGGAATGGCAACAAATATTCCAAGCCATGAAAAGCAAGGGTCTACAGCCAAGGCTGCTCTACCCAGCTAGGCTCTCCATTAAAATAGAAGGAGAAATACGCAGTTTCCCAGACAAAAGAAAGCTAAAAGAATACATCTCTACCAAACCAGCACTCCAAGATATGCTTAGGGGACTGGTTTAAGCAGATGAAGGAAAAGAATGAGACAGAGAGGAACACAAGTACAAAGAGAAAAGATGAGTAAGTTTCTATCAGTAATATCTCTCAATGTGAATGGACTAAATGCCCCAATCAAAAGACACAGGGTAGCTGAATGGATAAGAAAACATGACCCACACATATGCTGCCTACAAGAGACCCACCTCAGAGCAAAAGACCTACACAGATTGAAAGTAAAGGGATGGAAAAAAATATTCCAAGCAAATGGACATGAGAAAAAGGCTGGCGTTGCCATACTTGTATCAGACAAAGTAGATTTCAAAGCAAAGGCCATAAAGAGAGACCCAGAGGGGCACTTTATCATACTTAAAGGAAGAATCTATCAAGAAGACATCAACATTGTAAACTTATATGCTCCCAATATAGGAGCCCCCAATTTTATAAGGAAATTGTTGGATGACTTCAAAAAAGATATAGATAGCAACACACTGATAGTAGGGGATTTCAACACCCCACTGTCCAAAATGGACAGATCTTCCAAACAAAACATTAATAAACATATCGTGGCGCTGAATGAAACACTGAATCAAAGAGACTTAACTGACATATATAGAATCTTACATCCCAAAGAAGAAAAATACACATTCTTTTCAAATGCTCATGGCAGTTTTTCAAAGATAGACCACATGATAGGACACAAAGCAAGCCTCAGTAAATTCAGGAAAATTGAAATAATACCAAACTTTTTCTCAGACCACAAAGCCTTGCAACTCGAAATCAAACTCAAAGAGAAACTTCAAAAACTTGGAAACTCATGGAGACTGACAGTACACTTTTAAACAATGAATGGGTCAATAATGAGATAAGAGAAGAAATCAAAAAATTTCTGGAAACAAATGAAAATGAACAGACAACTGTGTCCCAAAACCTATGGGACACAGCAAAGGCGGTCCTGAGAGGGAAGTTCATAGCAATACAGGCTTACCTTAAAAAGATAGAAACATTTCAAATAAAAGACCTAACACTACAACTTGAGGAACTGGAGAAACAACAACAAATAAATCCCAGAGCAAGTAGAAGGAAGGAAATAGTCAAGATTAGAGCAGAACTGAATGACATAGAGACAAAAAGAACAATTCAGAGGATCAACCAATCCAGAAGCTGGTTCTTTGAAAAGATTCATAAAGTGGACAAACCTTTGAGCAGACTCATCAAGAAAAAAAGGGAGAGGACCCAAATTAATAATATCAGAAATGAAAGAGGAGAAATAACAACTGATACCACAGAAATACAAATGATCATCAGAAACTATTATGAACAATTATATGCCAAGAAATTTGAAAATCTGGATGAAATGGACAAATTTTTAGAAAAGTATAATCTTCCAACACTGAAGGAGGAAGAAACAGAAAGCTTGAACAGACCGATAACAGTTGGGGAAATTGAAGCAGTCATCAAGAAACTCCCAGCACACAAAAGTCCAGGGCCAGACGGTTTCCCAGGAGAATTTTACAAAACATTTAAGGAAGAGCTAACCCCTGTCCTTCTCAGACTATTCCAAAAAATCCAAGAGGAGGGAAGACTGCCAGACTCCTTCTATGAGGCCAGCATCACCCTGATCCCAAAACCAGATAAAGACCCTACAAAGAAAGAAAACTACAGGCCAATTTCGCTGATGAACATAGATGCTAAAATCCTCAACAAAATATTGGCAAACCGCATCCAGCAATACATTCAAAAGATTATCCATCACGATCAAGTGGGATTCATCCCAGGGATGCAGGGATGGTTCAATATACGCAAATCAGTAAACGTGATACACCACATAAATCAAAGAAAAGACAAAAACCACATGATCATCTCGATAGATGCAGAAAAAGCATTTGACAAGGTACAGCACCCATTTATGATCAAAACACTCAGCAAAATGGGAATAAATGGGGCATTCCTCAACGTAATAAAGGCCATATATGAAAAACCTATAGCCAATATCATACTCAACGGGCAAAAACTGAAAGCTTTCCCACTAAGATCGGGAACACGACAAGGATGTCCGCTCTCACCGCTTCTTTTCAACATCGTATTGGAAGTCCTAGCCACAGCGGTCAGACAAGAGAAAGAGATAAAAGGCATCCAAATAGGAAAGGAGGAAGTAAAACTATCATTGTTTGCAGATGACATGATAGTGTACATAGAGAACCCTGTAGACTCTACCAAAAAACTCCTCAACCTAATAAGTGAATTTGGCAAAACAGCAGGATACAAAGTCAACATTCAGAAATCAAAGGCGTTTTTGTACACCAGCAATGCAATAGAAGAAGAAGAAATCAGGAAAAATATACCATTCGATATAGCACGAAAAAAGATAAAGTACCTAGGGATAAATTTAACCAAAGACACAAAAGACCTGTATGCAGAAAACTATACAACATTGAAAAAAGAAATTAAGGAAGACACAAATAAATGGAAGCATATACCGTGCACATGGATTGGAAGAATTAATATCCTTAAAATGTCCATACTACCAAAAGCAATCTATAGATTCAACGCAATCCCTATTAAGATACCAATGACGTATTTCACAGAAATAGAACAGACATTTCAAAAATTTATATGGAACCATAAACGACCTCGAATAGCTGCAGCAATTTTGAGAAAGAAACACAAAGTAGGAGGGATCACAATACCGGACATCAAACTCTACTACAAAGCCACTATACTCAAAACAATCTGGTACTGGCACAAGAACAGACCCATAGACCAGTGGAACAGAATAGAAAGCCCAGAAATAAGCCCAGGTCTCTATGGACATCTAATATTTGACAAAGGGGGCAGAAGCATAAAATGGAGCAATAACAGCCTCTTCAACAAATGGTGTTGGGAGAGCTGGATGGCTACATGCAAAAAATTGAAATTGGATCATCAGCTGACACCATACACAAAAATAAACTCAAGATGGATAAAAGACTTAAATATAAGTCGCAACACCATCAAAGTCCTAGAGGAGAACATTGGCAGGAAACTCTCAGATATCCCACGCAGCAATTTTTTCACTGATATGTCTCCTAAAGCAAGGGACATAAAGGAAAGAATAAACAAGTGGGACCTCATCAAAATAAGAAGCTTCTGCACGGTGAAAGAAAACATCAGCAAAATGAAAAGGGAGCCAACCATTTGGGAAAATATATTTGCTAATGATACATCAGATAGAGGTTTGATCTCCAAGATATACAAAGAACTCACTCGACTTTACTCCAAGAAGACAAACGATCCAATCAAAAAATGGGCAAAGGACCTGGGCAGACGCTTTTCTAAGGAGGAGATACAGAGGGCCCAGAGGCATTTGAAAGGATGCTCTGCATCACTAGCCATTAGAGAAATGCAGATCAAAACCACCATGAGGTACCACCTCACACCGGTCAGAATGGCCATCATAAACAGATCCACAAACAACAGGTGCTGGCGAGGCTGTGGAGAAAAGGGAACTCTAGTCCACTGTTGGTGGGAATGCAGACTGGTGCAGCCACTATGGAAAGCAGTGTGGAATTTCCTCAGAAAGCTGAAAATGGAACTGCCTTTTGATCCAGGGATTCCCCTGCTGGGACTATACCCTGAGAACACCAAAACACCAATACAAAATAACCTATGCACCCCAATGTTCATAGCAGCACAATTTACAATAGCCAAGTGCTGGAAGCAACCTAAATGCCCATCAGTAGATGATTGGATCAAAAAATTATGGTACATATACACAATGGAATACTACGCAGCAGAAAGAAAAAAAGAAGTACTAAACTTCGCAACAGCATGGATGGAAATGGAGAGCATCATGCTAAGCGAAATAAGCCAGGGGGCGAAAGACAAATACCATATGATCTCATCTATAAGCGGAACCTAACCAACAATGCAAAGAAGCAAGGCAAATATGACCAGCAACACTGAAAGGAAAAGAAATCAACAGAGACAAGAGGGAAGGGGGGGCAGGGAAAGGGAAGGGAAGGGGAAAGTCAAGGAACATATAGCAAGGACTCATGGACAAAACCAAAGGGGAAGAGCTGAGGGAGGGAAGGTGGGAGGGGGCAAGGGAAAGAGGGGGGGGAAGGCAGAGACAAATGTATTTAAAAAGTAAATAAATTAATTAAAAAAAATAAATAAATAAAAGGCAATTATCAAGAGATAAATCTAACAGAATCCTACAAATGCCTTCCAAGAAATAAATATGTTCAAAATTATATGCACATGGACTGATATTAATATTTGGCAGGACCTATGTGTGAAAAGATACTTTCAAAGATAAATACATAAAACCTCATTTCAGGTCAGCACTAACAAATAAACATTTTCAATCATTTTTGATATAAGGAACATTAATTTTGAATTCCAAATGAAATGTTATCTTTTTAAAAAAGAATTTAATTCTTCTCAGTGGTAAGCTATATTACAAAAAGTTCTATTCAAATGTTATTATTTATTTCATTAATAAAACATTTGTAAAAATTTGTTTTATCTCTTGCTATAGCTATATAATACAACATAATACTACATAATATCCCCAGTTTTGTCTCTCGAGTATCTATCTCTGCAGAATGTGTTTTCCAGCTCCTAAGCTAGAAAATAATTTCTCACCATCAATCCAGCACTACCTCATAAACATGCTAATAAGATCACCCCATTAAGAGCATTTTAAAACTATATATGTTTTTTTAAAAAAAAATCCTCACCGTAGGATGTGTTTTATTGAGTTTAGAGGGAGAGGAGGGAAGGGAGAGAGAGAGGGAAACATTTATGTGAGAGAGAATCATTGATTGGCTGCCTCCTGCATGTACTCTGATGGGGGATTTAACCTGCAACCCAGGTATGTGCCCTGACCCAAGGATCGAACCCACAATCCTTTGATGCACAGGATGATGCTCTAATCAGCTGAGCTATCTGGCCAAGGCTAAAACATTTTTAAAATGCATTTTTAAAAGTAATACATTTTAACAAATAGAGATAATAAACTGATTAATATTTATTCACAAAAGGTTATTAAGCATAATTTCTTTGTATTCCTATATTAAGACAGGTAGCTGAAGTGCAATAACATATCATTAAATCAACTTTCAGACATTAGTAGAGGCAGTGAAATAACTCTAATTTCTCAAAAATAATTCAAAGTTCAGTTGTTAAATATCAACCACAGTGGTCAAAATAACCAGTTTCTTAGCATCTCAGGAAATTTTCAAAACCTAGTTTCTCCCTCCACAGAAAGAAAGTAAAATCATTAGAAAGATATTTGAACAAATTTTTTTAAAGTTTTTATTTCCAAAATAAACTTTTCAGCAATAAAAATACTATCCTGTTCTCAGGGATTTGGACTTATTGGAGAGTGCCTAATTTTTAAGGAATTTCAAGTCACTATTTTTACTTTGAGAACATATGCTCTTCCAATCAACAGGTAGGCCAACAGTCCTGAACCTCCAGGTCACTTGGTTAAGGTGGAATGTAGAGGTTTCTCTGCTTCTCTTCATCTCAGCCTCACTCTCTTAAGCTTTTCTCTGTTGATTCATCTTTCCACATGTCCCTCCTCCTCCTCTCATCTGCATCTACCCAACAATCCACTTCTTTAACTCGCCATAAAATCTTTTGCAGAATATCATTATATCTTTCAGTCCCAATACAATGCTTAGGGTTCAATGAACAGTGAATTGCCTTATATGGTCAACATGCTACAACTAGAGCAATGTTAGATTTCTAGTATTGATAAATTTTATCTAAGTAAGATAAAGTAGATGAGTAAAAGAAAGTTAAGTATCTCCACATTAATGGTATAATTTGTCTTGGGGAATGAGAACTGCTGGGAAGTTCTCCTTATTCTGATACACATGGAACAAACATAAAGAAACCATAGGATCTGCTAAGAGGAAGGGCAGATCCTGACTCAGAGTTGGAGACTCTCCAATAGACACTTGCCTGTTTGGATAATTATTTGACATCCAACTTAACACTTTGCAACTTCCCCACAAGAATAAACCAAATGACTGAAAAAATGAAGGCTAAGAAATAGAAAAGTTTTCAACCATATCCATCTAAGGTGCCTAGAATATTCTACCCAGTATCAAGAATGGGAGATTAGATTTTAAAAAAGCTATTTTCCATATCTATACTTTTTATCTACACATGCAAATAACTGGCTTCTTTCACTTTTTCAAATATGTAAACTCAAGTTGAGACTTCAGAGTTAAGTACTATACGTCACAACTAGAGGGATGACTTAAATTTAGTTGAGAGTCTCCCCATAAATTAAATTAGTCCAGAAGGCACTCTGGAACTTTCCCCTATCTAGTTAATACTCCATGACCCATCCCTCCAACCATTCTCTTCCCAACATTTTCATTTACCCAGTCCTTCTACCCCAGACCTACTTCAGTAAAAGGGTCTGCTTCTACCACATCTTTACTCAGATATTTACTCAGATAAGTGCAGAAAATCACACAATTACTAAACCAAGTCAAATGGAAACTTTATAAATGTTTGGTCTCCAACTATATCAGCATACTCAACACTACCAAGTAATGCTGTTTTCCCTATTGACTCTGCCATTCTCCAAAGCCATTATTTGAAACCTTTCACCATTCTCCCCACACCTCCTACTTTACCACCTCCTTCTTAAAAAATGATCATGGCCCCTACTTCATAAAGAACAGTCACACAGAAACTGCTTTCAACTTTGTGCCACAAAACCTCCATATCCACATGTACCTATGCATCCTCTCTCCTCTTGAATCAAGGAATAAAAGACATGCCATTCTACCTGCATAAACTATGTTATAGACTCAATTTCCTTTTTTCTTCATGGAAAGCTGATTCTAGAAATCATCTCCCCTATTTATTAACGTCGCCCATTCCCTTATGTTGCAAAAACAAACAAAAACAACAAAAACCACCACCTTCCGTGAAAATCTGCTTGAAAGTATTACCTCGACTCACTGTACCCCATCTCACCTACACTGCTTGCACCAAAGTCACCACTAGTAGCCTTGAATGAGCACCTCATAGTCTCCTCTCACTCAGCCAGCCTATACATGGTTGACCACGGAGATCTCACTAAGTCACTCTCTCCCCCTGGCTTGTGTGGGAAAGTGTTTCTCTGGGTTTTCTTCCTACCTCACTGCTGCTGCTTCCCCAGCAAGGACAACATACACATCAAGATGAGGATATAAAAAAACATACATGAATAATCAAACATGAGAGTTTTTCAACATTTGGATTGCCCCACACCCAGGTTGACACTACTAATGCCAGTCACCCCTGAACTCTATTACTTGTCTCACCTGCTGAAAGATAAGCTCCTCTGCTTTGAGCCTCTCCATCATCTCCTGCTCCGTCAGAGCTAGTTCTCTTTCACGCTCCAATTCAGCCATTTCCTTTTGCCTCTAGCATTGTTTAAAAACAATATCACATGATTAATTAGGGATAAAACAAATTGTGAAAACAATTTGGAAAACATATTAATCACCAACAGAAGAGAATGGGTTAAGCAAAATATAGTTTATCCATTTGAAAACTGTTTAATACTTTGGGGAAACGTGTTGTATTTTAATAAAGAGCATAAAACTAAAGTTGTACATTTAGTATGATCATAATCACGTAAACAAGTCTACAGGCAAATGTGTAGAAAAAAAGATTAGAATACCTAAAAATCTAAATAGAGAGCTTCTTTGAAAATTTTCTTCTTTCTACTTTTACATGTTGTCCAAGTTTTTGTATAATAAACATACTATTTTATAATATAAAGAAATAATAATATTGAGCTTTTTAAAAGCAGACAAATAGAACCAATTATTTTACTCTTCTAAATTTCTAAGAGATTCATACTTACCAGTTCCTCCATGGTCACATTTTCCTTATACTTGTAAATCCACAATGCTAAATATTCTATTGGATCCCCTGGGCGAATTCTTGCCACTTCCGCAAGACCTTGAGTTAGACATGTCCCAAGGTGCTTTTGAAGATATTTTGACTCCATTTCTAACTCCTATCTTCTAAAAGATAAATACTTTTGCATTAATGCAGGAAATTTTCACTTAAGGCACAACAAATGTAGAATCCTATGAAGCCAGCAAAGTATTACATCCTGTCACCTGTCGCAGGCACCTCACATCAGGGACGCACAGGCAAACTGGTCTCAGGAAACTTCGAATGGTTTCAAAAAAAGGCTCCACAGAAGTCACTACAACTAAAATAGTTTCAAAATCTTGAAGAGCCCTTAAGTCCAAGAGTCAGAAAAGGGGTACTGTCATTACTGATTGTGAGAGGACAATATGCCAAGCAATGCATGTATCATTTAATCCTTACAAAATACCTGAAAAACGGATGTCACTATCCCCATGGTGCAGATGAGGAAGCCCAGGCACAAAGGGCATAAGTGAACAGTCCAGGACCACAGAGGTGGCACATGGTAAAGGTGAGATTCATACCCAGCTCCTGATTCCAGAGTTGTTACCCTAATGTCTGTACTAAGATGCTACTCCCAAGTCATGGGAATATGGGAATCATTTTTAGAAAACAGAATAATAGTTCACTTTAAAAAAAAGCCCGTTAATCTCTAAATCCAAAGAATAAAAAAAAAATTAACCTTCAAAGACTAGCATATGAGACTCCTGACACTCTGGCCCCAATTTTATTTTGAGGCTCACCAGACAACTCTTTTGCCTCCAATATCCCCTGGTCTCTAACTACACTGAACACCCTGCCAGTCTCCTGGTCCCATCTTGCATATTTCCATCTCCTAACTATTGCACGTGATGGTGACTCCTCTCTCTCTCAGCTTGGAAAGTATGCCCTCACCTGCAAAATAAAGATCATCTCTCATCCCCTGAGCTTACCCAGGCAATGCAAAGAAGTCCCTCCTCCACCAAGCATCTCACACAGCACTTATCACACTACCTGAGAATTATCTGTAAATGCACATTTCTGTACTCCCACTAGAAGAGAATCTCCTCTAACTCCTCAAGGAGAGTTTTAATCACAGGGCTGGACAGCTGTTCTCCATCATGGCAAGTGAATGAGTTTCTTCACTCTCCCGGTAATATCCCAGTCTATTAGTTATGAAGATGGACAGGAATTACCTTAAAAATATTTAATACTAAATATGGAATTAGACCAGATATTTTTTAAAGAAAGAAATATAGCAACCACTCTTTGTCAGTGTGATATGTAATATGAAACATGACCACCCTCAAATTACCTTTATGAAATCTAGACTCATAGAGATAGATACACACACACACACACACACACACACACACACACAATGTTACTTTTCACTTACAGTTGGCATTTAATATTATATTAATTTCAGGTGTACAGCATAGTGGTTAGAAAATTATATAATTTACAAAGTGATTCCCCCAGTAATCCTAGTATCCATTGGCATCATACATAGTTATTAAATATTATTGACTATATTCCCTATGCTGCACTTTATATCCTATGACTTTTGTAACTACCAATTTGTACTTTTTAATACCTTCACCTTTTTCACAGAGATCCCCAACCCCCTCCTATATGTCATATGCATACACGCGCACGCGCGCGCACACACACACACACACACACACATTGAGTACCTATTATATTTCAGGCATGAGTAATTCTAGGGGGCAGAATGCCAGTGAGTCAAGACCTATCTCTGGACAAATGCACTTGACATTTTGCAAAAATTTTTACAGCAATGATTAGAGGGTATTATGATAAGTGAAATAAGTTAAACAAAGACAAATACCATATGGCTTAACTTATATGTCAAATCTAAAAATCAGAACAAACAGACTCACACAATCAGAGATAAAACTGATGGCTGCCAGAAGGGAGTAGGGGAATAGATGAAAAAAGGTAAAGGGAACTTAACCAATAATATTGTGATAACTTTGCACCATAACAGATGGTTACCAGACTTAGTGTGGTCATCACATTGAATTACTACATCATACAACTGGAATTAATATAATACTGTGTTACAACTACACTTAATTTAAAAAAAAATAACATCTTGAGATTCATCCATAAACCCCAATACTGCTCTCTTTCATACTACAGTGGTGAGACTACAAAATGGTGTAACCCCTGTGGAGAGGAATTTGACAATATCTAGAAAATTACACGTGTATTTACCCTTTGACCATTCGATCTCACTTTTGGAATCCTATATTACAAAAATATGAAGTCAAATATGCACGTGGTTATTTTGCACCAGTACTTAAAATACCCCAACTGGAATCCCATCCAAATGTTCATCATTAAGGGATTGATGAGATACAGCAACATAATGGATGACGGTACAGATATAAAAGGAAATGAGGATGATCTCTAAAATAGGTAGCGATCTCTAGAACATACTGTGAATTGAAAAAAAGTAAAGCAAGGTGCAGAAATTGCATACACCATGCCATCTTTTGTATTAGCAACAGCAGTGGGAAAAGGAATATGTATGTGTTTGTTGGCAAATGGAGTCATAAAAAGTGAAACTCAAATCTGCTGCAAATGAACCTGATTATTTATCCAGTGGTATTGTCTTAACTACACAGAGAAAATAATTATTACACCTAAGTTTGGAGCACTGTATCTTCACTGTCCTTTTTCAATGGGATATATTCTAAAGACAAAAATAACTACATTGACATCTCGATATCTGAAGGAGAGTAAGATTTTTTTTTTAAAGGATACAGATTCTTACTGCATCTCCAAAGAGATAATACATGGGAAGGGAATCATGGTCCCTAAAAGAGAAACTTCTGGCCTAAGAGTAGGGCCACACTGAGGGTCAGTTTTAGATCAATGAGTGCATTGTGTTATGGGAGAACCCACCTGAGGCTTACTACTTTGCTTGATGTGTTCCCAGTCCATGAAATCACAACAATACACATCCCATGAAAGTTGTTTTATTTTTTATTGTATTTTTTTCATTACCATTTATCCCCCTTATACCCTCTTCCCCCTCCACCCACCACCCTCCCCTATGCTGCATTTTATATCCCTTCAATAACCACACTGTCATCTGCGTCCATGAAGTCCTTTTTCTTTTTTGCCTGATCCCTCCACTCCTTAAGTCCCCTACCAGAGCTGTCAGCCTGCTCTCTATTTATAAGTCTATCTCTATTTTGATGGTCACTTCAGTTTGTTCATTCAATTCCACATAAGAGTGAAATCATATGGTATTTGTCCTTATGACTGGCTTATTTCACTTAGCATAATGTTCCCCAGGTCCATCCATGCTGTTGTTAAGGGTAAAAATGTCTTCTTTTTTTATGGCCAGTTAGCAGTCCGTTTTGTAAATGTACCATAGTTGTTTTATCCACTCATCTACTGATGGACGCTGGGGTTGCTTCCAAATCTTGACTATTGTAAATAACGCTGCCTTGAACATAGGGGTGCTTATATTCTTTTGAATTAGTGTTTTGCGTTTTGAATTTCAGATAAATTCCCAGAAGTGGAATTGCTGAGTCATAAGGCAGTTCCATTTTTAACTTTTTGAGGTCATTCCATACTGCTTTCCATAGTGGCTGCACCAGTCTGCATTCCCACCAACAGTGCAAGAGTGGTCCCCTTTCTCCACATCCTTGCCAGCACTTGTTTGTTGATATATTGATGATAGCTATTCCAACAGGTGTAAGGTAATATCTCACTATGGTTTTAATTTGCATTTCTCTGATAGTGGCATTGAACGTCTTATCATATATCTATTGGCCATCTGTATGTCCTCTTTGGAGAAGTGTCTATTTAGGTCCTTTGCCCATCTTTTTTAATTGGATTGGTTGTGTTGAGTTTTCTAAGTTCTTTATAAATTTCAGCTATTAACCCCTTATCAGATGTATTGGCAAATATATTCTCCCATTCTGTGGATTGTCTTTTTAGTTTGTTGATAGTTTCCTTTGTTGAGCAAAAACTTTTTAGTATGATGTAGTCCCATTTGTTTATTTTTTCTTTTGTTTCCCTTACCTGAGGAGCTATATCAGAAAAAAATATTGCTACAAGCAATGCCCGAGATTTTACTGCCTATGGTTTCTTCTAGGACATTTATGGTTTCAAGTCTGACATTTAAGTCCTTAATCCATTTTAAGTTTATTCTTGTGTGTGGCATAAGAAGGTGGTCTACTTTCATTTTTATGCACATATTTGTCCAAATTACCCAGCGCCATTTATTGATTAACCTATCTTCAGCCCATTGTATGTGCTTGCTTCCTCTGTCAAATATTAATTGACTATAAATTAATAGACTCTGGATTCTATTCTGTTCCATTGATATATGTGTCTGGTTTTATGACAGTATCATGCTGTTTTGATTACTATAGTCTTATGGTATACTTTGATATTAGGTAGTGTTATTCTTCCAACTTTGTTCTTCTTTCTCAGGGTTGCTGTTGTTATTTGGGGTCTTTTGTGGTTCCATATAAATTTTTTGAAATATATCTTCTAGTTCTATGAAATATATCATTGGTAACTTGATAGGAATTGCATTGAATATATAGATTGCTTTGGGTAGTATGGATATTTTAATGATGTTAATTCTTCTTATTCATGAATGCAGTAGTTATGTGTATCTTCCTCAGTTTCTTCCTTCAGTCTTACAATTTTCCAAGTACAGGCTTTCTACATCTTGATTAAATTTATTCCTAGGGATTTTATTCTTTTTGAAGCAGCTGTGAGTGGTATTTTCTTAATTTCTCTTTCTGATAGTTCATAATTGGCATATAAAAATGCAGCTGATTTCTGGATATTACTTTTGTATCCTGCTACTTCACTAACTTCATTTATCAATTCTAGCAGTTTCTTGGTGGAATATTTACCATCCTCTATATACAGTTATCATGTCATCTGCAAATAATGACAGTTCTACTTCTTCCTTCAGTTCTACTTCTTTCTTTCCCATTTGGATGTCTTTTACTTCTTCTTATTTGATTGCTGTGGCTAGGGCTTCCACTGCTACTTTGAATAAGAGAGGGAAAGCAGACATCCCTCTCTTGTTCCCGAACATTAGGAGGGAATGCTTATAATTTTTGCATGTTGAGTATGATGCTGGCAGTGGATTTGTCATATATGGCCATTGTTATGGTTAAGTATGGTGCCTCTATTCCCACTTTGCTGAGAGTTTTTATCATAAATCGGTGCTAGATTTTAACAAGTGCTTGTTCTGCCTCTGTTGGTATGATCATGTGGTTTTTATCCTTCATTTTCTCTATATGGTGTATATCACATTTACTGATTTGCAAATGTTGTACCAACCTTGCAGTCCCAGAATAAATCCCACTTGATATTGGTGTATTATCTTTTTGATGTATCATGGCATTTCGTTTGCTAATATTTTGTTGAGGATTTTAGCATCTATATTCATCAGGGATATTGGTCTATAATTTTCTTTTTCTGTAGTATCTTTATCTGATTTTGGAATGAGGATAATGCTGGATTCTTAATATGAGCTTGGGAGCCTTCCCTTCTCTTGAATTTTTTTGCACTAGTTTGAGAAGGAGAGGTGTTAATTCTTCTTGAAATGTTTCTGGTAAAATTCACCTGTGAAGCCATCTGGCTCTGGGCTTTTCTTTGATGTGTTTTTTTAATTACTGCTTCAATCTCACTAGATACGATCTGTTCAGATTCTCTCACCCTTCCTGATTTAGTTTTGGAATATTGTATGTTTCTAGGAATCTGTCCATTTCATCTAAGTAGTTCTAATTGTTGGCACCATGAAAATTGTTTTAGGGAATGTTATTTTTTGTATGGGAAATCCCCTTCCCACAGAACCAGCTGCCTGAAACCTGGTGAAGTTGTTAGGAGAAACAGAAAGCGGTCCCTTATCCCAAGCCTGGTAGAAAGTGGTCAGCTGAGTGGGAATGGAGGGGGTTCCAATATGATTACCAGAGTTAGCAAATAAAAAGACTGCCCAGCTAAATTTTGAATTTCAGATAAACAACAAATAATATTTATTATACTATACTTGTACTAAAAAGTTATTCCTTATGTCTCCGAAACGTAAGTTTAACTGGACGTCCAGTATTTCACCTTGCAACCCTCGATTAGGGGCACTTGGGCTCCTTTCCCTTCCCGGGTCCACCAAAGCATCCCGGCCTCCCCAGCTCTCCACTGGGCCGGGCGCCACAATCACTGCGGAAAAGGAAGTAGGTCTCCCCAGATGCGCCTACCGAGCCCACGTTGATGAACTAACGCTCGCTGGGCTCAGGGAGCCTGTGCCTCGCTGGAGCCCTACACCACACCCAGGTCCAACGGTCCAAACCACCTCTGCCCCGGTACACTACGAAGGCACTAGGAAAGAGTATCCTAAATTGCGCGTGCGCCCTTAATGCGCACACGGAAGGCGCACGCGCATACCCTCGCCGGCCCAGTAGCCTCTGGTCGCTAGGCAACGAGCGAGCGCCCTTGGAGTGCGTAGGGGTCACTGCGCAAACAGGAATCGGCGGAACGGCGGGTGAGCGGAGCGCGCGGGGCGGTGGAGGGAGAAGGAAAAAGCGCAGTAGGGAGGAGGTGGCAAGCGGGTGGATGAGCCCGGAGCGCGGAAGAAGAGAACGCGCGCCCAGGAGAAGGGGGCGTGAGAGTCCAGCAGAGACTTGCAACTTAGAGACTGTCGGGAGGGAGCTGCCGGAAAGAGGGATGATAGGGCAGGGTAGGTGAGCACGCACCGGGAGAGAGAAAGGGGCAGCTAGCTCTTGGAGAGGAACTTCAAAGGGCTGCATATGGAAGCAGCCCCGCCCCAGATGAACCTGGCCAGAAGAGACAATCAATTCAGGCTCCATGGTTCTGTATTTTCATGACTTCGCACCTTTGCACTTGCTAATAATCTCTGTTTTGGTTCCTTTCAGAACCAGCGTAGGTGCCCTCATCTCTGGGAAGCTATCCAACCCCAGCCAGGACAGAGCCATTGCAGTCTTCCCTGACTTAGTTTTGTACACAATATTCTGCTAGAATTTTGCATGTTCTGTTTTAATTCACGTACAGGGCACTGCTGGGCAGAAGCCTCAGCAAACTTTGGCTTAGATAAGTACCAGAGTGAGCACTGACAGGTGGAAAGGAGTACGTGTTCCTGCTTGGGCTCACATTCATTAGAGCCCTGGCTCATTAAGTCAAGAAATATTTACTGAGCATCTACTGTGTGTCTAGCACTGTGAATAGAGTATGAACAAAGACACTCTCCATGCTTATTGACCTGCTTTACTGAGTGCAAGGCCATGAACATGGAGTACCAGATAAGCAGACCTTCCCAGGGCCTCTGGGAAAATACCTCCAAAATAGCTCCACCCCATTGGTGAGTGTGTCCTGAGTTGGTGTGGAGTGAGCTGTAAAAGCATCCCTTTGCCCCCTCCCTCTCCAAGCCTCACATTGTGGTTCTGGTATTGTGGCTCAGCTGTCTTTGCAGCAAGTCTTGGTAACTGTAAGGTCAACAATATTTCATTGAGACCATTATTAAAAGTGTGCAATTTGGAGCAGGTGTTTTGTTCAGAAAGGGTTCGCCACACACTACACAGTGTGGTAACTTCCCCCCCAACTCTCGCCCCCCACCATTACCACCAAGAACTGAGAGTGGAGACTTCTTGGGAATGCAAAATTGGTGATTCTAGGCTCTGAGGAGGACAGTTCTACAGTGATAACAAAGGAGATTTATAACTTTGAGTAACCTAGGGATTTTGTCATAATGTAGGCTGTCTGTATGCCTGGGGTGGGGCCTGAAAATCTTCATTTCAACAAGCTCCCATTTGATTCAGTGCTGCTGATCATGGACCACCTTTGAGTAGAAGGGGAGTACAAGATAGTTTATCCTGGTGCATTGATTCAGGTGGGCCACAGACTGGCAGGAGGAGAAAACCTACACCCCCGTTCCCACCCTCCACCACTACCCCTGTGGAGAGAAAAAAACTTCACCCTCAAGTTTCTTTCAGCTAGTCTAATAATTAGACATGAAGCAGATTAACAAAATAAGTGACCAAATTTAATTTCATACATATGTATGGGAACTCTGCATACATGAGAGAGTCAGAGACCCCACATACACGAGAGGTTCAAAGACAGAAAGGGAAAATAAAGTATGACATTCTGAGCTAAAGATCACCTTGGGACTTCAGAGAAGTAGGTCATCGCAGGACACTAAGAAGAGCAGATGTTCGGTATTTAGAAGTTTTCCCTGCCCTAGGCATAGGTCAAAAAGGTTATCTCTGACAACCTCTTACTATGGGTAAAGCCTCTACTTCTAATTCTTCTAAGTAGCTGTAGGGAGGGCCCAGAAGTTTCTCTTGAGACTGAGGATCTTAGTTGCCTTTAGCTCAAAACAATCCTCATATCACAGAGGCATATCTTGAGGTGGCTCATTCTAAATACCCCAAACTCACTGGTTTCAAACACACATTTATCCTTTTACAGTTTTTTTGAAGTCAGAAATCCAAAATGAGTCTTGCAGGGCTAAAAAAAACTGTTGGCAGGGCTGATTCCTTTTGGAGGCTCTAGAAAAGAGTCCATTTCCTTGCCTTTTCCTGCTTTCAGAGGCTACCCACATTCCTTGGCTCATGGTTCTGAGTCACATGACGTTTTTTCCCTCTGCTTCCATCATCACATCTCCTCTGTCTGACCTTACAGTGTCCCTTTTATAAAAACCTGTGATTACATTGTGCCTCCCTGGATAATCCAGATAATCCCCCCAAATCAAAATCTTTAATCACATCTGCAAAATCCTTGCCATATAAAGTAACGTATTTCATAGGTTCCAGGTTTTAGGATTTGGACATCTTTGGGAGCCCTTATTCTGCCCTACCACACTGTGTATTTCCTAAGAACGAGGATATTTTCTTACTCATATTTCAATTACCAAAACCAGGAATTTCACCTTGATACAATTCTATTTTATAATCTACAATTCACATTTGATTTATCCAATTTTCCTAACAATATCCTTTGTAGAAATTTTTTTCTGGTCTAGATCCAATCTAGGATCTTGTATTGCATGTAGTTAGGCCTCTTTAGATTCCTTTGATCTGGAATGGTTCCTCATCTTTTTTTTTTTTTTTTTTTTTTTTTTTTGCCTTTCACAACCTTGGCATTTTTAAGAGTTCAAATCAGTTATAGACTGTCTCTCAGTTGGGCTTTCTTTGATTCCTCAAATCAGATTCAAGTTTTGCACTTGGGACAGGAATCCACAGAAATGTATTATGTCCCACTAAGAAGTGTGTCACATCAGAAGACATGTGATCTCACTGTCTCTCTTGGTGATGTTTACTTTGATCACTTGGTGAAGATCATGTTGGCCAGGTTTTATCATGTCAAGATTCTGTATTTCCTTTCGGACTTAATATAATTTGTGGGGAGGAACTTCGAGACTATAAAAATATCCTATGCTTTATCAAATATTCACTGAGTTTTAGTATTCATTGATGATTCTGGCTTGAGTTATACTATGATGGGTATGAAATGGTGATTTGTTTAAAAATTCCATTATTAGTTGGCATTCTACTTGCCATCTCTCCCACTCACTCATTTATTTTTATATGGACTCATGGATTCTTGTTTTACTCAGTTATAATCCATTACAGTCATTATGTATTTTGATGATTAAATTGCCCCATATTTGGCCATTATCAGCCCCTTCAAGCTGGCTCCTGCGTCCTCAACCATTTTATTTTTCAACATTTTCTTTCTGGGACAACAAAATGTTACAGGCTTACTGGACTTTTCCTACCTCAACCTCAGAATTAGCCATTTCTCCAAGGAACTCTGTCTGATTCCTTTTAAGTAGTGGCAGCTCCTTAAACACAAATTCTGAATGCTCAGTGTGCTCATTGCTACTAAGGTGGTTTTGCTTCTCAGCCTTTGCAGGGGTAAGAGCTATGAGATATATATTTTTTCTACATTCATGTCTGTGTATCTATTTATCTTTCCTCCCTTAAACTGCATAGAGCCTCCAGAAAATGTTAAGACTGGATCTAAGTCTTTATTAGTCACTTTATTATTAACTCTTTTGGAGTTAAAATACATAAACTTTAGAAATACAGAATTAGTCAGGAATAGGCCAGGGGCTAGGCCATTTCATATCACAATCTTCCACTGTAATAGCAAATATTTATTAAACACTATATGCCAGGCTTAATGCTTTATATGTATTTATTATCTCCTTTAATCCTCACAGTTAAGAAGCACATATCCTTGTTATTTTGTTTTACAGATGAGAAAACCAAGGCTCGCAGAGACTGGTGACTTGCTGAAGACCACACATCTAATAAATGGAAGAATAGGACTAGAACTGGGTCTGTCTGATACCAGAGTCTGTGTTCATACTCCTGCACTATAGTACCACTCCTGTCTGTGGTCTAACTCAGGCTATACTTCTTCCAGCTCTTGAAATCTCATTAATAGTGAATCCAGAGCCATCAACTCAACCTCTCAACCTAAAATAGCTTCTTACTTAAAAAAATATGGTGTGGAATATTGTGTTAAGTCCTGGCAGAGCCCCTGACCAGCAGTAACTACAATGACTGGCATTTTCCCTCCCTCCCATCCCTAAGGCTTCTCAGTATTACCTTATGAAATAAGTAAGCCTGTCTTATCTATGTCTTAGATGACTATTGCTTCCAACCTGACAATAGCACAGCTTGCTGGATACTCAGAGCCCCTTTTGGGCCCCATGTCTGCTCAGTTATTTCTTCTCCACTCAAAGATAGAAATACATGAGTAAGTGGAGGCCTTAGCTACACTTAACCACCAATATACCAAACTCTTATCATGTCTGAACACCTCCAGGACCTATTGTCTGAATTAGTATTCTTAAGAAAAAATCCACTTGAATATAAGAGCTATCAGCATGTATGTATTTATTGATTCTTGGAGAAAGGTGGAATCCAGAAATATCTCATATTAATCCTGATATGAATCCTAATTTTGAAACTGGAAAAGTCACTGTTCATGTTGCCTGTCACTATCAGAACCAATAAGCAGAGACAGGGATCAAATCTTTATGGATGCTTTATTCAGATGGCCGGCAATCTGAGAAGACGGTGGGTTATGTACCCCAACAGACCATCTTACACTCCCTTTCAAGACAGCTTTCTATAAGGAAAAAAAAGTGTAGATAAGGGATTTGGAATTCAAGTGGAAAAAAAGTGAAGGTAAGGACTTTGGAATTCAGGAAAGAGGTTAATCAGGTAAAAGCTGCAGTCCAACAATTTCCCTAACATCCTTTCATCTGTTGACTAGTGATTTTCTATCAGTGTCCTGTGTCCTGGATGATTTTCTTTATCTGTGTTCTGGACATCAGGTTGTCTCTCCCTGGAGAGACAGCTCAGATACCATTTTGATTGCTTATGGCTTCTTCTTTAGCACAAAAGTTGAATTGCTCATGGTCTACTGGAGTCGGGGTGGGCCTTACCTTCAGTTTCTGAAACAATAGCTTTTTACATGCATCAACTACTAAACTTATTGACTACTACCTAAAACTAAAATTTTCCAACTCTTGAGTTCCCCCATCAATTGGTTAGAATGTTTCTATTTTTAAAATCAAATTAGATTTGTAAATTAATATGACTCTTTTGATGTGTCCCAAGCCCACAAGATGGAAACTGACTACCTGAAGAGATGCTTTGGAAATTGCCTTGCCCAGGCACTGGCAGAGGTGGCGAAGGTTCGGCCCAGTGACCCCATAGAGTACTTGGCTCACTGGCTTTATCATTACAGGAAAATCACTGAAGCAAAAGAAGAGGTGTGTATGTGCACGGGTCAGCTTGGGGAGGGCTTTCCAGCTTTCCTAGAGTAATCTGAAATCCAAGGCAGAATTCTGGAGCTGGCCTGTGGAGTTTTTCTGTTTATTCAGCTTGTGAGGGGTGACTTAGGCCCAGATAGCCAAGAAGCACCAGGAGTCTAGGTGGGGCCGAAGAAGGAATCCAACTCACAGGAGTGATGGAGTTGGTGGGTTTGGGGCCAGTAACAGTCTGAAGCTCATTACAGGAGCAGACTCAGAACACCTGAAGGGCCTGAGTCCAGTCCCAGGGAGAAAGGGCCTCTTTGTGTGTACTTCCCAGGGGCTAATCTGATTCAACTCTGTAACTTTATCCCAGAATAGTCAGGAGAAGATCCAGTTGAAGGAGGAATATGATAATAGCCTCAAGGAAACCAAAATGACAGAAATGCTGAAGCAAGAAGAGTATCAGATTCAACAGGTGTGTGAAATGTGACACCAGGTAGGGAGGAGGAACTCAGCATTGGGTACATATATCCCAGTGGTGGACACCAGGAAATCCACAGTCATCCTGGTCACAGGGCAAAGTGTGTTGAGGCCCCCATTAGCCTCCATTTCTTCTGTGTTTATATGTCATTAAGATCATAGTCAATGAAAAAAGAAATTGTTTAAAGGCAGTTTCATTTTAGATATCAGGAAATAGGTTAGATGTAACTCGTTTTAAAAAATCATATTTTAAAAAAATCTAATATGCCACTTGGAATAAATATATTTTTATATAAGATTCTTTGAGCCCTTTTCAAAAATTATTCAAGATTTTTAAAGATTTTATTTATTTTTAGAGAGAAGGAAAGGGAGGGGAAAAGAGGGAAAGGGCCATCAATATACAAGAGAAACATCCATCAGTTGCCTCTCGCATGCCCCCAGCTGGGGACCTGGCTTGCAACCCAGGCCTGTACCCTGACTGTGAGTCCAACTGGTGACCTTTCCATTTGCAGGTTGGCACTCAGTCCATTGAGCCACATCAGCCAGGGCAAATTATTCAGTGTTTTTCAGAAACCAAATATAGTTATCATTATATACTACAGGTATATTATTTTATTTATCCTATACTATTTACTTAAGTAAATATTATATGCTATTTATGTTTCAAGCCACAGATGGTAGTTCTGTGATGCTGTAATAGTGGTCATAAGTTAATAACTTAGGATAATTGGAAATAACTGAGTATTCATTCATCTGATAAGCATATCTTTCATCTCTGTAACTTTTGCCACAATCTTCTGAAAAATGTGTCATTCTGTGTTTCTACAAAGTACATGATACCCAGATAGGAAATTGATTGACTGGGCTTGATATCTGACATCTTTATAACTATCACTACATCCATGCATTAAAAACTTTAATGCAGTCTTATACAATTAACCAGCTTTTGCTAGTTTTCAATGCCCACTTTGATGAAAACATAAAAGTATTAAGATTATTTACATTTATACAAATATGGTCAGCTTTCTTCATAAACAATTAATACATTTTTTAAAAGTCTGGATGTTTCATAAATAAATCAAACAAAGATGATTTTATACTATTGTTACACAGTAGTCTTACTACCGAGCAAACTGGGGCCCATCCATATGGCGCCTTGGTGAATGACCCAGTGGTTTATTTACAGCATTCCAACCCTGGGAGAGCTTAGAGTACTTCAGCTTGGAACCCTTCTTTCCCATAAGACCCAGCACTTCCCATGCTCCCCCCAGGCTACTAGCCAAAAACATCCCCCAAAGTTTCCTGTGTCCTTATCTGTGTAGGATCTGGAATATGTTGCCATCAGCCTTCATATAATTGTCCAGAAAAGCATGTGCCATGTTATTGTGGATCATGGTGAAACTCAGGAAAGGCACAGGTCTTAAAAGTCCGGGTAAAATCCAGGTGTAGCAGGACAGGATCTTGCAAGGAAATACTTTGCCACTCTGGAATTAGCTAGAGCAGGCATGATCACAGCAGCAGCAGCCTCTCCTTTCTTGTTATTCCAGGCTGCATAGCCTACTTCTTCACTGTAAACTACATAGCTGCTTGCTTACTTCTCCCTTCCAAGCTGCAGGGCAAAAATCCCTTGCTACAGACAGCATGTCTCTTCCCTCACCACTACTCCCCACATGGCCAAGAGCAAAGTGCGCGCATGTGCACACACAAGAGAGAAAGAGAGCCTCGTGGCTGCTACATCATCCCTTTTTCATGGCTCTTCTACCTCCCTTCCAAGCCCATGGCCAAGAGAGAGAAAATGGCTTCCATTCTTGAGTTTAAATCCTCACCCTGAACTTCCTCCATATCTCCATTTCCAAGTTTTGTTTTGTGCTTTGCTAGAGCAAGTCTGTTTCCATTTTGTTCTTAGTCTCGAGTATAAAAATGGCAATATTTTGTTCTTGCGATACTAAGTGTGTTTTATTCTCAGCTTGTGACTTTTTTGCTTTTTTTTTCTTTTCTTTTTAACCACTGATGTCTGTGGCTGGTTCCACAAAGAAGACCATATTCATGCAGGAGAACACAGTATTCCTTGAAAAGGAGCCTTTGAAGCAGGAATGCCTGCCTGGTACCTCTAATATGATTCCAGGGATGCCTCAACAGATTCCTTCTTCTGACTCATCTGGCCAGACTCACTAGCATGTCAAAACTCCACAAGAAGTAAATTACTAGGCTTCTCAACGTGAAGTGCTCCTGAAATGTATCTTGACTCCAAATCTCCTTCTTAGTTTATCCGAAGGTGGGTAATTATAATGATGCTTCTCTCAAAGATGCAAGCCAAAAACATAGTCATCTAGAAGAGCTCTTACCTAAAGATGGTAACTGTGTGGATTAAACCAAGATTTGAGAGGCTGTGGAAGGAGGTATCTGTACGGACTATCCAGCTCAAGTTCTGTTCTGATAGCCATGAAAATTCCTTAATCATGTAGAAATTTGAACTGCTTATAGAATAAAATAAACTCATAATAATGATTTAAAATAAGTAACCAAAACTGGTAAAATTTTCTTCCTGTGTTATTTATTTTGGGGGGAGGAGACTAGGCAGTGAAAACACAGGTATGTCATGTGATCATGTCTTCGCTTTACTAAACTTTGCAGTCAGCCCCGCTGAGTGTTACACCTGCCCTAGGGTGCACAGTGTCACTGACAACACATATTTTGAAATAGCTCCAGTGTCAACAAAACTCAAGTATTTGAACATTTTAAAAAATTATTTTTTACCTGTATTCATTCAAAAATCATCTATATGCTAATGACTTCAGATTTATATCTTTAACCAAGATTTTCTTAAATTGACTGCCTGTTTGACATCTGCTTCGATGGCCAATGGACATCTCAAAACTTAACTTATCCAAACGGAATCCCTGATATGCTCCCTGAACCAGTATCTCTCCCTTCTATTTGCTCAGGTCAAAACACTTGATTTCATACCTTATTCTACTCTTTTTTTTTTTGGTCACCCTACATCTGGTCTATTGGCTTTCCATTTAAAATAAAACCAGAAGTCACCCACTAGAATGCCCAAGCTATAATTATCTTTTGCCTAGGTTATTATAATAGCCTGTTAACTGGTCTCTCTCCTGCCCTTGACCTTCTCCAGTCTATCCTCATAACTCTTCAAAGCTAGGATGATATTAGTAAAACATAAGTCAGAAAACATAGATCATGTCTAATGAGCAGCTTCCCATCCCAGTCCCAGAAGCATTGAAGGCCCGTCCTGTAACCTGCCAGGCTCCATAAGCTCTGCTTCCCCATCATCTCCACATTCTGCATTCTCTCCACTTTAGACACACTGACCAGGCATAGTCCCACCTAAGAACTTTTTCTTTCTTCTTTCTTTTTTCTCTTCTTGTAATTCTCCAATCTACCCACATCCCTCCATTTCTGAAGATTCTCTTTTCCTCAGGTCTTTCTCAACAGGCACCTTTTCTTATTTTTGTATTTATTTATTATCTACAAAACTTAGCATGATGCAACAAATATCAGGAGAGGGAGAGCTATAATCATCCATTACATACAAGATGAAGTTAAATCTGTTTCTCAAATGAACTCTATTTTTATAAATGGAAAGGTTTTCCTCAGTCACTTCATAAAAGAAAATGTGGTCCCAATACTTCTGAAGTAAATCTCTAAGGCCGAAGAAGGAGCTCTTTGAAACCTTAGCAGTATTTGTACATTCACCCTAGGAAAACAGCCTTATTTTTCCTTTACCAAAAGTTGCCTTTTCAGTGAAGTCTTTTCTGGCTGTTTAGATAAATAGATATAGATAGACAGATGATAGATACTATCTATACTTCCTATCTACTATATACATCCTATCTGAACTTCCTGTACATACACATATATCCTATCTGGACTTCTACACATGTTTGATACCATCTTACCTGTCAGTATTCAGTATAATGTGAGCTCCATGAAGACAGGGATTTTATCTGTTTGTTTTTGTATCTCCAGCACCTAAAACAATGTGGGCACGTAAGAGGTGCCCACTAAATAATCTGTCAAATAAGAGAATAAATGAGTTGAACTTAAACAAGTGTAGCAAATGTGAAAATGACAAGCTAATCATTTTTGATTGGCACAAGGATTAGCTGGCAATTCCAGACCAGTGACCTTTTCTTCTAGCCTAGGTTTAACTATATTATATGTGGGGCCCAGTGCACAATGAAAATGTGGGCTTCCTTGTTAAAAAATTATTATATATTTCATCATGGTAATGACAAAGCATTAAACCAAGTGGGCTGCCCTTCCAAGTGCAGGCCCTGCACAACTGCACAGGTCACACACTTATGAAGCCAACCCCACTTCAGACAGAGCTGCCCTCCACAAGGAGTATCTCTGATGGGGCCTTGAGGTAGGCAGCTCAAAAACAGCAAAGATCGCATGACTACATTCTTAAGGACAGGTGAGATCTCCCACTGCCCTTCTCCAACACACACACACACACACACACACACACACACACACACACACACACCCCAATCCAATGGCTGGTGCAGGGCTCCCCCTGTGCCAAACTTAAGGAAAACGCTCCAAACTTTGGAACCCACTGCTACTGTGTGTCCCCTCTTTGTCTCATGGGTGTGGATGGCTAGCCCAGCTCAGAGACAGAAATGGGCTCCTCAGAGCCCCAGAGAGTGAAAGGTGTTCCAGCTACCATTCATGTACACTATGGTCTGAACAGTCTGCTATAGACTAGCCTAGTAATGTAATGCCATTTAGAATGGGGTTTATTTCCTTCTTTTTTTCAATCCTCGCCTGAAGATATGTTTGTTGATTTGAGAAAGAGAGAGAAACATAGATGTGACAGAGAACCATTGATTGATTGCCTCTTTTACGCACCCTGACTAGGAATCAAACCCACAACTTAGGTATGTGCCCTGACCAGGGATCGAACCCTCAACCTTTTGGTGTATGGGACAACACTCCAACCAACTGAGCCACCCTGTCAGGGCTAGAATGGTGCTTCTATGGAAAATGCCTTCTTGTTGCAGGACAAGAGAGGTAGAAGCATATTATAAACAATAATTCAACTTAATGTTGGGAATTGCCTGTCTAAAATGCCAGAATCTCTGCATTTAATGACTACACCATACAGCCTCATGAGATCTAAGAAAAAAAATTTAAAGATAAACTCAAGAAGTTGGTCACTAAATAGGATGAAGACTGTGGAGGTAGAGGAAATCCAAGATGGCTGCCAGGTTTCTAGCTTTCATCACATGAATTGATGGTGGTGGCTTTTCCTGTAATGAAGACACAGGAGGAAGAGCAGGTGTGGCAATGTCAAATACATAGTGCCCGTGAAAGGCATAGTCAGGTTGATGCCACAAGAGAGGGCAGCCTTGAGTGACTGCCCCTGCCCCGAGCTCCAAGGACGTCCAAAGACCCCAGCCCAGTCAATCTTGTACTGCAATATGCCAATGCAGGGAGTAAAATTTACTGTATGTCATTTGAAGGGGTTTCAGAAGGTTTGAATTTCAGTTCTGAAAATGGTAAGCTGTTCATTTTCAAGTTTATTTTAAATACCTGACATCCAGTGGGAGATACTGTTGGACATTAGAAGATAATTATGCTTGGCTTAAAAGAACATCACTTTGTTTTTCTTCTATTCCAGAAGCAAATTTAGCTTCTTAGCTATGTTTTAAAACCAACATTAAAAGGTCTCCCACTTTTTCCAAACGATCCTGACACAAGCTATTTTGTCTGGTACATGGCATTGATAAGCTCAGCCTTACTTATCAAGTAATTTTTTTATGGGGCAAAACCCCACTGATTCAATGGGAATCTGAGGTAGACAGCATATGGATGGGCAGGGAAACCTTATTTTCAAAGAGCCAATGAGTGGTAAAGGGAAAAAAAATCAACTGAAGGCCAGCAAGGAAAAATCATCTTAATTTTATATTTTGATATTTAGCAAAAATGAAAGAAATGTCTAAATCATTTACCACAGTGGTTGACAACAGAGGTGAATAGAAACAACTGATGGCTCCTTCAGACATTCCCTCCCATCCCTAGGGAAAATCCTTGCCGTGGTCCACAGTCACTGATACTTCTATCCAATTCCTTCCAGTGTGCCAGGACAAAAGAATGAGGATCCTCTGTTCTACATTTTAATATAGAAGACTGAATGAATTTTCTATTGGCTGTATAACAATTACCACAAACTAGTGGCTTAAAACAATATTCATTTATTATTCACATTTGTGTAGGTCGGAAGTCCAGGCAAGACTAAACTAATCCTGCTCACAGTTTCACAGGCAGAAATCAAGGTGCTGGCTGGGGTTAAAATCTTATTAAAGGCTCAAGTTTCTCTGTCAAACTCATTGGTTATTAGCAGAATTCACTTCCTACCTCAGGGGAAACCTGTTATTTCCCCAATCCCCTGTCTTCCCAGTAGTTCTCCATTCCAGAAGGCAAGAATTCTAGCCTCATCAGCTGCTACCAAATCATACTCTCAACTCTCATCTTTATTTTCATTTTTTGAAAAGATTTTGTTTATTTATTTTTAGAGAGAGAGGAAGGGAGGGAGGAAGAGAGGGATGAAAACATCAAATTAGTTGCCTCTTGCCTGCCCCCAGCTTGGTACCTGGTCTGCAACCCAGGCATGTGCCCTGACTGGGAATCAAACCCCAACCTTTTGTTTCACAAGCCAGCACTCAGTCCACTGAGCCATTCCAGCCGGGGCCCTATCTTCATTTTTAAATGCCTCCATTGAAATACATGCCATCAGAGAGTGAAACAACTCTCTACCTCTGATGAATCTTAATATTAATGCAGTTGTATTTACTTACATATCTCATTCAATTTTTAAAATTTATATTGCTGTAGCTACTATGTAATTGTCCAAAGGTCTTTAAGAAATTGGAGTTCAAATATAAAAAGAACTCATACAATTCAACAACAAAAAATAACAAACAATTCAATTAAAAACTGGGCAGTGACCTGAACAGTTTTCCCAAGAAGACATACAAATTGCCAACAGATATATGAAAAGATGCTCAATTTCAGTAGCTATACTGAAAATGCAAATCGAAACCACCTCGCACAGGTTAGAAAGGCTATTATCAACAAGACCAAAAATAACAGGTTTTGAAAAAGTTGTGGAAAGAAAGGAACCTTCATTCACTGTTGTTGGAAATGTAAACTAGTACAGTCACTATGGAAAACAGTATGGAGGCTCCTCAAAACATTGAGAATAAAGCTACCATATGACCCAGAGATTCCTCTTTTATCAATCTGAAAAATTTGGAAACATTCATAAAGACACATGTACCCTTATGTTCACTGCAGCATTATTCATATTGGTCAAGACATGGAAACAACCTAAGTGTCATTTAATGGATGATTGGATAAAGTGGTACATATATACAATGGAATACTACTCAGCCATAAGAAAAGATGAAATACTGCCATTTATGACAGCATCAATGGATCTTGAGAGTATCATGCTGAGTGAAATAAGTCAGACAGAAAAGGACAAGAACCATATGATTTCACACATATGTGGGATATAAGACAGAAAGCAACAAACTAACAAAACAAAATAAAAATTCCTTCTAGACACAGACAACAGTATGGTGGTTATGGGAGTGGAATTAGGGGTTGGGTAGGTAGAAGAGGGCAGTGGGGGTCAAATATACGGTGACGGAGGGAGACTTTAGGTGATAGGCACACAGTGCAATATACAGATGATGTATTATAGCATTGTACACTTGAAACATATAATCTTATCAACCAATATCACCCCAATAAATTTATTAAAATTTTTAAAAAGACATTGGAGTTCAAAACAAAACTGTGCATGATAAATGACACTAGTGCCCATGAAAATTAAGGGTTAAAGAAAAGTGCTAGGTTAAAATGATAGATCTCGTATTTTTTTCCAATTGTTCCTTTCATTGCTTGTATCCACTAATTGTACGGCGTTCTATTGAATGAACCTGTACTTACACTACTTACACTTACTTAAGTGCTTTTTTTTTTTTTAGGGAAAGATTTATTTAACCTTTTGTCTACTGTTCCATTGCTCTACCCTGGCTTGGTTTAGGTTTCTCAATTTTGATCTAAATGAAACCAGATCTCTTTGGAAAAAAGATTTCTTTCTAGGTGCAAGAGAGAAAAGATGAATGAGAGACATTGTGTGGTTGTTATCAAAGAGCAAGGATGTTTTCAGAGGGTCCTGTATGGAGAGGTCAGCCTGGAAAGAGAGGCTACTGGTGACACTGGATTTCAATGAGAAACCGATACTTATAATTTATTGGAACTATTTGTGCCCATTGAAAACCATAACAGAAAGAATAAAAAAATAATAATAAGTGTACCGCAGCAGCACTTCTCAAGATTTAATGGGCATACTTATCACCTGGGGAGCTAGTTAAATGATTGGCCAATTCCAAGTCACTATATGTGGGGTGGCCCTTGTCATGAGCATATGTTCTTGATATAGGCTTTTCTATAAGTCAGCCAGGCAACAGCTCTGCTAGCTGCCTGCACCAAGAAACAGACAACAATCACAAAAGGTAACTATGTTATTCATTCAACTTTTATTGATGTTCACTATGAACATCAACATACATTAATATCCTATTCAGTCTCTAATAATCTAGAAGAAATATCACAAACACACACAAACACACACACACACACGAACACACACACACACGCACACACACCAATCAGTGGGAAATAATGGGCCTGAGCCTCAGAGTCTCAGTCTGCAGGTCCAGGAGACAGCATGGTGGGCAAGGGAGCCATCAGCATCTTGCAAGGAATGACCTCCAGAGCCAGATGGGCAGCAGCGCAGACGATGTCCTCACTCCAGCAGGGCAGAGCCTCCGGTGGCTGATGTCAAGGGGATTAGTGTGGCATAGAGCAGCACTCTGGTGTGTGGAGCTCAGCTGTCTTAGCAGTGGTCTGGAGCTTGCCTCAGTTATACCTTAATAGTGGTGCACTCCACCCTTCTGGGTCTCTTGATAAGCGCCTTGATTTCCCTAAAGGCAAGTGGGGAATTTCCCCAGGAGCCTATTTATGGGTGGTCCCATTCTGCTGATGTGTCTGTTCTGATGACGTGTGCAGATATCTTGGGTATGTCTCCTTGCCAGATGTGTCTAACATGACTTAGGTAGCTTCCCTCTTGATCCAAAGTGTCATGGTTGACTGGCAGCCATCTTGGTAGACATGAATGACTCCACTTTGTTTTATATGCTTTATGCTGTCTTGACCAGACCAATGCCATTTTATTGGTCCTGCTCTCCACAGGTCTGAGATTCTGCTTTTCTAACATGCAGTTTCTACATCATGTCCAAACTGAGAGTCCAAAGGCCACAGTTTGAGCATTAAATGCTAGAGCAGAGTTTCTTAAACTTAGCATTACTGATATTTTGGACATCCTTTGCTGTATTGAGCTCTCTTACATGTTGTAGGATGTTTAGTAGCATTCCTGGACTTTACTCATTAGATGCCAGTAGTACACACACATATACACCCCAGCCGATCCACCAGAAGTACCTCCAGAATTACCAGATGTTCCCTGGGGGTAGGGTGACCAAATGTCCCAGTTTACCTGGGACTGGGGTATTCTCAGGATACTGAATTTTAATGCTGACATCAGGAAAGTCCTGGGAAAACTGGGATTGTTAGGCGCCCTACCTCGGGGACAAAATTGTCTTCAGTTGAGACCACGGTGCCAAGGTTAATCTTCTAACATGAGTTAATTAGTAGCCATTTTCTTTTATAAAATGGTGGGGTGAATTTGGGAGAAAAAAAACATTCATTGGCAAAAGAAATGTGAAACAGTGTAATTTGTATAATGGTTTCTTATTTATCTCAGGTAGTTACTGTGTAATGGAAAGGCAATTTGTTTTGTTTTCTATTTAAGATTAAGAACATTTTATTTAAAAAATAAATTTAAGAAGATTAGACCTACTGAGTTAGCAGTGAAAAAGTATTAAACCTTAGGTCAAGGATGAACTATAGCAGGAATTTTCAACCTTTTTCATCTCATGGCACACATAAACTAATTACTAAAATTCTGTGCCATACCAAAATATATACTTTTTTCTCATCTGACCAAAAAAAAAAAAAAAAAAAAAAAACAGGTGTTATTTTGATCCATTTCTGCTGGACGGCTATTGTCATTCTAGATGTTGTCATTTTTTTATTTTATAATCTAAGGGAAAAGAGGTCAGTGTCCCTGACTAAACAGTCATGTATTGCATGTTTTAAAAATTCTTGCAACACACCTTTTGAAAATTGCTGGGTTATAGGAATAGATTTTAGTGACGGGTCATAGGAATAGGGCCTCAGGCATGGACTTTCTACAGAGAGGGTATTGAGGCCAGACACCAAGAGAGTATGAGAAGTTTTATTACTTCCATAATAAAGCTTTCAGGGAACAACAGGACAGACTTCCCGAGCTGGTTTGACAACGGCTCGAGAGAGCAAGGAAAGGAGACTAGCTTGGGGTTTGTACTGTGGTTAGGGAGTGGGCCCAGGTAGAAGTTCCCATGCGTGGGAAGGGGCTTGCATGGCTTGAAACTCCAAATTTGGGAACACCTGAGCTTATCATCTTGCTCAGATGTGGGGCACAAGGGGAAGAGAGTTGAAGCCTAAAAGCTATCAGCAAACATCAAAAAAAAAAAAAAAAACCCACAAAAAACTGAACCAGACTCCACTAAAGAGGGTAAAACTAGGAAATGAGATGAAGAACTGCCATTTGGACCTTGAGAATATTATGCTAAGTAAATAAGTCAGGCAGACAAAGCTAAGAACTGTATGATTTCACTCATACGTGGGATATAAAACTGACCCTCATAGACGCAGACAACAGTATGGTGATAACCAGAGAGAAGTGAGTGGAGGGTAGTAAAAGATAAAGGGGGCCAAATACATGGTGACAAAGACGATCTAACTTTAGGTGGTGGACACACAATGCAATATACAGATCATGTATCATGGAAATGTACACTTAAAACCTTTATGACCCTATTAACTAATGTCACCTCAATAAATTTAATTTTTTTTAAGAGAGAGTAAAACTGAGTGGCCTCGATCCATTCAATCTCTCAGAAAAGCACTCCAGGCATGTGCTGAGGTCATCAATGCTGATTTGCACCTGGCGGCAAAGCACGCAATCAGGTGTTCCAGGGTGGCTGGAAAACGTCAGCAGATCCTACATCCTCACACAGAAGCAAAAGGAGAAGTCCAGGAAGCTTGTCCTCTGCCTGGGAGTTGCTCAATGTCTTGGATGCCACAGCCTGAGTGAAGTAAGTTGTAACCTTTGTCTACTTTAAAGGATTCCATACTGTTTGGTTCAGTATTTGATTATAGGGAGGGCAATGAGAATTTAATCAATTGCTACTAACATTATTTACATTGTTTCCAGGGTTGGTTTTGTTGTGTTATTACTAAAAAAGATAAAAATGTTGCAGTGAACTTTCTCAGACATGTGTATCTTAGTAAACTTCTGCTGGTATAGCTACAGGTTGCTAAATTAAAAGATACAGTTGACTCTTGAACAACACAGGGGTTAGGGTAGCTGACCCTTCACTCAGTCAAAAATCCACCTGTAACGTGGACTCCCTCAAAACTTAACTACTAACTGTCTACCATTGACTGGTAGTCTTACCGATAACATAAACAGTCAATTAACATATAATTTGTATGTTACATGTATTATATACTGTATTCTCACAATAAAATGATCTAGAGAAAAAATGTTATTAAAAGAAAATCATAAAGAAGAAAAAACATATTTAGAGTATTTATTGAAAAAATCCAAGTATAAGTGGACCCATGTAGTTCAAACTGGCGTTGTTCAAGGGTAAACTCTATTTGCATTTTGGGGGACAAAAGACATAAACAGATATTTCACCAGAAAGTATATACGCATGACAATCAAACACATGAACATGTGTTCAACATCATTAGTCATTAGGGAAATGCAAATTAAAATTACAATGATACATCATTGTGTACCTATCAGAATGGCTACAGGAAAAAAGTAGTGACAACACCAAATGCTGGAGTGGATGAGGGGAAACTGGATAATTCACACTTAAATGGTGGGAATGTAAAATGGTACAGTTACTTCAAAAACTAGTTTGGCAGTTTCTTATAAAAGTAAATGTGTGCTCTGGCTGGCGTGGCTCAGTGCATTGAGTACCTGCCTGTGAACCGAAAGGTCACAGGTTTGATTCCCATTCAGGACACATGCCTGGGTTGCAGGTGGTCCCCAGCTGGGGATGTGCAACCCATCAATGTATCTCTTGCTCATCAATGTTGCCTTCTTTCTCCCTCCCTTCCCCTCTCTCTAAAATGGATGAATGAATGAATGAATGAATGAAATCAATCTTAAAAAAAAAAGTAAACGTGCAACTAGCAGCAATTTTTCTCTTGGGCACTTATCCCAGAAACTTATGTTCACACATAAACCTGTATGCAAATGTTTATAAAAGCTTTATTCAGAACAGGCAAAAACTGGAAATAACCCAGATATTCTTCAGTGGGTGAATAGTTAAACTGTGATATATCTGTATCATTCAATACTCAGCAATAAAAAAAGGAGTGAGCTATTAATACATGATCAGCTTGGATGAATCTGAAGGAAATTATGCTGAGTGGAAAACTCTAATCCCAAAAGGTTACATACTATATAATTCCTCTTATATAAGGTTCTTGAAATGACAAAACTACAGAAATAAAGACGATTAGAGATTGTCGAGGTTAGGGACAAGGATTGCGGAAGGAGGGAGATAAATGTGGTGATGGAACTGCTTCATATTTTTATTATGGTGGTGGATACATGAACCTACACATCTGAAAAACATTGTTTAGAATTAAATATACACAAGCGCACACACACACACACACACACACACACAAATAAGTACAACTGGAGAAATCTGATTCAGATTGATGTATTGTATCAATGTCAATATCGTAATTGTTCCATAGTTTTGGAAGATGTTACCATTTGGGAAAAGTAGTTAAGGATACATAAGATCTCTCCATATCATTTCATATGACTACATGTAAATCTCTTATTGTCTTAAAATAAAATGCTTAATTTTTTAAAATTGATAAAATTCTTACCTTTTATACGGTCTGTTTTCAAATATCCTCAATTATTCCAATAATGTAATTCAGTTTTTATTTATTTTCATTATTTATTTTTAAAAAATGTTCATTTCTAATTTCAATCAGTTTTGTGAAATTGTCATCCGGAAAAGTTAATTTACACATCCACATGAAAATGGCCATTTTTAAATACTTTTGCCCTCTTTTTTCTGCTAATTTATTATATGAAAAAAGTATATATCTTTATATATATATATATTCTGGATACAGGACACCTTTATCATATATAGTTTTGCAAATACATACTATTATTATCCCCATTTTACCAATGAAGAAACTGAGGCACAAAGACATTGGATAGCCTGCCTGAGTCCATGTGGCTAGAAGAACAATCAGTGTTCAAATTCCAAAGTGAGGGTTTGAACTCACTCATGAGCATTGCACTCAGAATAGAAGTCACAAGTATCAAATAGTTAAGGGCACTTGGCTCAGGCAGCCCTGCTTATCCCTCTCCTAATGGAGATGGCCCGACCCTGTGGTCCAGGGCAAACCAAGTCATAACTGGTTACCATACTGTCACTGGCTTTACCAAGGGCTGGCCAGTTCCTTGCCCAGGAACTGAAAATGGCAAAGTAGAAAGATGTCTCTCTTCCCTCCCCAGGGCAGTGCTTCTAGGCCACTGACAATGCTTGCACTACCCCATTCTTTCTAAAGGGAGCTGTATGCCTTCACTCAGGGTATAGTGTTTCGCTCCTCTGTCTCTAAGAGGACTTGTGGTTGGCAGCTCTCTTCACCTGTCCTGTCTGCCCATTAAAGGCAGCTGTGATGGGCAGGAGTGACAAGGGATTCAGTGCTGAGCATATGGGAGATGTTCAATGACCACAGCGAGAGCCTAGTGTAGGGAGGGATGACGGCAGAAACAAAGGCTGGTGAAAGATACCGCAAGAGCATTTCCGACCAGGAGAACAGCTTGAGCAAAGGCACGGAGGCAGAAGTGAGTACTGACATGAGCCTGAGCAAGGTGTGTGTGGAGGAACTGCCACAAGGCTCAGGGTGTGGGGAAGGGCTGGCTCTGAGAGAGTCTGGGCGAGAGGAATCTACAGTAAGTGGGAGGGAGAAGTCTGAAAAAAATTCCAGCTATTATTTGTTGAGCAGAAAATGAAGGGACCAAATAAATTTTTCCTATAATAATGCCTGTTTTTGAAGTAACTTTAAAATCAGGACCATTCCCAAAGGGCTAGAATCTAGGATGGAGCTTATCTTGCCCTGAAGCTTGTGTGCTCATCACACCTTCTATACTCTTCTAAAGGAAATATGGAATTTCTCATTTACTTCAAAAATTTATGTTAGGTCTTTTATAATCATATAAGTGATAAAGTCCATATATTAAGCCCCTGCCAGTGACAAAATAACGTGTAGTGAAAACATTCTTTTGAATAATTACTACTGAGTGATATCATTCTTATTATCCTTGTGTAGACTGTAAGTATTTTTTCAAAAGGTTGAATACTAGCCTACAGGAAATAAATCACCTTTTTCTATCTTTAGAAAGGGAATAAGAACAACTTTTGGGAAACAAAAGCTGCGATATCACAACCAGATATTTTCAGAATATGAGACAAAAATGGCTGTATCAACTAAAAAAATGTAACTATAAGATGCTTGTCAGCAAAGAAAAACTAGTGGATGATTTTTCTGGCAGGATTAAAATTTATGATTTGTATGAAGACACTTCAATGCTTGGGCCAACAGTTCCTCAAATATAGCTTACAGTTGAGTTGTAGTGCATATTTCATATCAGTAAAGGGAAAGTTCTCTGGATCTTTCTGCTTTCATGTTTGAGTTCTAGTTTTCAAGAAGAAATTTATTCTCTCTTGGCCAGGTGGCTGAGTTGGTTGGAGCATTGTCCCATGCACCAAAGGGTTACAGGTTCAATTCCCAACTGAAGTGCATACGGGAGGCAACCAGTCGATCTCTCTCTTTCTCTCTCCCTCTCTCTTCCTTCCTCTCTAAATCAATAAACATATCCTCCAATGAGGGTTTAAAAAAAAGAAAAAACTTCTGACACCTTTCAACAAAAGACAAGTCCAATGTTTTTGGGAAGAGGATCTCAGTAAGTGTTCCCAAAAAGCAGACTTTTGGAAGCCTTACTGGTACTAGATGGAGTTTCTTGGATTCTCTGTCCTCTACAGTCATGGTCAAAAGATACCCATTCCAAAGAAATCATTAGAAAAGAAAAAATTCTTTGATTGCCACAGCCAGAAAGGATGACTCCCCGAAATAAAATTACAGGCTCCGAAGATATCATTGTCTAAAAATATCACACTTGTAGCTAAGTTTAACTGAAGTGAAATAGAATAATCAAAAATATCAGGACAGCTTTCCAGCCGGTGCCAAGTCATGGGCGTCTTTCGGTACAACAAGCACAAGTGCTTCAAGATCCAGAGCAAGAGAAAGCTCCACCACAAGAAGCAAAAATATGAGCTGGAACACCTTTCCGCCAACACTAATATTGGCCTCTGCTGTATGCACACAGTCCATGTACGGGGAGGCAGCAAGAAGTACTGAGCTGTGAGGATGGACGTGGGCAACTTCTCCTGGGGCTTTGAACGTTGTATATACAAAACAAGGATTATCGATGTTGTCTACAATTCATCCAACAACAAACTGGCCCATACCAAAGCCCTCGTAAAGCACTACATCTCACTCATTGACAGCACACTGTGCGGCAGTGGTACGAGTCCCACTAGACACTGCCCCTGGGGCAGTGCTGACTCCTGAGGAGGAAGGGAATTTAAACAAAAACAATCAAAGAAAATTCAGAAGAAAGATGATGAAAGGAAAAAGAATGCCACAACCAGCCATCTTCTTGAGAAGCAGTTCCAGCAGGGAGAGCTTCTAGCATGTGTGGCTTCAAGACCAGGCCAGTGTGGCCGAGCAGATGGCTGTGTACTGGGGGGCAAGGAGCTGGCCTTCCATCTGAGGAAAATCAAGGTCCAGAAAGGCAAAAAAAAAAAAAAAAATCTTCCTCCCTCCTTTCTTAAAAGCTCATGTAATAAAAGTGTTTATTCTCAGGGAAAAAAATATATCAGTGGAAATAAAATCCACGGATAGAGGTTACTGGGGCAAAAATTTCTCCATAAGAAACACCAGAAAGAAAGAATCAATACATAATGCCCAGAAGGGAGAAACTGATGAGAAATCATTGCCATTAATGATGAAACCCACAGTTTTTTTCAGCCAGGCCACAATTACCTCCTCACTACCCACCACCCAAAGTTACCATTTTGGGGACATATTCCAAGACTATACTGGGCCAGAATGAAAAACCTCTAGATCATTTGTCTGAAAAATTAACTATGTGGATGCAACTAGCTGAGGAGAGACTGCAAGAATTATCACCAGGGAAGGTAAATTCTTTAGATAAGCCCAGCTAAGGAAAACTGTTCTGGATGATGAACGAACAGAAAACAATCTTATGAGAAAAACTAGGCAGAGAAAAATTCCTCAATATTCATCACCATCATATTTGGTGCATAAAACCAGTGTTTACAAGACTCCTCAAAAATCAGTTGCTAAGTAAATAGATCCCATGAGTAAAATTAGCTACGGAATAATTAGCCCAAGAGGGTCCCTGGAAGGCCTAAGAACTTTGGTTAAAAGTATTCAAGACAAGACTCTCGAAAAAGCAATGCTTCTAATATATATAAATACGTATGTATTTATATAATACATATTTAATATAAACTTTATTTTTAATTTATATAACTTTATTAAACATAATTTAACAAATATGAATATATATATTTGGCTCATTACATATGAGCTTATTTTAAAAAAGGATATTGGGGCACATTTACTCAAGTGACATCAATTGATTTCTCATCAGCGCACAAATGGAACTGGGACCCAATTCCCCAAGCAGCTTTTTCAGAGAGATTACATGTAGAAAGAAATTGACCAACAAATGATTCCTCATACCTAGTCAGGAGCATTTGAGTCAAATTGACAGAGAAATCCAGGGGGAAATTCCCTCAAAATTTTGGTCTGGGTGAAACATTTCTAGTTCTTAATTTAGAGCATAATTACTGAGAAAGTGGCCTTAGAAAGAGAAGCTTCCACCAGCAGGATTAGCCAGAGTGAAAATGTTCAGAAAGTTTATAGAGAAAAATAATGCCTAAAGATCAAGATGTTCCGAACAAAACCTCAGAAGAGGTCAACTCTGCAGGATGACTTGTTGACTCAATGAGAAATGATAAAACTAAGCAAATCTTGAAATCAGGAGGTGTTAAACCACTGTATAAGGGCAAGCCCCAAAGCAGAGTTTCTTGAGTTTACTCTTCAGGAACAGCCAGGTTTATGGAAGAGCTTCTGCAGGGTAATATTCCTGAACACCTGCCTTCAGGAACATTAATATTCATCTCCAGATTCCTTGAAAACAAAATATCAGAAAAATTATCATTTTGATGGGTAAAACTCCTAACTAAACAACCCTAAATAAAGAACAGATTTCTTAGCAAATGTCACCACAGATAATAGTATATAAGTTAGTAAAATAATGCCATCTGGAGATAAAAATATTCAGGTATAAGGTTAGACAGGATAAAAATCTTCCAAGCAATTCTTTAGGGGAGGAACATGTAATGAATACTTTGAGCCAGGGCAATTCTCCCCTGCAAATGCTATCAGAAAGCCTGTAGAGAGGATCCAACTCAGTGAAATTTCCTGGCAAATGCTATCCAAGGGAAGAAAATCTTTCAAGAAAGATAGCCAAGACAAAATGTCTTAGGAATCAAGAGCAGTTTGGAGGCCGAGCTGACACTGAGCTCACAATGCCATTTATCTGTGGCCCATAAGGAAAAAGTGTTCTGTTTGATCTCCTGTCGAAATTACCTCTCCTGGGCTAGGTTCCATTATCTCAATTCCTCTCTTTTCAGGAAAAACATAACTAAAGTAAAGTAAATCCAGGCCCATTATTCCCACAGACGTGATCTCGTAGTACAAACTCTGTAGTCAGTATTACCCAAGCTAAAGCTTTAGAAAAAGATCTGCCTTCAGTAGTTTATTATCCATTTCTAGATAGCCATGATGGCATGCATATTTTATCCACTTCAAATTTAATTTGCTTATCTTTAGTGCTTCAGAAGTACAGTAGTCCTCCCTTATCTATGGGGGCTATGTTCTAAGTCTCCCAGTGGATGTCTGAAACCACAGATAGTATATATACTATCTCTATATATACTCTATACAAACTCTATATATACTATGTTTTTTTCCTATACTTGTATACCTGTGATAAAGTTTAATTTATAAATCAGGCATGGTGAGAGATTAACAACAAGTAACAATAAAATAGAACAATTATAATAATATGCTGTAAAAAAAGTTATATGAATGGCTTTGGGGTCATTATTAAGTGAAATAAGGGTTATTTGAATACAAGCACTGTGTAATCACCGTGGTTGATCTGACAACCAAGACAGCTACTAAGTGACTAAGGGACAGGAAGCACTTGCATCGTACACTGTATAAAGTAATGATTCACAGGGCAGGACAGATTGGGACAGTTCAAGATTTCATCATGTTACTGAGAGCAGCACCTATTTTAAAACCTACTAATTGTTTACTTCTGGAATCTTCCATTTAATATTTTCAGACCAGAGTTGACCACACATAACTGAAACTGCAGAAACAGAAACCACAGATAAGGGGGACTACAATAATCATTTCAAAAATTTCCATAAAAGGTAACTCCAGATGAATATTAACAAAAATGACATATCTTAGCAAACAAAAATGAAAAACTCAAAGAATTAAGTCAGTAGGGATGAAGTTACCCAAGGAATGATTCCCAGGCTTTCCTTTAGATAAGGATGAAGTTTCCAAAGATTTTCCACCTTCAGAGACAAGTTGGCAGCTGAGAGAGTATGTTTACCATATTGCCTTTCCAGGAAAGGTGGCTGTTGGAGATAAAGCCAGTGAACAGACACCATTGAAAAGAAATAAAAGAATCCAGCCACACTTCATGAGAAAGTTTCACAACAAAACATGGGTTCCCTGGGACTGTTGATCAAAACTGAATTGCTCCTGATACCGCCAATCTGAGTGACATTCTTTAGATATGAATAATGATGGTGAAATTATCTAAGAAGATATTTTTAATAGATTAGCAACAACATAACAAAATATCAGGTCCAAAGGTACAACAAATACTTCAGAAATTCCAGAAAAAAAATCAAATGACTGTATGGGTACCTAATGGATAAATGAAAGGAGCCCATTAATTCAATGGAGAATGGAGACAAAACAAATATAAAGAATTGATGATATTGGTCAATTTCTACTTGACTTTCTCTGAGTTGAATTGTTATTTAATTGTAAAATAAACAACACAAGGATTAAGAGCAAGATGTTTGGCCTCAACACAACCTGGGTGCAAATCCAAGACCTGGCATTTACAAGCTGTATGGCTATGAGCAAGTTACCTAACGTCTCTGTGCTCCTGACACCTGCCTCCTCTAAAATTAAGATACTATGTAAAGTTGTTTTGGGGTTGTCATGAGGTGGTATATATAAGTGTTCAGTAAATAGTAGCTACTTGCCATGTTTCTGCAGCTCAACACTGGCCTTTGAAAACCATCACATTAACAATGATCACCCACATTCCATCCATTAGTTCACATTCTTCCCTAGATTATTTTTGTCATCTCTAGTAGATATGTCATGTGAGCTCATAGAGGACACCATGTAGTTTCTCTCACAGTTACTGAATTTGCTCCCTAGGCCTCTGCTATCTGAGGAGTGGTTTGAAGATGCCTGTCACCTAATATCACTGTTCCTCCCTGCCTCCAGGGCAGCTGCTCACCCTCCAAGGGCTAAAGGGGCACCTCGTTTCCCAGACGCAGAGCCTAGAGGCTATGGGACATTTCAGTAGAAGTAGGGAAAAGAACCTCTTGACACTTAGTGCCCCCTGTTTTCACCTGGCTCTAAGAAAAGGCCATGGTTGCCCTCAGTCTTGAAGAATTCTCTTGAAAGATTTGCAAGAGCTCTTCCAGCTTCTGTTAGCACTCCCTCTCCTCCCATCAAGGAAGTAAGGCATGAAAAGAAGCTTTTTAATTTATCAAGATGTGTAAAGATGTATGCACAAAGTTGTTCATCAAAATATGTTACAATGGTGAAAAAACCAAAGCAATCATAACGTCCACCAATGGGGTAATGTGATGCGGCTAAACAATCATATGATTTTGGTGTGTATATGGTATGAGTAGGGGTGTGTGAGTTGGGGCGGGGAGAGGAAGAGGAGTTTGAAAGGATGCAATAAAAAGGGTTCAGATTTTTTACCTTATTCTAAAACTTTAAATTCCAAAATTTTATTGCACTCAGAGTATACATGACTAAACAGAAACCTCCTCTCCCTTCTAGTATTTCTTCCTTTTGCCTAAATTGTCCCCTACCAGTAATCCAAAGGATGGGAAATAGAAGGGACAGGCAGGACTGGTGGTTGCTGGGCCCAACCTTGACCACCCACAACCACCACCAGGGGGCAGTATCAGAGAGACAAGGGCAAGTGTACAGCAGAGGACCTCTGAGGGTTTTGTTTTCCATAACTGGCAGGCTGAACTTCAGAGTCTAGTGCTGCTTTATCCTAGTTTCCAATCTACTTAACATCTAACCTTCTCTTAAAACAAAGATATGAACATTTCCTGAACACAGAACAAAAGCAAAAACACACATAGACTGACAATTTGAGAACTGATTATAAAATGGGTACTTTGATTTGTATTTAATGTCTTGTATATTTCAAATTGATAGGTAGATAGAAAGAACAAAAGGCATTACTGGAATGTGTCATGGAAATATTCCACTATTGCCATCATGCAGTCATTAAAAGCAATAATGTAGAAAGATATGTGATAACATAACAAATGTATTATCTCAGAGTGTGTGTGTGCACATACCCGTGTCTATGCCTAGAGAAGTATATAGAAAGATGGTCATTTGAGTGATAGTATTAATGCTGAACTCTTATTTTTTTATCCTTTTCTGTGTCACTTAAGCTTCTTCATAATTATCATGAATGCTTTATAAAATTTTAAAAAATAGCTATTTTTACCATTGGGGAAATTTTTTTAAGTTAAATGTATCCATATGAGTCTGAGCAACTCAACTTCTTTACTTTAAAAAGTATGAAATGTACATTTGTAACTTGAGCTTTCACTGTTACTGTTAGACAGGATGCTTAATTCCCAAGTCTTTGATTTTCATCAGAAATTTTCTACACCAGCCCCCAGAATGGGAAAATAATTCTTCTGGTCACTGTCTTCACTGATCCTTCCTCTAGAAGGAAAACTGGCCTCTCTGGTTGTTGAGATTGTTAGGTACCGGCTAGGCTTGGGGTACATTTTTTGCAGGACAGACTAAACATATTAAATGGCACACTGTTTGTTTTTTACCTGTTGTTCTCTTGCACCTGTCCATATGTGTCAGGGTTCAGCAGGTCTTCATGGTCTCATCCTCAGCTTCTCCCCTGTAATTTGGTACAAAAATCAGGCTCTCCGTGGGTGATAGGAGACGCAACCACATTCTTCAGTTTAGCTGCTTACTATCTCTCTGAAGATAACCCTAAATAATTACTCCACCAAAATACAAGAAGGACTCACTGAAACTGCTCTTCTGTCATAACACTGCCCTTCAGATTGTAATTACTATAATGGTCTTTGCATTTTCTATTATCCATTGCTCATGGCTAGTCTTTTGATCACTAATGCAGCCATCATTAGCAAATGCTTCTAATTCTCTCCTACTAGGCATAGTCCTTCCAGCACCTCATATTCAAAAGTCAGTCTCTCGTTATTCTACTTATGAACATCCACCTCCACCTTTCATTACCCTCTGTGACATTTAAATTAGTTAATTCACATAAAGCACATACAGTATTGTGCCTGAGACATAGAAAATCCTCAATAACATCAGTGCTGCTGCTATTATCATTATAGTTGTTGTTGCCATTGTTATGATAGCCCCACATAATTTCAAACCTGTATTTGCGTTACTGCTGTGGGGTTTCCCAGTAACCTATCTACCTCCACCATTTTCTACTTTAACAAAAGCCCCAGACTGTGTTTCCTCTCACAGCCATGTGGTGTCACCAGCACTTCATAAACACTCATCTGAAAAGACTTGTTATTAATAAATAATTTTAGAAGGCCTTTCATCAGGATTGGGATCCTGACCACATGTCTGCTTATGCAAAAAGCCAAGTCTAGACAAAGAATCTTTCCATAAATTACAGAAAGATTTCCTTTCTGTGTTTGTTAGCACTTAATTTTGTGTAAAATACCCCTACTTTAGCCTCCATGTTTCTTTTTTTTATTGTTGTTCAATTACAGTTGTCTCCATTCTGCTCCCCCATTACTCTCCCCTGCCCAACCCACCCACACCTTCTACTTTTAATCTTCTCCACACCCATTGTCTTTGTCCATGGGTCCTTTGTACATGTTCCTTGACTTGACCCTTGCCCCTTCTTTCCCCCACTACCCCCCTCCTCCCTCCCCTCTGGTCACTGTCAGTTTGTTCTTTATTTCCATGTCTCTGAGTCTATTTTGCCTGCTTGTTTGTTTTATTGATTAGGTTCCACTTATAGGTGAGATCATATGGTATTTGTTATTCACTGCCTGCCTTATTGCACTTACCATAATGCTTTCCAGTTCCATCCATGCTGACACAAAGGGTAGGAGTTCCTTCTTTCTTTCTCCTGCATAGTATTCTATTGTGTAAATGTACCACAGTTTTTTGATCCACTCATTTACTGATGGGCACTTATGCTGTTCCCAGCACTTGGCTATTGTAAATGGTGCTGCTATGAACACTGGGGTGCATATGTTCTTTTGAATTGTGTTTTGGGATTCTTAGGGTATAATTGCAAGAGTGGAATTGCTGAATGAAAATGCAGTTCCATTTTTAGTTTTTTGAGGAAATTCCATGCTGTTTCCACAGTGGCTGCACCAGTCTGCATTCCCACCAACAACAGTGTGCTAGAGTTCCCTTTTCTCCACAACCTCACTAGCACTTGTTGTTTGTTCATTTGTTTATGATGGCCATTCTTAGCGGTGTGAAGTGGTATCTCATTGTAGTTTTAATTTGTGTCTCTCTGATGGCTAGTGATGCTGAGCATCCTATCATATGCCTGTGGGTCCTCTATATGTCCTCCTTGGAGAAGTATCTGTTCAGGTCCTTTGCCCATTTTTTAATTGGATTTTTTGTCTTCCTTGAGTGGAGTCATGTGAGTTCTTTATATATTTTGGAGATCAAACCCTTGTCCAAGGTGTCATTGGCAAGTATATTTTCCCATACAGTTGGATCCCTTTTTTATTTTGCTCACATATTCTTTAGCCATACAAAAGCTTTTTATTTTGATGAGGTCCCATTTGCTTATTCTTTCCTTTATGTCCCTTGTTTTAGGGAACATATCAATGAAAATATTAATGAGTGGAATACTGAGGTTTTCCTGCCTATGTTCTGCTCTAGAACTTTTATGGTGTCGTGACTTATATTTAACTCTTTTATCTGTCTTGAGTTTATTTTTCTGTATGGTGTATGTTGGTGGTCCAGTTTCATTCTTTTTGTATGTAGCTGCCCAGATCTCCCAACACCATTTGTTGAAGAGGCTATTTTTATTTCAATTTATGCTCCTGCTCCTTTTGTTGAATATTAATTGATCATAGAGATATAGGTTTATTTCTGGCCTCTCTATTCTGTTCCATTGATCTATGTGTCTGCTCTTATGCCAGCAACAGACTGCTTTGTTAACTGTAACCTTGTTATATAGTTTGATATCAGGTACTGTGATCCCTCCTACTACGTTCTTCTTTCTCCAAACTGCTGAGGCTATTCAGGGTGATTTATGGTTCCAAATAAATTTTTGGAATGTTCTGTGAAATATGTCATTGATATTTCAATACAGATTGTATTGAATCTATAAAATACTTCGGGTAGTATGGACATTTTGATGATGTTAATTATTTCGATCCATGAACACAGTATATACTTCCATTTATTTCTCTTCCTTAATTTATTTCTTCAGTGTTCTGTGCTTTTCTGATCACAGGTTTTTTACTTCCTTGGTTAAGTTTATTCCTGGGTACTTTATTTTACTTGTTGCTAGAGCAAATGGGATTTTTTTTCTCATTTCTCTTTCTGATATTTCATTCTTGATGTACAAAAATGTCTTTGATTTCTGAATATTGACTTTGTATCCTGCAATTTGGCCAAAAGTATTGCTATACCTTCTTTTTTTTCCTGTCCATTTGCTTGGAATATTTTTTTCCATCCCTTTCCTTTCAGCAAAGGTGGGTCTTTTATAGGCAGCATATGTGCAGGTCATGTTTTTTTTATCCATTCAGCTACCCCATGTCTTTTGATTGGAGCATTTAATTCATTTACATTTAAAGTTATTATTGTAAGGTACTTATTAATTTTTCCCCTTTGTACCTATGTTCCTCTCTCTCTCATTGTTTTTCTTCATCTTCTTAAAGCAATCCCTTTAGCATCTCTTGCAATGCTGGTTTGGTGGAGGTGTACTCTTTTAGCCTTCTTTTGTCTGGGAAACTCCTTATTTCACCTTTCATTTTAATTAAGAGACTTGCTGGGTAGAGTAGTCTTGGTTGCATGCCTTTGTTTTTCATTATTTGGAATATTTCTTGCCATTTTCTTGTGGCTTGTAGTGTTTCTGTTGAGAAGTCAGCTGCTAGGCTCATCAGGGCTCCCTTGTATGTTACTTCCTGTTTCTCCCTTGTTGCCTTTATGATTTTCTCTTTGTCTTGAATTTTGCCATTTTAATTATGATGTGTCTTGTGGTGGGCCTGTTTGGGTTCATCTTGATTGGGACCCTCTGTGCTTCCTGGACTTGTGTGACTTTTTCTCTCTTCCAATTAAGCAAGGTTTCCATCCTTATTTTTTTCTAACAGGTTTTCTAGCCCTTGATCCTCTTCTCCTTCTGGTATCCCTATTATACAGATATTATTACATTTAATGTTGTCCTGCATTTCCCTAAATGCCTCTTTATTCTTTTTGAGTATTTTTTCCTTTTCTTGCTCTTTCTGGGAGCTTTCTTCTACCTTGTCCTCCAGCTCACTGATTCAGTCCTCTGCTTCATCTAGCCTGCTTTTGATTCCTTCTACTGTGTTCTTCAATTCAGAAACTGTATTCTTCATTTCTTCTTGCCTCTGGTTGATAATTTCTATGTTCTTTTTCATGCTGAAATAGTGTGCAGTAAGTTCCTTGTAGTTTCCCTGTCATTTTTGGTCATTCTCTCTGACCTTATAGAGCTTCCTTATAACCATTGTTTTGAACTCAATGTCTGATCGGTTACTTGCCTGAATTTCACTTAGCGCTCTTTCTGAGGATTCCTCATTTCCCTTCTTTTGGGAATTGTTTCTTTGTCTTCCTAATTTTGGGGAGACTCTTCTTGTTTGCTTCTACTTCTTAAATTGATCTGTTCTGTCTCCCTTTCTTTGTGGTATGAATTTCTGTGGTAGGAGACCTGTGAGATTCAGTGGTGCAGTCTACTTGATCACCTGAACTTGATGCCCTTGTGATGCCCTTTACATTGTTTATGCGGCTCTCTGGATGTAACTGGGTTTTGATTATTGTTGGGTCATTCTTCGGTGGGTCCTTCACTCCAGCTGGTTGACTAAGGGTCAGTCACCCACCACATCTTGTATGTTGTGGTGCCATTGCTGCCAGAATAAAACCACAAAGCCCAGAAAACATACCCACATCTGCAAAAATAACTCCCACCCGCAATCCCGCTATCGGTTGCAAATGGACCAGTATTAACAAGGGTGTAGAGAGATTAAAACTATTATATGAAAATACAGTGAATATGTGATGACCTACTGAAAAAAAATGATGCTGAGAGGGTAGAAGGAAGAGCACTAATAAAAGTTGGTAATCAGAGCAATACAAAGAAAGTAAAATTTACATCATAGATATAAAAGGCAATGAATAAGGCAGAACTGAGTAAGAGAAGGGAAGAGTATAGTATTAGGTTTAAACAGAAATTAAAATAAAAAAGGAAAAGGAGTAAATAAATAAAAAATAGTGACCAAATTGGAGAGAAAGATTTACTACAGCACCATCAACAACAAATGAGCTACAATAATATAGGTGGGATGGGAATAAGAGGGAAAGAAGAAAGAAAGAAAAGCTTAAGAGCTGTCTAGAGGAAAGGGGAGTGATTTGAGATGATTGAGAGAGAGTGAATACTAAGAGTGAGGAACAAAAACCAGGCTAATACAGAGAAAAATTAAAACTTGAGATGAAAATAAAAAGGAAAAAGGAAAAAACGGGATGAAAAAGGCTAAGAGGGAAAAATTAAAATTTGAGACAAAAAATAGAGTAGGACATGGGAATGGTAAAATTTGAGATTTGAAATACAAAATTAGTGAAGCTGTAGAGATAAAATTGGAAAAAAAATTCAATAACAACTACCTTATCCACAACTAATGAGCAAAGATTGCTAAAGGTGGAGAGAGAACATGGGTATATTAAGAGTGGGAAAAAGAATGTGAAATGACCATTGACAAGAAAATTGTTTTTGAGAGGCTGGATGAGGGAGAAATAGTAAGAGTGTGAAATGGAAATAAGTTTTAGCAAGAGAAAAAACAAAATTTAAAATGAAAAGAAGAAGGTAAAATAGAGTAAGAGGAGGGAGGGGCAAAATATGTGAATTGAAATTAACTGTAGTATAAAATCTAGTGACTTAATATGCACAAACTTGATGGACAAGAAATGAATGTTAAAAAACTAAGCAGCCCTTGTTGGTGTAGCTCCCTGGGTGGAGCACTGGCCTGTGAACTAAAAAGTCACTAGTTTGATTCCCAGCCAGGGCACATGCCTGGGTTGCAGTCCAGGACCCCAGGAACAGACACACAAGAGGCAACCACACATCAATGTTTCTCTCCAACTCTTTCTTCCTCTCTTCTCCTCTCTCTAAAAATAAATAAATAAATAAAATCTTTTTTTAAAGAAAAAGCTATGTAGGAAAGATAATATCGCAAATCATGGAGAAGACGATGGTGGATTCTATCTCAGTAGCATGTAGTATTTACCACTGTTTTTTCTTTCTGGATCTGCCTCTGATGATGTCAGATTTTGACCCTGTCTCACCTTAGGCAGCCTGTTCAAGACTTTCAGGGATCTACTGTCTCTTTCAGTTGTTAATCTAGTCACTCAGCAGTCAGGATTAAGCACCACAGGGCAGGGCAGAATCCTTACTGGGGGTGAGGCTATTGTTTCCCCTTAGGTTGTTGCGACTCAGAGGGGAGTGGTCTGCTGAGCACAGCGGCTGCTGCAGTATGGGGGATGACTCAGCACCCGGATCCATGTGGCTACTCTCTCGGCTGGGGGATGACTCAGCACCCAGATCCATATGGTTTCTCTATCGGCTCTCTCTCCACAGCTTCTTTCCCCAGCCTCTCCTCAAGGGTTTCTAGTCCACTATGCACTCCCCTCCAACCTTTGCAAGTGCCCAGGGTAAGTGGCTGCAAATGAAAATTTTTGCATTGACCCTTTAAATGGCTCTTTGAGTCTCCAGCCATCTGTCTCCATCAGAAAGCAACCCTGCTGCTTTTTGCCATTCAATGTGATCTGTGTACCTTTCAGGCTCTGGTGCTTTAGGCTCAGGATCCCAGCTTAAGGTTTAGACTTCACAATTCTCAGGTGGATCCACCTGACCACTCAAGTATCCCTATTGTGCTTCATCTGACGGCTTTGGCCACCCAGCCATCCCTCTCACATCTCCATCACACTCTCTACATGTCAGGTTGTGCTGAAGTTGAGTCTTCTGTCTGAGATTATAAGGCTTCTCTCTCACTATTGTTCAGTTGCTTATTCTGGATAATTTCTCCACAATTTAGTTTAATTCTAGATTGGTCCTGGGAGAAGGTTAGTGTAGCTTCCACTTACTCCTCCACTATCTTGGATCTCCCTGTTATTTCTCATTAACTATGCTAATAAGATAAGTAGACCAAGGAACAACTTGAAAATAATGATCATTTATTGGGCACCCACCAGGTGCTGTAACTGTTCTAGGTGAGACAAGATCCCTAATTTCCTGGAGCTTACAGAGCAAGTTGAGGCCAACTCTGAAGATGAAGCTAAAGCAAGGACAGAAGCCACTGTGCAGCTCATGTTGTATAACCCAGAAGCTTATAAATGGGGCAGCTTCAGCCTGGATCTTGTCCAATGGCAGACCCCAAACAGGCATCCGACAATAGGATGCTGGGCCAGGGTCCTCTGAAGGAAGCCAGCTATCATCAGTCTTGCATGACAGGTATGATTTCAGGCTTGATTTCGGGTGTGAGGTAGAAATTTTGCCAATGCAAAGATGTGTCATTGTATGTGTGTTTCACTTGGTCTTCCATGTATCTATCCATTCATGTGGAGATGTTTTAAAACCCCAGCACTACCTTTTTCTCATTCTATGACCTTGGGTATGTCATTATTCTCTTCAAGAGAAGGATAGTAATGCTTTCTTTACAGAACTGACGTGAGGATTATCTGAGATAATGCATGTAAAGCCTTAGCACTGAGCCTGACAGATCATGAGCATATGGTAAATGGTAGTTATCTTCACTATTATAAAAATTAAGTTCACACAAAACCATTACATACCAAACATAAGCCAAGTACCATGACTGCCTCTGAACACAGCAGAGAAATTGGTCCAACTTAATCCTTGCCCTGCAAGGAGCTTCTACTTCAACAGAGGAGCAAATCATACACCAAATAATAATCACACAAGGCTGACTGGAATTGTGTCCCAACAGAGGAATTACAAGCCCTAAGAGAACCCAAGAGAGAAGTTGCTATGAATGTAGGAAAGGAGAATTAGACAAACCTTTGGATCTAAACACAAGTATGCAATGGAGGGGCAGAGGTCAGATCCATGAATCCAAGACAGTGAGGAGGGAAGCCACCTCGATGACCCAGGGTTCCATTTACTGGGTAATCAGAACACAGGCTAGAGCCTGCCAGGAGGGCTCATGCAATATCCTCAAGAAAGCCCCTTTCTTCTCTAAGGCTTGTAGTAGCTGCCAAATTGTGTGATACATGTACCTCACTGAGGTTTCAGAGACTTCCTCTGTAGACCTGTCTCAGATCCTGGAGCCTCCTGCATTCTGTGGCCACCTCTGAGGACATCTTCAGCAAGATAACATCAGTAACACAGTTTCTTTGTGGCTACATTACAGCCCAGAGCTACACAAATCAATCTCCAGTATAGATATTTTCCTGCCAGAAGTGACAGTGAAGGCTTCAAAAAGGGAGTGGCACTGAACTGGGCCTTGGCGGTATTTGGAGAGGATGCTCTAGGAAGGAAGAAGAGTAAAGCAAGACAGAAGCAAAGGATGGAATACACAGATTATGTCTAGATCTGGCAAATAAGCCTATTTTGCTGGAGCAGAGTACACCTGTGACAAGAACAAAAGCTCCAGTTTCTAAGTACTTCAGAAGTACTTACATGGTATCCCATCTGGAATGCATTATCATATCAAATCCTTACCCCTGTCATCTCGGTTTTTCTTTGAGATAGGCTTAGTGAGCCCTGGCTGGTGTGGTTCAGTGGACTGAGCCCCGGCCTGAGAACCAGAAGGTCGCTGGTTTGATTCCCAGTCAGGACACATGCCTGGGTTGTGGTCCAAGTCCCTAGTTGGGAGCATATGAGAGGCAACCAATTACCCAAACTGATGTTTCCCTCCCCCTCTTTCTCCCTCTCTTCCCCTCTCTCTAAAAATAAATAAATAAAATCTTTTTAAAAAAGATAAGCTTAGTGAGATGAGTGATTATATAAGGTTAAAGAGATAAAGGCTGTTAAGACTGGAATTCAACCCTCACCCCAAGTCCAACCTTAAGTCATTATGCAATGTTCACTCCAACTGAGACATGATTAGAAAGGTACATTAGGATTGGGTCAGAGAGGGCCTTGCACACCTAGCAAAGAGTATTGCATTCAGCGACACCAAAGTTCTGCAGTGACAACCTTTTGGAGGCCTCCAAGCTTGTAGTGAAGTCTTCTTAAGCTTAAGCAGACAGGTGCATACAGACCCAAGCCAATAAACAACCCAACATGGAGCCAGAAAAACTCTGATGTAAGATAGGGCAGTGTCTGCTGGGAGTGTGATTGCAGATCCAGGACACAGGAAAACTCTTTCGCAGGTGCTGGCTGTGCTCACTCTGCTATTCTTTAACAAAACTACAGGTTACCGTTATCTTTAGGACCCAAGTGGCACTTGACTTGTTTCCATAGTTATAGATATCTGTACCCAGTAAAAATGAGCAACTCAGGAGGGTTCTGGGGGTAAGAAAAAAAAGTGAGTGAGACTAATGAGAACTCAGTGCCCCACAGGGCCCCTTCCCACTGCCATGGCTTTGCTTAGGAGCAACACAGGGTTTTGGGCTCCTCCCTTCCCTGATGCAGAAGGAGGAAGGAAAACTCTCTGGAACTGCAGGAGAAGCAGGCTGACAAAGCACAAAAAACATCCAGCTGGGAGTCAGGTCACCTTAAATGAATGGATGATGAGTTGGGGCCAATCTCTGTGCCATCTATAAAATAGTAGGGCAGACCAGGTGATCCTGAAGAGTATACAGAATTTATTTTTTGTTGCTGTTTTAATTTTTTATTGTGATAAAAATACATAACATAAAATTTACTATCTTAACCATTTTTAAGTAGCATTAAGTATAGTTACATTGTTGCACATCAGATCTCCAGCACTTTTTTATTTTGCAAAACTGAAACTTCATACCCATGAAACAATAATTCCCATGTCCACCCTCACCCCCTGGTAACCACCATTCCACTTTCTGTTTCTATGAGTTTGATTACTTTAAATGCATTATATAAGCAAACTCATACAATTGTCTTTTTGTGATGCCTTATTTCACTTAGCACAATGTCCTCAAGGTTCATCCATGTTGTAGCATGTGACAGGATGGCCTTCCTTTTTAAGGCTGAGTAATATTCCATTGCAAGTATATATCACATTTTATTTGTCCAGTCGCCAGTGGATGGACATTTGGGTTCCTCCCACCTCTTGGCTATTATGAATAATGCCGCTATGAAGATGGATGTGCAAATATCTTTTTGAGACACTGTTTGACTCTCAGGTTTAGGATGCAATCAGTTTAGTTGCATGTATAATTACTTCTTTATTTTAAAAACCAAATAAACATGGAGCCTCTTGAAGAGTGAACAAATTGAAATTAACACTTCAGATGCTACAGGGTGCCATTTATTATGGAAAGCTTGCATAGTCAAAGCTAAGATTTTGGCACTCACTCAACTGCTAAAGCTGCACTCCCAGGAGGAACTAGAACAGTCCTAATCTTGGGCCTTGCAGAGAGAGTCCTGGCAGTCTGTAGCAGAATTATGAACTTCAGTCACAACATTATGTAGAAAACAAACACTTTCAGCAGAGATCATGGATATCTGTAAATATAAATCATTTGCTGAATGAGCCATGTATTGACTTGTTGGAAAATAAGAGACATTACATGCCAGGTATGCAGAAAAACATCCTTCAACTTCAGTTGTGTATACTGTACCCCCAGGGAAAAATATTTAAAATCCATACATTTTCCTTTGAAAGGAAGGTTGGCTTTATTCTCCATGCTGAGTAAAATGGTTGAAAGGTCTGGCTGAGGATCAAGCCCACAGACATGTCCCTAAATATTGGAACCTGCCCCTCCAGCGCAATGACTCAGTTCGGGTGGTGGGTGTTTGTTAGATGATTAATTTTTTTAGTATAGGTGTGCCTACTGGTTGGGGTGCAGAAGTAACTGAAATCATTAATCCATAATCCTTTTTAGAGAAAATTATAGTTTTCTAACTGATTCATTAAAATATACCTCTCTGGGTTCATTTCCACAATCAGAATTCCTATCTCAGGGAGAGCCCAGCCACTCTTCGTAATAACTGTTGCCAGGCCTTTGTGTAGGAATGTGGATATGACGAGAACAGTCTCTACCCTTGAGATCCTCGTCCAGTGGGGGAGGCAGAGAGAAGTAGTGCCTTTTAGAAATAGGAACTAACCATGAGAGCCCAGAGAGGGAAACTAACTCAGGCACAATGTGAGAAAAAGTCTCACACATGATATCTGATCTACATTGAAGCATAAGGAGTTTTAGAGGAAGAAAAGCACAAGGAAGGGCAGTCTAGGCTAGGGGAACAGCATGTGTGCAAAGATATCTTGATGTTTGGAAATGTGTAAGAAAGTCAGTGTGGCTGAATAACTGAGGGCACGTGAGACTGAGACTGGTGAAGGCCACTTTGTGAAGTCTGAATACTCCAGAACAGGGTCACAGAACACTATGAGACCCCTGCCAGGAGTCCTGGGCAGATCCAGTCCCATTCCTGGCCTCTCTGGATCCAAGCTTTCACAGTGGGCCTGAGTGCCCAGAACCAAGGGTGAAAAATCAGTGTTGCTTCATGGGTGGCACAAGGTGTCAATTTCATGGCAACTTGTGGTGGAGAGGAGGATGTTCAGTCACCGACAAGGATACTGTACCTGATGTTTCCTCGAGTTAGGCCAAGGTGAATATGATCAATGCCCACCTCTGAGCTCCATCCTGCAGTAGCCAAAAAACCCCAGCCACTGACCTGAGGTTCATCAACATCCCTAGGATACAGAAACAACATACACTTGCTCCAACCAGGTTTGGATGTGTTGTGGGTGTATTGACCCTATGCCCATGTAGGGAAGTTGTTGATACTTTGAGATATCAGCAACAGACAGGGCGGAGCCTTTGTCTTCTCTCAGAAAGACTTGCTGATGGCAACATATTACTTTCCAAAGCAAGTTATCTGTGGTTTGGGAGACAATAATTTTTATTGTCAAAACTAAGGTTTTTCTTTCTGGGGCACATGCTATACTGAACAGGACACTGGGAAAATGGAGAAAAATTTAGACAGTGTTAAGCAAACCTAGAATCTCTCTGGTATGTTCTTTCCTCTAAACATTTTTATAATGAAACTGAGAGTCTATTTGAAGAGACTATAATGAATGGAGCAGCCAGTCTTGCTTGATAGATTTCTCTTTGTCTGGGAGCTCTGAGAGTCTCTCCAGCTTCAGTGAAAGTTCAGGTGATTTTTAAAATAATAATTAATAATAAAATGAGCTAGGAAGAACTATAGAGGTCTCTGGGGTAGGGGGAAGTGCCCAAGATATGGACACTTTTATTTCTTTAACATTGAAGTTTTTTAAAAAAAAATTATGTTGCTTTTTAAATGCTAACAGGAATCTGTGCATTGAAAAGTAAATTTCCCTCTCATCTTTTACCCCTGCATTTACTCCTCCCCTCCAAAAAAGTTAACTATTGTTAGTTATTTGCAGGGTTTCCTTCAAGACCTTGTTCTACACACATACAATATCAGCGTGTCAGTGTGGACCTACACATAGCTAGGCAGAGACAGAGAAAGACAGAACCAGAACTAGGATAGAAACAGGGATAAATACACATCTGTTGTGAGTTCTTCCTGTTCATCAGGAAGGGACTCTGAAGAATTTACCTTTTGGGAATGGAGTGTGAGGAGTAAAAGTTTTCTCTTTCAGGCTGGCTGAGCAGAATTACAGTAGAGCCTCTCCTTGGGAAGGAGAAACAAGACAGTGCATCAGGAGAGAGGCTGGAAGGCCAGGCACATGGGGATGCTGAGATTTCTAAGAGTAACAGAAGAGATAAAATTAGGGGTACCCAATATGATAGAGGATCTGAGCCCTCTTCATCCCTGAATTGCTGCAGGATCTTTGTAGAGACTGGACTATTTTCACTAAAGCATTGAGAGTGGCTTCAAGGTATAATGGCAAATGTGCTGTCAGTGGAGCAAACCACAGAGGGCAATTGACAATACCAAATATTAGTGAGGGTGTGGAGCAATTGGAACTCCTACATGTTGCTCATGGGAATGAAAATGATAGTCACCTTGGAAAACAGTTTGAGAGTGTCTTATAAAGTTAAACATACACTTACTATACATTTCCTAGATATTGATCCAAGGGAAATGACAATATATGTCCAAACAAAAGTTGTATACAAATGTTCCCAGCAGCTTTATTTTAATAGCCAAAAAAAAACAAAAAAACAAAAAAAAAAAACAAAACTGGAAACAACCCATATCTATACATCAGTAGGGAAATGAATAAACAAATTTTGGGATACTTTTTTGGGCATAAAATGGAATAGATTTCAGCAAAAAGGAATAAAGTACTCATGTACCCAGCAACATGATAGACCTCAAAAGTATTATTTTAAGTCAAAGATTTTCAACCATTTTCTCTTAAATTATATTTTATTGAGTACGTTATTATAGTTGTCCTGATTTTACGCCTTCGTCCCACTCAATGTTTAGACTATGATACTGTCTCTACTTGAATCCAGCATGAATTAATCCACCCAGTGATGGTACATTCCTTTTCTTTTGTTCTGTTCTGTTTTGTTTGAATTATATTTTAGTATGCTCTACAGATGTCCTGATTTTTCCCCATTTACCCCCTCCACTCAGCACCCCCTACTGCCTAACTCAATCCCCACCCCCCCACTGTTCATGTCCATGGGTCATGTGTATACATTCTTTGGCTACTCCATTTCTGATACTGTACTTTACATGGCGATTCTGTAACTACCTATTTGTACTTCTCAATCCCCTCACCTCTTCACCCATTCTCCCCCTACCCTCTCCCATCTCGCAACCTTCCAGTAACTAACTTGTTTTCTCTTACTTTTAAGTATCTCTCTTTATCTTTAACCCTTGGCCTTTTAATAATGATGTGGCTTGGAGTGGGCCTCCTTGCATCCATCATAACTGGGACTCCCTGCACTTCCTGCACTTGCATGTCTCTTTCCTTCACCAAATTAAGGAAGTTTTCCTTCATTATTTTTTCAGATAGATTTCCAATTTCTCGCTCTTTCTCTTCTCCTGGCATCGCTATGAGGTGAATGTTGGACTTCTTAGAGTTGTCCCAGAGGCTGTTTGTACTATTATGAATCTCATTTCTTTGGGTTCTTTTTTCTTCTTGATGTTCTGTGTGGTTGTTTTTTTGCATCCTTAAGTTCCAAATCACTGATTTGATTCTCGGCTTCATGCACTCCACTGTTGTTCCCAGTAAATTGTTCTTTATTTCAGTGAGTGTATCCTTCATTTCTGACTGGGTCTTTTTTATGCTGCTGAGGTCTTCACTAAGTTCCTTGAGCACCTGATAACCAGTGTTTTGAGTTGTGCATCTTATAGATTGATTATCTCCATTTGGTTTAGCTCTTTTTCTGGAGTTTTGATCTGTTCTTTCATTTGGGCCATGTTTCCTTGTCTCCTCATTTTGGCAGCCTCCCTGTGTGTGTTTCTATGTATTAGGTAGAGCTGCTTTGACTCCATGTCTTGGTAGTGTGGCCTAATGCAGTAGGTGTCCTGTAGGATCCAGTGGCACAGCCTCCCCTGCCACCCAAGCTGAGTACTCAAGGTGCACCCTCCATGTGAGCTGAGTACATCCTCCTGTTGTAGTTGAGCCTTGGTTGCTGTTGGCAGATCAATGGGAGGGATTTACCCACGCCAGTCGGCTGCAAGGACTGGCTGTGACCATTGACCACCACCATCCACCCTCCATGGAGGATCAACTGTGCAGGGGCAGGGTGGTGGTGCTCCGACATTGTCTGTAGCTGTCCACTGGGTATGTTGGCCCAGGGGTTTCCTGGGTGTTGCAGGCCAAGGTCAGCCCCTACCTGCGTTTTGCCTGGGGCACCCTGCCTGAACTGTAAAGCCATCTGAGATGGCTGCTACTTGTGCTGGCATTGGAGATTCCCAGGTGAAGCCAAGCTGTGACTCTACTCTGGCTGCCACTAGGGCTCACGGAAGCCAGCTGGCTTGTTTGATAGGATTCGGGAGCCAAAGACCAGCCATTCTTATGGAAGAGCAGCGTGGGTGGGCCCTTAATTTGGGTGGGGTAGAGCCTCCAAGGTGTGTCACACAGTGTTAGCCAGGTTGCTGGAATCTCAGATATGGCACCAGCCTACCAGCTCTGTTGGGGGAGGGCTTGGTTCAGCAAAGGGACAATGGCCTCTGCTTGCTCCAGTGCCAGACACTTCAGTCTCTCCCTGTATACCACTGGTGTCCTTCAAGCTGCCACCCCAGTGCTGGAGCTCAGAGGGGGCGAGCCTGAGCAGCTGAGACCATGTGTGGGTTCCCAAAGTGGAGCTGCTTAGGGCTCCACCAGCCTCCTCCATGGTCTCAATCCCTGCTGATTTTTGTAGCCAGAAGTTGTGGGAACTTATCCTCCTGGCATTGGAATCCTGGGCTTGGGGCCTGGTGTGGGTCTGAGACTCCTCACTCCCGAGATATCTCCCCCAAACTTTTATCCATGTGGCTATGGGGCCAGTCTGTTCCAAGTCTGCATCCTTGCTCGAGCCCCTCCTTCCACTCTGGATGGATGTTGTTTCTTCAGTTCCAAAGTTGTCAGACTTCCATTGAACTCAACTTCTGATATTCCTGAGTAATGGTTGTTCTATATTTCAGTTGTAATTTTGATGTGGTTGCATGAAGAGATGAGCCATGTCTGTCTACATTGCCACCTTGACCAGAAGCCAACATTTTTCATGTCCTGCCACACATAAACTAATTTCTAAAATTCTTTGGCACACCAATAAAAAGTATATTTTTGCTGCTATTACAATAAAATAGTTATAATTTTGATTCATTCAGACCCAAGAGCTATTGTGTCGACTGCTGTCATTTTTTTAATTTTACAATCTAAGGGAAAAGAGGCCAGTGCCCCTGATTAATAGTGAGGTATTACATGTTCTAAAAATTCTTGTGGCACATTGATTGAAAATCGCTCTTTTAAGTGAACGGAGCCAGACCCAAAATACTATACACTGTGTGATCCCATTTATATAAGATACATTACCAAAAGCAAAACTATAGTGATAGAAAGCAGATCAGTGGTTTCCTGGGGGCTAGAAGAAGGGAATTGACAATAAAGGGGCATGAGAGGACTATTAGGGGTTATAGAAATGCTTTATGTGATCATTGTGATGATGGTACATGACTGTATACAGTTGTCACAACATGTTAAATTGCACACTTAAAACTGATAAATTTTGCCTTAACTATAACTTAATTTAAAAGCATACTTTACTAAAGCCAACAAAAATTTTTTAATCCAAGCAAAAAAAGTAAGAAGAAAATTGATATCAGAAATGAGTAATGGTATATAACTGTAGATAAAAATGAGTGTTTAGAAAATCATTAGGGAACAACTTTAAATAAATACATCTTTAAACTTAGTTGAAATGGCCAGTGTTCTATAAAAAACATAATTTAATAAACTGAATCAATAGAAGAGTTCTTAACTGGTTTTTACTATGCTAGCATAATCCAGATGCCCCCAAATCTATCAAAGACAGTAAAGAATTTGAGGGAGTAGAGTTCCCAAGACTATCCTCACTTCTGAGACCAAATGCAAGATTCATGTCCAGGGTCCCCTGAGCATACTTAAGGTTGATGATTCACTGGAGGAATTCATAGAACTCACTGAAAGCTGTTACACTTGTGGTTATAGTTTATGATAAGGATAGAGTTTATGATAAGGAGACCAGAAGAAGTGCACATGGCAGAGTCCATGAAAATGTCACCAGAAAGGGACCAGGCTGAGGCAGATTTGCTCTGGCATGATCTGGAGTATGTGGGTTCTTGAATTCAGGCAGGAAAGATTTTGCATTGCGAGTCCAGGTAATTTTGAGAGCACGTTTATTAAAGCTGGAGACAGTGAAATCAAGGGCTGAAGATAGAAAAGGCAAGATCACAGCAACAGGAGTGAGCCTAGGTGGAGCTGCCTTGGCCCATTGGAAATGTGAAGAAGAGTCGAGCCTAGTTGAGGCCATCTTGGCCCTTTTAGAAAGAAAATCACAGAGGCAGAAGAAATGAGCCACTCTGATCTGTGTGGACTCAGGAAACAAGATACAGGAGCAATAGGAGGACCCTTGGGGACAGGCTCAGGGTGTTAGTCTGGGATGAGCTGCTGTGGCCCATTGCTCCTCTGGTTGCAAGTCTTGTGAGAACCTTTCAGGGGTGTCCAAACTGCAGCCCACAGGCCACATGTGGCCCAGGATGGCTATGAATGTGGCCCAACACAAAACGTAAATTTACTTGAAACCTTTTTTTTGTTCATCAGTTTCTGGTAGTGTTTGTATATTTAATGTGTGGCCCAGAGACACCAAAAGTTTGGATGCCTCTACTCTAGAGCTTAGGAGAAAGCAAGCAAATATACATGCCTAAATAAAAAAATGGCAGGTGGGGGCATATTCAAGGGAGAGCACCCACTGGCACTTTTTTGTTTAGGGTTTATATTTTTAATTTGTTTTCTAAGGATGGGAGTTTTAGGGGATATCTCAGGGGAGGGTCTCATCAGAATATTCATCAATTTCCCAGGTGGGTCCTTTAATATGCTAATACAGCAGAATGAGCTTAAGGGAGGGATCATTCTCTAGCCGGGTTCACTTTTATCTTAAATTTGGCTCTAAATGGGTGTTTTGTTATTTATTCCCCTGACTTCACCCACTCTGTGGTTCAGCTAGCACTAGTGGCATCAACTGGGTCTCTGTTATCTATCTCCCTGACTAGGGTGATTTAAACTACTCACTCTCTTGTTGGGGAGGAAAGATGTAAACCATTTGCTCCTAAGTGTCCTTGGTTAGAGACCATAAGGCTTTGCGATTTATTGACTGGCTGTTAATTTCTCAATAGTTTGTTTAGCTGTCTCAATTTCCCCATTCCACTTGCCACGGAATTTCCTAGATTCTTACTAGCCTGCCTCAAAAATACTGAACTCAGAGCTTTTGGTTGTTCTCTAACTATGGCATCATGAAGAGTGTTACTTTTCCAGTGACCATGTATACAGAGCATTGGCAACCACAAAAGCTCACCTGGGCCTTGGTCTCCAGAGTCTCTATTGGAGAGCTAGGCAAACCTTGTTAACTGTCCACATGGCTGACATCAGTCTCCCCACCCTGAATCATCACATTGTTGGTGTGACTCAAAATCCCCACCCTAAATCATATTGTTACTATCTGGCTATACCAATATCTTATTAATTTGAATTACAATGACTTTAGGGTATATTTTGATATTTGGTGAGGCAAATTTCACTTTATTGTTCTTTCATGCGACTTTCATAACTACTCTCATATAAGACTTTCATAACTACTGTGCTTTATAAAAGTTGAATTTTATATTAGCTCAGTTGCATTCAGTTACAAGCACCACATTGTTTACCCTCCAAGAGTTGAGTTTAATTGCTGTATAAAAATCTTCTCAAAGATTACATTATGTTTTGGCACTGAAATGAAAAAGTTATTGTGAATGCATAAATTCATGGAAATAGCAGTGGAATACAAATTTTATATCAGTAAATTTTGTCATTAGAAGAATAATTTCTTTTTCCTATTTTCTTACAAAGCTAGAACATAGCTTTATAGAAGACAGAAAGCAATGCCCCACCCTCCACTCCACCCCCCTCACACACACACAAATGAAGCCTATTATATGTTGCTTCTAAGATGCATTCAAAAGTATTGCAATGCAATGGAAAAATTCACCAAATCTCTTGAAATAAATAAAAGAAATTCCAAAGCAATGAGAAGTTGGTGTCATATATTCATGTGTTTTGAAGGACTATCATCAAGATGTCAAACATCTATTTATCAAAACTTCCTGCTGACGTTGAGCAGAAGACAATAATGGAGCACTCTTTAAGAAATGCTGCATTACCAGTGTTCTTAATAACCAAATAATATTATTATGCGACAAATCCAGACATCAGTGACTCTGAGTCCAAAAAGACAGAGAAGAGTTGGACTTTGTATGTGAAGATGCTTTAGGAACACCTTAATGTGTTTATTTTACTTTTATTTTTTCTTTTATGTGTGTACACAATAATGTATGAGATGAGAACTATCCCTGACTACTTAGGTCAATCAGAATGCAGCAGTACCTTGGCCACAGTGATTGGCCAAGCACAGTGAGGCTCTGGGTTTTGTACGGTCAGTGGTTTAACTGCCCCTGTCCCCATTGTGGATCTTGGAAGACACACTATGACCAAGAGAAACCAGCTTTAACATGAAGCCAACAGATAGACTGCAGAACACAGTAGCTATCTATGTTGATGACATTATTGAACTGCAGAATCATCTCAAAGCAGTTTGAGTTGGAATTTCTGTTTCTTGTAAACCAAGGCTACCTAACTGAATGAAGTCTCAAGAAATGTTAATGAATAGAGCAAATGATAATGAGTGAGGACTCTCAAGGAAACTCTGTGTTTCCAACCTGGGGCTGGAATGACCACACCATCTAGCCCCCAGTCAGTCGTTGATTCACCTGATGAACCGTTGGTGGTTGTTTATTGAGGGCTCCAGACATAAGACCCTAAAGGGTTTGTGGTGGGGCATATTCAGGAAGCAGAGCACCTCTATGTACTTTCATACTTTTTAAAAATAAGAACAAGTGGAATTCAGGGATATCACCAAGTAGGAAGATATTTGGAGCTGACCTGTGCATGTCTATGAGGGAGGACCCCCACCTGAAAAAAAAACAAACCAGAATTATCTTCTGGAGGATGGGCCCCTTGTATTACGGGCTTCCCCTGCTAGGTGAATATTCTAGGTACCCATCTGTATCAGTACCAGCTGGCGTTGTTGTGAGAAGCTGCGTTCTGCTTCAGTGAATTTTTTTTAAGACTCTTTCAGCACATTTCCCATTTCATGATGGGTTATTTACAAGCGAACTTGTCCACACTGCACCGAGTGTCCAGTTTTTGACCAAAAATGGCATGACTTCCATGCCCCACCCTCCCTCACCCGATCTCACTGTGAGTGACTTGTTGGTTTTTTTTTTTTGTTTCCCTGGATGGGAAAATCTCCTCAACGGGAAATGTTTTGCCAATGTGGAAGAGATGAAATAAAAAACAGCAGAGGCACTAAAAGGCATCAAAATCAAGAAGTTCAAAAACTGTTTTGAGCAGCAGAAAAAAAGTCTCAGTAGGTGTATTACATCAAATGGAGAGTACTTTGAAGATGACTGGAGTTTAAACATATAAGAATAAATACACAATTTTTTATAAATAAAGTCCAGGTTTTTGGCATGGTTCATACACATTATTCGATTTTAATATGACTTTCACTCTGCCACAGAATGGGAATCTAGGCTTGAGACAGTGAAATCAAGCACTATTTCTACTTTTATTTTCACTTTCATACTAACTGCTTCCTGAACTGTTCCGACTGAGCCCAGACAGAAAGAAGGACCATTTGTTTAAAAAATTGTGTTATGCTACTAGCAGAGATCACTGCTGAATGAGTAGATGAAGCCAGCTGAATCTAGAGGTGGCTGTGATGCTGAAAGAATCCCAAGTCCTTATCTACATCTGCCTCTTGCTAGCAATGTTTTATGCCTGCTCTATGAGGTTTGTGAAGGACAGAAAAATTTCCCAGCCCCTGTCAAAAAAGTAACATGTCTAAGTTACCTAAATTGGCACAAAGCTCCCAGTAAAACTTAATTCCTACCCCTTAAATTCAAAATCTAGGTTATTCTATGGTCTTTACAACACCAGAAGTACTTTTATCTTTAAAACTTGGCAGATCATTTTTTGGTTTTTGTTTTTGTTTTTAATTCTTGAGTTTTTTTAAGTAAGTTTTCCTGTGACTACTTGCCCATAACTTATTCTTCTGGTCTGATGACTGCTTTTTAATGAGCTTGACCTGTGCCTTCTGGGACAAGCTGGGAGTGTGTTCATTGAAGTCCAGAGCTTTGGAATATTACAGAGGTGAAAATACAATCATGGCTTTTTGAATTTTGTAATCATATCACAGCTGAAATCTCAGGAATCCTTCTACCCCAGGATTTTGCTACCCCTGACCTCTGAATTGTTCTGTCATTGACGTCAGTCTCTGGGGATCCATACCCAAAGGAAATAACTTCCTGTTTTTTTTCTAACTGACCATTCTTCCCTGCAACCTTCTTCACTGTTTACCAAACATTCTATTTCAGGATAGAATGAGGCTTCTCCCCTTCCCTTTCACATGGTAAGGAGGAATGACGCAGGAATGAGAAAGGTCCTCTAAGTCAGAGGTCCTCAACCCTCCAAGCCACGGACTGGTACCCTGTTAGGAACTGGGTGGCACAGCAGGTGAGCAGTGCGCCTCAGAGAGCGAAGCTTCGCTGGCATTGCTTGCTGCCTGAACTCTGCCTCCTGTCCGTGGCCGCCCCCACCCCGCCCCCCGCTGCCCCACACACACCAGTCCTTGGTGCCAAAAATTTGGGGACCATTGCTCTAAGTCTGAAGGATAAATTACCTTCTTATGACTATGCCCATATTGTATCAAATTATCAATATACCAAACACCTGTGGGTCTTCAGCTAAAATACCTGGTCCTGTAAGAAGCCTGCATGATCACTCAAGCTTATCCCTCTCACTCCTAATCTAGAAACCACCTCTGATTCACCACACTTCCCAAGTACACCACACTTCGCAAGTACATCTCAGTACTGGCCTTTGGCCAGGCTCTGGCGTCCCAAAGGTGAAGCAAAGGATCTCACAGTCTGGTTAGGGAGACCTCTTGAATAGACTCTACAGGTTCATTAGTTTACAAGGAACGTGGAGTCCGAGTCAGTTCAGGGAAGTAAATCAGGGAAGCATTTGGACTTGTACACTGGTAGGCGGTTGCCAGGTAAAGTGGGAGAAAAGCATTGCAGACAGATGGCCACCTCTGCCCAGTGGAGGTGTCAGCCCTGCTCTGCTACCTCATTGCACACTGCCCTGTGACTAATCAAACTGTTGTCCCAGTGATATTTTAAGTGTTGTATTGTGAATCAGTTCTACCTATTTCTGAAAAGGTGTTCTCTCAATCACTTATTTTTGTGAAATAGTGTGAACATAATATATGAGTAAATGAATGAATGAATGGATGAACGAGTGGGGGCCAAACTAGACCACATTACTCAAAATCTGAGAGGAATGGGCAACATCCCAGGAGCCAGTGCTCCAGGCCGCCCCTCACACCGCCTGCCCATTGACCAGCATTTGGGGATGAAAGGGAATGTGGGATGGGGTCAGAGGCTGGCAATTCTGAAGCCATTCCTAAAGACTGAACGCACTGGATCAATGCTAAGGATTCCCCCTACAGATGACTACTCCCCACCCGCCCCGCCCCCCAAAAAAGCAGTCAAAAAAACTGCTCTGACTAAAAGGTGACCGCCCTCAGCTGCAGGACAGGTGTGTCCAGATCCAATTAAGGGTCATTTTGCTTCGAAAAGGGCCTCTCAGTTAAGAAACGTAAGTCTAGGGTCGCCACTCGCGAAGGACTAAACGAAGCTAGAGCTGTGAGAACGAGGCACCGCACGCGAACTACGCTTCTGGCCCCGGAGAGGCCTTACCGCCCTCTGCACCGCCAGCAGCAGCGGGGAAAAAGCGAAATGGGCAAGGAGCCAGAGCTCCTCCCAACGGGCGGGGGAGCGGAGACAGGTCACGTGGGAGCGACGGGACTCCAGCGCAGGCGCGAACCTGCGCAGGCGCTGGGACCACCCCTGTACCCATGGGGCTGGAGGGAATTTGGTGCTTCAGTCCCCAGCGGCGGGCTCGAGAGAAAGCAGGCGGGAGGGAAGCACAAGCGGGAAGTGTTGCACGCAGGGCTCAGCGAGGCACGTGACCTCCGCATAGGTGGGCTCCGCCTCCGCGCAGGTGAGGAAACCGAGGCAGAGCAGGGTCGGCGGTTCGCGGATTGATTTGCAGCGGGTTTATTTTTTTTCGCTGTCGGGCTGGTCCACAGCCAAGGGGAGGCTCCTTCCAAACCCGCAGGGCGCGGCCGCACCTGCCTGGAACCGACGTGACCCCAACCTCATTCAGAGGACGACGTCCTCTCTTGGCTCCGCGACGCTGGTCCGCTCGTCCCAGCGCGCTGCGGTCAGTGGAAAAACCCTGTGTGTAGGTCAGAGACCCGGGGCTGGGACCGGCGCCTTTGAACCCCCGTCTACCCCACCAAGAGGCTTTGAGCGAGGCTGATGGCACTGACCTGCCTGAATTTCTGAGACAAAGAGCTGAGAAAAGGGCTTTGCCTTGGCGCGTCGGTCCCGCGGGGGCACAGCCCGGGCTGGGCCTGAGGGAGTGTTAGGGGTTGGCGGGTGGAACGAGTTGGAGGTGAGCTAGTATAGCCTGAGGGACTTGACGATCTGTCTCTGTACTTGCGTAGAGTCATTTATTTTATGGGACCACGGTATCTAGCTTTTTGAGAATCTTACAGGCACCTGTTTGCCTCCTGTCCCCAAAGAATTATAAACTCCTGACACAGTTGGAAAGAGCCCAGGTATACAAACATTTAAAAACACTGGGCTGAAGTCTGGGAATGAAAAGCCGAACAAGGCACCAATCGTGGAGGTTCTTGCAGGGACTGGGAGGTGAAGGAGATGGAAAGGATGGTTAAGGCCCAGCCTGAAGGGGACTGTGGGGATGCACACCTGGTGCGTCCAAAAGCCGTACTGGGTCGGGCCCAGCTGACTCAGCCTCTTTTCCTTACCACACCATGCTCTTTCCACAGCCCAATTACTTAGACCTCAGTTTAGTTACTGTTTTTTGTTTTTGTTCTTTTAATTTTAATGTCATTTCTTTTGATCTTGGCAGATGGATTGAAAAAATGAATAATTACTTAGGATTTATTTTGAAAAGCGTTGTGTGAGTGCCAGCTTGTATAGTCTTGAATACTCCTGCTCTGGCACAGCCTCGTGAACCCTGACTCCTTGGAACTTACCGGGTCATCAGAAACCCTTTATTTTGTGTACAAACATTTTAAGGGCAATTGTTGACTAATCTAGAAAGTAGTAAGGATAATACCTCACATTGATACCACTCTTTATAAGGTAGCTTGCAAAGCAGCATATATGCATTTAATCCTTTGATTCTCTTTGGAGGGTGAGGGGGGGGGGTTCTCTGTAGCTTCAGGATCACTGGTCAGGGGAAAGGACCTCTCCTAGTCCTCGCAATCCTCCTTCACCCATGCAGTGTCTCAGAGTTTCCCAGTAGCTTATTATGTCCTTTTATTCTGATTTCGGCATCTGTTGAGAAAGTTCTGAATCTGGTCTCTGAGAGGCAGGCTGGGCCAGAACTAGGCAGCTCATAGCAAATGGCTACTTCTATGATACTTAATGACAAGGGTGGGTGGAAGCAAATTCCCTAATGCTCTTGGGGCCCTGGGTGTCTGTGTCACCAGGCTGCTTAACTGGCTTTTTCAAGCCTGTGTTCTTATCTTTCAGAATTGACAGGACCTTGTTACTGTGGGTCAGAGACGCATAATGGCTTCTCAGCTGAGAATAGAGAAAGTGACCCTTACGAAAACATTTGGCTTTGGATTATGCAAAGAATTGGGCTTGGAAAAGGCGAGTGTTTTCTAGCCACCTGATTCCCAGGCTGTGTCCAGGAGCAGTTTTGCTTTCAGCCTTCTTCAAGCCAGTGAGTGGACTTCAGAACCTGCAGACCTGCTCACCTTCCTGAGCCCTGATCCTCCACACTGTTCTAGCCTCTGCAGGAGTGTCCAGTGCAGGATAAAGAATCATAGACTAGGAGTTGGGAGTTCCAGCACAGTCACTGACCACCCCTGCCCCATGTAACCTTGGACAAGGTAGCCCCTTCTCTGTGCCTTAGTTTCCTTATCTACTCAGTTGAACAAGAGGCTGAACGAGAGTTCTGAGGGGAGGAGTGGGGAACAGAGGAGAGCAAAGAAGGGAGATGAGGCATCCTTTCGAGGCTTGTTCACTAAGGGCTTGAGGCAAGGAGGCCCATGTCCACCCTTAGTTATCTTTGTGTCCCTCAGCACCCCTTTCTTCCCTCTTCCCTGGCTCTGCCTCAAACCAGCTCATTCAGAGGAGGGAGGATACCCTGGGTGGGGCTGAACTGGGAAGGTGTACCCTTAATGTTTAAACTATGATGCTGTCTCTACTTGTATCAGGCATGAATTAATCCACCCAGTGATGGTACATTGTTTTTTGTTGTTGTTGTTCTGTTTCCTTTACATTATATTTTATTATGCTACTACAGATATTCTGATTGTTTTTCCCCTTTGGCCCCCCTCTACCCAGCTCCCTCTACTCCCTAAGGCAATCCCCCCACCATTGTTCATGTCCATGAGTCATATGTATAAGTTCTTTGGCTACTACGTTTCCTATACATCCCCATGGCGATTCTTAACTACCTATTTGTACTTCTTAATCCCCTTACCTCTTCACCCATTCTCCCCCTACCCCCTCCCATCTGGCAACCTTCCAGTAACTAACTTCTTTTCTAAGAGTCTCTCCTTATCTTTAACCTTCAGCCTTTTAATAATGACGTGGCTTGAAGTGGGCCTCCTTGTACCCATCATAACTGGGACTCCCTGCGCTTCTGTACTTGCATGTCTATTTCCTTCACCAAATTAGGGAAGTTTTCTTTCACAATTTTTTCAGGTAGATTTCCAATTTCTCGCTCTTTCTTTTCTCTTCCTAGCATCGCTATGAGGCGAATGTTGGACCTCTTAGAGTTGTCCCAGAGGCTGTTTATACTATTATGAATCTCATTTCTTTGAACTGTAAAGCCATCTGAGATGGCTGCTACTTGTGCTGGCCTTGGAGGTTCCCAGGTGAAGCCAAGCTGTGACTCTACCCTGGCTGCCACTAGGGCTCACGGAAGCCAGCTGGCTTGTTTGATAGGATTCGGGAGCCAAAGACCAGCCATTCTTATGGAAGAGCAGCGTGGGTGGGCCCTTAATTTGGGTGGGGTAGAGCCTCCAAGGTGTGTCACACAGTGTTAGCCAGGTTGCTGGAATCTCAGATATGGCACCAGCCTACCAGCTCTGTTGGGGGAGGGCTTGGTTCAGCAAAGGGACAATGGCCTCTGCTTGCTCCAGTGCCAGACACTTCAGTCTCTCCCTGTATACCACTGGTGTCCTTCAAGCTGCCACCCCAGTGCTGGAGCTCAGAGGGGGCGAGCCTGAGCAGCTGAGACCATGTGTGGGTTCCCAAAGTGGAGCTGCTTAGGGCTCCACCAGCCTCCTCCATGGTCTCAATCCCTGCTGATTTTTGTAGCCAGAAGTTGTGGGAACTTATCCTCCTGGCATTGGAATCCTGGGCTTGGGGCCTGGTGTGGGTCTGAGACCTCTGTCTCCCAAGATATCCATCCCTCCCGAATTTTTATTCACACAGGTGTTGATCCAGCCCGCTGCATGGTGCTCACAGCCCTCCTACCAGCCTGGATGGATGTGGTTTCTTCAAATCCATAGTTGCCAGACTTTCATTCAACTCAATTTCTGATTTTCCTGAGTGATAGTTGTTCTATAGTTTCGTTGTAATTTTGATGTGATTGTACAAAGAGGGGAGCCATATCTGCTTACATCTCCATGTTGACTGGAATCCCCTACAATTATATTTTTCGGTACTTTGATTAGGACTCTGTCAGTTCCTATGCAGAGACAGTTCCTTGAACTGGCAGGAATTAGGCCTGGGGAAGCAGGAAGTGAAAACGCACACCCATCTGGAGAGTAGTAGTAGCAAGTGTTCCCGTAGTTTTCTGGACGTCAGATTCCTGGAGTTGCAATCATGCGGTACTTTAGTGACTTTGGATGTCATAGCTGACCTCATCATCTGTATACACAGAGGGAGGAGAAAACCTCATTGGTTTTCTAGTTCCTCCCTCTGTGTATACAGATGAGAGACCCAGGCCCAGAGTGCCTTCATAACCTCTGTTGGATTGCCCTGCCAGTAAGCAATAGAGCTAGAACCCAACCTAAGGTTACCTAAGCTACAGTCCTGAGTATTTTATTTAAGTTCATTGCCAACACTGAAATTGGGTTGCTACAAATTAGTTCCAACTCCATCTCACTGTGGAATTTAAAGAGTAAAATTCAAATCATGTCATTAGACATTTAATGCCTGCTAGTTATCAGGATTTGTGGTAAGCTCTGGAGATGCAGAAATGAATAAGACAGTGGCCCTTGTCCTCATATCACTCCACCGTCTTATGTAAACAGACATGTAAAGAACTCAACTACACTAAGTCCTTTTGTTTATGCAATGTGCAAAAGTATGTGTATTTGCGTATGCATACATGCTATTAAATCAGAGGTGAGGGAGCAGTCATTTGTTGGAACTTTCCAGAAAGGCTTTGGAGAGAAAGTGTGACGTGCTGTTGGCCTTTACCTAGTTGGCATGGATTAGAAGCATGTTCTGGGTAAAGGAGGCAACCGGAGCAACAGTGTTGAGGAACCTAACAAAACCTGTTCTTGTCCTTGAGCAATGAGTGGTCTCGTGAGGCCGTGGAAGCGGCAGGAATGAAGCTGAATGGTGGGCTGAAGTTAAGCTGTGAAAGGCTCCACCGACACACTGAGGAGTTCATTGTGGAAATCCAAAAGTAAGGGAAAGGGGTGGTCAGGTCGGAGTGTTACAGGCACTCTGGCTACAGCGTGGAGAACTAATTGTAGAAGATCTGACTAGAACCAACCCAAGCTCAGCTGTGTGTTACAAGCCAGGTACAAAGTACCTACGGGCCTGGGCATGGACAGCAGCAGTGAGGTTAAGAAGAGGATGAGTGGCAAACACATTTTCCTGACTGGATGTGGGCTACAAGAAAGAAAGAAGTTAAGTGTGACTCTCTGTTTCTGGCTTGAGCAGTTAGCTAAATGTTGTGTCATTCACTGAGCTAGAGAACTCCAGAGGAGAAACTAACTTTAGTGGAGGTCACTTATGGACATAATGCAACAGAGATAATGTGCAGAACGCCCAAGTGGAAACTGAGTCAGGAAGAGCAATAGAACCTGGAAGTCAATTCCAAAGTGGTGAGTGAAGTGCTGGAAGTTGGGGAAGTTGCCCAGGAAGGGTGTGTGGGTTGAAAGCAGCCACATAAGTGGCAGAAAAAGAAGGGAACGTGAAAGAAGAAGAAACAGCAGGTGAGGGGCCACAGTAGTGCCAGCTGACTTCCTGGGTATGAGGGAAGAAGGGGGCAAGGTGCAGGCTGCACAAGCAACCACGGAAAAAGAGAAATCTTTGATTTTAGTTAGTGTGACACATGGGCTGAAAGGCTTCACTTCGTTAGACCACACTGGAGAGCAGAGAGGGAGTCTGTTGGCACTTGATAAATGTTATAATCTGCATGACTGCAGATGACTCAAACTTTGTTCAAATTTTGAAAGGCTAGGGGGCCCTGGCAGATTTCCATTTTGATATTTTTCTGGAAATTGACTATTAGCAGCTGCAGGAGCCCCAGGGTAACTGGGTGTCTTGGTCCTTCCCTTGAAGTGAATGAGCCTCAGGCCGTAGGCAGGACTCTAGAGCTCCGCCCCCAGCCGCTCCCCTGCTGCCTGAGCCTTATTCCTGCCTGCTCACTAGGTAAGCAGACAGGAGGAGTGTGGACACTGAATGGTGAGTGCTTTGTTCCCAGGTTTGAACTGCCCAAAACTGGGGATAAGGGACCATGTGTGGGGAGGGAAGATACCTGTGGAGCTCTGGGCTGTAGGGAGAAAACACTCTATAAATTGAAATGGGGAGGAGAGGGTAGAATTACGAAGAACCAAGAATATGAAGACTTGGTTCTTATCTTAGAGAGAGACTCATCTCTATTTTTGCCCAGAAGCCCCATCTTTTTTTTGCAGATGGGATAGCTGTAATTCAGGGCTCAGGATCAGTTCTTGCTGTGCAGCAAGTTGTAGTGGTATATTCTTTTATACATGCCTCATGGAAATTGCTTTGTAGTTCACAGGGCCTTGGCTGAGGGGCTCCACCTACATAATTTCTAGGTGTCCAAAGTAAATTTTCAATCCTTTCTACTGGCAGAAGAGGCGCTGTTAGAGGCCCCCTGCGAGCATCTGTTCATGGTGAGGCACACTGTCACCTCTAGTGCTAATGGAGCTCTTGCATATTAGTGCTGCAGGGCCTGAGGACGAGGGCCTGAGGACGAGGTCCACACCCGGCTCACACTTTCTGGATCACAGCCAGAGGTGGAGGAGCGATGCTAAACATTGCCCCTGGTGGTTTTGGAATCACTCTTACACTTTTACCTCTTGAATTTCAAGTAGGGCCTTTGGGACATTGAAGTTTGCGTTCTCAGAGTACGTTCAGCACTGACATCCACCCACAGCCAGCCTGCTGCTTCCCAAGTTTGTTCAGCCCAGGCCTGACCTAGCTCTTCCATCCTGCGCTCTGGGGCCTAAATCAGCTCCAAAGATACTTCCTTCTGGGTGCTTCTATGAGTGCTAGAGCAGATGTAACTAACTCTCAGCCCTTCACTGCCATAGTCCCATGTTCATACCTTTCCCAAGCTGCCTTGCCTTTCCTCTTGAATTTCTGTTATCCTTGCACTAGGTTTATATCTCCTTGAGGATTGTGTATCATTTATTTTTATATCCAACTAAATTGCCATTTATTTGACAGATCTGTGTTGAATAGATATTTGGAAATAAATATTGAGTGGTTGAGTCTGATTCCCTTCTACTCTTGAGCAAACAGGCTAAATGATTGTCAATGGAGCCTTTTTGCCTCTAAGAATAGCTGTGGTGTGTGGGAAGGATGTGGAGCTGACTTTAAGGGTCGTTGGACTTCCTGAAGTATGCTGATGTGTTCCAGGAGTTGAAGCAATTCCTTTTGTAGTGTAGATGTAAGCGGGCCTTTGAGTACTGATGTAGAGATGTTATCAGATTTGTGATCAGAGACCATGTCATGTGCTCCTGAATCATACACACATGTCAGAAATCCAGGGATGTTTTAGAAGCGTGTAAAGGTACAGCTGTTGTTCCAGACACTGGTGAATCTCTTGTTTACAAGCAAGCAGGTGAGAGCTGTGGTTTTCCTCCTAATTGTTTTGTGCACCGTAATCCAACCATGTGTAACTTTGCTACGTAAAATAATTGGAAGCCAGCCCATGGGAGATTCTTTCCTGCTTGGCCCAAGGACTTAGGTCTTCCACAAGTTGTTGTCTTCATCATTTACTTCTATTGAATTAATTTCATCACATATTTATGGAGAACCCACTGTATACCAAACAGGTACTGTATTAGGCACAGGAGGTTCAGGGACAAACAGAGGAACAGAGTCAAAGAAGAGAAAACTAGCAGATGGGTCCAAATCTTGTGTCACACACATTAGACAGATCATGGGTGCAGTGCAGGCGTAGTTCCAAGGTAGGGGCAAATAAACACCTCTTGGGCTGGGAGTGGGGATAGGCATAGCATCCAAGAAGACTTCTCGAAGAGGTGTCTGAGTCTTGAAGAATAGACAAACAGGGTAGGACATTCCAGGTAGAGGTGTGGAAATGTGTTCCTGTCTTTGACTGCCAGCATCAGTGCTCCCCCGCAGTGAGCTGAGGAAACAAGTGAGGGCCTTGAGGAGGGCCCAGCTTTCCAAGGCCAGCCTGCCCTAGGAGCCAACCAAGCACAAAAATCCTGAATTCTTTGCTTTAAGACAGTGCTTCTCAGACATTAATGTGCATATGAATCACTTGCCTGATCTGATTAAATTGCGGTTTATGATTCCTTAATTCTGAGGTAAGGCTTGAGATTCTGCGTTTCTACTTGATGTCAATGCTGCCAGTCCATGAGACCACATTTTGAGTGGTGAGGTTATAAGGAACTTCTCCCCCAGCTCGAGTCCCTCACATCAGAGATACTATAGCAGCATCCCCTCCCCCAACACACACACTGGCCTCCCCCTTTCTTCCCCTTCCCTAATATACAGAGATGCCAAATTCTCCTAAATGCTGTTTTCATTTGGTCATTCCCACCGCTACCCAGATGAGCATTGCAGAACTGGGAGGCTATAACCTTGGGCATGGGAGAGGGAACAGCAAGAGAAGCATCTCAGAGGGCTGTCATTTCTCTGTAATCACTCTTGACCCACTGGTGAGCTGCTAGAGGCAAATAGCCTCCTTGTGTCTGTTGCATCCAGCTCTTGTAGTGGCAGGTGCCCAGCAGCCCTTGTCCACTCCCATCTCCGCTGCTCCTCCTCTCCTTGCCTCTGGCCTCCTGGTGGCTGCCCAGCTGGAGCCTTGAACTTTGAGAGATCAAATTCCAGCCGCCTTGTGAGAATAGTAACATTGTCTGCCTTCCTCTCAATCTCCAGAAATGTCTTTCCTCCAGGATCCAAGTTTCTTCACCATGGGGATGTGGTCGATTGGTGCGGGGGCCGTGGGGGCTGCTGCCCTGGCACTGTTGCTGGCCAACACGGACATATTTCTGTCTAAGCCACAGCAAGCAACTCTGGACTACCTGGAAGAAATAGACCTGAAAACACTGGAGAAGGGTAAGCAGTGACGCTTCTGGTCTCAGTACTTTTCCAGGGCACTGGGGCACTGGGATGCAGGCTTATTTATTTATTTTTTCTTTGTAAGATAACTTTTTTTAATTGAAAAAGTAATATAACAACATTAGGAAAATTTAATAATGCTTTTTAAATTACTGATAATTCCATTACCTTAACAGTAATCGTTTTTATTTTTGCATATTTTTACATATTATTATACATTTGTTATCTGAGTGTATGTGATATTTTACAGGTTAGCTTTTTCTTACTAAAATCATTTTTCATTTTCTGTTTCTCTAACTGTAATGATAATTGCTCCATAATATTTAGTAATATTATACCACCGTTTACTGAACCAATCTTTCCAGAGTGTATTCTGAGGAATTTGGTCTTCTAGATCTTCAAAAAATAGGAGCTCCCAAGTCAAACAAGTTTGAGAAACACTGTGTGCCCAATTCCATGTTCCTGATGCTCAGCACAGGGATTTGCTCATTGAAAGGAGGTGTCTGGATTGTTACTGGTACAGGCATGGCCAGCTGTCACCTGCAATGTGGCTGCGACACATGGGGCACCACAAGGTCACACTTTTAGAATGGACCTGCCTGTCTCCCTCTTCTTGGGAGCCCCTTGGAGTTCCCAATGGACAGCTGAGAGCCACACATTTGCATGGAGGAGCTCCATTGCCTTACTGCTCTCGGCGTTGGGTCTGCAGCTCAGGGGGATTTCAGTCATTTTGATAGTGTGAGGATAGTTGGCATGTGAGTTTGGTGAAGGTTGGGGCTCACTGGGTGGTCTCCAGTTAGGCCCCTCAAAGGGAGGCTGTGGTCATCTGTTCAGTAACTGAGGAAGTTTATCAACAGAAGGCAGAGACTGTAACTGATTTATGATGTAGGTCACTTTTCTAAGGGACTAAGAAGCCCTGCAGAGAGAGAGCTGTTGTGCTTTGTTTAACCCAGAATTCCCAGTCTCACCCCACCCCCCTCCCCCACCCCCATTTTTAATATAACATCCCACAGGGACATGGAGTCCTCTGAAAAATGTTAAAATAATAAGGGTTCATACTTACTGACCCCTCACTAACTCTGTATTATCAGACATTGTGGTGAGCACTTACATATCCATCTGTTAATACTCCCTGCAGTTCAGTGCTAAGCATCTGCATTTACAAATGAAGAAACTGAGGTTCAGGGGGTAGACACAACATGTCCAAGGTCACACAGCTAGATGCAGACTCACTCTGACCTGGGAACTGGGCTTGATTGCAGTGCAACCCAAACATTTCCTCATTAGGTGTCTTCCCCCCTCCCCTGTGGATAATGCTGTAGTTAACACACTTAGGGTAAGTTTTTTTATTTTTTACTGTTGACTTAATCCCTTCAGATACTTTTTTTAAGAGTTGGAGTTTTCTTAGCTGCATTTTTGCAGAAATGTTTTAGTTTGAACACTGTTCAAGTTTACAAATAGATTTTACGGAGGAGAGGCATTTTGGGTATATAACAGGATCCCGACACTGTATTGATTTTCCTCAGAGGGTGACACTTTCCTGTCTGTGTTTCCTGTGTGCTTTTTCCACTTATGAAATGCCTGTCCAGGCCCTCTGGTAGGCCTGGTACCATCTATGAACTGCTGAGTAGTCAGGAAGGCTGAGGGCAGGGCAGAGATGGGCAGAGATGATACTGAATTCCTTTCTTTCCTACCCAGAGCCAAGGACTTTCAAAGCAAAGGAGCTCTGGGAAAAGAATGGAGCTGTGATTATGGCTGTGCGAAGGCCAGGCTGTTTTCTCTGTCGAGAGGTGAGTACATTTGAAGATTTGGTCAGAGAAAAGTATCCTAACAAGTGGGGAGCCAGTGCATTTCCAGCCTGGATCAAGGTCCTATAGGCCCACTCTAGCCTTTGATCAACACTGGTCCATTTTTTTGTTATTTGCTCTAGGTATTTCTTTGACTTATTCTATTTCTGTTCATTTAATAACTCACCATATCCTGGGGTTAGCAACATACTTGACTTTCCTTTGTTGTTCTCAGACCCTTTCACTCTTGTATTATTTGTGTCCTGGACTGTCTTCCTATTGAATCAAGGACAGAGACCAGATCTAATTCCGTGTTCCTGATGCTCAGCACAAGGATTTGCTCATGGAAAGGATATGTCTGGGTTGTTACTGGTTCAGGCATGGCCAGCCCCCACCAGTGGTATGGCGGCAGCACATGAGGGACCACAAGGTCGCACTTGTAGAACGGACCTGCCTCTCTCCCTGTTCTTGGGGAAGCGCCTAGCGTTGCTGGTGGACAGCTGAGAGCCACACATTTGCATGGGGGTTCTCCAGTCTCCATTGCCTCACTGTGCTCATGGTATTGAATCCGTGGCTTGAAGAGATTTCAGGCATGCCAATAGTGTGGGTACACTTAGCATGTGTGTTTGGTGAAAGTTGGGGCCCAGTGACTGGGACGTCTCCAGGTTGGTGCCTCAGAGGGAGGCCATCATCTTCTGCTTAGTAATGGAGGAAGTTGTCAGGGGAAGGCAAGGTCCAGCCTTGTCGCTTTACAGATAGGTAAACTGAGGGCCAGAGTGGTTTGGTCACACAAGTCAGTAGGTGGCAGGTTCTGAGAACACTGCCCTGCCTCAGGGAGAGCAGGGAATAACAGTCCTCCTCTTGAGACAACTGTGCTTCTCTAGTAGTGACCTTGGCCTCATACAAGTTGTCATCCTCATCCCTCTTGTTCTTCCTGACCCTGAAGAATTTCCTTTCAGCCTTGCAGAACTCTCCCCTGCTTGTGTGGTTGTGCTGGCAAAGAAGCTACTTACATGAAATGATGCCCTGCTATACCTTGCATTCAGGGCACTTTCATGCCTGTTACTGCATTCGTTCCTCACTGTATCCCTGGAAAATACAGCTTGTTGTTATTCAAGTTTTATAGAGGAGGAAACTGAGGTGCAGAGGTTGTGGCAAAGTCAGACTGCGGTAAGGAGGTATATTAATTTCCTATTGCTGCTGTCACAAATTATCACAAACTCGGTGGCTTTAAACAATATAAATTTATTATCTTACAGTTCTAGAGGTCATAAATCAGAAATGAGTCTCATTGAGCATTTCTCCTGGAGGGTGTAGGAGACAAACGGTTTCCTTGCTTCTTGCAGCAAACAGGGGCATGTGCAGGCCTTGGCTTGAGGCCCCTTACACCGTGTGTAAAGCCAGCAATGGGTGGTCAAGTCTTTCTCACATTGTAGGACCATGACACTGACTTCCCACTTTCCTCTTCCACATTTAAGGATCCTTGTGTTTCCACATGGGAACCACCTAGATAATAGAGGACAATTTCCTTTAAGATCAGCTGACTGGCAACCTAAATTCCACCTGCTGCCTTAATTCCCCCTTGCCTTGCAACAACACATATTCACAGGTTTCTGGGATCAGGATATGGACCTCCTCAGAGAGTGTTGTTCTGCCTGCCATAGTTTAAGGTCAGAGCTTTTGATTCCACGTCTGTGATAACTCTTAATACCAACATGAAAGCCTGTTGTGACTTGATTTCTCAAGGCCAGTTAAACCCAAAAGGTTCTAAGAGCAACTGCTCTGTCTAATTACAACCTATGTGTGCTCTGGCCTCTGCCCTGGCAGAGCATTTTGTAGAAACTTACGTTTCTAAGAGCATGGTCAGATGGCAGTCTGAGCTATTTTGAGGGGCCTGTGGAGGACGCACGTGACTGTCCACTTCTTGGCTTTGTACAGTGACACACTCAGAGTAAAGAGCCCAGAAAGAGTGAGTAAAACCTTCATTTCACACACAGGTGGTCTTTGACCATAGCAGGCCTGTAGCCCTCTCTTCTCAAGAGCCAAGCTTGCCACTCACTAAAGGTCTTGATGAAAGCATTATAATGAATCCTGCTTTGTTAGCGATCCCTTTTTGTTTTGTTCTAGAAAATAAATAAAAACTAATGTAGTTGCCACTGTACAATAATGCATTTGTATTGAAGGTAAGTGGGCTGCATTAGAAAGAATTTCCTGCTATTTTTTAATTCTGGCACCAAATGTAAAAAACGGAATTTGTTCTTAACTTCGAAGCCTCACTATGCACAGGCAGTTTCACTTAGTCATCCAGCATGCAGTTCATGAGTGTCCAGGATGTCTGTACTTCTTGGCTCAGCTGCATTCTCCTTATTGTCCACCTCCACCTTCAAATCTTCCCCCCTGGTATCTAGTGCCTTCTATATATTCAGCTATGTGCTTGGCACTAAGGGATGAAAGAAATGGGAGGTATAGTTTCTAACTAGGAGACACACTTGGGAACTTAAGAGACAGTGTTCGATAATGATAACACACAGACTTGGTACAGAAGAAGTCACCGAGCAGGAAAGATTGGCTATGCACAGAGAATCAGGGCTTCGCTATAGGCTGGACTAACCAAGGAGGACATTTTAGAATAAAGGTCCCTTTCTGGAGGGTAGGGTTTGAGCTGCAGAAAGGTTATTGCAGTGAGGGACTAGTTACAGGGGTGTCCCACCTGCAGCCCAACACAAAATTGTAAATTTACTTGAAACTTTTTTTTTTTTGCTCATCAGTTTTCGGTAGTGTTTGTGTATTTGATGTGTGGCCCAAGAAAACTCTTCTTCCAGTGTCCCAGAGATGCCAAAAGGTTGGATTCCTGGTAGAAGAAGGGTTAGGAGAGAAGCATCAGAGCTAGGAATAGGGCACCGTGTTTGGGATGCTCCCTGGACAATGGTTACAACACACGTAACAGGAGCCTAACCTCCCCTTCCTACCAGGGAGAACCACGGGAAGTCTATGCCGAGGATGGGACCTGACACCCTGCTGAGGCCTAGTGACCAGCTGGGACAGTGTTAGGCTGGGCTACAGAACAGAGGCCTTAATTATTTCTGGCATTTTGTTGTCTTTGTTCTTCTATATTCAGTGCCAGCCATGCTCTGGGCCTGTAGGGCAGAGGATGTTGGTTGCCACGGAGCCACAGGCAGATGTGCCCGTGACCTTCCCTCTTTCCTGCAGGAGGCTGCAGAGCTGTCCTCCCTGAAGCCCAAGTTGGATGAGCTGGGTGTCCCTCTCTATGCAGTGGTGAAGGAGCAGATCAAGACTGAAGTGAAGGACTTCCAGCCTTATTTCAAAGGAGAAATCTTCCTGGATGAAAAGGTACATGGGCTGTGAGCCTGTCAGACACAGACTGGTGGGGCTTGTGCTCAGGCGTAGGGTGTGTCTGACCTGGAACTGGAAGCTGGGGAGGGCATCCCTTCAGCTGCCCTGAACTTGCAGGGGCCTTCCCGGCCCTCTGAGCGTAGCCTGATTAGACACTGAAAAGCTGTGCTCTCAAGTGTTAATTGAGCCCTTCCTGAATTGTCACTTGGGAATGGGAGCCTAGGAAGTAGCTGAAACTACATTGGATTTTCCCTACCATGTAGGCAGCGGCCCAGCACAAGCCCCTGCCTGTTAATGTATTGCAGTCATACTCTCCCTCTTTTCCCCCTACTCTCACCTGTGCAGAATGCAAGACTGTAATCGCCCTGTCAGGCATGGAAACCCTGTATGTCTCTAGCAGTAGGTTGGCGTCAGAGCCGAAAGCTGCCCAGGTCAGACCTGCATTGAGGTTGGCAGCTGTTTCCCTGGGTGGCTGAGAGTGTCTGTGGATGGGGGCAGTGTGTTTTGTGGGAAGGACGTGAACCAGTAGGCTTTGAGTCTTTGTCTGAAAATCAGTGCCCTGTAGGGAACCTTTCCTCCCTGGGGAAGGCAGGCACACAGGCTGTTCATGGGGTCTGTCCTCCTTGCTGCTACAGAAGATGTTCTACGGCCCCCAAAGGCGGAAGATGATGTTCATGGGATTTGTCCGGCTCGGTGTCTGGAACAACTTCTTCCGGGCCCGGAATGGGGGCTTCTCTGGAAACCTGGAAGGCGAAGGATTCATCCTCGGGGGAGTTTTTGTAGTGGGATCAGGGAAGCAGGTAAATTCCTAGTGTTCATGTGTGGGTCTGTGGATGTCGGTGTCTGTGAGCATGAGACCCCTATAGGGGGTGACTGAGTCTCCCAGACTTCTGTCCAGAAAGCCAGGGAACATGAGGAAGGAAAAGGAGAGAAGTTGCCATTTATCACACATCTCTTCACTCTTCACAATAGCATCATGAAGTTGTCACAGTTTTACAGGTGAGGTGAGTGCTGCACCCAGGAGCACAACTCATTGGTGCCACTGCAGGGGCCAGAACCCAGGTGTTCTGTCAAGGTGATGTCAAGTTCTGTTCTCTATGCTTGAACAAAAGCATGGGTCTTTTTCTGTCAAGAACATACTTCTTTGCAGTGTTCCCAGGTCATCCAGGATGGACAGCAGAGAAAAGTGAAGGGGAAAGAAGGATTCAAAACAGGCCAAATTAGGGAAAGTAGCAAAGAGATGTGGGGCGACAGATCTTTTTGCTGTGGAGGTCCTGGTGTCAGAGCCGCCCCTAGAAGGGTAACAGATTTCTCATCACATGGGCTATCTTGGGTCCTGGCTATGAGCATCCAGACTAACTTGGGCCCTTGGGGAAGGTATAGGGAGATGAGGACTGTGGGCCCAGGGGGCAGGTAGGTGGATGCTCCATGTCAGACCATGGGCAGCCACGAGCCTTGGGGATTCCCCTGCACTGGAGGGCAGTGCCCGCAGAGGCCAGGAGGATGCAGAGCTGGGATGGGGTAAAGCAGATGCAGGCTTGAGAACCTGGCAAGAGGACCTCATCTGTAAAAAGACAGGGTTGTCTGCATTGGTGGATCTCACTGCTAACATTGACTATTACATAGTACTTTTCCTAATTTGTGAGGGGCAAAAAGCTAATGAGAATAGAAATCCTTCCATTTTAAGCTTTATTTCTAATCTCTTCCTTTAAAGCTTAGTAACTGCTATTACTGGTATATATTAGAATCTAGCATGAATTGGTGTCTGAATGAACACAAACCTACTTGCTGACTTTCTGCTAAATATCAAAATGTCGTGGTGGTAGTGTCTGCCAGTGAGGGCCTGCCTTCTCTCATTGTTCATATACATAATCTCATGTCGTCTTCACAACCAGTCTGGGATATTAGGTATTTTTATTCCCATCCACATATAAGGAAATGGGCCTAGAGATATGAAAAACAGGCAAAAATACACACCTAGTAAGTGGAAATAAAACTCAGGAAGTCAGCTCTGCCCTGCTCTAGAAACCCTGCCCTTCCCTCACCCATAGCCTCTCTTTAGGAATGGTTCCCAGAGACCCCTTCCAGATGCCCTTGCACTTGGGCAGGCCACTTGCCCAGAGGATCACTCAGCCTCTTCCCAGTCTGGCACTGTGGGGTTCCTTCCCCCTCCCTATCTCTGCCTTCCCTCAGCCTCCAGGGCAGGGCTTGGCTTCCCTGCCAGCCTACTCTTGCCTGGCAGTGACTCATCTGGTGCTCACGGGCTCCCCAAGTCTGGCTGGCATGCCCTGGTGTTGCTAGGTGGGGTGTTTGGCTTTGTTGGTGCTCCCTGGAGCCTCCTGCCTTCTTCCTCCTGGAAGGCTGACTGGCTGGCAGAGCTTCAGGACTGGCCTCCATCTTTCTTTGGAGAAGTTTTTGCAGTCTCACTGTGCCAGGTGCCACACACTGGGGATTTCCTTTGTAATAATCTTTAAACATAATTACTTTAATGAAGTAACATGTTTCCACATTAAAAAAAAAAAAATTGAAAACCAAGCAGTAGAAGATAGGGAGAGCCATTCTATAATCTCAGCCATCATGGACAACCTGTTAGAACAGAGCTAAGCTGAGAGGCCTTTTGTTTGTTTTTAAAACACAGTATCTTACTAAGTTAGATTTATTTCTCATTTAACAGTATATCATGAACACATGTCATTTATATTCTTCCTTAGTATTTTCAATGTCTGCTTACGGCTTCACTGGGCAAGTAAATTCAGTTTCCTGATCAGCTTCCCTGTAGTCAACACAGTGTGGTGGAACTTTTTGTTTTCTTTAAAGTATTTATAAATAATGGCACCATGACAGCTTTTTATTTTTTTAATTTGAGTTCCCAGCTGTCATGGGCCAAAGAACACTTTCACAAGGATTTCTTGATCCTGATCACAAACACATTATTTTATCATTCTTACCACTTCAGGGTGCTTTGGGGTATCCTGTGTCTTAGGGCATTTTTTTATCACAGTATCAGAGGTGAGGGGCTCCCAGTTCCTTAAGAAAACTTAAGAGACGATCTATCTTTTCAAATGATCATTCAACACCTGCCAAGAGCTGACCTCTGAGCTCCACATTCACACCTTCACACTTACTCAGTTCTCTTCACCCAGAAATCTCTCTTACCTCACCTCTACTTGTAGACATCCTGGTTACCTCTCCTGCTTTATCTGTGAAGCCTTCCTCGATCACCAGGTGAAATTTGATCACTCCTGACTTCCTGCTCCCAAAGTGCTGCTTGTACAGTCCAAAGATTGTGATGTAGCTGTCCCCAATCTCCCTTCCCCCAAAGACTAAACTCTTCAAGGGAAGTGCCAGACCCAATTCTGGTCTCTGTCCCCTGACTAAATGACTCAGAATGAGGATTGATGTTCCCTCCACTTTCCTTTTAGGGCATTCTTCTTGAGCACCGGGAAAAAGAATTTGGAGATAAAGTAAACCCATTTTCTGTTCTGGAAGCTGCTAAGAAGATCAAACCACAAACTTCAGCCTCAGAGAACAAATGATTGTCTGAAACTGCCCAGCTCAGGGATACCTAGGGACACTAACCTATGTTCATAAGATGTTTGAACTCATGTCTCTAACGGGTTAGAAACCCACTTATGCCACATTTTCAGTATAGATCATTAATGTATTTTAATACTGTACTATGTTTAGGCTCAATAAGATAAAGATGCCCCCAAATAAGACTGATAAAAATCTAAGAAAGGAGCGAGGGATATTACTGCTAAACCTGGAAAATATGAGGCTTAAAGTTGACTGGTGTACCTCACTAGAAATGTATATGATGTTTGAGGTGCTGTTATTTGAAATAAGGTTTATTTTCCTGCCTTTAAAAATCTAAGAAAAGTTGACTAGAAAATTAAGGATATAAGGTTTTTCGCCTGTGTATTTTCTATTCATTACTATATAATGTTAAAGTAATATTTACATAAAGTAATTGATGTGCTTTGATGTGCTCTGGATGGCTTGATAAAATTATATCTTTTTTTTTCATTCTAACACTAGAGGTTTGTTTTTCGGGAAGAAGTTATTTCTGGCTCTAATAAAATTATGTATCAGAAATTGCCTATAATACAAGTTTTTCTGATAAAGCTAATAATAAAAATATTTACCAAGATGATGGTTGTGTTTAAATCACCCATGTCAAAGACACTGAACGTGAAAAATCAGTGTTCTGCATGTGTATGGGGTAAGGTGGCTGGCTGAGGACTAAGATGGTGACCAGGTCTGACTTCTAGTGTGCACAGGCCTGTAAAGGGCTGAGCTTCTGCGGACTTGAGAGAATACTGTTCTGCACTTGAACTGGGTCAACACAGTGTCTGATCCCTGGGACTCCAGCTACTGATAGGATAACTCAGATGAGAATTCTTTGGTGTCTGGAAGACACTTGATCCTGAAATGGCTCTCTTGCAACTAAAGAAGAGTAGCTCCTATATGGCCATTACAGCAATGGGTGCATAAAGAGAAACCTTATTATGATTTCCTTCACCAACTGTTTTACTCCTGATTACTATGGCATTAGGGAAAACCACACTGAGTCATGAGATGAGTTTAAGTTCTAGTTTAACTGTGTGATTTCAAGCCAAGCTCTGGCCCTCAGCTCTCTCACTGGTAAAGTGAGCATTATAATTCCTGTCTTCATTCAGGTCTATTTATTAGAAGTCATTGAGGGAAAGATAAATATTATAAAACAGTGCTTCTCAGACTTTAATGTACATGCAGATAACCTAAGGATCTTGTTAAAATGGAGACTGTTAAAGGAAAACTAACGCAGACACTAGTTAAAGGCATTAAAGACAGATTTTATTCAGTAATGAGCACAGTAGATGAGAGACCTCAATATAAAACTGAGCTCTGTGCAGAAGTGACTAGAATTTTAAAGGGAGAATGAAGGAGTAGGGAGGGCGAGCACACGGGCTTGAACAGAGTCAAGGTGGTGGAAAATTACAAAAAGTGGGTTGGAGATACTGGTCAATGTGATGAGGCTGGCTGTGTCTGCTAACTGTCCAGCTTATCACATTAGACTCCTGCCCTCCCACAAGAGACTGGGAGAAGGAGCTTTATCTGTCCTGGTGATTACGTTTCAAAGGGAGGGCCCCCACATCCTTGAGAAAGAAAGACACTGGGTTTCAGGAGATACAAACTTAGACATCTTCAAGAGACAGAGAAAGAATTTACAGTTGTAAGGTTTTTGTTTGTTTTTAAGTGACTGCTTTAAGAAAAGGAAGGTCAGGGACCTACAGTCAGGTGTTTGGCTTGAATCAACTAAATTCTTTTGCTATCCTTGAGCTTTCCCATGCCTGGGACTCAAGGGGAACAGCCTTGAGCTTCTAGGAACTATCCTAGCATTTGTTCAAGTCTTTTAGTGTAGGAGGTAGACAAAATCATTTGTGTTGAAACTTGCACAGCTCTCAAGACTGCAGTGTCTGCATTTCTAACAAGCTCCAGAGGACAGTCTACTGGTCTAAGGCCCACACTTTGAGAAGCAAGAATTTCAGTGACCTTGCAAATCAAAGACATTAATATCTGTGGGCTTTGGGCTTAAAGCTTCAACAAATCTCTGACAAGTATTAGCATATTCCCTTTTCTTTATCTGATAAATTGAAAACCCACAATAGTGCAAAACTGCTGGGGGAATGCAAGAAAGAGCCCCTGATGAAAAGCTGAAATTTCCCAATTTGAATACACAGAGAAAACACCTGGGGATGTTAAAAAAAATTCTGATGCCCAGGCTACACCCACAAGCCCATTCAATCAGAATCTCTGCAAAGAGACCCAGGCAACAATGTTTCTTAAAGCTCTGGGGTCATTCCAACATGCAGCCAAGGTTGGGAACCATCCTAAAAGAACTCGGTGTCAAGTTTGGAATGCCAGAGTTCACACCTTAACTTACTCAGAACCAGGCTGCTCCCAAAATCTCTGATGAGTTTTGGAAAAAGTCTTTAGGTGGCAAAGGTCAGGGATGGTATAGACATAGATGTGGAAGGATCCCGGTCTGAAATTGAACCTTCAAAATAGAGAATATTTGGATAGGTGGAGAGGGTAAAGATGTCATTTCATGTAGAATCAAGACCCTGAACCAAGATAATGGCTAGAGGGAAAGTAAATAGTAGGTACAGAAGAACAAGGATGAGTCTAGTCTGTTCCGTTTACTTGATTGGATGTCCTGTTTCCCAATACACTGAGTACTCAAAAGCAGTCCCTTTTTCACATCCATGGCTATTTTAAAAATAAAACAAAACACTGAGGGAAAAGAAGCAGTGCGTATGGTACTTTATCTCTCTTTTGCCAGGGTCAGGCATGCCACTGGGGTGGGGTAAGGAAGGTGAGCTAGCTGTGGGGAAGGGGCTTTAGGAGGTTGTGAGCATAGAGGGTAGATGAAATCAGAGGGTCCAGACTGAATACTTCTTAGCCCTGGCTACCTTCCCTCCATTCTCAGTTACTAATGTCCCATGGGACAAGTAGGCAGGTATTGTGAATTTATGTTTGGTAGGGAAGGGAAAGGAAAAGTCCTGCTTTAACCCCTCAAATCCTTCCTAGGTTTAAAGGGGAAGAGTTTGTTTTGTTTTGCATTTGTTCATTTATTAAACAATTACCATAAAGAATGATAGAGTAGGGGATCCCTAGATTAGGGGAGTGATTCTTTCAAGGACCTGTTCCTTCCCAGGTATATCTGTGGTAGACAGTTAGACATAAGCAGAGCAAGGATGATGGGCCAGGTACAGAAGGTCAGCAAGGCAGAAAGCCTCGGGTGCCTATCAATGGGAAGAACTGGAAAAACAAAGACCGCATGCCAGGGTAACATTTCCTCCCCTAGCATGTCACTGGTCATGTGGTTTGAACCCCATGACTTCTCATATCACTGGTCATGCAGTTTAAACCTCCTGACTTTTCCTCACTAAAGGTAACACCTAGGCCTCAGTTATTTCAGCCTTGGGCCCAAAAAAGCAGCAAAACCAGATAAATGATGCCAGGGCTGACATCAGGACCAGCTGCACTGACTAATGACCCCTGGCCCTGGTGCCAACCAATCATTGGAGACCACAACTCTGAAAGGACACACCTGAAAAGCTGATAAATATTCTACTGAGATGGTCCTGAGGTCTCCCCTAAGATTCCCACCTGCAAGAAAAAAATAAAACCCCTCAAGACAAAGGACCCAGTGCGCGCTCTCCCTCTGGGGAGCATGCCTGTGCCTTTCCCTTCCTCCTCTTCTTCTTCCACAGACACGTATCTCCTAAACTCTAAGCCGCAGAGGTGTCCAACCTTTCGGTGTTTCTGGGCCACACTGGAAGAATTGTCTTGGGCCACACATTAAATAGACAAACAAAACCAAACCAAAACTTCAAACCAAAAACTTATGAGCAAAAAAAAAAAAAAGGTTTGAATTTACGATTTTGTGTTGGGCCGCATTCATAGCCAACCTGGGCCACGTGCAGCCCAGGTTGGATACCCCTGCAAGGGACCCCCACAAAACTTGCAACCAGTGGAGCAGTGAGCAGCGACAGCTCATCCTGAGCCTACCCCCTGAACCTGTCTCCAAAGCCCCCTTTTCTCTGACTTCCCAGTGAGCTAAAGCAGCCCAGCCTAGGCTCTCCTGTTGCTTCTTCTGTGCTAAGCCGTTCCTTATTGCACCATCCTGAGTAGGCTTGTGCTGCGGCCAATAAATTCCTACTTTACCGTACTTTCTCTGTTGGCAAAAATTTTTCCTTAAAAAAGACAAAAACTGAGGTCTCATCATCTCACCAATAATAGAGCTGGTCACTTTTCTGTGTTACGTAATAAAGGTCTGGGCCAACCCAACGAACTAATTAAGAGTAGGAGCCAGTTTTTCCTAAAATTCAATATAAGGACAGGAAGTGAAATAGACAGGTTGGTCAGGGAGGGCCTCTTTCATAAAATAGCATTTGGGCAGAGACCTGGAAGAAAGTAGACCTTATGAATATTGGAGGAATAACATTCCAAGCAGAGGGAACAGCAAGTACAAAGGCCCAAGGTGGGGATGGGCTTGTTATATTCAAAGAACATTATGAAAGGAAGTGTAGCTAAGGCAACATGAGTGAGGGGCAGAGATAGGAAGTAAGATGGGAAGGTGGTGAGACAGTAGAGATGCACACCATGTAGTTCAGGCAGGCCATGGAAAGAACTAGAATTTTACTAAGAGATGGGAATCCACTGGAGAATTTGGAGAAGAAGAATGGCATGATTTGATATTCATTATTCTAACTGCTTTAAGATAATAGATTGTAGAGGATCAAAGGTTCCACCAGGGAGACCACTTAGGATGCTATTGCAATAATCCAGGCAAGAGTCAATGGTAGGTAGAACCAGGTGGTAGCAGTGGAGATGATGAGAAAGTGTCAGATGCTGGGTATATTTGAAGGAAGAGCTAAGAGGATTTCCTGAACGATTAAATGTGAGATGTCAGAGAGAGGAGTCAAGGAAGACTGCAAGATTTTTGTCCTCAACAACTAGCTGCACGTGTATTTTGCAGTAAAGGGGAGCAGAAAATGATGGGGTAAAAGGAAGGTTTTAATGTGCTACAACAGTTGCAATGAGTATACTGGAGGTGTAAGCATCAGTTCAGGGTGAATCAAAACAATGCCAGGGAAAAAGAATAAGCTTAGGTATGGTAAACTCAGTGGGATAAAATTTGCATAAAATTTTAAGGCATGAAAAACAGTATTGTTTAGAGCTCCATACATACATGGTAAGGTATAAAAACACATATGGAATGATAAACAATGTGCAGCCAGGGTTGAGCACCATCTGCTTGCTTCACACCTTTAAAAACCCTATTTCCAAGGCAAGATCCTAGTCCAGTTAAATCAATCTCTGGGGATGGATCCAAGTATCAGTATTTTTTTCAAAGTTCCCTAGGACATTGTAGTGTGGAGGCAGGGTGAAAAAATCATTGCCTTGGATTGAGAAACAACTGTAAAATCTCAGAGAAGCACAAGGAAATTTCCCTGTTTATATTTAAGGCTTGGGCAGAGTATCTATTTTGTAGTTAGGCAAGAGACACCCATACCCTGATTTTCATGTTTCAGCAAAGAAACATGAAGAAACTCTCCCAATAGACAATTGAGCCCAGACTATGGCGTTTTAATATCCAAGGAGCTCCTTGGAGAAATGGCTGACTATAGGCTTGGAGCAGAAAAATGTAGAAGATAATCCTGGAACATATTGTCATATTAGATATCAAGTAAGCTCTTAAAGACTACTGCAGGCTGATAGAAAGGACCCAGAATCTAGCTTAAAGAGGTTTTCTCTTGCTAAAGATGAGATAATTTGAATATCTATAATTGCGTCATATTAAAACACACCAAATATGTTAACTGTATGAGTTTAAAAATGATCCTTAAAAAGAAAAATATTTGGATGATACTAAAAAAATCAACTCATTTTAAAACTTAGAAAATAAAGAAAAATAAATAAGCATTTCTCCTGCATTTGTTACTTCAAAGTAACCAAAGAGTTGATGAGAAATTTCTTATTACAGAAGTACTCAGAGCCTGTCTAGCCATGTTAGAATGGGAGAGGTCCCTGGAAATGCCTCTCTGGATCTGTCTGTCCGGCAGCTCTCTACAAAGCTTCTCTCCCAGCAGATGATGCCTCTAACTGTAAGTGCACTGTCTTCACCCAGTAAGATGTGCTGGTCCCACTTCCCAGTGCAAATGCTCCTCCAGTACATACTGAGTCAGTTAAAATCTTCATCTTACCCCATCACTGTATGGGAGGAAAACAAAGTTCTGGGGTTGATTTACACAAACCAAAACTGGTCAGGAGCAGCTTTTTATTAAAGAGAAAAGAGCTCTGAACTAAGTCTCCAGAGCTGCTACCATGAAACCTTGGGCCAGTCTCTTCCTTCGCTGAGCCTGTTTCTCCATCTGTACTGTGTTGGTGCAGTTCTAGATGTGGTAGCGTCAGGCCCTATAATTCTTTCATCAGGACCAAACCTGGAGTCCAGATCTCTGTTCACATCTAGTACTGTTGTTACTGAACTGATTCTCCTTTGTAACAATGGACTGACCATTCCGGGGAAGCAGGGGCATGTTGGTCTTGTTCTTCCTAGTTTTCTCAGCACCCAGCACTGAGCCTGACCCTCAATAGATAACACAGTTTGTATGGCAAAATCAACCATTAGCAAAGTCAAAAGACCAACAAATAACTGGGAAAACAGTTTTGCAACTCATACCACAAAGGGCTGCTTTTCCAAATACCAGCTCCTACAAATCATTAAAAGGTTAATAATGAGAATTTCAGCTTCCTGCCTGCATATAAAGGGTTTTGGGTATTCACGCTCCTGTCCTGGAAAGCTAGCACCACTTTTACCTGTCAGTTAATATGTAACTTCCCCTCCCCCCCTCATCCTGCCAACTATGTAAATCCTCAGGACAAAGGACTATGGGGCTTGGCACCCTTGTCTCTCTGGCCCACTGGCCAGGACACCCGGCCTCAGGCCACCTGGCCTCTGGTCACGCTTGTACTTGCAACCCTGGTCCTCACCGCCCCTGAGCTTGCCCCCAGGCCTTTGGCTGCCCTTACCGTTGCCGTCCTTACACTGCTTCACCCTGAACCTATGCCTTTCAGGCCCCCACTCCCACCTTAGCTAGGTCCATTCTCTTCCATGAGACTGGATCACCAATAAACCCTGCTTGCATACTAATAGACTCTCTGATCTTTAATTCTTTACTGCATTGGCGAGAAGAACCAAGTTTCTGGGAGTTTGTCCTGCAACAGGTCTATAAGAGAAGTGAGGAAACAGGGAAAATTGCTATCCCCAAATCTGGAGAGACCAACAGGCAAGTACAAAGAATCACAACTTACCAAAGCAGAAATCCATATGCAGAACTACTGTGGGTACCAGTCCCAAGATGGGAATACCTAAGCTATAATAGATGAACTGCTGGAGGCTTAGTGTGGACAATTCTGAGAGTCAAAAACTCTAGGGGGACTACGTCATAGGGAGACCCCACACTTTTATGAGTTTTATCTCCAGAAGCTTGACCAGTTTCTCACAGGAAATATTGGAGAAAAGTCTCCTCATGCTTCTGGCAGGGGAGAAGAAAAGTGAGTATTTTGAAATACATAACTATGGATCACTTGTACACACACATTACTAAATTTTACCACCAAATTACTAAAGGACTACTAATAGCAATTCCTTTTTCTCAGTACATCATGTCCAGGAATAAAAAAAATAAAAATTAACAGTTACACTAAAAGGGAAAAAAAAATTATAGTTTGGAGCTTCCAGTCCAGATAGTGGAATAGGTAAATGCTATTCTTGCCTTCTCACACAACCATATCAAAATTACAACTAAATTACAGGACAGCCATCATTCAGAACACCCTGAAGTCTAACTGAACTGAAGTCCTATTGATTAGGTACTCAGATGTTAGAAAAATTTTAGGTTCGGGTAGTAACTAATAAGCTATCTTAAAAGTATGCATATCAATGCATACTTAAAAGCTATTGTTTCAGGAACTGAAGATATGACCCACCTTGACTTCAGGAGACCATAAGCAGTTCCACCTTTGTGCCTCAGGAGGACTGCAAGCAATTAGATGATATCTGAGCCATTGTGCTTCAGGATGAGATGCTCACCTCCCAGGACACAGATAAAGACGACTACCCAGGGCACAGATGAAAGAATGCTGCAGCTTTTAATCTGATTATTTTTTTCCGTGAATTCCAAACCCCTTACCTATACTTTTCTTCTCCTTATAAAAAGGGTTGGTTTAAAATGGAATTTAAGACAGTCTGTTAGGGTACAAACTGGCCGTCTTCTCAAATCACCAACCACCTTGAGGCAGGAGATATTCAGGAAGGAGGAAACTCCAGAGGTGCCCCAGGACTAAAATAAAGAACATCGATAAAGGACAGATGCCCTGTTCTAAGACTAGTAGTTCCTGCTTTCTGGAAAAGCACTGAATCCTAGAGAATCAGGAATGCACCTGCACAGATGCTACATGACCTCTACTTCATTATAATAAATTAGCATTGTGGGACCGCCCCCTTCCTGGTGGCCAGTCAAGGAAATAATGGGAGACCACGTGCTAAGTAACTTTACAGTAATATAACTACTTGTACATGCACAATAAAAGCCCGCCAAAACTAGCCAGCAGAGACCTGCCCTATAAGAATAAAAGCCCTCTAGCCCCTGGGGTCAGGCCCTGTTAGGTTCTGCTCAGCTCTGCTCTGCTCAGAGTTGGTCTGCTCCAATGTTCTGTGTGGCTTAATAAATCTGCTTTCTCTTGCTTTCTGCTATAACCTCTGTGTGTTTGGTTCAATTTTTTGCCTGCGATCACCAAGAACCTGGTTACCTGTGCCCACCTGTGACAATCTGAATAAAGCGCCCATAAAGATTCAGTCCCTGCCTCTGTTTATGGGATCTGATAGATGGCAGGCAGCATGAATGCTGGCTTTTCTGGTTTCATGATAACTAAAAAAGTAAAGAATAAGCCATTGTTTGACCCTTATGTCTTCTTTATGAAGACTCTTTTTCATAAGTATGACTTATGAAATCATACAGTGTTATTTTGTTATTTGAAAGTAGAGTTGGATTAGTTGCAAACATACTGCAAACTCTATGACCACCACTAAAAAGTTAAAAAAAAAAAGGAGGGAACATAGTTGGTATATTAAGGAAGGAGAGAAAATGGAATCACATAAAATGGTCAGTTAAAATCACAGAAAAACAAGAAAAAATTGGAAACAAAAATAGGAACCAAAAAATATAACAACAAATATAAAACAGTAACAAATGTGGTAGATAATTCAACTATATCAATAATCACTTTAAATGTCAATGGTCAAAATACACTAAAAAAAGACAGATTGTCACAGTGCATCAAAATCAAGACCCAACTATATGCAATCTATAAGAAACTCACTTTAAATGTAAAGATTCATTTATAATATAAGCTCAATAGATGGATAAATATATACCATGTTAACATTAATCCAAAGACAACAGAAGAGCTCTACTAATTTCAGACAGAGTTGACTTCAGAGCAAGTAAATTTATTTATCAGGAATAAAGAAGGGCATTGCATAATGATGAAGGGGTCAATTCTCCAAAAAGATAAAACAATCTAATGTGTATGTACTAACAGCAGAGCATCAAAACACGAGGCAAAGACTGATAGACCAAGAGGACAAAAAGAAAAATCCACTGTTTAAACACACATCTATCAGAAATGGACAGGTCCAGCCAGTGGAAAATCAGTAAGGACACAACTGCATTCAACAACAACTATCAAACAATTAGATATACAACTAGAAGCAGACATCTCCAGACTGCTTCATCCAAGAGCAGCAGAATACACATTCTCCTCAAGTTCACATGACACATTCATCAAGAAAGATCACAGTATGGGCCATAACATGCACCTTCACAAATTTTAAAGAATAGAAATCATACAATGTCTGTTCTCAGACCACAGTGTAATTAAACTAGAAATCAATAACCCAAAGATAGCTAGAAATCCCCAAATACTTGGAGATTAAATGACACATTTCTAAACAATGTGTAACATGAAATCTCAAGAGAAATCTAAAAATATTTTAAACAAGAAAGTGAAAATAAAGCTTATGAAGATTTGTGGGATGCAATGAAAGCAGTGTTCCGAGGGAAATTTATAGTATTGAATATATATATATTAGAAAAGAAGAAAGATCTAAAATCAATAATCTAATCCTCTACCTTAGGAACTAGAAAAAGAAGAGCAAATTACATCCAAAATAAGAAGAAGAAAATAAATAAAATTTAGAGCAGAAATCAAGGAAATTGAAAACAGGAAATCAATAAGGAAAATCAGCTAAACCACGAGTTGATTCTTCAAAAAGATCCATAAATTGATTGAGCCTGGCTAACTCAGAAAAAAAGAGAGAGAGAGAGATGACCCAAATCACAAACAGCAGAAATAAAAGAGGTAACATCACTACAGATCCCAAAGACATTAAGGTTAAGAAAGGAATACTAAAATCAAGTCTATGCCCATAAATTTATGGGTGAAATGCTTTATTTCCACGAAAGACATGATCTTCCAAAACTCACCCATGAAGAAATAGACAATTTGAATAGGTCTGTATCTGTTAGAGAAATTGAATCAATAATTAATAACCTTCCAAAACAGAAAGCATAAGTCCCATGTGGATTCACTAATGAATTCTACCAAACATTTAAGGAAGAAATTGTACCAATTCTCTACAATCTCTTTCAGAAGGTAGAAGCAGAGCGAATACTTTCTAACTTGTTCTTCGAGACTAGCAATACCCTAATACCAAAACCAGACAAAGACACTACAAGAAAACTACAGTCCAATATCTCTCATCGACATAAATAAAAAAATCTAAAAATTCTCAACAAAATATTAGCAAATCAGCCCTGTATGGTGTGGCTCAGTTGGTTGGCATGTCATCCCATAGACTGAAAGGTCACGGGTTCAATTCCCAGTCAGAGTGCATACCCAGGTTATGGGTCCGATCCCCGGTCAGGGTGTGTATGAGAAAGCAAACAATCAATGTTTCTCTCTCACATAAATGTTTCTCTCTCTCTATTTCCCTTCCTTTCTCTCCAAAAGTAATGAGCCCTGGCTGGTGTGGCTCCGTGGATTGAGCGTCAGCTTGCAAACCAGAGGGTTGCCAGTTCTATTCCCAGTCAAGGCACATGCCTGGGTTGTGGGCCAAGTCCCCAGTAGGTGTACGAGAGGTAATCACACTTTGCTGTTTCTATCTCCCTCTTTCTCCTTCTCTTCCTCTCTCTCTAAAAATAAATAAAGCCTTTTTAAAAAGTCAATTCATCTGATCTCTCACATCAACAAGGTAAAGATAGAAAGGTCACATGATTATATCAATAGATGCAGAAAAAGCATTTAACAAAATCCAAAACCCATAGAGAATAAAAATTCTCAGTAAATGGGAATAAAGGGAAACTTTCTCAACTTGATCAAGAATATTTAAAAACCTACATTGTGCCATCTGCTCTCTATTCTGTTCCACCCTTTGTGCCTGTTTTTATGCCACTAACATACTATTTTGATTCCCATGGAGCTTGAAATCAGGAAATGTGATGCTTCTATCTCTGTTCTTCTCTCTTAGGATTGCTTTGACTATTTAGGGTCTTTTGTGATCCCAAACAAATTCTACGATAGTTTTTTCTGTGTCTGTGAAAAATGCCATTGGAATTTAGATAAGGATTGCATTTATCTGTAGATTGTTTTGGGTAGTATGGACATTTTCACAATATTAATTCTTCCAATACCAGAGCATGGGATATCTTTTCATTTGTTTATTTGTGTCCTCTTTATTCTCTCCATCAGTGTGTTATAGTTTTCAGTATACAAGTTTTTCATTTCCTTGGTCAAACTTATTACTAAATATTTTATCATTTTTGATGCTATTATAAATGGGACTACTTTTTTTTCCTATTTAAATCCTTTTTATTTCTGAAACATTGATAATAATGGCCCCTCTTTTCTTCATGGTTTTAATAATTTGCTCATTTTTTGCCAACATAGCTAAAGATTTGTCAATTTTGTTGATCTTTTCATAGAATCAATTTTTGTATTGTTAATTTCTTTTCTCTCTCTATATATATTTTTACTTTCCATTTCATTTATTTTGGCATTAATCTATATTATTTCCTTCCTTCTGTTTGTGGTGGGTTTAGTTTGCTCTTCTTTCTCTAATATCTTAGGGTGCAAGTTAAGGTTATGGATTTGAGATTCTTCTTTTTTAATATGGTGTTTACAGCTATAAATTTCTGTCTAAGCATTGCTGGTTGCATAAATTTTGGTATGCTATGTGTGCATTTTCATTCATATTAAAATATTTTATAATTTCCCTTGTGATTTTTTCTATGACCTTTGTTTTTTTAGGAGTAAGCTGTTTAATAGTTATATAATTGTGAATTCCTTAAATTTCTTTCTGTTAATGACTTCTAATTCATTCAATTGTGGTCAGAGAACATACTTTGTACAATATTGAGCTTTTAAACATATAAGATTTATTTGATTGCCTAACATGTGATTTATACTGAAGAATGTTTTGTGTGTACTTGAGAAGAATGTGTATTCTGCTATTGTTGGATGGAAATGTCAGTTAGCTTAGTTGGTTCATGGGATTGCATTCTTTATTTCTCTTTCAGATAGTCTTTTGCTAGTATATAAAAATGCAACTGATTTCTGTATCTTGATTTTGTATCTTACAACTTTACCGAATTCATTTATTAGTTCTAGAAGTTTTTCTAGAGTTTTTAGGGTTTTCTATAACGTGTCATCTGTAGAGAGAGAATTTTATTTCTTCCTTTCTGATGTCAATTCCTTTTATTTTTTTATTCTTTTCTTATTGCTCCAGCCAGGATTTATGTTGAATAGATAAGGAGAGAGTGGGCATCCTTGTTTTGTTCCTAATCTTGGAGGAAATACTTCTAATTTCACACCATCAACTGTGGTATTAGCTGTAGGCTTGTCATATATGACCTTCATTATGTTGAAGAACAGTACCTCTATACCTAATGTGTTGAGAATTTTGATCATTAAAGGATGTTGAATTTTGGCAAATGCTAAATGTCCTTTTTCCCTTATGGTATAACCTGAAAGCAGTGCATATCAATTTTCCTTACATCCCATCGGGCAAGATTCAGGGTTCAACTTGATTGCAAGGTTGCGTGGGAAATGTAGTCTTTCTAATGGATGGTTTTGTACCCAGCTAATCTGTCACTTAAAAAAAGAACACAGAATGAATTTGAGGGTTCAGCTACTGTTGCCTGCCAGAACATATTGATAGGAAAAATACATGAAAAACTAGTAAGAGTATTTGCCTCTAGGAATAGGGCACTGATGTCTGGGGCCATAGGTAGAAGGAAAATGTCCTTTTTATGCTCTTTTGAATTGTATAATATGCTACATGTAAGTATATTAATGAATTAAACATTTTAAGTAAAGTAATAAAAATAACACCACCTTATGTGCTTTGTAAGCATCCATTGCTGGTTCACTGACCAGACCCTTTCTGTACCTTCATCCTCATGCCCTAAGAAAGGGTTATAGATGGGATGTGAAACTCAGGCCACATCAAGTTGTAGAAAATCATTTGGTTTGAGGAGCTGTGGAAGCTCTATTGGCCTGCATTGGCAGAGGCCTGGAGAGGAATGCAAATTCAGGTAAGCAACTGGAAGAGCAAGTCTTCCCGAGCCAGTGACCCAGTTGGCACTGGACCTTCCCTGTGCCAGTCTTGACTGTGCTAGGTGTGCTTAAGGGGAGAAAAGGCCAATTCTGCTGCCAGGCTCTTGCCCCAGCACTGCTCATACATTGAGAGAGAAGGACCCCAGCACCCCCTTGCGCAGGCGGGTTTTGGGAGCTGGGCCTTGAGATATAGCCTGCTCTTCAGGTGGGCAATGCTGCTTGACCTATGAGGCAGAAAGCCTCTGACGCTTCTTCCAGGCAGAAGCTTTTGCTGCCCATACCTGGCTCTCACCTCTTCCCCAGCCTACATAACTCAAGAGAGCCTTGGGGCAAACTTCAGGCCTCCATGGGTGGAGGGCTGATGGGCCACCAGCAGGGAACCCCTCATCCTAGTGCTTAGGCTGGTGCCTCTCCTACTGGCCCCAGCCAGTCTGTGGGGCAGAGCACAGGACAGGTACCCTCTTACTACGGGGTGCACAGACAGCACAGTTTCTGCTCCCTTGATGGGCTTCCAGCATCCTAGGTGGCTCTGAACAGCAGTTCGTTGGTGTCCAGGGGCTCTGCCCACAGAGAAACATATCCAATTCTCCATCTTGTTTAATGTGCAATATAGGAATATTGAAACAGGTAACATTCCTCTAAATATTCACATACTATTTCTACAATTAATACATTGAAACTTTATAATTTTAATAAAGTAGATTTCCCTGAACATTTAAACATTAAACTACACTCTTCCTAACTCAGTCTCAGAAGGAAGGAAGGATTCAGTCTCATAAATGTTTTGAACACCTTTAAAAATTGACATATAAGAATATAATCCTCACAAAACCAGATCTGCATACTCATAGTAAAATCGGTCACAAATGCTCATACGTGGATCTTGTGTCTTTATAATTTGTAGTCAGGAGCCCTGGCAGCAGGAGGGATAGACATTATGTACCATTATGCCACACATCACTGCCCTTTCCTGGGGATGTCAGAGTGCAGGCCATGCTACATCTGCCATCACAGGCCCCTCCCCAGAGCTCTGAACCACAAAGTCTCCATCCTGGGCACAGCAACAGGACCAGGGTGGGTTCAGGATCTCATGGTCTGTCCAGGCACCTAGCCAAAAAGTTCAGCCCAAGAAGGGATGTGGATGGTGACAGCTGACCAGAGTAATCAGAAATGCACTCTTGGGGCACCTGAATGTGCCTCTCAGAGAGAAGCAGGGGCAAAAGTCAATGACTCAGAGAGGAGTCCAGGCGGGGTCCCTGAGGGGAAGCTGGGGCTCAGTTGGCCAGAAGCAGCTGGAGCAGTAGAAACAAAGTGAGAAGCCAGTGTTGAATATAAATGATGCTCTGGGGGGCCAGTGACATGGGGACACCTTTATAATTGTTCTCCTGAAGAGCTTGGCTGAGGGGTTAGGCTGGGTGGTTTTCTGCTTCCTTGCCATGTCCTCACACAGGCAAAGGAAACAGGCAAATATGATGTAAGATGAAGTGATGGCATGTGCTGAGGCCAAGGACACAGAGAACAGAAGCTGATCCAGAGATTTGTGGGCAGAAAGTGAGGGAAGCAGGATAGGATAGGAAGAGGAATTGAACAGTAAGTCCCTTGCAAGAGAGGTCTCAACCCACCCCACCAGGAGTCTGGAGCTGGGATCATTCATCAGTTGTTTGGAAATGAGGAAAGGGACTCTGCTGGAAATGAGGAAAGGGGCTCTAGTGAGCCTTGCTCAAGACAAGGTTATTTTTAAAAAGTTAAAAACTCAGCCATAGCCAGTGTGACTCAGTTGGCTGGAGCTTTGTCCCATAACTGAAAGGTCACCAGTTTAATTCCCTGTCAGGGCACATGCCTGGGTTGCAGGTTCAATCCCCAGTCAGGGCACATGGAGGAAGCAACCGATAGATGTTTCTCTCTGTCTCTCTCTCCCCTCCCTCCCTCTCTCTCGAATGAAAATAAAAAATAAGACTTTAAAACAAGGAAGGAAGAAAGGAAGGAAGAAAGGAAGAAAGGAAGGAAGGAAGGAAGGAAGGAAGGAAGGAAGGAAAGGGAGAAGGAAGGGAGGGAGAGAGAGAATGAGGGAAAGGGAGAGAGAGAAAGAAAGAAAAAGAAAGAAAGAAAGAAAGAAAGAAAGAAAGGAAGGAAGGAAGGAAGAAAGAAAAAAAGAAAGAAAGAAACTAAAAATTCAGAAACTTTGACCCTCCCCCTTACCTGCCTAAAGGAATTCAGACAGAAAAAACCTGCTTAAAGGAAGGGAACTTAAATTCATCATAATACAAACAAAATGCAGCAGATGGAGAAATCTAGCAAAGCCTGTTTGCTGGAAACCCCTGTGTCCCATTGTTTCTGGGTGGCTCAGCAGGAATTTGTTTACTACAGTTTTGCTCTTTATTATCTACCTGTAATTTGCTTACTTTCCTTTTGAAATCCCATACTTCTGCTTCCCTCTCCTTTGTCCAGAATAGCAGATAAGCCTCAACTGCCCAAGGTATACTTGGGTCTCATATTTTTATGACATACCTGCATGTACATCCATAATAAAATTTGAACATTTTCTCCTGTTAATGTCTCATGTTAATTTGATTACTAGTCAGGCCATAATAACTTAGAAAGGTGGGAGAAAATTAGTTTTTTCACCCCACAGTTCAGAGTCTGGGAAATGCAGTAACACTTATGTGGAGGAGAGATCTGAATACTCTAAGGAGGTCAGGATACTCAAAGTATTACAGCTGTTATTTAGCTAGAAAAGGGGAGCAAAAGGAGCTAGATATTGAGCTTAATAAACTGGGGGACATAAGTTGGTTTGCTTAGCCAGGAAGCTACAGCTTCATACCCCAGGGGATCAAAGCATCGCTTAACCAAGGGGATTAACACACCTCCCTTCCCTACTCTGGTACTGGACTGTTGGGGGTACAGGAAGAGATGTTGGACCATAGAGGCCTGTCAGTCTAATGGGGGGTGTGAACTCATTACTTCAAAGCCTGTGAAAGTTTGGGAAACAGATTGGTACTTTTGAAAAGACACCTGGTCCATCCCAAGTCTAAACTAATACAATCCCAGGGGAACAAAGAAGCACACGTGCACACTTCCTTTCTCTCTCTTGCCCACGCAGTGATGCACTCACCCTTTCATTAATGTGCTCTCTTGCCCAGTGGAATGCAACCATGTGGGCCTAACAGCTACTAGACCCACAGCAGATGGCATGGGCTCCAAAAGGACTAAGCTCTCTCTCTTGCCCAGCCAGTAACATGCTCGCCCTGTGCACTTTATGTTCTCTCTCCATAGCCATGTGGCCATAGCAGCCTCATGGCCAGCAGCCACGCGGATTCTGCCACTGGAGCAGGCAGGAATAGGAACAAGCAGCTGCCTATGGGCTCCAAAGGACTAAGCTTTTTTTTTTAAGATTTTATTTATTTAATTTTAGAGAGAGGAGATGGGAAGGAGGAAGAGAGGGAGAGAAGCATTGATGTGTGAGAGAGCCATCAATCGGTTGCCTCTCGCATGCCCCCAGCTGGGACCTGGCCTGCAACCCAGGCCTGTGACCTGGCTGGGAATCAAACCAGCAACCTTTCGGTTCACAGGCTGGTGCTCAATACACTGAGCCATACCAACTAGGGCTAATCTTTAACATGAAGCAAAAAGTTTGGACACTGGCTTTTGTGTTGGCCTTACTGAAGACATAGTTGGACTTTTTCCATGTTGTGATGGACAGATGAGACATTGGAAACCCAGGTGGCAACTTCTATTTCTACATGAATAAACCATGCCACAGCACAATCTCCCATGTGTGGGTCCTTGGAATGCTTTCCTTGTGATCGCGTGGAAGAGCCTAATTTCCACTGATAATGAAAGGGGTTGGGTGTGCAACATGTGGCACTTCCTAAGTAGGTAAATGGAAGAGGAGAGCCAAGAGAATGAGTGCTCCAGGAAGGAAAGAGAGATCTGCAGTGCACACACACACACACACACACACACTCACACAGCCCCAGTGGCTTGATAAACTGAGTTCAGCCAATTGCCCCCTAGGTGTCAGTGTGTGCATGTCGTGGTAGCAGCTCAGCAAAGCTTCTCCAGAGACAGCCAGGTTCTCCCCTGGCGCCAGCTAAAAGCCTGGGAGCTGTGAGAGGGACAGGATAGGCACCTGTGATGCCTATGGCATACCTGTGCTCTCCTCTGCTCTCAGATACAGGTGCTGCTCCTTCATCCTAATAGCTTGTTCTTTTGCCCGTCTGGAATGCAGGTGGGATGCTGGAGCTGGAGCAGCCATTGAATTACCATAAGCTGACCCTGCGGATGAAAGGTTCATGGTGAGGAGAGCCAGAGCAGACCTAAACAATGGACTGGGGCCTGAATGGCATTGTGGAGCTGCTGACCAGCCTTGTTCTGCCTACCTTTACACTTTTTGTTCTGTCAGAGTTTTTCAACGATAGCAGAAAACAGCAGCAAAACCCACTTGGCCAAAGACAATGTAGTTAGGTTCTTGTTATAGGAGTCAAACACAAATCCCAAATTTATAGCCTCTGCTTGGATGTCTCTCCTGAGCTCCAAAGAGCAAACTGGGCCTCCCTCCACTGTTCAGAGACACATCAAATGGAGAGGTCCAAGTCATCACCCCTCACCAAATACACACACGCACACACATAGTTACTTGGATTCTGTGTCCCAGTGACCAAACAGCATCACTGTCTATGCAGCCAGATGTTCACTCTTTGTTTCTCATCTTCCTATCCAATTAGTCACTCATCAATTCTACCTCCCAAATGTTTTTTGAATCTTCACCTCTTTCCATTTTATCATCAACTTCCCGAACCACTGGAACAGTTTCCTTCCTAACTATTCTTTACTTCAAATCTTGTTTCCTCTAGTCCGCTCTTTCCCACAGACTTAGGGATCCTAAAGCACAAATATACCAATGTCACTATTTTGCTTAAAACCTTTCAGTGACAGCTTAAGGCCTAAGGAATACCATGCATATATAAAGCTTTGCCAGGAGTTATGTTGGTCTTATACATCCAGCTTTTTCTTTGGTATAGGTAGGTGCTGCCCTACTAACCACAGGAAATGGGCATATGCCAAGACCTGGTCCAGTTACGGAATATTCTCTCCTTCACTGCAGTGATTGGTTCAGCAGTAGGCATATGACCAGAAGTAGGCTAATCAGAATCTTTCCTTGGGATTTGTTCATACCAACCTAAAGGGTAGAGTTATTCAGTCACATCTCCTACATGGGAGAAACTGGAGCATTAGGAGAGACAGGTGGGGGGCTCTTGGTCTTGGTAACCTACAGGCTCAGCCCCCAGTTTCCAGAGTCACCCTATTTTCAAGTTCTTTTGATTCCGTGAGTATCATGAGCATCTTTCCAGTAATCTCCCCTCCTTTGGCCTAAGCTAATTTGAGTGAGGTTTTTCTCACTTTCAACCAAAACGGTCTGACTAATGTGAAGACCCTTGGTAGTCTGGCCCTAACAACCCAGATAAACAGAGTTCCTTACACTTTACAAGATGTTTTCTAAACATTATTTGATTCTTACTATAAGCTTGTGAGGTAGTTTTTACTATCGTCTTGACTTCCTAGGTAAGATAACTAGGGCTCAAAGGTGTAAAGTATTTTGTTCAAGGTCAGGAGGCTGGAAGTTAAGAGAGGGTGAACACCAAGTCCCTCTTCTATTCAAGCTCCTTCTCCCCATCCCCCACCCTTGGTCTGAATAAACAAAGAGGTGCTGCCAAGTGGAGAGCAGTATGAGTAAGAGCAGCACAGGTGAGGGACAGAAGAGTAAGGAGGAGGTCAGAGGCAGATAAAGGCCAAGCTCTTCCATTTAAACTTTTACTTATGGCCAACTCCAGGTCCAGAAAAAAAGAGAAGAAACTCTCAGCTTCTCTCTTTTCCTCCTTCCTGTACTGTTTTTTGTTCCTATACTCCACACCTCGGGCTTGCAGTCTGCACTAGAGTTCAGGTATATTCTTGTCAATTACAGTTCTAGCGGCTATCCTGGAAACTAAGTCACACGTTACAATTCAGCCCTTTTGAGTTGGAGCTGTACATACCTCCCTTCTTTTCCATTTTTTAATAAAGGAAAATAAAATGGACTTGCTCTGCTTTGAATATCCCTGATGCTTTCTGAAGCTCTCCTCCCCCACAGTGCTGTAAAAATGGGTCAGGTAAAGCTAAGTGGGTCTCATATGTCATTTGGGAATGGTAGGCAAGTGTCATAAGTGGCTGTAAAGTGAGGCCTGATTGGAAGTGGCAGGAGGCCATGCTGTCTTCCTGGGCATTTCCCTCCCTCTCTTCATGCCTGCAGCAGTGTGGCCAACTGGTCCAGAATGGAGGTATCTCCCAGAAGCTGCTCAGGCTGGAGAGACCTCTAACATCACTTAGTCCATGGTTCACAAACTTCACTTCTCCCTCTCCTTCCTCCCTGTTCTAAGCTCACGACTGCCTTCACATCCAGAAGTAGAAAATATCAGGTGTGAATGATCATCTTTCCAATCCCAACCTTCACTGTAAACATCTTCTCTGCCTCCATACTCCCCTCCTTAATGATAGCAGAGGTATCTCTCTACCACAGGTGTCCTCTCTGTTAGTGCCCATATCTCATCTCTTCTCACCCTTTCTTCAGAATCACCACTCCTGCCTTCTCTCCTATCCTCTGCAAACCTGCTCTAGTAACTTCCATATTTTAACAAAACCCTCTGTACTCTAACGAAAATAAAATTAGATATGGCTATAAACATCAGAAAACAAAGGATTACAAGACAGAAATTTCTTTCTTTTGTATCGAAGAGGTAGGTTGCCCAGAATGTGTATGGTGGCTCCCTACACACTACGATTTAGAGACAGTCAAGCTAGTTCCACTAACATCCTTAACACATGGCTTCCATTCAAAGTCTAATATGGCCACTTGAGCTCCAGCTACATATGTACATATTCCAGTGAGCAGGAAAGAGCAATGGCTGAGGAAAGCACAACATTGCCCTTTAAAGCTAGTTCTCCGAAGTTGCACATGGACACTTCCACTTACCTTCTGCTGGCTGGAAATGAATCATATGATCACACCTAGATGCAAAGGAGCCTGAGAAACATGCTCTTATTCTGGGAAGCCATGTGTCCAGCTAGAATGTGAAATTCTATGCTGAAGGAAAAGGCAGAGGCTTTTGACTCTAATGGCTATTAGGGTCATTTAGCAAGTTCTACCAAAGCCCCCTGATTCCACATCCCTTTCTAGCCTCTCTCTGTTCTCTGTTAGACAAGTTGTCCAATCATGACAGCTCTACCAAGGTCTGACTTCCATACCTCTACTTCAGGGACACTGCCCTTATCATGTTCACTAATTACTTTCACATTGCAAGTCAATGAATCCTTCCCTGTCATACTCTTTCATGATCTCTAAGTAGCATCTAACACAGTTGACCACTCTTTTCTGGAAAGACTTTCCTTTCTCTGTCTCTGGGATATAGGACCCTATTGGTTCTCCTCCTCCCTCCCCAGCCTCTCTTTCTCAGTGTGTTTTCCTGCTCTGTCTCCTTTGTCTGACTGCTCTGAGTCCCTCTTGAATCCTCTTTTCTTCTGTTATCTACCTCCTTACCCTAGGTGATGTCAAATCTAATGGTTTTTACTATCTTTAAGATGATGCCTCCCAAAGCCTCACCTTCAGCCCAGGCATCGCTTCTGAGTTCCCAGTGACTGGACAATTGAATTGGATCTCTGACAGGCACTTCAAACTCAACAGAGGTAAAACAGAAGTATTTTTTTTCTTTTTGCAATTTTTTAATTGTATTTTTTTCTCGTTACCATTTAGTCCCCTTATATTCACCCCCAGAAATCACTACATAGAATTCTTAATGTTTCTCCCTGAGATTTAGTTTCTTTCCTCCAGGCTACACCATTCAATAAATGGTACATTGTCCATTTATTTACTCTAGCCAGAAACTTGAAAGTTATCTTTGGTTTTCCCATTTCCCTCCACATTGCCCCTATCAATGTGTCCTGTCAATTTCATGGTCAAAATAACATCTCTCAACTAATCATCAAAGTGTGGCCACCACTTCAGTCCAAACCACCATCATCTTTTTAAAAAATTAATAAATTGATTGATGAGAGAGAGATGTGTTTTTCCACTTAGATATGCATTCATTGGTTGATTCTTGTACATGCACTGAGCAGGGATTGTACCCGCAACCGCAGTGCATGGGGGTGACATTCCAACTGAGTTACCCGGCCAGGGTAAACCACCATCATCTTTGGCCTAGACAGCCACAACAGTCTGTCTCCTTCTTTTTATTTTTGCTTGCCACTCACCCAATTTATTCTTCACTCAGCAGTAAATGTTAGTCTTCTGTACAAAACCTTTCAATTGTTTAATAAAAGTCTCCATTTTTTGACAGTCTTGTATGCCCTGGCCCCTGCCTACTTCCACACATCATCCTGGTTCTCTTTCCTAGGTTGGCTATTCAGATCACATTGATTTTCCTTCAGTTCCCTGACACATCAAAAGCTTACCTTTTTCAGGGCCTCAGCACAAACTCCTCTTGACATGGAATGTCTCTGCCACCATTTTTTTTTTAAAGAAGATTTTATTTATTTATTTTTAGACAGAGGGGAAGGGATGGAGAGAGGGAGAGAAACATCAGTGTGTGGTTGCCTCTTGTATGCCCCCTGCTGGGGACCTGGCCCCCAACCCAGGCATGTGCCTTGATTAGGAATGGAACAGGCAACCATTTGGTTCACAGACTGGCACTCAGTCCACTGAACCATACCAGCCAGTGCATCTGCCAGCTTTTTCCAAGGCTATCTCCGCATTCTCTGAATTCAAATCCAATATCATCTCCTCAAAGAAACTTTCCATGGAAGCTCCACCTAAAGTAACTCTTATTCTCTCTACCAGCTCTTTGTTTTTGTCCCAGCAAGTACTTCAATTTGCAATTATTTGTCTTTTTCACAAACAGTAAGCTTTATGGGGCAACATGCCTCAGCTGTCTTGTTCATTGCCATACCCTCCACCAATCATCAAAACAGGCCTGGCATAGATCAGGCACTCAATCTAGCACTCACTGTCTGACAAGTGAGTTGAATGGACAGATTCCACAAAGATGTCCTTGAACTGCCTATGGTGTCACAGATAGGCTGCAGTCCCCTTAATTAAAAAACTGGGAATGGACCAAACAATCTTCTTTACAAGATCTCCTCTGTACATTGGCTTAACCTGGTGGTTGCTTGTACTACTAGAATGTGGTGCAACTAATCTCTTGGTCCAGCTTTAAAAGATCTGTATTTTCTGTTGCCCAACGGAGTAAACCACTACCCCTTTCTCCCCCTGAATGATTTAAGAATCAGTTGTGGTCCTGTGCCTCACTTTACAGATAGGTGGGCTGGGACCTCAGAGGTCAGCCTTTTATACACCAGAACGCAGTCAGCAGTATGAATATTCCTCCACCCCAGATAGTTCTTCCAGTTTCCCTCTCTTGCCTCAAAATCCTCCCAGTCACCACCCCAGGATGAAGGTGAGGAAAAAATCTCAGCAGGTGATCCAAAGAAAGATGGGTATTACTAGCACCAAGGCTAAAAGGGGCGAGTCTTTACTGCTCAGTCCCGGGGGCGGGGCGCGGGGAGGACGGGGCGAGGTAATTTATTATCCTCTTAAAGCCTGTCCCATTCCTAGTCTCTCAGCTCCGGCAGGAACACCACCGATTTCCAGTAAGGCCATCTTTCTAATTCCGCGCCCACCTCTAACTGGCCACCCCTTATTCCTCGAGATGTGGCCTCCCCTTGGCCTCCACAATCACACTTCTGGCTAAGGTCTGGCCAGATGAGAGGCGAGGCCCACATGGCAACCGGACAGCACACCACAAATGCTGAGCGCGGCTGGGGGTCTGCCTGCGCGGCGCAACCAGGGGATGAATAGGACCAGGGCCGCCCCCAGCCTCCAGCACCGCCCCAAGCAGCCACCAAGGGGCGGGCTCGGGACAGGCCCCACCGCCTTGGCCGCCGCGCGGGCTGGGGGAGGGGCGAGCCGGCCGGGGGCGGGCGCGGGGGATGAAGAGGCGGGGCCGGGGGCGCGGTTCTGGGTGGTGGTAGAGAAAGGGGCGCCACTTCCCCGCGCCGTCCAGCGCGCCCCGCCCCCGTAGGCCCGCCCCGGCCACGCCCCTCCGCGCCCCGCCCCCGTCGCTGGGACTGCGGAGTCGCGCCCTCCCGCCCTGAGCTGCCGAACTTGCTCTAACTTCCTCGGCTGAGGCGGGCCGCGCCGCCGCTGTTGTCGCCGCTGTCCCCGGGTGAGTAGAGCGCCGAGCCGCCGCTGGAGCAGCAGGCCCTACCCCCCTCATTGTCTGAGGCTGACCCCCCCGAGCGCCCTCTGGGGACGAGGACCGCTCCCCAGGTCCGGGCTCGGCCCTTTAGTCCCCCTAGTCTTTACCCCGGGGCGGCCCTGCGGGCGGTGCTGGCTTTGTTCGCCCAGATCACCGGCGAGGGGCCGGAGGCCTTGGCCCGAACCCCGCTGAGCCGAACTCTGGCGCCTGGCGGAGAGAGAGCCACAGCGAGCCACCGGGCAGGCACTCGGAGCTGTCGCCCTCGCCTTTTCCTCGTCCCGTCCGCCGGGCCCTGCGGGTGTGAGAGCTCTCGGGGAGGGAGGGGCTGGACCGCCTTGCTTCAGACCTCTGATCCCCGTCCCCAGTTGCGAGCCCTGGGGTGGGCACTCCTTTCGGCTCCGTCACGGACCTTAGGCTGCACGAAGCTAGGGCCAGGGGTGGAGGGTGGCGCGGACCAGGGAATGCTGTCCTTTCCCTTACCCCCGCCCCGCCGTGGGTGTGCTACAAGTCGCCCACCCCTCCCCGGGACCACCCCGGAGGTGGGTCCCACTCTGCCTGGCACGGGTTTGGATGGCCCGAGTTTGAGTAGGTGGTGACCCAGCTTCTCTGTGTTGGTCGTTTGGGATTGTGCTTCGGAGCAAAGCCCGGCTCCTGAGCTAACTGGAGCTTCGGTAGAGTTGGGTCTGTGGCTACTGAGTTGACTCCTCCCGGGCCGCCGCTCCAATGGGGAAGGTTGGTGATGCAGGTGGGTAGGAAGTGTGTGTGTGTGTGTGTGTGTGTCTGTGTGTATGTGAGTGTGTGTGCGCGCGCGCGCACGCGCGTGTGCATGTGCAGGGACTTCAGCCCTGAGGGCCGCTGGGACATGTATCTCGGGGAGTGAAGTTCGTGTCTGGCTAGGAGCAGTCCAGGCTCTGAGTGTGTATGGAGGGGCTGGGGGTTGGGGGGAGGGTGGCAATCGTCTGCCCGTTTGCCCTGGTACTGGCCTGGTGGTTGACTGTCCCTAGCGCTGGTGTCTGCTGCCATCAAGTCGTCCTGTGCCATGAATGAAGAGCATTGCATTTGAGACTCTGCAGCTGCGCTCACTCCTGTGGTATGCTCTCTAGGGGTCTTGCCCTCTTCAGAGATGAGGGTTGTTCTTGGGCTGATAAGATTGGGTGGAGCTGCCTGCCAAATCCTCAGAAGTAGCATACCCCTTGACCTCAAAGTAGGGAAAGTTAGTACCTGCTAAGTACTTGGCCCACTGTTCCCTATTTGTGATGAGAAACCTGGGGCCTAGGTGATCAGAGCACTCCACATCCCTTCTACATTTAGCCAGCCCATTGGAAGGCCGAGATGCCCTTCCTTCAAGGGGTTCTCCTGGGTCCTGCCACCCTCAGATTGAAGCCCACATTCCTCCATCATGGACCCATATGCCCTTTTAGCTCCTCTGTCATCTGTCACCAAGCTTTGTTCCATCCTTATAATCCATTATGTCTGGGAGACAGGCCTTGGAAGCCCAGGCTACCAGTGGGGTTTTCCCTCTTATTGCTTCATCCTTTGTTGCACCCCACCTTCAGCTGGAGAATTTATTGATCTTGTCATCCCCACAACTCAGAGCCCCACTGCTGGGTCACCATTTGTGATCTTTGATTCATTTAACAAAGCATTATTGCGACTCTGGGGTGCCAAATTGCCAGGTGCTGTTGCAAGCACTGTTCCAAGTTCACAATTGTCTGGCTGGCTCTAAGCTCTGTGTGGTCTTAGAACCCAAGCTGGACATATAGTTGGTGCTCATAGTGTTTATTGATCTGAGCTTGAGTTCAGCTTCGCAGCAGCATTCAGACAAACGAGTTCAAGTCCCCTGGTGCTTCTGGAGATTTGTGGCCTCTAGGAAGAAAGGGCATGGAGTGAGGGGTGGTGCTGAAGTGCTTGCTGCCCAGGGAAGTCCGCCATTTACCAGCTTCGCAGCTGGGCTGACCTCTCAGGACAGGTGAGGGTGCCTCCCTTGCCATGTTTGGGAGTGGGAGAACAAAGCTCATGCTCTCTGTGGGAGGTGAAAGGGCCTTACTGTTTATGTCTGTGGTGGTAGTGAAGTTCCCATGGAGGCCAAGGAGCAGGAGTTCTGGAAGCCCTGGGTTCTAGAAACATTTCCTGAGGCCTAAATCTAGGCCACCAGGTTCTCAGAGATTTGACTTGTTGCTTGTTTAACTTCAGCTGAGGTAGAATTCAGTTTGGCAGTGCCTACAAGAAGTGTCATTGTGCCAGTCCAGGGAAACCTTTGCTGGGTTTGAAATCTCATGGAGGTTATGGACAAGCTTACCACAATTATGTGGAAGGTTTAGTGGGTAGTTATGGTGAATCTATTGACACCTACTAAATATTTCTTGAGACTTTTACCAAGCATTATCCCAGAAACTTCACCTGTGTTAACTCACTTAATCCTTGAAACAACTGAGTATGGTAGATAATGTGAACGCTTCATTTACAGATGAGGAAACTGACCTAGAGGTCGCAGAGTAACTTGCATAAGGTCTCAGTGTGAGCGGATTTCTTCATGTCTTATCTAGATAATGCTTTCTTCTCAGAAGTGATTAAAGTTGATTAATATGCTGAATAAGCCTGGCCCACAGTGGAACTAGTAAGTCCTTTAGTGCAGGTGACCTTTTATCCCCAGTTTCTGAAAGCATCTCATCTGTCTGGGCACATAGTAGGTGCCCCTGAACCCTTGCTGACTGACTTGTGATGGAGCTTTTGTCTCTCCTAAGGCTGGGGAAAGGGAAGACCTGCATTGCCCTGCACAGAAGATTGGGGAGTGAATTATTGTCTGTATCAGCCTAGGTAGATCAAGGTTTGCTGTGGTATCAATCCCCAAATTTCAGAGGCTTAAAGCAACAAAGGATTATTTCTTACACACAACACATCTATTGCATATCTGCTTTATGTTGTTCTCACTCTGGGACCCTTGTGGATGAATGAAACCTTCCTGGTCACTACAGAGAGCATGAGGAATCTCACTCTAGCTCTTAAAGCTTCCACCTAGAAATGTCATTTCAGTGGCCAAAGCAGTCACATGGCCATAGTGCGGCCAGCTCTTTAACACCTTGACATACCTACAAATTGGGGTGGGGCAGAAGATTGGAAACAGCTGGTGAACAGCACAAATGCCTGTCACCTGCCTACCGCTGTGTCTTCCACCGTGACTTCTTCCCAAGATCTGATTGTCATACATTTTTGTGTCACCAGGAACATTGATCATGAATTAATGAAAGAAATGTTATTTAGGTCAAAGTTGAATTGAGGTGTCACATTTGAGTGGCAGAGGTATCGTAGACAAGAATGTGTGCTAGGGTAGTGAGAGGCGGTATGCAGAGGCACCTTGCCCCTGGACTCTGGACAAGTTACTTGAGTTCCTTGGGTCTTCTTTTGCCCATTTATTTACTCATTCATTCGTGGGCCCAAGGGCTAGTAGTGAGTCCCAGGCCAGGAATTATTATTAAGCACAGCCTGGGGCTGTGAACTGAGATGATAAGCCCTGTTTCTTGGTGGCCTTTAAAGAGTGATATTACTGTCTATGGGAAAGGAAGCAGACTCTTGCTCCCGTTGCTGCCCTGGCACAGCAGACCTTGAACTTCTCTGGGCTCTGCCTATATGTGGCCAGTAGGGGTAGTTACCTTTCCTAGAAGCAGGAGCATGTAGAGGCAGCCCTACAGGCTTTGCTCTTCCACTTCCATGACTCTGGGGCTGAGCTTGCAGGTCTAGGGGAGTGGAGAAGAGGGGTGGTAAGGTTACCACAGGATGAAATCACATGGAGAACAGTTTGAGTGTGGGGCTGGGCTGGTTCTCTGGCTTGTAGAAGTGGGAGAACCCCTTTGTTAGTTGCATTTTTTACTTGGGTCACCATGGCAGGGTGTTAAAGAGCTGGCCAGGCTATGGTCTTTGCTTTTGTGCTTTGTCACCTGCTTAGTCTCTGGCGACATCCAGAAGGGCCAGAAAACACTGGTAGAGATGGTGAAACCTTAGGTTCTTCTGCATTGTGGTTAATTCAGTATCCTTAGTAGTATTTTCTCCTTTCTCTGGGTCTCTGTTTTGCCATCTGGAATAGAGGGAGAGGTGGTGGTGGTTTACAACAGTGGTCCCATTCTTGGTTGGTCATCAGAGTCCCAAGGGGAAGATTCTTTGAGAATCTTTGGTCTAGGTGCAAACCAGTGTTGGTGGTTTGTCTTAGCTTCTGTTATAGCAGTGTCCTCTCTGACTGAATCCATGTGAAGTATTCATTATGTCTCCACAGCCATTTTCTCCCTTAGCAGCATATTTATTTTTTGTTCAGCTAGGGCAAGTGTGGTTGTGCTGGAACAGCACAGAGCCTGGCCAGTGAGAAGTGTTCAGTGCCTCAGCCAGTTGCACATGAAGATGAATAAAAGTTTTCAGTGTGTAGAGTGGATAGTGGTGAGGCAGCTTTTGAACTGTATCTACTTTCTAGCTGAGTGAGCTAAGTAAGTCTTTAATTTTTATTTAGTTTTTCTCCTGGACTTGGTTTTCTCATCTATAAAGTGAGAAGAATCTGCTCTTTCTGCCTTTCATGGGGTTGTTATGAAGCAGAAGTACACACTCAGGTTTGAGAAGCAGAATCTTGAGCCCCAAGTTAGGCCTTACGCTTTGGTACTGCTGCTGTCACACCAAAGGCCCTCAGCAAAGTGCTCACCAGCACTTTGATTCTGGGAAGCCCACTTCCTCTACTCTTGGGGTTGGTGGGTTTGTGGGGCTGGGCCCAGCTGGGAAGTACTGTGGGGTTCCTTTTAGAGGCAGTAGGCTTGGTGACATGCGTTTAAGTGGGTCTGGGCAGGCTAGAGTTAAAACTGTTCACTTCTTGGGGTATGTTCTGCCTCTGTCTTTGAGCAGCCAGGGAGAGCCCTGGTGTCCATTGGCTAGATAGTTGGAGGGACCGACTCCTCCCTCTTTGGGCTGTGCCTGCCTGTGCTGAGTGGCTGAGGGCCATTGGCTCTACAGTGGCCCCTGGGATCCTGGGGAGGAGGTCAGTTCCTGATGCTACCTCAGAGTCTGTGTGTCCCTGGAATTTGGGAGAGCTGAGGCTGGGCTTTCCTGTCTGAGTAAGGCTTGGGGAGGGGCAGACCAGGACAAAGGGCAGGGCAGGAGTGGACCTGAGGAAAGATTTAGTGAACCTTCTCTCTGGGTTTTCCCTGACTATGTGTACCAGTTGCTGGGACCTGTGCTAATTTACTCTGCAGAATCCAGAGAGCATTAAAGGAGGAAAAAAGGGGGCTTTGAGGAATTTCTCGTCCTAACACTCAGAAGAGGGGATCTCAGAGCAGCTGGAATTAAATGAGCGAGTGTTCTCTGAATCTCTTCCACCTGTAGGTCACGGTCTGAATGGTGAGACTGGGAGGGTCGAGGGCAGGGTCTTGGCTTACAGAATCATAAGCCTACCAGCTTGCTCCAGGAAACCCAGGCTTACAGGAAAGTGGCAAGTGCAGATAAGGGATAGAGCCCCTTAGCTTCAGATTTGGGCCTCCCAGGAGGGGTGATTGGGCCCAACACACCCACTACAGCAAGCAGTACTGTCCATGGTGAGACTTTCCTCAGCAAGAGTGTTTTCATACTCAACCTGGAGCATCCACTCAGCTCTGCGCAGGACCCTGTTCCTTCTGTGCCTCCCCTCTGCTGCTGCCAGCTCCAAGGAGAGGCTCTGGTTGTCCACTGAATAACCAACCATTGCCATGAAGACACCCTGTTTCCTCTCCAGGTGACCTCCCTAATGTCTGGCTAGCTTATGTATTGGCTGTCTTAATGCACCTCAACCCTTGGCCAAACAGACAGGGTCTGTCCCTGCAGCTTGGTTGGGGAGGCTGGCCCCGCAACAGGCCAAGTAATTCTTAGACTGTAGGTGAGAGCTCTGTATTATTAAAAAAAATAAAAATAAAAAATTCTGACACTTGTTAACACAGTAAGGCAGAGTTTATTCAGGAGTATTGTGATAGGTATAAGGACTATTGCAATGGGGTTTTGCAGTGGGGAGAGAGATTGGGCTCAATCCAAAATATAACAAGGAAAAGTAGGAATGTATAGCCAAGGAGCAGAGCCAGACAGGGATTCAATAGGTGGAAATTTCTGAGAGGGTAATTCTTTGCTAACTGACCTAGCAGGATTCTTGCCTATTCAACCTAATAGGTAGGCTAGGATGATTAAGTATTACCTGGGGGATATTCCATTAGGAGGTTGAGAAATTTGGTCAGATAAGGAGGGTGATTCTGGCTAAACTGACTTAGCAGGATTCTTGCTAAGAACTGGACTCTGCAAGGACAGAGACACTCAAGGTTGGTCCCGTTTGAGCAGACAGCTCAGAGGAGCCTGACTAAAGTTTGGTCAAGGAGTGACTGTCAGTATCTGGAGGCTAGCTTTGGCTTGCCTTTCGTCTTGCCCCTGGTTCTTGCACTGACCTGGCTCATCGCTATGCACACTTGCCCTTCAGGAGTGGGGTCCTTCCTTGTGGACATCATTCTCTTGTTTCTACAAACCCTGTCCTTTTCTGCATTTGCTGGCTCCTTGCCCCTTGGCTTCCTCACTTGTGGCTGGACTGCCCCTCTGCACCCAGGAATTAGGGTGGACCTGGGGCCTTGGTTCCCTGTGGCCTACCAGTGCTGGCTTCCATTGCCAGATATGTTGGGTACTAGACCACAGCCACTTGACTCTGGACAGCCTCCCTGCCTGCCCATCTTTCCTTGGCCTCTGTACCTTGTGTTTTCTGCTCTCCCTATTCTGGGCAAACCTGTCTGACAACTTTACGAATCTCTCCCTCTCCCACCCCTCGGGATTCATTGTCTTACTTGTCTGAACTAGGCTAAGGGAGGTGCTGTGGGGGATCTCCTTCCCCTGCCTAGACTGTTCACTACAGGGGCCTCCTGTCTGCATTCCCCCTTCCTTTCCCTGTCTGAGGCCTACCGATCCCTGCATTAGCCGACCTTGTTCCTCCCCCTCCATGCCTGGTTCTCTCTCTGCCCGTGCTCTCTATTTAGCCAGACCTGCACAGTAGACCCTGTTTGGTGTGTTTCCTGCTCTTGTCTTAACCGCTGGCTTTTTAGGATCCAGGCCACCTGCTGTTGTAAGAAAAAGGGTGGTTGAAGAAAACCTGTCGGGAGTGGGTGAAGGCATTCCCCATTTCGCGAAGGCTCTGCTGGCTTCCACTCCCATAGTGGAACAGTGGCGGTAACAGAAGTTGGCTCTGTGAGGCTGTCCTGACTGCTATAGTCATTTTCTGCTGTGGTCCTAGCTGCTTCCTGTGAAATTCAAGTAATGGTATAAACACGGATAAGTTTTGAGAGTGCATGTCAATAAAAGAGTTGGTGGTAGTGGGAAGGTATTCATTCCCAAGGGAGCAAGGAGGCGGGAGTGAGTGGTATGTACCCAGGTACTAGGCTGGGGTGGTCAGGCCCTGCAGCTTTGGGAGTACAGATGAGGTGGTGGGACAGATGCCACCTGAGGTGTCACAGGATTTGGTGTGTTGAGGATCAGTGCCCACCTGGGTGTGGAGCCCTGCCTGCTCATGCGGAAAGACAGTTGGAGAGGAACTGGTGTTAGTCTGATGGAGGGTTGCAGGATTCTGTGCAAGAGCTGCTGAGGACTTTGTATTGGAGTGGACCTAGCTTGTGAGGCGGGTAGGACTTGTTCCCAGCAGCTGCAGTATGAGAGCTCCAAGTGACGGTGTGATTCTGCTTGTTGTGGAGTCTCATCTGTGCTTCTTAATTTGGGGGTTACTTATTGAACATTGAGCAGTCATCAGAAAGCATCTTGTGGAATAGGTGAGCCAAACATACACCTTCCTACTTTCCAGCCTTCTTTCTATGTGGCAGTCTGTGAGCTATTAAGAGATCTTAATGCCTGCTTTGGTAACCTGAGGGTGGGGCAGGGTAGTTCCGCTACATAGAATGAACTCCATTCTTACTCCCTGACCCCTAAATGGTCTCACCCAGCCATCAGGCCAGTCCTTGTTCTAATAGGTATGTGTCATACCCCAGGAGAAGCAGGAGAGAGGCTGGGATGGTTATTATATTGTTCCTTAGAGGGAAAATCACTTGGAGGAAATACATCCGCGCTTCTAGCACAGAGTATTTATTGATGTGTCAGTTAAAGGAAGCTTTCAACAACGTATATGCATCCCTTTAGTAAGGAATAAACATACAAATCCATCTTACAAGTGCATTTTGCAGCTTCCATTTCCTGAAAGGTACATGGAGTTTAGTGGTTAAGGGAATGGGGTTTTGAGCTGGGATTTGGAGAAACTGTTTTTAGCCTGCCCTTGGCGTTGGGCCAGGCCTAGAAATCTGTTTAGCTGCTAAAATTGGATAGGCTCATAACACTAGGACCTTGAGCCTCCCTGACGGCTGGGAGGGCCCTGGGGAGGGTTCCTGCTGAGGCCTGGGTTGCTTGTGGTTCAGTTCAAACCCTCTCCACCCCTTGCCTGAACCCGGGAATCTTACAGTCTCCCTGCAGATCAGGCTACAGACGGTCCTCCCCGTGGAATAACTTCAGTTTTCCCTTCTGCCTTTGTCAGAATCTGCTCTTGATCTTCCTAGGAAAACTTTCTATTTTGGGACTTGGGGAGCAGTTGTGAGCTGGGAGCTAGCTAGCTGTCTTGAGTTGGTAAGTCTTTATTCTGGAGGCTGGCATTCCCTTTCCCTCCTCCCCCAACTGCTCCCTGTTCTAGAGAGATAAATATCAGACACTGCCTGCAGAGAGCTACAGGTAGAAGTTTAGGGATTTTAAATATCAGTTTATGTTTAACCTTTTAATTAAAAAAATGTATACATGATGCAAAACACATAAAGATATACAGTGAAAATGAGTATTTCCATCCCTGACCCCTTCAGTTCTGCTCCCCTGAGGCCTCCATCACCAGATGTTGGGTGCCTAGTCAAGCATCTCTGTACTTCACTCTTGTTTATTCCCTTGCTAGTATGCTAATCACGCTGTTCTGCACTTGCTGATTTTTACTCTAAATTTTATCTTGGGATTGCTACATTTCAACACACACACAGTTTAGGCCATTCTTTTGAACAGCGGCATGTTATTCTTCTGTACAGCAAACTAGGTTTCACTTTATCAGCTCCTTATTGATGGACATTGAGGCTGCTTCCAGTATTTTGTTTCTGCGGCCAAGCTGCAGGAGCTCCTTGTATGTGCTCATAGCTCTGTAGTAGAGATGGCTAGCTGAGGATTCCAGGCATTGGGTGCTTAACAGGAAAAGAGACATACTGTTTCGATTCCAAAAGGGAGAATGATAGATCCTGAATTTTTCTTTTGGAAGGATCTTGTATTTCTGCAGTTGGAGCTTGCAGCTGGAGGGACTCCAGTGGGGTGCTGGGGTGCTGGGGTGCTGGTTTCCCCCACAGTCTTTGTTTCAGCTCAGGTCAGCCAGTCTCCAAAGCACCTGCTGTCTGCAGCCCTTGGGCCATGAGGCCTGTATCCCCAAACCTGTGATGTAAAAGGATGAAGAGGCAGTGGAGCCAGACAGGGTATGGGGATGGCAGAGGCTTCTCAATAGTGGGTCCGGGCAGCTATAGGAGTTGGGCAGGGCAGGAGGGCAAAGTCTTGGCTATGTAACAAGCTGGACTTGGGAGTCAGCTTTTAGAAGAGCAGATTCTCCCTCAATTTCAGGGGTTGGCGTGAGGGTCAGGCCTCCTGTCCAGGCCTCCCTGGACCTTCCATTGCTCTGGGATTCATTCATCTCATGCCAGGTCTGCAGCTCTGACTCGGTGCTGCTTTAGACTGCTTTGGGCTGCTTTGGGCCTGATTGCCACCCTGTGATTTTAAGAGCCTGGGTAGAAGGCACCTGGTGTAAATAGTAGATGGGTTTTCTGTTTTGAACAGGCAGCTTCTTTTCAGAGAAGAAGCCAGGGGTGAGGGCAGATGAATTTTCCTTCCCGGGGTGGGGAAGCATGTGAGGAAGGGAATATGTTGGAACCATCTGCTAGAATCCTCCTGGGAGTCCCAGGAGCTTTCTGGCTGTTTCCACATCCTTGTGGCCCTAAGGTGCTTCTGAGATGACCATCACCTTTCCCTGTGTGGCCCTGGCTGCCCCATGCCTGGACAGGGCAGGGCAAGAACCGGGGGGGTTTTATAATTGGTTGATTACCCGCCCCCCCCCCCCCCCCGCCGCCCCCCAGCTCCCGTCCCTGCAACAGAAAGGTAGCCAACATGACCTTCCCTGCCGTGCTGGATTTGAGGCCTGTGCCCCTGGTCTGTCTCTCCCACCACTGCTGATTCACGCTGCCTTGTGAGAAGTCCAGGTCATCCCATGCTCACAGCTCTGTTTTGTGGGCTTGGGGCCTTGGCAACACAGAAGTTTCTATTGTGGTGGGGTGGCAGCTAGGATTGACCTGTAGGGCTGAGGAGGTGGGGCCTGGGGACTGACAGTGGAGCTATTCATGGGCTCTGCCCCGGTTTCCTGCTGCTTCCCATTGTGGATCGGTTGTGGGGGAAGGGGAAGAGGAGAGGGGGTGGCCAGTGTTGCTATTGTTGCTGGCGCAGAGAGCTTATTATGCTTAATCAAAGTCCTTTGGTGGACGGATCTTAGCCACTCCAGGGCCCCTCATGTGTTCTCTGATGCTGGGTGGGCTGCCCAGCCTGGGTCCTGCCTTCCCCCTGCCTTCCCCCTGCCTTCCCCCAGTGTCCCCTTCACCTCTGGATGTTACCCTTTGTGGGTACCTCTGTCAGGATCCTCCTTCCTCCCTCTCAAGTCCCCATGCTGTGCTTGGAACCCCCTGGGTAAGAGTTTAGAGCAGCTGGACAAGGAGCAGGAGTGTCCTGTGCTTGTGTTGTCAGCCACCTGCCGCTGCCTCTGGGACTGGGTTCTGCCTGCGCAATCCCGGCCCAGCTGCGCCCTTGGGTGGGGGCCAGGCGCGTGCCTGGGTTGTTGTAAGTCTCGCAGGCCCCCGCTTTCTTTTGTACCTCAGTGTTCAGCTCAGTGTCCTCTGTTTCTCACTTGAGCACTCATCTGCAGAAAAGCTTGTTTGCTGGCAGGCTGGCCTGTCACCTCCCCCGCTGCCTGAGCCACAGCCATATTCCTTTGTTCTGCCCTCTCTGGTTTCTTGAATGGCAGACAAGCAGGCAGACTGGGCAGGCAGCAGCCTCATAGCATCAGCGGAAGCCCTTAAGATATGAATCTTCCCACTGAGCCAAAGGCATGCAGTGCCCTTGCTGCACCCTCAGTTCCCCTAGCTGTAACCCCATCTCCCCAGTGGTGCTGAGATTTCTCTTTGTTTAGAGAGGGTCTAGGCCCATTTTTGGATCAGAATGATGGTGACATTTGAAGTGGGACAGAGGGAGTTCTCACTTGTTTGTGGCCACTGAAAGTGTGCGGGAGAGGGAGGGAGAGAGACCTGGGAGGGAGGGAGGGGAGAGGGGAGCTGCACAGGCACCTGTGGGAGCAGTGGCCTCCTGGTCTTTGGCAGAAAAGACCACTCCCAGGCACACTTCCTCCTGGTCCTTCTACATGATGTCTGTGGAGGAAGAGTTCTTAGCATTTAGGGGTAGGGGTGGATGAGAAACCTGTGCTTTTGATTTTGCTGTCTGTGTGGTTGTAGAAATTTTTTCCCGTGGAGAGGAACCATACTCTGTCCCTTTGTGTCTGAATGCCTCTCTTATCTCCTAGTTTTTGGTGGGCATAATGAGCTTCTTCCTAGGGGCCCAATTTCACCCAAGTGCGAAGTCGCAGGTGTAGCTGAGGACCACTCTCTGGCATCCCTTTCTGGACGTGTGCCCGCCCCAACCCAGCTCCTGCTTTGTACACTGCAGCCAGTCTGTAATAGTCACCTGCCTTTGACACAGAAGTTGTTTTGTATGAGAATTCGGAGCTTTCACTGCTGCTCTGTGTTTAGCATTTTATTTCACCCTTTCAAAAACCATTCATCTTGAAATCAGCCTGGCAGCTGTTTTATCTGATTCCCATTAGCCTAGTCTTTCAAATTAGGAAGCAAGTCCCAGCCCTGGACAGGGTGGCCCCTTGGAGTGTCCTTATTTCAGCAAAGGTTTTTCCAGATTCCGCAAAAAAAGAACTAAGTTCACTGTCAAATGCATTGAAACACAGATGCTGTTTAGTTGGCCCAAGATGAGGCTGGGAAAAGTCATGATTGAGGCAGCATGGTGTTCTGGAAAAGCACACGGAAGTAGAAGGCTGGGGTGGGGTCTGCCCTGGTTGTGCCATTGGATTCCTGGGCAACTTTAGCCATTCATTTCAGTGGGTTTAGGTCTCTGGAAAATGGAAGTGATGCTAAGGTGAACTTTGGAAACTTTTTAGTTGTGTGACTCTCAGTTCTTACGGATCTAACTCCAAAATGGCCAGTCATTACCCTGAACCCCTCATGCCAATTCAGGGTATCTTTTGGAAGAAATGTCATCAGGTAGGATTAACACAGGACATCTCTCCTCCAGGGCATTTCTTCCTCTGGTTCTTGAAGGGTTGGTGGTGGCAGTGATCACCTCTGCAGGTGTGTGCAGTTTGCCATGGAAGCCCACCCACCCTGACCCTCTCACCACTGGCTGTTCTCAGGGGTTGTGTGTGGCACCACTGATAAATACTCTTGCCTCCAACCTTGGCATTGACTCTTTTCTTGGAAATGCTACATTCCCTTTCTGGTAAAATTAAACCTGGGAGGAAGGAAGTAAAGCTCTTTATTTTACATCCAGCCAAAGTGAGGGCAGGATGTTAAAAGTAAAAACAAACACAGTAAGACAGTGATACCCTCTACACTTAAATATCCTCTTTCCTCCTCCTTGGGGGGCCAAGAGCAGATTTAAATTTTGTCTATTTTGTTAAAGATTCCAGGAAGCAAAACCATCCTTTTGCTTGTGTCCCTTCAGGGTGGGTGTCTGGCCCTTTATGTGCCTTTCCGCACCCAGCCTCCATCCCCAGGGCCTCCTGTGCCTGTGGGTTTCCTCCCATTGTCTGCTGGGCTTCTGTATCACTGCTCTGGGTTATGTGTTTCTGCCAAGAGTCAGAGGAGGCCAGCGGTCTGAGAAGACGCCCAAGGGGAAGGGAACCCAGCTTCGTTTACCATTAGGTTGGGGTAGCTTCCACAGCTGTGAAATGGGAATAAAAATAACCTGTGAGACTCTAGTGGGGCACATGAAAGTAATGAAAAAACTCCAAAGTTAAATCATTCCTCCAAGAAAGCTGACTGCATCTCTGTAAATCAACGCGTGGTAAAGATGGGTGGGCCTTTTCCCCAATACTTGCCTTAATGTGGTTTTCTCAGTGTTGTTGCTTTCTTTTAGGCATATTACATCCTCTCTGTTCAAAGCACTGCCCACACGCCTGTCATGGGCAGCATTGCATCACCTGGGAGCTTGTTGAGATATAGAATCTGGGGGTGGAGGTGTCTCAACCCCACACCTGCTTAATCAGAATTTATTTTAACAAGTTTTCCAGGTGATTTGCATGCACTTTCAAGTTTGAGAAGCCCCGGCTCATATGCCTTTGCCCAGCCCCGCCCTTGCTCCTTCCTTAGTCTGTGTTGTGGTTTTGCAGTCTTCACCCTCTTGCCTTCCTTAAAATCATCAACTTTAACCGGGTCTGTCAGGTATCCCTGGGCCCTGGGGGTGCCTCAGAGATGGGTGTGGGGACCGAGAAAGCTGCATTTGCTGGCAGCTGTGAGCATCTCCGCGTGCCTGCTGGCTAGGTCATCTGTGGGGCACAGAGCCTAGTGGTAATTGGAGCCCTCCTTTGTGAAAGGGCGCTGCAGAGCCTCCCGTGGCCATCTGGTGCCACTCGCCCCCGTCCGATCCACCCCAGCTGGATGATAGCATCAGAATCAGGTTGTAAATGTTGCTTGTTTTTTGTAGAAACACACAACATTCTATATAAAGATGTTTAGGTATGTGTTGAAGTTCAGAGAAATAGTCCATAAGGGAGACTGTACATTTATTTTTTTGTAGTACTTTGTAGTGAAGAAAAGTTTGAGATGCCTCTCTTGATTTTGCTAGGATTGCGTGCCCAACCCCTGAATTCTGGGAAAGAACTTATGCCTCTAGGCCTGAGGTTGAGAGTGCTGGAGAGCTAGAGGAGCCCTAGGCAACCCTGCTCAGCTGCTGCTGCCCAGCACTGGCCTTCTGGGACACTGTTTGAGGGGCTGAACTGCTAATCTTCAGCTGACCCTCTTTCTAGATTCTTCTCAGACTTTTTCAGCAGTTTCCCACCATTAATTTGCATTTAAAAAATGCAAATCTGTTCCTCTCTTCACCATTATTTCTTTTCTCTTGACATTTTCAGTGCAGTTTGTTTTATTTATTTTTCTCCAGCAGGCTTCACTTTTCATAGCTTGTTTGGGAAGTTTGTTTTGTTAGTTCTGTGAACCTTTTCCCTCAGGCTGTTTGCATTGCTCAGAGGAGGCCAGGAGACAGGCTCTGCCCTGGACTGGAGAGTTGCCTATCCTGGGGTAGGTGAGGGGTGCTCCCAATGCGGACCTTGGAGTGATGTAGGTTGTCTTAAAGCACAGTATAATGTACCAGACTTCAATTTTGGATACAAAGATTTTTAACATCTTAGAGCCACAATCTTTATACTTTTCAAGCATGGAAAAATGGAAGAAAAGGAAAAAGTGTGTATAATTCTAAATTCTCTTATATAGTTTCTTTGTGTTGGAGGAGAGGAGGGTTGGGGTAGGGCAACTCCTATGAAGAGATTTCAAATTTACAGTATACATGCAGGTCATACCTTTATACCATATTGGAGCAACTCCCTTCATGGCTGCTTGAAGATTCAGTTGTTGGAGATTTTATTTTTCCCCAACAGTGGGTCTGCTCATCACTCAGAATGTCTGTGGTGTTTAGGAGTGGCTCCCACCCCCAACTGTGTCAGCCCTCTGAGGGCAGCCACCCTGGTTGTGTCTTTGTGCCATCTACAGACATGGGAACCCACTGGGGGTTCTGTTCATAACCCAATTTGGAGAATCTTGTTGGCTGCCATCATGCCAGGTTGTAGCATAGTGTTTCCATCGCAGGCTCAGTTGCTCCCCACAAACTAGTGAGTGTCTCTCTACATGTAGGCGCCCATCTAGTTCATATTTAAGCCATCTGCTCTGTGCAGGATTTCCTGACCAACTTCCTACCTCCTTCTTCCTTCCGGTGCCCAGTCCTGCCTCCAGCACCTACCTGACTGCACAGTTAGTAGAGAGAATTGTGTCCTGAGTCAGGCATGGGTCTTAACTCCCACTCTTTGTCTCTCCAGCCTCATGCTAGGTACCTTGTATGTTGGTGCTTGAACCTGCAGAAAACAAGTCCTGAGGTGTTTCCTGCAACAAAAGCCTTTTCACCCTGAGTGAGTTAAAAAAAAAACAGTGAGTTTGTGTGCTGATGGATTGCTGTTCAGGTTGCCTTCAGCCTTGCCAATTTAGGTGGCCCTTGGCCTTCAGGTCTTCAGTTGAGAATTTCAGAGTAGACAAAAGGCCTGGTCTGGTACTCCTGAGGTTAGGAGGTCAGGGCATTTGGCCTCCTAGGTTCTTGTCCATGTTGGAGATGTCACTGTAAACTGGGCCCAGATTCTCCACATCTTGTGTGCAGCTGGCTTCTGGGTATAGACATTTCATGTGCACTTAGATTTTCAGAAACAGGCCTGCCATGATTATCAGAGCACAACACTGTGTGCGCCATGCCAGCATGGGCTTTTCATCCTCCCATGAGCTGGCAGTTTCACCTTCAACAGCAGCGTGAACACAGCTGTGAAGCCAGGAAGGCACCAGGCCTCTTTTCACCCAGAATTTTGAGAAGTTGTGGGTAGCAGGTGTGGATGACGAGGCCCTGCCTCACCTGCATGAGACGGTCCCGCCCTGGTGCTGCTGTTGCAGTCGAATAAGCTGCTTGATGAGTCAGCCTCGAGATCTGTGTTTGGGCCCTAGCCTTGTTTGTTACCTGAATGTTTTATCCTTCCCTCTCCCTCTTTTTTAAAGGAAAATGTCCACAAACTACATTTTGACTTGAAGCCAGTTATCTTGTAGAAGCTCCCTTAATTTGGGTTTCTTTGATCTTTCCTCATTATGCAGGTTATCATTTTGTTGGGTGTACCATGGAAATGTGATGTCCTCAGTGCATTACCTCAGGAGGGACTGATGTTGGCTTTACCCATTGCAGGTGATGACTACAGTGATCACCTGGTTAAGATGGCATCTGCAGACTTTCTCCACTGCTGAGTTACTATTGTCCTCTTTGTAATTATTAAGTGTCCAATGGGGGAGAGACTGATACTGTGCAAACATGCTGTTCATCAAACTTTCATCAACTAGTTTATGGTCTGAATGTTTGTCCCCCACTACCCTGCACATTCTATTCATATAGTATTGAAATCCTAATGCCCAATTTCATGGTATTAGGAGCTTGGGCCTTTAGGATGTACTTAGGTCAGGATATTTGAGCCATTATGAATAGGGTTAGTGCCCCAAAGAGCTGCCTTTCCCCTCCACCATGTGAAGATACAGTGAACAGGTATCAGATTTGAACCAGGAAGATGGCCCTCACCTGACCATTCTGGTGCCTTGATTTTGGACTTCCCAGCCTCCAGAATTGTGAAAATAAATTTCTGTTCTGTTATTATTATTTTTAATCCTCACCTCAGGATATGTTTTTATAGATTTGAGAGAGCGAGAGAGAGATGTGAGAGAAATATCAATTAGTTGTCTCCCATATGTGCCTTGACTGGGGATGGGACGTGCAGCCTAGGTATGTTACATGTCCCATCCCCAGGAATTGAACCCGCAACCTTCTGGTGTACAGGACGATGCTCCAACTGGCTGACCCACCCAGCCAGGACTCCTGTTCTTTATAAGCTACCCAGTTTGTGATATTTGGTACAACAGCTAGAACAGACCAAGACAGAACCCACTGATGATTCTTAACAGAATTAGTTATTTCTGTCACAGTTGCTGAAGGGTGATGATTTAATTCCTTCTACATTTATTATTTGTCAATCTGCTGTAAAGAACTTTCCCCTACTTGTTTATATGTCCATTTATTTGCATATTCAAATGGACTAATGAATTCGTATTTTATTCAGAGTGAAAATTCATTACTATTATTGTTTATTTTGAAGCTCAGATTGTTCCAGATTTGGCCAGTGGAGGAGGGTCCCTTCAAACTGACTTCTGTGAAGGATGGGTCTTAAAAATGTGTATTTCCAGGCCTGTCACAGTCCCATTGAAGTCTCCACATGCAGTTGGGAAAAGGCTCCTAGAGTGATTCTGATATATTGTGGAATTTGGGATCAGCCCTACCTGGCCCATCTTTTTCAAGTGTGCACCTTACGGAACCTCCCGTTTCTCCCCAGCCACCTGACTTGACAAGTGACCTGCTCTGCCTGCCTCCAAGCTGGGTTTTTGGGTCAGAGCTTTTTTTGAACAAAGGTTCTGGTAGCTTAAAAAGTAATAAAAATAGTAAGTTTGAAAATCACTGGATTAAGTGACCTCCATTCCAGGCTTAGCATTTCTCCTGCTGAGCCATGGCCTCTCCTTCATTCCCTTCTCTGACCCACATGCCTCCCTCCTTGTGCTTCTTCCTGATTGCAGTTCTGAGACGGACAACTGTCTCCTCACCAGATCAATGAGGAGGCCCCTCAGTGCTCCTTTAAGTGCAGCAAGTTTTGGGTTATGGGTTTTTGGTGGTGGAAACTCATAATACTGCGAGTTTTGAACTCCCAAACCCTGTCTAGTCCTTGTATGGGGCTCTTGTACCTCAGGTTCCACAACAATGCATCACACCCTTTTCATGCTTGGAATCTCTGACCACTGCCCTCAGCTGGGACAAAGCTCTGCTTTTAAAAGCTGATATAACTACATTGGGCCAACTTAGATAATTTTCTTATTTTAAGGTCAATTGATTAGTCACATTAATTACATCTGCAGTCTTTTTTTACCCTTTCTTTTATATGGTTATAGATTATTCTTTCTGGGTTTTTTTCTTTATGTGATATAAAGATGGCACTCAAAATATTTTGAAGACTTCCTAGAGATCTGGGTAAAAATGATGGATTGAGTGGATGTCCCTAATTTTACTTTATACCAAAACCCCACAAAAGTTAAGATATGGAGGATTTTTAAAAAGGAATCAATCTACAAGAGCTGACTATGAGGATAGGGAGAAAGGGAAAAGAGACAACAGCAAGAAAACATTGTAAACCAGGAATAGATAGATGAGTGACCTAGTTTAAAATGTAGGTGTTGGTGTCACCATATTATTACTTCATGTAGGGGTAGGGGAAGGGAAAGAGTATCAGACGTGATTAAATACAAGAATTGTTTGAAAGCAGTCAATGTGGTTAGATATCTAGATCCCTTTCCTTTCTCTATGATTCTTTTTTTTTTTTTTTTTTTAAAGATTTCTATTTATTTCTAGAGAGAGGGGAAGAGAGGAAGAAAGAGAGCAGGAGAAACTTCAATGTGTGGTTGCCTTTCGCACCCCTAACCAGGGACCTGGCCTGCAGCCTAGGCATGTACCTTGACTGGGAATCGAACCAGCAACCCTTTGGTTCACAGGCCGGCGCTCAGTCCACTGAGCCACACCAGCCACAGCTTTCTTCCGTGATTCTTGGTGACTGCCTCTCCCCTTTAGCTGGACATAGGAGATTTATTCTGCAGAGGGAAAAACTAAGGGTCTGGAGATGTGAGATATTCTTGGATTATATGAAGACCCTCTTCATTCCCCAGCCTTCTACCTTCCTTTGGCTTCTAGAAACTGACAGCCAGCCTTTTATCTTCCAGAAAGGAGATAAAACATCTCACCGGAGGGAACCTGACTAGCCCAGGAGGAAAGAACTAAAGATGCTAAAAACAGGGATTTCCCAGCAGATGGCCTAACCAGGTCATCCTACACAGAAACTCGCCTGCTCCTGGACTCAGCACTTGCAGTTTGTTCTTAGTCATGAGGATTATCAATAATGAGGACTACCAAAGGTTACTAACATGAGGAAACTGTCTAACAGGAAAGGAAGCAAAAAGAAACAGGAAAAAAAGCAATTTAAAAGAAATATTCAGCTGTGACCAGGTAGCTCAGTTGGTTAGAGAGTCATCTTGATCCAAAGTGTGGGTTCTATCTTATGTCAGGGCGCATAGAAGAATTAACCAATGAGTGCGTAAATAAGTGGAACAACAAATAGATGTTTCTCTCTCTCTGTCTCTCTCTCCCCCCTTCCTCTTTCTTTAAAAATCAATCAATAAAAAAATTGTAAAAAGAAATATTTAATTTAGAGAGAAGATTTTGGAAAAAAATTAGACATTTTCTCAGAAATAAGAGAAATATTGTATCCATGAAATAAGAACAGGATACTACAAAAATTTAGAAAACAAAAAAAGTATTAAAAGTTTAAAAAAATAAGGTCAGAGCAAAACTATTAACAGAATTATTAAAAGAAAGGTGAAGGAGTGTATCCTAGAACCATGGCCCAATTTGTAACCTCATGGAGAGGGCCCCTGCACTTGTAAACACTGCTATGACTTCACTCCAAGAAGCTGAAGCCTCAATTGACTACATTTTCACACTATGCCAAGGTTGAGCTGGTTCTTCCCATTCCTGCTGAGATCCCTGCAGCTTTTCAGAGCTTGTACAGGGGTGGGGGTGGGGTGTGGTAGGGAATCACTAGTGCTCAAGCTGGTAACCTCAAACAGTTCACAGTTAAGGAAGCTCTGCTGAATGATTTGGGGGCCACTGAGATGTGGGTGTGGTTTTATGTCAGCAAGATCATAGGCAAACATGATGTCACTGGCCATGATGTTTGAAGACCAGTCTTTAACATGTTTCTTATTGGTTTACTATTTGAGTGTTCTTGGATCATGATTAATTGAAGTGGTATTTGAACAAAAATAATGTCAAAGGAAAGGTGAAAGAGTCTTCTAGAAGATGAAGAAATGTATAATAGAGTTGAAGAGGTAAGAAAAGGAAAGGATCAGCCAGGGTTTCCATATCTATTTATAGGAAGGAGTTGCAGAAAGAGAATAAAGAAAAAGTTCAAGTGGGAAAATCATCAGGAAAAAATTTTCTTGGAAGAGGAGGATATTGGTCTCCATATCAGAAGGGGTCATCAGATGTTCAGCCAAGTGGATAAAGATAGACCCGTACCAGGACCCTGAATTTTCGGTATGCTGGGGAGAAAGGGATACACCTACAAGCTTACAAAGAGAGATAACAGGTCAGATACAGAAATCAGGAGTCTGAGTGGTTTTGGCTTCCTAATATACTGGAATATAGAACATGCAGTAGAACATGATGGCTCCATCATTTTCAGTATAATTGATTTCTAATCTGGAATTCTTTACACAGCCAAGCTGTTATTCAGGTAGATAGAATAAAGCTGTATTTAGACATACAGGGTCTGAAAAACTTGCCTTTGACAGTAATGGGTTTGTCCAAAAAGGTGAGCAAATATTGGATCTCTCATTGGCTATATCCCAAACAAGGTGAAGGGACTGTGTACCAGTCCAGATGGAAGCAGCTTAAAAGTCTTCGGGAGAGATTTCTTCTGGAATAAGTAGAAAGAGAACAAGCTGATGTGAATGGACTTATTGAGAGGAGATTTGGACAACTGGCATTGAATTTGGGCTTGAATATTGATAATTTCATTGGAAAGTAAGAAAATAGGAAAATCAGAGAATTATTAACTCCAGAGAACAAAAAGTTGTACAGGAAAAGTAATTATGGTTTATATGGCTTGCTCACTCTGACGGCTCACATGGTCATAATGATGAGAATTCTGAAAATTACTCAAGCCAAAGCTGTAGTTTAATTATAATTGGAGTTAACTCTAACTGGAAGGAGTTGTGAGGCCGTGGTTTGGGAGGAGAGGTGGTTTGTAGGGCGTAAAGAAAGTTGTTGTATCCTTGTCTTCCAGGGGAGGAAGTAGATAGGTAATAACTAAAGCTGAAAAGCCAGGGGTAGTAATACAAGCATATTATACACAGAAATTTCTAAGAGATATTTGGGGCATAAACATTATTAGAAAAAAATTCAACAGAATAAATTTGAAGATCTAATTGGCTTTATTAAGCAATTTATGAATCAGGTAGCATCTCATCTAGCAACTAGAAGGTTGCTCAGAGGCATTGTACAAAATGCAAGATTTTTATCTGAAGAAGGGTGAGAGCAACTACTAACAAAAGAAACAATGATTTTTGGGCTTGGAAATCTTTTCTTTGGGAGGATGAGAAGGGGGTTTTTATCATGCAGATTGCCTCTGCTTTCTATGGGGGGATATGGAGGGGGCCCACGTGATAGATTACCTTTCTGGTGCTTGACCAGAAAATACCAGACTGGTTCATTAAGATTATGTTTCTGGAAGAAATAAGACTGCAGTTAGATCAGATATCAACTCTAGGTTTGGTGTCAGGGCGTCTAGCACAAGTGATGTCATGCTGGGCCTGTGATTTTTTTTTTTTTTTAACAACATCAAAGTGAACAAGAAGTTGAAAGTGTCCCTGGGAAAGGGGAAGACCTGCCCGAGGGCCTAGGATCTGCTGTTCTTCTCAGCACAGCTTTTACAATAGTTGACTTTTAGATTATGTGCAGGGATAATTTATTATTTTTTTTTTTGAAAAACAAAAGAACAAACAGCAAGTCTAGAATTCATGCCATCTAATAAGGAGAAGTATTGTTTCATGAAACTAATTTTAATTGAGTATGCAAGTATATGTGCTCTGGGTTGATTTTGATAAATGGGTTTCTTACTGTGGGCTATGGTAAAAACTTTGAAAGCCAGTGTTTAGTACTTTCTCATTGCCAGTTCACTTTTCACACTTCTGTTCTTTAAATATTTTATGATTGAGCATATGCTACTTTTGTAATTAAAAAGATAGGGAGAATAGGAGGAAGGAACCTTCTGGGTTAATAAAATCCCATAATAGACAAGCCCTGTTTAGAGTGACTGCTGAGGTCCCCACCTGGAGGGGCCAGCATCCTTCAGGCAGACATGCTCCCCCTGCCCCCAGGAGCAATGGCCTCCATTCACATTGGTAATATGAAAGTGGTAATGGTAAATGTGGCAATGGAAACTTTTTTCAGAAAATCACTTGTAAATTCACCACCCCATGCAACCACTTTCATGCTTTCCTCTTCCATTTTGGCCTTCGACCACCACATGCTTACAAATTCTTCATGATTACAAACCATGATGTGCAGATTTCATACTTAATGCATATTCTTTTTCTTCTCTTGGTTTATTTTCCTGAGGCAAAATTCTTAGTCATGCAGTTATTGGATTAGGGGTATGACCATTTGGGGGGAGAGTGGGGTTTGAATGCCTAGAACCGAATTGCTTACCAAAGGGTAGTAACAGTTGACTCTGCTGCCATTGAGGTATGAGAATACCAGCCTCACTATGGGTTTGCCAGCTACAGTGGTGGTGATTTTGTTGAATTAAATGGTGTAGAATAACATCTGGATTGTTTCATTTCCAGCGATGTTGCATATTTTTCTGTTAATTGTATTGTCCTTTCATTTCAGTATAATACCAGTTTTCTCTGTCATTTTTCTGAAACTGGAGTATTTTATTTTAAGTTTGAATTTTTATATTGTAGATATTTACCCTTTGTTATAATTGCTGCAGTTGCAGATAACATGTGTATTTCCTTTGTTATTTTAATGTTACTTTTAATTGTATGGGAATTTAAAAATGTTATGTTTTATATTGAAATTTTTGTACTTTGGATTTCTTTTTCCCCTCTTGACTGAAAAGTGAAGATTAATATAGGCCTGAAATTTGAGTACCCTGTTCTCTTGTGTGTACCCTGTTCTCATGCACACACCGGCATGCGGCCTTTAATACTTAGATTGATTCTGGCTTATTGTTTACTTCTTCTCAGATTGCTAGCCAGCTATGTCAACAATTACAGGATTCCAACTTTCCCCCTTGTTTTGAGAAGTTGATTTCTTGAGATACACTTGCCTCTTATTTGCCACATCAATGCATTAGTCTGTTCTAAGTTTTGCAGTTGAGACAGTTTGAGGATGGGGAATTACATTTTTCTGATAATTGTTTTCTATGTAAAAAAAATAGCTTTTGATGAGCTTTCTCTGTTGGTGGTGGTAATTAGTATATGCTCAGAGTTTATCTGTCTTCTTTTAGGAAGCTAAGACTCAGTCTGTGTGTGTTTTAAAATAAATGATCTTGATGTTAATTGAATTCATTACTCAGTTTAGCAAATAAGAGGAGATGCCAGGGACCATTACCAGAGAGGGGCTTGGCCCTGAGCTTGTCTCCTAGGGTCAGCTGTAGAGTGTGGGTTCTTGATTTCATGTAGGAAAGATTTTACCACATGAGTCCAGGTGACTAGGAGGATGCGTTTATTAAAGCTGGGGACAGTGAAACAAGGAGGGATTAGCATAGAAGAAACAACAGGAGAGCCTAGGCTGGGCTGCCTTAGCTCACTAGGAAGTCAGAGGAAAAAGTTCAGGGGATCAGCCTGGGACAAGTTACCAGATGCCCATTGCCTTAGAGTTCAGGAGATGTGTGCCTGTGAGGAAAGAAGTGGGGGAAGAAGGGAATGGCGTGGGCTGCTCTACCAGGAGAGCATGCCACGGCCTATGGGTCCTTTTTTTGAGACTTTTATCTCTTTTCTTAGGAGCCAGAACCTTAGCAGGGTCTCAGGGGAGGGTTTCAGTAGAGTATTCATCAGTTCTCCAGGTGTGCCCTTTTGGGGTCATGGTCTTCTCTGATTGGTCAGTGACAGGGGAGGGGGTCTTTTAGTTATTGCAGTTGGTTCTGGTGTTGACCACCTGGTTTTGCTGCATTTCTGGGCCAGGAGCTGAAATACAACTGAGGCCTAGATGTTATCTCCAGTAAGGAAAGGTTACTCTGGGGTAAGATCCTTGTTTTCTCCGTGTTGCCCTGGCGACCCTCTGCACCTGGCTGTAAATTGCTGGGCCATTGTGTTCAGCTATCTGTCTCAGTTTCCCTGTTTCACTTGCCAAGGAATTTTCCTAGTTTCTCACTATCCTGTCTTAGTACCACAGTCACTTTGGAGTCATTTTGGCTGACTTTTGGGTGCTGATGTAATAGTTTTAGCAGCACTGCCTTTATTGCCTTCTTGGGGTTCTCTTTGTAAATGTGGCTAATGCCTCAGGTTGGCAGCTCAGGAGTACTCATCAATCTTTTTCCCTTCATTGAGGTTCTGAAGGCACTGACCCAGGAGCTTAGCACTGGCTATCTTCCCTCCAACTGAAGGCCAGCAGGCCCTGTGTTGAAGGATGTGGCTTAGGCCGGGGTCCAAACAAGTCGTCCAATTACCTCCTTCAATTTAAATTCCGGGCTCTGCCTCTGTGGGCACTAGACTCTTTTTGTGTGTCACATTGAAGTTCAGGACCTGCTTCTCCATCCCTGGTCTGCAAAACAGAGAGCAGTGTAAGAGCAGGAGGTAGCCTTTCCTCCCTGCTCCTTCGGTTAAGTGGGGAAGTGGGGTAGAACTGGGACAGGGGGACGGGGGAAGCTCTCCCGACCTTGCTAGCCTCTGTTCCCATGGGGAGGAATCAACAAGTGGGCCCAAAGAGTAGGGCCCTGGAATCTGTATGTAGACCCAATCATTCTGATGCTGCCAGCTGGTCTCCTCAATACCAGTAACATTAGGGATCGGTCACTAAGTGTCCTGTTTTAAGTGAGGATGCTGAAGGCTTCAGAGGGCAGGGGCTTGCCCAGGGTCAGGTCATGTTGCTGAAGGAAGGAGTCTGCCTGGGAGTTCCTGCTCCTCTCCCTGCAGCTACCTTTGTAGCCCAGGCTGTGCTCAGGCCTCCTGTGTGTCCTTGTGTCCAGTAATGGCCTTCAAGGTTGTGTTCACACTCATTCTTAGAGGGGTCTCTGTGGAAGTACAGCTCTGATGGCAGGATGGGGAGGTGGCATGGGGCTGCTGGTTTTTGAGACCAGACTGGCCTGTCTCTCCCAGCAGGCCGCTGATCACTCTCCCATCTCTCTTGAAGGGAGGGGATGAGCCAATGACGGTGCGCAGACTGTGCCCGTTGATTCTGCTCTGTGGGAAGGATGGTTGAGCTGTCATAGCACCCACTTTTAGAGGGCTGTGATTTTCATGTCTCTGCATGGTACCACTTTCTCAGAACAGCAGCTGAGCCCTGAGGCTGCCTCACAAGACCAGATTTTGCACTCTTGAGCGTGGCAGACTCTAGTTTATTACTGGTGGTTGTGGGTGGGTTGTGTCTTCATTGCCAGTAGCCTTGTTTGTTTTTGCCCTGGTCCTGTTATGTTAGGAGATCTGAGAATTGGGAGGCAGATAGGGCTGGGGATGAGCACTCCCCTGTAAGCCTCGGATCCTGGGTCAGCTGGAGGCGCCACCCTCCTTCCTCATCCTTCAGCTTCTGTGTTGTCTGCAGTGTGGTGGAGGAGTTAGGGGTTCTGGGTCAGATGCTCTGAATTCTCCTTTAAGGATACCTCCTTTTTGTAGGATACTCTGAGAGGCTTTGTGGGATGGACACAGATAAAAAAAGTGACTTCCCCTTCCCCGCTGCCTTCACTTTATGAAATTACAGAGTGTTCTGTAGTTTAAGGCCAAAACAGTGGTTTTGGTTGTTGGGAGTGGCGGTGAGGGGGAGGGGAGAAAGAGGAGGAAGGAATGGGGTGAATGTTGGGCTCATGCGATCTCCCTGCCAAGGCCAGGGTACCCTGCCCTCCTCACCTCTGTGAGGGCTGAGCTTGAGAGGTTGTCTCAGAAAATCTTAGGTGAACAAATATGGAGCCTTAATTCTGGCTTTTCTTTACTGGCCAGTGTTAGATTATGTCCAAACTTGGCATTTGTCACATCTTCCCAAAATGGTTGAGTCCCCATTTCTTCATTTGACTCTTACTTCCTGCTATTCTTCCCCAGGTAGTGGTAGGTGGAAAGAACATGGTCTGTGGAATCCTGTCCTTGGTTCAGATCCTAGGGCCTGTTGTTTTTTCCTTATCCTTGAGCAAGTCACATAGCTTTCTGAATTCCTGTTTTCTCTACCATGAAGTAGAACAATCAGTACCTAAAAGGCATTAGGCAGAAGCCCTAGTATTTAGGAGATAGTTAAAAAATAGCCATTTTCCAATCTTTCAAAAATTATTCTCATTTTTTGGCTGTTTTCAGAAAGTTGACTTAACCTGATTTTTGCCAAACTTACAGCTGGCATTGATAACAAACTTGTGCCTGGATGAGTAAAAGAACACAGGGAAACAATTTGGAGATTTCTGGAGTCTATATATAAGCCTTACCTTTTCTCTTTCCTTGGGGAGCAGGTTTTGGGGTGGTGTTTTGGAACTGAACCTGCTACCTCATGGCTCCCACATCTCTCTACAGATCCGGCTTCATAGAAGATGCACTATTATAGATACTCTAACGCTGAAGTCAGCTGCTGGTACAAGTACCTCCTCTTCAGTTACAACATCGTCTTCTGGGTGAGTGGATGAGTGCGGCCTCATTCCCTTGTTTAGTCCATTATTTAGTAAATTATAATTTTTCACATGCTTTTGATTTGCCAGGCCCTCTGAGGCGCTGGATGGGATGGTGGGCAGGGTTAATCAGCCCTGCTCTAGCAACAAGTGAATTATAAAATAGACCCTTAATTGCTCTGATGGGGAAGGCCAGGGTGATGGAAAACCAGACTAATTGAATGAGTGGTCTAGATGGTCTGGTAATTGAATATCAGACTACCTGAGCTTTGGGGGTTCAGGAAAACTTGGTGCTCTAGTCCAGATATGTATTTTCTCCCCATATCCTGCCTCATTCCCACCCCAGGAATGTCCCCAAAGGGCATTTGAGCAGAGCAGTTTGTATGCATCTGCCTGTAGGCCAGACCCTCTTCTAGGCTCTGGGAGTTAGGACTGGACAAGGGCAATTAAAGCCCTGACCTTTGGTGCTGTGTTTAACCAAAAGTGGTATTAGCCTACTTAGCAACGGAGCAGAGAGGGAAAAGCTCCTTATTGAGGGTGGTTAGAAAAGAACATTGTGATGAGGTGACTTGTGGACTGAGGCCTGAATATGAGTGAAGAGGCACCCTCATTGGGGGTCTGGGGAAGATAGCCCCAGGCCAGGGAACAGCATTTGTAAAGGGCCTGAGGCAGGAATGAGCTTGGCATATGCAAGATGCGAAGAGAAGGCCCCGTGTCTGCAGCTGAGTACAGACAGGAGACACAGGTGAGGACAGAGGCACGAAGGGGCTGGGCCATGTAGGACCACACAGTTCTCAGTAAGTAGTTGGAATTATTTCCTACTTTTTTTAGTAACTCTTGATAGGTTATTAATTGGGTGGTGTGATCTGATTTTGGAATGATTCTGCAGAGTGAGGGGATGGATGGTGGTAACCATGTTCTGAGATGGAATTTTGGGACAGAAGGGTTTGAAATGGTCTCTTAGCTAGTTACATAGAGATGACACTTTCCTGTCTAAGTGTCCACTCTGAAGTCTTAGCCACCATCACAGGGAGGGGTAGACTAGATGAGTTCATGGAAGGAGAGCATGTTGACTGAGAAAAGGAGAGGTCTGGATATTGAGCCCTGGCATCCAGGAGATGGAGTTGAGGTGGAAAGTCCACTCCAAAGTTAGCTGTGAGTGAGTGGCCTGAGGTAAAAGGAAGCCCGGAGATTTTGTGTTGTGGAAGCCTTGAGAGGAAGCCCTTCAAATAGAAAGGAGCAATCAGCTGCACCAAAGGTGAAGCAGGAAAAGGACAGAAAATTGTCATTGGCTTTGACAGGACAGGGGTTGTTGGTGACCTTGACTAGGACTGCTGTTTGCTCAGGGGGCACTGAAACCCACCTGGAGTTGGCCAAGGAGCCAGTGGGATGTGAGGAAGTGGAGATTGGTGGCTCATGACAATTCTCACAAGGACTGTTGCCTAAAAGAGGAGCATTTAATAGTTGGGCAGTGGCTGGTCCAGGGGTTCAGGGAGATACACCGTGTGTGTGTTGTCAGTGGGATTGACCCAGGGAGAGGCAGACATTGATTTTTCTGTGCTGAAGGGTGAGGGGACATGATCATGCACAGAGGCTTTTAAAATCATTGAGCAGGCATTGCTTATCAGTGTCCTTGTGGGTGCAGATGGAGAAGGAAGGGCAGAAGGAGTGGCCGTGATGCCACATTTTGCCTCTGCTCTGGATTTTGGCATTTGCTATTTGGATTGGAACTTTTTTCCTTTAAGTTTATTTTTAATTGTACTTCACATTCAATATCACATTAGTGTCAGGTATACAACATAGGGTGTCAACATTTATATACCTTATGAAGCAATTGCCACAATACATCTAGTAACCATCTGTCTTTCACACTTGATTAAACAATATCACCTCCTGATGGTTTATTTCCAAGTTTTGGAGTTTTCTGTCCTGGAGAAATAGGTTGGGATTCAGCGGCTTGGCTGTACACCCCAGGTCTTTTTCTGTGCTCAGGCAGCTTTTCACCAACTTCGTCAATGCCCCTGAAGTAGGGCAGTGCTGGGCATTTCATGTGGTTCCTGTGGGCCTGCCCTTTCTAATGGGAGGACTGGCTGTATCCTTGAGACTCGTGGCATCTCCTGCCTGCATTGCTCCCTGTCTTGAGAGAATCCTCTGGCCCTACCTGGAGACACCACCCTCTAGCTAGTTGTTGGGAGGAGAGCCATCTGGCCTAGGCAGGCAGTCTCACACTTTGGACACTTGTACACCCAGCTGTCATTGTCACTGCCAGCTGTGCTCTCTTGGCCATGTGCCTTGACCTCTGATTCTCATTCTGATTTTTGCAGCTAGGGGGAAACTCCCATGCTGCTGCCGTGGCCGAGGGCCCTGGTGTCTGTGTCTTCAGATGTTTTTCAGAACAGATTCTTTGCTCTTGAGAAGCTTTATTCCCTTGCCTGATAGTATCTTTGCGGCTCCAAATTAAAATAGTGGAGTTCACAAATCCAGAATTACAGCTTTCTGTTTGGTGATTGAAGGGTGCTGCAGCTTTATTGGTCTTCTGCAGAATTGTCATTGCGTGTACTTGGAGAGTTAATCATTTCTCAGTTAGTGTGCACTGGGGTGGAACAGGAAGGGACAAAAAGGAGTGGTCAGGAAAATGAGGCCTGAGAAAGCTTGGTGTGGAAATTCGTAGGCTGAGGCCAGGCGCCTGGTTGGGGAAGGCTACCTGGCCCTTTCCTGCTGAGTTCCTGGTGGTGATTTGTTGTTTTCAGCTGCTCAGGAGCTGGGAATGTGGAGTAAGACCTGAGAATTGGGGTGTAGAGGCCTTTGGGACATACACGGTGCAGTGGAAGGCCCCTGGGGGCCAGTCTGGATTTGGACCTGAACTGGTAACCTTGATAAGCCTTGGTGGTTTCAAATATTGATCTCACCTGCCTGCTGCCTGCCTTACAAGGTTGCTGAAAATGTCTAAAGTGATACGCCAAGCCCTTACCTCCATAGAGGAGTTTTCTTTTATAAAAAAGAGAATAATATAATGAACACCCATGTTCCTATCGCCCAGCTTCAAAAATTACCATCTCATCCAATCTTGTGTAATTTCTGCCCCACCCCCACCTCTTGGATATTTTGAAGCAAAGCACAGCTAGGCTGTTTTGCACAGAATTTTTATAATATTTATTTTGTTTTGATGAATTAAGAATGAACAATGGAGCAGAAGGATTGTCTGGGCTCAGCAGGCAGATTTGAATATATAAAAGGCAACCTGTTGTTTCTTTGACCAATTCTGAGTGTTGGAACAAGCACAGGTTTTATTTAACAGTTTGTCTCATTCAGAATTATTTTCACAGCAACATTCTTTATAATAAATACCTGTAACACTAACAGCTTTCTGAAGCTTCTCTCCCTCTAGTTTAGGGTCAGAGTTTTCTTTCCAAGAGGCTGGTCATGATAACACTTAGGGTGAGAAACGTGGGTGCTGCCAATGTGTCTCTGTTCTGAACCTTGTGTTTTACCATGTGACATGTGAGCATGGAGCTGGGTTCATGGTGTTCTTATCTCATGGATGTCAGGAAACAGTGCTCCCAGACAACATAGCATTTTGAAGGCCCTAGCATTTTTAAAAATTGTTATAATCATTCTTTGGTTGTGTTAGACCTGTTTCTAGGGCAATATCTCACTTTGACTTAGGGAAATGCAAATCAAAACCACAGAGAAATACCACTTCACACCCATGAGGATGGCTACTATGAAAAGAACAGAACATAACAGATGTTGGCAAGGATGTGGAGAAAGTGGAACCCATATGCACTGTTCATGAGACTGTAAAATGGTGTAGCTGCTATGGAAAATAGTGTGGTGGCTTCTCAAAAAGTTAAAAAATAGAATTTTAATATGATCCAGCAATTCTACTTCTGGGTATTATACCCAGAAGAATTGAAAGCAAGATCTTGAAGAGATATTTGTATACCTATGTTCATAACAGCATTATTCACAATAGCCAAAAGGGAGAAGCAACCCAGGTATCTAGTGATGGGTGAATGGATACATGAAATCTAGTCTCCACATGCAATGAAATATCCAGCCTTAAAAAGGAAGGCAATCCTGTCACATGCTACAACATGGATGAACCTTGAGGACATTATGCTAGGTGAAATAAGCCAGACACAAAAGAACAAATACTGTATGATTCCACTTATATAATGTACCCAGAACAGTCAAATTCATAAAAACAGAAAGTAGAAGAGCATTTGCCAGGGGCCAGGCATGGGGCAAATGGGAAGTTATTGTTTAATGGGTAAAGTGTTGTTTTTGCAAGATAAAAAGTTCTGTGGATAGTGGTGATGGTGGCACAATGCTATGAGTATACTGAATCCCACTAAGCTGTACACTTAAAAATGGTTAATTTGATATTATGCTTACTTAACAATTAAAAATTTTTAAAATTCTCACGCGGACTTGCAGAAGAAGGGAAGCTGGGAGAGGTGAGCATTGGAAGGGCAGTGTACAACCCTTTGTCTTCATTCACTGTCACCCCACCTAGCTCCACAAAGAAGATGGGCTTCCTGGTTTTCCTGAATAAGTCCCCTAGAGGGGCAATTCAGATGATATCTGCAGTTCCAGGATTGCTTCCTATCACAAACACTGAGTTTAATCTGCAAAGGTTCCGATGAAACTCTTGCCTGAATCTATTTCAGAGGAGGACTGATGAAGTGAAGAACTGAGGCTCCTTGTGAGCACAGACAACACCGCTGTTACAGAGAAGAGAGCCCCCTGCCACTGGCTTCCTCAGTGACTTGGGCAGGTTTGAGCCACAGCTTCCCTGCTTATAGAATGCAGGAATTAGGTTCTGAGCCTACTGTGCAGCCTGTTTCTGTGTGAGTGGAGAGCCATGACCAGGCCCCTTCCTTCCTTCCAAGTGAAAGATGCCTCCATGAGTATATTGTACATGTAATTTATGGTCCAGATTGGGAAACTTAAGTTTATTACAAATTTTGCCAGAACAACAGGTGTCCCCCAGGACTGTCCTAGGCAAACCAGGACATGTGGTCACCCTACCTGAGAGAGACAAAGCAAGTCTGATGGGGAAGAACTTAAAGGTCAGCTCTCTTCCCCTCTCCTCATTCACAGCATCTTTGTGGGTGGAGAGTCTTCTTTTTCCTCTGGCCTTTATGGTGCTCCTCCTTTGTTGGGGAGGAGAGTCAATACCTCCTGTGATCAGCTGATAGAGAATTGCCCATGTGTGAGCTGGACCTTGTCCATGTAATATTAGACCTTAAGGCCTGATCCGAGGTCTGAGTGCAGATGCTTTCTCTTCTTCCATCCCTGGGTAATTGATACAGTCAAAAAGGAAAAGGCTAGTGTTTTTTCACGAAGTGTCTTTTCATTTTCACTGCTGAGAGTAATAGTACCTTTTTCTCTTCAAGTTTTACTTAAAAAAATTTTTGCAATTACATGGAGATTCTACACAAGACATCCAACTTGACTACATTCTTTCCTCCATGCTCCATTCTTCTGTGACAGTTTTCCTTACAGTTTTGAGGTTTGCATTTTCATATCCAAATCACCTAGTGTAGAATATTCCAAGTTGCTACAGAAGTTTTCTGATTGTGTTTTTGGAAATTCCTGTATTGGACGTTTAGGTTGTTTCTTTTTCTTTTTCTTTTTCTTTTTCTTTTTCTTTCTTTCTTTTCTTTTCTTTTTTTTCTTTCTTTTTTTTTTTTTTTGATATCATATAGATTCTTCCCTGTGGGGGGAAAAAGGGAGATTATTTGCTGGGATCAATTCCCAGGAGGGAGATTAATGGGTCAGAAGGTGTGTGCATTGTTTTGACTGGCCTGCCATGTTTACATAGTCCAAATTGCTTCACCAGAAGGTCTGTCCCAATTCTTAAGAAACAGATTACCTTGTTACATATGGGTATATGTGTAATTTTCCACATTTAGGCTTGCCAAGGCAGAGGTCAAGGATTGCTTAATCAGAGACTCCACTGCAACTAGAGTTGCCTGCAGAGCTGATCCCTGCAGGGCCTCAGCTCCTGATCACCCCAGCTCAGGCACACAGGAGGCGAAGACCCTCAGTAGGGATTTTTGAGGAAGAGCTGTTCATGGTGCACTGCTCTTACATCCTGACACATTATTATTTGATCATTATTTGCTCTCAGGATAGTGTCAAGTCTTATCTAACTGGTGTGTGTGTGTGTATAACTGCATCCTTTGCCATTGCATACTCAGCATGGCCCAGGCTGCTGGTATGATCTGTCTTATGTGTGGGAGCGTCTCATTCCCATGTTATTTGTACCTTTTTTTCCCCCTCCAAAATGCTTTTTTAAAGTATCACCACTATTGAAGTGTAAATGAAATAGAGTAACATTTAGCTATTTCCAGGGTATAGTTTAGTGAGCTGGCAACTGTATACCTATGTAACCACCATCACCACAGTGAAGACAGAAAACATTTCCACCGCTTCAGAAATGTCCCTGCGCCTCTGCAGTCATTCTCCCCACCCCTGCCACCCGCAGCCATTGACCCGCCTTCTGTCACCATAAATGAGGTGTGACACGTGAATCTGACTTTTTTAGGTGATTTTCTTTTTGTTTTTCTTTTTTAACTTCATTGATTTTTTTTAAATTAAAAAATTATTTTTATTGCTTTTATTGAATTCTCCTATTTTTATTATTTCTTTCTACTTACTCTGGGATTACTTTGCTGTTTTTCTAGCGTCTAAGGTAGAAGATTAGATTATTGATTAAAAATTTTTTTCCTAGTGTGAATATTTCATGCTATATGTTTTCTGCATCCCATATAGAGGATTTTTTTAATCCTTACTTAAGGATGTGGTTATTGATTTTGGAGGGGAGGAGAAAGAGAGAGAAACATCGATGCGAGAGAGAAACATCAATGGTTGCTTCCTATACACGCTCTGACCAGGGATTGAACCCGCAACCTAAGTGGGTGCCCTGATGGGGAATTGACGATGCTCCCACCAACTGAGCCACCCTGGCCAGGGCTGCATCCCATATATTTTGATATGCTTTCATTTCATTTGGTAAAACTATCTTGTATATGCATACTCTATGTAATGTGTCCTTTCTTCCTCCCTCTGGGTCACTTCAATACTTTATTTCAAATAGTTTCATTTGGATCTTTTCTGTATTTTCTGTTTCTCTCCCCATTATGTCTATTTTTTCCTATAAATTCCTGAGCCTATTTACAATATCTGTTTTAAAACCTTGGCTAATTCCATTTTCTCTGTCATTTCTGCCTTTTTCTAGTTACTGGTTTTTTTTTTCCTTAGGTCACATTTTCTCCCCCTTTTTGCCTGAGTAGTAACCTCAACTAGATGCTAGATACAGCTTTTCTACCTAAGTATTCTTACTGCCTTGTTCAGTTTGGGCTAACATAACAAAGTACCACAGGCAGGTTGACTTAATAGACATTTATTTTCTCACATTTCTGGAGTCTCGTATCCAAGATCAGGGTCAGGTTCTTGTGCATACTCTTTTCTTGGCTTGCAGATGGCTGTCTTCTTGCTGTGTCCTCACATGGCAGAGAGAGAGTGCTCTGGTCTCTCTTCTTGTAAGGACACTAATCATGGGGGCCCCACCCTCACACTCATGACCTCCTCTAACCCTAATCACCTCCCAAAAGCCCACCTCCAGAAAACAGCACAGTGCCTGTTAGGGCTTCAACATATGGATTTGAATGGGGGAGAGGACACCACAAACATTCAATTCAGTCCATAACACTTCCTTGACAGTATTATGTCCTTTGAGTCTGACATCTGTTGTTAAATATTGTGTGTGAGATTCATTCATGCTATTTATGTAGTTGTAGATGATTCATTCTCATTGTTGTATAACATTCTGCTGTGGGAATATATCCTTTGGGTTATTTACAGTTTTAGGCCATTAAGACCTGTTGAAGTAGTGTAAAAACATACCAGGGTTGTAGACCTGAATTATAGAGATGTTCCTGGGGCTCATGTGGCCAAGCTGAAGGAAATCCTGTCTTTTGTCACTAGGTCCAGATGGTTTTAGTGTGATAGCTGAGTGCAGAACTTGGCTTGCAGGACAGACCTGGATCGCTGCCTATTTTTGCACATACAACTTTAGTGGAACACAGCCCTCCCTGTTCATTTATAGATCATCTATGGCTGCTTTCCTGCTATAACAGCAGAGTTGAGTAGTAGAAATAGTACGCAAAGCTGAGTATATTTACCATTTAGCTTATAGAAATGTGGACCCCTGACTTAATATCTTGGTTTTCTGCCCACTGTTAGTCACTGAACTTGCCTAGTGATGGCAGAGGCTGGGGTGGGGGTGAGGCTGGGTTGGGGATTCCTTCTCTTAGTTGCTTGGGGAGCTGCTAATAAACTCCCTTGGATAACCCTGCCCTCCATCCTTCCTTTCAAAGGCTTTGACACATTCAGATTCCTGGGCGAGCTTGGTGGTGGGGGACTCTCTGTTATCAGGGAACACAGAGACATCTGTAGAAGCTGCCTCAGAATGCTCTGGGTAGTCCTCAACCCTCCCCGCAAGGGCCCCTAACATGAGTTCACTAGCTGTGCTGAGAAGGGCACGCATGCCTCTGATTCTCAGAACCACCCTTCCGGCAGGAGGAAAAGCTGTTGTGTGATAGCTGTGTGACCCTGTGCTAAGGCACCATCCTGCCTGGGGCCCTGTTTCCCTCTGTAATGAGGAAGTTGGGCTACAGCGTCCCTTCCTGCTCCCAGATCTTCCATAGTCCCACTGAGAAGTGGCTTGGTTTAGACTCTTTTAATGTGGGACCAGTTTAAAAGGAACATTCCCTGTTCTCTATTGGGTTCAGAGTGGCCACAGCCTTGAGGAGCAAGGCCTCCTAGCCCCGAGAGATCACTGGTACTCCTCCTCAGCCCACTGGGTTCTCAGGGCCAAATTGGGATTAGGGTCTGTGCTCTGTGGCATCTGCCAGTGTTTGAATTGTTGGCTTTTTAAGTGGTCACAAGCATCTCTGATGTTCTCTGAACTCCCTAGGCCTAGAGTTGGGATTATGGAGAGTGCAAAGAGCATGGGGCTTCCTCCTGGCATGATTTCTGGTGGCACAGATGAGATGGCAGGAAGTGCATAGGCATTTGTAGATCACTTTGTAGATAAGTGCTTGATTTTGCAGATTGGCTAAGTGAGGTCTGGGAGAGGGATGGCTTGCTCAAGGCAACAGGGTGAGTTAGGAACAGAGGTGCAACTGCGTGCTAGCTTCTTCCACTCCCTGCCCTGTTTTCTTTCCATTATTCTTTCCTATCTCACTTGAATGGCCTCTAGAAGACTCTTTTCCTTTAAACTCCGATTTACTCTTACCTCCAGAGACCCAATAAAACAAGATGCCTCTCGAAGGAAGGACCTTGTCTTAGGACAAGACTAGTGTTGAGAGTTTTCTTGGGGGTGGGGAGCATAGAGTGTTTGTAGAGTGTCTTCAAATGCTGGTAGCATCTTGAAGGCCCCTCCATGCCTGTGCTCTGCCTCCTTCACAGGAGGGCAAGGCCCGCTCAGAATGGCTCCATGCCCCAGGGTAAGTACATGACATCTGATACTTCTTTCAGTCCTACAACTCTCCTGTGACCTAGGGTGGGTCACCCCATTTTGTAGAGGAAAACAGGCTTAGAGAAGTACCCACAATTACATGAAGTCCTGTGTCTGTGAAGTTGCGGGGTGGAGATCGAAGTCCACACCACTGGCTTGTGCTGCTTGTTTGCTCAGCGCTGCTCTGGCCTGCCATGAGTTTCAGTGGCTTACTCTTTCTTGATTTCCCTTCTGGTTTTCTCTGAGGCTCCCATAGGAGGCCCAGGGGAAGAGGCTTTATCAATGTTAGCTTATGTCAGCCAGCCCGCGGGGGGAGTTTACAAGAACCAGAGACTGGCAGGGCAGGGCCTGAGGTGCAGTATTGCTGCTTATGTTTTGCCTCAAACATATTGAGTAAAGACCTCTGGGCCCACATGGATTGCCCAAGTACATGAAATTTTGCAAGGGGCTTACCACCAAGTTTTGGGTGATAAAGGGCTGCTTTTGACATGCTTGGTTTTGGAACCCTCCTCCAGTCCACCAGGGCCTGGCCAGATGTCTACACTTCTGTTGTGACTTGAACCTCCTTGGGTGAAGTACCACAGACTTGCTCACATGGTGAGTGGATTCTGTGTGGCTTCTTGTCAAGGCAGGGCTGGGTCAGCCCAGAGTGTCCCAGAGGACTTCTCACCTTCTTTCATAGGGTCCTTTGCCTCAGGTGGAAAGGTCAATATTGAATCTTTACAGTGGCAACCCCTTTTCTCTCAAAAGAGGCCCTGCTGCTTTGGCTACCTGCCCTTGTTGGGACCCAGTAATCTTCACCATCTGATGGACAGTGGGGATCCTTGGCTCTGCAGAGCTCAGAAGCCCCTTCTGTGAAACTCCTACACCTCTGGGCCCATGTGATTAGCCCCTCTTCCTGGCCTGGATGACTGCCCTGCAGACGGTGAGATAATGGAAGTTAGGAGGGTTAGAGATGCTCAGGTTTGGTCTTAACTCAGGGACAGTAGCTAGCCGTGTGACTTTGGGCGAATAACCAAATCTGAGTTTTCCTATTTGAAAAATGGGGGTAGATTTACCAGTGTTATGAGTATGGAAAGGCTTCTTTAGGTGTAGTAAGTGTTTAACAGAGCGCCTGGCACCCAGGGAAGGTGGTGCTACTTCCCATGGTGATCGCTCCAGTGTTTGAACCTCATGGTCCAAAGCTGGCCTTCCTTTGGGCTTGGTGGGAGTTGGGCCTCATTCTGTGGGAGGGAGTTTAATCAGGTCATAGAAGAGAGACAAGGAAGGTTACTGTGAAGCTGGAAGGCACTCAGCTGAACTGTCACTTCCAAATGGTTGGCAGCTAGTGAGGACAGCCCCACGGACCGTGTGTTCGAGAGAATTTCATTGAGAGCTGGGCGAAGCTGGTGAGGATCCTGGCTCCTTTACAGGGTTGTTATGTGAGCTTCCAGACAGGTCACTTCCCCGTCTGGTTCTTCCTTAGTCAGCTTGTCTCTAAAACAAGTATGGTTACCAAAGTTTCTGCCCTGGGCTCGTATTCTTTAAACCCATGATTTGACATGTGACCCCCTAGTTCCTGTCTTTTCTGGTGCAAGTTAACTTTAGTTCTTTAAAACAGAATGGAAAAAAACACGAGTCCTTCGATGAGAGCAGTCCTTGTACGAGAAGGAGAACTGTGCTTGCTTAGTGATGGGGAGCTGGTCACTCGAGTGGACTGAGATTCAATAAGGAGTTTCCATGGGGCAGGCTTTCCTCACCATCCCATGCAGTGCCAGGTGGTGGGTGGGATGGAATGCTTTTTGGGGACACTGAATGAGAGATAGGGATGGGCAGCCTCCAGGCCCTATCCTGCTCTGATCCTAGTGTCCTTATGTAGGGCTTGGCCTTGTACCTGGGCTAGCCTGGGCTTCTGCTTGGCCCTCTCTTGCTTCAAACGCATTTGGATTGAGTTAGACCTTGCAGTGTGCCTGGGAGGGGAGCAGGAAGGATCACAAACAAGGGCTGCTCTGGTCTGGGAGCTCTGGCGACTCACTCACTCATGCCTATTCTCTACCTACCTGAAGAAGGGCCAAGTCCTTCTTCAAGTTCTTGGGATAACAATCCTGAACAAAACAGAAAGTATCTCTGGCCTCAGAGATAGAGAGACAGATAGCTTGTGTGGTCTTAGATGAGTGTCATGAGGAAAATCAAACAGGGAACGCTGTCAGGGTTGATGGGTAGGGAGTTGTCCACCTAGGACAGTAAAAGGCAGGCAACTCTGAAGAGACTGGAATGAAGCATGGGAGGAAGCCAGGAAGGGGTATGGAGGAAGAACATTCTAGGCCGAGGAACTAGTGTCAGGTCTCTGAGACAGGATGAGTTTGGTGAATTCAAGAACTAGTAACAATACCAGGGTGGCCTGGGAGCAGGTTAAGGTGGGGAGATGAGTAGGAGAGGACGTTAGAGATGTGGGCTATGGCAAGGAGTTTGGATTTTATTCTAAGTGTCAAAGGAAGTCATTGGAGGATTTGGAGGAATGGAGCTACATGCTCTGTGTTTGTGAAGGATTATTCTGGTTGCTTGGGGACCTGTGAGGAGACCTTGAAGAGGCATCTGAGGGGGTCGAGCATGGACCAGTGGGAGCAGAGTGTCAGGAAGAAAACCAGCCAAATACACTATGCATTTTAGAGGAAGAACCAACTGAGGGTCCTGGTAGGATGAATTTGGGGGCATCAAGCATGAGATTTGGGTTTTCTGTCTTAAACGATTGAGTAGATGGATGGTGGTGCCATAGTTTAATAAGGGAAGAGTTGGAGGGAGCAGCTTGAGGACTGGGAGACCAAGATTCCATATGGGGACATGTGAAGATTGAATGTCCTTAGATATCTCAGGTGGACAAGTCAAACAGACATTAGAGTATTTGGTTTGGGAGCAGTTGTGGCTGGAGATTTGGATTTGTGAGTCAGCAGTGTACAGTGTAGATAAAGTTTAAAGCCACATGAATTATGAGGTCATCCAGGGAGCTCAGGGGAGGGTAGAGGTCTAGGATTGAGCAGTGAGGTCCATCAGCATTTAGAGACCTCTGAAAAGGAGGACAAAGAAACAGAAAAGACTGAGAAGGAGTGACAGGGAGGGTGGAAGACTGCTGTGAATGTGTGCTTTGTGGCCAGAAAGCTGAGTGGTCTGTGGAAAAGGGAATAATCCGCTGTGTCTGATAAGATTAGATAAACTGAGAAAGAAGACTTGACCTCCAGCTTCAGGAAGAGAGAGTAAGTCATTAGAGACTTGGAAGATGGTGGGGAGGGAGGCCTGCAGGACTCAGTGGGCAGTGACTCGTCACCTTCAGGCTTGCTTACCATGCAGTATGGGACTCTGGGGAGAGGAAGTGCTCATGTACCCAACCAAGAAAACAAAGACCTCATCAGCTAGTTAATCGGTGGAGGACTCAATAGCAGGCAGTCAGTGTGGTGTTATGGAAAGGACCACGTAGGCTCAGTGCTGGTTCCAGTGCTTGAGACCATGCCTGACACTTAAGATGTAGTCAGTCAGCATTTGTTGGATGAATGAGTGAATGAATGAATTAAACAGTCCTGAGATCCGGGCCCTTCTGTATCACGGCTTGGCATTTTGGTCTTGGCCCTTTTTGGCATGTGTTCCCTTTTAGAAAATAGAGGAATCAGATCCAGGTAGGGCTTCTTCTACAGGCTGTGTGGGAACAAACAATAAAAAGTCTGTGAACCCTCTGAAATTCCCTGTAAAATATTGGGCATGTACACATTTTCTGAAATTGGTCTGTGTTGCAAAAGACATTGAAAACTCCCAGGGCTTTCTTTAAGGGGTCTTTCCTTCCCACTCCAGCCACCTGGGGCTAGTAGTGAATCAAGTGCAGAATGTCTTGAAGTTTGAAAATGCACTTAGGAAGGTTGAGAACCATAGCAACACCCAGCTCTATTATTTAGCATGAGGTACTGATAATTGGTAGCTAAATGCCAGCATGGTATAAAGTAGATAACCAGAAAAACCAGAGGCTGCATAATATACAGACCATGAGGTATTTTGTTTTATATGGAAAAATCCTCCCTGTTCAGGAATCTGTGTGGTATACTGGGGAGTGAGGGAGAGTGGTGCACAAGAGCCAGCCTAGCCCCAGTGGGTTGCTGCAGGTGAGAAGTCAGGGTTGGGAACTGCTACTTTCCTGGGGTAAGCATCAATAACTAAAGACCCAGCATATCCTGTTGGCTCAGCCCTGGCCAACAAATGGCCTAGGCAGCGTGTGTCTGTGCTCCAGACCAGGGGCCTGAGGCGGGCAGCAGGCATGGTGCTGGGCTCTGTTCTCTTGACAGCAGCGCCCTGTTCTATGCAGAGCCTCAGCTGCACAGGAAGCCTGGGAGGGCACCCAGAGCAGCCCTCATGAGGAGTGATGTCTTCTTATACAGCAGACAGTACATCGAAAGGGATGGGGTATTTGTGGAATGGGGAAGAAACAGAGCACAGCCTGACGTGTCTGACTGTGTAGTCTATCCAGGGCAGTGTGTTCTGAGGTCCTTTGCCTCTGAATGGAGCTGTGGGGGTTGAAGGAGTTTGTCCATATGTTCAGGGAAGGTATGTGTGGGTTATCCAAAGAAACTTGCTGTCCATTTCAAATGTAGGGGCTGGGGGGACACCTTGCCCCTGATCCACCCAGCGTGGACGTGAGCCAGTGACATTCCCCTACTCGCAGTGCAGATCCTCACCTAAGGAGCACGTTCATGGTGCTGGTTTCCAAGCTAACTGTCTCTGTCTCTCTTTCATCCCCCTCCCCCAAGTTGGCTGGAGTTGCCTTCCTTGGAGCCGGACTGTGGGCATGGAGCGAAAAGGTAGGTGTAGCTATCACTAGGACCCTGAGCATCAGACAGCCAGAACCAAGTTGGTTCAGCTTTAATTGTCCCTCCTCCCTCACAAGCATTTCTTGTGCAAGGTAATGATTTGTAGTCATTAATCTTCACAGAGCCAGCTCTTGGAAACAGTTACTGAACTTACCGTGAAACTTCTTCCCCGTGCTAGGATTGCTGCTGGCAGCCTGGGCTGGGCTGACTGGGTTTTTGAGCTCTGAGAGCGCGGAGGGCCATTTCCTGTTCCCGAAAGCTCCAAGTTGCCCTAGGGTTTGTCTGCAGCCGTGTCCAGTGCAGGCCTGGAGCCACCTTCCTGACCCTGTCTGTGCCTCTGGGAGCAAATAGGTCCCTGTGTTTATTCCTGAACCTCCTGCCCTTGCCCACAGAAAGAACCCCTGAATCCGGGAGCAGGCTCTGTTATATGCCTCTGTGGGACAGGGTAGGTCTCTATGAATCTGTGCATCTCCTTGCTCAGCCTATGGAGGACAGATGAGGATGGGAGCACAGGCTCTTACTTTTGGAAGGACAAGGGGCATTTGGAACTCCAGAGGAGGTACTAGACTGGATGTGGGAAGGGTGGAGCTGTGGTGCCACCTTTCGGTCTGTGGGTAGGTGGGTGCTGGGGAGGTGGTTAAGGCTGAACAGGGCCCTCACTACAGGGAGGAAGGGAGGGAGGAAGAGGGGAGAGAAGGCACAAGGTCCAGCAGACCAGGCAGTAAACACTGGGAACTAAAGCTTCCTCTTGAGTCTCAGGCCCAGGGCTCTCTTTCTTCAGTGGAGCCTCCCTTTAGGCCTCCCGAAGAAGGAAACAGGCACGCTTAAATATGTGGGCTTTCTTGCCATGGCCTTAGGAACTGGATAAGAAAGCCTTTGGGTTAAAGGTGCCTTTGGGTTTGGGCACCATTATGGTAGCCTGTGAACCCGGGTCTAAGGGGCAGAAGCTGAGGTGCAGTGTCTCTGTCCTAGTGGCCCCAAAGCAGGTTTAAGTCATGACTCATAATGCCACCATGTGGCCACCTCCGGAACCGCAGCAGCTCAACCAGCAACGCCTGATCCCTGCTGGGTTGCCTGGCCTGGCTGTTCTCTCCTTCCTCCTTTGAACTCCTGTTTTCTCCTTCCTCCTTTGAACTCCATAGAATTGCTCTGTCCATTTCGGTTACCACTAGCCACATGTGACTATTTATATTTTAATGAATTAAAATGAAATGCAAATTAAAATTCATTTCTTCAGTCCCACTAGCCACATTTCAGGTGCTCAATAGTGCATATGACCAGTGGCTACCATTTTGGACAGTGCAGGTGTAGAATGCCACCATCATCACAGAAAGTTTGATGAACAGTGCTTCCTTTGTGTGCTCTTGGTGAGTGTGTTTTTCCATAGGGTACCTCGAGCACAGGTCACAGGGCCCCTCAGGGCTCTCCTCTACTCAAGGCCTGGCATAGGTACCCTTCAGGCTACAAGCGCAGGGGTGGGGGAGGATTTGTCTGGGAGGAACTCACAGCCTAGGTGGGGACCAGGAATGCTGCATGTGAGTCCCTGGCGGCGGAGATGGACAAGGATCTGCTGGGCACAGGCCTCTAAGGGGGCTTGAGCCTTGCAAGGCAGGTCCCTGTGCTCGGTTTAGTTTTGTATACAGCCCAGCAGCCCCAGGTCACCCTTGATGCCCTCCGAGGCTGATCCTGCCCTGCTTCTTTCAGGGGGTGCTGTCCGACCTCACCAAAGTGACCCGACTGCATGGAATCGACCCTGTCGTTCTGGTGCTGATGGTGGGCGTGGTGATGTTCACACTGGGGTTTGCTGGCTGCGTGGGGGCCCTGCGGGAAAACATCTGCCTGCTCAAATTTGTGAGTGGCCCCAGGAGGGGAGGGGACAGGTCGGGGGTGGGCTCTGCTGGGCAGGTTTATACTTTATCTGGAAGAACTGAGAACAGCTTTTGCAAACCTCCTTAAGCCCCAGCAGTGGGGCGTGGGGAGACAGCCCTTCGTACCCTACTGCCCCACCACCATGGTAAGATTTCAGGAAGTGATCAGCTAAGCTAACTTCTCATCACCAGAGAAAGAGAAGTGACCCCTCTAGTTTTCAGCTCCCAGGGAGAAGAGTCAACTGCTCACAGGCCAACTCCCCTGCCCCTCTCTTGCCTTTTATCTACCCTCCCAAGTCGTAAAGTAATTGTTTGTCTGCTGCTTACCTTTGCCCTTCCTGGCTGAGATCAGAAGATGTTGTCAGTAACATTAGGAAATCATTTCCCTGCTGCAGGGTATGTTGGATGTGCAGTGCAGAATCCTTAAGTTGCCTGCAGAACTGGGACTCACCCAGAGTTTGGTTTTATATTTAGATACACATTCATTTGGAAATGCATTCAGTTAAAATGAAATAGCACCTGAGAGGAAAAACACATAATTATGTTTTGCAACATATTATTTGTTGAATTTATTAGATCAAGCTTCCTCTTTCCTGGGCTTAACTTAAAAAGCAAAACATGTGTTTTTTCCCTTTTTTCTTTTTTTGACTTAAAAGTGTTTTGTTTTGTGTCTTGCTTCTATGTGAATGGAGATTGCATTTCAGAAGGCCTTGTGTGTGTGTGTGTGTGCGTGCGCACATGTGATACCCTGTCTTAGGCTGCCGTCTGGCCAATGAAGATGGCAGTGGGAAGTCTGCCTCAATGGAAGGGAGGGTGTGGGCCCTTGCAGAATGCCACCACTGCTGCGGTCAGGGGCAGTCATGCTTCTGGAGACAACTTTGTGCAGTTGACTGTCATATACTCCCATACTGAGTGGGCACAGATAACACTGATGATCCAGAATTGTGCAGGGCCCTGCCAGGAAATTCCCATGTCCTGTGTGAGTTATGTGACATGAGCCAACTGTGTGCCTGAGTGAGCCTCAGTTTTCTTCATAAGAAATGGTTGGCATATTGGCTTGGAACTTTCTCATACTTTCACTCATGTGTCTTTTACACTAGCAGTGCATTGGCATGGGTAGGGATGAGTCTCTCCATTTTAAAGATGAGGCAGAGTTGCCCAGAATCACCCAACTAGTTCTCTGAGTCTCTGGCAGAGAGGGTGTAGGTCTGGCTGGAAGGCTGGAGAGTGGGATGTGACTCCCACTCTCATTCTCGTCCTTAGTTCTGCGGCACCATCGTGCTCATCTTCTTCCTGGAGTTGGCCGTGGCTGTGCTGGCCTTCTTATTCCAGGACTGGGTGAGGGACCGGTTCCGGGAGTTCTTCGAGAGCAACATCAGAGCCTACCGGGACGACATTGACCTGCAGAACCTCATCGACTCCCTTCAGAAAGCCGTAAGTATAGCCTGTGGTAGCACCTTGCGACAGTGTGTGCCTTCCTGGCTTGAGTCTGTGTGTGTTGCTCAGGAGCCAGGCTAGTGGGAATACGGAGCACAGTGGCCCTGGAGGGGCTACCTCTGCCTCTGGTCAGTTAGCTTTGCCTCCTCATGGCTGCCCTGCTCATGTTCTTTGTGTGCCCTCCCCCCATTCGGATTGGACAGGCAAGTCCAGCTGTCCCCGTGGCCACCCTCCCTCAGGAGCCTAGTCCTTTCCTCCTTCTCTGGGGCCCAGACCTCTCTAGCTCTGGTTGCACATGTGTCCAAAGTTCCCTGGGCACTGAGGGTGCCGAAGGGCAGGGCTTCTCTACCAGAGGCACGTGACTCACTGTCTGAGGCTACGCCTGTCCCCTTCCTCCCCGGGACCTTTTATCCTTCCTGTTTGAGAGGGCAGAACTGCCTAGAGGAAACTGCCTCAGATGAAGAGGAATGTAACCTCCCTAGAACATGTCCCTGGGGGTTTGTCTAAGCAGTCCCAGGCCTGGCCTTTTCTCCAGCTGGCCTCTGTGACCCCTGCATGCAGCTGCACCTGGAGGCTTGGACTGCAGCTGGTCCCCCCCACCCCCCGCCCCGGGAGGAACCCACTCCTCCCATTCTGGCCTGTGCAGGGCTCTTGTTTGATCTGTGCCCTGCCAGAAAACCTAGCTTCCTCAGGTACTTTTATATGGAACACTTGAGTTCTGAGAAGGAAATTAGAAGGCATTAAAAATAACTATGATCTGCTCTTATTAACCAAGACTTGTTTACCCTTTTTTCATGTATCATGGGACATGGCAAAGCCCCTTTTATGAGACCAGAGATCCTTCCTAATTTGTTAACAGGTGACCTATGTTAGTCTATGAAGGTCACCAAATCCCAGACATTTTCTGATGTCCCTCACTGTGCCTTTTCTGTTCAACGCTGCCATTCTCACTTCATTTTCATGTCATCTTGGGCTCACTGGTGCGGAGCATGCCTGGTGGCTCCTCCCCCACTGGCCTGAAAGACATTGTAGTTTTCTCCAGTACCTTCCTTTCCTTTTTAAAATAGAACTCCCCAGAGGTCTTCATTAAATTATTGAAAACTCCTAATGGTGAAATATTAAGTAATCATTAGAGTGACTGGGATCACAGAGAGGTGAAGGTGGGGAAGATGGGATTTTACCACAAAAGTAAAAAAAACCCCAGAAGTCCTGTTGTATATTTGTTGTGATTACAGCCATAACTATTGTCAGCTCTAAGGACAAGTGCTCTTAGATTGGGGTGCCGTTAATGCCACAGTGCTACTTTCAGTATGTTTGGTTTTATACTTTTTTAGACAAATGAGGGTTCTTTTTGTAGCTACACCAGATAGTGGAGGTGGTGGGAAGGGGAGGGCAGAGCTTTGATTGTCTCATTCACCCAGATTGGGTAGACATTCAGCTGCTGTATTTGTAGAGAAGCAAGAAAGGTAGGTGGGACCATCTTGGAAATTTCTTGGGGAGGAAAACATGGCCCACAAAGTGTTCTCTCAGGGAGAGTGGAGGACCACACCAGCAGTGCAGAGGGGCCTCAAAGGACAGTGAGACACCTGCTGTGGGCTGGGTGTGGGAAGGGAGGAATTGCTTCAGGCTGAGGGAGGACTGGAGCTGAGCCTCTCTGCCCTGTGCCAAGGGCACCATGGAGCCAGCCCTTTGTGTTGGACCCAGGAGACATCATGGCCACAGTTTCCTTCATAAAGGGCTACTTGGCACATTACTCAGCATCTCTGTGCATATGGGGAGGTCAGTGGGGTGGACCTTGAGTTCTCTGTGTTACAGATAGAGGCACACTGACCCCTGCGTCCCTAAGACTGACAACCCTGTACTGGGCAGCCACAGCCCTGGCTCACGAACCCTGATGGCTCTTGGCTTTGTGATTGTAGAACCAGTGCTGCGGGGCTTATGGCCCTGAAGACTGGGACCTCAATGTCTACTTCAACTGCAGCGGTGCCAGCTACAGCCGTGAGAAGTGTGGGGTGCCCTTCTCCTGCTGCGTGCCAGACCCTGCGGTGAGTTGGCCTGTGCCTGGCAGAGAGCACCTGGTTTCCCTGGAGCGGAGCAGTTCCTGACTCTGAGTGCTCAGGGCTGCTTCTCTTCTGCATGGAATGAGTTCTCTGCTCACCCTCCCGGCACTGCCCAGGGTTCCGCCAGCTCTGAAATCCTCCACGGATAAATCCTGGGAAGATTTCTGCATGGCTCACCTTGGCTCTAGCGCTCAGGGCGGAGCAGGAGAAAACCTGTATATCCCTCCCTGGAGGGCTCTTACTTGGGTACCTGGACATGATGTTATGAATTTACCCAGCTGTGGTCTGCCCTCTTCATTTTCCTTTCTTGAGAGACCATGCTCAGTTCTTAGAAGCCTATAGGGGCAGTGAGGGTGCATACCTCCTGGGGTTCGTAGAGAATTCTGTTCTGTTCTGTTCTCTCTTCTTCACCTGTTTTCATTCCCAGTCCACAGCCCAGGTCCTTAGGTTTCAGAAGCCTGTGAAAGAGCACTGAATGTCTGCCCGAACTGAGCCCGAGCAGAACTGAGCCCTTCATAGAACGTGGTACAGTTATTACACAGGCCTGGTGCTGGGCTGCAGGGCTCTGACCATCCAGGGTCTCATCTCTGTGGTATGGGTGAGTCCCCAGCTCAGGAGAGGCTCGGCTGAACTTGCACAGCTGGTGTCTGAGGTCTGCACTGTGACTGTGAAATCCTGAGCCATGTAACTTTTACCTCCCAGCACAGGGATTGGCCAACTATGACACCTGGGCAGACCTGGCCTGCTGCCTGTTTTCTGTGTGATCTTCAAGCCAAAAATGGTTTTAGACATTTATAAATAGTTGAAAATAAAGAATAATATTTTGTGACATGTGAAAATCATGCGATATTCAAATTTCAGTGCCTATAATGCAAATTTTATTGAAATATACCCATGCCTATTCGATTTTATGTTGACACTGGCTGCTGTCAGCTGCAACACAGACGAGTCAGAAATACTTAATATCTAGCCTTTCACACAGAAAGTTTGCGCATCCATCCTAGAATGAAAGGTTAATTGGCAGCATAATTGAAGGACATGAGCTATAATTGAATTTGTACAGGTGTTTGCTGGCCCATTTGGTTGTGACTTTTTTAAAGCTTTTACCACCAGCTTTGCAAAGGAACAAAAATGACTAATTTTTCCTGCTTTTCTTACAGCAAAAAGTTGTGAACACGCAGTGTGGATATGATGTCAGGACTCAGGTAAGAGCCCCAGTGCATATAACTCTGAGATCTTCTGGTTTATTCCGTGTGGCCTAGGTTCCTCATTTAGCACGAGTGAAAACTGGAGTGGGAGAACTAGTGGAGATGAAGCTCACAGGTGCTTCCTGAGCTGGGAGCGAAGTGACCAGCAGCGTGCTCCTTGCCTGAGCTGGTGGCAGGACTCATGAGAGGAGTGATGAGTGTGATTTCAAGCCCTGTGAGCTACAGTCATAGAACCTCACAGTTGCTATGTTAGTGGAAAGAGATCAGATAACAGTTTTGGGGAACAAAGACTACATTTTTAAGAGATTGCTTGGTGTCTATTATTTAGGGGTCCAGGATGAAGCCGAAGGAGCTTATGATTTGGTCCATCTGCCATATGGAGGCAGTGGTGACAACATGGAGGAAGATGGGTCTCAGTGCAGGAGTGGGTCAGTCTTCTAGGGCTTTTTTTAGGCCACAGGGAGTGTGCACTTGGACGTGAAGTGAGTCCCCACTCCAACCTTGCGCTGGTGGCCTCTGGTGATATGAATGACTGTTCTGAAGGAAAGGGATCTATAGACACTCCTGTTGGCCATGGACACTAGGGATGTGCACCTGGTTTGGGAAACCTCAAGTCCTTCTGCATTGACCTCCATTCCACAGGTAGGCAGTGGGCCTATCTCAACAGCAGCTTCTCCAGTTATGAATTTGATTGCCACTTATATTAGATGCTAGGGCTGCCATAACAAGGGTTCCACAGACTATGTACCTTAAACAGCAGGAATTAATTTTCTCAGTATCTTGGAGGTTAGAAGTCCAAGAGGAAGGTGTCTGCAGGTTTGGTTTCTTCTGAGGCTCTTCTTATCAAGACACCAGTTGTATTGGATTAGGACCCACCCCAGTGACTTCAGTTTAATCTGTTCACCTCTTTAAACACCCTATCTCCAAATAGAGTCTCATTCTGAGGTATTGAGAATTAGGAGTTTTATATGTGAGTTTTAGGGGAACACAATTCAGCCACTAACACCACTAAAGTGAATTAATGTTCCAATAGTGTTTCCACAGTAGAGGCAGATGGGTAAGGGGCAGAACTGCTGTGTATAGGGTAGGTGAGGGTGGGGTCTATGTGGTCGGTTGAGATCCCCAAGTGCTCACTGAGCCTCTGCTAGGGGCTGGGTCCAGCACAGTCAGAATCTGGGACAACCTTGGCTTCATTATGGAATCCAGGGCTTGTGACCATCCCTGCTGGCTCTGGCTTCTGGAGCCAAGCTTACTTGGACTGCGGGACACACTCTGAAAAACCACTGCCCCTTCTTTCTCCAGCCAAATCTTCTGACATGGAAGATGCTGAGCCCCCCAGTTTCTCTCTCTTTAGACACAGCTTCCTTCTCCAGGCATTCAAGCCCCCTCTTCTTTCTCCAGATGTGGACTGTGGAGGTGCTGTTGCACAAGTTGATCTTTAAATCTGTGGAGGCCCAAACAGAAATGGGTTAAAGGTCATAGCCTTCCTTAGGCAGGCTATAGGCAGGCTACTGATACAGACTGCCCTGAGTAGAGGCAGAGACCGAGGCAAGTCAAAGTCCCTCCTAGACAGTTCTGTCTGTCCTTGGCACCCACCCCCCTGCTCCCTGAAGGAGCCTGCTGCAGGGCGGGGACCTCTGCAGGTTATGGGCTCAAGCTACTGTGGTGTGTTCCTGCAGCTGAAGAGCAAGTGGGACGAGTTCATCTTCACGAAAGGCTGTATCCAGGCGCTGGAGGGCTGGCTCCCACGGAATATTTACATCGTGGCTGGCATCTTCATCGCCATCTCACTGCTGCAGGTCTGTTCCGACTGCCACTGTGGTTTCCTTTCCCCTTGCGGGCTGAACCTGTTCATTTGACCCAGATTTCATATGTGGGAAGGCAGTGGTGGCCAAGTGGGCAGTGAGACTTGTAGGCTGGTGTGTAGTGTAGTAAGACGTGTAGTGAGGTGTGTAGGCTGGTGAGTGTCCACTAGGAAAGGACCTGGTAGGAGAAAGTCAAAGACCCAGGGAGTCAGAGAAGTCTGGAGTTTTTCCAGTGTGCTCAGGGCTCATGGGGAAAAGCTGGCAGCCCTTAGCAGTGTCTGGGACAGCTGCTGCTGCTGCTGCTGCTGCTGCTGCTGCTGCTGCTGTGTGGCAAACACACCACCATTTAAGGTCAAAATGTTTGGCTCTGACCTTGCCTTTAAGAGGGTGACTGCAGTGGACGTAGGGCCTCCAGCCTGCCATCCACATCTTCCTTCCTCCCTAACTCAGCAAATGTCTGTTGAGTGATCTCAAAGGAGGGCTAGGAGATACAAGCATCTAGAAAAGGAAAGAAAAAAATTTGTTTGCAGAGCGGGCAAAGGAATCAGACTTCAGAAGGACTGACTCATCACATACAAATCACAAAAATTTAAAGGGAAGAAAAGTAGCAAAATGCCCAAGATGACCAAGTTCACATTAGCTGTCTCTGGTAGAAAGAATTAGTCTTCCTACATGATAAATCTGGTTGCCAAGGTCAGGATGTAGCCTCAGGTACTAGCACAGTCAGAAGCAGGGACAACCTTAGTTTTATTATGGAGTCCAGGTTTACAGGTAACATTCAGGATTTATTTTTTTGGGAATCAGAACCGGTCAGAGTGACCCTGTTATCTTTAGTTTAATTCCGGGCTCAAGGTATGTCCCAGAATTAATTCCAGACAAGGTATGTCAAGGTATGGGACAAGGTATGCCCCAGCCCGTGATGTGTGACATGCCTAGTAGTGTTGGAGGCTGGCAGTTTCCTTTGGCTTCTCTGGTGCCCACTCTTTGCCCCTTCAGGGCTCTAGGGATAAGCAATTCAGACCCTGGGACTCACTTTTTATGGTGGGCTGGTCTTGTGTTGCCTCATGCCCAGTGTTACTCTCTCAGCACCCTCAGTCTCTGTGGGGTGGGAGTGCGTTGCAGGGCACCCTGCATGGCCTTGCCCTCTGAGCCTGCCCCCTCCCTTTGTGTTCCAATGCTGACGGCCAGTGCCTCTGCTGGCCTGGTTTCAGATATTTGGCATCTTCCTGGCAAAGACCCTGATCTCAGACATTGAGGCAGTGAAAGATGGCCATCACTTCTGAGGAGCCGAGGTGAGCAAGCAGAGCTGAGCCACACTGTGGAGGCCAGAGCCCTCCACTGTCGTCAACGTTAACGTCCAGAGGGAGAGAAGCGGATGCCCCCTCACCAGAGCCAGCGCCTTGTCTTCAGCATCAGTGTGACATGACCTCTTTGATCCTGCTGAAGACCGAGAGGCCTCTCCTTAACTGAAGGAACTTGTGACTAAGATCCCTGCTGGGGTCTACCCAGAGACAGAATGTCATTAGGTGGGGGTGGTAACTGAGGGACAGCTGGCTCCTGTGGCTGCAAGGACAGTTTGACTCAGTCCCCCAGGAGCCCAAGTGTGTCTGCAGGGCTCACTGGCCTCCTCACCACTTGAGACATTAGTGCTGACCTAGGAGCAGCCATGTCTTTTGTGAGCGGGACATGGGTAAGGGACCAGCAGGCATGGACAAGACTTCTCCCAGCAGCCTTGGGGTGCTGCCTGTAATTGGGTAGGGGAAGGGAGCAAATGGACCTCAGAGGCTGAGGGGGGGATCTGTAGTGTCTGCACAAGTTGGGTCTTTGCAGGATCCTCAGCCACGTCCAAGTGAAATGAGCCTGAGCCAGTGCATGGACAGGGGTGCAGGGTGCCTGGCCTGCTGCCTTCCAGCTGAGAACTGCCTCCAGCCTCCATAGCATTATGCCCTGAAGGCATGAGGGGAATCGTGGGCATGGTTCTTCTCTGAGAGTGGGCTCTCCTTTTCTTATAGTGTGTAAATAGTTTATTTATAGGGGTAAGAATGTTCTCACACCATCTCTTCATTTCCTCTGGCATTCTCCTCTAAGCAGCCTTATATTGTGTCAGGGATCGAAGCCATCCCTTTTAGTTCCTTAGAGTATCTCCAGAACCAACCCCATCAACAAGTATCTCCAGGACCAACCCCATCAACTTTCCTTCCCATCCCTAACAACCCAGGTTCACATATGTACGCCCCCTCCCTCGGCACACCCCCAGTGCACACACTGCCCTCCGAACTTGGCCTCACTGTCTTCTGGTCTTGGTGCTACTGAAACGGTCACCTGGAACTTGAAAACTGACTCCTCCTCCACTGCAAGGCCAAGGAGCCCAGCCAGAGACAGTCAGCCTGAAACCTTTGTCCATGACTCCTCTCGAGGCCACATGCTAAGGGCCAGCTGGCCAGCCTGGCATTGCCTCTCCCTGGAGAGAGAAGCTCTGTGGCCAGTCCCCTGTGCCAAGCCACGGACCCAGGCCTGCAGCTGTGGAGAAGCTTGGGACATCTTTTTGCTAACTTTTGAGGTGACTCACTCCTCCCTGACCGGGATATCTGTGATCACCATGTCTACCCGTCCTGTCAGGGCTATTCTGGGCTTGCTCTTGGAAATGAAGTCTGTCTTATATACTGAGCCCCCCAGGGATAGCTGAGCATCTGTGCATCTTGGGCTGGGCTACTTTCTAATGCTTTTCTGGATCTTGTACACGTTCTGTCCTCATTGTTCAGGGATTGAGTGCTACCTTCACTGACTTGCTGATGTGTACATGCTAGTGTGGTGTATACCGGTGAGTGTTTGATTATATTGTTATATTTTTTCCTTTTTTTTTTTTAACAATTTTTTCTATAGACTAGGTGAAGAAGAATGGTGGTGTTTTTAGGAAGTATGATGATTTTCTTTGACTGCCAAGCTCTTTTATGGAATATATCTTTATAATAATGCTGTCGTTTTGGTGTTTTTTATTTTGGGTCACATCAAGATGGCATTAAGCATCTCAGCGGTAAACTTGGAACCAGTGGGATAGGGTATGATAAAACATGACAGGAGGTCAGAGGGTAAAGACCATCCATCGTTGGCACAATCTGAAATACATTTTATCATGTGACTTGTTTTAGATCCTGTGAGCCACTTTCAATTATCCTTTGTATGGAGGTTACAGCTAGCACAAGCTGGCTTGTGTCCTAGCACTGCCGAGCTAGAAGCACAAGGCAGAACTTTGACTTTGTAGGCCTAGCGGAAATGTTAGTTTAGGTCATCTCTGTCCAGCCCCGGGCAATATCGAAAAGGCAAAATAGCTTGGGAACACTGAGTTGGAACTGGTCCCGTTGCACAAGCTGTGTGTGTCGGACCTACTGGCCTATCTGTGGTGGGGGTTAGTGGCCTGCCCACCTCACCAGGTTCCTCTGACCCAACCTGCCCAGGAGGAAGTTGATGACCCCAGGCCCTCCCTGCCAATGTGTGGGCACCAGCAGCTCCTGGACGGTTCCTGCTTCCCATTTATCCAGGCAGACCTGGTGGATGGACCCCTTGCAAGTCTTTTCACAGGTCACAGCCTAGTTCACAGGGGATGTCTAGAGTTGGGTTTGTTTCCCAGTTAGTTTATACAACTTTTGGGCCATTTTTGGTCATCACATCTGGCTCTGAGTAGTTGGATGAGAATAGAAAAGAAGCCTAGGATTAACAGTGCATACATGGGGGTCTCCAACAAACATGGGCTCTGTCTGCACTCCCCACCCGGCCTTCCCTGAATCCCCACCCGCCCCTTGTCCTCTCAGACTGGGATGGAGGACCTCTGCACTTCCTCTCTGCTGTTCACCCTGTTACCAAGCTTGGCGACGTACCGGCTCCTGCAGCGCCTGACACTCTAGGCCACCCCATCCTTAGAATCTGCCACTTCTGTGACCCAGGCTTGCCACTTCTCCCATCCATCCTTGTCAACACCTGCCATAGTCCGGCTCACCAGTCTCCAGGAGCTCCCACTGCCGCAAGGCTGGGCTGGACACTGGCAGGAAAACCATCTGCGCAGGTGCAGAAGAAGCCTGTGCAGTTTCCCTACATGAATAATGATAAAAATTAATGGATAAAGAACATTTCTGAAGCACAGAAAGAGCTCAGAGTACCTAGTGGTAAATAAACTTTTTTAGTTGACAGAACAGCTCTGAGGAAGCCATCTGTGTGCCCCAAACCTGAGACTTGGAGAAAGGTAAGTTGCTGCCAAGGATTTGGAAGCCTTGCCCCAGATCCTGTACCTGCAAATAAAATGGGAGGTTTAGTGGCTGCCAGCCCTGAATTCTGAAGCTCTGATTGGCTCCTGCTGAGCAGAACCACAGCAAGGGCAAGACGGGAGGTTTCCTGAAGATTGTCCTGTTAATTGGGCTCTGGCAGGCGACTGACACTTAAAGAAAGCCAGAGAGTGCTGATCTTTACCTCTATACCTAGATTTGGGGGCTGGGTTTTGTTTTGGGGGCCTGTGGGGAAGAGCATGATGTTGCCCCAAAGTAGCTCAGCCCCACCCTGCACTGGGGGCCTTGGCTCTGGGCAGCACGCTCCCTGCTCAGCAAAGCAAAAGGATTTTCTCTATGGGGTGGTGAGAACTAAGACACAGCCTTTTCTCTGGAGGGTAACGCACTGTACAGCAGCTACCACTGTGACCTTAGGGACCCCCAGGGGAGAGGCCCCCAGAGCGGCTAGATGGAAGGCCAGCAGAGGACAGGGCCTCCAGCCCAGCACCAGCAGCCACCTGATGTGTTCTTGCCAGAAGCTTCAGCATGGACTTCAGAGGGTCAGGGAAAGGAGAGGGTCTGTTGGAGTTCCAGGACCCAATGACTGTCCTGGAAAGGGTTGGCCCAGGGGTCAGCCGCTCGGCACTGCCACCCAGTGGTCCAGTGCCCTTAGCTGTACCAGGTAAGTGGGAAGGCTGTGTGACCTTCACCAGTAGACCTTTTCAGCTCTAGGGTCATATTTGGGGGTCTGTCCACAGGCCTCAAGGTTTTTAGGTCATCTGCCCCTAAACTGCTAACCTGTCCCCAGTGATGGAGCTTGGTAGGGGTGCTTCTCCTGCGTCTGTCATTCAAGAGGATGCTGCCTGGCTTTCCAGGGCAGACGGGACCTCTTGCAGCACTGTTTTCAGTCATTTGGGCGCACTCTCCAAAAATCCAGAGACCTGTACACCTTTAGGGCCTTTTTAGCTCCTTATAAAGTCGGCATGACCTGGCTTTTCTCCCTCGAAGACTGCAATAAAGGTATGTTCATTCTGAAGATGCTTTGGGGGTCTCCAGCGTGCCTCAGAAAACCCTAAAGTGGGCACTGTAGATCAGGGACTGCGGTATAACTTCAGGAGGAAGAAAAAGTGAAGAATACCTTTAAGTAGATCCTCTTTTGGTGAACTTAGCAGTTTGAGAGATCCCAGCTTTAGAGAAGGAGGAAGTAAGTATTCCTGACAAAGGCCTGAGATAATTATTTCTTCACTCTGTTTTCTTCCTGTGCTCTGCATCTCATATTTCAGCAGGGGCTTCAAAAGCATGGTTTAATAAATACCAAAATAAATTAACACCTTGGACTGTAATTTTATCACCTCAAAAGATTTTTAAAGCAGTATTTTTTTTTTTTAATTTGTAAGTAAAAGCAATTTAAGCATAGGAGAGTATAAAGTATGTCTTCTGTTCCCCAGAGGCAACCACCATTCAATTCCTTTCCAGAAAATATCCATGCACATTCAAATGTCTTTCACATAAAGGAGAATCATATTTTACAAGTATTCTGCAATTAATTTTACTTAATATATCTCAGAACTATTTCTCCATGGGTGCATCCCCATCCGTGGCATATTTCCATAGTTATGTTGTCCTTTGCAGGAGTGCCATGAGTGAATGAGCCTTGCTCTTTGCAGGGAAGTGTGTGTACAGTCCCAGGTAACAGAAACCCAGTTCAAACCGGTCTAAACAATGAGGGGAGGTTTTTGGCTCCTGAAACTGGAAAGTCCAGCGGTGGGGTGAGTTTCAGGGTTGGTTTGATCTGAGTGGCTCAGTGACGCCAGCAGGATCTGGTTTCCTTTCTGCTCTGCCTTCCACTGTGTCTTCATCGCCCCAGGAGGAGGGAGGGGAGGCCCTCCAGGGTCAACCTCGAGCCTCACTGATGGGGACATCATGAAGGCAAAGCCATCAAGGGCAGGACCTCGATGCTTGTCCATTGCACTGGGCCCGTGTGGCAGGGAAACAGGCCCTGGTGAAAGGGATGAACACTGGGGAAGCTGCCAACAACCTGTCACACTTCTGTGGATGGATGTTTTAGCTGGTTTTGCTCTTACAAGTGCTTATAAAAACCAAATGGTATTTTATTATTGGGATTACTTCTGAGAAGGGCTTGTAAGAAGAACATGTGTTTAAAGGAGTTCTCTAGGATGGTGGGCTGATATTGTAATGAGCGGATACTCAGGGCTGGGCCGCAGCTGGTGTGTGGCGAGGAGGCCCCGAACATCTGTGGGCCGGTTCTGGGCGTAAGGGGTGGTTGGGAGAGGATGAATTCTCTCAGCACAGGTTCCTCCAGGAGGCTGAGCCAGATGGGCAGGGGGAGCCAGAGCTTTCTGCTTTTGCCTTGGGAGAGGGCTGGTCACATGGGAATAGTGATTTGGGGTGGCATCCTGCTTAGGTAAGGACACAGACTCAAGATTCAGTGCTGCCCTGAGGTTGCACAGGGAGTGAGCTGCAGAGCCTGGACAGACACAAGCCTGGCACCTGCCAGCCGGGCTGTAGCTCTAGGATGTGGCCCTTGTGATGCTGGGAGAAGCCTCATCTCATTGAATGCCCTAGTGCCCTGTGATGGGACTCGGGGTCCAGATAGCTCACTGCCTACCCATGATGGCTGGGCTGCTGCTGCTCCTGGAGAAGGGTGCCCTCTCCGGCGGGCTCAGTCTGTCTGCATGGCCACTTCTCCCGAGAGCCAGGCACACATCCCCTGTCATGTGGACTGGGAACAAGTGGGGAAGGGAGTGGGGTGGTCACAGATCTGTGAGGGTGCCTCCCTGGTGGACACAGGGATGGGACTGTGGTGAGATCCTCCATTTCCTCTGGTGCCAGGCAGATTCCTTTGAGTTAGGACTTGCACTGGGATGGAAAGAGTGCTGAGCCTGAGTTTGAACTTGGGCTCAAAAACAAAACACCCCAGATGCCTCAGTGCCTCAGTTTCTTCCTTGGAAAAGTAGAGTTAATTATCTTTATTTCATGGGTTTCAGGAGTAAGTGGAAGAGCTGGTAAATTTGAAAGCTGGTGTAGACTCCTTAGTCACCTTATTGAACAAATCCTGTGTCCTTCAGCAAGTTATTTAACCTCTTTGAGCCATTTTCATGAAATGGGGATAATAATACCCCCATATGGAGTTGTTTCAAGGATTAAATGAGATGAGGTGGGTAAAGCGTTTTATCATAGGACCATATTACTTAGTGTATGTCCCTAACATTATTGCTAATGTAATTATTGAAGAGGTTTTATCAGTACCTACCGCTTCCCAGAGGGCTAAGCCATCTGGGTTACATGTGGCACAGCTCAAGCTGAAATAAATAACCCATTTCCCTGGGTTTTGTCTTTTCTTTTTTCTTTTCTTTTCTCTCTTTTTTTAAGGAATAAGGCTTTAAGGTCTGTGGGGAGCCTCCACAGGCATTTGGAGGTCAAGACCTGTTTGCTGTGTCCTAAGAGTAGGGAGGCAGGAGGAGGGGTTGCTTTTTGCCTGGAGTGTGGATCCTGCAGGAGACCAACACAGCCCTAGAAATTACCCGTAAAGCCCCCAGAAGAAGCAAAGTTGCCTTCACCTGACAAGGGGCCCAGGGCTGTCTACAGAGGCTGGCCCAAGGGGGCCAGCAGAGGGGCCACAGCCTGCCTTTGAGAGGCCCAGGGGGGTGGTCTGTGGAGAAAGGGGGTTAGGTTAGAGAGTCGTTTGGAATGAGAAAGAGAAAAGGGCCTGGAAGCAGACATTGCACATCTTCTGAAAATGGCAGGACATCATGTTTGGAATAGGGGGTGGGTTGTGTGTGTATGTGTGAGAGAGAGACAAAATGCATGGGCCCAGCACAGGGCTTGCCCACACCACCCTCCACATTCCAGGAAAAAATCTTTTATGTCTGAAAACATGCTGGAAGTCCCCCAAGGTCAGGAAGTCAGCCAGGTAAACAGTGTCTCCATCCAGGTTCTGTTCTAAGGCAGTATGAGCCCAGTGATCTCACCTTGGTGGCAACACCCAGCCCACACGTCCTCTCTCCCTGTGGAAATAGCCCAGGGTTGCTGGCCCTGTGTTTGTAGATGATTCTTTGGGCACAAGCAGTTTTTCATCTGCAGTGGTGGTAGGATGGGAGCGTTGTGTTTTCTTTTGTTTTACATCTGTTTTTCTTTTCTGCTTTTAAAATCTGCACAGCTGTGGTCCAATATGAAAAGAAATGGAGTGGCCTAGGGGAGGGACTAAGCACCCTGCCCTGGAGGTTTGCAAACCCCCTCCTGTTGGGGGTTTTAGGAGTAGGGGTGGGAGGGCAGGGACCATGGCAAGTCTTTCCTTCCCTGAGAGGCAGTAGTCCTTTCTGTGCCCTGTTGGGGATATTTTCCAAAAAGTGTGTGTGTGTGTGTGTGTGTGTGTGTGTGTGTGTATTTGTATCATATAGTATTATATATGCATACATGAAATATTTTATTTAACTCATTAATTAAATGAGGGAGCTGGTAAGGTTAACAACAAGTTTAAAGGAGAAATCACAATGAATCTATGTGGAATAAAGGAAAAGACTGCTTTTTTTCCCCCAGGATGGGTAGAGGTCAAATGAGCCTCAGTTGGAAGTTCTAAAGGCGTGCCCATAGACAAGAAGTGTTTTTCATGAACTCTTCAACTTAGATGGTTGTTAAAGAGCTCAAAGACTGAAAGTCTAAAATCAGTGTCAGATAAGTGGAAGGGTGTGCTGTAAGCAATGCATTGTTTTCCACCAGACACACTTAGAATCTTTTGCTTATCCAAATTTCCTTTCATTCCTTGTCCAACTGGCAGAACACACTTTTTAAAATAGGGCCTAGGCAATGAATCCAGAGGAGCCAATCTCTTATTGCAAAGTGGAGTCTTGGAGGTGGATATCTGCCAGCTGCCCTATGTAAGGGGCAGCCACTGGGGGAGGCGTCCTGGAGGCACTGGCTGCCCTCTCACTAATGAATGGATTGGTGACACAGGCTGTCTGTTGCCCAGAGAGCTTGGGTGTCAGCAAAGCTGCTTTAGACTGTATCCCTGTTCACTCATATAGACACCTCAGTCACTGAATCCAAAATCAAATTTGTCTTCTCTTTCCCAACCCCAAATGTCACCCATACCTCAACATGCTTCTCCTGTCTTCCTCAGCTCAGCTGAGGGCATCACCATCCACCCTGTGGCCAAACCCAGGAATGTGGGCTCTGAGGACACTATCAACTCCATAGTCAACAGATCATCAGGTCATCTATTCTAAAAGTTAAACCTCTCATCTACCTAAGAGATCTTTTAAAAAATGTTTTAAAAAATTTATTTCTTAGAGAGAGGGAAAGGGAGGCAGAAAGAGAGGGAGTGAAAGACAAATGTGCAAGAGAAACATCGACTGGTTGCCTCTTGCACACCCCCAACTGGGGACCTCGCTCGCAACCTAGGCATGTGCCCTGATCTGGAATTGAATCAGTGACCTTTTAGTTCACAGACCATTGCTCAACCCATTGAGTCACACCAGCCAGGGTGAGATCTATTTTTTTTTTAAATTGTATTTTATTGTTTGTGCTATTACAGTTGTCTCAAATTTCACCCCTTTGTCCTCCTTTGCCCAGGCCCCACCCCCCGCCCCCCATACCTCCTTCAGGCAATCCCCTCATCATTGTCCATGGCCATGGGTCCTGCATATATATGCTTTGGCTACCCTATTCTCTATGCTGTACTTTATATCCCCATGGCTATTCGGTAACTACCTATTTGTACTTCTTAATCTCTTCACCTTTTTCACTCATCCCCCCCCACCCCCCTCCCATCTGGTAACCATCAAAACCATCTTTGTATCTGTGATTCTGTTTCTGTTCTGCTTGTTTGTTTATTTTGGGTTTTAGATCCAACTGTTGATAAATATGTATTGCCATTTTATTCATATTTTTTAATCTTCTTTTTCTGCTTAAAGGAGACACTTTAACATTCCATATAATAATGGTTTGGTGATGATAAACTCCTTTAGTTTTTTTCTTTTCTGGGAAGCTCGTTATCTGCCCTTCATTTCTAAATGATACCTTTGCTGGGTAGAGCAATCTTGGTTGTAGGTCCTTGCTCTTTATCCCTTTGAATATTTCTTGCCAATATCTCCTAGCCTGCAAAGTATCTTTTGAGAAATCACCTGACGGTCTTATGGGGGGTTGTCATTTGTATATAACTAACTGCTTTTAAGATTGTCTATCTTTGTATTTAACCTTTAGCATTTTAATTATGAAGTGTCTTGGAGAGGGCCTCTTCGGGTTCATCTTGTTAGGGACTCTCTGTGCTTCCTGTACCTGTATATCTATTTCCTTCATCCAGTTATGGAAGTTTTTTTCCATTTTTCTTTCAGATAGGTTTCCAATTTCTTGCTTTTCCTCTTTTCCTTCTGACATCCCTATGATGTAAATGTTGGTGGGCTTGAAGTTGCTCCAGAGGCTCCTTACACTATCCTTATTTTATTTTTATTCTTTTTTATTCTTGCTATTCTGATTTTTTTTTTTTTTTTTGGTTCCTTATGTTCTAGGTCTCTGATTTGATTCTTACTTCATCCACTGTACTGTTGATTCCCTATAAAGTGTTCTTTATTGCAATTAGTGTAGCCTTCATTTCTGGCTGGATCTTTTTTAAGGCTGTTGAGGTCCTCACTAAGTTCATTGAGCATCCTTTTAGTCAGTGTTTTGAACTCTGCATCTGATAGATTGCTTATCTCCATTTTTTAAAATTTGTTCTTTTTCTGGAGTTTTGATCTGTTCTTTCATTTGGGCCATATTTCTTTGTCTCCTCATTTTGTCAGCCTCCCTCTGTTTGCTTTTATGTATTAGGTAGAGCTACTATGTCTCCTATGCTTGATAGAGTGGCTTAATGTAGTAAGTGTCCTGGAGGGTCCAATGGCACAGCCTCCCTTATTACCCAAGCAGGGTATTCAAGCTCTGCCCATCATACTCTCTCTTGTAATTGAGCCTTGATTGCTGTTGACATGTCCAAGGTCAGCCACTGCCTGTGTTCTGTCTGGGGTCATACAGCATTAACTACAAAGTGATCTACTGATGGCTGCTACTTGTGCTGGGCTTGGAGGTCCCCAGGAGGGGCCAAGCTGTGAACCAAGGCCAGCTGCTTCTAGTGCCAGGCCTGGGGCAACTTAGTGAGATATATGGGGCTTGCTGAAGCCAGATGCAGCTTGCTTGAGAGAATTTAGGAAAATCTGAAGCATGAGTCAAGACAAGCCATTCATATGGAAAATCCCCTGGAAACATCTTGGGTGGACATGAAATTTGGGTTGGACAGGGCTTCAGGGAATCACAAGCTTGGGCCAAACAGTGTGAGCCATGTTAATGGGGTCTCAGGTATGGCACCCACCTTCCAGCTCTATGGCTCTGTGGGGGAAGACTCAGAAAAGGAAAAACAGGCTCTGCTTTTACTTCTATCTAGGAGAAAGCTGCCCCACAGCTCTCTCCCTAATGCCAGACAGTTCAGTTCCTCTCCCAGTGCCCCCGATGCCTTTCAGTCTGCAGCCCCTGTGCTGGAGCTCAGAGAGAGTGAGTCTGAGTAAGTCTGTGCACAGGCCCTTTAAGAGGAACTGCCTGGGATTCCAGCAGTTTTTGTCTTCCACAGCCTCAATCCCACTGGTTTGTACAGCCAGAAATTATGGTGACTTCTCTTCCTTGCATTGGAATCTGGGCTGTGGTGCTTGGTGTGGGGCTGGGACCTCTCATTCTTGATATATCCCAATTTTTATCTGCAACTCATGGGTGTCAGACCAGCCCATTCCACATCTCCATCTATCCTAACAGTCTCACTGTGGTTTCTTTTTTAATTCTGTAGTTTGAGGACTCCAGCTTGATTTCTGATGGTTCTGAAGGATGGTTGGTCTGTAGTTTAGTTGTAATGTTTGTGTTTGTGCAAGGAAGCGAGCCATGTTTATCTACGCTGCCATCTCGACCAGAAGTCCCTAACCAAGAGATCATAACATCTCCCTGGAACGACTGTTATGACAGACTTTGGTGCCATTCTCGCTTTTCCTTCTGAACAATTTCTGGAACTCCTGTTGTTTGTAATGTGTGCACTCAAACCTCTTCTCAAGCATGATTGCATTTTGGAGTAAAATTACCTCCCTTCTGTGGATCTCTAAGTGATTCAGGGAAGCTGCAGGAGTGAGGGGATTTGGGTAGTAAACCCATGTAAAAGAGAACCCGTAATAGAATTTCTAAGAAACTGGAGTGTGGGAGTCACCAGCCCCTGGATGATGAACTCTCCCCTCCTTCCTCCTTGCAACACAGTCCCTATTCATGGCACAGGTCTTTCTTTTTTTCACCCCATGCCCTTCCTCCCTCCCTAAGGCTGTATCAGAATAGATGTCAGCCCTGGAGCCTTGGAGGCAGCATTATGGGTGAGTGTCCACTGTGGTTCTCATGGGTGAGGCTGGAACAGGGATGTCTAGGACCAGAGTTCTTTTGTTTAAGCCTAAGTAGCTCTTACAGAAGTGCAACAGTCCAACATTCTTGCTAAAATCTCCTATGGGCCCAGCACTGCTGGGCCGGTAGTGTATGTATGGGACCGAGGTAACAGGAGAGAAGTAGCTCTACTTTCTCCACTTTACATGAGTAGACACTGCCCTTGCCCAGTGTCAGAACAGAACTTGCCTTACCAGGACAGCTGCTGAGTGGCAGAGCTGGGTTTATAGCCCATGCTTTCTACTTCAAGGAATGTTCACCCTTCTTCTGATAACACTAACTCGCAGGACCCCATGAACAAGAAAGTAGGCAGGTGCAGGGCACACAATGATGTAGCACAGTGTGAAGGCAGCACAGTGCAAATGGAAGAGCCAGGAATTGGTACATTTCCTCTGTGAAATGGAGATAGTAATTCCAACACTGCAGCTTAGGCAAGAATGCAGTGGTTTTCAAAGTGTGGTCCCTAAACCAGCAGCCTGGGAACTTGTTAAACATGCAGATTCTGTGGTTTCATTCCAGGTCTGTGGAATCAGAAACTCCGGGATGGAACCCAGCATTCTGTGTTATCCAGCCCTAGGAGATTCTAACACATGCTCAAGTGTGAAGACCATTGTCTAAGGATAGAGTCAGAGTAGACTCTACCCACTAAATCAGTGTGCCATCCGCCCCGCCATTGCTCTACCGTAGCAATACCCACTAAATGGGTGGCTTTGAAAAATAAATATTTGTTTCTTACTCATGTCACAGTTGCTGGTGGGCTGCAAGGGGGGCTGAGGAGGGAATGCTAGGACCCAGCCTCCTTCCATCTTGTGGCTACAACCTCCTATAGGTTTCTGGAATTGACTCTAGTCCGCTGGTGGTTGAGTAAGAGGGTGAGGCCTGGGTGGCCTGCATACCACTTGTGTTCACATTCCATTGGCCAGGAATCTGAAGCCACACTGGACTATAAGGGGCTGGCAAGGGTCTAGCTGTGTGCCTAGGAAGAAGAGGAGAGGTCAGGTATAGGAGGACCCCAGTGGTCTGTGCCCCAAGTACCACAGCCTAGGGAAGTGAAGACTAGAACTAGATTTCCTGACTTCTGGAATCTCCCTTTGCAGCAAAACCGAGGGCCCAGTCTGCAGTGGGCTGGTTTCCCAGCCTACAGCCTCTGCCAAGCCTTCACATGGCTGCACAGGGTGGCCTGGAGGCGGTAGGTGAAGGTATGGGCTCTCACAGGGCCAGAGCAAGGGTCTGAGCAATGGGGGGCGGATGATTCCTTTCAGCGCCCTCCAGGTCTGACACTGGGGAAGTGTGGACACAGTTGCGGGGCCCTGGAAGGACTGCCCAGCTCAAAACAAGAGCCTGGGGGCAGGGTAGGGGGGTAGGGTGGAATGGGAGGGCAGAAACCTGTTAGGGCTCAACAAGACCTGGGATTAAGTCCTTGGTTCATTAGCAGCTGTGTGACCTTGACAATAAAATTGGCCTTGGGGTAATAAAATCGCCTGCCTTATAATCTTGTTCTGAGAATTAAATGAGATACAAAAATAAAACCCTTGGGCACAATGCCTGCTGCCACATAGTAGGTGTGTAAAGAAATATTAGCAGTTTTCTGGTTGCTTCCCTGAGGAGAGCATGGGGAGGGGCCCAGGGCTCCACCGGTAGTGTGAGAACCTGGTCTGGGAGCCGGGCTCACTGCTCAGCTGCTGGTTCTCAGCCGCTAGGGGAGCAAGGGCACTGCTTCTTGTTCCTGTTGGCCAGGGTGGCCTGGGGGCCTGGTGGGGTGGGGCATGTGGCTTAGCTCTGACTCTGAGGCTGAGAGGGACAGTTGGCAGGGCTGACAAACTGTCTTTAGTAGGTGCCAGGGGAACTTGGGAGGGCTTTTTGGGTGGCCGCCCTGCCAGCTAGGGATGCTGCCCATCATGTAAGCCTGTTTGCCATCTGGGGCCTCAGAACTGCTTCCTGCCCTTTGAATTAATAAGAATCAGTCCTGGGCCGAGAGAGTCAATCTGTTAAGACTGTGCCAAGTGGCCCCATTCCGGGGAAATTCGAATGGAGTAGAGTGTTTTTTAATTAGCAGGACTGGGGCTCCAGGAGAGGTTGATGGGGCAGAGGGTGCAGGCAAGTGTAGGCCATCTGTCTGTGTTATCTGCTTCCACCCCGAGGACCCAGAGCTTCCTATTCCTATAGCTATGTGGACACAAAGGGACTTAGCATCCTAGGAGCAAGGGACTCCCTCCCGTTTCTACCCTTGCCTGTACCCTCTGCCCCACCCTCTTTCTTCACTGTGTCCCTGGCTTTCCAGAGTGAGGCCTAAGGAAGTGGGGCTGGGGCAGTGAGGAAGTGCACTCCCTGCATTCAGAGAACTCTGGGGCGTGGGAGGACTTCCTGGGAGGGGCCTTAGCAATGGGCTGGCCCAGGTGTGTCACTTTCCTAATGTCCCGTTCAGTCTACTTCTGCAGCATCCTTAGCAAGATAAATAGAGACAGAGAGCCAAGCCACCGGGTTGGCCAGGACATGTGGGTTGTGATGACCTTAAGTCAAACATGGTTAAACAAAAGGGGGTTTACTAGCTCCTGTTGCAGGGATGGACAGTGAAATGTTCAGAGGGGAGCCAGGCCTTGGGGCCAGAGCAGACGTGACCCTGTCAGGCAGGGTGTCTCTCCATCGGGGTCTCTGCTTCTCTGTGTGCGTTGGTCCCATTCTCTCCTACTGCATGCAGACCCTCTTCCCTGTGGGGAAACAATTGCTAGCAGCCCAAAAGCTAACAGCTGCAGTAGAAAACAGCTAATTTCTCCCCGTGTTTCTCTATCCCAGGCCTGAGTCACCAGACTTTTCCCTTTAAACCACAGATCTTACTGGGTAGACAGAGTTAGCTACCACAGCCTACCACCCCCACCTAGAATTTTGCTTCAGGTTAGTGGGGAACCAGGTCCTAGGTTAAGGAGCTGGGGAACAACTCACATTGTTACCTGCTATGCCCCTGGTTGACTCTCACATGACTCGCTGCATCCATTTAATGCTGACAGAAGCCCTGTGCAGCACCCTGATGACTTATGCAGGTACAGAAGAGGTAAATGAGTTGTGGAAAGTGCCCAGGTAGTCAGGCCTGGCTTACTGCAATCCTGGGCTCTGACACTATGATCATAAATGTGTGTGTTTATGCTGTTGTCTTTTTGTTTACAAATGTCAGTGTGGGTACCCTTGTTCTTTAGAGGCACTCTGATCCCACCAGTTCCAAGGGGGCAAAAGCCCTAAGCCTCCCCACGAATTCCACTGATCCCAGGGACTCATGCACCTTGTAGCCCATGTGCCTCCAACTCCTGTGCCCCTTGGTGGTCTGTTTTGCCCCTCCTTTGTTCTGACAGAACTGGATAAAGTTTCCCCCTTTTCTTCTCCATAAATAAGAAATCTACTCACAGAAATTGTTTAATGTGTTACATCATTTTGATGAAGAAGATTAGGTGGAAATGTAAATTACTGCAGCCACTGGGGAAAATTGTATGGAGATTCCTCAAAAAGTAAAGAATAGAACTACTATATGACCCCAAAATTCTACTTCTGGCTATTTATTCAAGGATACAAAATCCTAATTCAAAAAGATCTGCACCCCTATGTTCATTGTGGCATTATTTGCAGTCACCAAGATATGGAAGCAACTTGTGTCCATCGATGGATGAGTGGATAAAGATGTGGTGATATATACAATGGAATATGAGTCAGTCATAATAAAAATGAAATCCTGCCATTTGTAACATGGATCTTGAAGAATTGTGCTAAGCGACTTAAATCACAAAAAAGACAAATACTGTATGATTTCACTTTTATGTGGAACATGAACAAGCAAACAAACAACTCAAAAACAAACTTAAAGAGTCAGACAACAGAGTGGTGCTTACCAGAGGGGAAGAAGGGTGGAGGGAGAGCAAAATGGGTAAAGGAGATAATTGCATGGTGGAGGATGGAAACTAGATCTTGGTGCTGAGCACATGATGTGGTATATACAGATGTTGACTTATAATGACACACACCTGAAACTTACGTTACAAAACAATTTTACCTCAATTAAAAAAAAGAGATTTGGTGCAGTGTGGTCCACAGCTTCAGGTGGCAGCTCATCCCAGCTTGGCCTCCCCAAAATGCATATCTAAACCTAACAAGGTTTCTAGATCACAGACCTTTCCTTTTAATAGGATCTGCTTAATCTTCTTAGAAAGCAGTGGGGATTAAAATATTCTTTTTCTTGATGCATAAAACTAGGGCATACTACATATAATATTTTACAGCTTGCTTTCCCCCTTAGTGCAACAATACAGTGTGAACACCTTCTTATGCCAACAAGTATTCTCAAATATTAATGCTAATGGCTGTAGAGCATTTTATCCTATAGATAGGCCACAATTTATTCATCTAAACACTGTTTATTGAACCCATCAATTATTTTGAAATTTTCACTACTATGACTAATGTAGTAATTAATCATATATGCCAGAAAACCCCCAGAAATCATAACTACTGAAGTATGTTGTGGTAGGATCACAGGTAACAACAGAAGAGCATCCAGTTGATTATTCCTGCTCTGTTTATTGAATGAATATCCATTTTCCCTCCATTATTAACTGCAATTTTTATAATATACTAAATAATTACATATGTACTTGGATCTGTGTTTAGGTTTTCTCACTTTAATCTGCCTGTTCTTATGTCAGAACCAAAATGTTTGATTTTATACGTTTGAGTACTGTTAGTAGAGTTCAGTATTCCTCATTATTCTGTGAGCTGTTCTCATCCGTTAATTCTTTTGGCTAATTTGGGAATCATTTTATCAAGCCTCTTCTCCAGCTCCCAATTAATTTTCAGTTTTGGCTTGAAATTGTATTAAATGTATAAATTAATTTGAGGTTTTACTAGTTATGTATTTATGTTTAACAAATTACCTGGAAGTTTAGCACTTTAAAACTACATATATGAGGTCTGTCTGGAAAAAGCTCAGCCATTGTTAATATAAGGAGAGGAATTTGTGTGACATTGATGTAACCTGGCAGCCAAGGACAGTGGACTGGACTGGGATGTGCATGCATGAACAATGACAACTTCACAGTATTAGTCACTGGGGGCGGTAGATGCCGTTGAGTGAGCATGTGTACTGTGTGGCTGTCGTATTCAAAATGAGCGAATTGAGCAACAACTCTGCATCAGATTTTGCCTTAAGCTTGAATATTCTTGTGCGGAAACTATTTGGATGATTCAGAAGGCGTAGCGATGGGTAAATGGTGATTGGCAGCTTCATCATGACCATGTGCCTGCTCATGCATCACACCTCATGCAGAATTTTTGGTGAAATATCAAATCATCCAGGTGATTCAGCCCTCCCTACAGCCCAGATTTGGTGCCCTGTGACTCCTGGCTTTTCCCAAAACTAAAATCACCTTTGAAAGGGAAGAGATTTTAGACCATCACTGAGATTCAGAAAAATATGCTGGGGCAGCTGATGGTGACTGGAACTGTGTGAAGTCCGAACGTGCCTACTTTGAAGGGGACTGAGGCATCATTGTCCTATGTACAATGTTTCTTGTATATTGTATCTTGTGTCTTCCTCAATAAATGTCTCTTTTTCATATTACATGGGTGGATACCTTCTAGGCAGACCTTGTACATTCTGAGGGTTATAACAACAGCTTTGCTGGTTGATTCTGTCTCAGAGTCCCTTGTGAGGTTTCAGTCAAACTGTTGGCCGGGGCTGCAGCCTCACTTGACCAGATCCTCTGCCAACCTCACTCACGTGACTGTTGGCAGGAGGCCTCAGTTCCTTGCCATGTAGGTCTCATAACATGGTCCTCAGAGTGAGTGAAGGGAGGAGAGACAACTCAAAGGGGATGCCAAATTATCTTTAATTGTATAATCTCAAAGGTGACAGAGCATCACTTCTCGCATATTCTATTGGTCACACAGACCAACCCTGATATGAGAGGGGCCACACAAGGTCATGAATACTGGGAGGCAGGGATCATCAGAGCCCTCTTGGAGGTTTGCTAAAAATGAGGCGAATTGAACACTTTACAGCATTAGGCCTTCCTGACTGTGAATATGCTGTGCTCTTATACCCACTTAAATTATATGTATGTTCTCAGTGAAGATTTACTTTTCACATAGGTCCCCCCATTGTTTATTAAACTCATTCCCAGTATTTCATATCCATTTGGTTCCTGTTGTCACAGGATCTTTTTCACCTTGTTTTATCTAAGTAATCGTTGCACTCATACAGGGACACTATTGATTTTTACGGCCATAATTTTTCAGTAGAGCTTAACTGGTGACAAGGCAGAAACTACGCTAGACTTTCACTGAGCCCTTGGATTGCAAAACTGAGACCAGATGAGATCCTAAATGTGCTCTCAGGAGAGCAGCTTCCCCAAGGGACTATGCACAGGGGAGGAGGGAAAAATGTAAGGAGACTCTTCCTGCAGTTGATCCTTATGTGGTGGCTGTGCCCAGGCGTTTCCAAGGCCGAGATGATGGGGTTGGTTAGGGTACGAGAGGATAGTCCTGGCAGGCACCTGAGGCCAGTCCACCTAGTGCCCCACAGATTCATCTACCCATCATTCCCCTGTCCACATCTCCAGCAACCTTTCTTCAGAATCCTGTTCTGGATGCCTCCCCAGTGTATGCACAGGCTCTAATCAATGTCCCCTTAGGAAGTTCCCTAATTCCTACTCTTTTCCAGAAGGTATTTATCTAGCACCTGCTGCATGCTGAGCAGTGTTTTAGGCACTGAGGGTCTCAGCGGAGCACCTGCCCTGTGTTGCTTGGTATCTACTAAGGAGAGAGACAAAAACACAAAGAACTAAAATGATATTTTACAAAGTAAAGTGATAAGGGAAAAAATTGAGCAGAATAAGGAGGATCAAGAGTATAGAGGATCTAAAATGTGACTTGAAGGAGGTGATTGAGTCACGTGGGTTCCAGGCAGAGGGAACAGCCAGTGTAAGGCTCTGGGGAGGGAGGGTGCCTGGTGTGTCTGCTGATAGTCAAGGAGACCAGCAGGGTGAGCCAGTGATGGAGGGAGAGTTGGGGGGTGGGGGGAGGCGGTTAACTGAGGAAGTTGGGGAGTGAAGCAGATCGCAGGCCCTGGAAGGACTTGGGCTTTGACTCTGAATAAAATGGGAGCCATTGCAAGGTTTTTAGCAGAAAATGACATGATCTAAGTTTTAAAAGGATTTGAGGTGGAAGCAGAGACACCTGGTGGAAGGCTCTGGGATGAGTAATGTCTCCCAATTCTGCCTTCCTTGATTCCCACTGGCAACTCCTGCACAGTACTTCCTTGGCCAAAGTTTGGGGACTATTCTTCCTGCCTCCGGGGTTCTTTCAGTCTCCTCCCCAAGCCAGCACCAGAGCTGTCTGAGAAATGTCTCCAAGCCCTTCTCCGGACTCGGAACCTCTGGTGATGCCAACGGCTTATCCATTCCAACAGTAGCCTCCCTGGCTAGGGAGGCCTGGCTTTGCCTGCCCGTCCCTCTCTGGGACTAGGTGCTGGTGTGCACAAGGCTGTGCCTGCACCACCAGCACCGACTTCCAGAGGCCAATTTTTTGGAGTCACATATTTAAAGGACTTTTGTAATACATTTTATTTCAGTCATATGAATTACGTATCTTACTCATTGCAGAAATCAACACGAACTCTCTTCCCCCTTCCCAGAAGAAAGCAGAAAACGACGTGTTCTTCCATATTTTTTCCTTTGCTCAAAATAAACACAGAATTTAAAAAATGGATTACACTGTCCACAACATTCTGCACATTGTCGTTTCACTTTTATTTGCCCTGGACGTTTTTCCTTGCCAAAGCAGACCTATCGTAACCCTTTGTGACAGGGAGCCATACCGGGGCGGCTCTCTACCCCACAGAGGGGACATTCGGGTGGTTCCCAGTGACTTGCAAAAACAATGCGTGTGAACACCCCTGCCCCAGAAGAAACTCATTAGCGTGCAAAATTAAACACATCGCATCGGCCAATGAAAAATGAAAACAAAATAAAACCAGGCGAAAGGCGACAGAAACCCATGTCTGAATACCCCAGGGCCCACGGCCTCATTTTTAGTCGTCAGGTACTCCTCCGACGGAACCGCCGCAGTCTCCTTTCGTGCGCGGCCCCTGCCACTGGGGTCCGAGCCATTAACAGCGGCTGTGTCCCCCTCGCAGGGCTGGAGAGAGGTCCCCCTCCTCTGAGGTCCCAGTGCGCCCCGGCAAGCTCAGCCAAGCTCTACACGGAGGCCGGCTGTCCCTCTTCTCGAGGGCGCCAGGGGGCGCCCAAGGTCCGAGCGTCTCACTCCGCGAGGGCGGGCGGAGCGGCGGCAGGGCGGGCCCCAGGCGGGAGAAGCGCGGCGCCAAGCCGCTCGAACGCGTCTTTCCGGAAACCGGATCTAGCCGCGCCCCTGGCCTCCTGCCCCACTGACCTGGGAGTGCCAGATAGCAACCCCGCCTCCCTGCGGCACAGAACAGGGTGCTAGCGGAGGTCGTTAGCGTCTGGCCACTGCCCACCCTCTCCGAACGGTGTCACCACCGCGAGCATGACGCCATCACTAGGACGCCGGACCTCATGCCCACATGCACCCTGCTTTTGCCTGCTGCTCTCTCTGCCCTCCTCTTCATGTGGACGACTGGGGACCCAGAAAGAAGGAAGGAGGCTGCCAGTGGCTTTCCTGTGTCCTCTCCGGACTCAGGCTCCCACCCAGCCATGGTTAGGGCACAAATGAGAAGAGGGAGGCGAAGGGGTGCTGGAGAAGGTTGTGGGTCTAAGAGCCTTAGGGGGTCAAGGGGAGGGGGGAGATTTGGGATTTTATCGTAGAATAACTATAAAAGCAACAACAACAACAACAACAACAACAACAACAAACCCCGAAGGGCCAGGGCGCCGAGTGGAGGTAGTCGTTGTAAAGTGTGAGGGGCGCCGAAGGCAGAAGCCGCTCGGTGGGACACAGTCCGGGGCCACAATGTTGCGTGGCAAGAGCCTCTGTGTGGAAGGCCCGGTAGGAGCCATGCTGGGACAAGCCAGCTACACCTCGGGGAGGGGCAGTCTGGCCCTCCACATTTCTTTTTTGGTTCTATGGGCTTGAAGCTCATCTGAACCCCTTAATTTTTCTTCCTGTTACCTGCAGTACACCACCCTTGGGCTCCCGGTCCACCTTCGGTCCTCATGGGAAGGAAGAGGACGTGAAGATCACCAAGGCAACCAGGCCACAGTGCCAAACCCTGTTTATTTTCTCCCAGTTGGGATACATTTTTAAACCATCAAAAGATTCATACTTGCCAGTGGATGTCAAATTTGAAAATTGAATAGAGTCCCAATGTGGCAACTTATTGCTTAGGTAGCATAGGCAAGTCACTTAGGTCTCTGAACTGCAATTTCTTTATCTGAATACAAGGGGAGCTGTGAGGAGCCCTGAGTACCTTTTAGGCCGGGCTTTTGGCCTCAGCAGCTGCAGCTCCCATCCTGCCCTGTCCGGGGTGCTTCAGACTCTGGGCACAGAAAAGATGTGGTTTCATTCTTTTTGGTCATTTTCAGACACCTGCAACAAACAACAAAATGATCAATGACAGCACCTAAAATTGATGGTTAATCTGTCAACACATGCATAGCTTTAGAACCTTATTATAGGGAAAGGGGAGAGGATGTCTGCCTCCTTTGTGTCCTTGAATTCCATGATGAAGGCCCTACAGTTGTCCCTCCTGATTCCATTTTGTTCTTTCTTGGCTATAACTCAGAAGGAAGCCCTTTCCTCCCCTACAGCAGAGTTAAAAGCATTACCTCAATGCCAAATGTCTGGAGAAGAAGATTGGAAAAGTGGAACAGGTGGAGGAAACGTCTGAGGAGCCTAGAAGCTGCTGGCTGGCTGCTCTCTCCTGTTTGAAATTGGTTCAAAAGACATGGAATTAGTAGGCAGAGCTGCCTCCTCCTCCTCCTCTTACCTGTAGGGGAGAGAGATCAGTTCCTGGCTGGCTGGGGCAGTGTCATTGATACAGCCGGTGTCATTGTTACCTTCCACTAACAGATCACTTGACACCTGTGGCCCAGGCAGGGCTGTGCCTGCGCATTGTCCTGTGGAGCTGGAGGTTTTGACCCTCTCCATTGTCCCTGAACCCCGAGGGAAGCCAAGATACAGGCGATGCTGGGACACAGTGCTTGGTGACCCAACAGAAGAACTAGATTTTTTCTGGTGCCTGCCTCCCCTTGTGGGGTCGCAGCTGCCTCTTGGCTTCCTGCTACCTAGCCCCTGTTGCTGCCCTGGGCAGAGGAGATGAGTTTGTCACTTGCTGGGAGCTGAGGCAGGGTGATGATGCTGCACAGAGAAGGGACTCTTGGAGTGGCCTTGGAGTGAAAAGCCGGGGTGAGCAGTAGCCTGTCTGGGTTTTCCTGTCTGGCTGCCCTTCTGGTGTGTGCATCCAGGTGGCATCATGCTGCAGCAGATCCTGCATGACATGTACATCGACCCTGAGCTCCTAGCCGAGCTCAGTGATGTGCAGAAGCACATCCTCTTCTACAAAATGCGAGAGGAGCAGCTGAGGCGCTGGCGGGAGCATGAGGCTTGGGAGGCCCTGGCCCAGGCAGAGGGTCTCAGGCCTCCGAAGATCAAACGAGGTATGTGCTACGCTGTTACCGAGGGGCTGATTATTGATGCCACACTAGACTCTTCTTTAAAATGGGCACTGGTGTGGTGCGGGGTTGGAGCTTGAAACCCTTATTCTGTGAGCGCCTGGTTCCATTAGTACGGATCTTTACTTTTTGACCAGGTCTGTAGGGCTCCAAAGGGGCTACCCAGGGACCATGTTGGTGTTGCGGAATGGGGACTGGCTTTGTTTTGTGGGAAGCTCAAGTTCTGCGAGGGCACCATTGGGATCTCAGATTGTCTTTGACAAAGTTGGTGATTGCCTGGTGAAGAAGAAGCATATTCTTGACCCTCCTCAGTTGTTCTGGGATAGAGGCCAGATACAACCAAGATGTGCAGCTGCTCCTTCCCGTGTGTGGGTGGCACATTGGATCTCAGCTAGAGCCAACACTGGGCACTGTTCCCCCCCTCCCTGTCCTCATGTGAGAGGGCACTCCAATAGGCATCTGGAGAGGGGGTGTTGGGTAATGTCCTGCAGAATGAGTAACAAGCCTCAACTGGCAGTAGCAACCACTGACAAGAAGCAAGGGCCCAACCTACATTTCAGGTGGTTTACCTACTGTCATGTATCAGTGAAGCCAAGGGACTGGTGTGCCTGTGAATGAAGGCCCCCTGAAGCAGGCAGGCTGCTGAGACTTGGGACAGGACTCAGGGTCCTGCCGGGGTGGTCCTCTACATGGGCACTGAGCTTCAGAGTTTGCAGAACCCATTCTCCTTCTCTCTTGTTCACTCTCCACAAGCTTTCTTGTGGCCTCCATCTGTTCTCCAGAGTGTGTAGACTTGCTTGGATTAACATTTTCAATTGGGAACAAGGTCCTGTTTCTGTCCTGGGCATGCTGACTCCTTGGGCACTTAGCTCCTGCTCTCCGCTCCAGGCTCACTGCTGGACAGTCCTTGCCATGTGCCCCAGGCCACACTCGCACCCCTCTGGACATGCTCACTCTAGCCTTTGTCTTGGCACAAGTAGTTCTTCCTGTTGGAATGTCCCCCTGCCTTCATCCTCCTGACAAACTCCTTCAGGACTAGTCCCCTCCCCTGGAGTCTTTGGGAGATGCTCCTGGCACAGTGAAGCGTTACTCCTCTGCAGCAGCTGCTTGGCATGAGGGACCCACCCCGGCCCTAGCGCTTGCCACATTGTCATTGTCATTTGTCATTTACTTGCCTGGCTCCTCAAGGGGACTCAAAACCCCTGGACTATGAGACATTACTCCATCATGTCTTCCCTCCCTGGGTCTAGCAAAGAGCTGGCACAGAGTGCTAAATCCTCATTTCAAATGAGACACAGCAGGACCCCAAGGGGACAGTGCAAGGACTTGGCTGTGCTTGGCTGGTGCTAAGTCTGGGGCCTTCTGGGCCGGGTGGCACAGGCGGCTGCATCACTAGCTGGTGAAGAGGACGGGCTGCCTCGCCAGCCCCACCCAGCCTGAGCCCTAGGGCCTCACATCGTCTGTACAGTGGCTGTTTTGGGAGGAAGACAGATGCCTGAAAATTTAACTGCAAAAATATTTTTACGGCGATTTGTCACACATTGACATCTACATTTTCATGTATAAATTATACGTTAAACTCATTTGGGTTTCTGGTGCAGACAACTCTTTTCCGGGTAATTAATTTTCTGATTTATAAAGAATGGGAAAAAAAAAAACCGGGAGGAAACACACTGAGGAATGTGTGCATTCCAGGTCAGGATCCTGTTCAGATCGCAACTCTTTACCTCAGTCCTGTCTGTGAACTGTCTGAGCAGATAAGAGGAAGCTCTTGGGGGCTGGCTGTGCCCCAAAGGCTGAAGAGCTTGTTGCAGCTGGGTCCAGGATGTACACACAGTGCCTGCTTTCTGTCCTCTGGCCATGACGTTGGTGATGCAAGGTTTCAACGACCCTCCACCGTGTCAGTGAACTTCACATTTACCAAGTACTTGCCCCACTGAATGCTCCCATAGGCCTGTGACTCCGTTTCTAGATGAGGCCATAGCTCACAGAGGTGACACATCCCATCCATAGTCATCTAGATCCTATGAAATTGAGTTGGGATGCACATCCCATGACTTTGACCTTGGGTCCAGTGACTGATGTTTTTCTATCCATTCACTTTTCAATTATGACTTAAGCTCAACAGATATCTGTGCACTCATTCATTTCTTCATTCAGTTCCTTGTTCATTCCCTTATCTAGCATTACTAAGTGTGATATTGGTTAACTGGCCAGAGCTTTGGCAAATCCCGGCCCCCTGGAGTGCCCCGAGGGAGGCTTGGTGCAGAGTAGCCACGCAGTGGCTCAGGGCAGCAGTGTGTGGGGACAAGCTCCATTGGCTGGATATTTCCTTTTCCTCACCTTCCTAGGCATTCCCTTCCCAGTTGTGTCCCTTCTGCACTAAGTTAGTCCTGAAGGAAGCACCTGCTGTGCCTGCCCTGTTCAGCTGTGTGCCAGACCCTTGGGGTCCCTGAGCACAACTTAGTTCTGAAACCTGGAATAATGCTTTGCCTCCTCTTACCCATTACGCCCATCCTGCTTGTCCCCTAAGACCTTCATCCCCCTCTCTCTCTTCTGGCAGGTCTTCCCTCACTGTGTCTAGGGCTCAGGTGCTAGAAGGCAGGACAGGGCAAGTTATACCTGTTGCTGCAAAGGTATACTCTGCTCTCCTGTTGTTCCTGGACAGAGTAGGAGTAAACACTGGTGATATGGATTATTCCAGTTTACAGAACCTCGGGGATTTTATTGATACCAGAACACACATTTGGGGGCCACACACAGACATAAACTGGGTGAAAGATGACAGTTAATGGTTGACACATTATCACTCCCTTGATGATGCTGGCATGTCTTTTTCTTTTTCTGTTTTCACTTTATATTTTGGTGAGAATCTTTCGATCCTGCCCTGCTGTAAAGATCTACATCTTCAGCTTAGGTTGTTTTCTCATCTGCCGTCCAGTCTGTTATTCTGTTTTATTTCTGACAACATTTGATGTGCAACAGGAATTGGTGCTCTTAGGCTGACACTATGGGAAGGCATGTAACATTATGTTCCTACTAGATTTAAGTGAAGACCCCTCACGTCAACATTATTATGACCTTTGTAACCTCTTTCTCTCCTAGTGGCCTTTCACCAGCACAAGAACCCACACCCCATATCAGGAGTTGCAGTGTTCACAACCTCTGACCCCTTCTGTACTTGCTCAGTTATCACAGTTTCTTGAGGCTGGAGCTGGATGTTGCCTGGGACACAGGACTCAGGGCACATGTGTTCAAACTGCTGTCATGACCCAGAAAACTTCCCCACCTGGGCCTGTAACTTCTTCCATGATTGGCAGTTTCTGTTAGTGTTAAATCATTCCTCTGTGACCACCTCCTTATCTGTCTGGACATCTTTTGCCTGGGAACCAGACATCCTTCCCTGCCCTTCTCCTTACTATCTCCATTAATGGGGCTGACCACAGCCATACTGTGAACCAAGCCTACACACGCAGGGAGCTGACTTCTGGTCCTTTGCATTTCTTGCTCACATAGCCAGCGCTGTGTTAGAATCTCTGCCTCCTGTGCCAGCCCCTGGCTGCCCCTCACTCCAGCCTACGGAGTACTCCAAGTCCAGCTGGGTTCCAGCTTCACTGCCTACATCCCTTACAGGCTGGGTCAAGAGGTGGCTCCCACCTCCTAGGACCCCCTCTTACTGCCAGCTTAGCCTGTGCAACTCCCAGAAGCAGCCTTGCCCTGGGCCTGAGTTACCCTACTTAGCATCCTCTCTGTGTCAAAGCATTAAGCTACTCCTCCATGTCTGCCCAAGCTTAGGTGTCTCACATGGCCTGGTTCATGCCCTAAGGAAGCTGTGGGACACAGTTCTTCTAGTGCATCTGCCTTCTCTCTGTTTCCTTGGAACCATTCAGTAACCATGGCAACCCTGCCTGTGCCTCTAGACCCTCCTAGCCTCAGTGTGTTCCCTTTCCTAGCATGGAGGTCCTGACTGTACTTGCCTGCAGACATTCCTAATGCAACTCTGTTCACACCCCTACAAACCTTTCTCCACACAGCAGCCAAGTGCCCTTTTTCTTTTAAAAATAAAAAGAATTTATTTTTATTTTTTTAAAGAGAGGAAGGGAGGGAGAAAGAGAGGGAGAGAAAGATTGATGTGCGAGAGGTACATCAATCAGTTGCCTCTTGCAAAGCCTCCCACTGGGGCCCTGGGCCACAACCCAGACTGGGAATAGAACCGGTGACCTTTTGGTTCACAGGCTGGCACTCAGTCCACTGAACCACACCATGCAGGGTGCAAGTGTCCTTTTAATACACTGATTAGCTCATGCTCCTCCCTTCCTAAGTGGCTTCCCTTGCACTCAGAGAAAATACAAATGACTTTCGCTGCCCTCTGCCCATTGTCCAACCTAATTTCCACACATTTGTGTTCCTCTGCTCTTTTCCCAAACTCTCAAGGGGCTGGTTCCATCCATCATTCATTTCTCAGTTAAATGTTGAATTCTTCACTGACCACTCACCCTCAATGAGCTCCATCCAGATCTCTCTTTTAGAACACCCTGCCCAATTTTCTTCATAGCACTCATCACATCTCAGGATATTTATATACAATCCACACAACATAAAATTTACCATTTTAACCATTAAAAGGTGTACAATCCAGAGATATTTAGTAAATTTAAGATGTTGTGCAACTACCACCTCCAACTTGTTCCAGAACATTTGTTTTTCTTTTTAATTGATTTGTAGAGAGAAAGGAAGGTGGGGTGGGGGTGGGGGATGAAGAGAAAGAGAAATATCAATTTGTTGTTCTACTTATTTATGCATTCATTGGCTGATTTTTTTCATGTTCCCTGATCAGGGATTGAATCCTTATCCTTTGCATATGGGGAGGACACTCTAACCAACTGAACCAGTTCATCATCACCCTGAAAGGAAAGCCTGCATCCATTAAGCAGTCACTTCCCATCCCCTCCCTCCCTCAGCTCCTGGCACCACTAATCTCCTTTCTGTCTCTATGGATTTGCCCTTCTCTTCCTTCTCCTTCTTTCCCTCCTTCTCCTCTTTTTCCCCCTCCTCCATCTCCTGAATCTGTTGCTCAGTAGAGGTCAGTCTCCTCTATCAGCCCCAAAATGCCATGAGTCCGTGAGTGTTGCTTGCATGTTCTATCCAGGCTGGGAACAAAGCCTAGGGCTACAGTGGGTGTGTGTGTGTGGGTGGGTGGGTGAGTGGCTGCTAAGACCTTTGCATGCCTCTAGAGGGGCTTGACTGGAAGGACAGGTATTAACAAATTTCTATTTGAGTGAAAGACTGTGCACTGTGCAGTGTGGCTCCTTATCTAGACCCTGAAAATCTTCAGAAAAGTATAAAAATCATAATATGCGTGTGTTTTGGGATATCCTGTAGAAGCCAAAATACAACCTGTAATACATAAATAATAGTAATCCTGTTGACTTTTTCCCCTCATAACTCATTTCATTTTCATTTCTTGTTTTAGAATTTTGACTTAGATTTTAGTTTGACCAGTCTTGTTTTTTGTCTTCGCATCTTCTTAGTGTATATTGCCTAAATCTTTTCTTCCCTCCACCATTTGTTATCATTTTGTTTTAGGAGAATCTATTGGAAAATATATAGCATATGCTATTTTAAAACTCATTTTTTAAAATGTACTCAAATTCATTTCTCTTTCGTCAGGAATGGAACATAATTTACTGAAGATGAGAAGCATAAGGATATTTTAACAGAGACACATAAGGATATTTTAAAACCATTCTCTATGATTTTGTTGTTATAATCAGGATTTTAGATTGATTCTGTTTACTTATTTCATCTATCAAGATTTATGACTATCAATAATTATTTTGTATTTGTTTCATTGCTCCCTATATATTTTTTCCCTCTGAGGGGAAACTGATAAATATCTTATTCTCCTTTTTCCCCATTGCACAAGTGTTTTGGCCAGTCCAGCAGCATGCCCCTCACCATTAGGATTTTCAGCATGTCAAACAGAAGTCATTAAACATCAAGAGAAAGCCATACTTGAAGCTCTCTTCTGCCCCATCTCTGTACTTGCTGCCATAATGTGGTGGGGATACCATTGATTTTGGCATGCTGACTTTCTTCAGCCTCCTCTTGAATTTTTCTGTTGGTTCCAACAGTTTTCTAGTAAATGCACTTGGAGCATCCAGTTTGGCAATGACTGCAGAGGAACACTGGGGTGTTAGGCATGGGGAATGCCCCAGATTTCTGGAGCTGTTGCTCCGGCCCTCTTTCCCTGAGCACTGGGGACAGTGCTTCTAGGATGGTGGGGAGGGTTGGGGAGGCCACTGACAAAATCTCCTTCCCTGGTTTCTCTTATGCCCGGCAGGCATGGGTGTCCAGAGGGGTGAGAGTGCAGTTGTTTTTGGCTCTGGGAAGAGATCCATCTTATGTGACAAGTATTTCTGTATATAGAGCATTCTGTATCTAGGAGGAGAGAACTGAAAGTGTGGCCTTGTCCAGCTGAAGGCTTCTGGCAGGGGGAATCTGAAGGGGTTCCCAGAGAGGGCCCCAAGTTTTGGATGCTAAAGAGGAAGTGTCAGGATAGCAGGCAGAACAAGGCCTAAGAACTCATTCAGATGGAGCACCTCCTCTGTGTCTGGCTTCCCTGGGTCCTTTAAGTGCCTTTTAAAAAAAAACCTCACCCCCGTAGGGACCTGGGAGTTGGATACTTTATATTTCATGAAATCTAAGACACCAGAGCTTGAAAGACACGCTATGTTTACATACCACTTAAAAAGCTGTAAATTAAACCTGATACACCATTGTTTTGTCAAAAGAATTTAAAACTAGTCTGGAGGTTTTGGCTAGAAATAAGTGACAAAGATTTATTAGTGGTTGTTAGAGTTTGCAAACTGGACACATATCTAGGAATAAACTCAGGAATGTTTCAGGGAACAAAGGAAAATCATTGGCTTGTGTAATGTAACTGAACCACATGAAAAAAACAAGCCTTGCCTTCTTGGTCCATTACTGTGGTTAACTAGTATCAATAATTATAACTGTAATGATGAATTTCAGGTGGTTGTCATGTGCAGCATCTGGCAGCCTGGACGCATAGAGACTTTTCTTTGAGGAGGTCTCAAGCTTGACTGAGTTAGGCTCTGACGCATACTGTAGTGATGAAGAGCTGTGTAATGCCTGATGCAGGACTGAAGTGCCTCAGGAAAGTTTAAAAGTTTAAATGTCAGGATAAATTTATTGTTTTTCCTCAAGCTTTACGTTCTGTTAATAATTTAGGAGTAAGGCTGGAACAGATCCCATTATTTCCCCCTAACTTCACTCTTTCCTCATTTGTAAGTCATATCCTGATTTCAGAAATGTTAAAATGTGTCCTTAAATCAATGAAATAAGTTATCATTCATGTTTGAGTCGAAAGATACAAATATGACTAGATTTAAAAATCTTTTTTTGTATCTTATTGATAATGCTATTACATTTTTCCTGATTTTTACCTCTTTGTCCTCCTCCATCCAGCAACCCCCACTTTCTCAAGCAATCCCTGTATCATTGTTCATGTCCATGGGCCATGTGTATAAGTTTTTTGGCTACTCCATTACCTATACTGTACTTTATATCCCCGTGGCTATTCTGTAACTACCTTCTTGTGTTTCTTAATCTCCTCACCTCTTTACTTATTCCCCCATACCACTCTCCCATCTGATGACTATCAAAACACTCTCTGTATCCATGATTCTGTCTCTGTTCTTCTTCTTTGCTTAGTTTGTTTTTTAGATTCAGTTTTTGAGAGATATGTATTTCTGCCATTTTATTGTTTCTAGCTTTGATTTTCTTCTTTTTCTTACATAAGTCCCTTTAACATTTTATATAATAATGGTTTGGTAATGATGAACTCCTTTAGTTGTTTCTTGTCTGTGAAGCTCTTTATCTGCCCTTCGATTCTAAGTGATATCTTTGCTGGGTACAGCAGTCTTGACTGTAGGTCCCTGTTTTTCATGAGTTTGAATATTTCTTGCCAATCCCTTCTATCCTGCAAACTTTCTTTTGAGAAATCTGCTGACAGTATTACATGAACTCCCCTGTAGTTCACTAACTTCTTTTCTCTGGCTGCTCTTAAGATTCTCTCATTATCTTTAACTTTTGGCATTTTAATTATGATGTGTCTTGAACTGGGCCTCTTTGCATCCATCTTGTTTGGGATTCTCTGTGCTTCCTGGACTTGCATGTTTATTTCCTTCACCAAATTAGGGAAGTTTTCTTTCATTATTTTTTCAAATAGATTTCCAATTTCTTGCTCTTTCTCTTCTCCTTCTGGCACCCCTAGTGTAGGGTAAGTGGAGGCAGTCTGCCTTCCTCACCCAGGTGTCTGGGAAGCGGTTTCTCACAGCCTTGAATGGGCCCGTTAAGTAGTCTTCTCATAGCCTTGAGACTGGGTCCAATAAGTGGTTCCCATAACATGAGGTGGGCTCGCATGTGCAGAATCACCTTATGTTATATAAGATTTTGGCTTTTTGCTGGCTTTGTTATTTTCTAGTACTTAAGGAGGTAGGGGCTTCTCACTGTGTGCTCAGGCAGACACACAGCTTACAGTATGTGTGGCTTGCCCATCCTGGAATAAAGGCATGTCAAGCATCCGCATGGCACCGTGCATTTTCTTCTGTCTCCCTGAATCTAGAGTGGACCTTCCAGGCCTTGAACGGCTGCAACACACCTATGATGCAAATGTTGGACTTCCTGAAATTGTCTCAGAGGCTTTTTACACTATCCTCATTTTTTTGGATTCTTTTTTATTCTTGTTGTTTTGTGTGGTTGTTTTTTGCTTCCTTATGTTCCAAATCATTGATTTAATTCTCAGCTTCATCCATTTACAGTCGTTTCCTGTAAGTTGTTCTTTATTTCAATTAGTATATCCTTCATTTCTGACTGGATCTTTTTTATGCTGTTGAGGTCCTCATTAAGTTCATTGAGCATCCTTATAATCAGTGTTTTGAACTCTGCATCTGATAGATTGCTTGTTTCCATTTTGTTTCATTCTTTTTCTGCAGTTTTGATCTGTTCATTATTTGGGCTGTGCTTCTCTATCTCCTCATTTTGGCAGCCTCCCTGTTCTTGTTTCTGTGTATTGGGTAGAGCTGCTTTGACTCTGTATCTTGGTAACATGGTCTAATGTAGTAGGTGTCTTGTAGGGTCCAGTGGCACAACATCTCCTATCACCCAAGCTTGGGTACTCGAGGTACATCCTTCTTGTGGGATGAGTACTCCCTCCTGTTGTAGTTGAGCCTCGGTTGCTCTTGGCAGATCAATGGGAGGGATTTTCCCATGCCAGTCAGCTGCAAGGACTGTCTGTGACCATTTACCTCTGCCTTCTGTGGAACATCAGCTGTGCAGGGGCAGGGTGGTGGTGCTCTCGTGTGGTCTACAGCTGTCAACTGGGTGCACTGGCCCCGGGGCTTCCCAGGTGGTTCAGACCAAGGTCAGACCCCACATACGTTTTGCCTGGGGCTACCCTGAGTGAACTATAAAGCAATCGGAGATGACTGCTACTTGTTCAGGGCTTGGAGATTCCCAGGTGAAGCTGAACTGTGAATGTAGGCTGGCTGCTGCTACGGCCAGGCCTGGGGCTCACTGAGGCCAGCTGTTGCTTGTTTGAGAGGATTTAGGAAGTTGTGAAGCATGAGCGAAGACCAGCCATTCATATGGAAAAGTGGCTTGCGTGGGCCTATAAGTTAGAGGGGGGCAGAGTCTCTGGGGATCCCCAAGGTGGGTCATATAGTGTTAGCTAGGTTGATGGAATCTCAGATATGGTACCACCTTGCCAACTCTGTGGCTCTGTGACTCTGGCTCTCTGGGGGGAGGGTTTAGAAAAGGGACAGTAACCTTTGCTTGCCTTGATGCCACATACTCCAGTTCTACCCTGTATGCCACTGGTGCCTTTTAGGTTGCTACCCTTGTTCTGGAGCTCAGAGGGAGTGAGTCTCAATAAGTGAGTCTGTGTGTGGGCTCTTTAAGAACAGCTGCTTGGGGCTCCAGAAGTTTCTTCCACTGACTCAATCTCTGCTGTTTTTTGCAGCCACAAATTGTGGGGGCGTATCTTTCTGGCACTGGAACCCTGGGCTGGGAGGTGTGGTTTGGGTCTGCGGCTCCTCGCTCCCAAGATATCCCTCTCCAATTTTTATCCACCACATGTGGTTGTGGGACAAGCCCATTCTGCATCTGCACCTCTCCTACCACACTGGAGGGATGTGGTTTCTTTAATTCTGTAGTTGTCAGAATTCTATCCAACTTGATTTCTGATGGTTCTGAGTGATGGTTGTTTTATATTTTAGTTGTAATTTTGATGTGGTTGTGTGAAGAGGTGAGCCATATCTGCCTACACCACCATCTAAAAAATCTTCTTGATAAAAGATACCAAACTGAGTTTAAAAAGAAAACAAAACAGGAGATAAAAGAGAGAAAAATATTTGCAACATATATAACAAAGGATCAGTATTTAGAGAACATGAAAACACTCTCCAAGTAGTTAGCAAAAACTAAACAATAGGAAAATAGGAACAAAGATGAACAAGCTTTTCTACACATGAAGGCCAGTGCCTGGGGCCAAGCAGAGATCTTGAGCTTCAGTGTATGCAGTCCCCACTTCTCCACTTTCTCCTGGCTGCTGCCCAAAGCCCAAGGACTGAACAGACTGAGTTTTGCTCAGCTCTGGATGGAGGGGAGCAACTCTCCCGCTAGGTGCAGGGCCCCAGCTGAGGATGCTGGTCTCACCAGTCTAGGGTTAATTTCTCTCCCCATGCTTCAGGGGGATTATGCCTGCCACCTCCCTGCTTCCCCACCTCTCCACTTCCCTGCTTTTCCTTCCAGTTGGGAGTCAGCAGGGGCAGTTTCTGAGAAAGGCTACCAGCTGGTTATCTCTGGCCTCCCTGTAACCTGACTCCAGGTCCCAGCTCCAGCTCCTGCTTAGTGTAGCTGGGCTAAAGTAACAGGGTTACCGACAGCTGCCTGTCCCCAGGCTATCTCTCCCAGTGGCTAGCATTACTGCTTTCCAGGTTTTTCTCACATAAAAATTAGCAAAGCCTTTTAGGATTTTTCCATTTGGAGCCAGATTTTGCATTGGACTTGGGGATCTAAAATCTTTTTTTAAAAATGTATTTTATTGATTATACTGTTATAGTTGTCCCAATTTTCCCGCTTTGCCCCCTTCCACCTGGTACCCTCTATTTTCTCCAGCAATCCCCCACTTAGTTCATGACCATGGGTCATGCATATAAGTTCTTTGGCTACTCCATTACCCACACTGTTCTTAATACACCCTGTCTATTCTGTACATATCAATTTGTACTTCTTAATTCCTGTACCTTTCCCCCTATTCTCCCTCTTTCCCCTCCCAACTGATAACTTTCCAAATGATCTCCATGTGCATGACTCTGTTTCTGTTCTGCATTTGCTTAGTTTGTTTTTTAGATTCAATTGCTGATAGTTGTGAATTTATTGCCATTTTAATGTTCATAGTTTTGATCTTCTTCTTTTTCTTAAATATGTCCCCTTAACATTTCATATAATAATATCTTAGTGATGATGAGCTCCTTTAGCTTGACCTTATCTGGGAAGCACTTTATCTGCCCTTGAATTCTAAATGATAGCTTTGCTGGATAGAGTAATCTTGGGTGTAGGTCCTTATCTTTCATGACTTCGAATACTTCTTTCCTCTTTCCAGCCCCTTCCTGCCTGCAAGGTTTCTTTTGAGAAATCTGCACTGTCTTATGGGAATTCCCTTGTAGGTCACTAACTTCTTTTCTCTTGCTGCTTTTGAGATTATTTCTTTCTCTTTAATCTGGCATTTTAATAATGATGTGTCTTGCGTAGAGACTCTTTGTTTGCATCTTGTTTGGGACTTTTTGTGCTTCCTGCACTTTAATATCTATTTCCTTCACTAAAAGAGGGAAGTTTTCTTTTCATTATTTTTTCAAATAGATTTCCAATTTCTTGCTCTTTCTCTTCTCCTTCTGGCAGGACTGTGATGTGAATGTTGGAACACTTGAATTGTCCTTTTATTTTTTTAAAAAAAATATTAAGAAGAATTTTTTTTTTTTTTATTGTTCAAGTACATTTATCTCCATTTTCTCTCCACCATTTTCCCCTGCCCCACCTTCAACCCTTCTGCACTTTGGCTTTGTCCATAGGTCCTTTATACATGTCTCTTGATTTGACCCTCCCCCTTCTTTTCCCCATTACCCCACTCCCTCCTTCCCTCTTGTTACTGTTGGTGTGATTTTTTCTTTCAGTATTGCTGATTATATTTTTCTTGCCTGTTTGTTTTGTGGATTAGGTTCCACTTATAGGTGAGATCCTATGGTATTTGTCTTTCACTGCCTGGCTTATTTTGCTTAGCATAATGCTCTCCAGTTCCATTCATGCTGTTATGAAGGGTTGTAGCTCTTTCTTTCTTTCTGCTGCATAGTATTCCATTGTGTAAATGTATCATAGTTTTTTGATCCACTCATTTATTGATGGGCACTTAGGTTGCTTCCAGCACTTGGCTATTGTAAATTGTGCTGCTATGAACATTGGGGTGCATAAGTTCTTTTGGATTGGTGTTTCAGGATTCTAAGGGTATAATCCCAGCAGGGGAATCCCTGGGTCAAAAAGCAGTTCCATTTTTAGCTTTTTGAGGAAATTCCACACTGCTTTCCACAGTGGCTGCAACAGTCTGCATTCCCACCAACAATGCACTAGGGTTCCCTTTTCTCCACAACCTCACCAGCACTTGTTGTTAGTTGATTTGTTTAAGATGGCCATTCTGACCAGTATGAAGTGGTACCTCATTGTGGTTTTAATTTGCATTTCACTGATGACTAGTGATGCTGAGCATCCTTTCATATGTCTCTGGGCCCTGTGTATGTCCGCCTTGGAGAAGTGTCTGTTCAGGCCCTTTGCCCATTTTTTTAAAATTATTTTTTTATTTATAAATCATGTTAATTCTATTACAGTTGTCTCAAATTTTCCCCCTTTATCCCCCTCCACGCAATCCACCCCTACCCCTCACCCCCACAGTCAGTTCCCACTCTGTTATCCATGTCCATGGGTCATTCATACATGTTCTTTGTCTAGTCCCTTCCCCTTCTTTTCACCATAGTCTTCTTTCCTCCTCCCTTCTGGTCACTTTCAGCCTGCTCCAGTTTCTGTGCCTGTGGTTTATTTTGTTCATTAGTTTATTTTGTTGAATAGAGTCCACATATAGGTGAGACCATATGGTAATTGTCTTTCATCAACTGGCTTATTTCACTTAGCTTAATATTCTCTACTTCCATCCATATTGTCGCAAAAAGTAGGAGTTCCATCTCTCTTTCTTTCTTATATGTAGATTGATTTTATTTATTTATTTTAAATGTTGTTAATTATAAAATATTAAAAAAAATTTAAAACCATTATAAAATCTCAGCAATTAAACCAACATGACACCAGCACAGAAATAATCAAGTAGATCAATGAAATATAATGAGCATTCTAGAGACAAATGTATATATCTCATTAATATATGTATGATTAAGTTGATATTTCAAATCAATGGGGGAAAATAATGCTTATTCCACAAATAAGGTGGATGGACCACTATTACTTGAAATAAAACAAATATAGAGCCCTATTTCACACATTATACAAGAAATATTCAGGTGAGTTAAAAATCAATATGTAGAATCTAAGGAGTTTTAGAAGAAAGTGGAACTAATATTTTTCATGACCTGAAGTAAAATATTCAACCCCAGAAGCTATAAAGTAAATATTGACAATATAACTATACTTAACGTTTAACTATATAGTAATAGACATATAAAAAAGTTAAAGGACAAAGAATAGAATAGAAAAGTATTTGTAACACATCTAAAACACGGTTAATAGGTTGCTTTTTTTTAAGGAAAAAGTTCTACAAACCTTTATCAATAAATGAATAAAGAATACCAAAAAGTAATCTTCTAGAGAGAAAGAAATCAAAAGATTAACATCACCTTATTATCTAGTATGAAATAGGCCTGGGCTCAAACTGATGTGATGAAAACTGTTTATGGAAATATTTGCTCTGTTATTTAAAGGGGAGGTTGCCATGGGATAGATAGTATGAGTAGATGTATTAATTTAGTATGGTGTACAAGCATAGGATCAGCAGCTAATGTCTATAATAAAAATGTATAGCTTTACTATTATATACTGAAGAACATTCTGGTGTTTGTTCATTCTTGGACCATGACCTTCATAAATTCTTTATGATATGTGAAGTGCAAGGGCCTGCACAGATGTACCAAGTTCAACTGAATTAGGAATGGAAAGATGTTTCAATTACTTATTTCATCTTTAACATTAGAAAACAATAAACTTGTAAAGGCATTTTTCCACACACAATGAAAATAATTCAGATTGTGTCTAAGTTAGCCCAAGGCATTGTAAAGTTGAAAATATATATTCTATTTTTATGTGGTCATTAATTATAGATTTATGTGGGAAAGTGAAAATAAGAACACGAAAGGGCAAGTAAAGAATCACAAATAGCAGGCTCATGGGCACAGGCAATGGGGGGATTAGCTGTTGGAGTGGGGTTGGGGGAGGGGTGAGCAATGTGAAAAAAGGTGGGACAACTGTATCTGGATAACAAATTAAAAAATAAAATAAAATAAAATAAATTTTTTAAAAAGATTTGAAAACAAAAAAACAAAACAAAAAAACCCCAAAAAGTCATTTAAAGCTTTTTTTAAAAAAAATAGAAATAGGCAAGAAATATACAAAAACAAGTTTAGTTTCAACAAATAGTAAAGGGACAATTAAAATAACATCATTGTCACAATTAGATTAATGAGTATTGGTAACCAGATTAAAAATATTGGTAATATCAAGTATTGGCAAATCTGAAAGGAACTGGGTATTCATAGAAACTTTTTCTTCATCTTAAAGCAGTCCCTTTAGCATGTTTTGCAGTGCTGGTTTGGTGGAGGTATATTCTTTTAGCCTTCTTTTGTCTGGGAAATGCCTTATTTTGCCTTCCATTTGAATCGAGAGCCTTGCTGGGTAGAACAGTCTTGGTTGCAGGCCTTTGCTTTTCATGACTTGGAATATTTCTTGCCACTCCCTTCTGGCTTGCAGTGTCTCTGTTCAGAAGTCAGATACTAGCCGTATTGGGGCTCCCTTCTATGTTACTACCTCTTTCTCCCTTGTTGCCTTTAGGATTTTCTGTTTGTCTTTGATATTTGCCATTTTAATGATGATGTGTCTTGGAGTGGGCCTCACTGGGTTCCTCTTGAATGGGACCCTTTGTGCTTCCTGGACTTGTGTGCCTTTTTCTGTCCTCTAATTAGGGAAGTTTTCCACTGTTACTTTTTCAAATAGGTTATCTGTCCCTTCTACTCTTCTTCTGGTATCCCTATTATACGGATATTATTACGTTTCAGGTTGTCCTGCATTTCTCTCAATGCCTCTTTATTCTTTTTGAGTCTTTTTTCTTTTTCTTGCTCTTTCTCAGAGCTTTTTTCTACCTTATCCTCCAGCTCGCTGATTTGGTCCTCAGCTTCATATAGCCTGCTTTGGATTCCTTCTACTGTGTTCTTCAATTCAGAAATTGTATTCTTCATTTCCTCTTGTCTCTTATTGATAGTTTATATGTCCTTTTTCATGCTGATATAGTTTGCAATGTAGTTCCTCATAGTTTCCCTGTAGTTTTTGTAATTCTCTCTGAGCTCACTGAGCTCACTGAGCTTCCTTAGAACTGTTGTTTGGAACTCAATATCTGATAGTTTACTTGCCTTTATTTTATTTAGTTCTCTTTGTGGGGATTCCTCCTTTCCTTTTGGGTGGGATGTATTTCTTTGTCTTCCTGTTATTTGTGAGACTCTTCTCTTTTGCTTCTGCTTCTTAAGTTGATGTGTCTTGATTTCCTGACTTTGGGTGTGAACTTTATGGTAGGAGACCACTGTTTTTACTTTCTGGATCTGCCTCTGATGATGTCAGATGTTGACCCTGTCTGACCTTAGGCAGTCTGTTTGAGATTTCCAGGAATCTAGTGTCTCCTGCTGTCTCCTTTAGCTGTTAATCTAGTCACTCTGCACTCAGCAAGCCACCTTAGACAGCTCAAGGTGGGGTGGAGTCCCTTCTGAGGGTGGGGTTATTGGGTCCTTTCACGCTCCTGCTGTATAGGGGAGGAGTCTGCACTGGGATCTCGCTGGCTACTCTCTCAGTTCTCTCCCTAATGCCTCCATCCCCAGTCTTTCCTCAACTGTCACCAGACCTCTCTGCATCCCCTTTAGCCAGGGATCTACTGTCTGTAACTGCCACTCTGCACTCAGCAGGCAGCTTAGATAGCACAGGGAGGGGTGGAATCCCACCTGGGGGTGGGGCAATAGGGTCCTTTGACACTGGTGCCACTCATGGGGAGTGGTCTCTTCCTGAGCAAGATGGCTGCTGCTTCATGGGGGATGAGTCAGCACTGAGATCCCGCCAGCTACTCTCTCAGTTCTCTCCCCAAAGCCTCCTTCCCCAGTCTTGTCATGCATCCCTAGCCCACTCTGCGCCCTCCTTTGCCGGAGACCAAGCTAAGTGGCTATAAATAAAAATTTGCTTTGGCCCTATAGAAGGCTCTTTGCATCTTCATCTGCCTGTTTCTGGCAGAGAGCAACCCTGCTGCTTTTCGCAGCTGGCTGTTTTCTGTGCACTTTTTGGGCTCTGGTGCTGTGGGCTAGAGATCCTCGCTTTTGGTTTAGACCCTGCTCTTCTCAAGGGGATCCAACTGGTCAATTCAATATCCTTCTGGTACTGCTGTCCGTGGGCACCCCACCTGCCTTCTCAGGTCTGAACTGCACTCATTACCAGTTAGATTGTGCTGAAGCTGATTCTTCTGTCTCTGAGGCTACAAGGCTCCTCTCTCCCTATTGTTCAGTTTTTTGTTCCAGGCGATTTCCCCACAATTTAGTTGTGATTTCAGGTTGGTCCTGGGAGGAGGTCAGTGCGACTTCCACTCACTCCTCTGCCATTTTGATTCCCCTTTGCCCATTTTTTTAATTGCATTGTTTCTCTTCCTGAAGTGGGGTTGTGTGAGTTCTTTATATATTTTGGAGATCAAACCCTTGTCCAAGGTATCATTGGCAAATATATGTTCCCATACAGTTGATTCCCTTTTCATTTTGCCCATGTTTTCTTTAGCCATGCAGAAGCTTCTTATTTTGATGAAGTCCCATTAGTTTATTCTTTCTTTTATGTCCCTTGCTCTAGGGGACATATCTGTGAAAGTATTGCTGCATAGGATATCTGAGAGTTTCCTACTTATATTCTCTTTTAGGACTTTTATGGTGTTGCAACTTATATTTAAGTCTTTTATCCATCTTGAGTTTACTTTTGTGCATGGTGTAAGTTGGTGGTTGAATTTAATTTTTTGGCATGTAGCTGTCCCCATCTCCCAACACCATTTGTTGAAGAAGATATTTTTACTCCATTGTAAGCTTCTACCCCTTTGTCAACTATTAATTGACCGTAGAGACATGGGTTAATTTCTGAGCTCTCTTTTCTGTTCCTTTGATCTCTGTGTCTCACTTATGCCAGCACCAGAGTGTTTTTATTAAAGTGGCCTTGTAATACAGTTTGATGTCAGATATCGTGATCCCTCCTACTTTCTTGTTCATTCTCAAAATTGTTGCAGCCATTTGGGGTCATTTATGGTTCCATATCAATTTTTAAAAATTTGTTCTATATCTGAGACAGGAGTCATTGGTATTTTAATAGGGACTGTATTGAATCTATAAATTGATTTGGGTAGTAAGGACATTTTAATGATATTACTTCTTCAAATCCATGAACATGGTATATGTTACCATTCATCTGTGTCTTCCTCAATTTATTTCTTCAGTGTTGTATAGTTTTATGAATACAGGTCTTTTACCTTGGTTAAGTTTATTCCTAAGTACTTCATTTTTCTTGTTGCTACAGCAAATAGGATTTTTTTTCCTGATTTCTGCTTCTGATATTTCATTGTTGGTGTACAAAAGTGCCTTTGATTTCTGAATATTGACTTTTTTCCCCACTGTTTTGCCAAATTCACTTATTATGTTGAGTACTTTTTTGGTGGAGTCTATGGGGTTTTCTATGTACACTGTCATGTCATCTGCAAATAATGACAGCTTCACTTTCTCCTTTCCAATTTGGATGCCTTTTCCTTCTTTTTCTTGTCTGATTGCTGTGGCTAGGACTTCCAATACTATGTTGAAGGAGAGGTAAAAGTGGGCAACCTTGTCTTGTTCCTGATCTTAGTGGGAAAACATTTAGTTTTTGCCCATTGAGTATGATGTTAGCTGTAGGTTTTTCATATATTCTCTTTATTATGTTGAGGTATGCCTCCTTTATTCCCACTTTGCTGAGTGTTTTTATCATAAATGGATGATGTACTTTGTTAAATGCTTTTTCTGCATCTATTGATATGATCAAGTGGTTTTTGTCTTTACTTTGGTTTATGTGATGTATTACATTTATTGATTTGCAAATATTGAACCATCCTTGCATCCCTGGGATGATTCCCACTTGATCACGGTGGATGATTTTTTTAATGTATTGCTGGATGTGGTTGGTCAATATTTTGTTGAGGATTTTAGCGTCTATGTTCATCACCAATGGTTTTCTTTCCCTGTTGTGTCTTTATCTGGTTTTGGGACTAGGATGATGCTCCCCTCATAAAAAGAGTTTGGGAGTCTTCCTTCTTCTTGGATTTTTTTGCATACTCTGAGAAGGACAGGGATTAACTCTCCTTTAAATGTTTCATAAAATTCTCCTGTGAAATTGTACAGTGTAGAACTTTTGTGTGCCAGGAGTGTTTTGATTACTGCTTCAATTTAACCAGCTGTTATCAGTCTTTTCAGGCTTTTTCCTTTTTCTTGATCCAGTTTTGGAACATTATATTTTTTTAGAAATTTGTTCATTTCATCGAGGTTTTCAAATTTCTTGGCATATAATTGTTCTTAGTAATTTCTTACAATCCTCTGTATTTATGTGGTATCAGTTGTTATTTCTCCTCTTTCATTTCTGATATTATTTATTTGGGGCCTCTCCCTTTTTTTCTTCATGAGTCTGCTTAAAGGCTTGTCAATTTTGTTTATCTTTTCAGAGAGCCAGCTCCTGGGTTTGTTGACCATTAAATTCTGCTCCAGTCTTGATTATTTCCTTCTTTCTACTCACTCTGGGCTTTGTGTGTTGTTGTTTCTGCAGTTCTTGGAGCCATAGGGTTATGTCATTTATTTGAAATGTTTCTATCTATTTTAGGTAGGCCTGCATTGCTATGAACTTCCCTCTCAGGACTGCCTTCTCTGTGTCCCATAGGTTTTGGACTCTTGTGTGTTCATTATCATTTGTTTCTGGAAACTTTTTGATTTCTTCTTTGATCTACCTATTGACCCATTCATCATTTAATAGCAGGCTATTCAGTCTCCATGAGTTTGAATGATTTTGAATTTTTTCCTTGAGGTTGGTTTCTAATTGCAAGCCCTTGTGGTCCAAGAAAATGCTTGATATGATTTCAGTTTTCTGGAATTTGTTGAGGCTTGTTTTGTGTCCTGTCATGGGTCTGTCTTTGAAAATGTCCTGTGTGCATTTGAAAAGAATGTATGTTTTGCTTCTTTGGGATGAAAAGTTCTATATATGTCAGTTAAGTCCATTTGATCTAATGTGTCAGTCAATTCTACAATATACTTGTTGATATTTTGTTTGGAAGATCTATCCATTTTTGACAGTGGGGCGTTAAAACCCCCTATTATGAGTGTGTTGCTGTCTATATCTTTCTTGAAGTCCTCCAAGATTTTCCTTATATATTTGAATGTTCATATGTTTGTGCATATATGTTTACAATGTTTATGTTTTCTTGATGGATTCTTCCTTTGAGTATTATGAAGTGTCCTTCTGCGTCCCTTTTTATGGTCTTTGTTTTGAAGTCTATTTTTTCTGATATATATATTGGTACCCCCTCTGTTTCTTTTCCTAGCCTATTGATTGGGAAATTTTTCCATCCCTTTACTTTCAGTCTGTGTAGGTCCTTTGTTCTGAGATGGATCTCTTGTAGGCAGCATATGTGTGGGTCATGCTTTCTTATCCATTCAGCTACTTTATGTCTTTTGATTGGAGCGATTAATCCATTTACATTTAAAGTTATTATTGATAGGTACTTTTTCATTTTGTATCTGTATTCCTCTCTTTTTCACTGTTCTTCTTCATTTTGTTAAAGCAGTCCCTTTAGTCTATCTTGCAGTGCAGATTTAGTGGAGGTGTATTCTTTTTGCCTTCTTTTGTCTGGGAAAATCCTTATTTCACTTTCCATTTTAATTGAGAGTCTTGCTGGGTAGAGCAGTCTTGGTTGCAGGCCTTTGCTTTTCATGACTTGGAATATTTCTTGTCACTCCCTTCTGGCTTGGAGTGTTTCTGTTGAGAAGTCAGCTTCTAGGAATATCGGGGCTCCCTTTATGTTACCACCTGTTTCTCCCTTGCTGCCTTTAGGATTCTCTGTTTTTGTTTGATATTTGCCATTTTAATGATGATATATCTTGGAATGGGCCTCATTGGGTTCCTCTTGAAATGGACCCTCTGTGCTTCCTGGACTTGTGTGACTTTTCTCTCCTCAGATTTAGGGAAGTTTTCCATCATGACCTTTTCAAACAGGTTCTCTATCCCGTCCTCATCCTTTTCTCCTTCTGGTATCCCTATTATATGGATATTATTTCATTTCAGGTTGTCCTGCATTTCCCTAAATGTCCCTTCATTCTTTTTGAGTCTTTTTTCATTTTCTTGCTCTTTATGGGAGCATTTTTCTACCTTCTCCATCAGCTCACTGATTTGATCCTTTGCTTCATTTAGCCTGCTTTTGATTTTTTCTACTGTGTTCTTCAATTTTTTTTTTTGACATGGACAGGAAATAGGGTTTATTTGTGTGTGTTAAGGTAGCAGCAGAGACTCATGAATGCAGAGCCTGCCATTTTTCCAGGGGACCACGATTAAGAATGTATTTGATCCCAGAGCCATCGGGGATGAACTGCTTTTCAGCCACCATGTCTTCAAATTCATCTGTATTATACTTAGTAAAGCCCCACTTCTTGGAAATATGGATCTTCTGACTGTTAGAGAACTTGAACTTGGCTCTTCATAGAGTCTTAATCACATGCTTCTCATTCTGAAGCTTGGTGCAGATGGACATAATGACTTGGCCAATGTGGACCCTTGCCACTGTGCCTTGGGACTTTCCAAAGGCACCCTGCATACCTGTCTGGAGCCTGTCAACTCCAGCACAGGACAACATCTTGTTGATGTGGATGATGTGAAAGGGGTGGAGCCGCATTTGGAAATGAAAGCTATCTTTGCCCCAGCTTTTCAACATGTACTTGTTGGCACACATATGAGCAGCCTCCAGGGCTTTGGAAGAGAGCTGCTCATATTCATCTGATACCATATGTCCACAGAGTGGGAACTCATCCACTTTTGCCTTTTTTTGGCCCAGGTCAAAGATGCGGATCTTGGCATCACCAGGTGGGATGGCGGCCCATGGTGACATCAGGATCTTTACTGGCACACTGAAGGGAAAGAGCCAATTCAGAAATTCTATTCTTTATTTTCTCTTGCCTCTTATTGATAGTTTCTATGTCCTTTTTCATGCTGATATAGTCTGCAGTAAGTTCCTCATAGTTTCCCTGTAGTTTTTGGTCATTCTCTCTGAGCTCACTGAGCTCATTGAACTTCTTTAGAACCATTGTTATAAACTCAGTATCTGATAGTTTACTTGCCTCTATTTCATTTAGTTTTCTTTGTGAGGATTCCACCTTTTCCTTCGATTGGGGGGTGTTTCTTTGTCTTCCAATTATTTGTGAGACTCTTCTTTTTTTGCTTCTGCTTCTTATATTGATCTGGCTTGACTTGCTGATTCTGATGTGAAGTCCTATGGTAGCAAACTGCTGTTTTTCTTTCTGGATCTGTCCCTGTTAATGTCAGATGTTGACCGTGTCTTACCTCAGACTGTTCGATGCTTCCAGGAATCTACTGTCTTTGGCTGTCTCGTTTAGTTATTAATTGAATCACTCTGCCCTCAGCAGTCAAGCTTAGGCACCACTGGGCAGGTAGAGTCCCTTCTGGGGGTGGGGCTATTGTGTTCTTTCACGCTGCTGCCACTCAGGGGAGCGGTCTGCCTAAGTAAGATTGCTGCTTCTGTATGGGAGATGAGTCAGTACCAGGATCCTACCAGCTATTCCCTCAGTTTTCTCCACAAAGCCTCCTTCCCCAGTCTCTCAGGTGTCTCCAGCCTACTCTGCCCCCATCTTTGCCTGAGCCCAGGGTAAGTGGCTTCAAATAAAAATTTATGCATTGGCCCTTTAATCAGCTCTTTGCATCTCTAGCCTCCTGTCTCTGGCAAAGAGCAACCCTGCCGCTTTTTGCAGGTGGCTGTTTTCTGTGTATTTTTTGGGCTCTGGTGCTGTAGGCTGGAGAGCCATACTTATTGTTTAGACCTGGCTCTTCTCAGGGGGATCCATCTGGCCATTTCAATATCCTTCTGATGCTTCCATGAATGGGCACCTGGCCCATCTTTTCGAGTCTCTATTGTATCCCTTACCTGTTACGTTGTGCTAAACCTGATTCCTCTGTCTGTCTGAGGTTGCAAGGCTCCTCTCTTGCTATTGTTCAGTTGTTTGTTCCAGGTGATTTCACCACAATTTATTTGTAATTCCAGATTGGTTCTGGGAGGAGGTCAGTGTGACTTCCATTCACTCCTCTGCCATCTTGCCTCCTCTCCTGTTTATTTTTTTATTCTTCTTTTCCCCTTGTTGTTCTGATTGGTATTTTTTTCTTCCTTGTATTCTAAATGATTGATTTGATTCTTGGCTTCATCCACTCTACAGATGTTTGCCTGAAAATTGTTCTTTATTTCAATTGGTGTGTCCTTTGTTTCTGACTGGATCTTTTTTTAAAATGCTTTTGAGGTCCTCCATAAGTTCCTTGAGCATTCTTATAACCAGTGTTTTGAACTCTGCATCTGATAGATCCCTTGTTTCCATTTTGTTTAGTTTTTTTTTCTGGAGCTTTGAACTGTTCTTTCATTTGGGTCATATTTCTTTGTTTCCTCATTTTGGCAGCCTCTCTGTGTTTGTTTCTATGTATTATGCAAAGCTGCTATGGCTCTCAGTCTTGGTAACATTGCTTAATGTAGAAGTTGTTCCATAGCATCCAGTGGCACAGCATCCTCTATCACACAACTGGGTAGTCAAGGTACACCCTTTGTGTGGGCTGTGCTTACCTTCCTCTTGTAGTTGAATCTTGGGAGAGATTCACCCAGGCCAGTCCGCTGCAAGGACTGGCTGTGACCACTGACCGCCATCTTCTCCCCTCCATGGAGAATCAGCTGTGAAGTGGCAGGGTGGAGGTGCTCCAGTGTGGTCTGTAGCTGTTCACTTGATGTGCAGGCTCTAGGGTTTCCCAGGTGGTGCAGGCCATGATCAGCTACCCCCTCTGTTATTCTCAGGGCTCCCCTGCTTGAGCTATAAAGCAATCTGAGATGGCTGCTACTTGTGCTGGGCTTAGTGATCTCAGATGAAGCCAAGCTGTGCATCTATTCTGGCTGCTGCTAGTGTTGGGCCAGAGGCCATTTAGCAAGAGATACTGGGACTGGGTGTTGGGGACTTACTGAGGCCATATCTTGCTTGTTTGATAGAATTTAGGAAATTTTGAAGCATAAGCCAAGACCAGCCATTCATATCTTGGGTGGGCCCATAAGTTGTGTGGAGTCTCAGGGGGTCTCCATGGTGGGGAAAACAGTGTTATCCAGTTTTATGGTATCCTAGATATGGCTCCCTGCTGCCATCTGTGTGGCTTTGTTGGGGGAGGGTTCAGAAAAGTGACAGTGGCCTCTGCCAACCTTTCTGCCTGGTATAAAGCTGTCTCGTAGCTCTCCCCTTGATGTACGACAGTTCAGTTCCTCCCTGTATGCCCCTGGTGCCTTTCAATCTGCTACTCTGATGCTACAGCTCAGAGGGAGTGAGTCTGAATAAGCCCATCTGTGAGTTTTTTAAGGGGAGCTGTTTGAGACTCCAGCAGTTTTCCACTGACTTAATCCCTGCTGTTTTTTGTAGCCAGATGTTATAGGGACCTGTCTTCCTGGCACTGGAACCCTGGGCTTGGCTCCTGATGTGGGACTGGGACTCTTCACTCCTGAGATATTTTCCTGAATTTTTACCCATTACACTCAGATGTGGGAATAGCCCATTCCACATCTCTGCCACTCCTACCAGTTTGGATGGATGTGGTTTCCTTTAGTCCTGTAGCTGTCAGACTTCCATTCAACTTGACTTCTGACAGTTCTGAGTGATGGTGGTTCTATATTTTGTTGTAATTTGATGTGGTTATGCAAGGAGGTGAGCCATGTTTCCTATGCCACCATCTTGACCAGATGTATAATTTTTCATATTTTTGAACAATGTTTCTGTGAACCTACTTGTTCACATTTCTCTGGGCATACTATCAAGAGATTCTGTAAATTACGTACCTGGAAATGCTACTCCTTAGTAATAACATATCACATTTTCAACTTTACTACTGATTGCTGAATATCAAGATATTGCTGCATATCTTCACAGTTGTTGGTATCAGTACCTTCTACCATCAGTAATTTCTAAGAATTATTTTTGCTTCACATCCTTTGCCACACTTAGTCCATCAGAATTTTTTATTCTCTCCAATTTTGCAGGAAAGAAAAGATACTTCTTTCCTGTTTTCATATGCTTGTCTTTAATTAGTTATGAAGTTTCTCTAATGTGTTAGTTTGGTATTTGTTTTCTCTCCTGTGAAATACCTGATCATATCAATGACCTGACATAGCTGTGTTAAACTGAAACAGAAAAGTCAGTCACTGTGGACTTCCATAGTAAGCTTCCCGCGCCCCCCGCCCCCCATCTAATAACAAAATGTAGAAATAGGCAGTCCTGAGCTAGGTTAGTGGTTCTATGATATCATTAATGTGTCTGGCTCTTCTTGGATGATCTTCAGATGGTGTCTTAGTATTCTGGGTTCTCAGGTAGTTGTTGTGGTACCATCACATGTGGTAATATCACTTCTGTGTTCCAATAATGCAGAACATGGGAAATAAAGACTGAGTGGTGTCTATATCATGACTGCTGAACTAGCCTCTTTATTAATGGAATATAACTTCTACTTGAAATAGGACTTACAGACAAACTACCTTTTACAGAGTTGGGTATTTGAAAATGAATAAAGCAAATCAGTCATGTCAAGGAAAATAACTGATGCAATTTATGCCAATGATAAAATTCTAGCTTAAGGCAAAATTTAGAATTTTTGGAAAACTTGTATCTGTCATAATGAGCTTATTATAGCCCCAATACATAAATATTTTTTCTCATGAGTTTCATAGTGATATTAACAAACATGATTTTCTGATACTGTAAAATCCTTATAAAATGGGTCCACATTTGGAAGATCTGCTTGACTCAGTTTAAAACAGAACCAATATTTCCTAAAGGACCAATGAATAATGTTTCAAAATCATGCATGAATAAAATATCCTTTCAAAGTGAAATTGATTTTTATTTTGCTTTTTAAAATTTTAACACTTTTATTTTGAAGTAACTTTAGACTTATAGAAGAGTTGCAAAGTAATTCAGAGAATTTCCAAATACCCAAATACTCTTTATCCAACTTCCCCTAATTGATAACATTTTATCACCATGGTACATTGATCAAAACTAAGAAATTACTGTGACCAATTAATTTTAATATATCAAATACAATAAACTCATTGATATGATTTTAGGTTCTACATCGTAAGTAACATTTAAGAAATTATCACAGTTTTGGTATAGTGTTAAAGAAGATTAATCAATAAATATCTGAAAACCTATCAGTTTTTCTTTTCTCTAACTACATATATACCAAATTTTTTATATACTTCAACTAAAATTTTCTATTGAGATGGAGTGAATGCAGAAGCAGATGTAAGAATCAGCTACTTTCTATTAAGCTGGACATTAAATAGATTTGCAAACAAGGCAACTCCAATTAAATATTTTTTGTTTTAGGACATATAACTATTTCTCATAAAAATGATATGTATGTTAGTATATAATGGATTTGCTATTATTTCAAATAAATATTCCAAAATTTTTTGTTTTAATTTTGAATATGCTAAATATTGATAAATATAATCCATAAACAAAACCTCTTTGAGATACATAATATTTTTAAAAACTGTAAAGGATCCTGAGAGCAAATTATTTGATAACCACTGCCCTAAAGGATATATTGTAAGTGAGTTAACTTTTTTACAATGTATCTAGACTAGTACTATATATGTGTGTGTGTGTGTGTGTGTGTGTGTGTGTGTGTGTGTATATACACACACCAGCCTTGAGAGAGCTGAGAAAAATCATTATTCAAATTGTTTTATAAAGTTTACTTCTCTCACAGGACCCAATAGAGAAAGATTGTTCTGACATTTATAAGTTAATACATGTAAAATGTGTTGAACCATGATTAGCAGGTAAGCCCTCTATAAATGTTAGCTGTTGTTACTGCTTTTATTAATTGTTACAATAACTTGATAGTTATGTGTATTCAAATATATTCTCTCATTTGCTGGGTTTTAATTGTCTTTATGGTATGTTCTTTTTGTATGTGTGTGTAGAAATTTTAAGCTTTAATCTTTATTCAAATTTATCAACATTGTCTCTTATAGTTTATTTTTTTGTCTTGTAAAAAAAATAAACTATATTTTTTTGTCCCTTCCACAAAGTTATAATCATATGCTTTTATATTTTCCTCTAAAAGTTTCCAAGTATCCCTTTTCATAAAAATCATGAAACTAGTCTTACCAAGATTACCAATGACTTTTATGTTGCTGAATCATGTGGTCAATTATCAGTCTTCATTCCACCCACTCATCATCAGCCTTTGACACAGTTGATTTCTCCTTTAATTCCTGAGATTCTGCCTTCCCTTGACTTCTGGGATAGGGCTCTCTTTTGACTGTTCTCCTGCCTCACAGGTTTCTTTGTCCTTGTCCCCCTTGGGGCTCCTTTCCTAAGGGTTGGAGTGTCCTGGCCTCTGTCCTTGGACCTGTTCTCTTTTCTGTCTGTACTTACTCTCTACCTGCTTTCATCCACTTCTGTGGCTTTAAATATCCATAAACCGATGACTCCAAAAATTTGTATATTAGCTCCAGCCTCTCCTCTGAACTTTATTTTATCCAGCTGCCTATTGGCTGTCTAATAAGCATTTCAAACTTAACCTGGCCCAAACAGAAACATTGATTTCTCCAAGCTTTTCTTTTATGCTACCCATTTCAATAACATGACCATTCATTCTGTTGCTTAAGTTGAAATGTTGGTGTTTTCTTGTGTTTTTTTTTTATTTCTTTCACAATTCATATCCAAAATTTAAGCAAATGTTGCTTTTTCCTTTAGAGATTATCCTAAATCTTAATCGCTTTACAGCTACTCCACCAGTACCACCTTAGTCCAAGAAATGGTTGTCCTTCACTTGGGATATCACATATGTGAACTGGCCTATAGGTTTTCTTGATTTCGTTTGTTTACGCCACAACTGAGAGAGTGAATGTTTTGAAATATGAATGAGATTATGACACTTTCCCCATTCTCCACTTCTAAAGCCTTCTCATCTCAGAAAGAAAAAAATGAGAAGTTAGAACCAGAGCCAACAAGGTCCAACATGATTGGTCCTGCCACTGCCCTCCAACTTCATTTCCAGTTCTTCTTGCCCATTTTGTGGCAGCCACAATGGCCTCCGTGCTGTTTCTTGAACTTGCTAAGCACATTACCAGCCCTGTCTTCAATGATTCCCTTTAGTTAGGGAATAAAAGGGGGCCCCTGTTTATTCTAGAGGGGTCCCCTTTTATTTCCTAGGAGTCACAATCCTGGTGCCTGCTTTTTGCTTCAAGACCCACATGGAAGACTGAGGCTTCTACCATGCTCATTGTTTGTTGTATTTCCATATAAGAAACACATGGAGGTATTTCTTATATTCCTATGCATTTTTATTTTTATTTTGTATCTACTATTATTATATGTTTGGAGAAGAGAAGTATTTCTTCTTGGGAACATCAAAAAGGAAAGTCCTTAAGCCTATAATTTTTCTTTTGAGTTACTGTTATTTGTGCTCATATTTTTTGCTACATTTTCCCTCCTTGATAATGTGTAATTTCAATTTTGATTTTTTCTAAGATTCCTGGGTTATCAAGGAGTAATTTTCTTGTTTATAGAGTAGTTAGCATTTTTAATGGTTCTTTCCTCCCATTGATTTCTAATTTTTGTATTATTATTAGAGAATATGACCTATAAATTTTTCTTCATGATTGCAAGATAAAAATAAATTCAATATATTCTCAATATTTAAGGAGCAACATTTTTAGTTATTAAATAAAATTCATTGACTATATTATTAATGTAAAAAATCTATTTGATCCTCTGACTTCTGAAGTAAATATAGTAAAAGTCTCCACGATGAGCATATATACATTTTCAAATTCTCCTTGCATTGTTAGGAGTTTTTGTTTTATGCAGTTGTTTGCTATGTTGTATGTTGTATAAAGCTTTATGACTGTTATATCTTCTTTGTGGATTGCATATTTTATTGTCACATAATACTCTTCTTTGTCTGGTTTAAGACATTTGTCCTTGAATTTGCTCTATTTGACATTATCACTTTTGCTTGTCTTTGCACCATCTATTGTTGCCTACTTCTTTATTTTTAACCTTTTTCTTTTTAAAAATATGTTATATTTAAATAGTACACAGTTGGATTTCATTTTTTATTCACATGTGATAGCCTCGGATTTTTAATTGGGGAATTAATTTTGTTCACATCGTCTTGTTAGTAAGTATACTTAGGGTTTAGGGCTCCTGTGTTATTTTGTGTTTGTTATCTGTTTTAGTTAGGGATGTGGTTGACTACAAATAATAGAATACATTACTAACAGTTGTTTAACAACATAAATCTCTCATATTTATGTTAGCATATTTTATTTAATAATTACAGAACTTTATTCTTTGAAGTTCCTTGTTTTTCTCAAATGATGAGAAATCTGGGGATGAACTACAGTAGGCAGTATTGGTTTATCTACTCAACAAGATTGTCAGGGGCCCATCCCCTTCTGTCTTCCTGCTTACTCTTCCTTAGCATGTGGCTTTCTTCCTCACGGTTGCAAAAGTCTTCCAGTAACTCTGGGCATCACTTCCTCATTCCAGGGAGGAAGAAGGAAGTGAGATAAAAGAGCAAAGGGTGAAGCAGTTTCTCCTAAGGAGTCTTTACCTTTTGTTTGGAGAAAGAAGCCCTTTCACTGGAAATTCTTTCTACATCTACTTTGTTGGAAATAGAGACATCTGATCACTCCTAGGTCAATCATTTGACTATGAGAATCATATTACATGACAGGTTTAGACAAATTTGATTTGTCTTTTGAGGCGGGGGTAGAAACTTGCCTCTACTGAAACTGAGGGATCTCTGATACTCTCTGAACAAATTGGGGTTTTCTGTAAGGGAGGGAGGTGGGATGGAATGGATGGTAGGTAGGTAATGGACAGTGTCTGCTGTAATAACTATATATTTTTGTTGTTTTCTCTTTCCCTTTTACTTAGTTTTGCAGGATTGGTAAGCCTCTTATCATTTATTTTCTCCCACTATTAATTTGGGAGTTTTATAATTCCAGTTGTAGTTACCTACCTGTTACTATCTGTCATAATTAAACTAGTGTTCCTCTAATATTATGATGCTTTTAACATCTAAAAATAATAATGCTTTCTCCTACATTAGTCAGGGAAATTGGTGCCACCTTCTGCAATGAATAAGCACTGAAGTTTCAATGGATTAATACAATGGAGGTGTATTTCTGAATACATTACAGTTTGAAGTGGATAGAGTATCTTTCCTCTGTGATTTGCTTTGCTTTCTTCTTGTAGTTCCACCATCTTGGAGTAATTTATTTCCAGCTGGGTGGATAAGTGACAGAATGTGGACAAGGCACACCAGCCGCAAACAGCCTGAAAGTGGCACGAATAACTTCCCCTGACATTCCACAGGCTAAAACTCAGTCACATGGTCTCACAGAACTAAAGAGAAGCTGAGAAAAGTAGTCATCTGCTGAACTCAGAAAGAGGAAATGGGGTTCTGGACATAGCAAGTTGCTGGTACAAATTTTTATTTTGGTCACTCACGCATTTTTTTTCTTCTCCTCCATGTAAATACATTCACCACATCCTTAAAGTGGGCACCCTGGAGTCACATCCAGTCACTGGACCCGGACCAAAGTCTGCAAGGGTTCTGTATTAATCTCTATAAGGTCCACTTATAAGGTCTCTGTGAGGTCCACATGTCACTTAAACACCTCCCTCCCCTACCATTAAGTCACAGCGTACAGTGGTGAAGTAGGGTCACAATATCCACTGTGGAGAAGGTAGAATGTGAGCCCTATAAACAGTTACTAGTCTATGGCATTCCAGAAGTCCTATGGGTCAGGCTCTGTGAAGCTCCCCTGCCCTGGCAGGGAAAGGACAGCCTTGAGTGGATGCTGACTGCACCTCTGAGGAGGTTCCTCCTTGCTCATTATTCCCTGTGGCATCACCTGAAGTGAGTATTGAGGGCCATGCTCTCATTGGACCAATATAGTCTTTGAAACCAGCCTCCTGGCCATCGAAAGGGTTGTTTAAGTCCTGAACAATCAAAGACTTTTAAGTCCAGTGTCAAAAATTTAGGAGGCTTCTGATCTGTTTGCTTCAATGTCCCAGTAAAAACATGTACAGTTCGTTTCTAGACATGTTCCACCAATTGTCTGTACCCCTTTTCCTCTTTACCTCTGTGCCTTGCCCTTTCAACTGAAGAGTACCTGTCTTAGGTTCTTTGTAAAACTAAGTGTGAGCGATCTCACTTGTTATGTGCTTGTGTTAGCCTGGCTCCTCTGTAGAGCAGAGATAAGGATGGGATTAAATACATGAGGGTTTTACTTAGAAAGTGTCTGAGAAAGGACAGGGTGCTGGAGGAGGTGGGGAGAGCTGTTGCACTGCAGTGCAAGTGTGACCTTGAGTGAAGGAGACGGGAACTGTTAGGTTGGTTGGAGGTGTTCTAGGCAGACATGAAATCCAAGGAACTTTTGTCAAAGCCTCAGGGAAGTTGCCCATCAGAGGAGACTGGTGTCTCCTGGGAATGAGCCTGCCACGCTCAGTCAAAGGCTGGTAGCTGCCTCTGTGAAGCATGGCCTTGGGCAAACATAAGAGCACAGGAGCTAGAGTGCTTGGTCAATTATGCTGCCCGTAGTTGGATATCTGGAGCACATTCTCATGGTAGCCACAGTGCTCTGTACCCAGGTCACTTTATTCCCCTTACAAGTTTAGTAGGGCTCTGTCATGCAGAACTTTTAAAAATCCTATCTCTGGCAATTTGGGCCTTAGGAGGAGATGGTTTTCCCAATCTTGCGAAGTCCCAGATTTCTGTATTCTCTATGTTTCATTTCATTTATACTTGCAAAGCACTCAATTCTTCCTTGAACTAATTTCTTTCTCTAAACACCTTGCCGAACACAACCACTAACAACTAACACACACTACCAATGTTCTATTTTCCAGTTTCTTCCCTTAGGGTGAGAAGGTCAGAGGGCATGATGGTCTGCCTTTTTTAGTGTCTGACAATTTTACCAAATGTTTTGCTCCTGCATAACATGGATCTCTAGCCATTCAGCCTATTAAACATCACTCAACACCCAACTGCTAAGGCAGTGACCCACAGTTTATGTCTTTGTTTCAGTGGTACCTCACTTTTGAGATAGATTTTCATTTTAGTCATGGTTATCAACAGAAATCTGTTGCAACAGGAAAACTGAAAAATGTCAGTGGCTTAATTCAACATAGGTATAGTTCCTGCTCATGTTACAGGTGGATATGGGTCAGGGAAACTCAGGGGCCTAGCTACTTCATCTTGCAACTCCACCATCTCCGATTCCTTATTTTCAGCCAGTGGACAGGACGGGTGGGAGGGAGGGAGGTGGGAAGAGAGAGGACAGGAGGGAGGAGAAGGCTCACTGGCTCCTAATTGCCTTGGTCCAAGTGTGACACGAGTCACTTCCTTCAGAGAGTGCTGCATTCTCTGCTGAAGATGTCAGGGGTGCTCGGCCTCAGACATCAGTTCCACACTTGGACATCTGCTTCAGCAGGCCTAGAGGGAGTTCTATTGCTGCCTAGAGGGAGTGGGAGGGAGAGAGGGCTGTGGACCTGCACTCAGGCCAAAATCTCTCTGGGATCCTCTTTGTTGATGACAGAGTACTGCAGAGTGGTTATGTATGATTGGCCAATTAGAACTCAGACCTGTTTCTTCATCCTCTCTTGTTCCTCCTTATGTTGTGAAGCAGCGAATGACAAGCATATCCAGTGGCTCCTGGGGGCAGATGGCGAGGTCTGGGTCTGGATCATGGGAGAAGGCCCTGGCGACAAGCCCTATGAAGAAATCTCTGAGGAACTGATTGCAGAGAGGGCACGGCTGCAGGCACAGAGGGAGGCCGAGGAGCTCTGGTGAGAGGTGCCAATGGGTGTTGGGTGGGGCCTGAACTCAGGGTCTTGGGGTGGGTTCCAGATAAAGACAATAGGTTGTGGATAGGAGAGAGGAGGTACTGGGAAGCTGGCTGCCTGTTTTGAGCTCTGCTAAGATTAGGTGACCAAACCATCAAAGTTTCATGTCAGATAGACTTTGTAGACTCAAATCTTGGATCCATCAATTAGAAGTGAGCTAACTGGGGCCTTGGTTTAACAACACTTGGGTGCCAACATTTACCCCCCTCCCCTGATTTTTAGTGACAGAGTTTTAACTGTAAAATCATTAATAACAATCCAACACCTGCCACCTAACATAACCACAGTGAGCATTTTGGCAATACAGATGCTCCTTGATTTATGGTGGAGTTATGTTCTGATATACCCATTGTAAATTGAAAATATCATAAGTTGAAAATGCATTCACTACATCTAATCTACTGAACATCACAGCCTAGCCTAGTTTACCTTAAATGTGCTCAGAACACTTAAGTAAAAAATGAGTATATAGTGTTCTTATTACATTAGCACACAAGATCATCTAGCACAGTAACTACACTGTAGAGTACTGGTTGTTTACCCTTGTGGTGTGGGAGCTGTGACTCTCTGTCACTATCCAGCAACAGGAGAGACTATAGCATATCAGTAGCCTGGGAAAAGAACAAAATTCAAAATTCAAGGTACAATTTCCACTGCATGTGTACTCCTTTTACCCCATTGAAAAGCCAAAAAATCATAAGTCAAACTACCATAAGTTGGGGACTGTCTGTACATGCTTTGTAAACTGCTTTATTTACACAATGATAAATTGATTAATATAGATTCACAACATTATTTAAGATTATTGCCCTGACTGGTGTAGCTCAGTGGGTTGGGCATCACCCCACAAACTGAAAGGTCACAGGTTTGATTCACAGTCAGGGAACATACCTTGGTTGTGGGCCAAGTCCCTGGATGGGGGCATGTGAGAGGTAGCTGGTCAATGTTTCTATCACACATTGATGTTTTTCTCCCTCTCTTTCTCTATCCCTTCCTCTTTCTCTAAAATATAAAGGAAATCTTTTAAAAAATTACTATATAATATTCTCATTACATGGGAAACCCAACGTATTGGTCCTGTTGGTGGACATTTAGGTCATTTGCCATTCTTTGTACTATAAAAATCTTCTGATGAACATCTTTTACTTATGCCTTGTGAACTTGACTGGGAGATGGGATTTTCAAGTCTTTTTTTCCTTGGCTTCCAGAACAGTTCTGCTGATTTACACCCCTATACGTGAGAGTGCTTATTTTTCCCCATTTTTGCCAACATTGAGTTTTGTTGACTTTAGACTTTTGTCATTTTAACAGAGTAAGCAATACTGTCCAAGGTGAAGGGGTTAAGAAGTACAAATTGGTTGTTACAGAATAGTCATGAGGATGTTAAGTACAGCATAAGGAACATAGTCAATAATATTTTAATAACTACATATGGTGTCAGATGGGTGTGAGATTTATCGGGATGATCACTTAGTAAGTTATGTAATGTCTAATCACTGGGGTGTACACCTGAAACTAATACCAAAAAAAGAAGTACTGCCCATAGTTTTTATGTGAACTTCTGTGGTTATGTAGCCCTTCAGTTTTCCACATGAGCTTATACCTAATGGTGTTCTCTTGAAAGGAGACAGAAGGAGGCAGAGATCACCAAGAAGTTCCGGGATGCTCTGGCCAATGAGAAAGCCCGGATCCTGGCAGAGAGGTGGAAAGTGGAGATGGAGGACCGCAAGGCTGCCAAAGTCCTGGAGGAGCGCATTCGTGAGGAATTCAAGGTGAACCAGTGCATGGGGCATCTGTGTGTGGCTACCTGCTCTAGCTCTCAGGCCAGTGGTTTGGCCATTGGTCATTACTGAGTGCTTTATAAGAACAGAAATCTGGCAAGTCTGATTGGGAAAGAACTTGACTTATTATTTGGGTCAATACACTTCTCATTGTACAGTTGAGAAAACTGAGGGTCCGACCTGGAAGAGACTTGCTAAGACCAGGTGTAGTTAGAGACAGAGCCAGGATCAGAACTCAGGCTTTCTGCCTCCCAAACCAAGATTCCTGAAAAGAGACCTGGAAAAAACAATGTTTGTAGTCAGGTCAACCTGGGATGCAGTTCTAACTCTACTGCTTACTGCTGTGTGACCTTGGGAAGCTTGCTGAACTCCTTTGAGCCTTTACTTCTCTTGTTTATAATATTAGGGTAATGACAACACCCAATTTGAGGTTTTTGGGAGATACAAGGAAATGAAAAATGCACACTTTTCTGACCCTGGATAGGGAGATGTTGGTAATCTTGCATGGCTGTTCATTCTGGGAGAGTTTGGAACTGGTGAATGAGATTTATAGAAGCTTAGGTAGCCTTAAAAAATTTATTTCTGCTCCTTTTTGAGATTTTTTTTTGTTACAGTAATAATGCATTTTTTGGGGGGGGGATAGAGAACTCAGAAATGCATGTAAGCAAAAAGAAGAAAATAATAGTCATTCTGAATCCCAACAATTATATCATTTTGTGAAGTGTAGAGCAGTGATTTTCAACTTCTGTGCCACAAAAATTTTTAAAATGTGCAATACCTGACTATTTTGCCAGGGGCATTTACCTCTTTTCCCTTAGATTGTCAAATAAAAAAGTGACAATAGCCAACACAACAATAGATGTCCATTGCAAATGAATCAAAATTATGGTTATTTTTTGTCCAATTGGCAAAAAATACTCTATATTTTTTGGTGTGCCACAGAATTTCAATGATTAGTTTATGTGTCCATGAGATGAAAAAGTGTGGATTAATGGCATTTGCCCATTAAATTTTTTTTAAAACCCACTTTTCCTTATAATGATTATGTAGTGAGGACATTGGCCCCTTAAGGTCATTTATATTGCAAATATTTTCCTTAATGTTGTTTTTTTCTTAATTTTTATTATAGAGCTCTTAAAGTACAGAAGATTAAAATTTTTACTAGCTAATTTTATCAATCTTTTTCTTTATTATTTGTTTTATGCCTATAAAGAGCTGTGCCACCACAAGATTATAAAATACTAATATACATTGTTTTCTATATCTTTCATAATTTTGTTTCTTCTCACTTAATTTTCTTTTACTTTGGAATGTTGTTTGATATAGAGCTCTAACTTTCTTTTCTTCACGTGTTAGCTAGTTGTCTCAGCATCATATATTATGCCATTTACCCTCTCACCTCTTTTTTTAAGTATATTTTATTGATTATGCTATTACAGTTATCCCATTTTTTTCACCTCTTTGTCCCCCTCTGCCCTGTACTCTAGCATTCCCTGCCTACCTTAGTTCATGTAAATGGGTCATATATATATGTTCTTTGGCTTCTCCATTTCCTATACTATTCTTAATCTCCCCCGTCTATTTTGTACCTTCCAATTATGTTGCTTATTCCCTGCACCTTTTCACCCACTCTCTTCCCTCCCCGCCCCCACTGTTAGCCCTCCATGTGATCTCCATTTCTGTGATTCTGTTCCTGTTCTAGTTGTTTGCTTAGTTTGTTTTTGTTTTTGTGTAAGTTCAGTTCTTGATAGTTGTGAGTTTGTTGTCATTTTACTGTTCGTAGTTTTGATCTTCTTTTTCTTAAATAAGTCGCTTTAACATTTCATAAAATAAGAGCTTAGTGATGATGAACTCCTTTAGCTTTACCTTTTCTGGGAAGCACTTTCTCTGCCTTTCCATTCTAAATGATAGCTTTGCTGGATAGAGTAACCTGAGATATAGGTCTTTGCTTTTCATGATTTTGAATACTTCTTTCTAGGCCCTTCTTGCTTGCAAGGTTTCTTTTGAGAAATCAGCTGATAGACTTATGGGAACTCCTGTGTAGGTGACTCTCTCCTTTTCTCTTGCTGCTTTTAAGATTTTCTCTTTATCTTTAATCTTAGGTAATTTAATTTTGATGTGTCTTCATGTGTTCCTCTTTGGGTTCAACTTCTTTGGGATTCTCTGAGCATCCTGAACTTGTACATCTGTTTCCTTTGCCAGATTGGGGAAGTTTTTCATTATTTTTTCAAGTAAGTTTTCAATTTCTTGCACTTCCTCTTTTCCTTCCGTCATCCCTGACTCAGATATTGGAATGTTTAAACTTGTCCCAGAAGTTCCTAATCCTCTCCTCATTTTTTTGAAATCTTGTTTCTTCATTCTTTTCCAGTTGAATGTGTATTTCTTCCTTCTGTTCCAAATCATTGATTTGAGTCCTGGTTTTCTTCCCTTTACTGTTGGTTCCCTGTATAATTTTCCTTATTTCACTTTGTATAGTCTTCACTTCTTCCTGTATTTTGTGTCTGTATGCAATCATTTCTGTGAGCATCCTGATTATCTGTGTTTTGAACTCTGTGTCTGATAGGTTGGCTATCTCCTCATTGCTTAGTTCTTTTTTTCTGGAGTTTCGATCTGTTCTTTCATTGGGCCCTATTTCTTCTTCTCCACACACCTGCTACATTGTAAGTGGTGGAGCCTTAGGTATTCACCAGTGTGGGGCAAAGCACTTCACTGAGTTGTGGCACTATATGTCGGGAAGGGGTCAGAAAGAGAACAAAGCTGCTTGCTTGGCTCTCACCCTGTTTTCAGTTACTTACCCTGCTACCCATAAGCGAATTGCGCCCTTCTGGTGCTGATTTCCAGGTGCGTGGGCTTGTGTATGTTCTAGAACCTTGTGGGCCCCTCCAACAGACTCTCCTGTGAGACTGACAGATTCTCTTGCTGCAGCAACTCGCACAGATTTTTACAGGCAGAGGCTTTGAAGGTTTCTTTTCCTTCACTGGAACCCTGGGTTTCATGGTCTGTCTTATTCCCCAGTTGTTCCTCCTGGTTTATCTACATGTGAATGTTGGACCACCTGGTCTGCCAGCTGCTGCCTTGCCACACGTCCTTTCTGCCCCGGCTGCCTGTCTCTGTCCCTCCTACCAGTCTGGATGAATATTTTCTCCTGTAATTCCTTGGTTTCAGATTTCCATATGGTTCGATTTTCTGGCAATTCTAGTTGATGTTTGTTTTTAAATTGGTTTGTTATCCTTCTTTTGGTTGTGCAAGGAAGCAAAGCGTATCTACCTATGCTTCCATCTTGGCTGGAAACCCCAACCTACCCTCACTCCTCTCACTGTACTTGCTGCCTTGATTTTTACTTCTTATTTCTGTATCTCTTTGTGGATTTTTGTTCTTTGCTTATTCCTCAGCCAGATTTACTTTTTTAATTATTGCAGTTTTAAAATAAACCTAAACATTTGTTGTGGTGAGTTATTTTTCATTTCCAAAATGACCTTGGCTGATCTTACCCATTTTTTTCTACTAGAGACACATTTGAAATATTTTGTCACTATTCTCCTCCCCCACTTCCAACAAAAAACACACCATAATTTTAATTGGAATTGCATCTACCTTATAGCTGTATTTGTAGAGTATGGACATTTTCACAATATTAAGTTTCTGAATTTTTTCATTCAGAAATGTAGTATGTTCTTCCTGTCAGTCAAATCTTATTTGTCTTTGATAAAGTGTTTTTTTTTTATTAATACCTGTAAATGCATTGGCCACCCCATCCCAGACATTCACAGTGTGTTTATGTGCTTCTGTTTTTTGGACTTTGGTAAAATTTATTGTTATTAATTAAGTACTCCTCAATTATTTTTTAGTTAAACCTTAGGCTTAATATTTTTTGTTGCTGTCATGAATGAGGTTGTTCTCATTACCTTAAAACCTATTGTAATTGCTAGTTATATATTTATATTGTTATTGATCTAGTTATTTAATTTTCCCTTGAGTTATATTTTAGGAAATTCTCTTGAGTCATTAAGTGAAATAATATTTACTTTCAAAACATTTTATTAAAAAATTTGCTAACTTGTAGAAAGATTGAAAGAAAAATAAAATGAATAATCATATATTATCCATTTAAATGCACCAATTATTAATATTTTGCCACATTTGCATTCTCTCCTCTCTCTGTGCATTCACACAAAGTTTGTACTGGAGAACAACATAGGTTTGAACTGCATGAGTCCTCTTATATGTTCATTATTTCAATAAATACTGTAAATATATTTTATCTTCCTTAAGATTTCCTTGATATCATTATCTTTTCTATAGCTTACTTTATTATAAGAATATAGTATATAAAACATATATCATAAAAATATGTTAATTGACTATTTATGTTAAGACTTCCAGTCAATAGTAGGCTATTAATAGCTAAGTTTTTGGAGAGTCAAAATTTATACAAGGATTTTCATCTGTGCAGATCTTGGCACACCCCAAACCCCATGTTGTCTGAGTCAACTGTACATGTGTATATATATGTGTATAAATATATATACACACACATGCATATATACACTTTTTCATTGCCATTGTTTTACTGAACAATTAGAAAGGAAATTGCAGATATACAGTCTAACTCAAGGCTTAGCAATCTATTTTATTTTATTTTTTATTTATTGGTTTTTGAGAGAGAAAGAGAGAGAGAGGTCAATTTGTTGTTCCACTTATTTCTGCATTCATTGGTTGCTTCTTGTATGTGCCTTGACTGTAGGATCGAACCCTCAACCTTGGAATATTGAGATGACATTCTAACTAACTGAGCTATCCAGCCAGGGTAGCAATGTATTTTCTATAAAGAGCCAGATGGTAAACGTTTTAGGCTTTTAAGCCATATTGTCTCTGTCACAACTACTGAATCAGGCTACTGAGGCACAAAAGCAGCCATATACACCATATAAAAAGATGACATGGTTGTTCTAATAAGACTTTACTTTAAATAATAGATTGAATCCAGATTTGGCCTGGGAGCCTTAGTTTGCTTACTCCTGATCAAACTCTAATTCCTTCAGCGGCATCTCCCATGTATAAACACATTCCCTGCACAACCACAAATATCATAATCACACCTGTTGAAATGAACAATAATTCTGTATTGTTGGATTTTACATATGATTACTTATGTCTGCTGGGAAAGAAAACCGATTCTTCTTATATATCTCTACCAGTGAGAATCACCTGTTCCAGCCTCTGGCCTCCCTCTTCCCCAGAGAAGGGCTGAGCCTCGGATGCTGAGAGGGTAGCTCAGTGGTGTAGGGTTAGTTCACAAGTAGATTATGGAAGGATTGAGTACTTAGCAGGGTTTTTGGTGATTGACAGTCTCCTTTGGAACCTCAGTGTTGAGGGATGATAAACTCTGGGCTGTTCTGTTCAGGGTTCACGGGGGGTTGAGTAAAATCAGCCCCTTAGTTTCACTGTGGGACCCAAAGGTAGGCTTTTGGTGTTATTTTCAAAGAAAGTTATGGTCATTCTTGCGTTTGTTTTTGTTTTAAAACTTAATTTGCTAAATGTGAATTCTGAAACTGTAATACACATAGTAATCCTGCCTCAGTATGCCTGTGATTTGAGGAGCCTCAGAATTGCAAGTAGTGTCTGCAAGGCTTTGGAGAAGCTGACCAGATCAGTGTGTGTCAGGAACATTAGATTATGAACTCAGGTTATGTGGTGTAAGTTTATGCACTGGGATATTTTCTGTCAGCGTTGTCTGTAAATGAACTTCCCTTGTTGTAGTGATGAGCTGTTTATCACAGGAAATGGTTAAGCACAGGCTGAAACAGTATCTGAAAAGGTGGCTGTGATGGATTAAATATGGCTGGTGGTAAATTCTTTGCCAGTCCTCCTTTGGGAAGGGGTCCCTTTCCCCTTCTCTGCCTATGGCTAGTTTTGATTTGTAGAATGCACTTTGATCTGTAGAAATGACTCTGTAAATTTTAAGGGCAGGCTCTAACAGATTTGCAGCTTCTCCTTTTTTGTCCCTTTGGCAATGTTCACTTTTGGGAGCTGCCTGTGAGAAGCCCTTCTGCATTAGATTACATGCTGTAAAGAAACTCTAGTTAGCCAGAGAGAAAGAGACTACTGGACGTGTGAGTGAAACATTCTCGGGTCTTCTAGTGAATAATCTAAAACAAGTGATTGACCTCAGCAGACCATATGGAACAGAAGGGTCAACTAGCCAAGCCCTGTTCGAATTATTAACTTACAGAATCACAAGCAAGGAAAATGGTTGTTATTCTAAAGTCCTCAATTTTCTGGTAGTTTGTTACTCAGCAGCAGATACCTTAGACAGCTTTGCAAAAGAAATTCATGCATCAGCTTAGAGATTGGCTTAGATCATTTTTATTGTGTCTTTCAATGCCAAGATTCTAACAGAACATGAGTCTTGTAGGCAACAGTGCACCAACAATATTCATTTTATTTAATTTTCTTTTTTTCTGAGAACGTAAGTGCAGGTTGTTTGGGATGGTGGTGGTAGCAATCAACTTCCTACTCTTAAAAGGCTTCCAGGGTGCCAGGGGGAAGAAGAAGAACTCTGTGAGCAAAATGGAAAGCAGAGGAGCTCCTCCGGGATTCCGGGCACAGCAAAGGCAGGAAATGAAGAGGATATGTGGAATTATGAATGTTCTGCTGCGGGGAGTGAAGAAAGCACATGATGGCTGGAGGCAGACATAAACCTCAAAAGATGGGCTATGGAACCCTTGTATGCTACATTAAGAAGTGGACTGTTCTCTATGGACAAAGCAGTCGTCAGGATCTCGATACAAAGCGCATGGCCAGATCCAGTTTTATGAGGCCAACTGGTGGTGATGATGTGATTCAAGTGATACAAATTTGGGGGAAAGGACAGACTAGTTAGGAGATTTCTGTAATGGTCAAGGTGGGAAATGATGAGTCTGTGACTATGGAGGGAGATAGAAGGGGATGGATGTAGAGAAATGATGGTGGTAAAACCAACAAGACTTGGCAGCAGTTAGATATTGGGATAAGGGAAAGCAAAGAACAAAAGTGTCTGAGTCCAAGGCTGTAGGATGCATACACAACACCCTTCTCCTGCCATGGGGAGCTGGGAAGGAGATGCAGACTCAGAGGAAAGAGAATGTACTTGACTGCATGTGCTGAGGGAGATGGTGGGAGATAGAGGATAAGAGAGAATCTGGATGAGAAGCTGGTGGTAGTGGGAGGTTGGCTGGACAGCCTGTAGCGGGGATGTAGGCAAGTTCTGCAAATTCTCCTCCTCACAGGAAAAATAATAGTGAAAAGTTCTTTTGGAAAGTTGGAGTGGGGGATCCCTGAATCTTGCATAGGGAATAGAAAGGATGAAGATACAGACAGCTGGAGACCTGTTTTTAAAAACCCTTCTATTGTGGCTGTTGCTATTTACATGCATATAACAGTGTTGCTTTAGAAAAAAGGGATCATGAATCTAGGTGAAATTTACATTTTATTTTCCTGCTTTCTTGACTCATGAGACTGCTTTTTGGATGCTTCCTCCTCTGCTTAAGACCACAAGAACATTGACAGCAAGGACCCTGCTTCTCCCTCTGCCTCAGGTTGGTCCTGTGACCTTCTTCCCCACCTACCAGGCTCCTTTCCACCTCTCCTACTTTCCTTGATGAGCAGCAGACACAGTTGATATAGTTAGGTTGTCCTTTAATTTTTCTACATTTTCTTTTCAAAGACATTCTCTTTTTCCTTTTTTTTTCTCCTTTAAGGTTGGAGTTCATTTTGGCCACTTAATGACATCCTCTACAGCTATGGAAACTATCTCTGTCCTATTCCTAATAATATCACAACTGATAGGAAAACTTTCCATTTTTTAAATTTTTTCTTGAAAATTGTAGATTTTACTTGAGTTTCTCTTGGACAAGACTGGCATCAACAAGAAAACATGATGTGGTTTACCCTTTCCCCATCACAGATCATCACAAACCCTATCTTATCTTTACCTGTTCATTAATTCATTCACTCCTTTGGTCAGAATTTATGGAGCACCTACTATCTGCTAGGTCCTGTACTGGGAACTGGCATTGGAGGGACAAATGACACAGGCCTGGCCCTGCCCTTTTGGAGTGCATCACCTGAAAAAACACAGTGGTATTATTGTGTTTTTTTTAACACAGAAAAACCACTGTGTCTTCCAGGAAAAGCATCTGTCTCGGTGATACTTTCCATTGGGGTGAGGTGGACCGGGCCTCTGTGGGCTTCTGTGGTGTGCGGTTACCGATGGGTTATCAGGAGAAGGGGGATTGAATAAGCTGGACAGTTCAGACGACCTTTCTTTGCCAGAAAAAGGCAATCGATTCCTAAGGTAGAAGGGGGAGTGTCTGCCTATCTGCCTTTTGGCTGCATTGGCTTTTGACTGCTAAACATAAGAAAGATGGGCTTTCCTCAGTGATCACAGTGGGCCAAAGTATTCTGATTGTAGCAGCAAAAATGAGAGTTTTCAGCAATTTTAACCTGTGAGGGTTGAGCACTTTAGCAAGGCCATGGAGAGTAAGAGGAAATGCTCTTTATTTGTAGCTGCACAACCTTCTCTTTTGTCATTCTCTTCCTTGTCAAGAGCTTGCTTTTCTCACAGAGGCCAGTCATTCTCCTGTGAGATGAGGCCGCTGCAGGTGCTGGCTCCTGCTCTCAGTTGAAGAGCAATGAGTGAACAGGGGCACTGCCGATTAATTTGTTTAGACTTTTATTTGGGGTGATTTCCCCTCAAGTTTATTGATATTTAATTGGCAAATAAAAATTGTATATATTTAATGTGTAGGTTAGGTTTTGATTTGTGTTTACATTGTAAAATGATGACCACAGTCAAGCTAATTAACATAACCATCACCCCACCTAGTTAGCTTTTTTTCCTGTGTGTGTGATAAGAACACTTACGATTTACTCTCTTAGAAAATTTCAAGTATACAATACAGAATTAATTAGAGTCACGATGCTGTACATTAGATCTCCAGAATGTATTCATCTGACATAACTGAAACTCTGTACCCTTTCATCATACCCAAACTGAGTGTCTGCTGACTGATGAATGGATAAAGAAAATGTGCTAAATGCAATGGGATGTTAGCCTTAAAAAGGAGGAAATTCTTCCATTTGCAATGACACAGATGAACTTGGAGGGCATTATACTAACTTTGACCTTATAGAAGCAGAGTGTGTAACAGTGGTTGCCAGGGTTTGGAGGATGGGACAAGGGGTGATGTCATTTAACTTGCTTTATGTTACCCACAGCTAATTGGGATAGGGACACTGCATTGTAGTTTGAGGTGAGTGATCAAATGCCACTTGTCTAGTATATACCAGCCATTACCCTTCTCTGGGGTATGGTGTTCTTGTTACAGGCTAAATTGTATGCTCTAAAATACATATATTGAATTCCCAACCCTAATTATCTCAGAATGTAAATGTATTTGAAGATAAGGTCTTTAAAGAGAGGTCATGAAATGAAGTCCCTAATTCATTATCACTGGTGTCCTTATAAGAAGCAGATATTTGGATACAGACAAGTATGAACACAGAGGAAAGACCATGTGAAAAAACAAGCCAAGAAGAGAGGCTTCGGAATGAAACCAACACTGCTGACACCTTGATCTTGGACTTCTGGAACTATGGGACAATAAATATCTGTTTTTTAAGCCTCTTGGTCTATGGTACTTTGTGTTGGCAGCTTTATCTGTCCACCCCTTATCTGTACAAGAGAGTGGGACCAGGGCATTGAGGCCTCTCTGGTTTCGACAGGCCTTGCCTATCTGGACTTTCCTTGAAACTTGCATCTGTCTGGGGGACCCCTATGGGCAGGTAATAGATCTGAAGTGCCTGGGTGGAAGCTGTCCTGTTTGGTGCCCTGTGTACTGAGTGAGGGAGGCAGTGACTGTGATCAGAGATTAGGGAGCCCTGGGGAGGAATGGGAAACCCATTGTATAAATTGTGAAGTTTTGCCCAGTGTGAAGGGTGATTTTTGTGCTATTGAGATGCTAGTGACTAATGAAGATGAAATACAGCTTTGGGGTTAAGCTCAACTTACTCTGCTTTGGAGTCAGACAGATTCTGGTTCCAATTTTGCATTAGTCATTAACACTCTGTTCTGGTTATTTCCCATATTAAAGCCAACGAAATCATCCCATTTCTAGCTTATCCCCACATTCCCCACTGGCTGCCACTTCCTGTTTCTGCTCTTTTTACAAGAAATGTCAAAAGGATTGTGTGTGGTTACTTTCATTCTCTACCCTTGCTGCCTGGATGCTGCTCCTCTACTCCTCTAAGGCTGCTCTTGTCAAGCTCTGCCATCATGTCCTGTGGCTTTGTCCCTAGGTCCCTTGTGGCTTTGTTGCCCTTATCTTTTATAATGTCTCAGCAACCTGAAGCTCAGTTTACTCCCTTTTACTCGAAATGCTTTCTTCACTTGGCTTCCCCGACAGACATCGCCCCTTCTGGATTTTTATCTTATTATCCCTTGGCCTCCTTCTCAAGTTCCTTTTCTGACTCCCACTCGTTTCTCTCAAGTTTTAAATGGAGGAGTGTCTCAACACAATTTGGATGTTTGCTCTTGATCTGTGTTCTTTCTTTTAGTGACTACATGAAATCCCATGGCTGAGAAGCATCGTCCCATACAGATGACTTCTCAGTCAGTGTCTTCAGTCTGAATTTGCTCTAAAGCCCCAGGCTCACACGTACCACTGCTAATGGCAGCCTCTTGACATGTCTAACTCATCAAAAATAGAATTTTGACATTTTTTCTTCCAGCCACAGTGGATAATTCTATATATTCCAATGTGCCAAACACATTTGGAGTTCTGGGGCCATTGCATTTGTGGGTCATTCTGGAAATTTCTTCTTGCTGATATTTACTTATTGACCTAACTTCTTATTGTTCAGGTCTCAGATCATGTCACCCCTTCTGAGAGGACTGCTGGTTGTGCAGCCTAAAGTAGCTTCCTAGATTCTATCACTTAATTCTGTGCACACTGCTCTATCCAGGCTACTGCATCACCCCTTTGACCAGAAGGAGATGCGGAAGTTGAGGGACAAGTCTGAGGCTCAGCATGACAGGCTGAGGAAATAGAGCAGGGGAGGGACAGCTTGGCAACAGGAGGATTAACTAAAGATCTGAACTCTGACCCATGGCAACTGCAGCCAGGGTTGCTCTTAGGGTGCACATGGCCAGTTAATATTTTTTTGTGGTGTCTTTTTCTATAACAGATTAGCAGTTTGAACCACATAAAATTAGCCTGTTAGCTCCACTTGACCCTGTGATGAAAATTCTTGCTAGACCACCCTTATGGCACCATGGTCTGGCCCCTGTGCCTCAGCATGGCACTACGAATACGAGTTCTTTATCTCCTTGGGGCATATGGTTAACCCTGTGCATGGAGGAGAGGGCCAGAATACACTCTGAAGGGGAGAAACGGACTAGGATCTTGTGGGACAGGGGCTGGGCCTGGGACACCTTACCATGTGGGAACTGCTGCACCTGCCAATCCTGGGAGGACTCTTTCTGGCCATTCCTGGTGGTACTCTGTTGGGCAGGGGGTGGGCGCTTCAAAGCAAAGTATTCCCATGAAGGGTCCTGCTAGCTTGGGCCTGAGGGCTGTCCGGCCTGCAGCCTGCCTCCACCACAGACTCCTGGAATGCCGGTGGTCAGATACCACCCACGCAGGATAGGGAGCAGACATTGAATAATCTCAAAGAGAGGACTCTTAGATTCTTGCTCTTGAGGGCTCCTCAGTGAAATGGCTGGTTCTTCATCTAGTCACCTTAGAGTGAAGCCCACCCCTCAAGGAAGCCCTGTCTACGCACTCTGAGTCTCCCACTCAGATACGTACTTTTTCTCTTGAATATGAGCTAACAGTCAGCAAACATCAGGTATCTGAGGAAAGCCTCCAACATGAATGACAGGCACCAAATAAAACAAACTTTAAAAAAAAACCCAAAAAGCCAAAAAAAAAAAAATAAATATGAAATAGACCTAAATCAGAATATGGGGAAGAAAAAGCTCTAAAACCCTTAGAGGTGGGCTATTGCATTCATGAAACAAGTATAGGGTGTAATGAAGCAAAAAGGAACAACCAAAGAATAAGAAAGAGCCCTTGGGAGTTACAAATGCAATAGCTGAAATAAAAAATTCAGTAGGAGGTGTGGAAGATAAAGTCAGTGAAATCAACCAGGAACTAGAGCCTAAAAGACAAGGGATGGAAAATAGAGAAATGATAAGGCACTTAAAGGATCAACTCAAGAAGTCTTGTTTTTGATGAGTAGGAGTTCTAGAAAGCAAAAAGAGAAATGAGAGTAGAAGAAATTATCAAAGAAATCCTAAGCCAAGATGTATTAGACTGGAAGGACCTGAGGCTTCAGGGTGAGAGCACCTTGAGTGCCCAGTAGAATTGATGAAAGAAAATCTAAACCAAGGCACATAATTTAAAGTTCATAATATCAGTGAAAAAAAAATTATTGTCTTACATAGGGGAATGAGAATACTAGTTGCAGTACTGGATGCTAGAAGGCAAGAAGGTAAGAAGATACAGCCTTCCAAATTGTACAAGAAGTGAGTGTTAATCAAATTCTATAAACTCAGCTAAATTAGCAGATACATGTGAGGGTAAAATATAGATGTTTTCAGACAAGACTAAGAAAGTGTTTCTTTATGCATCCTTATCTGAGAAATACTTTAAGCTGTGTACCTACAAAATGAGGGAGTGGAAAAAAAGAAAACAGAGCAAAAAAAAAAAAAAAGAATAGTAAGGGCTTTGACTCAGGGAAAGTTGAGCGGTTAGGGTGGTAGATGGATGGACAGGAGACCTAGACAGCACTCATTGAGATCAGAGAAGAAATGAGATAAGATGGTGTCTGAGGGCAGGAGTGTCTCTTGGAAAAAGATAACTGCTGTATTATCTGTTATAATAAAAAGCACTTGGTTAAACACAGAGGAAGATTTTCTACAGAAATTAAAGAAGTTTGGGGAAAGTTAATATCCAGCTTCAACATAAAACAATTATTAATTCAGGAAAAATATTTGAAAGAAAAAGCCATCATTCACCATATTTCATTAAACTTAAGGTGCCATTAATTATAAGATGTATCATTATTTTAAGAAAAAAGGAAAAAAACTGTTGCTTATTGAAAAGGCAAGTTTTACCATGCCAATATTTCAGAGACCTACTGTAGAAAGTTAAAAAATGTATTTGTTGGAATTGGTGGAAATATCACCCTATTTCGTTTTGCAGTGAACCATTTTTACACTGATTACTGATTTAACCACAAATTGTGATGTAAGTTTATTGTGCAGATGAGGAGAGGAGAAGTATGGGAGTGTACCTGTTTGGAAAATATAAGTGCCAAATACTCATGTATCAAAGAAAGACTGTAGTTAATGTCTAGAATTGATAAATCAAGAATTAGCAGCATTATTCAGACATAGATGTAAGTACATGAAGGAACAGCTTAGATAGTTGAAAGGTGTCCTTTGGGCATGGACTAGGGTAAAGTCAGTTGTGACCAAGTGATTTGTAGAATTGCTGTTTTTTATAAGAAGTCTTGGCTTATAATGCATGTTTAGCATATGTATGTTACTTTGATGTAAACAGGTGGAGGAAAACACAGGTACACACAACCCTTCTGGAGCTTGAAAATGGGACAAAAATTAGAGATTTGGGGCCCCAAACCTGCTCTTTCTTTGAAATATCTTATCTGGACATAAGGTTAAGACATGATCATATGCAGCTTAATCGGCCTCTAGGAAGACAAAGTGGCCCCTCTCTCCCTCCCCCAGAATGGAAGTGTGGCCAAGGATGGCCCCGTGTCTGCTTATCTTTCCACAAAGCTTGAGCTTACAAACTGTTCCACATATTTCAACCCATTTGACCCCTGCCATAGCCTGATTAGGTGTAACTATTGCCATTTTAAGTGTGTTGACACTGAGGCTGGAGTGGCCACAGCTGGCCCACCCACCCCACAACAGCTCAGCTGTTCTCTGCTGCAGAATCACAGAGGCACTTCTCTTCCCTTAGGGAGTGTCACTGTCACCTAATGTTATTCTGTTCCCACTATATTTTAGAAGAAAGAGGAAGAGGAGCGGAAGCGAGGAGAAGAGCAGATTCGTCTCCAGGAAGAGCAGAGAGCAAAGGAACTCTACTGGACGCTGAAGCAGGCCCAGCTGCAGAGCCAAGCCAGTGAGAAGGAGGAGCGTGAGTGGGAAGAACAGTGTGAGTAGAGCTTGGTCCTCAGAATCCAGAGACCAGACTGCCTTTCCCACTCGCCTACTTTCTGCTTGTTTTTCTGCTCAGCCATCATCATTCCAGTTCACTCACTCAGCCCAGAAGCCTTTACCGAAGGCCAGCCATGTGCCTGGTCCTGTTAAGGACACAGAGGGTAAGGGCTGCACCCTCAAGGAGCTTACATGCTTGTAGGGGAGATTTCTTACACTAAAATAGGAAACCCTACATTTCCTGAGTTAGCAATAATTTTCTGGCTCTGTGCCAAGCCCTGGGGATCCAGAGGGAAGGATCATGGTGCTTATCTTGGAAGAACTCACCAGGCAGTCAGGGACAGACACACAGGCTAAGGGCTCTTAGTGACAGTGTCCCATGCAGCACTGTAAAGTGAAGGTTGATGGTAATATAGCAATAGCTGAGGCACAGAGGCTGAGGAGGATGCACTAGACAAAGTGTCCAGCATGTGTAAAAGCACGGTGACAGGGGAATGTGATTGCAGTACCCAGCATGTGTGAAGGAATGGTGAGAAAGGGATGTAGTGTGCCTAAGAAGCCAGAGATGTATGGGGTGGCTATAGAGCTTGGAGAGTGTCATTGAGGTGGTGAGAAAGGGAAGGTGGAGCCAGGCCAGAAGGGTGGTTTTTTTTTTTTTTATTAAAGATTTTATTTATTTATCTTTAGAGAAAGGGAAAGGGATGAAGGAAGAGAAACATCGATGTGTGAGAAAAACATCAATCAGTTGCTTCTCTCACGACAGCAGCCAAAGACCTGACCTGCAACCCAGGCATGTGCCCTGACTGGGAATTAAAAAGGCGACCTTTTTCTTTGCAAGATAACTACAACCCACTGAGACCCACCGGTCAGGACAGAAGGGTAGTGTTTTAATGTATACTCAGGCTGGCTTTAATCAGGTTTGGTAAAACATTCAGACATGGAAATGACTGTCTTACAGGAAGAAGTTTTTACTCCTGGATTCCTAGAAGCCTCAGAGAGCAGGCACAACACTCAGGGCCACACTGAGAAGCACCAGACTCAGTCAGGAGGCAGAGGGAGTGAAGGGAAAATGTGGGCGAGAGCCTTTCCTGTGATTTCTGTGGGAAAGGTAAGGCAGAGTAGGGTAAGCAGGCTTATGTTTGAATAGTTTGAATAATTTCAGCAAGCTTTAGGATACAGATGTTGCCCCTAGTTATTGGATACCTGGCCCTGGGGTGATTAGGGCAGGTGGATAGTAACCCAGAGTGTGAGAACTAGGTAAAGGAAGTGATTGGGATATGGGCTTTGGATCGGTTGATTTGCATATGGAAGGCACACTTGTATAGCAGTCCTTTACAATCTTAAGGACTTGGGGCGCTCTGGAAGGAGCAATCTCTAGGATCAGCAAGGTCCCAGATGGCAAAACATAAGAAGTACACAAAATCAAAAGGTATGTAACGTGGGTGGTGGACTGTGAGTAACATGATTGAGCCTGGGTTTGGGAATGAGAGAAGGAGGCTGCTGCAACAGTGCATTTCAGACGTGACTGGAACCAAGGCTACAGCAGGGAAAGCGGAGATGTGAGGTGACTTCCACTTCCAGCCCCTGGGCCCTCAGCCTTTCTTAACCATACATCAGATTCAATAGACAGATTTCCAAAAAAATGAAATAATAATTCACACAACATAAAATTCATCCCTTTAATATGTACATTTCCGTGGTTTTTAGTCTACCTACAAAGTTGTACAACCATCACCACTATCTAATTCCAGAACATTTTCATTGCTACTGAAAGACACTGTGAACCCACAGGTACTCCTTCCCCTGCCACGCTCCTGGAAATCACAAATCTAATTCCTGTCTCTATCGATTTGCCTATCTGTAATGGATATTTCACAGAAATAGAATAATATATTACGTGGCCTTTTGTGTCTTCTTTCATTTAGTATGTTTTCAAGGTCCTCATGTTATGCATGCATGACCACTTCTTTTTTTTTATGGCTGAATAAAATTGTAATGTATGCATATATCTTATTTTTGTTTATCCATTTGTAAGTTGATAGACCTTTGGGTTGTTTCCACTTTTTGGCTGTTATGAATAATGTTGCTTTGCTCATTTGTGGGTTTTTGTGTGAACATATATTTTCAGATCTCTTGGGTATATACCTAGGAATGGAATTTCTGGGTCACATAGTAACTCTGTTTAACACTTTGAGGAACTGCTGTACTGTTTTCCACAGTGACTGCACCATTTTACATTTCCACAAGCAGTATATGAGTTTCAGTTTTCTTCACATTCTTGCCAACACTTACTATCTTTTGTTATTTTGATAATAGACATCCTACTAAATACTGAGGTGCTATCTGATTGTGGTTTTGATTTGCATTTCCCTGGTGATTAAAGATGTTGAGCACCTTTTCATATACCTATTGGCCAGCAGTATGTCTTTTTTGAGTAAATGTCTACTTAGGTCCTTGCAGATTTTTAAATTAGGGTATTTGATTTTTGCTTTTGAATTCCTATATATTTTGGATATTAACCCCTTTTTGGATATATGGTTGGCAGATATTTACTCTCATGCCATAGGTTGCCTTTTCATTTTGTTGATTGTTTCTTTTGCTGTGCAGTAATGTTTTAATTTGCTGTATTTTTTTTGATTTAATAAGGATTTATTTTTCAAAATGTACAGCTGGGGGGACCTGTTCATGCATCTTCACCAGCAGCTGGGGCATCCCTGCCTTTGGTGTTTCTGGTGTAAACTATTTGAGCTCTGTGCTTTGAAATGAGTTTAATAAGTCTTTTACTAAGGAGCACCTGAAGGGCTGCCCTGGCCAATGAGCCTTGGTTCTTTAGTCTTTTGGAGACAACAGCAGGGGTTATAAGCTTATAGTTGGGAATTTCCTTACAGAGTTTGTAATATATTGCTTTGTTAAATAAGACTAGGTTATTGAGCTTGTCCTAAAGTTTGCCTTTGGACCACTTCTTCTTTTTGGCCTTGTTCCCAGATTTGTCCACTGGGTCTTTGCCTTCCTGGCTGACTTTCTGAGGGCATCTTTCTTCTTCTTGTCCTTGGGTGGCATAACAAAACTTGAAGAACAGCTGGCACTACTGCTACCTCGCTAAGATGTTGGACCAAAAAAAGAAAAAAAGGTACTTGTTTATTTTTGCTTTTGGTGTCAAAAAAAAATTGCTAAGTTCAATGTCAAGGAAATTTCCCTCTGTGTTTTCTTCCAGGAGTTTTTTACAGTTTCAGGCCTTACATTTAAATCTTTAATCCATTTTGAGTTGATTTTTGTGTATGGTATGAGAGAGGGTTCAATTTCATTCTTTTGCATGTGGATATCCAGTTTTACCAACACCATTTATTGAACAAATTATATTTTCTTTATTAAAGTTTAGGTGATGGTATATGCATGAGTTTATTTCCAGACTCTCTATTCTGTTTCATTGGTCTACATGTCTGTTTTTATGCCAGTACCATAGTGTTTTGTTTACTATAGCTTTATAATATTATTTGAAATCAAGAGGTGAGGTGCCTCCAGCTTTGTTCTTCTTGATCAAGATTGCTTTAGTATTCAGAATCTTTTGTGTGTCCATGGAGATTTAGAGATTGTTTTAGTGAAAAATGCCATTGGAATTTTGACAGGGATTGCATCAAATCTGTATGTCACTTTGAGGAGTATGCATATTTTAACAATATTAATTATTCCAATCTGCGAACACAGGATATCTTTACATTTATTTGTGCCTTCAATATCTGTCATCAGTGTCTTACAGTTTTCAACGTACAGGTCTTTCACTTCTTTGGTTAAATTTATTTCTAAGTATTTACTTCTTTTTAATGCTTTTGTAAATGAGGTTGTTTTCTTAATTTCTTTTTGGCATAGTTTGTTGTTAGTGAATAGAAAGACAACTGATTTTTTTTATTCCAATTTTATTGATTTTGTATCCTGCAACTTTACTAAATTTGTTTATTCTAACAATTTTTTTTTTGTGTGAAATCTGTAGGGTTTTTTTTTTTTTATATTTAAGATTATACCATCTGCAAACAGACAATTTTACTTCTATTTTCTGATTTGGATACATTTTATTTCTTTTTCTTTTTTAACTGTTCTGTCTAGGACTTCCAGCATCATGTTAAATAAAAGTTGTAAGAGTGGGCATTCTTGTCCTCTTTCTGAGTTTAGAGGAAAAGCTTTTACTCTTTTACCATTGAGTATCATGTTATTGGTGAGCTTGCCATATATGGCTTTTATTTTTCTTTACCTAATTTGTTGAGAGGTTTTATCATGTTGAATTTTGTCAAATGGTATTCATGCATCTATTGAGATGATAACATGATTTATATTCTTCATTTTGTTAATGTGTTGTGTCACATTGATTGATTTGCCTATGTTGAGCCATCCTTGCAGCCCAGGAATAAATCTCATTTGCTTATAGTATGTAATTTTTCTAATGTAGTGTTGACTTTTATTTGCTAATATTTTGTTAAGGATTTTTTTCATCTATGTTTATCAAGGATATTGACTAGTATTTTTTTCTTATATTGTTTCTATTTGGCTTTGGTATAAGGGCAATCCTGGCCTACTAAATGAGTTCGGAAGTGTTCCCTCCTCTTCAATTTTTTGGAAAAGTTTGAGAAGGATGTTTAAATGTTCAGTAGATTTCACTAGTGAAGCCATATGGTCCTGGAGTTTTCTGTCTTGGGAGAATTTTGATTACTGATTCAGCTTTCTCACTAGTAATTACTCTGTTCTGATTTTCTGTTTTTTCATGATACAGTCTTGGTAGGTTGTTTGTTTCTAGAAATGTGTCCATTTCTTGTAGGTTTTCTGATTTGTTGGTGAATAATTGTTCATAGTTGTTTCTTATAATCCTTAGTGTTTTTATGGTATCAGTTGTAGTTTCCTCTTTCATTTTTGATTTTATTTATTTGCATCCTCTCTCTTTTTTCCTTATTAGTCTGACTGAAAGTTTTTCAGTTTTATCCATCTTTTCAAAAAAAGGTCTTAGTTTTGTTTATCTTTTCTATTGTTTTTCTATTGTCTATTTTATTCATTTCTGCTCTGATTTTATATGTTATTTTCTTCCTCCTGCTAACTTTAAGCTTAGTTTGTTCATCTCATTCTTTGAAGTGTAAAGTTTGGTTATTTGAGATATTTTTTCTTTAGGTAGGAATTATCATTACAACTTTTCTTCTTAGAATGGCTTTAACTGAATTCTATGTTTTAATATATTGTGTTTCCATTTTCATTTATCTCAAGATATTTTTTGATTTCCCTTTTGATTTCTTCTTTGGCCCATTTGTTCAAGAGTGTATTGTTTAATTTCTTCATATTTTGAATTATGCAGTATTCTATTATTGATTTATAGTTTCATACCATTGTGGTCAGAAAACATATTTGATGTGATTTCAATCTTTTTAAAAATTTTAAGGCTTATTTTGTGACCTAACTTAGGATCTAGCCTGGAGACTGTTCCATGTGCATTTGATAAGAATGTACATTCTGCTGCTGCTGAATCAAATGGCCTGTGCCTCTCTGTTAGGTCCATTTGGTCTTAAATGAAGTCATATCCAATGTTTTCTTGTTGATTTTTCTGACTGAATGATCTATTTATTATCGAAAGTTGGGTACTGACATCCCCTATTATTATTGTATTGCTGGTTATTTCTCTCTTCAGATAATATTTTCTTTATATATATATTTGCTCCAATGCTGGGGGCATATATATGTATGATTATTTTATCTTCTTAATGAATTGACTCCCTTATCATTATATAACATCTTCTTTTCTCTTGATACCATTTTTGGCTTCATGTCTATTTTGTCTGATATAAGTTTAGCTACCCCAGCTCTCTTTTTCTTTCCACCTACATAGATTATCTTTTTCCATCCAAGAAAGGAGAGTATTTGGAAAGGCCCTGTGGAGGAAATGACTTTTGGTTTGTGAAAGTGGGAAGATAAAGGAGGCAGGAAAGGGCATTATAGCAGAGGGAACAGCACTAAGCAAAAGCAAAATCATTGCATGCGTAGGGCATGGCACTTGTTTTAATGTGGCTACAGCCTGAAGTTCAACGGTAAAAATGAGGCTGGAAAGATAAGATGGTCAAGAGCTAAGAAGAATTCTTTCATTTGAATTCAGAACGGAAGATTAAGTATGGCAAAGGTTTATACTGAAAAAAATAGCAATGAGCAATTACAAAGTGGAGTCAAATGAGGTTATTATGGTGCAGAGGAAGGAACACTGGACTGGCAGTCCTGTCCTAGCTCTGCCAGTTCTTACTGTGACTGGAGGCAAGTTATTGCTCAGTTGCTCAGTTTCTTCATTTGTAAAATGGGGTAATCATTTTGAGTTGAGGTTTGTTGGGAAGGGTGCAATGAGAAGGAAGAAACAAAGGTGCTTTCTAAGTTGTAAAGGGCTGTCACTCGTGAAGTGTTTCTCTTTTTGTAGCTACACGCTGCGATGGCAAGTGATGGGCCGGGCTGGTGTTCATTAGGGATGGAGAATGGAAATCATCTGACCCAAGTGCTACTTGATTGCTAATTAATGTACTGCGTGTCAAGAGAAAATGGAAAATCCTCCAAAAAAACAGAGAAGGCTATGATAATACAGGTCCTATGATTTTGGTTCCTCATTTTATGCATTCTTAAAGAATGATAAGCTAAACTCTGGAGCCTGTCATTCAAATCCAGCAGAGCCATTCTGCCCTCAATTAACTTAATATGAAAGATATAGTGGGCCATTAATCTACTGGGAGCAGCAGTTTTTGATAAAACACCTAAATTAAATTCCCCAAGTTAGAAAAAAGGGGAATTGTTCCCTTTAGTATCACTTGAATGCAGACTTCATTATTTAGTTCAAACTGTAGAGCAGTTTCTGTCTTCTGAGAAGCTTTGAATGTATCAGGCAGAAATTCATTTAATTATTTCTTAACTCTGAACTTGTTGGAGTAAAGTAACATCTAGCTGACCAGAGATTTAGAGATGAGCCAGGATGACTTGGTCAATGACATTGTTTATGAAAATTGGACTTGCACTATTGTTAACCCCTTCCCTCCCTCCTTGAGCTGTGTGATTCTGATGGTGGCCCCTCACCCACAGCTACACTCCAATTTTCTCACCCTTTCCGGGTTGTTAGAACTGAGTGAGATAATATGTGCCCAAGCCCAGTATGGTGTCCAGTGATGGGTTCCATTCTCTTCCCTCTTAGAAAGGAGTGTGCTGTGGAGTCTGAGCTTAACATCAGTGATTCCAAAATGCCATTTGCTTGAGACAGGCAGAAACCGAGGGTCTTGTGGAGATGCCGTGTGGTCTGGTGATGGGATGGGGCAGAGCAGAATTCGGGGCTGGAGGGAAAGCTGAAGGATATAACAAAAAAAGAGCCTTTTGCTATCCTCTGATGGGATGGGAAATTGTGCAGTTTCTCCTTCAACATAACCCATTCAAACTGCTCTTAAACTCTGGTGCCACATGTTTTTGGTTTTACAACTCAGAATAATGCCAGTGTGAGTCCCCTTATGTGTGGTTCGGGCCTGGCTTAGGGTTCCCCCTCCTCAGGAATTGCTCAAGATTCCCCAGAGGCTAAATGTTGTCCCAGAGTGGAAATGTTCTGAGGATTCTGGTCTTAAGGGACCCCTGAAGTTGTTCCTGGTAAAATCAAAAATTGAATTTACACCCTTCCTCCCCATTGTCCTGTCTTAAATTTGACCCCCATTGTTCTTTGCCTAGATTTCTGTTTTCCGAGCCTTCATTCTTGTCCCTGTCAGGTTCATTCCCCAAAATGGAGCCAAATCAGTCTTTGAAAAGTGCAAACAGCAACCTGCTCTCCCACTTAAAACTTTCCAGTGGCTTCCAGTCATCCCTTGGTAAAGGACTCAAGTTCACTAGCCAGTGTTTACTGGTCTCCTAGATGGCCTTCTCTGTTCCTGCATCCTCACCTCTTGTCCCTGCAAATGACAGCTTCCCATTAGCCATGCTGACCCATTCCCAGAGGAAGGTCCCATCTCTCTCTCACCTGTGCGTCTCCTTCCCTAAGCTTCCTCTGCCTCAAATACCCTCTACTCAGCTTCTCCTGATTGAACCCTGTGTGCCCCCCCAGGTGTCAGCTTAGAGGTCCTCCTCTGGAGGATTTCTCTGCTTGAGCCCCACAGCATGCGGTGAACACCCCACCAGAGCTCCACTCACCATTTGCCAGTGTGTTTCCCCTACTAGACAGTAGAGTGTCTAGTAGGACAGAGACTATGTCTTGCTCATTGCTGTGCCCATATTCTCTAGCATCAGCCTGGCAGCCAGCTGATAGGGTCCCCTTGTGAAAATTAGAAAAAGGTGCCCATTCCTCAAGACTCGGAATTTCTATCTGCCAGAAAAGTGTTACAACATCTGTACAAATCAATGACGCTCATGCAGTGCCTGTGCTCCCTGCAGTTGTGCAAGACACAGCTTGGTCCTGCACAGCACAAAGAAGGCACTAAGTACACCTGTGCTAAAAAAATGTGCACACCCTTCCCTAATGTATTATTTAAAGTGTTAAAAACCCTGCCTCTTGCAATGACAAGCCTGGTTATATTTCTGGAGCTATGTAACTGCTCACAGAGATTCTGCCAAGAGGAAAACCAACCCCTGTCGTCTCTTTAGTGCTAGAGAACTGAGCAGGAGCCTTGGGCACAGATAAAGACATGATTTCAGAACAGCTGGGGAATTTTGGCAGCCCTTGGACAAAGGATGGTACTTTTCCATGAAGGGAAAACTAAGACCCAGAAGGATGAAAATTTGTCCTAGGCTGGACAGAGAGTTAGGAGATATACCAAATAGAATGCTCACCCCCCAACTCTGCCCCCCTCCCCAAGCAGGGGCAGCTGAAATTCTCAGGTCTGATATGGATATGGTTGGATTCCAAAAATTGTGAGATTCTGGGTTTCTTATTGAGCAAGAAAGCTCCAGCCAAGCAATCCTGGAGAGCAATGTCTCAGTTCTGAGGAGCTGACCCCAGGCCAGACAGGTGTGGGTGCATCCTGTGATAGGAGGGCAGAGCAGGAAGGGACCTTTCCTTCTGACTTGCAGATAAGAGAAAGTGGGTCTGGGGGGGGCGGCCCACAGCTGCACACACATTTAGCTAATGATGCCATGTAGAGCTCCAGGCTCTTGATTCTTAGCATGGTGCTCACCAAACTGGAATGTACAGAATGTCCATTTTTTAAATTGTGGTAAAATATACAACTTAAAATTTATCATTTTAACTATTTTAAGTGTATAGTTCAATGGCATTGGATACATTCACATTGTGATACCATCACCACCATCTCCAGAACTTTTTCACTTTCCCAAATTGAAACTCCATCCCCATTAAATATTGACTCCCCATTCCTCCCTTCACATAGCCTCTTGCAAACACTGTTCTACTTTCTGCTATATGAAATACAAAAGTTGTCCTTTGTGTCTGGCTTTTTCACTTAACACAATGTCCTCAAGGTTTATCCATGTTGCAGTACGTGTCAGAATTTCCTTCCTTTTAAGGATGAACAATATTCCATTGTATGTATATAACATGCTTTGTTTATCTGTTCATCCATGGATAGACATTTTGTGAATAGTGCTGCTGTGAACATGGGTGTACAAATATTTGCTCCAATCCCTGCTTTCAGCTCTTTGAAATTTGGAATTCCACTTTTTCAGAGTGGAATTGCTGGATCATATGGTAATTATATGTTTAATTTTTTATGAAATTGCTATACCATTTTCCACAGCAGCTGCACCACTTTACATTTCCACCAACAATACACAAAGGTTCGAATTTCTCCATGTCCTTGCCAACACTTGTTACTTTCTGTTTTGTTAATAAAAATGTTTTAATAGTAGCCAGTCTAGTGGATGTGAAGTGGTATCTTATTGTGGTTGGTCCATTATTTAGTATCTAAATTCAGCCTTTCTTTTGAAGTCTTCATTGTTTTCATGCTCTCTCAGTCGTCTTTATGGCACTTCTGTGAGATGAGGCTCACTCTCCCTCTAAGAGATGGAGAAAGGAGTCGCTGGAACCTGCCTTAGATGGGAATGATCATGGCTCCCCTCTGTTCTGCATGCATGGCGGGCCCTTGCAGTGCCTGCCGGGCAAGCCTGTGGAGGGTCCCCTTGGGCCCGAGTATGAGCTGCAGGAGGAGGCAGAAGGTGACTTGGTTGGAGCACTCACCTCTGCAGTGGGCGCTCCGGAGCCCAAGGACAGTCTAGTACTTGCTGGCTCAGTGTGAAAGCTACTTACAGTGGTTCCTAGTGTTGGTTTTGGTTGTTTTTGGTAGGTTAGATGAAAAAAGTACTCCATGAATTCTGGTTCCTCATGAAAGATTCATGAGACACAAATCCTTCCCTGATTCTGAGAAGGAATTAAGAGCAACCTTTTAAGATTTGAGTGTAATTGAAGGGAAGCTATTTATAAATTGATGCAATTGATGCAGGGCAGATTCCCTGTGACAGACCAACAAGGGTGCCCCCTCCTGGACTGGCCAAGAACTGTTCATGGCTCCATTTTTTTTTTTAATTTTATTTTAATTTATTTTTCAAATACATTTGTCTCTGCCTACCCCCCACCACTTTCCCTTGCCCTCTCCCTCCTTCCCTTCCTCAGCTCTTCCCCTTTGGTTTTGTCCATGAGTCCTTGCTATATGTTCCTTGACTTTCCCCTTCCTTTCCTTTTCCCTGCCCCCACCCCTTCCCTCTTGTCTCTGTTGATTTATTTTCCTTTCAGTGTTGCTGGTCTTATTTTCCTTGCATCTTTGTATTGTTGGTTAGGTTCCACTTAGAGGTGAGATCATATGGTATTTGTCTTTCACCCCCTGGCTTATTTTGCTTAGCATGATGCTCTCCAGTTCCATCCATGCTGTCATGAAGTTTAGTAGTTCTTTTTTTCTTTCTGCTGCATGGTATTCCATTGTGTATATGTGCCATGACTTTTTGATCCAATCATCTACTGATGGGCATTTAGGTTGCTTCCAACACTTGGCTATTGTAAATTGTGCTGCTATGAACATTGGGGTGCATAGGTTCTTTTGTATTGGTGTTTTGGTGTTCTCAGGGTATAGTCCCAGCAGGGGAATCCCTGGATCAAAAGGCAGTTCCATTTTCAGCTTTTTGAGGAAATTCCACACTGCTTTCCACAATGGCTGCACCAGTCTGCATTCCCACCAACAGTGGACTAGGGTTCCCTTTTCTCCACAGCCTCGCCAGCACCTGTTGTTTGTTGATCTGTTTATGATGGCCATTCTGACCGGTGTGAGGTGGTACCTGATGGTGGTTTTGATCTGCATTTCTCTGACGGCTAGTGATGCTGAGCATCCTTTCAAATGCCTCTGGGCCCTCTGTATCTCTTCCTTGGAAAAGCGTCTGCCTGGGTCCTTTGCCCATTTTTTGATTGGATCGTTTGTCTTCTTGGAGTGGAGTCAAGTGAGTTCTTTATATATCTTGGAGATCAAACCTCTATCTGATGTATCATTAGTGAATATATTTTCCCATACGGTTGGCTCCCTTTTCATTTTGCTGATGTTTTCTTTAGCCGTGCAGAAGCTTTTTATTTTGATGAGGTCCCATTTGTTTATTCTTTCCTTTATGTCCCTTGCTTTAGGAGACATATCAGTGAAAAAATTGCTGCATGAGATATCTGAGAGTTTCCTGCCAATGTTCTCCTCTAGGACTTTGATGGTGTTGCGACTTATATTTAAGTCTTTGATCCATCTTGAGTTTATTTTTGTGTATGGTGTCAGCTGATGATCCAATTTCAATTTTTTGCATGTAGCCGTCCAGCTCTCCCAACACCATTCATTGAAGAGGCTATTATTGCTCCATTTTATGCTTCTGCCCCTTTTGTCAAATATTAGATGCCCATAGAGACCTGGGGTTATTTCTGGGCTTTCTATTCTGTTCCACTGGTCTACGGGTCTGTTCTTGTGAATTCATGGCTCCATTTTGAACAGAGCAATACCAGGGCTAATGAAAATAAAAATTTCAGTTAACTTACCACGGTGCTTGCCGATTCTCAGTGGTTTATGTTATTAGCTGTCCTAATCCTCATAACAACTTTATGAAGTAGTGACCATTATTATCTCCATTTTACTTATGAGGAAATAGAGGCCCAGGGTGATTAAGTAACTTGCAGAGTGTCACACAGCAGGTAAATGGTGTTGGGATCTGAACCTAGGCAGCCTGGCTCCAGGCATTGGGAAATGTGAAGAAAGGGTCAGGTTCGGATGCCTGATATAATAAGACATTGCTTTTCCAAAGCATTTCATAGCTTATAGTGTTTATGTGTTTCATTTAATCTTTACAGTAACTCAATGAGGCAGACATTCATGTCATTCTCATTTTGACAGAAGTGTAAACTGAGGCCTAGAGACATCAGAGACTTTCTTAGGAAAGCTGTTGTGAAGTGTTAATGAAGATGAGGATAACAGGGAACCCTTGTGCACTGCTGGGGGGAATGCAAATTGGTTCAGCTACTATGGAAAACAGTATAAAGGTTCCTCAAAAAATTAAAAACAAAACTAGCATATGGTCCAGCAATTTTCTGGGTATATAACCAAAAGAAATGAAAACAGGATATTGAAAAGATATCTGTACTCCCATGTTTATTAAATCATTATTCACAACAGTGGATGAATAGATAAAGAATACATGGAACACACAAACATACACTCTACAATATTATTCAGCCATGAGAAAGAAGGAATCTTTCTATTGCAACAACATGGTTGGACCTTGAGATCATTATGCTGAGTGAGATAAAAGAGAAATACTGTATGTTCTCATGTATATGTGGAATCTAAGAAAGTCAAACTTATAGAAGCAGAGAGTACAATGGTGGTGTTGAGAGGCTGGAGGTGGCAGTAGAGGAGCTAAGGAGATGTAGGTAAAAGGGTACAAAGTTGCAGTTAGAAGATGAGTAAATTGTGGAGATCTAATGCACAGCATAGGATTAGAGTCAAAAACACTGTATTATATACTTGAAAGTTGCTAAGAGACTGGATCTTAAATGTTCTCATCACAAAAATGATATAATTGTGGTGGGATGGAGGTGTGAGTCCAAGGCAGAGACCACACTTCCTGCTTCCAGCATATCAGTGCCCTCAGTGCTGCTGCCTGGCATTTCTGAGCTGGCCTGGCTGCCCGTGCAGAGCAGGTAGTTTTGGACAGTGAGCACAGAGGAGAGTTTGTAGAAGGGCAGGGAGTGGAGAGCTTGGTGGGGCCAGAGCACCCAGTGTGGGGAAGAGCTCAGAGCCCTATTTTACAGGAAGAAAGTGGGGTGGGCAGGGCACTTCTTAAGGACCGAAGAGTTTGCCCTTTATCCTGTGTGCAGTGAGAGCCACTGGAGGCTTTTGAGGAAGTCAATGGTGGGGTTAGAACTGGGCTTTCGGAGGCTGAGTTTCGACTCTGTGTGACCAGTGACTCAGGGCTTCCCCAGCTGAGTTCCAAAACCTTGTCTTCCTAGTCTGCATGTGGCCTCCTTCTGCAACCTGTCTGTCTGTCACTGAGTGTTGCTATCTCTTAAGGGGTGTAAACTCTTAAATGTCACTGGCCCTTGTAGGGCACAAGTTTGTGTGTTTAGTTTGCAGCCTAGTGAATGCAAAGTCCACAATGGAGCATGGGCCTTGTGTGAGCCATTTACCACACACATGACAGACATCATTGTATCTTAGTACCTGGAATTTACAGACAAGCTGACTGAGCACCAAAACCTGGGTTTTCTCTCCAGGATGGCTCCCTCCCTCTTCCTTCTCTGGAAAACTCTTTGACTTTTCCAGACCCAGTCAGGTGCTCCCTGCCCTGTGATGGCTTTTAGCTCCCTTGCTGCAAGTGATCACTGTAGCTCCTAAACTCTGACAGTACTGAATCAGTCCCAGTTTTTATTTTGTTAAAGATGTTTACTTGTTTATTTTTTCAGCTAGGCTCAAGTGCTTTGAGGAAAGGGTCTGGTCTCTGTCTCTCTTTATCCAGCCCAGGCCTGGCACTGGTTAAATACTTAAGTGGGCACAGTCATCCAAAATGTGTATCACCTGCGGATTGACACATACATGTCCTAGGCACTAAAATACAGCAATGAATAGACCAAAGAAAGTTCCCCACTGGCCCTCATTGAGCCCACAGACCATTGGAACCTCTGCTGGTGACCTCCATGTGCATAATTAGCAGCTGAGACTTCATGCTACCTTCCTCAGTTCTGGGAATGTTAGGTTTCAGGAAGGAGTTTTTTGCAACGTCAGGTTAGAAGTGCTTTCTTTCAGGACCAAGGTATTGACCTCCAAATATGAACAGACTCTGACATTGGTAGGTTGTAGGGGCTTGCTGCACATGTACTGAATGGAGTTGGAGTAGAAATATATGGGTAAGATTTTACTCCAGAAGGAGAAGTTGACCTGCTTGCACTAAGGCTCACTAGTCATGAACCATGAGAAGAATACAACCAGCTCTGAGAGTTCTCTGTGAAGGGATTGGATTTTAGAGGCAGATGAGCCTGACAAGATGTAATCAGACTACAAAATAGTTGGTTTTAATTTAACACCTTGCCTCCAACAGGTTTTGCTGCCTCTCTTGGCATCTTCTCCGTTCCAGGACACCCTTTCAAGTTTTAGAAGCAGTAACATGCAGGTGTTTTTTTCAAGGCCACTTAGCTGAGACAGGGACTTGCCTTGAGAAACAGAGAAAGCCAGAAGGCTGGACAGAAGGGCATTTTGGAGTTTTGTAATCTGTGGAGTAACCAAGCTATCAAAGAATCCTTTCCCCCTTCACCCAAAACACTCACACACCAGCTGTCAAGCCCATGGGAAGCTAATGAGAGAGGGCCCCAGAATTAAGATATCAGTGTTTCCAACAACTCATCCTGGTAGAAGAATTGATGGTTCCTGGTCTGGCTTGGCCACTGGCCCCGCTGGCCAAGTCACTGTCTTTCCTTGGGCCTCAGTTTCCACATCACTAATATTAGGAGGTTGGACTGGATTGTCTTATATGTCCTTTTGGCTTTTTGTAGGAAAGATCAGGGGCTCTGATGTCAAATACACCTGGTTTTAAAATGAAAAAAGCTTGAGAGGTAGGGTCCATGTGGTAGAAAGAGCTGCATGTGTTCATGGGGTCCAGTACTGGCTCTGCCCCCTATTAGCTGTTTAACTTTGGGAAAGTTAGTTACCCTTCTGGGGGCTGGGTTTCTGATTTAGAAATAGTGATGTGCCCTCCTCCCTGGGTAGTTGGGGGTAGTGTCTATCATGAGACATTGCAAAAAAAGCAGTCAGACTGGGGCTGGGCACAGAGAAAGCTTACAGTCTGTGTGGGTGATAATAGTAGTATTTGGAGATGCTGACCACTTTGAAAGATGCTCATGAAGCTGGGTGGGTAAGCACAGGCTTTGAGAAGCTGCTCTGAGAAAGGCAATCCCAAGAAGAAAGAGATAGGGAGATATAAAATTCCATCCAAAGGTTTCTTGCTCATTTTGGAATGGGCTCACTGGAACAGCCTGATGACCCTAAACTGTCATGAATGTCATTATCCCCACAAGGACAGGCTAATTCAGGGCCTCTGGTTAGGGCTGGGCTTGACCTACCCTACAACTGGGGGCTCCAAGCTTTTGTGCAGCCCATGTGGGGGAATCCTGTGAATGCTGGGACTCTGGGAGAGACCCCAGGCTCCTGGCCCAGCCCTGGTTTGCTCAGAGTATGGCCTAGGCTTTGGCTGTAGGAGAATGTGCTCTTTCTCTTTCCAGTGCGTCGGTCCAAGGCAGCTGATGAGGAGAGAAGCCGCCGAGCACAGCGCGCCCGGGATGAATACCGGCGACTTTCCCTCCGTGCCATCCAGAAGGGCACAGTCGCTGGCCTCAGCTTCATGTTCCGAGAGCTTGGCCAGAGCCATGAGCAGGACACCAGACTCTACCACCACTTCCCGGGCCCGGGTCCACCGCTACCCCTCTCAGTGCCTATCAGGTGGGTTGGGCGGGGCTGGGGGGCTCTGCATGGGGAGGCCTGGCTGGGGACAGGGCCTTGGACAGGGGCACAGGGAACCAGGGAGCCAGGCCTCGTTCTGCCTCTAACTTGCTATGAAATTTGGGGCTAGTCATTTCCCCTCTGTGGGCCTCAGTGTCTCAGACTGTGTAATGGGGCAGGAGACAGGAGAGGGAGAGAGATGGGGGTTGGATATTTCTAATAACTCTGGAGTTCTGGGATTCTTATCCTTTTGGGGGCCTCAGGTTCTTTTGAGAATGTAAAGGAAGCTGTGTACCTTCTTCCCTCCAAGATGTGCGTATACAAATACCCCAAAATGTTTACATATAATTTCAAGCTCTTAAAGGTCCACAGATCCCAGGTTAAGAACTTGAAATATAAGACCTCAAGTAGATTAAATATGGCCCAGTGGCCTGGAAACCTCTGTAACCACAGGCAGTGCTGGTGCATCCTGGGTTCTGACAACAGGTTTGCAGATGGGTGTGGTGGAATGCAGGAGGCTCACGCGTACTGGTGTCATTGGAGGGGTCTGGCAAGGGCACTTAGGTGACTGCTCATGATTGCCATGACCAAGGGTGGAGTGGTTGCCTGGAGCCTCTCCACCTTCTGCCTGTACCTACCTGAAGCCAGCCCCAAGATCTGTGTCCACATCATTGCTGAGCAACTCCCTCCCCCAGAGGCTGGGTGGTGGTGAGTGCCTGCTGGCTCCCTGAGCCACAATTAATCTGCAGGAGTCTATTCACCCCCAGATAATGGAGGGCTCTCTGAGTTTTGCTTTAATTGGGATTTAGGATTATTCATACTCCCCTTCTCCTTCTCCCTGCAGTCTAGGGAGAGCTGATCATATCAGAATTCCTTCCTTCCTTTCTTTCTTCTTTCTCCCGTTGTCTTTGTGATTTACAAACAGAAAGTTTAAAAAGATATGTGGAGAAATGACAGGCTCCCATCCTTGGCATCCATCCACTCAGTTCCCTCCTTCCACAAGGGGACTACCTTTCTTAGTTTATGTATCTGCCTAGTCCCTTTCTGTAATTGCCAGTATGAAAAGTTGTATCCCACTCTTTTTTTGCATAAAATTTGTGTATTCTACTGAGTTCTACATGGTAAATTTTCCCATTTATATTTTGGAGATTTTTTTCATATCAATTCTTAACTATGTATTTATTTTTATTTAGTTTTCTTTTTACAGCTGCATAGTATCCTACTGCAAGGGTGTGCTATAATTTACTTATCAAAATTTTTATTAATGCCCTAGCTGGTGTGGTTCAGTGGATTGAGAACTGGTTCGATTCCCAGTCAGGGCACATGCCTGGCTTGTGGGTCAGGTCCTCAGTAGGGGCTGTGTGAGAAGCAGCCACATATTGACATTTCTCTTCCTCTCTTTCTATCTCCCTTCCTCTCTCTAAAATAAATACACAAAGTCTTTCAAAAATTTATTAATGAAATTGGTGGTGTTTGAAATCTTTTGTTATTACCAATAATACCCTTACAGAGTAACCTTGTGGATGTTAATTTAATACACAGACAGCTGTTACCTACAAGAGATTCCCCAAAGTGGGATTGATGGGTTAAGGGCTGTGTGCATTTACAGCACTGATAGTTATCACAGCTTGCTCTTCATGGGGGTTGTAGCAATGAACACCCTTATCCTTTAGCCTTGTCAACAGTATGTTGTCAAACTTTTGTGTGAGAACTATATCTCAGTGAACATTTAAAATCGCATTTATATTTATGAGTGAGATTAAGTATTTTGTATGTGTTTCAGAACCATTGGTATTTCCATATCTGCCTGTTCTTTCTTTTACCTGTTGTTTCATTCTGCTATTGTTCTTTTCTTCATCCCCCATACCTAAGAACTCTTTAAATATTAGGGAAGAGGATCCTTTTGTTCGTGATAAATACTTTTCCCCCTGTTTTATACTTATCTGTTGACTTTTGTAATGATGTTTTCTGTCATGCAGGAATTCTTGATTTTTATGAGGTCAGATTTTCTTTTATATTTCCTGGCTTTGGAAACATAGTTAGAAAAGCCTTCTTGGCATTTTCCCAGGAAAATTATAATCTGTCATTTTAAAGGGAACAGATGATCTGTCCTTCAGGCCCACATGATGGAGCTGCATGACAGTGGTACAGCCTGTCTCCAGGCTGGCTGTGGGTAGTTGTCAGGAGGGGAGCAGCGACCACCACAGTGAGCCATCAAAGGGGACGAGGGACCATGCAGATGGAACAGAAGACCCAGTCGCCCCAGAGGCCATGCATCAGCCTCCCTCCTGTGGCTGCCCATGGGATAGGTCCCTGTGGTCTCACTGTCCTCAGCTGTGCAGTACCGGTACTGGCCAGCCCATCCTTATCTGACGTCTGACGGTGCTGAGGGGCAGACGCAGATTGTTTATGGGAGAGACTTCCAGGTGCAGGAATGAAGCTTCTGGCCAGGTGGCTTCTTGGAATACCTTCTTAGCATTTATATTCTGGTGAAATCAGATTCCTTGCTTAGAAACAAAGGAACAAGAGTGAACGCATTTTTTTTTTTTTTTTTTGCTGTTATTTATAATCCCCTCTTGCCTTCTAAGGAAAATGAGTCCTCGAAACCAGAGGAGTTTTTCCCTTGAGCAGTTACTCATTGGGAAATGCAAGTATGAAGGAAGAAGCTGGGCAGGGGTATAGTGTGCTGCTTAACAAAGAGGAAAGGACTCTGGGGTTACTGAGAGGGGGAAACCCCAAAGTGTGGAACATTGGGAGCAACATTGAAAGTGAGAGGTGAAGAAGAACCTAGGGAAGCAGCAGTGGGAAAGGTGTATAGAGTACAGACTCCACTGCTGGTGACTTTAAACCATGCAGTGGAACCTCATCTGCTATCTTTCTTATAACAGCTTTCCTAAAATCACACTCTTCACTACCACTGTGTATGTGCGTGTGAGTGGATTCATTTTAGGGCAAGTAAAAATATAAACTCATTTTGGGGTTTGCAAGAAAGTGCCAAACTCCACATCAAAGTGCTGGTGCAGGGTAAATATAGAATATGTGAGGGGACAACTCATTTTATAAATAACGGTGACAATAGTGGTGAATTGTAAATGCCATGACCAGTAAGTGGCTAACAACTACAAAGTAAGAATTTATCAGGTTCTGTCCCTCAGTTGGAAAGGTGAAAAGCTGTGTTTGTTCAAGCTGGGCCAAGGGTCTGCCATTCACATGCTGTATTTTCATTCTGCAGATTAATGCAATGTGATCTTGCTACATATTAATTTGACAAATAGCTTGTGTGTGCCTGTTATGTGTCATGTGTCATTGAATTCTAACTGTGCTTCCTGTCAGTGTGGCTCAGGTATAATAAGGGTCTTATGGGGCCCAGTCTCATTGTGCATTCAAGAACCACAGTTCAGACATAAAAACAATTAAAATCTTGGCTTATTTGTGAGAAAATATAAAAAATATGTCATTACTCAAAAATTCTTCAAGTGCCTCTATATGCCTCACTCTCAGTACCTTCAGACCCTCACCAGATCCCCTTTGAAATCTACCAAAAGTCAGCAAGTGCAGTGCTCTGCTCCCTATTCCCTTTCCCCGGTCCTTATCCTTTTAATTTTTTGGTGGTGAATCTCAGCCACATCCACAGTGAATCGAGGGTCTCCAGTCTCTCTCTGTTCACTGCCTTGATTCCACTTTACAAAAGCATGGAAGGGAGCCAGCTGGCAAAGGCAAGTGTCCCCGGTGGAAGGCCGGGGAAGGGGCTGCACTGAGAAATAAACTGTAATTTTCTTTGGTGGGGTGTGGAGGACACTTACATGTTAATAGTTTTGCTCTTGTTACATTAGGATCTTTCCTCATGGTTGCTCATGTTTACACCCTGGCCATCCTAGAGGGAATATATGCCTTTTCTTTCCCACAGACCTCCTATTCTGTCCTCTTTTCTGCTCCCACCTGTGTGGCTTTTTTCAAAGCAAGTGATAACAGTTTTCTTTGGGGAGAAATAATAACAGCTGGTACTCTATAATCTGCGAAGTGCTTTCAAGTACCTGGACTCATTTAATCCTCACCACCAGTGGTGTGAGTGTGGGCTTTGTGCTCATTCATTCTCAGAGTGACCTCCCTCCCTGCTTTCCCCTCCCTCCCCACCCCCTTTCCCTCCTTCCCTTCTTCCCTCTCCCCTTCTTTCCTGACTCTCCCACACTTCCTCTCTTTTCCCAGCAGGACTTGGGAGCGCCCATTGCGACCTGTCTCCAGAGAAGTCATAGTTCGCTGGTTTAAGGAGGAGCAGCTGCCTCGCCAAGCTGGCTTTGAGAGGAACACCAAATTGATTGCTCCCTGGTTCCATGGTAGGACTGCTGTCTCTGTCTCTGGGAAGATACCTTTCATATCTCCATTTTGTACTGAGACTGGAAAGGAGGTCCTGAAGGACTGTTATAATCAGGGGAGTAAAGGACTTCCGATTGCTAATTTCATTCTGCCCCACAAAGATGGACCAATCTCCCAGGGTTAAGGATCAGCTCTCTTGGCTCACCTGGGTGAGAGTGGGATGGTCAGGGGTCCCTAGTCTGTCACTTACTTGTACAGTGAATATGCTGAGTTCAAGACACAAGGTCTGATTTCCCCAGAGCATGTACTGAAATACAAAGCAACCTTTCTCCAGGCCCTAGGAGACCAAGGCATAATAACATCTCTGAGAAGGAGCCTAGAAGTCTGGACGCACCAGGGAGACTGAACCTGCACTCCCTCTTTCTGCCAGGAAGGGATGAACATGACTCTTGCCCACTGCCCTCACTTCACAGGCTCCTTGGCCATCAAGGGCTCCTCAGAGGTATCTTCTCTACACTAACAAGACAATGAAGTCTCAGTGGACCACGAGTTCCTAGTGGACTGGGCCCAAATCTTGTTGTTTGAGCCTGCATCCTCAGGTTCTGGCCATGGCCTGGCATGCAGCAGGCTCTGAGCAAATACTGGTTGATTAAATGACAGAGTGTCTGCACAAAGAAATTAGCCAAACACAGAGCCTTAGAGCTGGGAGGTTCCTGGGAGTATTTCGTTGCTTCATTTTTACAAATAAGAAAACAGGCCTGCAGAAGGGAAGAAGTTTTTATAAGGTCGCAAGGAGACTTGTAAAGTCAAGTTCAAGAATGTATCTCATGGCTCATGGCCCCAGTCAAGTGATCTGAACATATAGAAGGCTCAACCAGGGAAACAGGTTTGTGATTCCAGCAGAGACTTGCTACAGGGAAATAGGAAGGGCTGCTAGTTTTAACACTTCCTATATCAGTTAGTGATTGCTGTGTAACAAATCACCTCCACATTGCCCTGTATTTCCCTTGCATTTGTCTTACTTTCTGGCCAGCTTCTATGTGTTCTCAGTTCCATCCAGACAGAGAGATAATCCCAGTGTCATGGTAGACATTGGAGGCTCTGGGATCTTGAGAGCTGTTAGGGATGCCTTCACAGGCAAGCTCTGGACATGGCTGTAGCTCCAGGAAAGGCAGCTGCAGTGATTAGAAGAAATCGCTCTATGCAGGGGCAAGCAAGACCATGTGCGCCTTCATTCTCACCTCCAGGAGGCCAAGTAATGTGTGAACTATGAAGTGCAGACAACAGTCGCACTCTACAGATGGTATGACTGAGACATAGCACTGTTAAGGGATTGCCCAAGGACACAAAAGTCACAGAGGCACCACCCAGTCCAGGTTGCAAGGGTGTCCTCATTGGTTTGTCTCTTTTACTCTGGCTCCTGTACAAATCACCTTCCACACAGCATCCTGAGCATATCTTAAATATAAATCAGATCCTGTCACTGCCTGCTCAATATCCTCTGCTTCCCTTTATACTTGCAATGAACTTCAGACTCCATGCTGTGGTCCACAAGGCCCCAGATGATGGGTCTGGCTTCCAACTTCATGCCATAATTATTTCCTTGCTTTCACAGCTCTGGCTTTTTCCTGTTTCTCAACCAGCCATTTTATTTTATGTATCAAGCCCTTTGCACTTGCTATTGCTTTTTCCCTAGCTTTTTGCATGGCTAATACATTCCCATTTTTCATCTGAAATATCCCCTCCTCAGAGGGGCTTTTCCTGAAACCCTTACCTAAAGCAGCCTTCACCAGTTTCTCTCAATTCACTGTATTTTTTTCTTGCCCGATTTGTATTTATCTCATTTGCTTAATGTCTATTCTCCTACCTAATGTGAGCCTATGAAACTAAGGCGCTTGTCCCTTTCACTAATGCCTACCATAGTAAGTATCCATGGGAAGAATGGACGAAGGTAGAAATGATGTGTTGAAGGTGAGAAAGGATCCCAGTCTTTCTAATTCTTAAGAACAGCACTTGCTTCTCTGCTTTGGACCCTTGTGAGTGTGTACATCTCTTCAGGGACCAGTGAGCAAGATTGAGCTGGAACAATCAGAAAACCCAGAGCCATACACAAAAGGTGAGGCCAGTCTTCTCAGTTGGCCATGTGCTCACGGGGGCCAGGGCCCTACGCCTTAGGCGTTTCTGTATTCAACAATCACCTCTGCTTTTCATCTGCCCAGTAACAGGGCCAAGGAAAACTCACCATCTTTCTCTGTTGCCACTGTTTTTGAGCTCTCCAACTTAATTAATGGCATCCCCATTGTGTCAGTCAGATTATGCTTGGCTGTGGCACAATGAAAAATGATCCCAAAGTCTGAGCAACTTCCACCAAGACATTTCCTACCCATTTGACATAGCCATTGGGTTGTGGAATTAGATATGGGCCTCAGACTGAGGGAGCTGCTTCTATTGGAAACTCTAATGGTTTCATGACAGAGGGAAAAGAGAGGCATGGCAGACCACATACTGGCTCCTGAAGCTTCTGCGCAGAACTGACATACACCATTGCTGCTCACATTTCTTTGACCAGAGCCAGCTTGGCCTCTGTGATGTAGATGAATAGTTTTGGGTGACAGTGGGGTCCATTATAACCACCATCCACTTTTAGGCTGCTTTTTTACTCTTTGGCCTCTACATATCAAACAGGAGATAGAGTGGCTTTTTATTGCTCAGAAAGAAGACAATCAACTTTCCTGGGTGACTTAACTGCATGTCCCTGGAGTTGTCCCAGGGATTTACTACCTCTCACCTCTGTCCCAATTATGTGTCCCTCTAGCCTCTGAGAGAGCTTCTGTTTGAATCACTGCTTTCTTCTTCATCCATATATTATTATAACTATGGAAGCATGACACTAGCATGTTTGGCACTGCACAATGCAACTCAAATTTGTGTGGGGTGGGGGTTTGTCAGGGCACTGGTTGCTCTGTGGCTTGAAGCAGACAATAGAGAAAGCAGGATGGATGGAGGTGGAGATGCTCAAATTTATCCTTAGCTTTATTTGCTATCCTGATAAAAAAACAAAAACATAAGTTTTATATTGTCCCAGAACAAACAGAACCATGATTTCAGTCTCACAATTTATGTAACGGATTTCATGTTCTTTTGACATTTCTACCATAAAGCATGCGGGAAAGTTGCTAATATGTGGACTGGAGCTATTTAGTGACAAAGTTTTCATTGCTCTGTGACAGAATGAAAGAAAAAATCTCACACATGGGGGGCGACCAACTCTCTCTGCTTGGAAAGGACTATGTCATATTCCAAGACAATATTCTTTCCTCAGTTTTAGTGTCAAAATGTCCTATCTTTTATGACTTGATGGTGATAGTAAACAGTAAGTTTTTTTTTAATGTATTACCTTTGCTCAGAAGCAAAAAGGTAACAGCTCTATGTTGTTTTCCCAACTCTTTAGAGTAACTTTACTCATACCCAAAATCCCAATGTCTGCAGCCGCTGGTATGGTTCAGCTCCTTTCCCAGTATAGGAATTCCCTGATAGAATTCCTGGTAGGACTCCTGCACTGACCTTCATGGAGACAAAACCTGCTGTCCCCCAGGCAAAGCCTGATGTTAGGGAGCCTTTGCTGCAGGCTCTGCTCTCAACTGGTGCTGGCGGGGCATCTTCACTGGGGTGGCTCTGCCCCATGTGTCTCTCATGTTCTTCCTGGGACCAGCAGGGTAGCCCAAGCACACTTCTCAAGGAGCAGACAAGTGGCTGCATAATAGATCTTGCAGCCTAGTCTTTGAGCCAGCACATCATCACTTTCACCTCTCATGCTATTGGTCACTGTATATCACAGAGTTGAGTGTTGGGAAAATATATTTTGCTCCTTTCATGTGAGCAACTGCAAAACCATATGTCAAAGGGTGTAAAGACAGAGAAGGGAGGAGAATTTGAACAATAATGTAATCTGTCACAATGCTAACATAAATTGATTCCCCCCACCTAAGTAAAATGTTCCTAGCTAATTTAGCTGGATTTTAGATGCAGGCAAAAAATGACTACTGCGACTTCTATTTCCTTCTCTTCCCTCAAATTCATTTGGATGTGTCATGGTGTAATGCAAAGAGCAGTGTGGATGAGGGGTCTGACGATACAGGCCCACTCTAGAATTGAGCAGCTCTGTGACCTTGGTTGTGTCCTTTAAATTCCCCATCTGTTAAACTGGGGTTATAACATCGACTTCACAGGATACTTATGAAGATAAAAACAATAAATGTGCTTTGCCTGCCATAACGAGCCATGTCATTGTGAATGCTGATGTCTCCTGGAGTCTGAGGACAGCCTCCAGAGGCCCCACATCTCTGGGAAACAGAGTTTGGGAAATGGGGTCCGAGCACAGAGTGGGTGCTGGGTAGGGGGGACGGGCTTCCTGCTGCTACCATAGGGTTCTTGATAGAGTTTCCTCTGTTAAAAAGAGACATAAAGTGGTAAGGTCATTCCTCTTTTCTCCTTCCTTCATTGTTACATCCTGGGGCTTATAAGAGAGAATTTTAGTTATCTAAAAATACTCCCGAGAAAAGTGAGTGCATATAAGCTTGGCTTTGGGGAAAAGAAATCTATTTTTGTACTTCAACATGTATCTAATTTAAGAACATCCTCTGTTTGCACATTGGCTCAGTTGGAAACCATTTCTCTTCCTGAGCTTTACTTCTAGAAAACATGATGACGTCCATGGTTTATTGTCTTGGCAGCAACCCTCTGCCTGTCTTGAGGCTTGCCCTTAGAGCTCAGCAGGGAATGGAATTATGCAGTGGATGGTGCAGTTGGCCTTGGAAAGCTATTCCTGCAGGACCCTGGTGAGGGGCTGGGAGTGAATCTCAAGGATGGCCTTACTAGCACTTGGGTGTGATGTTATTGTCAAGATTTTTCTAATGAGAATGAGGCAGGAGCTTCACTGGGGAGGAGGCACTCCCCACTCATATAGACAGTGTGGTCTTCAGGGAGACCAGGGGTTGGGGCTGGCTTTCCATGCTTTCAAGTGGCATGGACACTGCTTCATACCTTCCTACGCTGTGACTTCAGAGAATATTTAGAGGAGAGGAATGTCATGGAGCTGAGAGGTTCTAGAATGGCCCATACCTTCAGACCCCTTGTTCACTTTTCTCTTGACCACAGTACAGCTGAATGTGTTTGAAGGAAAGGAAGGAAATATAAGTCACAGTAGTAATTTTTAATGATTACTTGAGGGATGTTTGTTTTGGAAAAGAGAGACCTTGGAGAAGGATGGATGGGGAAGCAGAGCTGCCATTTCTCAGGCCCTGAAGTCCTGTCTTGAGAAAGGGAGAGTGTTAAAGAGGACAGAACTAAGGTTTGGGGATGGGAGTTCTGAAGAGACACATTTCACTTCAATACAAGAAAGAGCTTTTTCATGGTTACAGCTTACCATTGGGCAGGCTGGATGGCTGGTGGACTCCCCAAATGAGGTCTTGATGCTTTCTGTCCTGGCATCTGCGATGCAGTGTAGTTTTGACACCATGTTCTGTCATTGTTCCAGGACCACCAGCCCTGCCCCTGCTGACCTTTCAAAGTTTTTTTGGGGGGTCAGGAGCCATAGAAAGGTTGGCCAGGGCATAGGAGTCTGTGGGCTGAGGAGGATTGAGGGGTTCTTCTCCTGGCAACTGTTGGGCATGTTTGCCTTGCTCACTTTTCTATTGCTGGAAGCGTTTTGGTCCAGGAACTGAGGCACAGGCAGTGGTGACCCATCTTGGATGGTCCTTCCAGAAGTCCTGCAGGTAAGGGGCAGATACCCCAGGCTGTCCTACAGGAAAGCAGCCCCCAGAGAGCTGGGATGAAATGTGCCCTAGGAGGCAATGACTGAGTGGGAATGGAGTTTAGGCTTGACCCTTCTAACCACGTGCACGGGGAAGTCACTTTTCTGAGCTGCACAGAGCAGAAAGGGGTTGGGCTGGCTGACTGGTGCTGACTGTTGGTGATCCTTCCACACTCTGCTGCCGTACAGTCTTCCATGTTTCCCTGGGCTGTGTAGATGTAGAGTGGTTTGATGTGCACCATCTCATGGGTAAGTTCAATTTCATTGAGCTGGTCATTTACACGTGACCACACTGAGGCTCAGGGAGCTCTAGAAACCAATCCCTCTTCACCCAGCAGTAAGCATGGGAGCCAGGACAAGATACAGGGTTTTTAGCTCCTGGTTTTTCCTGCTTTCTGGTATCTCCTTGAATACACTGCTGTCTAGGGAAAGAAATTGAGGCAAAAAAGTGCCTCCTCTGGATTTAGAATCCCTTATCATATATTAATTTGAACTTTTATGCACAGCCTGAGTTCTTCATTTTAATCTTGTTCTTCCTCATTCTATGACCTTACAGAGCAGACCTGCCACTGGGCTCTGGGCCCAGCTTGAGGGTAAATCTGGGAATGCCATACTTGGCCTTTGTAATTACTCTCAGGAGCTGGAGTGTCTGGGCCAAGTTGCAGAGGGTGAGCCAGCTCAGGCCCTTGTCCTCAGCTTCTAGGATCAGAAGGAGGGTAGGAAACTATGGTGAGGCTTTGGAATCTGTTTAGAAGTGGCAGCTGGACTGGGGGACCTGGCAGTGTGGACCCGGCAGTGTGGACCCAGACACTAAATCCATGTTAAGCAAGGAATAGATGAAGAAACCAGAGGTAGAGAAAGTAATAACACTACCTTTGTAGTGGTGTTATGGGCACTAAATGTATAATTATAAAGTGTTTAGAACATGTCTGATGTGAAATGCTCCCATTTATTATACAGAATGAATAAACATGTAGCCTTTGGGGATGCATGTCAGGATTTGAAGCATGTAAATTGTGGCTTCATATACTGCTATCACTTGGAAAGAAAGAAAAAGTCAACATCAAATGACTCTGCACAATAGGGCCATGATATTTATTTAATCTAAAAAAAAAGTACAAGTCTGAATTTTCCTTCATCATCAATATGGACACTCTTTTTTAAATGTTTCTTTAAAGCTGTGTTGGGTAAGTCTTGGGTCATTTGGAAGGATAGCTAACATGTCATGATCCATCATGTCAGGTTAGATTGATAATTTTCCTCTCTTACTCAGAATTTGGAATGGAAATTTTCCACCAGATCTGATCCCAAATGCAAAAATTTCTAAAGAAAAAGTAGGTCATTTGACCTACTTTCCACTTAAGTTCTTTCTTAAACTGTTCCAACTAAGAAATAATGGTCTCTTTTTTCTACTTAAAAAAAATATGCACTGTCTATAAAATCTCAAAAAGGGATTACAAAAAAAAGAGTGACATTTTTTGCTTTAAGGAAGCATCAACGATAATGGTGTGTACAAGATTTTAACTTTTTTTTTCATCTGTCTATTGTTATACACTTTTGATTTCAGACTCTGTCTCATATTTACCTAACACTTTTAGTTTGGATATTCTGATGAGATCTTTTTGGTATCTGATCCACAGGTGTGGGTAACTAAGATGTAGGGAAAGAGCAGGGGTTGGGGAACCTAGGTGACTTAGATTTGATAGGAATGATTTTTTGTCTTTTATCTGGGTTTTTAAAAGTGGAGGGTAACAATAAATGAAGCTGTGATTTTTGTGGATGTAATTGCTTTAATCATCTTCTCTTAGTCCCATCATATTTTTGATGACCACAGAAGACTTCTTCTTCCTCCCCAACTCCAAGAAATTCCTGTCATAGGTTGGACCCTCATTCAACTCTAGGAAGCTGCCTTTAGGTTTTCTGTGCTCCAGGGCCTGGAGTTTAGTTTCTCACCACTTCCTGGCATAAGCTATCCCAGCCCTGGCAGCCAGGGCTCCAGCCCACCCACAGCCCTTGGCCTCATGGTTTTGTGAGGGCAGGCATGGGATTAAGTGGGAAGGTTTAAAGAGGGGGATGCAGCCTCTGCCTTTAAACTGCTAACATCTTCCACCATGTAAAGGTCTTCAAGGCCAGAACATGGACCAGCTGGTGGAACCACGAGGTCCTAACTTTGGTTCAGTCTGACTTTTTAGCAGTTAGTTGTCCTGAGATGGAATAAGCTCTCTCTAGAAGTTGCAAGCACCCACTTTTGGGGTATGTACACTGAGGCCAGGTAGCCCCTCAGTCAGGACCATGAAAGTGTAAAATGTCCAGGGTGATGGACTTAGATCAGATTATGTGATTCTTCTGCCCACCTTCCCACCATTATCTTTTCTTTCTCTACTTGTCTGAGAAACAAATATGGTGCCTTTGATATTTGCTAGAGAATGAAGTTCAGTCATTATAGTAGTTGAGAAGCCTTTCTGAAAGTAAAGACTCCTAAAATATTTATACTTAATTATTAAAATTTATCAGACTCAAATTACCTTCTATTTAGTATTTAATTGAATTCTTTATGGATTCACATGCCAGGGTCACTTGCTTACAGGTTTCATTCAAAATAAGGATGCTGCCTTTGGGCCTCATGAGTCACACTCCCTCTCACCAGCCCCCAGGGGTGCACAAGGCAGGAGGGATTCCCCTACCCAGGGATCCTGCAGGGGATCAACATGGCTTGTGTATGTAATTGATGTATGTTTTCTCCTGTAATCATCACCGATGCATTATCTGTCTGCTACAGACACTGAGGCTCTACCAATATATGTGTGGCCACATTTCAAGCTTATTTAAGTGCACAATGAAAATGAAGTTCTACAATTTTTCTACAATTTCTCTGATCCCATGAAGTCATCACCTCTCCTCTTTCCCCTTAAAGTGATTGGGAGAAAATAATCTCGAGTTCATTTTAACTTCATCCTATTCAATGACTTAGTCTGTTTCGTTAACCCAGTCCCTTTGGAGAAAACTAGGTCTTTAGGATTTCCTCCACCCTCTCCCTGCTTCAGCAGGGGTTTCCCTTCACCATGGGAAGTGATGAGGGGCAGGACTGCTATGCAGGTCTGCAGACCTCATCCTGCATGAGGGAGTGTGGCTGAGGGGATAAGAGAGGCTAAGACCAAGGTCCCCGCTCTGCTTCCTAACCCTGGATGCTGTCTGGGGCTGTATCCATCTGGAGGTACTCAGAGCCACCTCTTGGACTGGTGGCATCTCTAGGCAGAGGTCACCTGACTTTGTTCCATTCCTCAGGTATGTGCTCGTTGGTATCTGTGAGGTGTGATTGATTGGCTGCAGCTATGGGGTCACACTGCCTATTATGTTTTAATTGATCATTTATTGAACATTACTTTGTGCTGAACTTGTGTCAAGTGAACATTGAACTTCCAGTATTTTATTTACTATACACTTCTCTCTGGAAGAGGTAATGGTACTAGCAATTAGGTATACTGTACTTCCAGTGTCTGGGCACTCTTCTATGCACTTCACGTATGTTAACTTATTTAATCCTTATCACATCACTGTGAACTTGCTACTAGCAATAGCCCCATTTCACAGATGAGGAAGTGAGGCACACAGAAGTATGGCCATTTGCCTGCAGTTCACTGTTAGTAAGCAGGGGTGGTGGGATTCCAACCCTGGTGGCCTGGCTTCAGAGTCCATGTTCATACCTGTAATACAATGCAGTCTTCTTGCCATCCCACAGATGAGGATTAGAGGCCCCAAAGATTAAGTAACTGCCCTGGGGCACAAAGCGCTGGGGTGGGTGATCAGCTTCTTTCCTGTCCAGGATGTCCCCTTGAGGATGAAGAGATGGCTATTCCTTTGGGAGATACCCAGCCATCTCTAGATCATGGAGCCGGCTGCTTCAGCCGCCAAGCCTTATTCCTGGCTGGGGCAAGTGTCTGCTCCTCCTGAGGCCAGCACTGCCCCTCCCATAGAATTCCTGAAGGATGCCTTCCAAGTCTCCACACACTGCAAAGTCCTCATGCAGTATATGGAGTAAAACAGGAAATTGTCAGTGTATGGCATTGTTGAATTACCTGGGCAGGGACATGAGGAGGCAGGCTCCCTGCAGAAGGTATTTAAAAAATTAATTTGCTGATTATTAATATTTTGCTTCTGTTGTGTGCTGGGTACTGTGCTAAGTATAGGGCATGTGATGGAGAACAAAATTGACAACTTCCTTGTCCTCATAGAACTTACATTCACTTGCAATTAACCAAAATATTAAACCAATATAATAAAAAAGAACTTATTGGCTCATGTGACTGAAAAATCCAAAAGTCGGTCCAGCTTTGGGCTTTGCTTGATTCAGTCAAAGGACCTGGCCTCTCTCCATCTCTTAGCTCTGTTGCTCTCCATGTTGTTTTCATTTTCAAGCAACACTGGCTGTGGCTGTATGTCTGCATTCTCCTAGCTCAAATCCAGCAGAAGAGAGGGTATACTTTTCTTTCAACAGTCCCATAATAGTCCCAATATTTTGACTTGTTGGGTCACATGCCTACTCCTGAACCAATCACTATGGTTAGAGGGATACGTTCTCTGGTTGGCTAGTCTTGAGTCATATGACCATCCCTGGAGTGCGGCAGAGTCCATCCCATTGGAGCTACATAGACTGAATGGGAAGGTGTGGTTTCCCCAAAGAAGCTCACCATTCCCTATCCATTGGAAGGACAAGTGGTCCTGAATGGGCAAGACCAATTGATGTTCACCATAGAGAGGAAAATAACCTGTCCTATCTCCTTGTGAAACTATCAGCATGGTCAGCAAGACTGGCATAAGTCAAATAACAAATTTATACTTCCAATTGAGGTTAGTGCTACACAGTTTCCTGTGTAGGCAGTTTCAGAAGTCATTCTGCTGGGTAGTTGGGACCTTCTGTCATGAACTGTGGCATTAGTGATTTGAACCTGGCATGTCAGCTTGGAGTAGATGGTTGTGGACATGGGATATTGCCTCTTGTGAATAAATATACCTGGAATCAAGAAGCTTGTCCAGTGAAATCCTTGTCTCAGCAGTTAAATTTCATTTAGAGTTATAAAAAAAATGAAGGCATTTGAACTCATTCATCACAATCTCTGTGGCTTTAGGATGCTCTGAGAAACTACTGAGAATGAAGAGCTTAATAATTCCACCCTCCTTAATGATATCGTCTGGAAAGCATGGCAATAAGAAAGAAAAGTCACAGAAGTGAATGAGAAATAGCTAAGCAGTAATGGAGGAGTTGTCAGCTGGTGAGGCGTAGCTGCAGTGAAAGCTTTAAGAAATATGCACATCAGATAAATTGAAACCCATAAAAAGTAAAAGGTAGTGTCTGGGCTGCCTACATTTTTTTTTTCTTTTCAGGGAGAAGTCCTAACTGAAATAAAAGGAGCTCACTTGGTTAGTGAGGTTCAGTTCTGAGCTAATAATTTCAGGGACCAGTATGGAGGTGGAGGGCTTGGAAACCAAAGCCCAGGTCTGCTTTAGGATTTGCTAACACGTGGGTTTATGGGTCCATTGCAGCACAGCATCTTTTAAAAGTGTATTTCAAGTGCTTCCCCCCCTGCCCCGGGGCTGCTGTTGATTAGCACTGATGAAGTAAATATTTTGATAGCAAATGTGAAGTTGTTGGCAGTGTTTGAGAGCATCTGCGTGGAGGGCAAGGGGATGAATAGGCGAGGTGTCAGAAAGCACACCCTGTGGACTTGGGCTCACAATGTAGTAACAGAGGAGTCAGGAGCTGCTGGCTGCAAACAGCCTGCCTGTGATATTAATGTGTTATGTTGGGAGGGAGAAAGCAAACCTGACTTTTTTGCTATGCTGGTGTACATCTTCCCCTCTGTGTTCCCTGCCTTCTTGTCCTCACCTGGTGGAACCATAGGGAAGGGGGCTGATGCCCTGAAGGCTGACCTTGCCCAAGTCTTTTTCTGCAGAGGCTCAATAGGGGGCGCTGCAGGTAGTCAGATATCTTTTGTGCCCACAGGAGCCCGGGTTACCTGTGGGCTGTATTGGGTGCACCCTCCCTTTTAGTCCTTATTAACAACTCTGATCTGTATGTTGGCTTTCTGCCGCAATTTGCAGATTACAGCCCTGCTTGCTTCTGCCGCAGCCCCTTGACCCCTGTGGTTTAGGCCAAGCCAGGGTTGGTTTGTATCTAGCCCAGTATGAGTAGGCACCCTCACCCAGCATTGGTTCAATATGGCCAATAACTTTGGGTAATACAAATGTAAGTCCATTTTATTGTCTACAGAAGAAATTCCAAACCTAAAGAAAAGTTTAAAGAGTTTATTTGAGCCAAGGGGTGAGAACCTGGCCTGGAAGAAAAATCTCAAAGGGATGAGATAATGCTGTGGGAATAGCAGGGTTGCAGTTCTTTTTATACATTTAGAATCAAAGGAGAAAATATAAGGAAACTTGAAATCCATTGGTGATAGATTAAGGAGGCAGGAGAAAGCAAAAGTGGGAAAATATCTGCAACCAGATAAAAAGGCAAATGCAGAGAGACTGTTTAGTTTTTTTTTTTTTAATTTTATTTACTTTTTAAATACATTTGTCTCTGCCCCCCCCCACCTCTTTCCCTTGCCCCCTCCCACCTTCCCTCCCTCAGCTCTTCCCCTTTGGTTTTGTCCATGAGTCCTTGCTATATGTTTTTTCTGTAAAATAAAAGTCTGTTTAATATTTTTTCCATAAAATGAAAGACACATTTTTCATTTTCACCAATAACTTTAATGATTTTGATATTTTGAGTATGTTGGCTATCTTATTTCCTGCTATTGGATTCTAGTGGGTAGCGGCCAGAGGTGTTGCTAAACATCTTCCAATACATAAGGTAGCACACAGCAAAGAATTATTTGGCCAAAATGTCAATAGTACCAAGAGATTTTATAAACCTCTTCTGGAGCGTTTGATCAGTCACAGCACCTTCTACATAAACCTTTTTTTGCATTTCAGTTGCATTTAAAAAAAAATTTATTGTTCCAATACATTTGTCTCCATTTACCCGCCACCACTCTCCCCTGCCCCAGCCACCCTTGCCTCCCCGCCTCAATCCATTACAACGATGGCTTCGACTATGTGTCCTTCACACCTGTTCCTTGATCTCACCCTTCCCCTACCCCTCCTGGTTCCCCTCTCCCTCCTTCCCTCCTGTCCCTGCTGGTTTCTTCTTTCTTTCACTGTAGCTAGTCATATTTTCCTTGCCTCATGAAGGGTAGGAGTTCGTTCTTTCTTTCTGCTGCATAGTATTCCATTGTGTAAATGTACCAGTTTTTTTAATCCACTCATTTACTGATGGGCACCTAGCTTGCTTCTAGCACTTGGCTATTGTAAATAACGCTGCTATGAACATTGGGGTGCATAGATTCTTTTGAATTGATGTTTCAGGATTCTTAGGGTATAATCCCAGCAGTGGAATCGCTGGGTCAAAAGGCAGTTCCATTTTTAGCTTTTTGAGGAAACTCCAAACTGTTTTCCACAATGGCTGCACCAGTCTGCATTCCCACCAAGAGTGTACTAGGGTTTCCTTTTTTCCACAGCCTCACCAGCACTTCCTGTTTGTTGATTTGTTTATGATGGCCATTATGACTGATGTGGTATCTCATTGTGGTTTTAATTTGCATTTCTCTGATGACTAGTGATGCTGAGCATCCTTTCATATGTCTCTGGGCCCTGGGTATGTCCTCTTTGGAGAAGTGTCTGTTCAGGTCATTTGCCCATTTTTTAATTGGATTGTTTGTCTTCCTGGAGTGGAGATGTATAGTTCTTTATTTATTTTGGAAATTAAACCCCTGTTTGAGGTATCATTGACAAATATATTTTCCCATACAGTTGGCTCCCTTTTCATTTTGCTGATGTTTTCTTTAGCCATGCAGAAGCTTCTTATTTTGATGAAGTCCCAATTGTTTATTCTTTCTTTTATGTCCCTTGCTCTAGGGGACGTATCGGTGAAAATGTTGTTGTGTGGGACATCTGAGAGTTTCCCGCCCATGTTTTCTTCTAGGGCTTCTATGGTGTCACAACTTATATTTAAGTCTTTTATCCATCTTGAGTTTATTCTTGTGTATGGTGTCCGTTGGTGGTCAAATTTCAATTTTTTGCATGTAGCTGTCAGATCTCCCAACAACATTTGTTCAAGAGGCTATTTTTACTCCATTTCATGTCACTGCCCCCTTTTTTGAATATTAATTGACTATAGAGGCATGGATTTATTTCTGGGCTCTCTATTCTGTTCCATTGATCTATGTGTCTGTTCTTATGCCAGTATCAGACTGTTTTCATTACAGTGGCCTTGTAATATAGTTTGATGTCAGGTATTGTGATCCCTCTTACTTTGTTTTTCTTTCTCAAAATTGCGGCGGCTATTTGGGGCTGTTTATGGTTCCATATATATTTTTTGAATTGTTTGTTCTATGTCTGAGAAATACATCATTGATATTTTAATAGGGATTTCATTGAATCTATAAATTGCTTTGGGTAGTACGGACATTTTGATGATATTAATTCTTTAAATCCGTGAACACGGTATATACTTCCATTTATTTGTGTCTTCCTTAATTTCTTTCTGCAGTGTTGTATAGTTTTCTGAGTACAGGTCTCCTACCTCCTTGGTTAAGTTTATTCTAAGTACTTTATTTTTCTTGTTGCTATAGCAGAGGGGATTTTCTTTTCTTCATTTCTGTTTTTGATATTTCATTTTTGGTGTACAAAAATGCCTTTGATTTCTGAATATTACCTTTGTATCCTGCTGTTTTGCCAAATTCACTTATTAGATTGAGTAGTTTTCTGGTGGAGTCTATGGGGTTTTCTATGTATGCTATTTTGGATGCCTTTTATTTCTTTTTCTTGTCTGATCGCTGTGGTTAGGACTTCCAATACTATATTGAATAGAAGTGGTGAAAACGGATATTCTTGTCTTGTTCCCAATCTTAGTGGGAAAGCTTTTAGTTTTTGCCCATTGAGTATGATATTGACTGTAGGTTTTTCATATATGGCCTTTATTATGTTGAGGTATTCCCCCTTTATTCACACTCTGCTGAGGGTTTTTATCATAAATAGGTGCTGTACCTTATCAAATGCTTTTTCCACATCTATAGATATGATCATGTGATTTTTGTCTTTCCTTTTGTTTATGTAATGTACCACTTTTATTGATTTGTGAATATTGAACCATCCTTGTATCCCTGGGATGAATCCCATTTGATCATGGTGGGCGATCTTTCTAATGTATTTCTGGATGCAGTTTGCCAATATTTTGTTGAGGATTTTAGCATCTATGTTCATCAGTAATATTGACCTGTAGTTTTCTTTCTTGATTGTGTCTTTATCTGGTTTTGGGATTAGGACTGGCCTCATTAAAAGAGTTTGGAAGTCTTCCCTCACTTTGAATTTTTTGGAATAGTCTGAGAAGGACAAGGGTTAGCTCTTCCTTAAATGTTTCATAAAATTCTCCTGTGAAACCATCTGGTCCAGGGCTTTTGTGTGCTGGGATTTTTTTTGATTGCTTCTTCTGTTTCCCCAGCTTTTACTAGTCTGTTCAGGCTTTTTGCTTCTTCAGGTTTTCTGCTTCTTCTTCATTCAATGTTGGAAGATTATACTTTTCTAGAAATTTGTCCATTTCATTGAGGTTTTCAAATTTCTTGGCGTATAATTTCTCATAGTAATTTCTTATAATCCTTTGTATTTCTGTGGTATCAGTTGTTATTTCTCCTCTTTCATTTCTGATATTATTTATTTGGGTCCTCTCCCTTTTTTTCTTGATGAGTCTTCTTAAAGGCTTGTCAGTTTTGTTTATCTTTTCAAAGAACTAGCTCCTGGATTGGTTGATCCTTTGAATTGTTCTTTTAGTCTCTATGTCATTCAATTCTGCTCTGATCTTGTTTATTTCCTTTATTCTACTTGCTTTGGGCTTTGTTTGCTGTTGTTTCTGCAGTTCTTGAAGCTGGAGGGTGAAGTCCTTTATTTGAAATGTTTCTATCTTTTTTAGGTAGGCCTGTATTGCTATGAGCTTCCTCTCAGGATAGCCTTCACTGTGTCCCATAGGTTTTGGACTGTTGTGTGTTCATTTTCACTTGTTTCCAGAAACTTTTTGATTTCTTCTTTGATCTACCTATTGACCCATTCATCATTTAATAGCAGGCTATTCAGTCTCCATGAGTTTGAATGTTTTTGAGTTTTTACCTTGAGGTTGGTTTCTAGTTTCAAGCCCTTGTGGTCTGAGAGAATGCTTGTTATGATTTCGATTTTCCTAAATTTTTTGAGGCTGTTTTGGGTCCTGTTATGCGATCTATCTTTCAAAGTGTTCCATGAACATTTGAAAAGAATGTGTATTTTTCTTCTTTGGGATGAAAAGTTCTATATATGTCAGTTAAGTCCATTTTATTTAATGTATCATTCATTTCCACAATATCCTTGTTGGTGTTTTGTTTGGAAGATCTATCCATTTTTGACAGTGAGGTGTTAAAACCCCCTATTATGAGTGTGTTGCTGTCTATATCTTTCTTGAAGTCCTTCAAGATTTTCCTTATATATTTGGGTGCTCATATGTTCGGTGCATATATGTTTACAATGTTTATGTTTTCGTGATGGAGTCTTCCTTTGAGATTATGAAGTGTCCTTTTGGGTCTCTTTTTATGGCCTTTGTTTCGAAGTCTATTTTGTCTGATGTAAGTATTGGTACCTCTGTTTTTTTTTCCTGTACATTTGCTTGGAATGTTTTTTTACATCCCTTTACTTTCATTTGTGTAGGTCCTTTGTTCTGAGGTCGGGTCTCTTGTAGGCAGCACATGTGTGGGTCATGCTTTCTTATCCATTCAGCTTTCCTGGGTCTTTTAATAGGGGCATTTAGTCCATTTACATTTAAAGTTATTATTGATAAGCACTTATTCATTTTTTCATTTTGTATCTGTGTTTCTCTTTCTCACTCTTCTTCTTCAACTTCTTAAAGCAGTCCCTTTAGCATATCTTGTAGTGCTAGTTTGGTGGAGGTGAATTCTTCTAGCCTTCTTTTGTTTGGGAAACTCCTTACTTTGCCTTCCATTTTAATTAAGAGCCTTGCTGGGGAGAGCAGTCTTGGTCTCAGGCCCTTGCTTTTCCTGACTTGGAATATTTCTTGCCATTCCCTTCTGGCTTGTATTGTTTCTGTTGAGAAGTAAGCTCCTAGCCGTATCAGGGCCCCCTTGTATGTTACTACCTGTTTCTCCCTTGCTTCCTTTAGGATTCTCTGTTTGTCTTTGCTATTTGCCATTATAATGATGATGTGTCTTGGAGAGGGCCTCATTGGGTTCCTCTTGAATCGGACCCTCTGTGCTTCCTGGACTTGTGGGACTTTTTCTCTCCTCCAATTAGGAAAGTTTTCCATCATTTCTTTTTCAAACAGGGTCCCTATCCCTTCCACCTCTTCTCCTTCTGGTATCCCAGTTATACAGATATTTTTATGGTTCAGGTTGTTCTGCATTTCTCTCAATGCCTCTTCATTGTTTTTGAGTCTTTTTTAATTTTCTTGCTCTTTTTGGGAGTTGTTTTCTACCTTGTCCTTCAGCTCACTGATTTGATCCTCTGCTTCATGTAGCCTGCTTTTGATTTCTTCTATTGTTTTCTTCAATTCAGAAATTGTATTCTTCATTTTCTCTTGCCTTTTATTGATAGTTTCCATGTCTTTTTTCATTCTGATATAGTTTGCAATAAGTTCCTCATAATTTCCCAGTAGTTTTTGGTAATTCTCTTGAGCTCACTAAGCTCATTGGGCTTCCTTAGAACCATTGTTTTGAATTCAATTTTTGGTAGTTTACTTGTCTCTCTTTCTTTAATTCTCTTTGTGGGGATTCCTCCTTTCCCTTCAATTGGGGAGCGTTTCTTTGTCTTCCCATTATTTGGAGACTCTTCTTTTTTGCGGCTTCTTCTTCTTAAATTGATCTGTCTTGACTTCTTGACTTTGTGTTGTGAACTTCTATGGTAGGAGACCACTTTTTTCTTTCTTTCTGGATCTGCTTCTGACAATGTCAGCTGTTGACCCCATCTGACCTTAGGCAGACTTTCAGGAATCTGCTGCTTTAAGAGACTTTCAGGAATATGCTGTCTGTATCTGTCTCCTCCATTTGTTAATCTTGTCACTCTGCTCTCACCAGTCAGGGCTGGGCAGAGTCCCTCCTGTGGGCAGGGCTATTGGGTCATCTCATGCTGTTGCCACTCAGGGGAGTGGTCTGCCTGAGCAATATGTCTGCTGCTGTATGTGGAGGGGAGGAGTCAGCACTGGGATTCCTCTGGTTGCTCTCTCAGTTCTCTTCCCAATGCCTCCATCGCCAGACTTCCCTCAAGCTTCTCTAGACCACTGCATGCCCCCTTTAGCCAGGGATCTACTATTTGTGACTGCTGCTCTCTACTCAGCACCCAGACCTGTGCAATGCCGGGTCAGGGCAGAGCCTCCTGCGGGTGGGGCTAATGTGTCCTTTCATGCCATTGCAGCTCAGGGGAGTGGTTCACCCAAGCAAGATGGCGACTACAGAATGGGGGCTGAGTAAGGACCAGGACCCCACTGGCCACTTTCTCACTTCTCTCCTCAAAGCCTCCTTCCTCAGTCTCTCCTCAGGTGGCTCCACTCCCACTTCCCACCTCTCACCTCCAAGGTCCACTGGAGCCCACCTCCCACCTCCACTGGAGCCCAGGGAAAGTGGCTACCACTACAAATTTTTGCATTGGCCCTTTAAACAGCTCTTTGTGTCTCCAGCCGCCTGTCTCTGGAAGAGAGCAACCCTGCTGCTTTTTACAGCTGGCTGTTGTCTTTGTGCTTTTTGGGCTCTGGTGCTGTAGGCTGGAGATCCCTGCTTATGGGTTAGACCCTGCTCTTCTCAGGGGGGTCCAACTGGCCATTTCAATATCCCTCTGGTGCTGCCTCCCATGGGTGACTAGCCCACCTTCTCAAGCCTCTACTGCACTCCTTACCAGTTAGGTTGTGCTAAAGCCAATTCCTCTGTCTGTCCAAGGTTTTAAGGCTCCTCTCTCACTATTGTTCCATTGTTTTCCAGGTGATTTCTCCACAGTTTAGTTGTAATTACAAATTGGTCCTGGGAGGAGGTCAGCGTGACTTCCATTCACTCCTCCACCATCTTGAATCACCCCTCACTTGCCTTTTTATCTTTCTAGAAATAATAAAGTATAATATACTAAAAATGTTATGAATCTTCTTCCATCTTCTATATTAAAATGGCTGCAGAAAAATTCACCAATTTTGATAGTTTAAAAAAATTCATACTCATATGACAACTGTTATAATACAACCTAACAAAATTGTTTTGAATGAAGTTAAAGACAACTAAGCACTACTAGAACCATCGTACAGAGAAAACTAGACAAATGTTTTGCCCAACCCAATACTTTTTTACGTTGCTGGGTACAGGTAGTTATTAATGAACAGTTTCAACAAATAGAGGTGGTATGCAGGTAAGAAGGTAATGAGTTTCCTCATAGTTGTGCTGTGTTGCCAGTGGGTGTATTTCTGAGGACTCTGGCAAAGAAAATTACTCTGACATTTTATACTTGATCTTAGCCAAAGGCTGAGAAGTGATCTCTGGCATTTTAAAAGTATGTTATCCTAGATTCACAAGAACAATGGACAGAGCTAGCTTAGAAGTGATCTCTGGCATTTTAAAAGTATGTTATCCTAGATTCACAAGAACAATGGACAGAGCTAGCTTAAGGTAAAGATGAACTTTTAACTAAGGAAGCTGTAGGCCTGGGATGTGACTTCACCTCATGACCTGCCCAGGCAGGAATTAATGATCTGTGTGGTTACTCTTGGTCACTGAGTTTGTCATGCCTGCCACGTAGCCCCCTTTTTGTTCATATACCATTGAAGAGAGAATTACTTGCTGAAGGTCAAGCCATAAGTGGCAGAGACCTGATTGAAATCTCAGACTTGTCTGGTTTGATGTTGTTTTCTACAGGATAGTTTACTGAATATCATGAGTCCTAGGAACAGGCCTATCTAAACTGCATAATTTCTGTTTGCAGAGATATGCAACTACTCCCAATCCTTAAGCCACCTTGGGTATAGCCCCTGACAAAGCCAGACCTTCTGGGCTTTGCTTCTGGAACCGTGGTCAGCCTTACAATTGTTCAGTGCCCACAGAACTTACCTTGGTCCCTCTGAACAGCAGTCCCCTCAGCAGACCTCAGCAGGCTTCTTGCCTGAATCCTCATGGTTCTTGCTGTGAGCACAGTAAGTCCTGTATCAAGAGCTGGTTATGCTAATCCACACCTTGTGCACACTTTCTTCCAGGGCCCCCTGCATGTAAAGGGCCTGGAAATGAGATATGGATATGAGTTTCACTTGGGAGTACAACCTCAATGGGAGAGCAGGCTGCTTACAGTTTAATAGGAATACAAGCCTTTCACATAGGACTGATATTGAAAAGAAGGCTGTACCTCTCTCCCATTCTGCTACTTACTAGTGTGAGAACATGGGCATGCAACTCAATTTGCTTCAGCTGAATTTTTCACTCTGTAAAATGGGGAGGATAAAAGTGCCTACATAAAAAGATTATTGTGAAAATTGAATGAATCAGTGTATATGAAACTCAACACAGTGGCTGGCATAGTTATGTCAGCATTCCATAAATGCTGGATATGAGGTTATAATTTTAATTCAGGACTTATTCAATAATATTGGGGGCCTAGTAAGTTCCAGACATTAGGATATAATATGAACAAAACAGATATAACCCTTGCACTCATAGATTTTATGTTTATAAAATTATAATAACTTTTATATAAACTATTGTAGGATTCACCTTTCTGTCATACATTATTATTTTTCTCCAACTTTTTTTTCCAGTTATCAGTTAGATAACTTTTAGGTCTGTCTCTATGTCAGTGGTTCTCAACAGAAGTGGTGCTGATGGGGTGCTGATGGGGTGCTGATGGGATTTTGTCCCAGGGGATAGTTGGCAGTGTCTGGAGACAATTTAGGTTTCAGGACTGTGAGATGTTATTGGCATCTGGCATGCAGAAGTCAGAGATGCTGCTAAACATTCTAAAACACACAGGAAACCCCATGACAGATACTTTTCTGCCTCAAAAAGTCAAGAGTGCCCATGTTGAGAAACTGGTGTGTGTCTAGATTTGCATCTATCTCTTCTCTAAACATTTAAATATTTGCTAGATGAATATGCAGCAGGCATAACTTATTTATTTGCTTTTATAAGTGATTTCATCTTACTCTGGACTTCTATATCCTTTAATGCCTGAAAAAAAAAGCCCTTAAAATCTCCAATTAAAGATAATCCTGTATTCTCTGATTTAAGAGCCTCTCAGTTTAACTTGGTTACTTTTAGCAAATATTCAATCATTTTAAGCTCAAAATCCTATCTCTCCCTTTTCAAATGTTCTCTCCTCTTCTCCAAATGGTGTCTGAATGCAAAGGGAGTTCATGGCCTTGGAAGGGGGCTAAAGAAGGCCCTGGTTAGTGGCTCATCTCTGGACCTTGTCCTCTGTTTTTACTAATCTTCTAATGGTCTACGGCTGCTGAAGCCATCTGTAACTGTTAGATATTGAGCACAGCTAAGGCCTGTGGGAGGCTCTCTTTCCCGCATACTTGACTTAACCCTACCTTGATTCCTGCTTAGACTTCTGAGTTTCAGCAACTCCCATCAACTACTGCTGGCTGAGAGGCCCATCCCAAAGCCTAGGTTCTGGGGCCAACTTGCCTCTTTTCTTGGTGGTCCCTTAAGAATCAGGCTCTTAATGATCTTTACCTTTAAAAAATCCCCAAGGGTTGAGTTCATCAGTCACCTCTTCCATCCCTTGTCCCTCTAGTTTATTACCATTATTGGAAGAAATAAGGCTATTTGTTTCTTTATTTTCTTACTCTTTTTACTAAAGATTTTATTTATTTATTTTTAGAGAGAGGGAAAAGGAGAGAGAAAGAGGGAGAGAAGCACCAATCAGTTGCCTCTTGTACATACCCCAACTGGGACCGAACCTACAACTCAGGCATGTGCCCTGACAGGGAATCAAACTGGTGGCCTTTGACTTTGCGGGACAGTGCCCAGCCAACTGAGCCAACCAATCAGGTCTTACTTACTGTCTTTTATCTCCACTCTCTACCCACTTTCCTTTTCCTCATTAATAAGCAGCCTTATTAAACAGATAAGTTTAACTTCTATCTGTTGAATAAGTTCTTGTGTATTTATTTACAGGAGATTTATATGTTCTTTATTTTCTTTTTTCTCTTGAAAATGTTGTATGTGATTTGACCTTAATACTTTTCCGTGGCTAATTTTGATGTGGTGTCTTGAAGGTCCTGTGTTGGTTGTTTATTTCCACCACCATTCATATTTGGGGTTCATGGAGATATGTTGGCACCTAGTTTCGTTGTAAACGTAGTCCGTGGCCTTTTGGTTTTGCTCTATAGTTGCTCTCTATGTTTTTGATGGGGAGGATTTGAAGAAATTGAAAAACAATGGTGCCACTACCACCATTTCCCAGAATCTATCCCTTACACCCTGTACTTACATATGCGTAAAGGTGAGGTGCTTTAAGTATCACTTGTGTTTCTTACTTTATCTCACTGAGCACTCTGCTATGAGATCCATGCTCTGTGTACTTCTGCTCTCTTATTTCTAAATGCTGCACCATATTCCATAGGATGCTGCCACCCAATTTTGCCCATCCACCCCTCGAGTCATGGGTACTCAGATTGCCTCCAACTCACCATGATCACAAATTAACCTAAGTATCAATTAAGTTCCTTGCACCGGACTCTTACAGACCTGCATAAGGATTTCTTCAAAGGGTATCTCAGGGTTGGAATTGTTGGGCCAGAGGGTATACATGCACTTAATTTGACTAGGGGTATCCATAGTTCTCCAGAAGACTGAGCCAGTCTCTATTCCCAGCAGCCTTCTATGACGGTTGCTCTCCCTCTGTGTTTCAAATCCCTAACTAGAAGTTGGTAGGAAGTCCTGGATCCCCTCTGCATTCACAGGAACTCAAAGGCTGGTAACCACCATCTTCAGACTGTTCTCTCTCCAAACACACCGTTTCTTTTAGAGTATGGCTTTATTATGCAGGCACATAGCACCTGCTAGTTCTCCATGAAAACTGGGGCATCGGACTCCTTTACTTTAGGCTATCTTCTCAATCTCTCTGGGCTGCAGAATGTAGAGGAATAAGTGAGGGCACTCTTTTTGGCCCTTCTTGCCCTCTACCCCAGCCTCAGTCCAGGAAAAGCTCTTTCTCATCTGGCAAGGACTTCTCATAGGACCTATCCCATAGCCCTCTGAAGTGGGTCTATAAAACCCTGTGTTCAAACCTCTGACGGTTACTCTAAAAATATACAAGTAGTTTCTAGAATGTAAAAATCACTTTTTACTTTTTTGCTTGCAAGATTTCACTATTTACTCTCTAGCTCAGTGAGTCTCAAATCTTGCTACATATTAAAAACATATGAGAAGGTTTTAAATGCTACTGATTCTTGGCATACTCAAAATGAATTACACCAGTCTCTTGGAGAGGTCCAGTGCTGAGAACCATGCTCTAGAGACTGAAGAAAGCCAATTTTGACAGTTAATGCTCAGTAGTGACCACTTTTTCTAGGTCATAATCTCCCCATCCACCAAAGGACATCCACCAAATTGACTGGTTTTGAATGAATATTGTAGCAGAGCAACAATATTAAAATATTTTTAATGTTAAACATTGAATATATACAGTGTATACACATATAGATGTACAGGGAATAAAGAAAGTTTGGGAAGTGGAAAATCACCTATCCTTTGAAAACCCTGTGTGCTTCTTACATTGTAGCCCTTTTCCTTTCACCAGATATGATCTTTATCCTGAATATTTTGTCCATTATTTATTTGCTTTATTTACTATTTATATATTAATCTCAAAAAAAAACTGTAGCATTTGGCTTTGTGGGCTTTTCAATGTAATATATGGAACCATAGTGTATTTATCTTTCAACAAGTTATTAGCTTGTTTCCTGCTTCATTGAAAAAAAATTTTTTTTCATTGTATTTTTCATCTCTGTTGTATGGCAGTTATGCCACTCTTAAAGCCTATCTTTTAGTGGTTTTCTTAGATAATTTAGCATACATACTTAACATATTCTACAGGAAATATATATCTTTATTCTCTTCCTAAACAAACAGAATTTACAAAATCCAATCATCTTTCTCCTGATAAGATGGTTCTATTTCTTAAACCCCCAAATTATTCATTCTCATTACTTTGTAAGTCACTATATATATGCTCACCATTCCTTCCAGCATATTGGTTTCTCTACCCAGGATCATATTTCTTCTACCTGAAGTACTTCCTTTAGAATTCCCTTAGTTGTCAACTTTCAATATTTTTTTTCCTGAAGATGTCTTTATTTTGCCCTTCTCCCTGAAAGATAGTTTCATTAAGCACAGTTATTTTTCTCTTGACACTCTGAAAATATTCTCCTATTTTCCTCTGGCTTCAATAGTTGCAACTGAGAGGTCAGTAATTAGTCTTAATTGTTTCTTCTTTGTAGGCAATCTGCTTTTCCGCTCTGGTTGATGAAATGAGACACTAGGTGGCTTTGTACAGTTTCACTGTTATGTGTCTCTGATTAATTCTCCACCATTTGTTCTTTAAATATTGCCTCCTCTGCATTCTCTTCTCCTTTTGTGATTCAGATTATACATGTGTTAGACCTTTCATTTCATCCTCCATGTCTCTTAACCTCCTGAGACTTAGATTAAACTTCTCTCCCATTACATTTATATAAATGTCCCATGGATGTGTCATTCTTAGTCTTCACTGTGACTCTTCCCTCACCGTATTCTTCTCATTTTCACTTCATCATCACTCCTTACTGCTTACAGAGTCTACTCAGCATTCCAGGCTTACTTCATACCCCACCTTTATTGCTTTTACAAAGCCTGTCCTGACTTCCACAGGCCTCATTAATCTCCTCCTTCTTGTGTCCTTCACAGCACTTACTGTCCTCTGCATGAGATAACATGGTGTAGAGCAAAGAGCACTGGACTTGGAGTCTGAGGACCTGAGTTCAAATTATGGCTCCACCACTTAATAGCTCTGTGATCTTGGGTAAGTCACTGTTATTGTTGACCCTCAGTGTCCTCAGTTATGAACTGATGATGGTAGGGTCATTCAGAAGACTAATGAGTTGAGGTCCGCAGGGTGCCCAGATGGTGCCCAATGCTGGTTCTGGCATAAAGCTTCTCATGTGACTCTCACTGGATCATTCTCCCTCTCTGTCTCAAAATGGAAGCCATTTCTGGCAGCCCAGTGGCCTGGGAACTGGATTTCAATGCTACAGCTGTGGAAATGTAGCTGTGAAGTAATTCTTAGATGGGAAAGCTCTCACTGGGTGAAATCCCTGGCTTGTATACCTTCAATTTATACCCATTGAGTCCATTTTCCATGCTTGAATGTTCTTACATTCTTCTACTTGGGAAACATCAGCATCTCCCCATTGCTCTCAGAATTAAGCCTATATTCTTTTAACGATATAGAGAATGCTTTGGAGACTCACTCTTGCCTATATCCATGCATCTTGCTACTGCTGCATGCTACTTTAGCCTCCCCTCCAGCCACAGAGAACAATGTACAAACTGCCATCCTGGCCTTGCCTCTCTGTTTTAACCTTTCTGTTCTCAGTTTAACTTTCGCTTCCATCCCCAGACTCCAGAGCTGGGTGGGGCACCTTCTCTAGATACAACCACAGCAGCTGAGGTCATATCTCATACCTTTATAACCCCTGATTACAATGAGGTTATTTACTTATATATTTATTTATTTAAAAATTTATGTCAATCTTTATTTCTGTCCAGAGTCAGAGGTTCTGTAAGACAGGAACTGTTTCTTATTCAATGCTAACTTCTAGGTGTGCAGCATGGGGCCTGGCTCCTATATAGTGCCTAATAAATATTTATTAAAGGGAAGAAAGAAAAGAAGGAAAAATAAAGGAAGGAGAGGAACTACAGGAAGAAACTACATTTTCCATTGTCTGGGGGTAAGAATTGACTCAGAAAGAACCTGCGGTTGCTCTCTCCAGTAATTATTCTAGAACAACCACCCTGGACCATTGTCTGGTAAGACCACGTGCCTCAACCAGCCCTGGTCATTAGTTGAGTTAGAAAGCTTTTATAATCCCGATAGTGTGCTCTCTCCCCAGCCAGAAGCAGTGAGGTAAGCTCTCCTCTTTCCTTAGCCAGGAGATTATAGAGTGTTTAGAAGGGGCAGGGGTGGGATGGCATGGGATATGATTAATGCTTTGTTCCCAGAATACTTGGCCTAGAGGCTATATAAGGGCAGAAGGCAGGGGGAGTGGGGAGATGGGGAGGGAAGAGTGAACAAGGTGGAACAACATAACAGATTTTCTTTGCAATTATCCCATGTGTCCCCTAGCCACCAACCAGTTCTCTTGGGGGTTGGGATTTCTGTGAAATGTTCTTTGTCATCCTGAATTATGAGGCTGCATCACCTTTGATCTTGGGACAGATAAAAATTTTGATTTCTAGGTAAGTATCAAAGAAGGAGGAGAATACATAGATACTTACTATTGAGACACTTGGAGAGTCTCCTGAGAATGGCCCAGGTTAGGGCCCAGGGACAGCCCCCTTCAGAGGAAGTCCCCCTCAGCAGCCTCTCTTTGAAAGGATTCTAATGTGGGCTATGGGCAGCACAGCCTGGCAGCATTGAACACTGCTGCAACCAGCACAAGGTAGCACCCATAACACATGTGTAGTATGCTTAGTGTATCTAATGTAAAAGAGTTACATCATGTTAGATAGGTATTATGCTTTCAAGCAGTGTGATAAGCACATTAAAGGATTAATATAATGAATTCTCAAACAACCTTATGATGTAGGTAGTATTATCAGTACTGCTTAATAGATGAGGACCTTAAACTGGGTTTTAGAGGGGCTTAAGTAACCTGACTAAGGGTACCTACTGATCAAGTCCCTGAGTTGTGATTTTAGTCCATGTACTTGATTTTTGCTCCAAATCAGCTCCTCTACATCTAGGCTTTTGGGGTGCAAAGATAAGGTTTTGGTACTCATTTGGGCCTTCCAGGAAGCAGAACTACAAGAGATTTATTGGAAGAAGTGCCTGTGAAGGATAAAAGGGACATGGAGCAGGAGAAGGTGGGATAGTCTTCAAACATGGTGCAGATCTGACACCGAGGAAGGGAAAGGGAGAAGGAAGAATGATTTGGGGGAAGAGCCTGGTATTGGAGTGCAAGTCAGAGAAAATCCCAGTCAGGCTAATGGGAAGCCCCAGAACAAAGATTGCTCACTAGAGGAGATCCACATTGGTAGGACTGGCAGCTCTGTAAGCCTGTGCTCAGTCATAGAACCCCCCATGCTCTCAGTCAGGGGGTGCTCAGTCTAGTGTCCCTTGTGCTGGAAGCAGCCTGGGGAGATGGCTCCTGAAGACAGCAGCTGGAGGCCTGAGCCGCACGTTCCCATGGTGGTCACAGGCTCTCTCTTTGAGCTATTCATGACCTGTTTACTAATGTACTGTAAAGTGTGGGCAGGGTGTTATGATGACCCCAAGGTGGGATATCCTCTGCAGCTTCCTGGGATAGAAACCATTTCCTGGCAGGGCTGAGCAGGTTGTACACTGAATAAAGAGACCCTGCCAATGTGAGGCTAGTTGGGAGGAGGAAGGATTGAAATACAGAAGTGTGAACTTTGCTGTTTTGGCCCAGAGAGATACCACTTTCTAATTCAACCACTCAGAGAGACATGCTTTTTTTAACTGCTACTGTACTGTGGTAAAACAACATTGTGTAGGACTGCAGAATCTGAGACAGTTTTGTCCTTTTAGCTTCAGTGAAGCTTACTTATGTACCTCCATTAAGAAACTGTTTGCCTACTGTCCACAGCTAGACAGAGGAAGTCCTTTTTTGTCTTAAGAGGAAATACTGTTTTCAGGTGCTTATTTACTGGTACCAGAGAGATAACTGGGGCAGGAATAATAAGTCATCCTGGTCTCATCATTAAAGTAGGACTCTTAAGGCTCTCCACAGAGCACTGCTTGTTGACTTGTATTTGTAATCGATAGGTTCTATAATTCTGGGTCATTACTAATTCTTTGTAATGAATCCAAATTAGTGTGGTTTAATTCAGAGGAAAGGGTGCTGAAGTCAGGTCCTGTAGAAACTCTGTCCCCAGGCTGACGGCTGGCTGCTCTGGACTAAACCGGCCCATCAAGGGCCTGTGGCAAGTGCTAGACAGCCCCTGGGGCCCCTCTCTTCCAGTGACAGAGGCTGAGGGGCAGGGTGATTAGTGGAGGGTGGTGAAGGAAGTTACAGACCTTTTTCTTTTTTCTTTTTAACCAGGAATTATTAGCCGAGAAGATGCAGAAGATCTACTTGAGAACATGACTGAGGGAGCATTTCTGGTTCGGGTCAGTGAGAAAATCTGGGGATACACCCTCTCCTATCGCCTGCAGAAAGGGTTCAAGCACTTTCTTGTGGATGCCTCTGGGGATTTTTACAGCTTCCTGGGAGTGGACCCCAATCGCCATGCCACACTCACCGATCTCATTGATTTCCACAAGGTAGCGCTCTTAGAGGTACTGGTCAAGGGGATGAAGCTGGTAGAAACTTCAGCTGAAGGGAGAGCCAGGCTGCAGGCCTTCTGAAAGATGGGGATGGAGAGTGAGCAGGCAGGGCCCCAGGGACATGGACCATTGGGATAGAAGGGACCAGAGGTTGTCTAGACCAGGCAAAGTAGGTCTTCTCTCTGGCTTACCCTCTGACCCATGTAAGCACCTCAAAGGGTCTCTAGCCCTTCTCTTTGAGTACATGAGTGCCTGAGTCAGCACTTAGGGGCTGGTCAGCCAGCCTTCTGTCCAAGACCAGTTCTCATCCTCAGGATATCTCTCTTGGGGGTCCGTCTAGAAAGGCCTCTTGCAGCTTTGTAGAGGTAGTTGAAGGCTAGCAAGCAAACCTGAGGTTAGAGAGGCTTTCCTCATAGAGTTACTATATCTCTTGTTCCAACTATAGCTTTACCACTTTATACATGTGTGACCTTGGGCAGATTCCTTAGTCTCACTGAGCTTTAGTTTCCTAGCTGGGCAAATGGATGTAAATGATACTTAGCTCAGATCCTATGAGTATTAAATGAGAGAAAGTATGTATTCAACAACAGCACTCTAACTCTAAAGTGGTATGGAAGTTCTTATCTCCCAGAACTCTTTTTGTTATTTGTTCTACTACTGTGGGCCTCACATTGAAAAAGATGTTGCCTTCTAAATAATTTATGTAGAAAGAAGTGATTTCTGTGTTAATGTGGCTGTTGGCATCAGTAGTAACTTGGAGAGACAAAAGTGGAACTTGGTGACTCAGAAGGGCAGGACCCAGGGGTTCCAAGATATAGAATTGTGGTAGCTCAGAGGTCCAACATGTACCTGAGCTTTGCAAGTGTAGAAAAGGTCCACAGGACTACTTGACTGCCTTATTGGGCTTTTGCTATAATAGGGACTTTTGGATTTGTATTGCTTTTACTTCAAGGATGTCCACAGAACTCTAGGGATAACTATTAACCTGATCTTTTAAGTACATAGAAAATCACCCACTTACAAATACCTAGACATTTGGAGGAGAGGACTTCCTGGAAAACTAGACTAACCAGGACCAAGGCATTTTGGAAAGGACCTTCTAACAGCTATAGGAAAAAGAAAGGGAGGGATTGTGTGGATATTGGCAACCTCTCTGTGTCAAGCACTGTGCCTGTTGGTCTGTTCCCATGTTCTCATTTAATTTTCACCATAGCTCTGTGAGGGAGGCACATTAGTCCCATTTCACAGATCAGGAAAGGGAGATTGAGTAACTTGTCTAAGTTTTCATGGCTGGTACCAGCTGGGTCTGTGAGTTAAGCCTAGGCTGTGTGCCTCTAAAGCATGTGCTTTCCCCACTATACCACCTGACTTGCTTTTCCTGTTCAAGATAAGCTGCTTGAACAGCGGTGAGCTCTGTGTCTTTGGAGCATTAAAGCAAAGGGTAAATGTCCACCTCTTGGAGATGCTGTGGACAGATTCCTGCATAGAAAGAGCGAACCACGTATCTTTGAAGGTGTTTATTTTTTTCCAAATCTGAGGTTTAAGACTGCCAATTTAGTTTCTAACACTAAAGAGAGAGCTCATCCATGTCCTTGTAGAGGTCTGGTGGCCAGTCTTAAAAGTTAAAATTTTAATTACACAATTAATTTATGATTACATTCTAAGAAAAATCAAATATAATACAAAGTATAAGCATGGTTCATTTCAAATCCTAATTTCCATCCTCCATCTTGAATTATCAGTTTGCCATGTACCTTTCCAAGTATTTACTAGGCATTAACATAGAAATTTATGTACATAAGGAAATACATAGCATTTTATTATTTATACAAATTGGATAATCCTTTACCAATAGCTCAGCACTTTTATTTTAAACATGCTTCATGTATCATAGAATGTACTTTGTAAAAATGCAGTCCCTGGAATCAAGCTGCCAAGTTTTAAATCCCAACTTCATTACTATGTGTGACTTTGGGCAAGTTCTCAGACTCTCATGCCTTAGTTTCCTCCTCAGTAAGAGGTGTATAATAATAGCATTCACCTCCTAGGGTTACTCTGAGATTTCAATGAGATATCACTGTAAAATACCTGACATTTGTAAGATATCAGGACATTGGCTGTCATTGAGGTATATCCACATCAATCTATGTAATGAATCCTTATAAAAATATATGGTATTCCATGGTATGGATGCGTACTATAATTTAGTTATTATTCTCCTTTTGAGGGTCACTTGTGTAGCTTCCAGGTTCTCATGATCGCAAACAGTGCTGCAGAGAATTGCTTATATATGTCATTTTGGGCACAGGTGTGAGTATTTCTCTAGGATGGATCCCTTGAATTGGAATCTCTGAGTAGAAGACTATGCACATTTTAATTTGAAAATATTTGCCAGATTGTCCTCCAGGAGTGTAGTGCCAGTCCGTGCTCCTGCCAAAACTATATGAGGCTGTTTCCTTACACTGCTGCCAACACTGGAGATTACCAGTCACTTACATTTTTTTCCCATCAGATGGGCAGACACTGAATTTCACTGTTGTTTAACTTGCATTTCTCTTAACGCCAAGGCTCTTTTCGTTTTAATGGACACTTGGATTTTTTTCTTTGAGATGACTGTTCATATCTTTTGTCCATTTTTCTTCTTAAATGTCTCTTTCTTATTAATTGTGTCCATTCTTCCAGTGACTAAATTGCTCTTTAGTTGTGTCCATTTTGCTCTTCAGTTTTTCTATTAAAATTTTCCATGTAATTTAAATGAGCATCCTTTTTATTTCCAGGTATCTTTTTTTAAGTTATAGCCCATTCTTGTTTCATGGATGATTTATCGTCTTATTTCACTGAGGAGATTAATACATACCTCTTAAAGGCCCTTCCTGTTTGTTTTACAAACTTGATATTTTCTTGGGAGTCAGTTCTGTTGGTGACATTGGCATCTTTCTTTCATGACTATGATTTTCCTTAAATATTTATAAATTGTGAACCAGGAAGTGATCTTTCAACTTTGAATTTCTTATATCTCCATCAGTGGATGCAGTTCCTGTTTCCTAAATCCAGTCTCTTTATGCTGTTAAGGTTGGAGATGATAGGGAGTAATTCATCCTTGGGAATGAGAGTTCCTGAATTTTGTGGGTCTCTGTGTGCCCTTCCTTTCCTTCTGCTCTGCCTGAGACAAAGACCTCTATTGTGTGGGGTTCCCCAACCTGTCCCACTGATAACTTGCTGTAGCCCCTGTCCCACATTAACTTCTCTGAAAATCTCAGCCTGTATATCTTTTGGTTTTCAAGTATTCCTCAATATTTTTGCTCTGTTGCTGGCTTCTGTTGTTTTACCATACTTTTATAAATTTATTTATTTTTAGAAGCAATTTTTTTTTCTGTGATTTTCTAGGAATTTTAGTGAGCAGTAGGCAGATACATATTCTTAGTTTTTCTCTCAAACTGGTTTCTCTCTGGTGGATGTTATTTCTTTTTTAAAAAATTTTAAGTGAATATTTCCATTTTTTTTTCAGGAGGAAATTATCACTGTTTCAGGGGGAGAGTTGCTGCAGGAACCCTGCGGACAGAGGGAGAGCCCACCAGACTACCATCTGTTGTTTGAATGACTTTTCCCCCCCTTATCCATTGGATTCTTTTGGGCATTTTTTTTTTTGAACTCAAGAACTTCTCAGCTCAAATTATTATGGCCTTCTGGAAGATTCACCACCATTCAGAGGATTAAGTAGCTTCAAATGTCTCAAGAGATGTGAAATATATGACATATGTGCTACTGGTCCTTGTCCCAGTGCCCAGGACAGAAATTCTTAATTGTTGATGCAGATCTTTCATGGAGAATTTAGATATGACCTCAGAAGACAAAGCTTATTTTTTGCAGCTGCTCTAAACTCAGCTCCTAGAGCCCATGCATCATGTTTTTATAATCCAAAGTAATTCCAGTGCTGAACACTGAATTTAACATGCGATGTCCATTCAATAAATGTTTGTTGAATGAATACACTTCTGAAAGTTTCCAGCATCAATCCATGACTTCTAGTAAGTTACTTCCTATTTGTCACTGTTTATGTAGCCATGGAGATTATAGAAGATATATTGTAAGGGACTTATGTGGAAAATATAGATGCCATGTCTTTAATAATGCTCATCATCACCCTTATTGACAGAATCACTGGAATTACTAAGGCTTCTGAGCCCCAGCTTCTGGAGCAGGTGACTGATACTGCTCCACCTCTTCCTCTGCCACCCTTTTGTCTGAAGTTATATCTTGGTCCTCACTTTGCACTATTGAGGCAGTGGTTATATGTATTCCTACAGAGGTGCCCCGAACCAGGGGTGAATTATAATTTAAGAATGGTTTGCAGGCCGCAGGTTACTCAAGTGATTACCTGTGCCTTCATAGTCCTTAGATTTTTGATTCTACTACTGACTTAATTTGAGTATGTCTTTCTGTTAAGAAAAGACTCTCCCAATAACTTCTCAATAACTTTCAGGAATGGTTTCTACTTGTGCATATTTAATGTCTCATGCTTACGAGCTTTCATAGAAACAGCATTGTATTTGGTAAGAATAAGAAGATAAATGGACTTTGTGGATGTAAGAGCTCTGATTTACCTTACTTGATAGTTGTATCCAACATCTCTTATGCTCTACTTCACCTTTTGCCTCCTCTGTTCCTCATATACTTGACCTCTGGTTTCACCCCATGCACTACCACTGTAACCAATTTTGCATGGGCTCTGCTCTTCCCCACTGTGTCCACAGCTTCATGTGAGCATGAGCCAATAGCACCTTGCCACGTGTGGTGCTCTGGCCTCCCCTCTGTTGTTGCCACAGAGGCATAAGACACCATGCAATGAAGAAAAGCTGGGAAGTGAACGCCCCATGCTGTGAAGCTTTATCAAAGGGAGACAGTGGTTGATAAATCAGTTCTTTTCCCTTTCTCCTCTTGGAGGGATGTTTCTTTTATTTATTTATTTATTTACTTATTGCTCAAATACATTTGTCTCCATTTTCCCCCCACCAGTTTCCCCTGCTCCACCCACCTCCACTTCCCAACCTTAATCCTTCCCCACTTTGGTTTTGTCCATGGGTCCTTTATACATGTTCCTTGATTTGACCCTTCCCCTTCTTTTCCCTGTTACCCCCCTTCCTCCTTCCCTCTCATTACTGTCAGTTTGTTTTTTCTTTCAGTGTTGCTGGTTATATTTTTCTTGCTTGTTTGTTTTGTTGATTAGGTTCCACTTATAGGTGAGAACATATGGTATTTGTCTTTAATGACTGGCTTATTTCGCTTAGCATAATGCTCTCTGGTTCCATCCATTCCATCGCAAAGGGTAGTAGCTCTTTCTTTCTTTCTGCTATGTAGTATTCCATTGTGTAAATGTACCATAGTTTTTTGATCCACTCATTTACTGATGGGCACCTAGCTTGCTTCTAGCACTTGGCTATTGTAAATAACGCTGCTATGAACATTGGGGTGCATAGATTCTTTTGAATTGATGTTTCAGGATTCTTAGGGTATAATCCCAGCAGTGGAATCGCTGGGTCAAAAGGCAGTTCCACTTTTAGCTTTTTGAGGAAACTCCAAACTGTTTTCCACAATGGCTGCACCAGTCTGCATTCCCACTAAGAATATACTACAGTTTCCTTTTCTCCACAGCCCCATCAGCACTTCTTGTTTGTTGATCTGTTTATGATGGCCATTCTGACTGATGTGAAGTGGTATCTCATTGTGGTTTTAATTTGCATTTCTCTGATGACTAGTGATGCTGAGCATCCTTTCATATGTCTCTGGGCCCTGGGTATGTCCTCTTTGGAGAAGTGTCTGTTCAGGTCCTTTGTCCATTTTTTAATTGGATTGTTTGTCTTCCTGGAGTGGAGTTGTGTGAGTTCTTTATTTATTTTGGAGATCAAACCCTTGTCCAAGGTTTAATTGGCAAATATATTTTCCCATATGGTCGGTTCCCTTTTCATTTTGTTGATTTTTTTTTAGCTGTGCAGAAGCTTCTTATTTTGATGAACAAGACAACAGCACAGAAATAATCAAGTAGATCAATGAAATAAAATGAACATTCTAGAAACAAACATATATATCTGTCTAACAATGTAATACATGATTAAGTTGATATTTCAAATCAATGGGGAAAACAAGGTTTATTCAACAAAGTGCACATACCACTGTTTCTTGAAATAAAACAAATATAGAGCCCTATTTCATACATTATACAAAAAATATTCAGGTGAGTTAAAAATCAGTATGTAAAATCTAAGGAATCTTATGAGAAAATACAAAATAATACCTTTCTTACCTTGAAGTAAAATATTCAAACCCAGAATCTATAAAGTAAAATATATGACTATATTAAATATTTAAGACTGTACACTAATATACATATAAAAAAGTTAAAGGACAAATAATAGAAAGGGTAAGTATTGGCAACACATCTATAAAAGGGTTAATAGGTTTTTATTTTTAGGGAAAAAATTCTACAAACATTTAATCAAAAAATGGATAAAGAATACCAAAAGGTCATTTAAAGCTTTTTAAAAATAATAGAAATAGGCAAGAAATATACAAAAACAGGTTTAGTTCCAACAAATAATAAAGTAACAATTAAAACATCACTGTCACAATCAGATTAACAAGTATTAAAAATATTGGTAATATCAAGTATGGGTGACTGTGAAAGGAACTGAGTATTCATAGACTCTTTTTCTTCATCTTCTTAAAGCTGTCCCTTTAGCATATTTTGCAGTGCTGGTTTGGTGGAGGTGTATTCTTTTAGCCTACTTTTGTCTGGGAAACTCCTTATTTCACCTTCCATTTTAATTAAGAGCCTTGCTGGGTAGAGCAGTCTAGGTTGCAGGCCTTTGGTTTTCATGACTTGGAATATTTCTTGCCATTCCCTTCTGGCTTGTACTGTTTCTATTGAGAAGTCAGCTCCTAGCCATATCAGGGTTCCCTTGTATGTTATAACCTGTTTCTCCCTTGCTTCCTTTAGGATTCTCTGTTTGTCTTTGCTATTTGCCATTTTAATGATGATGTATCTTGGAGTGGACCTGTTTGGGTTCCTCTTGAATGGGACCCTCTGTTCTTCTTGGACTTGTGGGACATTTTCTCTCCTCCAATTAGGGAAGCTTTCCATCATTACTTTTTCAAGTAGGTCATCCATTCCTTCTACTCTTCTCCTTCTGGTATCCCAGTTATACAGATATTTTTATGTTTCATGTTGTTCTGCATTTCTCTCAATGCCTCTTCATTGTTTTTGAGTCTTTTTTAATTTTCTTGCTCTTTTTGGGAGTTGTTTTCTACCTTGTCCTTCAGCTCACTGATTCGATCCTCTGCTTCATCTAGCCTGCCTTTGATTCCTTCTACTGTGTTCTTCAATTCAAAAATTGTATCCTTCATTTCCTCTTGTCTCTTATTGATAGTTTTTATGTCCTTTTTCATGCTGATATAGATTGCAATTAAGTTCCTCATAGTTTCCCTGTAGTTTTTGGTAATTTTCTCTGAGCTCACTGAGCTTCCTTAGAACCATTGTTTTGAACTCAATATCTGATAGTACTTGCCTCTCTTTCATTTATTTCTCTTGGTGGGGATTCCTCCTTTCCCTTCAACTGGGGAGTGTTTCTTTGTCTTCCCATTATTTGTGAGACTCTTTTTTTTGGCTTCTGCTTCTTAAATTGATCTGTCTTGATTTCCTGACTTTGTGGTGTGAACTTCTATGGTAGGAGACTGCTGCTTTTTCCTTATGGATCTGCCTCTGATGATGTCTGAAGTTGGCCCAGTCTGACCTTAGGCAGTCTGTTCAAGACTTCCAGGAATCTACTGTCTCCCGCTGTCTCCTTTAGTTGTTAATCTAATCACTCTGCTCTTGGCAGTCAGGTTTAGACTGCAGAGCCCTCCTGGGGGTGCGGTTATTTTGTCCTCTCATGCTGGTGCTGCTGAGGGGATTGGTCTGCCTAAGACAGAAGGCTGCTGCCATACTGGGGAGGAGTCTGCTGTGGGATCCCTCTGGCTGCTTTCTTTGTTCTCTTCCCAACGCCTCTGTCCCCAGACTCTCCTCAAGCCTCTCTAGACCACTCTGTGCCCCCTTTAGCCAGGGATCTACTATCTGTGGCTGCCGTTCTGTACTCAGCAGCCAGGCTCTAGCACCACCAGGACAGGACAGAGCCTCCTGGGGGCAGGGCTCTTGTTTCCTCTCATGCCAGTCAGGTGAGTGGTCTGTCTGAGAAAGATGGCTGCTGCTGTATGGGGGATGAATCAGCACTGGGATCCCTCTGGCTACTCTCTCAGTTCTCTCCCCCAAGCCTTCTTCCCCAGTCTCTCCTCAGGTTTCTCTAGCCCACTCTGCCCTTGCCTTTGCCAGAGCCCAGGGTACGTTGCAGTTAGGTTGTGCTAAAGGTGATTCTTCTGTCTGCCTGAGGTAATAAGGCTCCTCTCTTGCTATTGTTCAGTTGTTTGTTCCAGGTGATTTCTCCACAATTTAGCTGTAATTCCAGATTGGTCCTGGCAGGAGGTCAGTGTGACTTCCATTCACTCCTCTGCTATCTTGAAGTCCCATAATGACTTTTATGTCTTTGTGGATTTGATTTGCTAATATTTTGTTGAGAATTTTTGCATCTATGTTCATAAAAGATATTGGTCTCTAGTTTTATTTTCTTGTAATGTCTTCAACTGGTTTTGGCATTAGAGTAATGTTTGCCTCACAGAATGAGTTAAGAAATATCCCCTCTGCTTCTGTCCTCTCTGCTGGTAACATCAATGTTGAATGGGGATGAAGTCATAATCTGCCAAAATCTGAACTATCCTTGCCAGGTTTGGGGGTTCTGCAGAGAAGTTACTGATACCAGATCTGACTTCCATAGCTCAGGAAAATGGTGCAGTCATTCGTCTTAGCACAGAAAATACTGGTGATGTCTTACTGCCTCCTCTGGGCAGCCCTGCAATGGTTACTGCAGTCAGAGCACCACCCTGCAGTGGGGTACGTCCTGGAGGGACTTTTCTCAGAGGCAGTTCTCAACATAGGCTCTTAGAAGAGTTCTGCATTATCAAACAGCTAGTTGGAATGAAACCAAGCCGTGGCCAGGTCTGTTTCATACCCTCCTATTTGTTCTTCCTCCTTCTCTGCCTCACCCCCACCCTGCTTTCTCTTTCTCTTCCTCCCCTGGGATCATACTCCTGAGTAAAGTGGCAGGCAGCATATAAGCACTTACCACAGGCTCTGCCTTTTGGGAAGTCAGGGTAAGCGCCCATCACACAAATGTGTTTAATAATGTCAATTTTGCAGTCTGCCTCCATAGCTTCTCTCCTATCTGCCTGTCTCACAGGCCCCCGAGGATAAAATGCAGCAATAGAAAGAACCTCCTTTTTGAACTCTAAAGTGCTTTCAAAACCATAACTGATGTTATTAAAATTACCTTCTTTCTGTTGGACTTGCAGGAACTGAATTTTAGCTTTGGCTATGCTACTTACCCACTATCTGACTTTAAGTCACTTAAACACACTTAACCTCAATGTACCTGAGAAGAGAATTTTCTGTAGGGCCATCACTAAGTTTTTTGGTAGATCAGTTTAATGATAAGTATAAAATCTCTATCCAAGTGAAAGGTATTTCTAATAGAAACTAAAACAACAGCAACACTTATTTTGTGCTTGGCAGTGATATGTCAAAGGGACAGGATGTGATGATTTTCCAGGTGTTAAAAGGGAGTTTTTATTTATTTATTTATTTATTTGTTTATTTATGAAGAAAGTTTTAATTCCAGGAACTAGCAGCAGCTTTGAAAGCTGACCTAGATGGGCCGAGAGCCTGAATCCCTGAGCTGTTGTTTCTGTCACCCTAATTAATATGTGAGAGACAACAGCTGAGGTGTCCATGCCTAACATATTTATTTCATTTTATTTGGAGCCTGCACTTTCTGCATGTCTCATATATTTTGGGTTTTACCTGGCCTTAAAATAAATTTCTTATAACTTGTCCTGCAAATGAAATTACTATCTGGAAAACTGCAATTTCATCCTGAGAATTTTATTATGCTAATAAATGTCAGGATTCTCAAATAAAGGAATTGCCTTTTTTTCCTGAGCCCTACAAATATAATAAAAAACAGTCAGCTATAAGACTCAGCAGAAGGAAAATTTACAATCTATAACTAGAAAAAGTTGTAAAAAACACTACACAACTTAATGGAAGATATATTTCAAGGGATGAAAGAGTAACTTTGGGCACAGATTCAGGGAAATCATTGGGTAGCAGAGTTGGGGAGCTGTGCAGATGGGATTAGGAGGCTATCTCAGGAGGAGCGAACCTTTATCAATGGGAGACAGTGGCCAATACATCAATTCTCCCTTTCTCCTCCCGGAAGGACTTTTTGGAGAGGCAGTTCTCAACATAACCTCTGAGGGTGAACTGTTAGAAGGGAGATGTGGACATGAAGACCTTGGTGCCTGGGGACTGTGTCCCCTTTTGCACCCTTGAACCCTTCATTATCCTTGGTACTAAATTTGGAAACAGAAAAACTTTTGTTCCGTGACCCCAATATTCTGGGCCATAGTTTCTTCTGTGAAATGGGGTAAAAAGTACCTGTCTCAGAGTATGGCTGTGAAAATAACATAATGTGAGATTTTGTAATAGAAATGACAAATATTTCAGCTCTGTGTAAGTTTCACAACCATGCCGAAGTAGACAATGCTATCATCTCTGTCTTTCACATGGGGAAACTGAGACATGGAGAAGTTCAGAACTTTTCCAGTGCCACTTCTCTGAGCAGTTGTATTATATCACTGGGACTTATCAGTCTGGCTTTGGAGTCTGTGTAGATTTAAGCCAGTCCTTCTCAAAGTGGGATGTGCAGATCAATCACAAGGTGATGTTTTTAAAATGCAGATTCTTCCATGGATCTGGGGTGGGGCTTGAGTTTTGTATTTCTAACAAGTGCTTGGGTGCTGCAGATGCTGCTGGACTGTCAGCTACGCTTGGAGAAACCCTTCTTGAAAGCAGGGCGGCTGCAGGCCAAATGCAGCTTGTGCCTTTGTTTATGAGAGCCAAGAGTGATTTTTCCATTTTCAAATGATTGGAAAAAATTTAAAAGAAGGATACTATTTTATGACCTATGAAAATTATATTACATTCAAATTATCAGTGTTCACAAATAAAGTTTTATTAGAACACAGCCATACTCATCTGTCTATGTAGTATCTTTGGCAATGGCCTGAAAAGTCTAAAATTTATTATCTGGCCTTTTACAGAAAAAATTGCTGATGGCAGCTTTAAATTATGGTGCATAAATTAGGAATTATTTTGCTTTCTTTCTATGCTTTTTAAAACTCTAGTCTTAGGAAAGATTCTATCATCATTTATACTTCAGAAACACCTAAGTAGATGTGTTACATTTTCTATTAGTGTGTCCATTCTAAATTTGAATCTCATCTCATCTTTAGTAACCAAAAAGAAGGCTTGTTTCACTGTCAGAGGATTTTAACCAAATGTAAGCAAGTACTATCACAGATGTAGATACTTTATATAAGCACAGAATTATTTGCTATCTAGAATTTATCATTCTCTCCTACACTTGACTGTGCATATATCTGTTGCCCTTCAGTCTGTGAGGTCCTGGAGGTCAGACAATGCCATGTTTACCTCTCTGTTTGATGGTACCTGGAAGAGTCAATGTTGTTGAATTGCATTTGTTAGAGACTGGGGACAAATAGACTGTACATATTTCAAAGATCTGCTTTACCCTCTAGAGGAGCCCTGCAATTGAGAAGCCGAGGCTGAACCCACTACTTTCGGTTGCTAAGAAGAATAAAAAAATGAACAAATAAACAAACAAATGAGACTGAAAAAGTCAAAGACAGCTCTGCTAACAGCTCGTCTGAGATGGGGGAACTGAGAATTGAAAAGGCATTCACATCTTGGCAAAACTGTTCTGTGACTAGCAAAGCAGATACAGTGGTCCCCCCATCTGCTGTTCTGTTTCCTGCAGTTTCAGTTACCCATGGCCAACTGTGGTAAAACTGAAAATTTTAAATGGAAAATTTCAGAAGAAAACAATTCATGAGTTTTAAACTGTGAGCTGTTTGGAGTAGTGTGATAAAATCTTGCCTGCCTGGGGCGTGGCTCATCCCTGTGGCCAGCGTTTCCACGCTGCTCAGGCTCCCTGCTTGTTAGTAACACCGCAGTGGTCTGGTGCTTGGAGCCACTGTCGTGTGGTATTACAGAGAGTGTGTTCAAGTTATCCTTATTTTACTTAATAATGCCACATTCATACAATTTTTATTACAGTATATTGTTATACTCTAATTCTGATTTATTATCAGGTATTGTTAATCTCTTATTGTGTCTAATTTACAAATTAAAGTTTATCATAGGATGTATATATAGGAAAAAAACAGACTATATAGAGGGTTCTATACTCTCTGTGGCATCCACTCAGGGGCTTGGAATGTATGAGAATGACGAGGACTACTGCAAACTGAACTAGTTTGTAGCCTGCCAGAGAAACTGTCCAAGCTCAAATCCCTTTAACCAGTTATGCAGAGCCATACATTTTAATAGAACATCAGATGAATTGACCTAATAGTAACTCTGTATGACTTGTTTTTATTATGGACAAATATATATAAAATTTACCATTTTAACATTTTAAGTGTATAGTTCAGTGACATTAAGCACATCCATATTGTTGTGCAACCATCACCACCGTCCTTCCACACAACTCTCTCCCTTGCTGAACTGAATTTCTGGACCTATTAAACAATAACTCCCCATTCTTTCCTCCCCCCGCTCCTGGAAACCAGAATTCTACTTTCTGTATGTATTAATTTGATGGATCAAGGTAACATATAAGTGGAATCATGCAGTTTTTGTCTTTGGTCACTAGCTTATTTCACTTAGCATAATTCTTCAAGGTTCATTCATGTTGTAGTATGTGTCAGAATTTTTTTTTAGACTAATATTCCACTGCAATGTATATAGCATATTTTGTTATCCATTCACTGTCAATAGGCATTTGGGTTGCTTCTACATTTTGGCTGTTGTGACTAATGCTGCTATGCAGGTGTGTACCTGTATGACTCGTGTATGTCTGTAAGACCTGTACGCTCCAGCAACTCCTTACTTTACAGGTTCTGCCCAGTCCCTGACAAGGGTAGTCTGTGATCAACTCCAGCTCCCCAATCTCAACTCGTAACCTTTCCTAGCTCCCATCCCCTGAGACATTTCACAATTCCTCTGGTATGTGCCCTCCCTTGCTGCAAGAAGCTGATAAACCTAAACCTGGTTACATGTGTGCTCTGAGTGGGCTTTTAAAAGATGATATATGCAATACATTGGGTCCGTGATAACAACTTCATACGAGCTGAATGTCTTCTCCCAATTGGCCATGCTAAGAGCAGCTATGTAAGTCTCCATAGTGGGTAATATTTTGTTCTCATTTATATTCTCACCTCAGAGGATGAATTCACAGGTTTTTTGGGCTCATTCCCCAGGAGACTGTAAAGTGGAGGACGGTGAGGTTGCAGAGCCAGAGGCAGGCTCCAAAATGGTTCTGCTAAGTGTTCTCCTGTAGGGAAATATTTTTTACACTGGGGGCACCCAATGTCAGAGGCTCAGCAATCTAAGGGACCTCCTAGAGGGAAGCTGAAGGAGAGGAGGCCTCAGGAGTACAGGGCTCTGTAAAGTGAGGAGGCCAGCAGAGCTTGTGCATGATGGAACCTTAACCATGGGGCTTCTACCCTCTGTGGACAGCCCTCCTGCTCTCCTCTACCCCCAGGTAGAAGGAGGCAGCAGAGGACAGTGGGAAGAGTAATTCTTTGGGGCTCAACCATATAAATCTGAATTTATTGGCAGAAGAAGAATAGAAGAGGTTTCTAGAAAGGGGAAGGAAACAACTGGCATAAGCAAAGGTGGAGAGGCATGAAGGTGTATAAGTGTCTGTGTGTGTGTATATTTGAGGGCAAAAAGCCTTAAATATAATCCACAGGGGTCATTCAAACTGAAACCTAGACTGTGTGTGTGTGCGCGTGCCTGATATGTGCTTGTTAGCATACTATACCCCTTCCTTATCATACAAACTAACATTTGCACCACCAAATTCATCATAAATGGAACATTCTGCCCAGGTTCTCAGCCATCAGCCAACATCTTGGACACTTCTGTAAGCCTGTGGAGCAGCAGCAATTTGTGTTGATAACTTGAGTGTGGACCAAAATTTCAGCCTCGACCATCTGTAGCTTTGTTTTTTTTCCCCAGATATCTTTTCCTGGCTACCTTTTATGTCTTATGCTGGCATATCTCTGGTTAACTCCCCTTTCATTTTCACATATTCATGGGTTTTTGGTGAGTTCTCCATTTGGTCTGTTCTGACTGGTTATAATTATTGCCTGCCATTTTGCCACTTTTTAACAGTTCTTTATCCTCTGGGCAGCTGCTGGGCAATTTGATAAGGGGAACCCAGCCCCCTGGATATGGCATGTGTATAGTAGGCTTCCTATTTGTACTGGTAGCTGGTTGTTGAACAGAACTTCAGAAAGTTCTTTGGGATAATAAAGATTCTCCTCTCACTTCCAGTTTCTAAGGATTTATGAAAAGTAAGAAGCACTTGTGGCTTATAAGCAAACAAACAGAACAACCAAAATATTATACCAAAATATGAAAATTAGCATTCTGATAAATAACTAAATCCAAAGAAACCTCTATAAGCTAGGAACCCACAGTCTGACTCTAGCACACTGTTTTAGGAAAAAATCAGACAGGTCAGTCTAACAAAATATTGTTTTCCATTGACAGCCTAACAATTTGTTTAAGAGGTTTGGAATCCCTGAACAAATGGGCCACAGGGAAACTAATTAATGACACTCGGCATTAGAAACATTCTTAACCTTAAAAAGCAGACATTAACTTACAGCTAAAACAGAAACGCAAAATCATTTTAAGAACAACTTAACTTTTATTACTTAGTACATACCAAGGGAGGAATACTTGGTGTGATAAGCACTTACCTGACACGTCTATAAAACCACAGAGCCCAGGCTGATCAGTGTCGCTCACAGAGCAGTTAAAGAGAAACCATCAGTATTCACAACAGAAATTTATGTTCTCAATTAAACAATTCCATTATTGGTATAAGGGAGGTACCATTTCTTCCAGCAATTTTAAAAGCCCCTGAACGCTAATTTTTAACCAATTGCACTCAAAAGTACAATGGAAACTCAAAAAGGAGAAAGAGAGATATTTCAAAGGCTTTTACAAGTCTTTCCTCTTGTCTCAGTTTCTTACTTCTTCAAATGGAATAATTTTTTCTGTCCCATTGAATATGTAATCTGTCTTTTTCCACAGACACCTGAGAATGACCAGGAAAAAAAATGTAAGGACCTATATTACCTGAGGCCCTAATAGAAAGGAATGGGATTCTCAACAAGGGGCCATTTGATTAAATGTCATTTACATAGGCTCGGTGTAGAAGCCACAGAGGGAAGCGTAGTGACCTGTGGCCTTGTAGCATCCCCGCTGTGACCCCAGGGGCCCTAACGATTGGGAGGGAACAGTTATGGTATGAGGAGGGAGACGCACAGAAGGTTGGGTCAGGACTGTGTCAAGGAACAGAGCCAGTCTGAAGTGACCTTTCAGGGAGGCAGCCAGGGCAATAAATAAATAAATGCCCTGACTTCACCCACCCCTTTCCTTCTAATATCTTCTGGACATGCCTGTGGGTGAACTAGCCTCAAGCCAGAGGGTCTGCAATTCTTGTGTAATCTACGCAGGTTAGCCTCTCAAGGAGGAGGGGGCCTGGAGTGCATGTTGAAGGGGAGTGGGGTTAGCGGGGAGTTAGTCTGATAATCTCCCAGCCTTTCTTGCCAACCTTGAGTCCTCTCACATAGTCAGAGATAGTATCTTTGCCTGCTCTCCTGTTCCACTCACCACTGTCACCTTTCCAGGTCCCCTGGCAAAGTCTGTTAAGGAGCCCCTCTATCTTGCTTTGAAGGCAGAAGTTTTCTCATTACTAAACTCTGGTTTTTAAACTTGGCTGTGATGTTTTGGTGCTCCCACCATGAGGTGACCCTCACCTTATCATCAGTACTGAGAAGATGGACAGCATGGCGGTGGCCGCCAGGCTGGGGATGGCCGTTGGCCTCATCCTTTACACTCTGACGGCCCTTTGATATGCCAATTTTGATTAATTTTCTAGTATCCCACTCTGTTTCATTTTTTAGCAATGAACCCATTCTTGGTACATTTCTGTCCTGGTTGTGACCCTTTGAATAATCTCTAATTAAAGGTTTATTTCAATTCTACCTTCTTCACTTTTCCCATGGAGTAGATTCTCTCTCTTTTTAGGACCTCAAAGACAAAGTAACAATTGGAAATTTAGGAGATTAGAAAGGACACAACTGGAGTCGGTATACTCAGTGTTCCCCAAGGTTCTTCACCTGAACCTGTAGCTCAGGAATCCTGTGCAAGACCTTTGGAGGCTGGAAGTCAGGGCTCTGCTGCTGGGAGGGCATGGAATGGTGGGTCCCACCCCCGGTCAGCACCACTAGGCAGATCCATGCCATTGTTTTATGGTTTTAGAAGAATAAAGGGATGGCCTATAAATGGCTCTTAACATTTCCTCACTGGTTAATCTGAGCATGGAATAAAACTACTAGCATAATCTCTGGCAAGTTAGAAGGAATAGGTGAAATTTAAATATAAGTTTGGACTTGAGACTGAATCTGATATGGCTGCATTTGAAACTTTGCAAGAACAGAAGAACAGAAAATAAACGAGGAAAGAGGGAAAATCCTCAGTCATCTGCCAGTAAGTTGCCTACATGCAGGATTACATGGTGGCCACAGGAAGAAGATCTAACGTAGTTTTCAGGTGTACTCACAGGAGAATCATCCAGGGACCTTACAGCCAAACACACAAGTAATGATGTTCCTATTCTTGGGTTGCTGCTGCTTTTGCTCTGGGCTGGGGTCTCTGCATCTGTATATTTCAAATACATGGGACTCTTTCTGCGGTTGAGTCCCCTCTGTGGGGCACAGGATAGTGTGAACTTGCTGTCTTTGTGAGAATGATGACACATAACTTTCATCACTTAGGAAGCTCTGCAAGGAATGCAACTTTAATTCTCTGTAATTGAATGCAATTTATATCCAGTCCCTGTTCTGCTGAATAAAACTTGGTTATTACAGATTAAATTCAATCACTTCACATCTTTTTTTCTTCCCAGGGTGGATTTACAGAACTGGGGGATTTGTGACTTATCCTGGTGCACATGGGGCTGGCTAGGGGTCTGCTTTTTAGGACATGTTCCATCCTTGTGAGCATCCACTGGTACCTGTAGATCTATCTGATCTTTTAGGTGTGTCCTGCTTTCCTGCTGGACCCTTACGGAAGTCCCTCCCCAGCCATAAGTTTCACACTACCAGCTGATAGTCTTGCCCTGTCTCCAAAGCCCCTGAAGGTCCGCCATCTCTCAAAACCACACAGGAAAAGGTTTGCCTGCTTTATGAGCTCCCCATCTAGACATGTGGGGACTCTGTGACACTGCCTGCATCTGTCTCTCTGGGCACCTCTATGTAGCCTTCATACGTATATGAAGGGTAGGCCATCAGGCTGGAGACTAGGAAGGAACCGATGCTGCAGTTCAAGTCCAAAGACTATCAGCTCCAGTGTTCCCTCTTGGCCTGAGGAGGTCTGTCTTTTGTCCTATCCAGCCCTTCAGCTGATTAGATGAGGCCCACCCAAGCGAGGGAGGACATTCTGTTTTATTCAAAGTCCACTGATTTAACTGTTATCCAAAAACACTCTCACATAAAGACTCATAATTATGTTTGACCACATATATGAGCACTGTGACCCATCTAAGTTGACACATAAGATTTACCAGCACAATGACCCTTAACACCAGCGGCCCATGGTGGTGTTAAGCATTGACCTCCTGATGATATGACCTTGGCCAAGAAGGGCCTTACTCAGTTGTCCCTTCTCTTGGTGGTCTGCCACATTCTTGGGGCTATGCCTCAGCCTGGAAGAACAATCTATGCCATCTATGCCTCAGACTTGAAGAACCCAAATCAGGCCTTTGTTGAATTATTCCACCTGTTTCTTCATCCTAAAATGGGAGAGGGAGGTTGCTCCCAGGCTCTGCTCTTTCTCTGTGTTGGCCAATTTGAAGGCATAGGATAAAAATAGACCCCTCTCCAGAGTCAGCTTGGATGAATTCTGCTGGGCATTCTCCTGTGAAAACACATGCGTCTGAGTCTTATGAACCTGTCCAGTCCTGCCTTCCTCTTGCTAGTAGGTGAAGAGAAGTGAGCTGCTGTAGCAAATTGCCCATGTCCTTTGGGTAGTTTATATGAGATCTGGAAGCCACTGCATTACCTCCAGTTTCTATTCTCTTCCTGAGGGGGTGAGAGGTTGTAGGCTGGATGTGCCTGAGAATTGCAAATGCTTGTTCACCTTCTTGAGACTAATGTTCTCCTCACACAGGATCCCTTCTAACCATAGGAGCCCTCTGACCTTGGGAAGACCACAAATTCTTTCCTGTGGCAGAGACAGTGTGGCCAGGACTTGTGAGATAATGGAGGAAAAGTAAATCCAGGTTAGAATTCCCTGACCCTTGCCTGCTTGCCCTCCACCTGGGTCTGTAGTTATCTAGTGCTTCATTTTATACCTCAGAAGCAATAGTCCTTTCTAGCCAGCATTTATTCGCTTTTTGGAAATTTTCTGTTCCATGTTAGGTGCTGGGAACATGGGAACAAATCAGTCAGAGGCAGCTTTTGAGGGGCTCCCAGTCTAGGAGAGGGGCACTTGAGCAGACAGTGTCAGAGTTTACCCCATCTCCTTGGACCCCATTTTACCATTGCTGCTGTCAATGTCTTGTTCTCAATAGCTTGGACCTGCCACTCTTCTCAGAGGACTGTGACAGGGCAACTGGAGCCCCTTTGTAAGGATGTGCCTTGGAGTTTTTATTTCCACTTTCCTTCTCCAATCCTGGCTGCTATTAATCAATGCCTTCTGGGCATGGAGTGTGGGCATCCAGTCCTTTGCCTTGGGTAGAGACAACTCTGAGGGGTAGTTTACCCTCCTGATATCCCCAGTGGGGTCAATCAGAAGCCACTCCAGGATCCCCTCCTTGCTTGGCTCCCTCCTCCTCTGTTCTGTCTCCCTGCTCCCTTACAGACCTTTCCTGGAGAATTTCCTTCATAAATCACAGTATGTGGCTCCTCCTCTCAAGGTCTTCTTTTAAGGAGTCTGTCATAAGGCAGTCACAGAAACCTAGCCAGAAAAATACAAAACCACCTGATTCAGTTTAATGGGTGCTGGGAGCACTGTCTAGGGGCTGATTGTCACACACAGAGCAAAGTGTGTCAGGGAGGTTTGGGCACCAATGTGATGCTCATGTAGAGTCGTCATGTGGATTTGCTATCTTTCTGGCTGTGTGTCACCTGAGCCCTTTACCTGAGTTGATCTAGCTGGAATGTAGGCTCCCATGTTTCACCACAGAAGTTGAAAAGCCCAATTTTCAACTTGTAAAGAAGGCAAAGTCCCTGAAACTTGCCCAGCTGGAAAGATCCATCTGGGACTTGGCACTGTACCTGATGAGTCTCATTTCCTGGGTTGCTGATGGTGACAGAGAGGGTGCAGAGTCAGCCTGCAGGGCTGGTGGCATGGACAGTGCACCTATGACATCTGGTGTTGGTGGTGGCAGTAGAGGAGTTGTGCCTTGGCTGTTTTGCCTTGCAATCCTGGCAGTGTTCTGTCTATGCTTTCCTGCATTCCCATCCCCCTTCCCAGCTGCTTTCTCCAGCCTCCCTGCTGATTCTGCACTCTCCTTGGTATCCTCTGATATGTCATTTAACTGCTTAAGTCACCCAGAGATAGATTCTGCTGCAAACAAGAGCTCTGACTGGTTCCTGACTCTTTCAATATTTGGGAAGGGTTGAGGGGAGGGGCATGTGAAAAGGCACAAGGTGGTTTAGGGGGATGGGGCATCCGGGGAGCTCTGGAACTTTGGCATTATTGGGAATAGAGTCAGGGATAAGCTGGAGAGGTCCGGTGTAGAAGGGTCTTCTTGGCTCTGCTTTGGAGACGTGACTTACATTATTTCAGTCACTCTTTACTTTAAAATGTAACCTGATGAGTATATGGGTCTTTAACACTTAGTGACTTAGAATCTTTGACTGTTTAATAAAATTCATTACATTTTATTTACAAAATACAGGGTCCAGCAGAAGTAAGACTTGTTTGAGAGTGGTTGGTTGGGTAATAATATGGGTATAATAATTTATAGTTTTAATGTGAACATTTCACCTAAAATGTCATATGGTGTGCTTGAGTATAATGTTATTATATTATAAAATTATATGCTTATGATTTTGTGATAAAAATTTTATAATAAAAAAGGATATTATTTGTGCCAGACTCTGTATATTGTTGTCTCTAACTTCCTGGATCTTTGGGTCAAGAACTATCTGTGGAGAAAGGGTCCCAATGTATCTGAAATTCCAACCCCTCTTACACCAGAAGAGTGCAGGCAGAGGGGACGATCATATGATCATTTTCAAAGTACCTCACATTCTGTGTCTAATTTGGATGCATTGTTTTCATCAGTTCATTTTACAGATGGGGAAATTGGGCTCCAAAGACATAAGATTTGTGGAGTAAGCTCCATGACAGAGTGGTGATGCTGGTATGTAAATGCAGAGCTTCTAGCTCCACAGCAGCAAGTCTCTCCTTGGCATTTTCTGAGGATTTTATTTGCAGGTCACGTTCCAGCATCTGCCTAGAGCACATGTGAAATACGGCTTATCTCTAGTGTGGTGATGAGGCATCTGTCTTATTTCTTCTGTGTCTTCCAGTGTGAGTATGAGAGAAGATGTACATTCATCAGGGACACCGGGGACCACCAGCTCTAACTGAAAAAAGCCTCAAAGTTCACAGTTTTAGGGGTCTGACCTTGACAGTGAAGGGCTAATAAATGAGACTATAACATTCATACACTTGAGGTGCCATGATTTATATGTTTGTGTAGATCAAAGCCTTTTACTAGTATTTATGAGCAAGTGAGCTACTGAGGAGAGAATATTGGGAAAAAATTCCCATGATGGTAATACTACTTACTGAATGTCCATTATGTGTTGGATGCCATCCTAGATATTTATATATGGTATCTATACAATCCACTCAAAATGTAGTGAGGTAGGTGTGAACATGCCCATTTTACAGACTTGGAATTCAAGGTTCAAGATGGAGAAGTCCTCTTGAGCTCACACAGCTGGTAAGTGGAAAAGTTGGGATTCAGACCATTCCATCTGACTCCAAGGTCCATGCACTTCCATCTAGAATGTTGCTGCTCAAAGTGTGATCCTTGACCTGGCAGTGTCACATCACCTGAGAGCTTGTTAGTGATACAGGATACCAAGGCCCACCCTAAACCAAGCTAAGCAGAATTTACATTTGAACAGGATCCCCAGGAGATGTCTATTCACATTTACTTTCTTTTTTAAAAAATATTTATTTTGGGAGGAAGATGGCAGAGGAGTGAATGGGAGTCACGCTGACCTCCTCCCAAGATCAAACTGGAATTGTGACTAAATAGTGGAGAAATCACCTGGAAAACAATGGAACGATAGCAGGAGAGGAGCCTTGGAGCCGCAGAGAGACAGTGGATTCGACTCTCACACATCCCAATGAGTGAGAAGTGTGGTGGGGGCTCTAGAGGGTGGGCTGGGTGCCCACAGGCACCAGCACCAGAGGGACATGGAAACAGCCAGTTAGCTCCCCCGAGAAGAAGGGGGTATGAATCATAAACAGGGACCTCTAGACTACAGCAGCTAAAACCAGGAAAACACACAGACAAAATGCAACCCCGAAAAGCTTAGGGGCACTTTCTGCCAGAGACAGGAGGCTGGGGATGCAAAGAGACATTTGAAGGGCCAACGCAAAAATTGCAGTGGCAACCACCCTCCTTGATCTCTGGGCAGAGGCAGCAGCAGAGTGGGCTGGTGTCTGGGAAATGATTGGTGAGGAAATCTTTGTGAAGAGAACTGAGACGGCTGCTGGTGGAGCCCTGGTGATAACTCACCTCCCACTCTGCAGCTACCATCCCACTCAGGCATAAGGGAATCAATTAACCTGCCTTTTGTGCGCTCTGCACACACCTTGTGCTCGTGTGAGCTGGGGGGCTAAGTGCAGACAAGCTGGAAGAAATAGAGGATCCCTGGCCAAAGGGGTCACACAGCTGCACTGAGAGCCTTGAGGAGAGACTGGAGACAGAGGCATTGGGGAAAGAATGGGAGGAGGAACTGGGGAGTCCTGACTCCCTCCCCATTCCATAGTATCTATCTTGGGCAGGCAGGGCATGCCCCCAAAGAGGCAGAAGCGGGGCGCACACGAACCAGACTGCCTGCAATTGCAATGTGGCTGCACAAATAGTGGATCCTTGGCCAAAGGGGTCACAGAACTGCCCAGAGACCCCGGAGGAAAGACTGGAGACAGAGGTGTTGGGGAAAGAACGGGAGGAGGAACCTGGGAGTCGCAACTCCTTCTCCTTTCCGTAGTCTACATTGTGTGGGAACAAGCCACATTCTCAAAGAGCCAAAAGCTGAAAAGCACACAGTAGACAGCCAAAAACCACTCAGTGCAAGTGCGCAAATGGGCCGAGTGGCCGGCTAGGGTTGGCAAGCATGTGTGTGGACCCACATGGGCTGGCAAGGGCTCGCATGGGCAGGCAAGGCCTCCCGCAGGATGGGTGCCAATGAGGCCTGCGAGGGAGTGCGCAGGTTGGGGAGGGCAGGTGTAAATGGACCTGTGCGGGCCCGCGAGTGCAGAGTGGTTTGCAGAAATGGTGGATCCCGGGCCGAAGGGGTCACAGAGCTGCCCAGAGTCCCTGGAGCAGAGACTGGAGACAGGATTAACCAGAGAGTCCTGGAGCTGACTTCCTCCCATTTCCGTAGTCTCCATTTGGCGAGGGCAAGCGATGCCCCCAAAGAGCCAAAAGCAGGGAAAGCACAAAATAGAAGACCCTAAACCGACCAGTCCTGGGGTGCTCACCGGGTATGGGTGTTAGATGAGTGCACGAAGTTGGGTGAATAAGTGCCCAGGCAGGCTGGAGATCCTGTTGGGCCAGGAGAGCGCTCGAGGAGCAGGGAGGAGAGTGCAAAGTGATCCACAGAAACACTGGATCCCTGGCTGAAGGGGTCACAGAGCTGCCCAAAGCAGGAGTCAGACACAGACAATAGACTCCTGGAAAGCTCAAACAAACGACCCAAGATCATATAGGGTCAACAACTGACATCATCAGAGGCAGGCCCAGGAAGAAAACGAAAGAAAATAAATAAATAAAAAAGACCTGCCTACTACCATAGAAGTTTAATTCACAAAGTTAGGAAATATAGATGGCCCAATTGAAGCAGAAGCCAAAATAAATAAATAAATAAATAAATTACTTAACAGACTCTCACAAAGATGGGAAGAAAAAGAATTTCCCCCCAAATGAGTGGAAAAGGGGACTCCCCACAGAGAGAGCTAAATGAAATAGAGGCAAGGGAACTATCAGATATTGAATTCAAACCAATGGTTCTAAGGAAGCTCAATGAGCTCAGCCAGCTCAAAGATAATGATGACAAACTGCAGAGAAACTATCAGGATCTTACAGAAAACTATATCAGCCTGGAAAAGGACATAGAAACTATCAAGAAGACACAAGTAGATATGAAGAATACCATTTCTGAATTGAAGAACTCAGTAGAAGGAATCAAAAGCAGGCTGGATGAAACCAAGGATTGTATCAGTGAGGTGGGAGATAAGGTAGATAAAAGCTCCCAGAAAGAACAAGAAATGGAAAAAAAGACTCAAAAAGAATGAAGAGGCATATAGGGAAATGCAGGACAACCTGAAACGCAATAATATCTGCATAATAGGGATACCAGAAGGAGAAGAGGAGCAAGGGATAGAGAACCTCATCGAAAAAGTAATGATGGAAAATTTCCCTAATTTGAGGAGAGAAAGGCTCCCATGGATGCAGGAGGCACAGAAGACCCCACTCAAGAGGGACCCAAGGAGGTCCACTCCAACACACATCATCATTAAAATAGCAACTATCACAGACAAAGAGAGAATCCTCAAGGCAGCAAGGGAGAAGGAGAAAGTAACATAAAAGTGGGCCCTCGATACTGCTAGGAGCTGACTTCTCAACAGAAACACTACAAGCCAGAAGGGAATGGCAACAAATATTCCAAGTCATGAAAAGCAAGGGCCTACAGCCAAGGCTGCTCTACCCAGCTAGGCTCTATTTAAAATAGAAATAAGGAGTTTACCAGACAAAAGGAGACTAAAAGAATACATCTCCACCAAACCAGCCCTCCAAGATATGATAAAGGGACTGGTTTAAGAAGATGAAGGAAAAGAGTGAGAAAGAGAAAAACACAGGTACAAAGAAAAAAAATAATAAGTTTCTATGAGTAATAACTCTCAATGTAAATGGACTAAATGCCCCAATCAAAAGACACGGTAGCTGAATGGATAAGAAAACATGACCCACACATATACTGCCTACAAGAGACCTACCTTAGAGCAAAAGACCTACACAGATTGAAAGTAAAGGGATGGGAAAAAAATATTCCAAACAAATGGGCAAGAGAAAAAAGCCGGGGTTGCCATACTTGTATCAGACCAAGTAGATTTCAAAACAAAGGCCATAAAAAGAGACCCAGAGGGGCACTTTATAATACTCAAAGGAAGAATCTATCAAGAAGACATAAACATTGTAAACTTATATGCTCCCAATACAGGAGTCCCCAAGTATATAAGGAAATTGTTAGATGACTTCAAGAAAGGTATGGACAGCAACACACTGATAGTATGGGATTTCAACACCCCACTGTCAAACATGGACAGATCTTCCAAACAAAACATCAATAAGGATATTGTGCAGCTGAATGACGCACTGAATCAAATAGACTTAACTGATATATATATATATATATATATATATATATATATATATATATAGAACCTTCCATCCCAAAGAAGAAAAATACACATTCTTTTCCAATGCTCATAGCAATTTTTCAAAGATAGACCACATGATAGGACACAAAGCAAATCTCAGCAAATTCAGGAAAATTGAAATAATACCAAACTTTTTCTCAGACCACAAGGCCTTGAAACTCGAAATCAACCTCAAAGAGAAACTTCAAAAACTTGCAAACTCATGGAGACTCAACAGTAGGCTATTAAACAATGAATGGGTCAATAATGAGATAAGAGAAGAAATCAAAAAATTTCTGGAAACAAATGAAAATGAACAGGAAACAGTCCAAACCCTATGGGACACAGCAAAGGCAGTCCTGAGAGGGAAGTTCATAACAATACAGGCCTACCTAAAAAAGATAGAAACATTTCAAATAAAAGACCTAACACTACAACTTCAAGAGCTGGAGAAACAACAAATAAATCCCAGAGCAAGTAGAAGGAAGGAAATAATCAAGATTAGAGCAGAACTGAATGACCTAGAGACGAAAAGATCAATTCAAAGGATCAACCAATCCAGGAACTGGTTCTTTGAAAAGGTAAATAAAATCGGCAAGCCTTTAAGCAGACTCTTCAAGACAAAAAGGGAGAGGGCCCAAATAAATAATATCAGAAATGAAAGAAGAGAAATAACAACTGATACCACAGAAATACAACAAATTGTCAGAAACTACTATGAACAATTATATGCCAAGAAATTTGAAAACCTTGATGAAATGGACAAATTTCTAGAAAAGTATAATCTTCCAACACTAAAGGAGGAAGAAATAGGAAGTTTGAACAGACCGATAACAGCTGGGAAAACTGAAGCAGTAATCAAGAAACTCCTGGCACACAAAAGCCCAAGGCCGGATGGTTTCAAAGGAGAATTTTACAAAACTTTTAAGGAAGAGCTAACCCCTGTCCTACTCAGACTATTCCAAAAATCCAAGAGGAGGGAAGACTCTCAGACTCTCTATGAGGCCAGCATCACCCTAATATCAAAACCAGATAAAGACCCTACAACGAAAAAAAACTATAGGCCAATTTTGCTGATGAACATACAAGCTAAAATCCTCAACAAAATATTCGCAAACCGCATCCAGATATACATTGAAAAGATTATCCACCATGATCAAGTGGGACTCATCCCAGGGATGCAGGGATGGCTCAATATACACAATTCAATAAACGTAATACATCACATAAATAAAAGAAAAGACAAAACCACATGATCATCTCGATAGATGCAGAAAAAGCATTTGATAAGGTACAGCACCCATTTATGATCAAAACACTCAGCAAAATGGGAATCAATGGGGCATTCCTCAACGTAATAAAGGCCATATATGAAAAACCTACAGCCAATATCATACTCAACTAGCAAAAACTGAAAGCTTTCCCACTAAGATCGGGAACACGACAAGGATGGCCGCTCTCACCGCTTCTTTTCAACATCCTATTGGAAGTCCTAGCCACAGCAGTCAGACAAGAAAAAGAAATAAAAGGCATCCACATAGGAAAGGAGGAAGTAAAGCTATTATTGTTTGCAGATGACATGATAATGTACACAGAATACCCTCTAGACTCTATCAAAAACTACTCAACCTAATAAGTGCATTTGTCAAAACAGCAGGATACAAAGTCAATATTCAGAAATCAAAGGCATTTTTGTACACCAGCAATGCAATAGAAGAAGAAATCAGAAAAAAAAATACCATTCGATATAGCAAGAAAAAAAATAAAGTACCTAGGGATAAATTTAACCAAGGACGCAAAAGACCTGTACGCAGAAAACTATACAACATTGAAAAAAAAATTAAGGAAGACAGAAATAAATGGAAGCATATACCATGCTCATGGAAGGAAGAATTAATATCCTCAAAATATCCATACTACCAAAAACAATTTATAGATTCAACGCAATCCCTATTAAGATACCAATGACATATTTCACAGAAATAGAACAGACATTTCAAAAATGTATATGGAACCATAAATGACCCCAAATAACCACAGCAATTTTGAGAAAGAAAAATAAAGTTTGAGGGATCACAATACCGGATATCAAACTCTACTACAAAGCCACTATACTCAAAACAATCTGGTACTGGCACAAGAACAGACCTATAGACCAGTGGAACAGAATAGAAAGCCCAGAAAAAAGCCCAGATCTATATGGGCATCTAATATTTGACAAAGGAGGCAGAAGCATAAAATGGAGCTAAAATAGCCTCTTCAACAAATGGTGAATCCAGGAAAGCTGGACGGCTACATGCAAAAAATTGAAATTGGATCATCAGATGACACCATACACAAAAATAATCTCAAGATGGATAAAAGACTTAAATATAAGTCGCAACACCATAAAAGTCTTAGAGGAGAACTTTGGCAGGAAACTCTCAGATATCCCATGCAGCAGTTTTTTCACCGATATGTCTCCTAAAGCAGGGGATAGAAAGGAAAGAATAAACAAGTAGGACCTCATCAAAATAAGAAGCTTCTGCATGGCTAAAGAAAACATCAGAAAAATCAAAAGGGAGACACCTCTATGGGAAAATATATTTGCTAATGATACATCAGATAGAGGTTTGACTCCGAGATACATAAAGAACTCACTCGACTGCACTCCATAAAGACAAATGATCCAATAAAAAAATGGGCAAAGGAGGTGGGTAGATGCTTTTCCAAGGAAGAGATGCAGAGGGCCCACAGATATTTGAAAGGATGCTCAGCATCACTAGCCATCAGAAAAATGCAGATCAAAACCACCATGAGGTACCACCTCACACCAGTCAGAATGGCCATCATAAACAGATCAACAAACAACAGGTGCTGGCGAGGCTGTGGAGAAAAGGGAATCCTAGTCCACTGTTGGTGGGAATGCAGACTGGTGCAGCCACTGTGGAAAACAGTGTGGAATTTCCTCAAAAACCTGAAAATGGAACTGCCTTTTGATCCAGTGATTCCCCTGTTGGGAATATACCCTAGGAATCCCAAAACGCCAATTCAAAAGAACCTATGCACCCCAATGTTCAGCACAATTTACAATAGCCAAGTGTTGGAAGCAACCTAAATGCCCATCAGTAGATGACTGGATCAAAAAATCATGGTACATTTACACAATGGAATACTACGCAGCAGAAAGAAAAAAAGAACTACTAAACTTCACTACAGCATGGATGGAGCTTGAGAGCATTATGCTAAGCGAAATAAGCCAGGGGGCGAAAGACAAATGCCATATGATCTCACCTCTAAGTGGAACCTAACCAACAATACAAAGATGCAAGGAAAATATGACCAGCAACACTGAAAGGAAAAGAAACCAACAGAGACAAGAAGCAAGGAGGGAGCGGGGCGGGGGTAAAAGAAGGGAAGGGGGAAAGTCAAGGAACATATAGCAAGGACTCATGGACAAAGCCAAAGTGGGAAAGGATTGAGGGAGGGTGGGAGGGAGGGAGGGAGCAAGGGAAAGTAGTCGGGGGAAGGCAGAGACAAATGTAGCTTAAAAAATAAATTAATTAAAAAATTATTTATTTTATTTTTTCCATTATCATTTACAACCTTACTCCCTCCCCCACATTGCAATCACCATCCTGTTGTTTGTGTCCATGAGTCCTTTTTTCTTTTTGTTCAATCCTTCCACCCCCTAATCAGCCCTTGTCCCACAGCTGTCAGCCTGCTGTCCTTCTATGAGTCTGTCTCTATTTTGCTTGTCAGTTCCGTTCGATCATTATTTCCACATATGAGTGAAATCATAAGTTATTTGTCTTTCTCTAGATTTATTCACTTAGCATAATGTTCTCCAGGTCTATCCATGCTGTTGAAAAGGGTAAAATTTTCTTCATTTTTATGCCTGAGTTGTATTCTATTGTGTAAATGTCCTATAGTTGTTTTATCCGTTCATCTATTGATGGACACGTGGGCTGCTTCCATATCTTGGCAACTGTAAATAATACTGCAGTGAACATAGAAGTGCTTATGTTCAGTTGAATTATTGTTTTGGGTTTCTTGAGATAAATTCCCAGAAGTGGAATCACTGGGTCATAAGGCAGTTCCATTTTTAATTTTTTGAGGTATCTCCATACAGCTTTCCATAGGGGCTGCACCAGTCTGCAGGCCCACCAACAGTTCAAAAGTGTTCCCCTTTCTCCACATTCTCACCAGCACTTGTTTGTTGACTTATTGATGATAGCTAGTCTGACAGTGGTTATACTTTGCATTTCTCTGATAATTAATGATGTTGAGCATCTTTTTATGTGTCTGTGGCAGTCTTTATGTCCTCTGTGGAGAAGTGTCTGTTCAGGTCCCATTTTAAATTAGATTATTTGTTTTTTATTTGTGTTGAGTTTTATAAGTTTTATTTATTTATTTATTTATTTATTTATTTATTTATTTATTTATTACAGATTTTGGATACTTACCACTTATCACATGTATTGGCAAATATGTTTGCCCATTCAGTGGGTTATCTCTTTATTTTGTTGATTGTTTCCTTTGCTGTGCAAAAACTTTTTATTTTGATATACTCCCATTTGTTTATTTTTCCTTTTGTTTTCCTTGCCTGAGGAGATATATCACATAAAATATTGCTACAAGCAAGGTCTGAGATTTTACTGACTATGTTTTCTTCTAGGATTTTTATGGTTTCAGGTCTAAAGTTTGATACTTTAATCCACTTTGAATTTACTCTTGTGTGTGACATAAGAAAGTAGTCTAGTTTCATTTTTCTGCACATATCTCTCCAATTTTCACACCACCATTTATTGAATAAATTATATTTAGCCCACTGCATGTGCTTGCTTCCTATGTTATTTCTGGACTCTATTCTGTTCCATTGATCTATTTGTCTGCTTTTATGCCAGTACTATGCTGTTTTAATTACTATGGCCTTATAGTATAATTTGACATTAGGTAGCATGATTCTTCCAATTTTGTTTTTCTTTCCCAAGAAAGCTGTTGTTATTCTGGGCCTTTTGTGGTTCCATATAAATATTTGAAATATTTGTTCTAGTTCTGTATAATACATCATTGGTATCTTGATAGGAATTGTGTTGAATCTTTAGAATGCTTTGGATAGTATATACATTTAAATGATGTTAATTCTTTCTATCCATGAACACAGTATGTGTTTCCACTTATTTATTTCTTCTTCAGTTTCTTTCTTTAGTGTTTTATAATTTTCCAAGTACAGGTTTTTTACATCCTTGGTTTGATTTATTCCTAGGAATTTCATTTTATTATTTTTGAAACAGTTGTGAATGGCATTGTTTTCTTAATTTCTCTTTCTGATAGTTCATAATTGGCACCTCAAAATACAACTGATGTCTGGATATTAATTTTTTATTTTGCTACTTTACTAAATTCACTTGTCAGTTCTAGTAGTTTCTTGGTGGAATCTTTGTGGTTCTCTATGTACAGTATCATGTCATTTGTGGGTAAAGACAATTTTACTTCTTCCTTTCCAGCTTGGATGCCTTTTATTTTTTCTTCCTGGCTGATTGCTATGGTTAAGACTTCTAGAACTATGTTGAATTAGAGAGGTGAAAAAAGACATCCTTTTCTTGCTCCCAATCTCAAGGGAATTCTTGTAGTTTTTGCCCATTGAGTATGATGTAGGCAATGGGTTTATTATATATGGACTTTATTGTGTTTTGGTATGTTCCCTCTATTCCCACTTTGCTGAGTTTTTATCACAAATGTGTGCTGGATTTTATCAAATTCTTCTTCTGCATCTATTAATATGGTCATTTGGTTTTTATAATTCATTTTGTTTATGTGATGTATCACACTTATTGATTTACAAATGTTGTACCAACCTTGCTTCCCTGGAACAAATCCCACTTGATCATAGGGTATGACCTTTTTGATGTATTGATGTATTTAGTTTGCTAATATTTTGTTGGGGATTTTAGAATCTATGTTCATTAGGGATATTGGCCTATAATTTTCTTTTTTGTAGTGTCTTTATCTGGTTTTGGAATTATGATAATTCTGGATTCATAAAATGCACTTAGGAGTGTTCCCTCTTCTTGAGTATTTTGAAATAGTTTGAGGAAAGAGGTTAATTCTTCTTGGAATGTTTGGTAAAATTCACCTGTGAAGACATCAGGCCCAGGGCTTTTCTTTGTTGGGAGTTTTTTTGAATACTGCTTCAGTTTCACTAAGTGTAATTTGTCTGTTCAAATTCTCTGATTCTTCCTGATTTAGTTTTGGAAGATTGTGTTTTAGAAACTTATTGCTTTTGTCCAGGTTGTCCAATTTGTTGACATGTAGTTGTTCATAGTATTTTCTTAAAATCCTTTGCATTTCTTTGGTGTCAGTTCGTATTTCTCCTCTTTCATTTCTGATTTTATTTATTTGGGTCTCTCTCTCTCCCCACCCCTTTTCGATGAGTTTGGTTAAAGGTTTGTCAATTTTGTTTATCTTTTCAAAGAACCAACTGTTGGATTCATTGATCTTTTGTATCTTTTTTTTTTAGACTCTATTCCATTTATTTCTGCTCTGATTGTTATTATTTCCTTCCTTCTATCCACTTTGGGCTTTGTTTGTTTTTCTTTTTCAAGTTCCTTTAAGTGTAAAGTTAGATTGTTTATTTGAGCTTTTTCTTTGTGTGTGTGTGTGTGTGTGTGCGCGCGCGTGTGTGTTGAGATAGACCCGAAATGCTCTGAATTTCCCTCTTAGGATTGCTTTCCCTGTGTCCCACAGATTTTGGATTGTTGTGTTCTCATTTTCATTTGTTTCAAGGTATCTTTTGATTTCTTCCTTGATCTTGTTGTTGATCCATTCATTGTTTAAGAACATGTTATTTAGCTTCCATGTCTTTGCATGTTTTTCAGTTTTCTTCTTCTGATCGATTTCTAGTTTCATGGCATTGTGGTCTGAGAAGATGCTTGATAGATTTCAATTTTAAATTAACAGAGACTTGTTTTGTGTCCTGTCATGTGGTCTATTATGGAAAACATTCCATGTGCATTTGAAAAGAATGTATATTTTGTTGCTTTAGGGGTCAAAGTCTCTGTAGATTTCAATTAATCCATTTGATCTAGTGTGTCATTTAAGGTTGCTGTTTCCTTGTTAATTTTCTCTCTGGAAGGTCTATTAATTGAAGTCAATGGGGACTTAAAATCCCCTATTACGACTGTGTTTCTGTCAATCTCTCCCTTTTTCCATCAAGATATGCTTTATATATGTAGGTGCTCCTACGTTGGGTGCATAAATGCTTACTAGGATTATATCATCTTGTTGAATTTTCCCCTTTATAATTATGTAATGTCCTTCTTTGTCTCTTGCTATAGCCTTGGGTTTGAAGTCTATTTTGTCAGATATAAGTATTGCTACTCCAGCTTTTATTTCCTTTCCAGTTGCTTGAAATATCTTTTTCCATCCCTTTACATTTAGTCTGTGTGTATGTTTTGATCTTAGATGTGTCTCTTGAAGGCAGCATATATATAGGTCTTGTTTTCTTATCCATTCAGCTACCCTATGTCTTTTGATTGGAGCATTTAAGCCATTTACATTTAAAGTGATTATTGATAGATACGTATTTAGTGGCATTTTATTTTTTAACTGTTTTCCTCTGTGTTTTTCTTTCTTCTTCTGCCTCTTCCTCTTCTTTTCTTTTCTTTTCTGCCTCCTTCTTCTTTTTCTGCCAAGCCCCTTAGCATTTGTTATAATATGGTTTGGTGGTCACAAACTTCTTTAGCTTTTCCTTTCCTGGGAAACTTTATTTTTCCTTCAGTTTTAAATGATGGCCTTGCTGGGTAAAGTAGCTTTGGTTATAGGTAGCTGCTTTAATCATCTTGAGTATTTCATACCCGTTCCTTTCAGCCTGGAAGATTTCTGTTGAGAAATCAGATGACAGTATAATGGGAGCTCCGTTGTAGGTAACTAACTGCTTTTCACTTGTGGCTTTTAAGATACTCTCCTTGTCTTTAAGCTTTGCCATTTTAACTACGATGTGTCTTGATGTAGGCCTCTTTGGGTCCATCCTGTTTGGGACCCTCTGTGCTTTCTGGACTTGTGTGACTCTTTCCTTCACTAGGTCAGTGATGGTTTTGGTCATTATTTCTTCAAATAAGTTCTTATACTCTTTCTCACTCTCTTCTCCTCCTAGTATTCCTATGTTGTGGATGTTATTATGCTTCACGTTGTCCCAAAGTGTCCCAACGTGTCCGAAATCTTTCTTAAACTCTCCTCAATTTTTAAATGTATGTATGTATGTATTTATTTATTTATTTTGCTGCTTTGCTTGGATGTTTTTTCCTACTTTGTCTTCCAAATTACTGATTTGATATTCTGTTTCATCTAACCTACTGTTTAATTCTTCCACTGTATTACTTATTTCAGATATGGCATTCTTTATTTCTGACAGTTCTTTTTTTATGGTTTCTCTGTCTTTTTTAAAATACTGTTGGGTATCTTTATAATCATTATTCTAAAGTCTCTACCTGATAAATTGTTTGCCTCTACTTCATTTAATTCTTCTTTTGGAGAAGTCACTTGTTCTTTCATTTCGGGCCTATTTCTTTGTCTTCCCATGTTGGCTACTTCTTTGTGTTTGTTTCTATGTTTTAGGTAGATTGCAAAGACTGTGGAGCAGGACTATATCAGATGCTCCCTATTGTGTCCCTGGGCAACCTGTTTGGAGCTATCAGCAATACACAACTTGTTGCTTCCTCTGCTGGGCCTGGGTGTGTATAGTAAGAACCAAGTTGTGCACCAAGGCTGGTTTGTCCCAGTACCAGGTCTGGTGGAGGGTCTGCTAAAGTCTCAGATCTCCTAGAGATCCACCTTTGCCTCTAGGCTTTCTGTTACACTTAACACTGAGATAGCTTCTAGTTGTCCTTAGCAGCCTGGCTTAAGCTTCACAGGGTGGGGCAAGAGGGATTACTGCAGGTAGGGCTGGGCTTTTCCTCAGGTTGATGCCCATGGAAGCAAGTGCTTTTCCTGGGAAAGATGGCTTCTGCAGTATGGGGAATGACTCAGCATAGGGATCCTGGTGGCTGACCCTCCATCTTTCTCTCCAGAGTCACCAACCCCAATCTCTCCTTACATGGTTTTAGTCCACTCTGCCCTCCCTCTTCCAGAGTCCAGGGTAAGTGGTTTCAATCAACCTTTTGTGCATTAGCTCTTTGAGATGCTCTCTGCATCTCTAGTCATTTCTCCCTGGTGGACAGAAACCCTGCTGTTTGTCACAGTTGGATGTTATTTGGGTCCCTTTCCTGGTTCTGGTGCTATAGGCTGGGGAACTCATCTTGGGGTTTAGACTCCACACTTCTCAGGGGGAATCCCCCCAGCCACTGAAATATCCCTCTGGAACTTCAGCTGCTGCCCATGGGAGCCCAGCTGGTCTCTCACGCCTCCATACTTCCTACCAGTCTCACTGTGGTGATGTGGTTTCTTCTATTTGGTTATAAGGTTTCTCTCCAGCTAGTATTCAGTTGGTTATGCAGGATGATTTTTCTATAATTTAGTTTTAATTCCAGATTGGTCCTGGGAGGAGGTAGTGTTGCTTCCACTTACTCCTCTGCCATCTTGGATCTCTATTCACATTAAATTTTAAGGTGCTGCTTTAGGCTATACTACCCAGGCTTCATTTTTTTTTAGATTTTGTGGATGCAATTCCAATTGCCATAGTCAATTGAACATGAAAAAAAGTCTCACAGGACTTTTCCTTTTCTCCCTATGTGGATAATTGTTCCACTTTGGCTCCATGTCTTATGTGCAAGGTTTAAATCTCTGGAGACCAGAGTCTGTAAAAGAGAGGACTACCAAACCTGTGATATTCAGTTTGGTCAGCAGGGGCATCTGAACCATCTGCTATAGCCACCTCTCTAGCAGCAGGAAAGATAGGTGGGAAGTTGAGACACAGATGACATGGAAGGTACAATGAAGTTGAAACTGATTGAAATAAACATAATATAATAATCAGGTGATAATTATAAGATAGGCTGTACTAACAAACTCATTGAAGATTCATGTATTAAAAGGTTCCTTATACGTATGTTATAGACATGAGCTGTTGCAGCTCCTGCTTAACTAAGGAATGACCCTGACCATGAGAAATTGGGAAAATATCAGTGACTCATATCAGAAATACCAGAAACATTGCTGGCACGTCCTGTTCCCAGATATTAGCAGTGAAACTGTCGATAGAGCTGTGAAACTACATGATGACACACACAGGAGGTAATACCCAAACCACCCAAGAACAGAGCTGAGAAACTGCACATCACCAAATTCCTTAGTTCCCTTTTTCCCACGGTTCCCTATAAAAACTAGCCATGATGCCTGAGATGCTGAGATGGGCTTTGAGACAAGAGTCCCCTGTCTTCTAGGTTGCTGACATCTGAATAAAACCACTTGCCTTTACATCTTGAGGACTGGTTTTTGAAGTGGTGGGCAGCTGAACCTGCATTTGGTTACTTAGGGAGTAAATCACAGTGGTGAAAAAGCCTTGTTTTTTTCTTTCTTGGCCTAGGGGAACTGGCTTCGTAGCACTGTGGTGCAGAGGTGGAGGGGGATTTTGTCATTGTGTGAATTTCAGAGTGAGCAATGGGATTAACTTCCCTGAAAAGCAAATGTATCATTCCAGTGCACAGAGGCAAAAATTTGTGGACTGGGGCAAGGGGTCTGGATTCTAATTGTGCCTTTGCCACAAACTCACAGTATGACCTTTGGGACTTGGTTTTATTTTTTTTCTTGGCCTTAGTTCCCTCAGATATCTGAGGAATAAGGTTCATGTGATCACCTCGAAATTTTTTTCAAGTTGTAGCATTGTACAAAATCATAATTTAAATGCCTCAGGAGAATACTCAATTTAAAATACTATATTTTTGTTAAATCAAACCATGCAAAGCAAATTATCACTCCTTAATTCATCTATTTTATAACTTCCACTATTTTACGCCTGAGTTTTTTTAGTACAAAAGCAAATTTAAAATATGAAAAGAAACCACAACAAAACACAAATGTGAATAAGTTGACAAATACAGCAGACATCTTCCAATCCAGAAAGATGGCATAGGTTTATCAAATAACTGCCTAACACGCCTCAATAGTATTTTCATCTTCCTATTTTTTTGGCTTAATACTCATTAATCGTCACTCCATATAAATGCTATTTTATAGTGTTTTCCATATAAAGATTTTAAAAAATAAGCTATTATTTACTCTAATAGAAATGATCAAAATTTATCTTTTATTATTTATATTTGGTAGGTATAAACCATATGACTTCAGACAAAGACATGCTCATTGTTCATAGTATTGCTACAGGATTGTGCTTTTCAAACAGGAAACCTGAAAAAAATCATATTTCATTTGATTCCCATCAACACAGAAAAATATATGATATATTTATAACTTTAGTATCTTCTTGAACAGAGAAAACTTCCATTTTGACTAAATGCCAATGAGAATTTTGGCTTCTACCATCTATTGTACACACCTAATGATTTGAAGACTTTTCACAGATTGGCTTCTGGCTCAATACATTTTACACCTTCTTCCTCCGCCATTGTCAACTTACTTCTGGTGTGAGGTGCAGTAGGACATGTTCCTAGGAAGGTAGAACTGATGGTCTTATCCCTTCATGAGAAGCTGTCAGGAGAGTCAACATGCAGAATACTCCTGGAAGATACTCCTACACTCTTGCTTTCTCCAAACTGTGGATAAAATCTAGGCTCCGTCATTGCTGTTAGCATTTTCACCTGAGGGGGCAATGCAGCCATAGGCTGTGGTTGAACAGGGCTTTGATCTTCCCAAGGAAATGCTTCAGTGACAAATGGAATGACTGGAAAAACTTCTTTCACTTGTTTTAATACTTCTTCACAACTTGTTAGTTGGTTCAAACTTCAGTGTCATTTCCCTTCTATCTCATATGTCCTTACTTTTCATTAACTATTTTTTTCTTGCCACATTCTCAAAGTATGGACTAACTAGTAGACTTGGGATAAAAATAGTTGTATCCTACTTTTCTCTGTAACTTCAAATCAAAAACTGAAGGGTTAGTATAAAATGAAGCTAATGTTTGGTTATTCTATTCATCTAGAGAATATTTCTCAGATAGGTCTCTCTGCCTCTCACCTGTGCTGGTGATTCTCTGCCTAAGTTTTTAGAAATTAAATGTCATGAGGATGTAGTGAGCCAAATTCACAATGAGAGAAACTCTATGGGACTTTTAAAATACAGAAATGACATGAAGAGGGCATAGGGGTGAGGAGTAATTTTTAGATGAAAAGAAACTTAAGAGATCAACTACTTGCAATGTGTGGATATTGTTTGGATTTAGATTTGAATAAATCACCTATAAATAGGACATTTGTAAAACAAGTAGGGACATTTGTGCATGGTCTGCAAATTTGTTGATACTAAGGAATTTTTATTAATTTAGCTCAGTGTGATAAGTTAGATTGAAAGGTTAGTCATCCCCCTATTTCTTACTACTCAGGTCCCCTAACTGTAGAGACATACCAGGGAGCAGATGACAATAAGGCAGAAAAGTAAGAAGCTAAGAAAATTCCTTGGCAAGTGGAATGGGGAAACTGTGACAGATAGCTAAACCAGCTGAGTAATTTACAGCCAAATAATATATTGCAAGGCCTTATTTTCCCTAACCAAGGACACTTAGGAGCAAATGGTTTATACATTCCAGGCAGTGCCAAGGCAGATCCATCTCAGTCCCAGTCTCTCTTTGGTGACATTTTCTGAAAGTGAAACTGACCAGAGAATGACCCTTACTCCTCTACACTCATTTTGATGAATCATCATATTAAAGGACCCACTTGGAAAGCTTATGAATATTCTATTCTATTGAGATCTTCCGCTAAAATTTCCTCCTTTAGAAAAGAGATAAAAACCCTTAGGACAAAGCACCCAGTGTGTGATCTCCCTGGGCACTCCTATGCCTTCCCGTCTGTAATGGGGTACAGAGCATGGGTCCTCTCAAAATAGGCGAATCCCCCTAAATCCTGCAGAAATGCAGAGAGGGATATGAAGGAATACCCACAGAGCAGAAAGTACAGCGTTTGAGGCACATTGCATAACAAAGGCAGATTAACAGCCTGTGCCTTCCTGAAAAAAGAAGGCTGCTGCCCAGGGTGAATTGTGTATGTGACTGTGAAAACAGACACTGGCAAAGTGACTCAGCAGAGTGACTTGTGACATAGCTGGGAGGACGCTCATATTGCACCTGTGGGAGCTTCATGGGAGGATGCCCACCTTGGATGCCTGTGCATGGCTAGGAACTCTTGCCCTGCCTAAAGATGGCAGCTGAAGAGGGGGGTCAAAGACACAGGGGAGCTGACAAAAAATGGTAGACAATAACATACAGTGGGAAGAGCTGGATGTCTGGCCATACAGGGAGTTCTGAGCCAAACATTTAAAATTAGAAGGGGCTGAGAAACACAAGGTCTGCCTGGAGGTCTGCCATGAGGTCTGAAGGTCTGTCTGAAGTCTGCCTGTGGGGTCCACCTGGAGAAGATGGTGGCAAAGATGGTGGTGCTGTGGGAGACCTGCCTGGCCAAAGACATAGAGACCTGAGAGATGCTTAGAGCTGAACTGTGACTGGGAGCTGAGTTGCAGACTTCTGCTTTTCTGAAGGACAGTACTTCTGAGTGGTATGTTCTGGAACTGGCCTGGTTTGACAAAGGGATGCAGGGCTATTCATTTTTGGGTGTTTTAAAGGGATTAGGAGTTAAAGGCAGAAATCTGACATTACTCTAAATCTGTATAACCTTTAAATAAACAACCCCTATCCTTCTTTACCAAACTCTGGCCTTGGGAGTCATGCATCTTGGCAGTGGGCAATGGAACCCCACAGCTGTTCTAGAACAGTGTTGGCTGGTTCTGTAACACTTCCCCCTATCTTTCCTCAGTCATGTATTTTTGCTTTCTTTTTCCTAGGTTCCAAAGGTTCCCAGGAAACTTGCAACCAGGAGAGCAGTGAGCGAAGACAGCTCATCCTGGGCTAATTCCCAAACCTGTCTCCAAGAACCCTTATTTTGTCTCTGTAACTTGTTTCCTGAGGTCACACAGCATATCTGTCTCATTTCCTCTACCTCTGTGCCTTTCTTTCTAATGGGTTGAGGCAGCCTTGCCTAGGTTCGACTCTTCCTCATGTTTCCAAAGGGCCAAGGCAACTCCATCTAGGCTCACTCCTGTTGCTGTGATTTTGCCTTTTCTATCTGAAACTCTTCCTTTTTTTCACTGTCCCCAAATTTAATAAACATACTCTCAAAGTCACCTGGACTCATGTCATGGAATCTTTCCTGCATGAAGTCAAGAACCCAGATATTCCAGGCTGTGCCAGGGCAGACCTGACTCAGTCCTGGCACATTTACTGTGACATACTTTTCTGGTGACCCCGGAGTTATTTTCTCTTCTTGACTATCACTTGAATTCATCTTTCCTGTCACTTCTCATTGTCCGTGTGGGGTAATTCTTCCAGTCAGCTATGGAGCAAATCCTTAAAGGAAGTTATCTCATCAGCATGGAGACCATAGTTAAGTCTACACTCTGGACTAGAGTAACCCACCCACATAACTATCCTAAGGTGACTCTAATGAGGTCCAGCGGGTCAGGGCCTGATCACCGCTATGTCCAAATGGACACCTACCACCCTTCCTGTTTTGCTTCTTGCCACTGTTGTTAGTGTGGCGTTTAGTTCCCTGTCTGAGCGGAGTAATTCCATCCTTGGGGTGTTAGCCATTGCCACAATTGTTGGTAAGTCTGCCCTCAGTACATGGGGCAAACATGTCCAAAGGACTGTCCCTGTATGACTCCTAGGTGACAGAGTACTGACATGAGCTAGAAACTGATCATACCTAGCCAGCAAATGGACTCACCTGTTGTGCTTCAGGTTTTTACAAGCACATTTTCATTTTGTATATCTCTCTCTTCTTTTGGGGACTGGATATTCTCAACTTTGTTCAATGTCTAGCCTCTTGTTTAAACAACTCTTCTGGCAGTTATATATGTAATTCCTTGAATTGGGGCTCAGGCCTCTGTTTCCACTCTCATTCAATGTCTTTTAAATGTTCACTGAAAGTCTCAACAAGTTATCCCACTGGGTAATTAGGAATGTAAATGAGGCTGAGGTAGTTTAAATTTTTTGCTTTCCAGATATAAGGAAACTTTTTTTCCTTGAGCAGTTTGGTAAATTATACCTTTATAGGCAATATTAAACCATTTATATTTTTTCTCCTCTCCAGAGTCCTCCAGAATTTGGGAACTTTAACGAGTGAGCAATATTATTTTTATAGCAATATATTTTAATTTTTGCATGAATCCAATAAGAATCTGTTCTCTTTATGACAGAACACAGTTGGAAACTGGTTTTGTTAACCAACACTTTGATTAGAATATATCATGTTTGAGAGAAACATGCCTCCTAGACTCTGGATGTCACCAGAAAGTTTTAAGGAATTAAGATTGACTTTGGAAGTTAATAAAAGTCCCTTAGAGAAACAGCCTGGTACTCTGCTTATTTACATGGTTCATGGCAGTCTTTCCAGGTAAGGAACAAAGGTTTCTTTCCTATGAGATGGCAAGGAAAAACCTCAAGACATTTTTAGGGACCTTAAGAACTTGAAGAATTCACCCAAATCTATAGGCATTGTAGGCTAAACCTGATGGCAGATATGAGGCTTGTCTTCTTTGCTCTGAGAGGCTTATTAGAGCTCAGTCTGGAGATTCCTTATGAGATTTCAGCAAAACAGCTTTAAGAGAACCTATTAAGCAATTGCATTTTTGTTGTGCGTATACAAATAATCAGGCCAAATTGAAACTGCACTTAATGCAGTAAATAAATTGGTCTTAATTTGGCTCTTTGATAAAAATAAGGATGAATTTGTGGGGAGAAATTGTGTTTCAATAGAATCTATAAAATACATATTTGTGGATTTTAGACTCCAGTTAATTGTCTTCAAAGTTTTTTTTTTAACCTATAAACTGAACTGGATTCTATATTTTTATAGTTTTTAAAAAATAAATGGCTACAACCCTTCAGACTAATGTTTTATTTTTCTCCCATCCCTTGACTTGGAATTATTGAGAACTCAAACTTTTTTCTTCCTGAGCTTGCAGTACAAATTACAGACAAAAGACTTCATAGAAACTTCAGAAATCTTCATAACAGCTCATACTTAAACAATCTTGGTGACTGATGCTGTGTAAACCATGCAGAATTTACCAGAGCACCTGAGGACAACATCAGAGACATTCAAACTGCAGATAAGGAGGATCTATCAAGTTATTCAAATTAGTCACTGCTTGCTTTCAGTCCAGCAAAGGGAATGTTGGGACTTTCATGTAGAAATCTTCTCACCTGACAACCTTACAGATTCAGAAACTGGTTTATAATTTCCTTTGATCATTAACCATTGTTTTTTTCTTTCTGTTTTCATAGGCATACCCCATATTAAATACATGATTGCTTGTTTATGCAATATAGGCCTCACTTATGGGACCCCATCTGCATCACCACCTCCTGAAATGACACAATTTAACCTAAATAAATAACTGAGTCAATGAAATATGGAGCAATCTATAAATTTTGCTTCTGGAATGTAAAATTTTACTATTAAAAGGCAGGAAGGAAGGTACAAAAGTTCTGCCACCTTGAAACTGCTTTTTAGGGACATTGATTTTAAGCTGTTTATTAGTAAACAAAAGACTCAAAAGAAACATCTGATGCTTCCCCCTCCCCTACTCAGAAGATTCAGATAGAAAAAAAACCTGCTTCAAGAAGGAGATATTAGGGTCCAAGTCACTTTTCGGTGACAACAGTGGCCTCAGTCAAGGGGGTCATAGGGTTAGTGGGAAGGGATGAACCACAGAACTGTTTTTACCTTCCCATTTTTCCCATCATCTCCTTTCCATACAGTTATACCTTCATTGCCCTCTTCTAGCCTCATAAGCCACATAGGGTATAAGAATTTTACTTTGTTTCTTCTTCCTAGAAAGCCCTCTCTTGGCCTGATCTCCTCTACATTCTGTCCTGCTTATGCCCAGCCACCTCTAAGAGACTGTCTATACTGTAGTACACACTGTCAGCCCTTCTTTGTAAGCGCACTGTACACCCTGAATTTACAGGCATTAGTGTATAGGTCAGCCCTTGGTCATCTGCTCAACTTCCCAGTTGGATAAGGGTCTCTGTGTGGAAGACTCAGGGATGCATCTGTCGTGTGCTGCACCTTCTTGTCTTATGTGGTCAGAAAAGCTTTGCTGATTAAAAAGAACACCAGGCAGAGATAATTTATCCTGGGAAATGTATTTACATAGAGGCAGAGTGGTCCCAGCAGTGTCTGTACCAACTGGAGGTGAGTTTGGAGGCAATGAAAGTACCAGGTGAGAACCTGCAGAACCTCTGTAGGATAATGAGTGATATAGCTTTGTTTCATCATGTACCATCCCTGCTCACGGCACTTCAGAGATGCTTTCCTGAATGATGAGGCAGGAGTCCTGGCAGAGAAGGCATTGACCTTCTACATCACTGTGCTTCTCAACCTTGGCCACACATTAGAATCACGTGGCGGGGGGGAGGGAGCTCAAAAGGTAAACCTTATGCATGGCCCTCCCCATTCCTTGTAGACTAATTAAAACAAAATCTCTGGGGGATGAGGACCCAGATATTTTAGTTATAGAAATGCATCCTGATGATTCCAGTTGCAGTTGAGGTTGAGAAACACTGGGCTGTGGAAATCTTCACCCCACTACAGAGTTGGGCTTCAACAGAGTCATTTGCAAAGCTGCAAGCTGTTTCTCATTGGCTGTGCCAACAAAGAGAACGAGTTCATGGTTTTTTTATTTCTATAAAATATAGTCAATAGTCCCAACAGTAAACAAGGGAAGGTTCTTAAAGCCATATGCTTCAGGAGAAAATTGGGGTCTGGGCTTAGCTGCCAAGAGGGATGGGATAGACGCTTCTTCGCCTCTTCGCAGAAGAGAAAAGGGTGGGGCAATCATTTCAGATGCTTTAAAATTCCTTGTTTTGGGAATGAGGCTGGAACATGAGGCTGGAGGGCAGGGCCAGAGGGCAGGAGGAAGGGGAGCCTGAGGAAGTGCATCTACCCTTGAGGTTCAGAGTCAAAGGAAGATCTCTGACAGTCTGGAGCCCAGCACCTCACCTACCACTTCTGTCCATATTGAAGCTTGTGTCCCTCTCCTTGGGAGCCCTGATTAGACCTCTGTACCACTGCCAGTCCTGGGCATGGCTGAATGAGGTACAGGGAGAGAAGTACTAGCCAGCTTGTGGATCCTCGTCTGTACTCCTACAGCGCTTGCTACTCTGTATGACCACTGAATGTGTAAAAGTTACAAATTACTTATATGCATAAAAAAGTGACATTTTCTAAATAATGCCAAATCTAGCTTTGAGATTCAGTTTATGAATAATCCAGGTCTAATCATTTCTGTGCTCTGCTTAGACAAATACTGCAAGGCTTACATGATCCTCAGTGGTTGCCTGTTTACTTTTCTTTGCTTCATCGGCTAGCAATGTCACTGCTCACTGGGAAGGCTGCTGTGATAATGTTCTGATTTCCAGTAAGGGCAGAAACCCAAACCCTTCCCATCTGCAGTTGGTCTGGGGGGGCTGGGATAGCACTTCTGTTAGGCCCCAATGCTCAAAGCTGCCAACTCCTCACCTTAGACGATTCTCATTGGATTCATGTGGGGAACTTTATTATTTATTTATTTTTATTTTTATTTTTTTTTTTACACGGGGAACTTTAAAAACTACTGATGACTGGCTCTCATCTCAAGATTTTCTGACTTATTTGGCCTGAACGTAGTCTGGGCGTAGTGACTTTTAAAAGTTCCAGGTAACTTTAACCGACAGCTAAGCTTGAGAGCTACTGCCAGCCCAATTTCTCATCACTAGGTATAGAGAAGGTTCACAAACCCAGCTGCCTGCAGAGGGTGAGTGGTCAACCTCAACACAAGATGCCAAGTCTCCCTGCTGCATAGATCTAGTGTCTTTAAATGCCTTATGCAGGCTGACGAATATGGCTACAGGGTGGTCCTCTATGGCCAGTATGGGACCACTTGCCCAGATTTTTGAAAACAAAAACTTACTCATATACTCACCCATCAAATAGAATAAGTCCAAGCCTTCAGTACTGAAAGGCTGGGTTTCTCTTTGGGAAAAAAAGATACAGTTATTTCTAAGCCAGGTTATAGTGTATGTCTAACACACCATTCTACTGCACTAGTGTACTTGTCTGTATCTGCCTTAAATGCCAGTTCCTTGAGACCAGGGTCCATGTCTGTGGGTTTACTGCTGTATAGCCAATCATTGCAAGAACAGATGAGTGCCTAATGGGATGGTTGGATGGGTAGATGGGTGGATGGGTGGGTACTTTATGAGGGTATGGGCGAATGAACCAGAATCATTGCCTCCTGAGACACTCTGGAAACCAGCCTCTCACTTGGCATTTATAGTCCTTTTCAAAAGCCAGAATTGGCGAGGGACATCTGAAAGCAGAGCAACCTATAAATTTAATTTTTAAAAGGCCAGAACTTCAGAGCCCTGTGAAGTTTTATTTTAGCTATTTGTGTTGCTGTTTAAGATATTATAAGAGTAGCCACCATCAGCCTCTCTATCTTGTGACATGCAGACCCCACAACCAAAGAATAGAAAGAAAGGACATTCCTGAGACAGCCATCAACCTCGAAGAATGACCTTTCAGATACAATGGTTTATAAAAAGAAAAAAAAATGCTGCAGAGAAAAGGATAAGATTTCTTTCTTTCCTTTTTTCAGCTACCTTTTATTCCTGGAGAAAATATCTTTGAACGGCCTTTTAGCCTTTCATTGTGTAGGCCTTCTCTCTGCAACCTGTGCAGAAGGGAGTCCCCCAGGCAAGTACGCCTCAGCGCTGGTAGGGGGACATAGGAGGATGTGAGGAGGCTGTTGTCAACGCCTGTCCTGGCCTGGTCTCACTCCATTTGTGTGCAGTCAGAGTACAGACCTGCAGGCCTTCACCTCTCCTCAAAGTGAGTGAGTAGGAAGCAGTGCATGCCCCTGCAGCACAGCCCACCCTTGCTGGACCCAGAGCATCAGGCCCTGTCTGAGAAAGTCTCGGTGCTCAAGACAGCCTGGGCTCTCTACTAGGTGAGACAGCAGAACAGGAGAAAAGATGTGCATTTTTACTCTATGGAGATCTCATTGAGGGACTGGGTTTCACTGTTCAGATGATGGTTGGCCAATGAGAGCATGTATAGAAAAGCATTCATTAATTCACTCATTTATTCAAAAATATTAGTTAGCATCTGCCAGTGTCAGGCATTCATGGATTTCCTAATCTACTGCAGAGACTGAAAAGAAGTGCAGAAATATGAGGGAGGACCCCCAAAACCCTGGAATTATTTTATGGAGCACAGGCCCTTGTAATACAGACTTCCCACACTAGGTGAACGTTCTGGGAACCCATCTGTATCAGTGTAGCGGTTGGCATTTTGAGAAGCTGCATTGGCTTCAGTGAAAATTTTTTTGAAGACTCTTTTATTGCATTTGCTCATTTCACAATGGCTGATTTATGAGTGCACCTGCCCACACCACGCTGAATGTTCAGCAGTTTTTGATCAAAAATGGCATGACCCCTGTGCCCCACCCTCTCTATTCACCTGATTGCACCCCGAGCAAGACTTTTTTGTTTCCGTGGGTGGAAAAAGTCCTCAGAGGGATATCGTTTGCCAATGTGGGAGAGGTGAAACAAACAAACAAACAAACAAACAAACAAACACAGCAGAAGCAATAAAAGGCATCAGAATCGACAAATTCAAGCAACTGTTTTGAGCAGTGGAAAAAAAGCATCTGGATAGTGTGTCCCATACAATGGAGAGTACTTTGAAGGTAACTGAAGTTTAAGCATGTAAGAAGAAATACCCAATTTTTTAATAAATAAATTCTGGGTTTTTTTTGAGTTCTTCCTTGTAATAAGACTGATTGAGATGTTGATGTAATTGATGAAATTGAAAAGGGGGGTTATGTCAGAGAGTAACTGGCGAGTGGAGGCTACTTTAGATTGGGTGGCCAGGAAAGTGTTCTTTGAGGAAGTGACATCTGAGCTGAGATCTGAATGACAAGGAGACAGCCATGCAGAGATCCAGGCAAATGGAGCAGCTGGGTGGAGCCTGCAGTAGGAATAAACCTTGTGTGTCTGAAGGACAGAAATAAGGAATTGAACTTTGGTCCTTTAGACTTGATAACAAGAATGGCAGGGATGGTTAACTATTCACCGAGCTTATTTCTCCTTCTGGCTGCCTCATTCTTGTGTACTTCCTAGCCACACTTGACATCTGATGTGATGATCTGATTAAGTTTAAGCCAATGGAATGTGAGTGTAAATCATAGATGTCACTTCCAGTCCTGTCCTATAAAAATGTCCATGCCTATTTCCCATGTCCTTTTTCCTTCTGCTGGTTTGATGGAAATGAGCAAGGTGATATTAGGAATCATACTTTTGAAGATTTAAAGAAATATTGTCAGTTTGTTTTTTGGAAGTGCAGACATATTCCTGTTTTGGATACATTAGGTTTGAGATGCTGGTTAGACACCCACAAGAGTTTGCCCACTGCCAAGTTAGAGGGCAGACAGTCATCATGAGACCACCCTCATTTCTGACACCAATTGCAAGTTACAGGACATTTAAAACCCCCTTTTGTTTGATAATTCACCAGAAAGACTCACTGATGAATTGAAAGTTGTTATAATCATGTTTATGGTTTATTATAAGGAAAGAACGCACATTAAAATTAGCCAACCAAAGAAGTTTACAGTAGAATCCAGAGGTACCACACATGGGGCTCCCATTACCCCCTCCCCATGGAGTCAGACAAGACAGCATCACTCTCTTGGTATCACTGTGTGACAATGCACATGGAGCACTGCCAACCAGGGAAGCTCATCCAAACCTCAGCATTTGGATATTTTATTGGAGCTCCATCACATCAGCATGATTCATTGCTCTTGTGGGTGATCTTAATTTCTAGTCTCTCTGGTTGCGCTGATACCACATTACTTAAATCCCCCACCATAAATCACATTGTTAGGCTATTTGGTGTGATCCAAGGCTCTCAGGCAAGTAAAGACACTCCTATTAGGCATGACATTTCAAGGGCTTAGAGATAACCTCCCAGAAGCCAAATGCAATGAATGAAACTCTTTATGGGCAAGGTAAAATTCTTTACTGCACAACATCTAAGGCAAATGTGAACTAAAAAGTTGGATATGAGTTTGGAGCTCAATGGAAATAGAACTGGAGCTAAAATGGTTGGAGGGTATTAGACATCACAAAGTTATTAAAAGCCAGTGGTAGAAAGAAGAAGTTTGAGAGCTTAGGACAAAGCCTAGGCACCCCACCATTTAGAAGCATCCCACAAGCCTGAATTAATAAAGGACACTGAGTGGTGTAAGAGGAAACTAATACTTTCAGAGAGTTTCTGAGGTATATGGTTAAAGATATATAGTCATAATTATAAGAGCATTTGAAGAAAGAATAATTACTAGTATGTAATAGGATTCTTAATATGTATTAAGACATGCTTTCACTGTACATAATACTGCATGAGCTATCTTTTCCTATAAATTGTCCATTCTATAAAAATTACTAACATTTAGTAAGTGCTTAATCAGTTATGGCTGGTGTTCACATTATGCACAAGACTCTATGAGGTATCTTGTCTATTAAATTCTCCATATTGTAGAAGAGCATTAGGTATTAAGACGGTAGGAGTGGAGGGATTGAGAAAAAAGGACTCATGGACATGGACAACAGTGTGGGGATTGTGGTGGGGAGGGAGAAGTGTTTAAGGGGACTACATGGCAATGGAAAAAAATACAATAAAAAACTTTGGGGAAAAAAAGAGGATAAAATAACTGGACAAACTAGATTCACTCCACATCCATCTGACTTCACAGCCCTTGTGGTGAAGTACTAGGCAACACAGTTTCAGTCTGGACAGAAGGGACTGAGGAAGGAATAAGACTGAAGAGATGCTTTCTGCATGGTCCCCATTTGGAAGCAGATGTAGAGTTGCTCTATGTAACACCAGAGTGTAGATAGAGAGCCTACTGGGAAGATTTCCCAGTAACTCAGGCTCTGAGTCAGGCACATGAGATAAAGGTCGTGTTCAAGCGGATGAGCCATGGGCAGGCAGGGTGGACCTGTGTCCTCCTTCCAGGTCACCCTGATGCTACTTGTAAGTGAGAAGATACTACTGGGTCCAACTCTCTCTCTCTCTCTCTATGGTTTCTGGGCTATTAAATATAATTCAAATACCAATCTCTACTACCCTCAATTTTTCCTGTGTCTTCAGTTTTCTTAGATAGAAACCAGCTAATCCATAAACTGCATTTGGGTGCATGCCTCAAGATCATTGCCATCTAGAGCTATACTGAACACAAGTTATGTGGCAGGAGCTGTGTTAGGTGCTTCTCAACAACCCAACAAGGTAGGTATTATTATTCCCATTTAAAGGTAGGGAAACTTCAGAAAGCTAGCAGAGCCAGGGTTCAAAATCTAGCTGGCCCGGCCCCAAAACTTTTCCATTTAACCCCTGTGTATAACTCTGCCCAGGTTCTGGGTTACATCCCTTGGGTCGTCCAGGCTAATGTGCAAGCTTATTCTCTCACCCTCATTGGTTAAATATGGGATTGCTACATTTCCTCCCTTGAGCTTTTAGTGATAAACCACCAGGTTTTGATGTTTTGGTGAAGGACCAACAGCAGAAACATGAGCTATTTCTGAGAAGTAACAGCTGAGGAATAATGTGGGCCTTCCTTGAATGTCAGCTGTGGGTAGTGGAGGACACCCACCCACCCATGCCGGGAGCCAGCAGTATTTTCATGGACCCTGACACGCAGCGAGAGCTCAGGCTGGGAGGTGGGTTCTCTGTGTGCACATGTGAGTACTCACTTCCAGATAACAGAGTCTTCAGCTTCTCTGTGTTTTGGGCAGTGATCCTTTGTGACTGAAGCAGTGCTCAGTTAGAAAAGTGAAAATAATGCCTGTAATCTCCTTTGATCCTCATGCCAGGCCTGGAGGCACAGAGGCTCTGCTGTTTCTGTTTCACAGGTGAGGAAATAAAGACCCAGAGAGGCTGAGCCAAATACACAAAGTCATCCAGTCAGTTAATGGCCAAACAGGGACTGCCATGTGCTTTCAGCTCTAACTTGCTGCCTTCACAAGGGACTAAATCAGCCAAACAGCCTTACCCCTGGGCCCAGACAGAGTAGTCCAACCTCCTTTCAGAGTCGGAGAGGTGAGTGTGAGAAAAGAAAAATGGAGACAGAAGCTATTGAGTTTCTTTGTAAGAAACATTCTACAAAATTTGATTATCCCCAGGCCCAAACCAAGCATGGCAGCTGGGTTAGTATCTAATTCTTAGTCTTGCCCATGCATGAAGACAAATGGGATATTGAATGCTTATACGGCGTTATTGTCACATTAATGCAGGTGTCTGGAGTGATTATGCTGTGAAATTTACCTGGCAGCTCAGCAGTGAAATTGCAGCTAATTAATTTTGCCTGACTTGATGAAATCCTCCTCATTCTTAATCCTCTCTCTGCTCTTTGTTAAAAGATGAGAGAGGGGGATGTGGACGGAAATGTAACCTGGAACTTGCAAAGTCACTTCCATGTGTGGCCACCTGGCATTTCCCCTGTAGGCTACACTGGGTTTCCAAGCATAGACATTCTTTCTTCATGGGGTCTGGGTGGGGAGAAAGCTGGAGGTTCTTATGGGGTTTCATTCACTTGCAGCAGGACTGCAAAGGAATTGAAAATAAGGAGTCTGGAGGAAGAAGGAGAAAGGTATTTAAGAGTCCTGCTGTGCAGATTTGATGGAGAATTTAGAGAACTTTTTTAGAGTGGGAAAAGTTCTTAGAAGTCATTCATTCCATTCTAGCCCTCCCTTATAAAACTGTGGCTATCTTTGCATTAGGTTGGACTGAGCCCTGGTCCTCTGATCTAAAAGGGGTAAGCTTGAGCAAGAACCCATGGGGCTATTGACCAGTCCTTGGTAAGACCCAAGGGTTGACATTGCAGTGATCAGAACCTGATCTAGCCAGGCTGTTTAGATCCAACTGAACGATGACTGATTATCTAAATGCTTTGACTGGTGAAGGGACCCCTAGTAGGCCAATGTTGGGGTTCCAGACTGGGTTGCCCCTAAGGCATTTCAAGGCTTCTTTTGGGGAACCTTGCAGAATGTCTTGCTAATCAAAACCAGAACGCTTCCAAGCCCAAGGCTTTTCTCAGTTTTCTTTCATTCCTTTTCTGGGCGCTGTCTATGTTAGTGTTCCCATCAGCCATTCGGATACTAGCATGTTATGAAGCAGGCTTCCCATACCTCTCCATTCTTTTGCTGTCCGGGTCCCTGGTCTCTGCCTCCCTAGGAGTGCCAGTTTACAAAAGGCTGAGCTTCCTGAGATAAGGGGCTTGGATTTAAGAGTGTTGGGGAATCACTGAAGGGTTTTCTTCTTGCATTACACTGTTTTTTAATGTAATGACTTTTCATTTTATAGTAGTTTTTAGATTTACAAGGGAATGGCCAAGATAGATCAGGGAATGCTCACATATACCCCAAACCCTGTTTTCCCTATTATTAACATCTTTCATTAATATGGTACATTTGCATGATTAATGAACCAATATGGATATATTATTAACTAAAATCCACACTTTACTCAGACTTCCTGAGTTTTTATCTACTATCCTTTTTTGTTTTGTTTTGTTTCACGAGCCCATCGGGGATACCATGATATGTTTGGTGATTATGGCTCTCCTTGGCTGCGAGTTTCTCAGACCCACTGAAGGGCTTTATGTAGGGCTGTTTTATGGTGAGTTTTGAGTTTTGAAAACTCTGGGACCAGTGCCCTGTGAGAGCTGGGTCTCAGGATATAGATGGTGACAGGTGGACTCGCTGGCATCTGGGCTCAGAACATTATCCTGTGGGTCAGGGGCCTGGGGAGGGGGGCTATGCTGCTTACTGGGTAAACATCTGTTCCTTTTATCTAGACTTTTAGATTTATTAATATAGCTCAATTGTTTTATTTATATCTGTTCATTTATATTATGTCAATAGGTATTTTCAATTTCATTATTTAATTTTTCCCCTTTTGTCTTGATCTGTCTTGTCAAAGTTCTATGTTTTAATTTCCTCAAAGAACTAGCTTTGAATTTATAAAATGTCTATTTTTTGATAATCAATTTTATTTATTTTTGCCTTAGTCTATATATTATTTTTTGCCTTCTTATTTCTTTTATTTAGTTATATTTTTTACAACCAACTTCTTGAATTGAATGCTTGTTTTCAGTGTTTGTTTTTATTTTTCTTGATGAATTTATGAGTATCTGAAAAGTTCTGCTTCAGATATTCTCACAAATTTTAAAATATACTGCCTTGTTACTGAGCTTTAAGTATTTATTAATTTCAGTTATACTATTTTAGCCTGGAAGTTATTTAGTAATATGTAATCCTGTTTTCTGATATGTGGGATTTTGAACTTAACCTTTTGTTGGTAGTAATTTCTAATGTCATTGTATTATGAGTAGAGAACATCTCTATAATAGTGAGTACTTATAACTTATTGAAACTTCCATGACCTAATCCATGGTCATTTCTTGGTGTATGCTAATTGATTAATTAAAAAAGAATGTATACTCTACATTTATTGGGTGCGAAGGCCTCCATAATTCATAATTGCATAATTCAGATATTCTACATTTTTGTTCACTTTTTATTGCTTTATTTTTCAGTTTCCAAGAAGGAATATTAAATTCTCAACTGTAATTATTGATTTGTATGTTTCTTCCCACATTCCTATTGGTTACTGCTTTATAAATATTCATAATTATATTTTCTTATTGTGCTATTCCTTTTGATCAATATATAACACTAATCTTTGTGCTTTGAATTCCAGTTTCCTTTGGCTTCATACTTGTTATATCTTCCCCATTTAATATTTTTTTAGCTCTTCTCTATTTCTTGGTTTGAAATGTATCTAAGACAACATATTGGTGGACATTATTTTCTTTAATGTTGGAGTCTTAGTTCAAATTGGCAAGTTTAAACCACTTGGATTTATTATTATTATTATATTAGAACTTACTTTTTCCATCTTATGTTACATTTTCTATTTGTTGTGTGTTTTTCCTTTTTTCTGATTTTTATTAGGTAGGTTGAGATTTTTGCTGCTGATATAAAAGTCATATACTCTATTTTGGCCTTACTGTGATTTCTTTCTCTTGTCTAATTGAACTGGCTGTCATTGCCAGTGGTGTTAAGTAGGAGTAGTGAAAAAGGGCATCTTGTCTTATCTAACTGTAGAACGAATGCCTTCAAGTGATTCCCCATTAAGTGTGATGTATGCTGCAAAGAACTATGTTCTCTGTCTTATCAAAGTTAATGAAAAAACTCATTCCCCCTCTCTTAACTTGACCCCAATTCATGAGGAATTTAAAAGTCATTTGCTTTCGTACCTTCTTACTTTCAGGCTTGTTTATATAGTCATGTGTCCTTTAACAATGGGAATATGTTCTGAGAAATGCATTGTTAGGTGATTTTGCCATTGTGCAAACATCATAGAGTGGGTTTACACAGACCTAGATGATACAGCCTACATTTATAGTAGGCTGTATGGTAGAGCCTATTGCTGCTAGGCTACTGGTCTGCACAGCATGTTATTGAATTGAATACTATAGACAACACATAGTAAGTATTTGTGTACCTAAACAGAGAAAAGGTACCCTGAAAGTACAGTATAAAAGAAAACAATGATACACCTCTACAGGGTACTTGTCATGAATAAAGTTTGCTGGACTGGAAGTTGCTCTGGATGAGTCAGTGAGTGAGTAGTGAGTGAATGTGAAGGCCTAGGGCACTACTGTACACTACTGCAGACTTTATAAACACTGTACACTAGGCTACATAAACTTATAAACATATTTTTCTTTCTTCAATAATAAATTAATCTTTGCTTACTATGACATTTTTATTTTATAAACTTTAATTTTTTTTTTTACCTTTTTCCACTCTTTGGTAGTGACACAAGATAAAACACACAGCTGTGCAAGAATATTTCCTTTCTTTATATCCTTATTCTATAAGGTTTATATATTTTTAATTTTTGTTTTACTTTTATAACTTTTTAATTAAAAACTATGACACAAGCCAAGACATTAGCCTAGGACCTACACAGGGTCAGAGTCATGGACATCACTGTCTTCCACTTCCATATCTTGTCCCACTGGAAGGTCTTCAGGGGCAATAACATGCACAGAGCTCTCATCTCTTGTGATAACAGTGCATTCTCTTTGTAACACCTCTTAAGAGGCTTGCCTGAAGCTCTTCTTGGGGAGATGTCACTCATTTTAGAAATATATCCATGGTAGTTTGCTTGGCTTATTCCTTTTTCTCATTATAAATTTGCTCATAAGTAAATAATGCACCATGAACATTTCTCCTTATTAGTGAAAATCTTTCGGTGTTGGGGTCATGTTTTCAAACTTTTTAAGGAGTTTCTTGAGGTCTGCAAAAACTTCTGCTAAACTCTTCACTGTGAATTTTCTTGGAGGTTCTCTTTCTTTTTCTTCTCCTTCAGTTTCCTTTTCTTGTGCCTCTTCATTAGCTATGTGTTCCTGTTCCAGTTCCAAAAACTCCTCTTAGTCAATTCCTCAGGGGCTACTTCTAGCATTCTTCAATGTTATTCTCATCTACACCCAGGCTTAAGTGCTTTGCCATCCCAGTTATAGCCTTGTTGATTTTTGAAACCTCTTCATCCTTGACAAATCTTTTGAAGTCATGGACAAAACTGTTGAGTGTCATTTTCCAGGTGCCATTCATACACTCCTTGGTGATGATACCTCAAGGCCAAACAAGGCTTTTGATGCCACCATAGATGTTGTAATCCTTCCAGACTTACATCAGTGTTTTCTGAGTGTGTCCTGTAATTGCAGCAATAGGAGGGGCAAAGGTCATTCTCAGATAGCAGGCTTTAAAAGCAGCTATAATTCCTCAATCAACTGGTTGGATCAAAACTGGTTTGGAAGGAGAAATACCATTTTGATATTAAGATAAAGACTAACAATAAAAGGAGAAAGTCCGGGAACATTATCAATAATAAGCAAAACTTTGAAAGGTATGTTATTTTCTAGACAGTACTTCTCCATTTCACTGAAATAGTAATTCAGAAGGGCTCTTGAAGGAAGAGCTGGGTCATCTATGACTTCTGTTGCTCCTGTAGTGCACTGGCAGTATGTGCTTACTGTGATGCTTGGAGGCCCTGGGGTTCTCACTGTGTTGCATCACAAAGGCTTTCCATTTGTAGCCAGCAACATTGCCCCTGTGCAAGTCTGTTATCCTGTCCTTAAAAGGTTTGCAACCTGGCATTGACGTGGCTTCTTTATGGATGAAAGTCCTTTCAGGCATCCATTTCCAGGATAGGATGGTTTCATCCATATTGAATATTTGCTCTGCCAAGTAATTTTCCTCCATAATCACCTTACCTAGAGCTTCCAAAAATTCTTCAGCTGCCTTTACATGAGCACTTGTAGACTCACCACTCACTTGCATATCATGCAATGGATAACAAGTCTTGAATCATTTAAACCATCCAGAGCTATAAGTAAATTCAATAGTCTTCTTAGGCCCAGACTTCTCTTTCAACATCACAAACACACTTCTTGCTTTGGTTGTGATCACTGTGGTGCTGAGAGGGATAGCTTCTGTTGAAAGCTGCTGTGTCTTTTCCTTCAATCCAGGTCATTAGAAGTTCCTCCATGTCTGATATAGGCTCTTCTCAAATTTTTGATAGTCTTGCTGCCTTCAGTGAAACAGATCCTTTACCAGCTTCTGTCCCTTTGTTTTTGTTCTTCAGAATCATAGCTGCAGTGGTATAAGACATGCCTGACTGACAAGCAATAACCACTGATTTTCCACCTTTGCCTTCCTTAATCAATTTTCATTTTGTTTCCAGGTCAATCACTTGAAGTCAGTCTTTTCCGACAACATTAGTAGTGGATGTTGAACACTTAGGGGCCACGATGAATGAGATTAAGTCAAGCAGAAGAAAAGTGATACAATCAAGAAATACAGTAAATGAGATATATGGTGCTGCTGCTAGGGTAACAGGGCATATTGTTTAACAACAAAACTCTTTTCTTTTTTTAAATAAATAAAGAGTACACTCTAAAATAACAATAAAAACTATAGTAGAATAAATACATAAACCATTATCACAGCCATTATTATCATTATTAAGTGTTTTGTACTGTACATATTGTATGCCCTATACTTCTGACTGGCAGCAGAGCAGGTTCGTTTATGCCAGCATCACCACAAACACGTGAGCAATGCAATGTACTATGATGTTACAATGGATATGATGTCACTAAGTGATAGGAATTTTTGAGCTTCATTATAATCTAATGGGACCACTATTGTATATGCAGTTCGTCATTGACCCAAATATCATTAGGTGTCACGTGACAGTCTAGCTTGGAGCGTTTCTGAATGACTATATATTTATATATAAATGTATACATTTTCTTTTGCAGAAACAGTGTTATATTAATATAATAATCTTGAAGTAATATTTATATTTAATATTAAGTATTGTGGCAGTGGCAGGTAGTTGTTTACCCTAATATCCATTTTCATTTAATGGAATCCTTGATTTTTACCAGAGTCCATGCCTGCATTGAATAAAAACTACATTTCCCGTCATCCTTCACATTTAAGTGAGGCCACATGATTATATTCCAGACAATAAGATTAAGTGGTATTGCTCTATAATAGCTTCTGGAGTATTTACCCCTTCTTTCTCTCCTTCCTTCCTTCCTTCCTTCCTTGCTTTTTGCAATATGAATGTGATGGCTGGAGCTTCATGTTGGAACACGAGCACGAGAGCTGTCCCTTAGGAATGGCGGTGACTGATGATTCTGCCACCATCACTGTCAGAGTTTGAAACAAGAGAAACAGAAGCATCTACCTGTTTTAACTCACTGTCACTTCGTGTCACTGTTGGTTGCAGCTGAATTTAACCCTAACTGTTAAAATTAGGATTTTAGAGTGTGTATTTCTAATTGTACATCATTTTATATTATGACTTTTATGTTATTTTGATTTAACACTTGGTCTGGGTAGCTGGTCTTTGGATTAGTCAAATTTAAGTTTGAATTGTAGTTTTCTCATTTATTAGCATAAAACTAGGACTATTTTCTACTTTTAAACTCATTTCTTTATTTACAAATTGTTAATAATATTCATCTTGCATGACGATTGTAAGATTAAATGTTTTAAAGTGCTTAAAAGAATGCTTGTTATATACAGTCATAAGCTTTTGATGTATTTTTTTTGTCATTCTCCTCTTACTTCCCATGTTGAAGAATCATACCTTGCTCCATAGAGTAATATTCCAAAATATTTCCCATAAAATTATTATATTTTGGCACTGATTGATTTGCCCCATGATTTCTGCCCCACTTAATATCATCTTGATCTTTCCCTGTCAGTCTCTGGGTACCTGTGCCATTTGCCAATATGTAGGGTAGGGAGTGAGTTATTGTACCTTGACTTAAAGTATATCATGATCTATTAACTTTAAATATAACTTTCAAGGAAGATAGAAAAATATGTATTCAAACTCTTTAAACAAAGTGATGAACTTCAAGTTTTCTGTAGTGAATTAGTTTTGGTAAAAATTTTTTGTTTCTTCAGGGGGACAGGCTCTCTGGATATGTGATGAATGTTTCAGTGAGAGGTCAGACATTCAGTAAACAAGTTTGCTGAAGTGTATAAACCACAAAAAGCAGGGAATAATTAGTGCTAAGGAGAGACTGGAGGTGTAAGATAAGTGTTCATACATTGGAATGTACCTGAAGAGGAGTTTGAAGAGGAGTGGGTTTTTCTTGGCAGATGGCTGGAAATGTTTGGGTAGACCTGGGAAGGGCATCTGGGTGGAGAGAAGGGCATGCTGAGGAATACAGGTGCGAAACAGCTCGGCCTGCCTGCACACCTGGAGGTGGCTCTAAACTGGTCCAGTACAGGCAGGAATATGTTTACAGTTTGTGCAGTTCTGGGTCAGGATGGACTGAAAGCTACAGGCAGTAGCAAATACAATGTTTTCAGAGTTTAGAGTCTGTATTTTCTAAAGACCTAGGAGGCATCAGAGAGAGGATTGGATTATTCAAGGGGAACCGTCCAAGGGCAGGCAAGGTAGGAAGATAGTGCAGTGTTCCTCCTGAGAGGCAATAAGGACTGGAAGCAGATAACATCCTGTAGGGATACAGAGAAGGGAGTTTGTTTGAGATGTATCAAGGAGACAGCATTGACAGCACTTGGCTACGTATTGGATAAGGAAGTTCAGGGCCGACTCTCACTTTCCAAAGTGAGTGACAATGAATGATGAGGCCATTAGCCAGGACAGAGTGTCTGTGAAAAGACAGTAGGGGAAGACGATGAGCTTAATTTGGGCCATGTTAAGATGATGCTTTCTTTTTACAAACCCTTTCCTCACTATTCTTCCCCTTGTTTTCATAGGTGCTTTTTGAAACCAGCTGTCATGTACCTGCCTCTATTCTTGCCATATAATAGCAGCTCAGTTTTAAATATGTGGTGATTTAGGAAAAGTATTTCACACAGTAGAAGAAAGCTCAAAGTAGCTCAGTGTCAGAAAATTGGCACAGGAGTTTGAGAAGGCAGCCTCAATGTGTAGGGAGTTCTTTCTGCTCACATCCTAGGAAATTCCTTACAGGAAAGGTAAGTGAGCTCTCAGTTGACAGAACTAGAGGAATCTCTGAATGATGGAAAGCATGTGGGAACAGATGGAAGGAGGAAACCATGGCCAAAACTCATGTAGGACAATCTGTGAAATGGTGGAAGCTACATGGCCTATGCCTAACCCTTGGAGGAAGTCAACTCTGGGATTAGGAGTGATTTCTCCATAACAGCAGCCAGGTGGGCTAGTGTCCTCAATATCTTCTCACTGTCCCAGGTGGCCTACAGGACAATGCCAGGGGTTTGTACTCCAAGTGGGCAAAATGAGAGGTGGAGACTTGAAGAGAAAGGCAAGGCAGTGTCTATAAGTACAACTCAGGAGAGCGGCCCTGTGGTCCCCAAATGAGGTCCTGTCTCATTTTGCCCTGCAGCCCAGATGCCCTGCAATCCACACTGACCTGAGGTCAGCCTCACCTGCTGCTCTCCCCTCCTCAATTCTCTTCCCACAGAAAGTCACTGCATTAGTGGGGAAAGGAAGGCTGCGGGAAGGATGAGCCAAGAAAACCTGTGTCAGTGCCTACCTGAAAAGTGAGCTGAAATCTCAGTTTGTAGTGGGTATAATTTGTGTGTCTTTAAATTAAATGTATTGGGGTGACATTGGTTAATAAAATTATGTATGTTTCAAGTGTACAATTCTATACATCATCTGTCGATTGTATATTTACCACTCAAAGTCAAAAGCTCCTTCCATTATCATTTATTTGACCCCCCCTTTAACCTTTTCTACCTCCCCCTAAAATTTGTGTTTTAATAAAGTTTCTATAGATAAATTTCACAGTGGCTCTTTCAATTTTGGCAATTCAAGGTGCTTTTATGATGTAGAGGGGGATATTCATCCCTGTGTCAAGATTTCCTTGTGTGGTCATCTTGTTAACTTTTGAGTTTGGAGGTAATTCAGTGGAGAATTGGTGTGATGTTACACATAATGCTCTATTAAGCTAGTAGGAAGTCTGGGCATTAAAATGCCCTTTGCTGCTCATCATTTAATTGATTAGGGAGTAATTTATTTATGAGGACTTCTTTAGCTGCAGTAGCATGGTGGCTGGTTTTCTAATGAGGCAGTCACAGGATATGTGGTGAGGGCGAAGGTCATAGGTTTTAGATCCCCGTGACCTGAACTGGAATTCTGCCCCATCACTTATTGGCTGGGTGACTTTGATAAGTTACTTGAGCTCTCTAGATATCAGTAACCTCATTTATAAAATGGGGTGATAACACATGTTTCATGGGGCCATTGTGAGGGTTACATGAGATAAAGCATGTAAGATACCTGCAACATAGTAGGTGCTTAATCAAGGTGACTTTCCCTCCCTCCTAAAGAGGCTGGTTGGAAAAATTACAGCAACTAGGAGCAGACAGCTTGGATCCAAATGCTGTGTCCAGTCTTAACAGCTCTGAGAAGCTCTTAACTTCTCTGAGTATCATTTGCCTCATATGTAAAAGAGGATTAATATAATTATACTCTCCAGTTAATTCCCTCAGATGCTTTGAGGCCCCTGACTAATATTGTTGAAAGACCTTTAAATGCCACAGAGCCCTCTGAGTTATTGTGATGCAGGAGGATGTGTATGAGGTTCAGAAAGGAGAGTGGAGAACATGTTTGTCTCTGTAGAGTCTGTGTGGGGAGGATGTTCATTCAATACTCAACAGACATTGTTAGTGTGGGCCTAAGCTGTGTCCACATTAGGTGTTTGCACTGTCTGCAGGGCTGTCTGAAGGCGGGATATGACCTAGAGTTAAATCAGAGGGAGACACTGGGATCCCTCTTGACAAGAGCTCCTCAAGGGAAGACAGCATCACGGTGCGTACTTCTGGCTTCTGACCAAGGGCCCGCTGTGGGAGAAGTGAGGAGAATCCTAGGAAGGCTGTCTCTCTACTTTAGACCCTTTTGACACATGTTGAGCATTAAAGTAAATGAACCTAGATGGGCTATATCTTTGCAACCTTCTTCAAGCTAGCAGTGGCCCAGGTAGTAAGCAGACCCAAAGCATACAACATGGATGGACCTACAGGGTATTGTGCTAATGAAATAAATCAAAGAAAGAAAGACAAATGCCATATGATTCTGTTTACATGTAGAACTTGGGAAAAAAACAAAGTAAACCCATAAGCAGACCAGAAACAGACTCATATAGAGAAAACATTTTGGTGGTTGCCAGATGGGAGGGAATTTGGGGTGATGGTTGAAAAGATAAAGGGGTTAAGAATTGGTAGTTACAGAATAATCATAGGGAAGTAAAGTACAGCCTACAGAATATGGTCAATAATATTTTGACTATATTAACACAAATATGTGTGGTGTCAGACGGGTACTAGGTTTATTTGGGTGATCATTTTGCAAGTTATATAAATGTCTAATCAGTGGGTTTTTCACCTGAAACTAATGCAATATAATATCTTTCAATCAAAATTGAAAAATAAAGCAATTATTTAAAAAAATAAAAAGAGTGACTATTTGTGTTATGACCCCACTCTATAATCTTCAATGACTCCCACTTGCCCTTTTTTCACAAGACACCCTGTGTTTTTATGTTAAACAAATACCTCTGTATTTTGCCTAAAAGTACATGAGCTTCTGCAATGTACAGCTGAGAAATCATGATAATATAGGAAGAAAATTAAGAAGTCATCATTCTATTGTCACAGGTAAGCAGACTGGTGAGTGTACTTCTACCTCCTCTGACCGTGTCTGTGAGAAGGAGGTTCAGCTCCAGCACCATCTCTTTATTTTCTCCTCTCCTCACTCTGAACTTCAGGGTAGTGAATGTAGAGTTTATCAGATTACAGAATAACTTTCATTGTATTCAAACCCATTTCTCCTGCCTGAATTCCTTCCAGAGTATATCAGTAAGTCCTCTGGGGTCTCTCTTCTCTGTTTGGACACTTGAAATGATAGTGAGCTCACTATTTCATGTGACAAATTCATAATTTAAAAAGTTCCAGTGATTAAAATGTCATTCTTTTATCTTCATTAAATCCAGCTTTATATTCTTAAATAGCCCAGAATAATTCTGTTCTCTTTTTCACATTATTTTTCACCCATTTGAAGTCAGATACAATAAGTGTTTAGTCTTTTCTTTTGTAAACTAAACTTCTGGGCTTTTAAACTCATTGCTCACATTATTATTTTGAGTTAGTGTGACTTCTTGGTTGTTTTTCTTTGGGGATGCTTTAGTTTGTCAAGGGTCTGATTAGTAAAGACGGCCATTTCTCTTACTCTGGAATTAAAAGTTTGTTAAGCTAGGTGTATACATATGTGTGTGTGTGAGTGTGTGTGTATAATACATACACATAGAGATCTGTCCAGAAAGTATCCATCCATGTAGTATGACAAGACATTTATTGAAGAAGATAAAAGGTACAAAAAACATTGTACATAGGACAATGACTCCTCTTTCTCCTTCAGAGTAGGCACCTTGGGACCTCACACAGCTCTCGCAATCACCATCAGCTGCCTTGATGTATTCTCCTGAATTCTATTTATGGTATGAAATCTCTTCCATTTCAAAGGTGATTTTAGTTTTGGGAAAAGGCAGAAGCTGTATGATACCAAATATGAGCTGTAGAAGGGCTGACTCACCAGGGTGATTGGATGTTTCACCAAAAAACTCTGCACGAGACATGATTCATGAATGAGTGTGTTGTCATGATGGAGCTGCCAATCACCAGTTGTCCATAGCTGTGGTCTTCTGAATCATCTAAATAACTTCCATGGAAGGATGTTCAAGCTTAAGGCAAAATTTGATGCAGACTCTTTGCTCTACTTGGTCAGTCATTTTGAATACAACGGTCACACAGTACACAAGCCCCTCAGTGGTGCCTACTGCCCCCACTGTGTAGTACAGTAAAGTTGTCATTGTTCATGCATGCACATTCCAGTCCACTCACCTGGCTGCCAGGGTACATTCACCTTACACATACTGTTCTCGTTATATTAATGATGATTGGACTTTTTCTGGACAGATATAAGTATGTCACATTAGCTAGTGTACGAATACTTTGATGCTATATTTTTTGAATGGTTACTCTGTAGCACATGCTCACAGTGTTGACTCACAGACCCTTCTAGTCAACCAAAACCCCTGGCTCTTTTCACACGTCTACTAGCTAACACTACCCATTTCTACATGCGTCCCCAGGTCTTTAGAGGAACATTAGGATGTGGAATATCCTTTTGTGAGAATAAAGTCTGGAATTATATAACACCAGGTTAGAAGTTTGGATCCTTTGTCTGGTCCCAGCTCTGCCATGACTCACACTGTACCCTTGGACTCCACTTTGTCTCATTGGGCCTCAGCAACTTCTCTTCTATAATGCAGGAGGCTGGCGTCATAATATTGACTCCGGACTAACCTCTGGTTTTGGCAAAGGTTTATAGAAAGGGAAGAGGTGCTCAGAAAAATGCATCCACACCCACATGTGTTTGGAAAGCAACGCTCAGGGAGAGACACAGTTTCAAGTGATGCCCTCATGGTCCATGGTAACTGCTGGGAAGAGGCACTATCTTATTCTATCAGAAGTTGCTCCAACATCAAGAAAGCCAATGCTGCTCCTGAGGCTGTACTTACTCTTCCACCATTGTCTCCATCCAGGATTCTTGGGAACCTGAGGTGAGATACAGAGGCAGCAGGCAGGCAACAGTGGGCTGACCCAAAGCCTCATGGGCAAGGTACTGCATATTACTGTGACAATCATGTTATAGGTGGATTCTATCAACTTATACACAGTGAATTTATGCTGGAGATATATGGGGAGTCTCTAAGGCAGTGGGATGAGGCAGATGGGAAAGGCCTAGATCCTAGACACTTAACGTGTCTCATTTCCCCACCACTGGGCAGGCTGGTTATCCTGATCAGGTAGTTAAATAAATCCTCCCTCAACCAACCCTCAAAGGAAAACATAATTTCAGAGAAGAAATTCCCAGAGTTTAGAGGCAGGGCCCTTGGCCCAAGCAGTGGGGTGAGGAAGCTGGAGGGCTGGGAGCCAGGAAAATAATGTTTTGACTTTGTTTCATTTTCTCCCCTTGAAGTTCTAATGTTGCCAAGCAGAACTGGGATTTGATTTCCCATCCTGGGATCCAGGTGAATCTGGAAGAGAACAAACCCAGGGTCAGAGCCAGGCAGGATTGGCTTAGGTGCCCCCAGGTAAAGTCTGAGGCCAGCATGCTAACCACAACTTGTGTGGGGCTAGAAGTACAATATCAGTCCTGTGATCCAAGTTGAGATGATGGGACCAGAGGTGAGGTCAAAGCTAGAGGCTGGATGCTGAGAAGGGTCCACATGGTAAGCATGAGATGGAGCCTTCACCTGTCCCAGGTGACAGTGGGGCACAGATCTATTGCATGGATGAGGCTAGTTGGCTTAAAGTTGCAGCTTCTGGCTGGGCTACATGCAGAGCCTCTACAGCCAATGGTTTCATGAGCTTCAGAAATCCTCTGGCAATTTGGGACATTGATTCCTAAGACCTGCCAAGGATGCCAATAGATACCTCGGACGATGTCAGGTACAATGTCAGGTGCTGGGGAAGGAGCTCCAGGAATGCAGAAGCTGTCTTGGCAGGGCCCCCATCTTTTCCGCTCTTGCTCCCCACCCCTGCCCAGCGATCTGTGGGATCTGTGGTGTGGCTGCGATCCCAGCGCAGGCGCAGATGGATGGATAGTGAGCAGCATGGTTTATTTTTTTGGAAACAACAAAACGAAAAACTGTGTGTCGTTTTAACAAAGAAGAAATGAAACAACAGTCAATTAGTCAGGAGTGGATCAATTAGTGAGCCAGAAAAACACTTTACAATATTTGATGATTCCACACTGTCAAACAAAAACAAAATAAAATAACAACCCCCATACAAATACTGGAAAGCCCATGGAAATGATTACATAATCATGTCATTTAATACATTTAAAAGAGTTGGAAACAGAAAAAACGGAAGATCCATTTGGAAGGGAACAAAGAGTTAACATGATTGAGTTCCCATTTGTGAGGAGTACAGTGGCATGTTCCCCTCTCAACATGGTTCTCCTTTGACCAGCAAACTGCTGTGAACTTCCACCCACTTCCCAGCCCGGGGAATGTGGCTGAGTCTTAGGCACAGGGAAGACAACTAAGACATGCCCTCCTGAGGTCTGACATTGCAAGTCCCTCCTCAGCCAGGTCAAGAACTTTGGGAAGTCAGTCTTACACAAGCAAGTCAAGAGGTAAGAAAGAAGAATGCATTTTGACAGAACCTGGGCTTTGGATTGAATCCCAGTCTTAACACCCGTTAACCGTGCAATCCAAGGGAAGATAAATTAGCTTTGAGGTCTAGTGTCTTCTCTGTAAATCAAGTTAGTGATTCCTACTTCAAAAGGTCATTGTCAGGATTAAGTGACAAAATATATCAAAAGTTGGTGATGTGCTAAACAAATGCTATTTCTCTTCCTTCTTCAGAGTTCAGCCTTGAAGATAGCCAGTATTTCCAAGAGTGCCAATATGTGCCAGAATTTCCCATTCTGACTAGCTTTATGAATAAATGAAGGACCAATGTGGCCACATGGCTACATGGGTCTTGCTGGTTACCAGACCCTGGAAGATTTCCTGAAATATTTGTAGAAAGTTGTTTTCTTAGGGAACATTTTGCTCATTTTCCTACAATAGTTATGTATCTAGAGGAAGCCTACACAAGGACATTAATGTCTTTTCCATCATCATTCTCTTGTTCTCTCTGAGTAAAGTGTCATATTAGTTCCCACCTGCTTTGTTTCTCTTCATTGCCTTAATTCCTTCAATTCTGAAGTCCAAAGAAGACATTCAGTACATAGGGGGTTAATTGGTGTATGATTTCATTCATTCATTCATTCTTTCTTTCTTTCAACATGCATGTGCAAGTCCTGTTCACAAGGCAGTGTGCTCATATGGTCTGCAGAATTTAGGATGTCGGGTGGTGTAGGTCAAAGGGGATGCTGAGAGTGCAGAAAGGAGGTTGCCTCCTGTTGCTGGGATGATCCACAGAATCTGCAATAAAGAGCAACATTTGCCAACTGTGGTTCAATGACTCCAATATTAACCATCCTGTCAGGTGTGGCCAAGCCTCTCAGCCTGGCAGCATGTAGGCAGAGTTTCCTTTGGCTGAGTTAGAACAGGGCCAAGGCTGCCTAGGTAGACTATGTATTTGTTGGAATTTGAGTGCCATTTTGAGACATGTGCTGAAATTGGTCTGGCTTGGTTGTCTGTGACACTGAGGTTACTATGGTCATGAAAAACACATTTATTCTCACACTCAGTACCCAGAGTGCATCCATTCACATAAATCCACATACCTAGAACCTCATACTGTAGAGCTAGACAGTCATTAGACAGCACCATCATGACACAAAGGGGGAAACTGAGACCCAGAATGGTGAGTTCACAGGTCCAAGATCCCTCAGAGAGCCAGAGGCAGGACCCAGAAGGACCCTGCTTCCTCTCCTTCTATTCCACCCAGTGCCATCTCTAGGCACAACCTCTCTCAACTGGTAAGCTATTGTTTCTAGTTGTATCTTTATTTTTCTGAATTATAAAGTTAGACTGTTGTTTCTCAACCTATCAGTCAGTGTTCAGCAATTGTCTATTGACCTCTTGTCAGATGTGGAGTCAGCTCTCCTGTTTCCTGTCCCCACTTTCTTTTCAGTCCCCTCATTCAACCAAATACCTGCAATGAAAAAAATACTGTTCACTGCAGATCAAGGTAGTCCTATGATTACATTTTCTCTCTTATACAACTTTTCTTTTTTTTTTGAATTAAAAATCACACATTACCTTTCATTTGCATAGTGTGTGATGTATCTGTCATCATTTCCTCCCATTAAATATGTTGTTACCTTGAGAGATGGGTTTTCCCAAATGTGGAGCTGCATTTTTAGCCTTGTCTTGGATCAGCTCAGTTCCTGGAGTGCCCAGCTGTTCAGCAGTGTTTTAGGGCACAATGGTGTTACACTAACACTGCCCCACCTGCTCACTCAGGCTTGGGTGCATGCCACCTTAATCTAGGCACTCCTGGCATTCCAGCATACATTTTCTTCTGTGTGGCTGCTTCTGCTAGACCTTCCTGTTTCTTTGCCACCTCCAGCTCTTACCTGAAACCAGCATCTCCTTTGGGTGCTGCAGACTTCTGCCAGATACCATGCTCAGTGTTCCAAAGTCCTCTTGATACCAGCCAGTCCTGCAGAACATGTGGCAAGATGTAATGAATGCTTCCTTCTCCTTTTGGCTACCAGGTGTTATACAATATTGTAACACAGACACTGTATTGACTATTGCCCTGGATCATAGGCACAGTCCACGATGGTCAGGGCCAAGGTTTCTTCTTCATGCTCCCACCCCCACCAGTGGTGTTGAAGGCCTCCACCACCTGTTCACAGGATTTTGCAAGGCTTCAGAGCTGTTGTCCATGGGTCAGGTTGGCAATGGAGTCACATTTGAAGACACCTTATGTCTGGGCTCTTTCAATTGGCTCCAGATACTTCTGCCTGCTGTTTCTTCTTCCCACTACAAGGACTTTGCTTCCCCCTCACTGTTCCCTAAGGTTGCTCCTGCTACCAGGAGCCACTCTCTTCCTTCCCTCCAGCGTCAGTCTTAGTAAATTCAGGGAGCAAAATAAAAGCTCCAGCTTTGGTAAAAGCACATTGGAGACCTGCTGCCTTTTACCAAGATCTGTCTCACAGCGTCTTCGCTTTGACTTGGGGTGCCATAGGGTAACAGGGAAGGGAAGGAAGTATTGGATTGGACAAAAAGTTTGTGTCATTTTTTTCCATAAAATAAAAGATACAGTTTTCATTTTCATCCATAACTTTATTGATTTGGATATTTTGAGTATGTTGGCTATCTTCCACATGGTATAACATTGATTTTTCTCAATTCATGTCTCAATTTGATGACTATCAACTTCAATTGGTCTACCTGACCATGGACCATTGTCCAGTGAGAAATCTCCAGCACAAAAGTTTACAAACCATTTTGACATGTTCAATCAGTCACAGTACCTTTTCTATACACTGCACAAATCTGTTTTTGTGTGTTTCAGTTGCATTTTTACCTTTGTTGAAATAACAAAGCATAATATACTAAAAATGTTGCATATTTCTTCCATCTTCAATATTAAAATGGCTACGCAAAACATCACCAATTTTGATGATTTTTTAAAAATGCATGCTGATACGACAGCTCTCACAATACAATCTAACAGCATTGTTTCTAATGAAGTTCAAGACCACTAAGTACTGCTGGAGCCATTGTACAAAACAAACAAACAAAGAAACTTTTTGGCCAACCCACTAGCTAGACAACAATCCCTTAATGCTTTGGTGAGACCTGCAGGTGCTAAAGCAGGTGCTGCCCAGGCCTGGGTCTCAGCTGTTTTCTAAGTAAAAGGCTGCTGATTTGATTTTTGTTCCCTGAAGAAATCAGCAAGTTTCTGGGACTAGCCTGGGGGCAGATCTGCAATGTCTGTGTAGTCATTCCTCTTGGGTCTCTGGGCCACTAACTCTCTGCGTGTTCCTGGGCCAAGCCTGTTCAGTCTGATTCTGTCTTTGCAGAGCTGGGATGCCCCAGTGCCTCTGTTTCCCCCGGCGCCTCTGTTCACCAGTGTCTTTTGAACAGGTCTGGACTCAGCTTAGACTCCAATTGAGACCTGGCACTCTTGATTAAAATGAACATGTTTTTGAACAGTTTGGTATATTTTAATGAAATTATGATATTTTCAATATAAAATATTTTAAATGTGTAATTAACTATGATTGATTTCATATAAATAAATACATAAGCCAGAGCCATTTTTCTTTCTTTCTTCTTCTTCTTTTTTTTCCCCCTGTATTTTGGTAAAAATTACAGTTGCTTTGTTTAGAGGGATATCCACAGCATACACCCCACTGTGGCCTGATTTGTCCTCCCCCAGCCTGACCTCATTCCAGCTGCCCAAGCCTCTGTTCTCTTTGCCTCCCGGGAGGTTGCCATCAAGCAGATGGATGGGCACTTTTCAGTTTTAGAGGAAATTCACTTCAGCAACCACAGAGCAGTCTGAGAAACAAATGTTTCTGTTGTAAACATCTCACACAGCCATAACTTCAGCCTCTCTTTAGAGCCTCACTGAGGGGTGACCTGACCCTTCTGTGACCCCGCAACAAGCTCTGGGGTTTATGCATTGTTTCCTTGGCAAGGGGAGTTGGTGAGTCTTCAGGATGGAGAGAGGCAGTAATCTAGGCAGTCATCTTCCAGGGCCCTCAGCAGATCCTGCCCAGTGTGAATGTTTTGATTCTTCTGAGTTCAGTGTCCCACACTGGACCCAGAACTGTGGTGGGAAATGAGATGTGTAGGTCTCTGGCAGGCTCTGCCCTACTGTAAGTTAAGTTCAGGCCCAGGCTGAGTCATGCCTCCTGCCTGACCTCAATGTGGACAAACACCCTGTCTCATTGAGCAGCAGCCGTCCGTGTTGTACTAAGATGAGGCATTAATTAGTCTGCTAGGGCTGCCATAGTAACAAACACAGCCTGGCTGGCTTAATCAACAGAGGTTAAAAAGTCCAAGATCAAGGTGTTGGCAGTTTGGTTTGTCCTGAGACCTCTTCCCTTGGCTTGTGGATGGCCCCCTTCTTGCTGTGTCCTCTGTGTGTGCATTCCTGGTGTCTCTGTGTCCAAATTTCCTCTGCTTTTTTTGGTCCTTTTGTTGCTTATTATAGAAATAGTTACATATGCTATATAATAATATTCACCCCTTTTCAAAGCACACTTTAATTAATTTTTCTAAATATATGCAATCATGTCACCACCATCCTAACGAATGTGAAGAACAGTCCCCTTACCCTAAAGAGATTCCCTGTTCTCCTTTGCTCGCGGTCTCATTCCTCTGCCCCAGTCCCAGCTAGCGACTGATTTGCTGTCACTAGTGTTGTGTTTTCTAGAATTTCATGTAAATGGAATCATTTACTATATAGTTCTTTCTGTTTGACCTCTGTTATTTAGCATGTTTTTTGAGATTCATTCATGTTGTTGTTCGTGTAAATATTTTGTTTCTCTTTATTGTTCTCTTGTAGTCCATGGTGTGTATGTGTGCATATATATATATATATATATATATAATGTGTGTGTTTTCAGTTTTTGGCTATTATAAATAATGCTATTATAAATATTTGTACATATGTTTTTCTGGAGACATGCTTTTATTTCTTTAGGTTGAAAACTTAAGAATGGAATTACTTGGCAGTATGGTAAATGAACATTTAACATTATAAAGAATTGTCTTATTGTTTGCAAAATGGCTGTAACATTTTGCATTCCCACCAGCAATGTAGGAGAGAGTTCCAGTTGCTCTAGGTCCTCATCAACCTCACTAACCCTTTGTAATGACAATCTTTTAAATTTTATTATTAATTTTTTTTCAATTAAAGTTCACATTTAATATTATTATGTATTAGTTTCAGGTGTACAACTTAGTGGTCAGACAATCATATACTTTACAATGTGTTTCCCTAGATACAATCTTTTTAACTTTAGTCATTCTAGTGGGTGTGTAGTGGTATCTCACTGTGGTTTTAATTAGCATTTCTCTGAGGGCTAGTAATGTAACTTTTCATGTGTTTATTGGCCACTTGAATATCTTCTTTTGGAAAATGTTTCAGTCTTTTGTCCATATTTTATTAGTTCTTTTGATCTTCTCACGGAGTTGTAGGAGTTTTTTTTTAACATATTCTGAATGCAAGCTCTTGTCTTGAAAAACTGTTTCCTGTCTGTGGCTTAACCTTGTATTTTCAAATCTTATAAGGACACCAGTTAGCTTAATTAGGACCCATTATAATGACTTCATTTTAATTTTATTAATTCTGTAAAGTCAAATTTTGCGATATGGAGGTGCCAAAAGATTGGACGCCCCTGGTAGAGAATTAAGGTTTCTTCTAATCAAGGGGTGATGAGAGAATGGGAGGAAGGTCAAAAGCCTGAGAAGCAGGAAGAACAGCAGTGTAGATAAATAAAAGAACGATCCTGCTATTGACTGATCCCGTGCAAGATCTAGATGCAGATAACGCATGTGAGGAATGCACGAGATTTCGATTGAAAGCTTCCTTCCCGCCAGGTTTAGGGGTTGAGGTGATAGGCGGGGATTGGGGTCGGAGTGAACAGGACTGCGAGGTGGAGGCAGGGAAGTAGCCACGAGAAACGGGTGGCGGAAGCTACGGCCGGAGAGGAGACTTTCCCATTTGTCCAGCAGGTGGCGCCATGCAGCTGATTATCCGAGGAGCGCAGAAACTGGCTGGAAAAATGCTTGCCGGACAGTCCTCAGGAGCTGCCACCGCACTAGGTGGTGCTGACCTGGTGCTTTCTCGCCAGGGAAGTAAGAGAGACGGTATTTGTACTTACCTTGAAAATCCGATCCCTACATGCGGGTTTGCTGGAGAGAAGGAGAGCTTCAGCGTGGCCCCGTGCTTGCTGGCAGGGATGGCCAGTGGGTAAGGCTCCACGGCCAGTGAGAAGGCTCTTCTCTCTCCCAGCAGCTTGTAGCTTTCTTTGGAACAGGGTGAAAGGCTTCCAAGTAACACCTCGACCCCTCACCAGCAAGCCAGTTCCATTTACTCTGAAGCTGCCCTTTAGAGGTGGGAATTCTTGGGATAAACTCATCAATTATAAGCCTGTTCCTAAATATGCTCTTTTGGACTTGAATTCGTATGTCTAAAGGGCTTTCGCATCCTGGTGCTGGGACTCATCCCTGTGTGATACAGAGCATCAGCCAGAGCATGGCCCTTGCAGGTACAGGTGCTGGATTCCAAGGCAGACACTTCCACAGCTTGCTGTGTGACCGGGGCGAGTTTCTTAACCTGTCTGTGCCTCAGAGTCCTCTACTGTAAAATGGAAATGGTAACAATTCATGTCTCATGAATTTTCTATGAGGATTAATAAATGTAAAGCACTCTGGGACAGTGTCCTATACACAGTTATATCTAAGCAGTTGTTATTACCATTGGCTGAGCATAAGACAATTTTCCCAACTAGGTCATTTAGCACTAACACCTGGCATGCAGTCGGTTCCCGGTAGAGCTGATCAAATTTAAATAGAGGAAAAATAAGGGGTAAATAGAGCTTCTAGCAGGGAGTGGGACAGTCCATTCTAGTGACTGGAGGGCCACACAGGCACTCACCCCTTTTCCAAGAGGGACCTGCTATTTACGCCACCATGACTCAAGACTCAGGGAAACTCTGAAGAGTGAATGGGAGAGGGAGAGGAAGGTGGAGGGTGGGAGTGCTGCAGCTTGCAGCTGGGGTGCCAGCAGCAGACGGGGGTATCCACCTGGGTTCATGCATGAGAAACAGGAACAGAGCCCAGTTCTAGGAAGCATGTCACCCAGGAGTATGGCCAGCCAGCCCCAGCTGGGAAAACTTGGAGACAGAGACCAAAGCAGGCTGCACATGGCCAGGCCAGGGAGAGAGATCCTGCTGGGGTGCTTGGAGGCTGCTGAGGGCTCCAGCCTCCTTTGTCACCCATCACACTTGACTTGGTAAGAGCAGCAGGATAATGCAGGGCTGAAAGGATAAACTGTAGCAACCTCTCTGTGCCCTCCTGCTAGATGAGTAGGTGCCTTCTGGGAGCCCCACATGAGGCCAGGGGTTACCCCTTAATTTCTGGATCCCAGATGGGGGTGAAAGGGACACCTTGGGTAGGAGACGAGGCAACAGTTTTTTGTCAGTATTTCAAAAATTGAACCAACCAACATGCCTGTGCTTGACCCCACTGTGGCCCGGCCCTGGCCCTCCACTGTAGCCACCTGACTCTCATTGGCTCACTGAAGGTGCCCAGGCATGGGCAGCTGGGCAGGGCTGAGAAGGGAGGCAGTGCCTGATCTCTGCATTGTTACCTTATTCCCTGGAGTGTGTCTCAGACAGAACAGGGGTTCGGTGGTGAAGAGCAAGGTTGCTTGAGTTTGAGTCATGATCCTACCAATTCCAAGCTGGGTGCCTTTTGGAAAGTGACTTGTCACCTCTTTGTCAACTCATTTCTTTCTAAAATGAGAACATTAATAGGACCTCTGTTACAAGATGCTGTGAGAATTAACTATGCAATGCATGCAATATATTCGGAATAGTTGTAACTATTTATACTTATAATAGTCAGGGTTGTTCAATAAGCATTAACTTTTTATCACTAGTGCACATTAAATTTGCATCTCATCTCAAACTACATCATTTCTGGCTTAAGGACATACACATATTTGGGAAGAAACTGTGACTCTTTGTTGGTCCTCTGCTCCTGTGGGGATGAGCTGGTGAACTTGGGATCAGGGAGGGAGGAGGCTGACCCAGGACATCAGAAGGAATCATGGTAGAACCTGGGGGAAGATTCTGACCTCCTGACTCATGTAAGTGTCTTTTGCGTGTATAATGCTTCTTGCATTTAATCAGGTGTTTGAGCTCAGTCTCCCAGGATAAGGGAGAACTGAAAGCAGAAATAGCCAGGATTATTCATGGCATTATTAACCAAGGTCTTAGACTGCAAGGGCAGGAGACGTTGGAGGCAGACAAGAGAGCATCTTGGACTAAACATGCAGGAAGAAGGAACTCCCATGATTCTAGGGGGATCTGAGAAGAGAAGCAAAGGGCTGGTTAGAACTTGTCTGTGGACCAGCACCAGCTGCCATTGGGGGCCCCATTCTGTGTTTTTTCATGAAGTGCATTTCTGCTGGCCCAGCTACTTCCGTGGCTATTTTCTGCTGCAGAGATCCAGGCTACTGCAGGAGCCTTTCTGTCAAAATGCTCTAGGCAGTGAAAGGCCACAGCACAGTGCCTTTACAAACACCTTCTTCTCCTGGTGCTCCTGGTGTGTGCAGGGTTTTATGGAGGGCCCTGCTTCAGGTGGGAAGGGAACAGCTCTGAACTTGCTACCTCTTACCTAGAAGTCATTCCCCATGCAGTTATTCCCTTTGCTGTACCATCAACCTTGCAGCAGCCCAGGGGTTGGCATTTAACCATCTGGTGCTCACACACAAGTGTGTCTGGCTATACCTTTGTGACATCCCTGGCTTGTGCTTGTGTGTGCTGGAAGCTTATGTGCACTGTTCTAAATTAGTGGAATTGTTATGAGACTTCAGGCTGCACGAGGGGCTGGGGCCCCAGCTCAGGCATCTTAGTCCCCAGAGCAGACCTGAGCTGATCTTAAAGCTTTCCTGCACCAAGTACATATGTTACAATTTGTCACCAGTCACTCAGCATGCATATTTTAACCTGATTCTTTCTGGGACCCTTAATAGGGAAAGAAAATGATAGTGGTGGGCCAAGCAGAAAGCCAGGTCCCTCATGGGATGGTGTTGGGGTGAGACATACTAGGGGCCTGAGGAGCCTGGAATGAAATCCATAGCTCTGATTTCACTGCTAGGGTTGCTGAGGAGTGTCCTGGGACATCAGAGGAAGCAGGGACAGCCCAGCTTGCAAAACTTTCTTCTTTAAAATGTTGCAGGTCACTTTCCTTTTCTCTTGCTTGTTTTTAACAGTGTATAACAGTAATTAGTTTGTTGCTCAGCTTCCCTTTATGCATCATAATAGGACCAAGCCTGGGGGGCTTGTCTCTCAGTGAATAGACCACATGGACAGAGCTGAATGTCTGGCTCTGGTTCCTGGGTAGCTCTGTCCCCCAAAGCCAGGACAGAGGCCTCAAGACAGGACGCGGTGCTGATGCTACCGGCATGGCCCTGGTCCTGGGCTCCACAATGAGATGAAGGAGGGCAATGGGAGGAAGGAAAAATATTGACTATCAAACCCCTGTTAGTTGCTGTAGCAACGTTCAGAAATAACTGGAGATCAATAGCAGCGGCCTGAGTTTTATTTGCTTTTATTTTCTCTTCAGGAACAGCATTAGGTCTAAAAATAAGAATGGCAGAAACCAACCACTGAGCTGGTTACGGAAGCTGCGGTGGCTTTGAGGTCTGGAAGGTCCATGACAGAGAAGAGAGAAACAGGGGTCTTGTGAGTTGTAGTGGTGGGAGGTAGGGATCAGGGAAGAGTCCTGTGGGGGGAACCCTGCCAGGCCATTTAGTCTGTTTTGTAGCCATATAATTTGGCAGCCTGGTCCCTGCAAGGAGGGAGAAATCAATTGTGCTAGCTGCACATTTGTGCCTCTCTCAGCTTCTGACCACTTTCACTTTCATAAAGAGGCATCAAGGAGGATAAATAGAGCTTAGAGGCAGGGAGTTGGATTTCTGCTATTGTGGAGTTTTTGTGGGACTGGAAGGGACAGTGAAGCCCATCCATTTAGGATGCTTGGAAAAAATTGTTGAAGGCCAATGCCGGTGCATTTAGGTAAAGAATAAAGGCTGCAGTTTGGATGAAGTTATTAACTTCTGACACGCAATGAGATGGTGTACTGAGATCTCCTGGCTCATCTCAGAGCCACTGCATTGAAAACTGGAATCAATGTTGTTTCACAGATTACAAAGTACATGATATCCATTTCCTTATGATTTTCATAGCATTCTATGAGTTACATATGTTGTTGATTAACTGATTGATTTGCTCATTCATTCATTCATTGATGCACACAAGTATTTATTTGGTACTGCTGTGTGCCGCTCACTCTTCAGCTGAACAAAACAAAAATATATGGTCCTAATGAATTGCAGTCTACTTGGGGGAGGCAGGCTATAAACAAGCAAACAGACACCTAACATGTGAGATGGTGTAAGGAAGGCGGGCATAGCGTACAGAATATGGAGCTGGGTGCTGGTGGCAATTTGTTTTTGTGCCAGGGCTTAGGGAATGCCTCTCTGAGAAGGTGTCCTGAAGAAGGGGAAGGAGTGAGTTTCAGACATCTAGAAGAAAGCATTCCAGGCAGAGTTTTAAGTTCACATCTCTGAGGGATGATTGTGCTGTTGTTTGAGGTCCAGTAAGGAGGCAGGCGCGGCCGGAGCAGAGAGAACAAGGGGCAGAGAGGGGCACGGACCAGGTGACATACAGCCTGGCGGGGGCTTCTGGGAACTGGTAGGGCATGGATGGGGTTCACACGGCAGAGGAGCATGTTACTTACATCTAAAAAGGATCATCTCTTTTACCATTATTTAAAAAAAATTGCCTGTGGGAGTGGGAGCCAGGAGTGAGGATGTGGTGGGTGGAAGCTTGACCACTGTGGCCTGCATGGTCCCAGCAGGAGAGAAGCAGAGGGACTCTGTATACATCCCGAAGATACCCCTGGCAGGATTTACTGGGAGATTAGATATGGTTTGTGATGAATTTCATGTATGTTAGATGAATTAGAACATATAATTGCCATATTCATTAATGTAAAATTAGAACTATATAATATGAACACCTAATTTATTCAAATACTATGCAATCCCTTTCATTTTATTACACTTTTACAAAATATTTTCACAAATTAGCTCAAACCCTCTTCCTTTTCCCCCTCAAGAAGATTATAGTTTGAATTTTTAAGGTGAGGAAATGTTAGCCAAACACAGCAGAGTAGAAATGGAGCTGAGACTGGGAGAGGCATGATGGGTATCTGCGCCACTGATGACTCACCACCCTGGCAAGGAGGCTTGAGAGTCTGAATTCAAGGGTCTCTTTGGAACTGGAGATCAGCAATGAATGATCTAGACAATGGGTAACGGGAAGCCCAAGTAGGTGGTCCAAGAAGAATTAGGTGAGGAGTTTCTAAGTATCCACTTTAAATCCCTTTGGAAAGATCATGGTGTTAACCACAGAGATGTGCCTCTCCTTGCATAGTTTCTGATAGTCCTTTGCCTGTAGTTGCCTTTAATACACGTTGATGAAATACTATATACAGGGCAAGCAAGCAAATACAGCACCTATCTCCTAGAGTCCTCTCAGGGGCCTCCTAATTGGTGAGCTGCAACCTCGTTGCAGGTTCCTTGGTGAGCCTCTCTCTAGAAGTTGAGGCAAGCCTGGAAGGATCTTCCCTTCGGAGAGCTTTCAGGCTAGAGATGTGAGTTTTTGCCTGTGCCTCAATGTGGAATGTGCATCTCGGAGTGATCTCCTTAAGGAGCAAGGGAAATAGGCTATTTATATATGAATTCCTCAGTCATGTGTTGATGTAGCGGGAGGGCAAAATACTCTTTGGTGAGAGAAAACCCCCACACAAGGAAATCAGGCCTGCTTGCTCTAAAGTGCTGAGAAACAGGGACATGGGTGTGAGGCCACATGGTCTGTGTCAGTGAAAAGTGGCAGCAGGTGACTTACAGTGTGGCAAGTGACCATCTCAGAGGAGCAGGACTAGAGACCATGGCTAAAAAACTTTCTAGAATCTGGATCTTTGCAATTTCTCTGTGTAGGTCCAGTTCTTTATTTTTTTCTCCCATACTACAGTGTTATAATGGGATTCTTCCTGTCTCAGTTTTGACAGAGGAACCAAATTTTGGCAGGAACAACCAATGCTCTATTCTGATGCTTTCACCATGGATAAAGTCCAAAGTAAATGGCCAAGAACTGTTTAAGCCAGTCCATGAGCTGTTTGTTCCTAGTCTACAATGACCCAAGGAACTTGAACCAGAAAGTAAATCAGCAAAGTCCCTAGCACATTATTTAATTCACTTGACACTTTAAAAAAAAAAGGCAGAATGATTTTTCAATGAAGGAAGCACTGCATTGACTTACAATCCAGAACAAGTTACTTAAGTAGTTTGCTAGCATCATACGTTGAGTAGCGGTGAGTTAAGGCCCTTAAACTTTACTTCACAGTAAGGGTATGAAAAGGTAGGGAAGAGAAAATAATTTTTTTGAAAGGTGTTAGAATGCCTGTCCCTGTCTTTAAGCAGAGTAAAAGGTGCTTCTATATGAGATCTGTCCAGAAAAATTCCAGCCATTATTAATATAATGAGAAAGGTTTGTGTGAAATTGATGTAACCTGACAGCCAAGGAGAGTAGACTAGAATGTGCAATTGTGAACAACGATGACTTCACTATACTAGTCAGTGGGGGCAATAGATGCCACTGAGCAGACAAATGTACTACGTGGCTGTCACATTCAAAATGACTGAATGAGTAGAGCAAAAAATCTGCATCAGATTTTTTGTTAAGTTTGAACATTCCCCTGTGCAAATTATTCAGGTGATTCAGAAGGCCACAGCTATGGGCAACTGGTAATTGGCAGCTTCATCACGACAACGCACCCACTCATTGCATCACATGTGCAGAGTTCTTCTGTGAAACATCCAATCACTCAGGTGATTCAGCCCCCCTTATAGCCCAGATTTGGTGCCCTGTGACTTCTGGTTTTTCCCAAAACTAAAATCACCTTTGAAAGGGAAGAGAATTCAGACTGTTGATGAGATTCAAGAAAATACAACAGAGTAGCTGATGGCAGTTGGGAGAACTGTGTGAGGTCCCAAGGTGCCTACTTTGAAGGGGACTGAGGCATCATTGTCCTATGTGTAATGTTTTTGTATCTTGTATCTTCTTTAATAAATGTCTCTATTTTTCAGAATACATGGCTGGATAACTTCTGGACAGACCTCATAGAACTACCATGTGAGATTATCAAAGGTCTCACAAGAGAGATAGCCTTGCTGCAAATGGACCACCTGAATGAGAGGTGACTGGGCTGACACTCATCTGTGCTCCTAATATTTATTAGGACAAGGACTGCCTGTGTATTTTTGTTGATTCATGAACTGGCCCCTGTACACAGAGAGGGCAAAAAGGGACTGAAGAAAGAAGGAAACTACCCCCGATTGGTGGGTAGCAGGATTAATGAGCAAAGAAACTTACCTATGAGGCTTCTCTTTGGGTGACTTGTACAAGGGGTAGACCTCTGCATTTGCTCACTGGAATCTTCAAAGTTTAGATACAGGCCCTACCTGGGTTCAGTCCTATGCGTCATCCAGATGGTCTCAACAACACCTTACTGTCTCATGGCTGTGTCCTTAGGGCAGCTTCTAGCTTGGGGAAGGCAAGTGGAATGCAGATTCCAGGGACAGGGGGTGGTGAGGAGCCTTTGATTGCCTGGGTCCAGATCATGGGTCAGCCAGTGGTCATTTTCTCTCCAAGATCTCCTCCAACAGTTTTCCACCAAACAGATGAAGCCTCTGCATGTGAAGGAGCTGGTCTGGGTATTATCACTCCTATGCAATAGGGCTGCCTGCAGCGCTGATGGAACCTCAGCAGAAAGCCCTAGAGGCTGGCCACCAGATTCCTGAGGTGCTACAGAGAGATTAAGCCACTCACCCAAACAGAGGGGTGTCTGTTCCCAATCAGGGGAACAGCAGGGGAGAGTTACTTACAGAAGGATTCTGTGGAGAACCCACCAAAGCTCCCTATTAAAGACCAGGTCTGCTTTCAATGCTGTCCAGGACTGGAGAGTACAGAAAAGCTTACTGTTACTCAGGTAAGAACTTTTCTTGCCCTCTTAACTTCTTGATGGTCTGGGGCCAGAAATGGCAGCCAGCTGCTGGAGGTGGGGTAGTTGAAATAATACTGGTCATGAGCTGGTAAGGTGATAATTGCAGAAAGTGATTGATAGATTTACTGTGTGTGTTTGAAAATTTCCATATTTAAAATATTAAAAAATTAAAAGAAACAGCAGGTAGCAGTTAGGAAAAGAGGAGAGCAAGAAGAAAGAGCTTTGTAACTGCAGGAAATCCTGGTAGAAGAGGGTAAGTCTTATTTTCAAATTAAGATTAAAGTGTTGATTAGTACACAAAGCCAGATCTTCTAAATTCATAATCAAGACTGGGCTTTATGACTTCAAATGACTAAAAGACTTTATAATAACCAGAAACATCTGGAAAAGTCTTAGATATTAATCCTTGGGGCAGATGAAGAAAACTAATTCCACTGAGCAAACTTAAAGGGTATTAAACAATTTTAGCTAGAAGAAAGCAATAATGTTTTATATAGTGTGGTTTTGAGCTGGATAATACAGTGTGGACTCAAAACCTTGCTAGGTATATGACCTTGGGTCTGGGTTTTCTCATCTGTACAATGTCTGTAAAGATGCCTGTAGAAGGTCATTGTGTTAGAGATGACACATACACAAAGTGCCTTGTATAAAAATTATAGATACTATTGTTAATCTAATTGTTATGTTAATGTAACAATTACATAGGAATGGAATCAGTGTTAACAAATATTTACTGAATACCTGCTATAGGTCAAGTCTTAGGATCAGCTCAGAGAATATGGAGAGGAGGGAGGGAGGGTGGGGGTGGAGGGAGAGGAGAGAAAGGAGAGAGAGAGAGAGAGAGAGAGAGAGAGAGAGAGATTCATGCTTTTGGAGCAGTGTCTTATGCAGCAGCCCAGGCTGTGTTGTGGGTAAGTGCCTTAGCTCCTGAGAGAGTGAGGAAGGCTGAGTCCTTGGGGCTGTGAGGAGGAACATTCTGCCTGGACCAAAGAAGAAAGAAGATTCCATTCCCCATCGCCACTGGGCAGTTACAGCTCCACTCTGTGGACTAGGGGCACCATTTCTACTCTCATCCTCCTGCAAAGTGGGAGAAAGGAATGGGAGGAAAATGGAAGGACCTCAGAGGCGGTCTCTATAGCACAGCACAAAGCAATAAAACTGAACTTATATACCCAAAGTTTGTCTCCTAAAAGGGTTGCAAAACACACTAGAGAGAAATCCCCACCCACTATTATCTCTATTAAGAAAGTGGTAATTATGGACACCAGAGGGGCTGTTCACATCGGGGTTAGTAGCGTGTCACAGGGTTCTCCAGTACGACAAAGGGTTTGCCTTCAGGATGGGGAAAAGTACTATGGCAAGTATAAGTCTAACTCTGCAAACTCAAGTGTGCAAGAAAGTATTACTTTATTTTCTAAAATAAATTTTATTTTGAGCCTTTATTCTGTTGGGCGACCAGAAATCTTCGACATTACTTTTTCTGGGATTTTCTGACACCTAAGATTGTGTCAAAATTACAGGGCTTCCAAACGCCCGATGTCTGGTAGGGGTTGCCCCCTGGTCCCTGCATGATCTGTCCTTAGAGCTCGGGTACTGCAGGACATCAACCTTTTCACTGGATATGGCCTCTTGGGTCTTGCACTCTGCTTTGCACCAACACACCCCTTCGGGTATGGGGTCCTCTAGAGTTGCCTGCTCTGGCCCCTGCATCAGAGTGTTTCATGCCCAGTTCTTTTTGGGGTCTTTTCAGTTGCTAAACATGCTGCCTTGATGTTTCCTGTCTCGGGGCCCCCAAATCATGCTCTCCCTCTCTCACTGTCCCTCCTCTGCAGGCTCTTCCCAGTCTGGGAGTGGTCACAAGAAGTGTGGAAAAAAGTGTACACCAATACCTTTTATTCTTTCTTATGAAATGAGGCTTTTGGAAGTAAAAGCCCAGGCGTCTCACAGGCTTGTTTTTTTTGCTTTCTGTCCTGCTACATTTCTCTCAGAGACTAAGGAAACTGCAGCTCTCTTTGTAGAAATTATGGGTGGGGGGTGGGGGGGAGCGTTGTGGTGGGAGGCGTGGGGGGGGGCGGTGCCCAGCTGGTGGCCTTCTCAGAATCTGAGCCTTTTTTTTTTCTGTTTGGAATTACCACAATTAAACCATTCTAAGTTGGTTTGTACCATCTTCCCACCTTGATACACATCCACCAGCAGAAAGGAGGATGAATATCAGATTATGCTGACCTAAGGATTATTATATTTCTTATGCAGTTGAACACTTCTGTTCCTTCAAATTTCATTAATGATGTGATTATCAATGAAATAGTTCCATTAGACATTTTTATGTATTTTTTAATATAAAAGTAATAGAAACACATTTTAGAGGGTTTTAAAAATGAGAAAGTTGAGGAATGAGGAAAGACAGTAAATGAGGAAAAAATGAAGACAACTAAATGCAAGTCATTTAAGAACATTTATTATGTGTTAGATTCCTAGGTGTTTTATGTGTATTCTTATTTAATCTTCAGCACATAGCTATGGGGCAGTGCTGTTATTATCACCATTTTGCAATGGTGAGAATACTGAGGCACAGAGAAGTTAAGTAATTTTTCCAGAATCACACAGCTCCAGGTAATCTGACTGTCAAACAGTACTGGCTCCCAGGTACATTTCTACATCAGTTAAATTAAGTTCTATTCTTCTTTGTATCCTTTTCAAAATAAATTTATAATTTTGACTTTGATTTCTTTTTAATACAGTCAAGAGATTTTCTTACTTTTCAAGAACTCTATATTTTATATTTCAATTGTTGATTTTTAATACAGACCGTAGCTTGTAAATTTTTGAATTTGACAAAACTATTTCTCTGGCCAAAGATGTACTCAATATTGTAAAAGTTCTTTGGATAATGCAGATATCCTTAATCAAATCTTTATTCTGTGTTATTTTTGCCAAAATCTGTAAAGTTGTAAAAGTACATTTATATTTTAAATTCAAGTTGTATTTGTCTCAAGTTTTGTAGTATTTATAAGAGACTTAATTTGGTTACTCTGTTATTTAGTACAAAGTGTATATGACTATCATAATGCTATCATGGATTATATTTTTTTAATCATCCCACCATCTATTCTGTTAAGTGCTTTTGACTTTACATTGAGATTTGTCTGCTAGTGAGATTACTGCCATTACTGTGTTTGCTCGCCTGCTTACTTTTTTTTGCTGGTATCTTTGTGTTTCTCTTATTTTCAATGTTTGTCACTCTAGACATATTTCTTGTGAACCACACAGAATACAATGCTTTTAACAGTCTAATAGCCTATATATTGATCTGAAAATTCTTGATAATATATATTAGCCTTGATTTTTATTCCTTTCATTTTGCTTGAAGTTTACTATTTATTTTTTTTGCTCTTTTCTGAGTTTTTATTTGACTTGAGCTGACTTGATAGAATTTATTTTTATTCTCTTATTCTCCATTCTAATTGGGAAGGTCTGATAAGCTATAAATTCTCTGTTGCTTTCTCCCTGTTTTATTCTGAAAGAAATGTTCTTTTTCCTTAGATGCTTTACTTTCCTATTCCTCTTCACCTCCTACTTTGCTTCTCCAACAGCCAGGTTTATTTTAGCCACTTCAGTAGTGTACAATTCTGGTTCTGTATAAACTATCTCTATTGTCTGCATCTCTTTGTTTCAAGACCCCTCTTTGGAAGGAGCTGTCTTGCTGCCTGTGAGAGGCCCCTTGCTGCCTGGCCATCCTGTGACTCGTAGGAGTGGAGAGAAACAGAAGCCTGCTCTCAAACTGCCATTTTTAAATTGAAAGCATTAAAATTAATCTTCCTTGAATATTACAGAGGAAGGAGCTGAAGGAAGACCTGAATTTAGATAAATGTTTCTTTGTCACATGTCATCATGTCTTTTTCAAAGGAACCTTCCAAAGTTAAGAAATGGCTTATAAAATATTAACAGGTGAAAGTTACCTTTTCAAATTACATCTTTTAAATCCTGCACACTGTCAACCAGCTCCTTGCGATAGGAGTAAAAAAAATAGCACTTTTCCACCTTTTTAAATCTCCATTTCCTTCATGTCTTTATTTTAGTTTGTTATAGTTTGTTTAGTTTATTTGTTATTACTTTAGTAAAAGTAATATAGTATTAATAAAACTACTATATTTATGAAAAGTAAAAGTAATATAGTATTACATTTATTTGGTTGAGGCTTATAACATTTGTATTTTGGTCATTACATTTCATAATTGTTAAGATTTACTTGTATATTTAAATAAATTAAATAGTCCTAGGTGATGTGGTTCAGTTGGTTGAGTGTTGTCCTGTAACTGAAAAGTCATGGGTTCAATTCCCAGTCACAACACACCTAGGTTGCTGGCCTGGTCCCCGGTGGTCGGTCACATATGATCCCTAGGCTGGGTGTGTTGGGGAGGCAACTAATCAACGTTTCTCTCTCACATAGATGTTTGTCTTTCTCCCTTCCTTTCATCCTATCTCTCTACCTCTAAAAGCAATGAAAAAAAATTGTCCTCAGGTAAGGATTAAATAAATAAATAAATAAATAAATAAAATCACCACCACTGATATTTTACACATTTTTCATACCTGATCTTTAACTGTAATTATTTATTTGAAATTAAATCCATTATTAGGTAGTTTTTATAATAAGGGCGAAGTAATATGTACTTAACACAGCATAATTTTGAGGAGTAACCATTGTTAAATGTTATTTAATAATAATAAATAGAATAATAGAATAATCATAACAATACCTATTATTCCATTGAGAATATTTTACTTATTCACCTGTTTTATTTATTTATTTTTTTAATTTATTTTTTCAAATACATTTGTCTCTGCCTACCCCCCACCTCTTTCCCTTACCCCCTTCCCTCCTTCCCTCCTTCAGCTCTTCCCCTTTGGTTTTGTCCAAAAGTCCTTGCTATATGTTCCTTGACTTTCCCCTTCCCTTCCTTTTCCCCACCACGCCTCCCTCCTTCCCTCTTGTCTCTGTTGATTTCTTTTCCTTTCAGTGTTGCTGGTCTTATTTTCCTTGCATCCTTGTATTGTTGGTTAGATTCCACTTAGAGGTGAGATTATATGGTATTTGTCTTTCGCCCCCTGGCTTATTTCGCTTAGCATAATGCTCTCCAGTTCCATCCATGCTGTCGCAAAGTGTAGTAGTTCTTTTTTTCTTTCTGCTGCGTAGTATTCCATTGTGTATATGTACCATGACTTTTTGATCCAATCATCTACTGATGGGCATTTAGGTTGCTTCCAACACTTGGCTATTGTAAATTGTGCTGATATGAACATTGGGGTGCATAGGTTCTTTTGTATTGGCGTTTTGGTATTCTTAGGGCATAGTCCCAGTAGGGGAATCACTAGATCAAAAGGCAGTTCCATTTTCAGCTTTTTGAGGAAATTCCACACTGCTTTCCATAGTGGCTGCACCAGTCTGCATTCCCACCAACAGTGGACTAGGGTTCCCTTTTCTCCACAGCCTCGCCAACACCTGCTGTTTGTTGATCTGTTCATGATGGTCATTCTGACTGGTGTGAGGTGGTACCTCATGGTGGTTTTGATCTGCATTTCTCTGATGGCTAGTGATGATGAGCATCCTTTCAAATGCCTCTGGGCCCTCTGTATCTCCTCCTTGGAAAAGCGTCTACCCAGATCCTATTCCCATTTTTTGATTGGATCATTTGTCTTCTTGGAGTGGAGTCGATTAGTTCTTTATATATCTTGGAGCTCAAACCTCTATCTGATGTATCATTGACGAATATATTTTCCCATAGGGTTGGCTCCCTTTTCATTTTGCTGATATTTTCTTTAGCCATGCAGAAGTTTCTTATTTTGATGAGGTCCCACTTGTTTATTCTTTCCTTTATGTCCCTTGCTTTAGGAGACATATCAGTGAAAAAATTGCTGCATGAGATATCTGAGAGTTTCCTGCGAATGTTCTCCTCTAGGACTTTGATGGTGTTGCAACTTATATTTAAGTCTTTGATCCATCTTGAGTTTATTTTTGTGTATGGTGTCAGCTGATGATCCAATTTCAATTTTTTGCATGTAGCCGTCCAGCTCTCCCAACACCATTTGTTGAAGAGGCTGTTATTGCTCCATTTTATGCTTCTGCCCCCTTTGTCAAATATTAGATGTCCATAGAGACCTGGGCTTATTTCTGGGCTTTCTATTCTGTTCCACTGGTCTATGGGTCTGTTCTTGTGCCAGTACCAGATTGTTATGAGTATAGTGGCTTTGTAGTAGAGTTTGATGTCCAGTATTGTGATCCCTCCTACTTTGTTTTTCTTTCTCAAAATTGCTGCAGCTATTCGGGGTTGTTTATGGTTCCATATAAATTTTTGAAATGTCTGTTCTATTTCTGCGCAATATGTCATTGGTATCTTAATAAGGATTGCGTTGAATCTATAAATTGTTTTGGGTAGTATGGACATTTTGATGATATTAATTCTTCCAATCCATGAGCACGGTATATGTTTCCATTTATTTGTGTCTTCCTTAATTTCTTTCTTCAATCTTGTATAGTTTTCTGTGTACAGGTCTCTTACGTCTTTGGTTAAATTTATTCCTAGGTACTTTATTTTTCTTCTTGCTATATTGAATGGTATCTTTTTTTCTGATTTCTTCTTCTTCTATTGCATTGCTGGTGTACAAAAATGCCTTTGATTTCTGAATATTGACTTTGTATCCTGCTGTTTTTCCAAATTCACTTATTAGGTTGAGTAGCTTTTTGGTAGAGTCTACAGGGTTCTCTATGTACACTATCATGTCATCTGCAAACAATGATAGCTTTACTTCCTCTTTTCCTATTTGGATGCCTTTTATCTCTTTCTCTTGTCTGACCACTGTGGCTAGGACTTCCAATAGGATGTTGAAAAGAAGCGGTGAGAGCGGACATCCTTGTCGTGTTCCTGATCTTAGTGGGAAAGCTTTCAGTTTTTGCTTCTTGAGTATTATATTGGCTGTAGGTTTTTCATATATGGCCTTTATTACGTTGAGGAGTGCCCCATTTATTCCCATTTTGCTGAGTGTTTTGATCATAAATGGGTGCTGTACTTTATCGAATGCTTTTTCTGCATCTATCGAGATGATCATGTGGTTTTTGTCTTTTCTTTTATTTATGTGATGTATCACGTTTGCCGATTTGCGTATATTGAGCCATCCCTGCATCCCTGGGATGAATCCCACTTGATCGTGATGGATAATCTTTTTAATGTGTTGCTGGATGCGGTTTGCCAATATTTTGTTGAGGATTTTAACATCTATGTTCATCAGTGAAATTGGCGTGTAGTTTTCTTTCTTTGTAGGGTCTTTATCTGGTTTTGGGATCAGGGTGATGCTGCCCTCATAAAGAGTCTGCGAGTCTTCCCTCTTCTTGGATTTTTCGGAATAGTCTGAGAAGGACAGGGGTTAGCTCTTCCTTAAATGTTTTGTACAATTCTCCTGTGGAACCATCCGGCCCTGGGCTTTTGTGTGCCGGGAGTTTCTTGATGACTGCTTCAATTTCCCCAGCTGTTATCAGTCTGTTCAAGCTTTCTGTTTCTTCCTCCTTCAGTGTTGGAAGATTATACTTTTCTAAAAATTTTTCTATTTCATCAAGGTTTTCAAATTTCTTGGCATATAATTGTTCATAGTAGTTTCTGACAATCCTTTGTATTTCTGTGGTATCAGTTGTTATTTCTCCTCTTTCATTTCTGATATTATTAATTTGGGTCCTCTCCCTTTTTTTTCTTGATGAGTCTGCTTAAAGGCTTGTCAATATTATTTATCTTTTCAAAGAACCAGCTTCTGGATTGGTTGATCTTCTGAATTGTTCTTTTTGTCTCTATGTCATTCAGTTCTGCTCTCATCTTGACTATTTCCTTCCTTCTACTTGCTCTGGGATTTATTTATTGTTGTTTCTCCAGTTCTTGAAGTTGTAGTGTTAGGTTTTTATTTGAAATGTTTCTATCTTTTTTAGGTAAGCCTGTATTGCTAGGAACTTCCCTCTCAGGACCACCTTTGCTGTGTGCCATAGGTTTTGGACTGTTGTCTGTTCATTTTCAATTGTTTCCAGAAATTTTTTGATTTATTCTCTTATCTCATTATTGACTCATTCATTGTTTAATAGTCTACTGTTCAGTCTCCATGAGTTTGCAAGTTTTTGAAGTTTCTCTTTGAGGTTGATTTCCAGTTTCAAGCCCTTGTGGTCCTAGAAAAAGTTTGGTAATTTTTCAATTTTCCTGAATTTGCTGAGATTTGCTTTGTGTCCTATCATGTGGTCTATCTTTGAAAAACTGCCATGAGCATTTGAAAAGTATGTGTATTTTTCTTCTTTGGGATGTAAGGTTCTATATAAGTCAGTTAAGTCTCTTTGATTCAGTGTGTCATTCAGCGCCACGATATGTTTATTAATGTTTTGTTTGGAAGATCTGTCCATTTTTGACAGTGGGGTGTTGAGATCCCCTACTATCAGTGTGTTGCTGTCTATACCTTTTTTGAAGTCATCCAACAATTTCCTTATAAACTTGGGGGCTCCTGTATTAAGAGCATATAAGTTTACAATGTTGATGTCTTCTTGATAGAATCTTCCTTTAAGTATTATAAAGTGCCCCTCTGGGTCTCTTTTTATGGCCTTTGTTTTGAAATCTACTTGGTCTGATACAAGTATGGCAACCCTGGCCTTTTTCTCTTGCCCATTTGCTTGGAATATTATTTTCCATCCCGTTACTTTCAATCTGTGTAGGTCTCTTGAGGTGGGTCTCTTGTAGGCAGCGTATGTGTGGGTCATGTTTTCTTATCCATTCAGCTACCCTGTGTCTTTTGATTGGGGCATTTAGTCCATTCACATTAAGAGATATTACTGATAGAAACTTACTCATCTTTTCTCTTTGTACCTGTGTTCCTCTCTCTCTCATTCTTTTCCTTCAGGTTCTTCAACCAGTCCCATTAGCATATCTTTCTTCTCTTATCTCATTATTGACTCATTCATTAAGTGCTGGTTTGGTAGAGATGTATTCTTTTAGCCTTCTTTTGTCTGGGAAACTCTGTATTTCTCCTTCTATTTTAATTGAGAGCCTTGCTGGGTAGAGCATCCTTGGCTGTAGGCCCTTGCTTTTCGTGACTAGGAATATTTGTTGCCATTCCCTTCTGGCTTGTAGTTTTTCTGTTGAGAAGTCAGCTCCTAGGCATATCGCGGCCCCCTTGTATGTGACTTTCTCCTTCTCCCTTGCTGCCTTGAGGATTCTCTCTTTGTTTTTGATAGTTGCCATTGTTTTATTTTTTAAATTGATGTATTTTTGTTCTTCACAGAATAAAATGATTACCTCTCTGTATTTCTAAAGACATATGTACAGAAGCATTCTTTTCTCACCTGCCTTTTTATTTTGTTTTTTTTACGATGCAGAAATTTTGATTGTGTGTAATTAAATCTGATTATCTATCCTTTGTGATTTCTTCTATTACTTCTAAATTTACATACGTGATATTCAATTTTATAGAGTTATTTTTCTATAATTGGTATTTAATATCTTAATATGTAGCCTTGTAATTCATTTAGAAGTTTACTTAGTACATGATTTAAGGAGAAACTTAAAGATGTTTTTCACCAAATTCATTACCAGTCCAAATTTTTTCCATGTCCTTCCTCTCCTATATTGAATAGTAAATTCTAATATACCTCCCCTCCATGTTTTTCTCTCTTGGATGTCTTTTGTTTTCTTATTAGTCACTTATTTCATTCATCAAGCTTCTTATTTTGTGATACAGAGCTTACCTCTATCCCCCAGTTCCCATTTATTATGTAATTTAGAGAATTCTCTAAATCAGCTTTTCCCAAACTGTGTTCCTTATTTTTCAACAAAGTCTCTGAAACATGCAGTGCAAAAATCATGTCACACTTCTGATTTCTCCAGCTTCAATAGCGAATTGGACTCCTTTTCCATTTTTGAGCAAAAATCCTGCAATTAGTTCTCTCTAAAAGGTCTCATTTTCACAAAAAGGTTGGGAGGCCAGTTGATTCCCCTTATGCAAATTGATTCACTTTCCTCCTCTGTGAACAAGCTTCTCACACCAGAGGTCATCTATGGACTGGACAGGATCACAGAAGGGCTTCTTATACCATTACACTGGGACAATGAGTATAAACTGTCCATATACTTGTCAAACCAAGAGAGCCACTTGTGCGGTATCTATGGGACAAACACATTGTTCCTACTTTGACTATAGTGTTTAATAGGTTTGTTTAATTAATTTTTAAATGTCTATCTTCTGCAACATACTGTGAGTTGCTGGAGGGTTAGGAAACATATCTTGTATTCTGTGTTTCCAGTGCAGAGCACAGAATCTGTCGTGTGGTTGAGGCTTAATTATTATTCACTAATGAGTGATTAACTTCCTTAAGCTTCACCCTCTTCCCTAAACCAGCATACTGCCCAACCAACCAATCAACCAACTATTACACAATTACACAGAGGCAGTGACACAATTATTAAGGCAACTTCTCAAGTTTACTTAAGTCAGTTGTGTTTATATGCAGCTGGGCTGTTTCAGCTATTGAATCTAGAGTCTGTAGAAAATACAGAGATGAATCAGACACAATTATTTTTTTCTTCAAGAAACTCAATTTCTGAGAACAGATGATATATTAGCTTAAATTTAATTTAAATGGGAAACTGATTTGTGCTACATAATCTGTGTATCAGGAGAGAGAAGAAAAGAAGAATAATTTTTTCCTCATTAACCTTTGGGGAGAAGAAACATCATAATTTAGACTTATTAAAGGCTGCCCTATGATTAATATTTCCATCTAAGACGCAATTAAGGAATTATTATCCAGGGAGATTGTAACAAAAGGAATTAAGCTACATCAGCTCTGTTCAGGCAGAATAAGGCTCAGCTTTCAGTACTGAAAATTAAATCTATTTAGACTGAAGGCTTACATTTTGTCCTTAACTTTTGCTCAGGTGCTGTATAAGAACCACTGAGTGGATAAGCAATAAAATTGTCTAGAACTACTGAACAAACAGAATCCACAGTGCTAAATGGAATGCATTATAATCATGGTGTGATAATCAGAATAATAATTTCACATGTGTAATAGATGCCAAGGGGTAAAAGTCTGTTTTAGCCCATTAAAGCACTCGCATTTTCAGATATAAAACTGTACTTTTCAGTGTTATAGGAAGTGCTTAATTATTCCCAACTATTAATGAAATAGTGGTGAAATCACCTTGCCTCAGTACTATAATCATATTGTGTTCACAAGTGCATCTATTATAAACAATTTATCAGAATGTTTTTGTAAACTCAGCTATTTTTAAGGTGGTAAGTGGAAATGCTTACTATAATGCTTATAAAATAAATTTTAAAATATATAAGGTAGCAACTAAAAACTAGGTGCATCTTCTATATCTACAAGTTCAGGGAAGAGTAGAGTAAGAAGGGACCATCTCTTTACTTGGGGAGAATAGTGACCAGAGAGGCCAATCATCTTGTGAATTAGGAAGAGGGCTGAGAGTAAAATTCATGTTTTCTTACCTTCTGTCTAGTGCTTTGAACCCTACATGGTGCTGCCTTTAGAGGATTTTTTTTAATGGAAAAAGTAGGATTTTTATGTCTCCATTTGAGAGATTCAGAAATAGAGGTGCCAAATCATGAAACAACTTAGCTGATCCATGTAGGTAGCAAGTGGTAGGTCTCTGATCAGAATCAGAGTCCGTTCACTGCTGCTTCCTCCATGGTGCTCAGCTCAAAGCTGTCCTCTCCTGTATGATCGGGATTTCATACCTAGTATCTCTCTATACTTTCAAAGAGGTTGTTTCTCCTCCTGAAACTTCTGAGGGTTATCAGGAAGAGGCCCAGGTGTTTCTTGGATCTATATAGGGCAGGTTCACCTTCAAATTAATAAATGTTTATTAAGCACTTACTATACATTAGGTACTACTCTAGAAACTGAAAACAAATAAAACAAGAACTGTCTCTTAAAGAGCTTACATCTAAAAGAGAAACCCATCAGAAGAGTAATGAGGAGAAGGTTATGGTAAGTCCTTGCCCTTGGGAGGTGTCCTTAGCAATGAAAGGAATCTTCTTTCTACTGCATTTGAGATAAAAAGTTTCTTTGCTGTAAATGTCTGAATTTTCACTGATTTCATGTAGTGACATTCTACTCATTCATTTAGTCTGCCAGCTTCAAAATACTTGCTTGTCTACACTAACCATTTCTCACAGCTCTTTTCAGAAATTTTCCACATGATTAATGTTACATTAAAAAATCTCCACTTTGAGTATGTTTGCGGTAGATGCCATCCAGCTGTAGCTGTCAGTGGGTCATGCTGTGTGATAAATGACTCAAAACAGAGCTCTGGAAATGCTGTCACTTTCCTCCATTAATGCAAGAGCTGCAGATGAGTCCCTGCATTGGCACTGCTCCAATTTACACCCGAGATCCGCATCGGAGCTCTGTGTACAGAGAATTCTTGGGATGTGAGTCCCAGACACTCAATGGAGGCAGATACCAGTGAGCTCCTCACAAAAAACTCATTCTCCTCCACAGCAGTCAGCTGACAGTGGGACCCTAAATCACTTCTTGGTTATAGGTTTCTTTTTCCTTTCTGCCACTGTTCATGCAACATATTTCTATTTTTCTAGGTGGTACATTTGAATGTTACATGGGGTACTACCTTCATCATGTTCTTGGGAAGCCTGGAATTATCCCAAGGTGAGACATGGTGTCTGGCTAAGTGAGCCAGAGGTCTCTGTCTGCACATGGTCTACATGGATATGACTCACTGCCAGGGAGGTTGTTACTGCACAACCTCTACCTGGGGCTTGCCTGGACTTTTTCTAATTCTGTCTTTTTATTTTAACATTAACACTCTGGGTTTTTATTCCCTGCTGTTTACAGCCCTTCACCAAAAGGAGAACAAGGCAAATGATTAGGTTTTGCTTCCTAAACTGCAATCACAGACACTTCTCCTTGAGGTCATGTCCAGGGCCTAGAATTTGGTGGTTTATGTATTCTCTGATCACGGTCTTTTGGTTTGGTCCTGCTCTTGGCCTGTTACAGCATTTGTGGTGGTTTAATTTCCTGAGGGAAACCTCATTCTTGGGCTCTTTATACCCTGAAAAGAACAGCTGCCATTTCCTTTACATTTGAGTGTGCAATTGATACAGAATGCCATGTAGGGAATCTGCAGCTGGCCTTCAATTTTTGCTCAGCCAGCAGCAGAATACCATCAGACACAGTGGCTCACTGAGCACAGGTCTAATGGGTCTTCTTTTAGTTCAGCTCCTTCCTCTTCACATACTCTATGATGCCTGTTAGCTCCTACCTTGCACCTATGCCTGGCCCTGAATGCATGCTTTCTCTGTCTACAACCAGCCAAGTCTGGCTACTGCTCCCTAGATTTTGGGGGTGCTACCCTCTCTGCATCATAGGGTGATGGGGGATATTCTTTCTCTTACCTTGTGAACAAGAAGAACAACTGACTGAGATGGAGCTGAAAGTAGAAATTTTCTGAGCAGAAACCAGGCTGCCATGACAGTTGGATCATTATTACTCTATGAAATATTAATAAACTATCATATCTGCTCCCTGGCCAAAGCAGTCAGTATTACATTGGTTTTTATACTTTGGACAACTTGAGCAGGTTGCACAAAATGAGGTAGGGGGTTAAAATGTGGGTAATTGCTGGTGTTAGGTTGTGGCTAAATGGTTGTCATTGGAGAGGTCACCTTTATGGGAAGGAGACCTCTTTCATGCTGACCTGGGTAGCTTCATCGGAGACTCTGGGAATTCAACCCTTGTTTCCTTCCCACTGGAGTTTGTGTAGACCGGTTTTGACTTTCCTTGGCATGTGGTTCTAGTTGTCAGTATCCAGGAGAACACATCTGCCTCTTCATTTGCATGGATACAACTGATCCAAAACACCTCTGTCTCTGGGAGTACTACATGGTCTCCTGAACTGATTTCTCTGCATCTGTAGGCTTTTTTTTTTTTTTTTGGTCTATTTTCCACTCTGCATCTGGCATTCTGTAAATGAGACCATGCCACTTAAAATTCTTCAGCTGTGTCCTTGTCTCAAACCACCCTCCCCTTGTTCATGAATTCTTCCCTGTTGCAGGCCCTGGATACTTGCAGTTCTCTCTGGCTGGAGAGTTTGTCACATATTTGGATCTATTACATCTTCAAATTTGCTCAATTGTCCTTTCTTTACATAAACTTTATTTGCCCCTTGTCTTTCATCTCCTTAACCCAACTCTGCCCTAGATACTCTGTCCTAGATCCTTTGTCATCAAAGCTGATTATTTGAAATTATCTTCATGTGGTTGTGGCTGTTTATTAGTCCATCACATACATACAGTAAGGATCTTGTCTGTCCAGGTGATGACTGTTGTCCCAACGCTCATAACTCAGCAGCCACTCAAGAAAGTATACTGTTGAATGACTCTCTCTACTAATCTCTAGGAAAGTATACTGTTGAATGACTCTCTCTACTAATCTCTAGATAGGTTTGTGGCTATCCCTGCAGCTTCTAGAATCATTCCAAAGCCACACAGGGTCAGGAGTATGACAATGGAAAGAAGCTTCTCAAAAATCTCATTCTGTATATTTTGGGATTTAGTTACTCCTCGCAGGTTAGGAACTCAATTTTCTCATCCCTAAATAAGAACAGTTTGAAATGGACTAGACAACCTCCTATGATATTTTCTGCTCTGAATTTTGATGATTTTAATGTGTGACCCTCTGTCTCTCAGAGATCCCCATCTTCTCAGATTCTAGAAGGGGAAGAATTACACACAGATATTTGTGGCATTCCTATAGATGCTGCATATATTATAAAATAGTTGTACTGACCATGATGTTTTTTTTGTCTTACAGTGTTTCTTTGATTTAATTGTAGGTCTGATTTAGAAAAGTTTAATTTTTTTAAAGAGTAAGAGACTTGTGTGGGGTGTGTATCAGCACTACACTGAAGAATTGTGAGCTGTGTTCTCTTATAGAGTGCATGTCAGGGTTCCATCTGGTCACACAGGGAGAGGATGCTGTCCTTCCCTCTTCTCCTCTCACTAGCCCAAACCTGTGGGGACAAGGAATTAATTATCACCCTTCAGAATGCTTAAAAAAACACAGAACCACCCCCCCCCAAAAAAAAACCCCAAACTGTCCTCATGCTTGTTCTCAGAAGGGAAGAGACCCACACAATTATTTTCTTAGCTCTTTGCCTGACATTCTTGACCTTTGATTATGAGACTCCTGCAGAATTCAATGGGGAGAGAATTGTTGATTGAAGAGGGTTCCCCCCACCCCCCCCGGCCAATCCCCGTACTTGGTGATTATAATGAATGTGGCTTTCCACCCTGTGCTGAGTCACTGTGGGAGCCAGTCAGCTTTGGCAAAAGCAACTACATGGAATTTCCTCCCCACAGTTGTCAAAATCAGACTCTATAGGGAGGAAAGGGAGCCATGCATGGGAAGGTCCACTCTGCCATGGCCCATTAGGCAATGAGCTGCAATGAGGCTGAGAAGAAGTAAGTTTGGAAGGTCTAAACTGTGTAGTCTGAGACCTGGGAGGATATGAGGGAGGATGTCTGACATGATGGAAGATGCAGAACGCTTGTCAAGACAAATTTATGTCCCTTGCTCACCTCATGTGGAAACTCACACATGTAGTGGCTGGCCTTGTATTGCACAGTGTGCCAAGTGATCCATATTTTCCATTTCATTTAGCCCTGACAACATTGCTGGAAGTAGGATTTTATTTTTAAATTATCATTACATAGAATGGGCTCTTTTAAAAGGATAACAATTTTGTCCAAAGTCATACAATCAGTATCTAGAGGTGAAATGTTTGAGTTTTCTTTTGTTGTGTAACAAATCATCCCAAAACTTAGTGGTATATGAGTAAAATGACATCCATTTACTACACTCGCAGATTCTGTGGGTCAGGACTTTGGACAAGGCATAGTGGGATGACTTGCCCCTCTGCTCCACCAAGGACACCAATAACTGTAGGTATTCCTGGTTGGAAGGCATCTCTGGAAAGCCGGGTTCTGCTGAAGCTACTACCAAGAGCACTTATATGTGGCCTCTACACATAGTTTGGGGTTATCCTAACATGATGCCTGGTTTTTGGAGGAAGTGTCCTAAGAGGGACCATCAGAGACCGAGTATTAAGGACTGCAGCAGGAAGTGCAAGTCTTCTCCTGACCTAGCAAGTCACCTAATATTACCTCCTCCCTACTCTGCTGGTTGGAGCCCTTACAAGTCAATCCCATTTCAAATAGACCCCACCTCTTCATGGAATGGGTGCCAGAGAATTAATGGCTATATTTTAAAATAGCCATGCATACTTTGAAACCAGGTCTCCTGACTCTACATCCATTGTCCTTCTCATTAGACATGTTGCCTGGGTGTAAGAGGCAGTTTGTCCTAAGGGAGGCTTCAATAGGGATATAGAGAATGTCTTTAATGAGGGTGCATCCCTAAGTCCCTAGGGCCCTTTGAAATAAAATGTAAGTAGCAGCACAGCTTGGGGAGGCAGATTCTGGAGTGGGAGCCAGGTGGCCCCACCTGAGCAGCTCTGGATGACCTGTTGCAACTTTCTTGCTTTAGGTCTTCCTCTGTGGAGGGGGATAATCACAGTATTTCCTGGCCCATGTGTGGGATGCAATGTCTAGGGGAATATAAAGGCCTCAATGACTTTCCAATCTGCTCTGCAGAGAGGAGGAAGGTCTCTGTGTCCATGGGGAAGGTGTGCTGTCAGCCCGCCACTCTCAGACACACTCAGGGGGCAGGCAAGCCTTCCAAACCTAGTCAGAATCTCAGAAGCCTAATCAAATACTCTCAGATCACAGGGTCTTTTCCTCCCTTAATCACTTATATATGTTGATTGTGTTATGCATTGTTCATTGGCCAATTCATCACATCCTGGAAAGGGTAATAAATGCAACATTACAATATCCTCTTAAAATCTTGGCCCCACTATGAACTAGATGAATAACCATGGGCATAACACATAGCCTCTTATGACCTCACTTTTCTGTCAATGATCAGTATACCTGTTTCTCAGGAACTTCATGGGTATTGAATGAGCTGATATGAGAAAGTGTTTTCTAATCTGATAAGTTTAATGTATGTTAGATGTTTTTATTGTTCTCATTTCTTCTAGCACTTAGCAAGTAGAGTGCTTCACCCACAGCTAGTGCTTAATAAACATGTGCACTTTAGTCTTGATTTATCTCAGACCTCAAATAAAGTTCATGTCAAAAGGAGATGGGAACTTTCATCTGTCTTACTTGGGGAGGGTGTCATAGAAGGCCTTCCATATGAATTGACCACACTATCTTTTCTTACCTGCCAGGCTGGAAGAGGGATCGCAGGCTTTTGTAACTGACCTAATCACAGCAGTGATTAAGAAAAAAATGACTCCGTTCATTTAATTAAATATCTAAGGATATTTACCCCAATCTCAGGCTATTTGCTTTGGAGTAATGTCAGCATGGGAAAAGTGAGCTGGGCTGTGGTCTGGGGGCTCCTTTTCTAGGAGATTTTGGAAGCTGACTGAATTTTTGCAACAACTAACTTTATCGATTAGAGACTCAATCACTTGAATCTAGGAAATGCATGGAAACGGTTCTCCCCAGGTCAGACATCTGTCGGAAGGGAGACCTGAACAAACTCACAAGAGACAAATCTTGGTGCAGGGCACGCTTCTGAAAAATTTTCAATCTGCTCTATTTTTATTGTAATCAATGGATCTGTGTTTTAAACAGCAGGCATTTATTAGGTTCCCACTGTGTGCTCACACTGTTTTAGAAACTATGGGGACTACAGATCAGAAGAAGCTGTCCCTGCATTTGTGACAATTTTTTTGGTGTATGTACTGAGAAAACCTTTCAGAGCACAGCACTGAGTATATGTGAGGACCACACAGTGAGGCTGCAGAGAAGCTTTAGGGAGGACTGGGCTATTGAAGTGGAAATAGTGCAGGCAGTCAACATTTGAGTTGTATTTAGTTCAGTTTCCTTCTAACTTCCTATGCAATATTGGGCAAGTTGCTTAACCAATTTGAATCTCAGCTTCCTACCTGTTAAATAGTCTCATACAGAAGGAGAAAATCCAATGAGATCTACAAAGCAAAGCATCAAACTCAATCCAGTAAACACTTATTAGGATCATTTGAAAAGAAGATCAGGGGAGAATTGCCTTGGATGGTGTTTTGATTATTTCTGCCTAAAAATCTACCACCAAACTTAGTGGCTTAAACAACAACCATTTAATAATATCTCACAATTCCATGAATCTAATGTAGCTCAGCCACCTGGTTCCTCTGCTGTCTCTCTTGGGGCTTCTTATGTGCTTGCAGTCAGATGAGACTGGGCCCTCAGTTCTACTCTGTGCATCCTTTGTCTTTATGTGGTATCTCATTCTCTGGGTCCTCTCCATATGACCTCTCTCTCTACTCTAGACTTTCTATATAGTCAGCCTTGGAGCTCATATAGAGCTCCAACCACCAACTTTTTTGGTGCCTGGGCTTGCAAGCTTCAGGGTATCACTTCCTCCACTTTCTAGAAGTCAAAGCAGTCCAGATTTAAGGCTTAGCTCAGAATCAAGGGAAGGGGCACAAGTTTCATCTCTTAATGGGAAGGCAGAGATATTTGGGGTGATTTTATGTATCCCAAACTACCAGCTCCAGGGGACTTCCCCAGTTCCTTCCTGGTGATGGGGAGATGCATGAGTCACAATTTCAGAAGATCTATTGCTGATGGGGTGACAGGTAGATGAGCTATACCCCACAGGGCCTCTTTTCAGTGTAGTTCTTTGGTGTGAATGCCTTTAGAGTTGACGTTATTAGGGCAGCTAGAGATTTTCTGGGCTCTCAAGGGTTTATTAACATGATAAATTTCCCAGGGAGCTTTAAATGTAATTTAAATCATTGATGTGTTTATTTACAATGGTGTATTTTTTTTCCCCCCTCAGCAAAGCTGGGAGGCTGAATTCACCATCAGAGAATTTCAGCCCTGGTCTCAGGTAAGGGGCCAAAGGATTTTTGAGGGATGTCTTATCCAGGGCAGGACAACATTGGAGAACTATCTCAACCTAGGTTCTCCTAGACACTTCTCTTTTGGCTTTTGTACTTTTTTTCCCAAGGAACATGTAGATCCTGCTTCTGATCATGCCTTTTTTTCCCAGCTATTATAATTCTATCAATTGAGGCATGTCTTGATCAGATTTGAACATCCTCTACTTTCTGCTTTGACATCAGAAGATTCAGACATTTGATGGTGCCTGCAGATGATTCATCTCTTCCATCCAGTGTCAGCTTCATTAAAGTAACTCATTGCCAAGTTCAGGGAGTGAGTGTGAGCCATGAGGGCTTCCTGCATATTGACTCTGGGGGAGACAGGAAAGCCAACAAAGTGCCACAGCCTAGGGTGAGTATGACAAGTGTTGATACCTAACAAATACACTGCCAGTATAGCACATGAGAAGGACACATTTGTTTCAAGTGGCCAGACCTGGGAGGATTTCAGTGAAGACTCAATGGAGGCTATATCTAGGCAAAATCAAGAAGCCTAGCTTTTTGAGGGTAATGGAAAAGTGTAATGAAAGCAGGGAGGTAGAATGACAGGTGGCATTTAGGGAATATGGTAGATTGGTGTGAACTATAAAGGGCTATAGATATGCAGGTTGTGATGACTGGTGTGATTATTGATTGTGTTTTGCTTTGTCTTTCCCAACTAAGGTAGATGTTATCTGAAGTTCAAGATCATGTCTTATACTTTTTTATAAGATAGTATAGCACAGGGGCCCCAAGACAGGGAGCTGCTTAAGTGTTCATGATATTCCAACAACAACAACAACAACAACAACAACAACATCAACAACAAAAACCAAACCACCCGGTAGACTAGCAGATGTGGACATGCCATTTATTACTCACATTACAGGGGAGTGCACCAAGGGCAGCAGGTCGGTGTAAGAGGGACCCCATCTCCTCCAGTCTAAGGCTCATTATAAGGGGTCCCTGACAAAAGGCAATGGAGGTCCAGGATGTACAAACCTATGTATGGCCTGGAACTACATTACATCAGAGGGAAAAGGTCAAGAATCAGTTACAGGACAAGAAGCCACAAGGAGATAAGAAAGGAGTTAAGATTCTTTCTCCAAACAATACACATTTTGCTCTCTACAAAATAATCTGTTCTCCACTTGGTCAACGTGTTCCTTAAAGCACAAAGTAACTCTGTGAAATCTTTCTTGATTCACCTCAGTGTGGCCCTTACTGCCTTCTATTTTTGCACGTCTGAAGGATACAGTCCTTATCAGGCTGTGTTGAATTCTCTGTTGATAATGTCGTCTCCCCTTCTGTAATTTCTTTTGTGTCTTATCTCCCCAGTACCCAGTAATAATGTTGTGGGTGTCCAGGGCTTGCTCAGTCAAAAGATAGGATAGGACCAGTGAATGCAGAAGCAGCCTGCTGAAACCCAGACAGCTGGTACCTGCCATATTGCAAAAAGCAGCTGGGTGTGAGGCATAAAAACCAAGGTGGTTAATTAAAATCATTTTTATTTGAACTGATTTTTTAAAAAGTTAGTGTTATGGGAAGTTTCTGCTGAGGAATTCACAAGGGATATGAGTCATGTGGAGGGGTAATATGCACAATAGAAGGAGAGGCCAAGAAGCCAGGGGTTTGTGACTGGAATATTAGCATGGTCACTAGCTCATAGTAACCTGGGGCTTTGCTTCTGAGGAAATGAGAACTTGCATTCCCTGGATACCCAGAGCTCTTCCAGCAGGCACCAAGTGTATTAGCTGAGCAGGCCACGACGAGCAGTTGCAGTAAATCCTATGCCTGTGCTGGATGGATTCTACTCCAGGATCAAGAGAGGGGGAAACAGAAAGTTAAGGCCCCATAATATTCCAAGTTATACAGTCAATTATTGTTTTTACTTAGATGCATGCCCATTACAATCTCCAAATTTGTCTGAGAACAAAGGTACATCCTAACATTTATCTTCTCTCATTGGAATTCTGTCCCTCCCTGTGTCTATTGATATGCCCAGAACCTTTAGGGAGAGAATGGGGACTCTGACTTGGTTTTGCTGTAGTCCTTAATAGCTAGAAAACCCAGCTGAGCTGGAACCAACGGAGCTTGCTTTTCAGAAGACTAATGTGAGCACAGCTCAGCATTATTGGTGCCTTCCTCCTAAAATTGTCCCTTCCATGTCTCCAGGTACAGAATCCTCCATTGGGAAGGACCTCACCTACCTCAGAACAAGTAATATGTACCCTTTATTTTTCAAAAAGGGGAGACTGAGGTCCTGTGTGGGAAACTAACCAGCCCAAGGCCAGGGTAGCAGAGATTTATAGTGTGTGTCTTGCTGTATAAAAGGCGATGAAAGCTCACTGGGCAAAGAAATAGCTGAGGTTTCTTGACCTTGCTCAGTGTGGTGGGCCCTAGATTCACAAAGACTATAGGAAGGTTTGTGCTTTGATATTGGGAACAGAAGCAGGAAGACTATAACTACACAGTATTTGGTGCTGAAGAGCCCAAGCAGACAGAGAAACAAATGGCATTAAGGACATCAACACCTTCAGGGGTGGGAGGTCTTTGCAAATTAAAGTGCCTTGTTCCAAAGCAGGTTGGAGATTAAGTAGATAACTAACAGCCTATGAGGCTTTGTGCTCAGGAGCTCAGATATTCTCTCTTGGACATCAGGGATCAGTATTCCCAGGAGAACTTTCCTCCTAGACAAGGTGAATGCTTCTTGGTAGGATGGAATAGTGGCCAGTGCTATGGAATTCAGCCTCTTCCACTTACTAGCCGTGAGACCTTGGCTAAATTTTCTCTAAACTGGAGTTTTCTTACTTGACAATTTGGAAAAATAAATTTTGCATCATTGGTTTGTTATGAAGATTACATTATTTATCATACAGAGGACTTCTACTTTAAATGGCTTCAGGAAATCAGCTCTTAAAGATTTTCTCTCAGATGCCATATTAATGTTAATGAAAAAAAAAACAACCAGTTCTAGAAATAGGAACAATCATTGCAATATTTTTGAGGAATTTCCCTAACTACAATTTTCTTTCTAACTTTATTTTTGTTGATACAATCACAGATATCCCCCCTGTCCTCCCTTTTGCCCATCTCCACCCAGGCCCCACCTCCCTTCCCCCGGCCATTCCCACACCATTGTCAGTGTCCATGGGTCATGCATATATGTTCTTTGGCTAATACCTTCACCTTCTTTCATCCAGTCCCCCTCTCCCTTCTCTGACAGCTATCAGTCTGTTCAATGTATCCATGCCTCTGTTTTCATTTTGTTTGTCAGTTTATTGTGTTCATTAGATTCCACATAGAGTGAGATCATGTGGTATTTGTCTTTCTCTGACTGGCTTATTTCACTTAGCATAATGTTCTCTATGTCCATCCATGCTGTCCCAAAAGGTACAATTTCTTTTTTACTGCCATGTAGTACTCTATTGTATAAATGTGCCACAGCTCTTTTATCCACTCATCTACTGATGGACACACTTGGGCTGCTTCCACACCTTGGCTATGTAAATAATGCTACTATGAGTATAGGAATACTTATATTCTTCTGAATTGGTGTTTTGGGATTCTTTGGATATATTCCCAGAAGTGGGATCACTGGGTCAAAAGGTAATTCCATTTTTAATTTCTTGAGGAAGCTCCATACTGCTTTCCACAATGGCTGCATTCCCACTAACAGTAAGCAAGTATTCCCTTTTCTCTCCAGCACTTGTTTGTTGATTTATTGATGGTAGTCATTCTGACAGATGTGAGATGACATGTCCTTGTAGTTTTAATTTGCATCTCTCAATGATTAGTGATGTTGAGCATCTATTCATATGTCTATTGACTATCTGTATATCATTTTTGGAGAAGTGTCTATTCGGGTCCTCTGCCCATTTTTAAATTTGATTGTTTTCCTGGTATTGAGATAAATCTGGCCTAGACTCAGAAGTATATGGGTAATACATGTAACCACATTTGTGGATAAAGTCATTTGGTGAGAGAGTAGACTCTGCAAAGAGAGGGCCTAGAACTTGTCCAGAGGATTTCCACAGTGAGAAGGGTTTTTCTGAGGCTGGACTGGGAAGGAGAGAACTGTAAAACACTGCTGAGGAGAGTTTCCAGAGAGGGAGCAAGGAAAAAACCAAGACTGTGGAGTATTTTGGTTTCCTAGACACAAGTGCTTCAAGAAAGAAGAGAGTGGTCATTTGTGTTAAATGCCCTGGAAGGCAAGTAAAAAGAAGATGAAAAATATTCTTTGTATTTTATAACATTTATGTTTATGTGAAATAAAGTATCAGGTCATCTGATGAGAAAGTGTGTGTGAAAGATGGAAGCACAAAGTGGGGAAGATGGTTGTACTAATCAAGGTTCTGCAAGAAACCAATAATATATTAATATATGTATATATAATATAATGTTTATTATTTATTACATTATATAATATGCAACATTATATAGTACACATATTATTTATGTTATATTATACCTATCATGTAATATTTTATATATATATATCTATATAGAGAGAAAGAGAAAGAGAGAAACAGAGAGAAGTTCAAAATCTGTAGGGTTTGCTGATAGATATGAGTCATTGAGATGTAGGGAAGAGTTGATGTTGCAGCTCAAGTTTGAAGGTAGTCAACTGCAAGAATTCCCTGTTCCTCTGGGAACCTCAGACTTTTCTCTTAATTCCTTCAACTGATTGAATGAGATTCATCCACATTATCTGCTTTACTCAAAGCTGACTTAAATGTTACTCTCATCTAAACAATACCTTCATTGCGGCATCAAATGTGTTGGACTAAATGTCTGGGTACCATTGCCTAATCAAGTAGATACATAAAGTTAGCCACAGCAGTGGTGCAGTTTGGATGAGGTGAAGAAATTCTGAAGTGTTCATAGAAGAGACCCTGGATCAGAATAATGTAGCCAGAGAGCCTAGAGTGCTTATCTGATGATGGCAATTTATGGTAGTTCCTCTTTGTCCTGTTGTCTGAGTTCTCTGGTAGCTATTAGTTGCCTGGGTGCAATGTCATAGAGAAAGGGTTGGAACTGAAATCAAAATAAAATTTTATGTTTCATTTTGGGGGAGGAATTTGTCTTTTAATGAGTATGTAGTTTGTATGCATGTGCGTGTGTGTATGATTATCTGAAAACCTTTATATCACCATTAATTACAACAGCTTCAACATCTTAACTTTACCATATTATGTTGGCTACTCACCACTCTCCGTTTTCTAAACTTTTTCTTCATTGGCTTATCTAACTGCTTCTTGCATGTCTTCAAGCATGTCAGATAGGTTTTGCTATAAGGTTTTATTTATATAAAATAAAACCCATATATACCCAGCCCCAAGTTCCCCACAAAAATCCTTGTTTCCCCCTACCCCCTGTTTACTTGTCATACTTTTGGAAGGTAGGCAGGGCAGATTCTGTGGGCTAAGATAGTTCCCAAAGTTAGCTTGTAGGCACCTGACCTAGAAGTCAGATCCAGGGAACCTGGCCCTGAATCATTCTATACCAGACTAATTTTCTAGGTTTTATTTTAAAGAATTCATTAAACACTGTAGATTTGTTGATCTTGGGATTTAAAGGTACAAGAATAAAGGGGAAAGTGATGAGTTCTCCATTTTCTAATGAAATATTTGGAGCTGTTAACTTCTAAGGTTTCCTCTTAAATCCTTTAGAGTTAACAGTGTAGGGACTGTGGAGGGCTCTTTTGTCTGTATGCTTTGGATGCAATTATAATTCTAGGTTCTGAATCCACTGTTACAAGTTAATTCACATGAAGAAAAGTTTTACAGCATTTTTCTTTCAGATGGAAATAAAGATTTTAAAAGGATAGATAAAGATTGATATGGGCCAATTTTTTCCTATTGCTATTTATGACATTTTGACAGAAATAGGGGGAAAATGATCGAAGAAAGGCTGTTGACATTCCCTTTGCTAGTTCTGTAAAATTTACCACCAAAGTCTGAATGTTGCAGTGCCTTAGTGACCAGTCATGCCTGCTAGAGCATTCCTTGACAGAATCACAGTGCAGTATGTCAAGTTCATTTTGAAACAGAGCTTCTTACCCAAAGAAAAGAATGCATCATCAGTGGCATAAGAGCATCAAGTCAAAGTTGGATATTTTTTTCATTTTGTAAATATCCTGAACTTCAGAAGAAATTTAAATGATATGCACACAAACACACACACAGTTTTCTTTATTATTCCTTAAGTGAACCTCTATTCAGAGCCTACATTGTTTTCTAATTGACTAATTAATTAGGATTTTGACAGTGAAAGTCTAAGTTGTGGCCAGTATATAGAGACTAAAACATAGAAGCAACTGTTTTTCTGTCAGAGCCGCAGTTTGTCCATTTGTAGAATGGAGATGCTATGGTAGAACCTGAAAGCATATACCACAGCGTGATACTATAAAATGGGTGTGAATTGCTTCCAGGGAGAGTATCAGGCTCTACATACTTGTGCTATGGTCTCAATATTTGCTGTCTCTCAACATCGTATGTTGAAATTTAACCTCCAAGGTAATAGTATTAGGAGGCAGGGTCTTTGGGAGGTAATTAGGTCATGAGGGTGGAGCCCTCATGAATGAGATTAGTGCCCAGTAAAAGGGGAGAAAGCTCCATTTTCTTTTCTATCTTGTGGAGTTATAGTAAAAGGAGGGCTGCATAGGGAAAAGTTGGCTCTCAATAGACCCTGACTATTTTGATGTCTTGATCCTGGATTTTCTTTTTTTTTCATTTTGTGGTTGTTCATCTCTTTTTTTCTTGATTTAATCTTTACTGTATTTTTTTCCATTATCATTTAGTCTCATTATACCTGTCCCCCCCAAAAAAAAATCATAAACTGCTGTCTATGTCCATGAGTACCTTTTCCTGTTTGCTCAGTCCCTCCATTCCCTCACCTTCCCCCCGTTCTGCCCCTCAGCTGTCATCCTTCTCTCTATCTATGAGTCTGTCCCCATTCTCCTTGTAGGTTCAGTTTGTTCATTAAATTCCACATATAAGTGAAATCATGTGGTATTTTTCTTTCTCAGACTGCCTTATTTCACATACCATAATGTTCTTCAGGTCTATCCATACTGTCATAAAAGGTAAAACTCTAATTTTTTTTAAGGCTGAGTAATATTCCATTATGTAAATGTCCCATATATTTTATCCACTCATCTACTGATGGACAGTTGGGCTACTTCCACATCTTGACAAATGTATAGGGGTGCTTATGTTCTTTTGAATTAGTGTTTTGGGTTCCTTCAGATATATTCCCAGAAGTGGGATCAGTGGGTCAAAAGGAAGATCCATTTTTAATTTTTTGAGATATATCTACATTGTTTTTTACAGTGGCTGCACCAATCTGCATTCCCATCAAAAGTGCAAAAGGGTTCCCTGTCCTCCACATCCTCTCCAACATTTGTTTGCTGACTTATTGATGATAGCCATTTTGACAGGAGTGAGATGCTATCTCATTGTGGTTTTAATTTTTATTTCTCTGATGATAAGTGATGTTGAGCATCTTTTGAAATGTCTATTGGCCATCTGTATGTCCTCTTTGGAAAGAGGTCAGTTGAGGTCCTTTGTCCATTTTTTGGGGGGTTGTTTGTTTTTTGGTGCTGAGTTTTATAAGTTCTTTATAAATTTTAGATATTAACCCCTTATCAGATGTATGGGTGAATGTGTTTTCCCATTCTGTGGGTTGTCTTTTTATTTTGTTTATAATTTCCTTTGCTGTGCAAAAAATTTTAGTTTGATGTAGTTCAATTTATTTATTTTTTTCTTTTGTTCTTCTTGCCTGAGGAGATATATCTGATAAAATATTGCTACAAGCAATGTCTGAGATTTTACTGCCTATGTTTTCTTCTATGATTTTTATGATTTTGTGTATAACATTTAAATCTTAGATCCATTTTTATTTTATTCTTGTGTGTAGTGTAAGAAGATGGTCTAGTTTCATTTTTCTGCATATATCTGTCCAATCTTCCCAATACCATTTATTCAATAAATTTCTTTAGCCCATTGTATATGCTTGCTTCCTCTGTTAAATATTAATTGAGTGTAAAGGTGTGGTTTTGTTTCTGGGCTTTCTATTCTGTTCTATTGATTTATGTGCCTGTTTTTATGCCAGTACCTTGCTGTTTTGATTGCTATGACCTTATTGTATAGTTTGATATCGGGCAGTGTGATTTCTCCAACTTTGTTCTTCTTTCTTAGGATTGCTGTTGCTGTGCAGGGCCTTTTGTTGTTCTGTATAAATTTTTGAAATATTTGTTCTAGTTCTGTGAAATAGGTCATGGGAATCTTGGTAAAAATTGCATTGACTCTATATCTTGCTTTGGATAGTATGGATATTTTAATGATGTTAATTCTTCCTATCAATAAACATGGTATATGCTTCCACTTGTTTATATTCTCTTCAATTTCTTTTTTCAGTTTCTTATAATTTTCTGAGTACAGGTCTTTTACATCTTTGGTTAGGTTTATTCTGAGGTATTTTATTCTTTTTGTAGCAATTTTGAATGCTATTGTTTTCTTAATTTCCTTTTCTGTTAGTTCATTATTGGCATATAAAAATGTAACTAATTTCTGGATACTAATTTGGTATCCTGCTACCTTGCTGAATTAATTGATCAGTTCTAGTCATTTCTCAGTGGAATCTTTGGGGTTCTCTATGTAGAATATCCTGTCATCTGCAAATAAAGACAGTTTTACTTCTCCCTTTCCAATTTGGATGCCTTTTATTTCTTCCTCTTTTCTGATTGCTGTAGCTAGGACTTCCAGTATTATGTTGAATAGGAGAGGTGAAAACAGACATCCCTTTCTTGTTCCTGATCTTAAAGGGAATACTTACAGTTTCTGCCCATTGACTATGATGCTAGCAGTGGGTTGGTCATGTATGGCCTTTATGATGTTTAGGTATGCTCCCTGTAATCCCACTTTGCTGAGAGTTTTTATCATAAATGGGTGCTGGATTTTATCAAATGTTTTTTCTGCATCTATTGGTGTGATCATGTGATTTTTATTCTTCATTTTGTTTATGTGGTGAATCACATGTATTGATTTGTGAATGTTATGCCAACCTTGCATTCCCAGAATAAATCCCACTTGACCATGGCAATGATTTTTTTGATGCATCGTTGTATTTGGGTTGCTAATATTTTGTTGAGCTTTTTAGTGTCTGTTCATCAGGGTTATTGGCCTATAAGTTTTTTCTTTGTAGTGTCTTAATCTGCTTTTGGAATTAGGATAATGCTGACCTCATAAAATATGTTTGGGAATCTTCCCTCCTCTTTAATGTTTGGAAATAGTTTTAGAAGGAGAGGTGTTAGTTCTTGGAATGTTTGGTAAAATTCACCCAGTCCAGGGCTTTTTTCATTGAGAATTTTTGTGATTACTGCTTCAATTTTACTAGGTGTAATCAGTTTATCTAGAATCTCTGATTCTTCCTGATTTAGTTTTGGAAGATTGTATGTTCCTAGCAACTTGTCCATTTCATCCAGGTTGTCCAGTTTGTTGGTGTTTGGTTGTTTGTAATATTGTCTTACAATCCTTTGTATTTATTTGGTGTCAGCTGTTATTTCTCCTGTTTCATTTCTGATTTTATTTATTTGAGTCCTCTCTCTTGTTTTCTTGGTGAGTCTGGTTAAATGTTTGTCAATCTTGTTTATCTTTTCAAAGAATCAGCTCTTGGATTCATGGATCTTTTGTATCATTTTATTAGACTCTATTTCATTTATTTCTGCTCCAATTTTTATTATTTCTTCTACTTACTTTGGGCTTTATTTGTTTTTCTTTTTTAAGGTTCCTTTAAGTGTAAAGTTAGATTTATTTGAGCTTTTTTTTTTTTTTTTTTTTTTTTTTGAGATAGGCCTGTAATGCTCTGAATTTCCTTTTACGATTGCTTTCCCTGTGTCCCACAGATCTTGGATGGTTGTGTTCTTATTTTATTTGTTTCAAGGTATCTTTCGATTTTTCCCTTGATCTCATTGTTGACTCATTCATTGCTTAACAACATGTTATTTAATTCCCATGTCTTTGTGTGTTTTTCAGTGTTCTTGTTACTGATTTCTAGTTTTGTAGCATTGTGATCAGAGAAGATGCTTGATATGATTTCAATCTTCTTAAATTTATTTTCTGTCCTAACATGTAGTCTATCCTAGAAATCATTCCATGTGCACTTATGTATATTCTGCTGCTTTGTGATGAAATTCTCTGAAGATATCAGTTAAATCCATTTGATATCTTCATTTAAGGTTGCTGTCTCCTTATTGTTTTTCTGTCTGCAAGAACTTTCCACTGATGTCAATGGAATGTTAAAATCCCTGACTCAGACTGTATTTCTGTGACTCTCTCCCTTTATGTCCATCAAGATTTGCTTTACATACTTAAATGTTCCTATATTGGGTGCGTAAATGTTTACTAGGGTTATATCCTCCTGTTGGATTGTTCCCTTTATCATTATGTAGTGTCCTTTGTCTCTTACTATGCCTTGTTTTTAAAATCTATTTTTTCAGATATAAGTTGTGTTACCTCAGCTTTTTTTCCCTTCTCATTTGTATGAAATGTCTTTTTTCCATCCCTTTACTTTTAGTCTGTATATATCTTTTGATATGAGATGTGTCTCTTGGAGAAAGCACATATATAGGTCTCACTTTCTTATCCATTCAGTTACCCTATGTCTTTTGGTTGGAGCATTTAAGCCATTTACATTTAAGGCGATTGTTGAATGATGCTATTTAGTGACATTTTATTGTCAGACTATTTTCTTCTGTTGGTTTTTTCTTTCTTTTTTTCTTCTTCTTCTTTCTTTGCCTTCAAGTGAGCCCTTTAACATTTGTTGCAGTACTGGTTTGGTGTTAAAAAATCTCCTTTAACTTTTTCTTGTCTGGGAAGCACCTTATTTCTCTTTTGACTTTAAATAATAGCCTTGCTGGTTAAAGGAACCTTGGTTGTAGGCAGAGTAATTCGTGCAGGTGGGGATACTGTTTTCCCTCTGGCTGATGCCACTCAGACAGTAGTGCTCTACCTGAGGAAGATGGCTTTTGCAGTATGGGTAATGACTCAGCACAGGCATCATGGTGGCTATTCCTTCAGTTCTCTCTCCCAAGCCACTAGCTCCAAACTCTTCTCAAGTGTCTCTAGTTCACTCTTCCTTCCCTCTGCCAGAGCCAGGGTAAGTGGCTGCAAATGAATTTTGTATGTTGGCTCTTTAAGAGGCTCTCTCAGTATCCAGCCATCTCTCCTTGGTGGATAGAAACCCTGCTGCCTTTCACAGTTGGATGTTATCTGGGTTCTTTTCCAGCTCTGGTGCTGTGGGCTGGGGAGTTTAGTTTGGGGTTTAGGCCTTGCACTTCTCAGGGGGAACCCCCTGAACCACTGAAATATCCCTCTGGAACTTCAGCTGCTCCCTGTGGAAGCTTAAACAGCCCTCTAGTTCTTCTTCCCCCAACTCCCTACCAGTCTCGTTGTGATAAAGTGGTTTCTTCTGTCTGTCCTTGGTTATAAAGCATCTCTCCAGGTAGTGTTCAGTTGGCTATTTAGGATTATTTCTCTACAATTTAGTTGTAATTCCAGGTTGGTCCTGAGAGGAGGTCAGTGTAGCTTTCACTTATTCCTCTGTTATATTGGATCCGATCTTGGACTTTCTAAGCTTCAGAGCTGTGGGAAGTAAATTCCTGTTGTTAATTAGCCCCCTAGTCTGTGGGATTTTGTTGTAGCAATCCTAAAAGACTAAGGCAGCTAGTGATTGACAAAACTTGGCAGAGAAACCTTTCATGTGTTTGGCAAACGTGTGAACTGTAACTGTGCTAGGGCAAAGTGAACCTCTTTGTAGTGTGACATGGATTCTGGGGCCAAATTTCCCACAGTGAGGGTCTTGGGCAGTGAGGAATGACACTGAGCATAGATCATAGATCCTAGCCTCTGCCCTGGATAGCCACCTGTACTTCCAAGTAAGGAGGAGAGGCTTCTGCTGCTCTTTCCCCTGAGTAGCAGGCTGTCTGGAGAAATCTGGGCCAAGGATAGGGTCCTGGAGTCTGCACTTATGACTCTGTCTCCCACCCTGCACTTCAAAAATAGGAAGCTTATTTTCAGATTTTCTAAACTTCTTTTCTTAAAGCTTTGGCTGCAATACATTTTTGTTTGCATTTGAGTGTTATGTGCTGCTGTAATGTGTCATTCCATTGCTAAAATAAATTATGTCATTCATAATATTTAGTTAAGTACCATTAAATTTACCATTAATACATGGATAGAATAAACAGAAAAGGAAAAATAAGCCCATTGGACAATTTTTTAGGCTGGGTGCTGAGCTCTTTATTGATGAGATTACCTCAGAAGTAGTGTTTCTGTCATTTACTATTGTTTCCTCAGATGTGAGGACCCCATCCAAAGACAGACACACATACAGGCGTTCCCCGCCCTTCATTTTTTTCTTGTGTGTCCTGGTATACTGCACTGGAGAAGCTGATCTTTTCATCCCATGGTGTGCCTGAATCTGTGCGGTGACCTCCACAAACATACCAGGACATCATTTAAACTGCTCCAATCTTCAACATATCAAGCAGAAAATTTTTCAGGTGTAGCATGTGGACAAAACTTTTCCCTAATTTTGTATCCTGGTACAAGTTCTCAAATTTTTTAGTGGGTTTGGTTTTAGCATTTATCTTGAGATGCAGAGGGTGTTAGAACATCAGCATTTTTTAAAGTCTCATAGGCCTGTCTTGGTCTCATTTATAGTTTTATGATTCTTTTCTTACTTGTACCTCTTTCCACAATGGACTTTGACACCTTGCAGGCTGGGGCCCAATTTCATACATACCTGATCCTTCAATATAAATATTAAAATATGTACAGGACTTGTATACTGAAAACTACAGAACTCACTTTTTCTTTTATTCATTTTCTTTTTCTTTTTGAATCAATTTTATTGATTTTTGCTCTTCATTATTTCCTTCCATCTGTTTGCTTTGTATTTATTTGAATCTTCTTTTTCTATGTTCTTCAGGTGGGAATTTATGTTATTGATTTGAGACTCTTATTTCTTTTTAAAAATACGATGTGCATTTATTGCTGCAATTTTTCCTCAGCATTGCTGTAGCTGTATTGCACAGATTTTCCTATGCTGTGTTTTTATTTTATTCATTGTCTTAAAAATATTTTTTGACCTATGGATTATTTAAAGTGTATTATTTAGTTTTCAAATATTTACAGTTTTTCCTTTTATGGTTCAATTATTGACTTCTAGTTTGATTCCGCTGTGGTTGATAATCATGCTGTATGATTTCAATTTTTTCAAAATTGTTTTTAGTTTGTTTTGTGGCTCAAGATGTGAACTAGATTGGTATTCATTTTGTAGGTACTTGAAAATAATGTGTATTCTGATGTTTTGTGGTGGTGCATTCTATAAATGTCAATTAAATCCTGTTGGTTTATGATGCTGTTGAGTCCTTCTACATCCTTGCTGATTTTCTGTCTAGTTGGTCTATCGATCATTGTGAAAGGAGTGTTGAAGTTTCCAACCATAACCCTGGATTTGTGTATTCTTCTTTCAGTTCTACCAGTTTTTACTTTACACATTGCTTAGATGTTTTTTGCATACACATTAAAGATTGCTATATTTTATTGATTGACTGTTTTATCATTATATTTCTCTTTTCTATGTTTGTTTTCCTTATTCAGAAGTTTACCTTAATTGATATTAATATAGCCACACCTGCTTTCTTTTGATAAATGTTTACATAATATATCTTTTCCATCCTTTTTCTTTCAACATGCCTATATCATTACATTTAAAGTGAGTTTCTTGCAGACAGCCTATGGTTGGGTCATATTTCTTTAATCCACTTTGCCAATCATGAAGTGGAATGTGGAAGAATAAATAATGACCTGAAAGTGTTCAAAATATACTGTTAAATAAAAAAAACAAATAAGTACAAAACTATATTTAGAATGATTCCATTAAAAATATTGGGATTGGTATATATTAGAATCTTAACTCCACTAGCTATCTAGCTATGTAACATTCAGCCAATTTAGTTTTTTATTTGTATGATGTGGATAGTCATAGAATTAACTTCATAAGTTTTTTTGTCAGGAATTAATTACAATAGTTAGAATTACCTAGGTTTAAGATATCAAGGTATTTATTTCTTTTGTGTTTATTTTTCCTAAATATTTTACAAACAATATTAATAAGAAAATGTTTTAAAATAAATATTCATATACATACCAAAATTTGAGATAAATATTGATAAATATAATTTTTTTCAAATATATGTATATGCATATATGTTGGAAAAAATAAGAGAACACCCAAAGGTTTACTCAGCAACCCTTATCATGTTCCTTTAGTCCTTCTATTTTTTAGATGAATGTTTGTTAATAGTTATATGAGTGTATATACAGAATGCATATAAACTTGTTTTTTCACAATATATTATACATATTTTAATGTTGTTACAAAGTATACATGCAATATTTTACATTATAAAACAGTAATTTATGAAGTTGATGTAACATACATAGCACAAATCACATGGACATGCTTCCATTATTATAATCTTTGCCAATTTAAGCAAGTATAATTATCTTACTCCTTTTAACTCTTTTAGTATTTTGCATTATTGCATAAGTGAGAATATAGACCTAACCATAAGACTTGTAAAAAAGCTATAAAATTTATGGCCAAATTTTTCTCCCAAAGTCTCTATCAATTTATACTGTATTCAGAAAAGTAGGAGTAGTTTTTTTGTCACATCCTCTGAATCATTGAACATCTTTTTTGATCTTTTGCTAATTATTAGGTAAAAATTGGTGATGTTATTATTTATATTTTTGTTACTTCTAAGATAGAACTTTCTGCCAACACATAAGTTTACAGATTGTATTTTCTCTTTTGTATTAGATCTCCTGCTGATGGCCATTTATCTTAATGTTTTTCTTATTGATTTTCATTCTCTCTCTCTTTATTAAAAGCATTTACTCTTGTCATATATCCTGTGAACATTTTTTTCAGTCTGCTGTCTGTCTTTATATTTTAGTTACTTTTTATATACTGAAGTTTAAAGATTTTTTACAGTCAAATCCTTCAATTTTTTTTCCTTTTTTGGTGTTAGTGCTAGGTTTAGAAAATAATCTTTTTAACAGAGCTTTGAAATACATGTGACTCTGTTTTCTTCTAGTTTTTTTAATTGATTTTTTCAAGAAAAATATTTAACTCTTTAACTTAATTGAAATCTATCTTGATGAATTGAGAGGGGTGGTAAGCAAGTCTTTTTATTAAAAAAAAAAAAAGTCCAATGAGAACCATGATGTTAAATGAATGAAAAAGTTTCTGCCTGGCCTGGTCGTGGCATGCTATTTTATTTCATTCCAGATTTACTGGCCCAAGTTCAGAAGACAACGCCTAGGATGACAAATGTACAAAGTCCATGTGATGAGAAAAGGCTTAAAGATTGTAAGACTGAATGATATCTATTTAAAAATGTTTAGATACCTCTTTTGGCCAAGATGGAGGTGTAGGTAGATGCGTTTCACTTCTTCACAAACCAAAAGGACAAAGACCAATTTAAGAACAAACAAACAAACAAACAAACAAACAAACAAAGCAACCAGAATAGCCAGAAAACTGTACGAAAGTCTGACAACCAAGGAGTTAAAGAAGAAACATTCATCCAGACTGGTAGGAGAGGCAGAGATAGGCAGCCAGCATGGAGAGGACATGCAACAAGGTGGTGGATGGTGGACCAGGTGGTCCCACATTTGTGTACTGATACACTGGGAGGAACAACTAGGAAGTGAGAGAGACTATGCAACCCAGGTTTCCAGTACCAGGAAATAAATTCTCTAAACCTCTAACTATAAAAACCAGTGGGGCTTGTGGTGGCAGGAGAACACCCAGTCTCAAAAGAGAGTTCTTTGGAGGGGCCCAGGAAGTCCTAAAATGTACACAAACCCGCCCACCTGGGAATCACCACCAGAAGGGTGTAATTTGCTTGTGGGTAGCAGGGGAAGTGACTGAAAGCAGGTTGACAGCCAAGCAAGCTACATTATTCCTTTTCTTCTGACCCCTCCCCCACATAGAGCACTCTGCCCTGGCCAATATTTAAGGCTCCACCCCTTAAAATGAAACACGTGCTCTGAGACAAAGAAATATGGCCCAAATGAAAGAACAGATCAAAACCCCAGAAAAAGAACCAAACAATGAGGAGATAGCCCGCCTATCAGACACAGAGTTCAAAACACTGGTAATCAGGATGCTCACAGAAATCACTGCATACAGACACAAAGTATAGGAAGAAGTGAAGACTATAAAAGTGAAATAAGGAAAAGTATACAGGGAACCAACAGTGAAGGGAAGAAAACCAGGACTCAAATCAATGATTTAGAACAGAAGGGAGAAATAAACATTCAACCAGAAAAGAATGAAGAAAAAAGTATTCAGAAAAATGAGCTTAGGAACCTCTGGGACAACTTTAAATGTTCCAATATCTGAATCATAGGGGTTCCAAAAGGAGAAGAGGAGGAGCAAGAAATTGAAAACTTATTTGAAAATTTAGTAAAGTGTATCTACCTAAACTTCTTTGAAAAAATAAAAAGTGAAGGAAAACTTCCCTAATCTGGCAAAGGAACTAGCCATGCAAATCCAGAAAGCTCAAAGAGTCCCAAAGAAGTTGGACCCAAGGAGGAACACACCAAAACACATCATAATTAAATTATCCAAGATTAAAGATAAGGAGAGAACCTTAAAAGCAGTGAGAGAAAAGGAGGCAACTACCTACAAAAGAGTTCCCATAACACTATCAACTGATTTCTCAAAAGAAACCTTGCAGGCAAGAAGGGGCTGGCAAGAAGTATTCAAAGTCATGAAAGGCAAGGACATACATCCAAGATTACCCTATCCAGCAAAGTTATCATTTAGAATGGAAAGGCAGATAGAGTGCTTTCCAGACAAGGAAAGTGTTTTCCAGATAAGGTAAAAGAGTTCATCATCACCAAACCCTTATTATATGAAATGTTAAAGGAACTTATCTAAGGAAAAGAAGATCAACACTATGAACAGTAAAATGACAACAAACTCACAACCATCAACAACAACAAACTTAGCAAACAACTAGAACAAGAACAGAATCATAGAAATGGAGATCACATGGAGTGTTATTGGCAGGGAGATAGGTGAGATAATGAGTGAAAAGGCACAGGGAATAAGAAGCAAAATTGTTAGGTACAAAATAAACAGAGGGAGACTAAGAATGGCATAGGAAATGGAGAAGCCAAAGAACTTATACGAACAGCCTATGAACATGAACTAAGGGGAGGAATGCTGGAAGGAGGTGTGGTGCAGTGTGGAGGGGGACAAAGGGGGGAAAAATGGGACAACTTTAATAGCAGAATCAATAAAATATACTTAAGAAATAAAAATGTTTGGATACATATCAATATGTTGTATAGTAAGTAGTCAAGAGACCAAGCTCTGAGGACGTAGAGACCTGGCTTTGTGTCCCTGTTTTGCTACTTATGAGATATATGCTTTAGGGAAAGATGCAGGTCTATGTTAAGCCTCGATTTCTTCATCTGCTAAATGGGAATAAGAACAGTACCCACTTCATAGTGATGGTATTATGAAGATTAAATGAGTAAGGCAATGATGGTAGGCATTCAGTAAGATCTTGGATGAGAGAAGACACTTGATAGATACTGGTTGTCATTCTCATTAATTTTGGTTTTTATCCTATTTTGTACAAGTCCAAAGAAGAAAATGAAGACGAAGGATGACAAAATTTGCTTATATGAGATTCTGGGTTGTTTCAGGAGAATAGCTCTTCTGTCATGGGACATTTTCAGGTAATAAGGAGCTGGGATAGTGTTGATGCTGTCTGTGAATGGCTGACCATGTGATTTTCATGATTCTTCCATGCTATCATTTTGTGAGTCTATCTTCACCAGGGGCTCTGAGGAGCAGTGTATGACAGATTTGCTTCTTTGTGCCCCTGCATTTCCTTGGCATGTTAGCTCAGAGGTATAAGTGAAATTGCGGCTTAGACAATCCAATGCAGAATACAGTGCTGAAAGCTAATTAGCTTGTCAACACTGCAGGCATTTTGGAAGAGAGGAAAATATGATGCAATGAATACTTTGGGAGAAAGATGCAGAGTGGGTTGCCGTAGAGATTGAGGCAGAGGAATGTAAAAAAGGTAATTCTGTTGGTATAGGAGGGAAGCTCTGAAGGGAGAGGGGGCAAGAAAAGGGAGGGCAGAAGTAGAGAATTGGGTTAGGTATAAGACATAATGAAGAAGAGGCCTGACAGGATTTGACCACATTTGCCTGGGGATGAGTCCGTGTGTTGTCAAAGATAAACAAAGCCAGACACTAATTAAAGTCGTGAAGGAGATTTCATTCAATAACTTCTGATAGTAGGGAAAGAACTCAGCTCCATTCTTATTTCAGTAGAGGGGCCTGGTTTTAAAGGGTGAATGAGGGCATAAGGAGGGGGAGGGTTCAGGGCTCAAGTAGGGCCAGGGAAATGAACAGTTACAAAAAATGGAGAAGAAGTTTGGTCAGTGTATGTGTGGTTTAGACTAGCTAGCAGTGATCTAAGTTAGGATTCTACCCTCCTTTAGAGACTAGGAGACAGAAGCCTTGTCCTTCCTGATGATTAAATTTTAAAGGAATGCTTTTCAAGTCCTTGAGGAAGACATTTCTGGGTTGTAGGAGATTATATATATATATATAAAATCTGTAAAGGCTAGAGGAGGAATTTACAATTGTAAGTTTTTTGTTCTTTGTTTTAGTAAATGGTCTATGAAAGGGAAAGTGAGGGGCCTATGGTCAGATGTTGACTAGAACAACATGTAAATTGTTTTACCAGTATTGAGCTTTTTCAGACAGGAACTCAGAGGCAGGGAATGTTGGGCACTACATTTTCTATCATTCATGAATGAGAAAAATATTGTTTCTCTCACATTGTGATGATCAAAAAGGATAATATATGAGAAAGGGCTTGAAAAACTGAAATAATTATTTTTAATACTGAAAATAATAATTGGAGAACTTGGATCTCTTTTGTGTTGTGAATTTAGGTAGCAGCATGAATGGCAAGAACCTTCAAGGGATGGACTTTGAAGGGAGGTCGTCAGCCTTCCTATATGATTCCTTTTGTAAAGGAATTACAACTGACTGCATCATGCTTGTTTTCTTGGTTTACTTCTTTTCCTTTATGACTTTATGACTTCAGTTAAGGCATTGCAGCCTAAAATCCACTGCTAACAGAGAAAGCTTTAAAAAGAAAGTGCAGTATGCTCAAAGTATGACCAACATTATTATTGTTATTTTAATTTTAAGAGCTTTTTTGGTATTAATATACTAAAAATAAAAAGGATGATATTTTTCATTACTCTTCTGTCCTATATCCCTGAGAAATGATTTGGAAAATATTCAGCCTTCTGATGAAGGCTGTGACTTGATTTGCTACTTTATAGAACTGATGGAAATAATCAAGTTGGGTCCTAGTGATGAACTTCAAAGCTTAATTAATGTAAAATACCTTCTGAATTTGAATGAAAACACCAGTTGGAGTTTTATTTTAACTTAATCTGCTCTCTTTAGGGTGCCAGTTGCTAAAACCTTTTTGAGAGCAATGCTAAGGAATGATCACCTCTTTTTATAGTGCCTTCATCTTTTTAAAGAGCTTTTCATGATCTCATTTGATCCTCACAACAAACTGGAAAACTTGTTGGAGCAAGGGCAGGAGTGCCAAATGTGCAGATGAAGAAACAGAGGCCCAAAAATGTTGTGTGTCTTTAACTTGAGTGCTACATAGTACCTACCAAAACCCCAGTCAAAGATGGCAGTCCTTGTGTGGACCACAGCAGAGACAGGATAACTAGCACAAATTCATAGTAATGCTTTACATGTCAGTCCAATACATAGGGAATCTTTGTTTGGGGGTTAAAGTGAGATGACTGCTTAACATGTTGTTTAATATCTTATTAGGAAACTCCCCCACAGCTTTTCTGAAGTGTTTAGAACTAGAGATGGTTGGGATATTGGGATATATTTCCTTTAAAAAAAATCTAGAATAGGCAGGGACAAGATGGCAGAGGAGTGAACGGAAGTAACACTGACCTCCTCCCAGGACCAATATGGAATTACAACTAAATTGTGGGGAAATTACCTGGAACAAACAATTGAACAATAGAGACAGAGAGAAGCCTTATAACCTCAGACAGAAAGAAGAACCAGCTTTAGAAAAACCTGACTGGCACGGAGTACAGTGGAGACTTAAGAAGGTTGGCTGGGTGCCCACAGGCAGCAAAGTCATAGGGATATTTAAGTGGCCAGTTGAATACCCCACAAAGAGTGGGGTCAAAACTGCAAGTAGGGATTTCCAGCCTATAGCACCAGAGCCCAAAAAGTACACAGATAACAGCCAGCTGTGAAAAGTAGCAGGGTTGCTGTCTGCCAGAGACAGGTGGCTTGAAATGCAAAGAGCCATTTCAAGGGCCAATGCATAAATTTTTATTTGCAGCCACTTACCCTGGGCTCTGGTAAAGGCAGGGACAGAGTGGGCTAGAGACGCCTGAGGAGAGACAGGAGACAGAGGCTTTGGGGAGAGAACTGAGGGAGCGGCAGAGGGATCCTGGTGCTGACTCCTCCACCAAAGAGCAGCAGCCATCTTGCTCAGGCAGACCACACCACTGAGTGACAGCAGCTGAGAGGAAATAATAGCCTCACACCCAGGAAGGACTCTGCCCAACCCTGTGGTGTCTAAGTCTGACTGCTGAGTGCAGAGTGACTATATTAATACCTAAGGAGACAGTAACAGACAGTAGATCCATGGAAGTCTTGAACAGACTGCCTAAGGTCAGATAGGGTAAACATCTGACACCACCAGAGGCAGATCCAGAAAGTAAAAAAACAGTGGTAAATACTAGAGGTTACCGAGATGAAATCCACTGTGGTCTTCTCCATGATTTGTGATATTTTCTTTACTACATAGCTTTTTCATTTTCATTTTGGGTCCATCAAGTTTGTGTATATTGTCATTAGATATTATATTAAGAGTTTATCTCTCTCCTTTCTTATATTAGTCTTAATCTCTTTACAGCATTATTAACACTGGTCGATCTGCTGTTGAACTGGGATTGCAAGGGGGAGTAATTTTTGAGGATCTGGGTTTGTTTCCTGGGCTTTGTGGTTTTCTTCTGGCAGCACCTGCACAAAAACACACAAGATAAGGTGGGCAGAGTGACCCTCAGTCAACCAGCTGGAAGGAAGAATTCCCCAAAGAATGACCCAACAATAATAAAACCCAATTACATCCAGAAAGTCAACATAAGTGCCATAAAAGACATACAAAGAGCATCAAGTTCAGGAGATCAAGGATAATGCACCATTGAACCTCACAGGTTTCCTACCATAGAAGTTTACACCACAAAGTCAAGGAACATATAGCAAAGACTCATGGACAAAACTAAAGGGGAAGAGTTGAGGGAGGGAGGGAGGTAAGGAGGGGGCCAGGGAAAGTGGTGGGGGGTAGGCAGAGGCAAATGTATTTGAAAAAATAAATTAATTAATTTAAAAAAAAAGAAGAAGCAAAAAAGAAGAGTCTCAAAAATAATGGGAAGACAAAGAAATGCCCCCAAATGAAAGGAAAGGAAAATCCCCAGAAAGAGAACTAAATGATATAGAGGCAAGTAAACTATCAGATACTGAGTTCAAAACAATGTTTCTAAGGAAGCTAAGTGAGCTCAGAGAGAATTTCCAAAAATTACAGGAAACTATGAGGAACTTATTGCAAATTATATCAGCATGAAAAAGGACATAGAGACTATCAACAAGAGGCAACAGGAAATGAAGAATACAATTTCTGAATTGAAGAACGCAGTAGACGGAATCAAAAGCAGGCTAGATGAAGCAGAGGATTGAGTCAGCGAGCTGGAGGACAAGGTAGAAAAAAGCTCCCAGAAAGAGCAAGAAAATGAAAAAAGACTAAAAAAGAATGAAGAGGTGTTAAGATAACTGCAGGACAACATGAAACATGGTAATATCCATATAACAGAGATACCAGTGGGGAAGAGGAGGAGCAAGGGATAGATAAACTGTTTGAAAAAGTAATGATGGTAAACTTCTCTAATTTATGGAGAGAAAAAGCCATACATATCCAGTAAGCACAGAGGATCCTATTCAAGAGGAATCCAAGGAGGTCGACTCCAAGACACATGATAATTAAAATGGCAAATATCAAAGACAAAGAGAGTCTTAAGGGCAGTGAAGGAGAAAAAGGAAGTAGCTTACAAGGGAGCCCCAATAAGACTGGCAGCTGACTTCTCAACAGAAACACTACAAGTAAGAAAGGAATAGAAAGAAATATTCCAAATGATGAAAAGCAAAAGCCTGCAACTGAGGCTGCTCTACCCAGCAAGGCTCTCAATTAAAATGGAAGGCAAAATAAGGAGTTTTTCTCACAGAAAAAGGCTAAAAGAATACACCTCCATCAAACCAGCATTGCAAGATATGCTATAGGAACTGCTTTAAGAAGATGAAGAAAAAGAGAGAGAGAGGAGAACAGGTACAAAGGGAAAAAAATAAAAAAGTTTCTATCAATAATAACTTTAAATGTAAATGGATTAAATGCTCCAATCAAAAGACACAAGGTTGCTGAATGGATAAGGAAAGATGACCTGTACATACGCTGCCTATTAGAGACCCATCTCAGAACAAAGGACTTATACAGACTTAAGGTAAAGGGATGAAAAAAATATTCCCAGCAAATGGACAGGAAAAAAGCCAGGTAGCAATACTTATATCAGACAAAATAGATTTCAAAACAAAGGATATAAAAAGAGGCCCAGAAGGACCCTTCATAATACTCAAATGAAGAATCCATCAAGAAGACATAAACATTGTAAACATATATGCACCCAACATATGAGCACCCAAATATATAAGGAAAATCTCAGGGGACATCAAGAATGATGTAGATAGCACACACTGATAGTAGGGGATTTTAAGACCCTGTTCTCAACAATGGATAGATATTCCAAACCAAATATCAACAAGTATATTGTGGAACTGGATGACGCATGAGATCAAATGGACTTAAATGAATATATATATCTTTTAATCTCAAAGAAGCAAAATACACATTCTTTTCAAATGCACATTGAAGATTTTCAAAGATAGACCACATGATAGGACACACAAAAAGCCTCAATGAACTCAAGAATATTGAAATTATAACAAGAATGTTCTTGGACCACAAGGGCTTGAAACTAGAAACCAACCTCAAGGAAAAAAATCAAAAACAAGACTGGATAGCATACTATTAAACATTGAATAGTTCAATAGTGAGATCAAAGAAGAAATAAAAAATTTCTGGAAACAAATGAAAATAAACACACAACAGTCCAAAACCTATGGGACACAGTGAAGGCAGTTGAGAGAAGAAAGTTCATAGCAGTACAGACCTGCCTAAAAAAGAGAGAAACATTTCAAGTAAACAATCTAACCCTAAATCTTTAAGAACAGGAGAAACAACAACAAAGCCCAGAGTGAGTAGAAGGAAGGAAATAATCAAGATCCGAGCAGAACTGAAGACATAGAGACTAAAAGAACAATTTGAAGGATCAATAAATCCAGGAACTGGATCTTTGAAAAGATAAACAAAATTGACAAGCCTTTAAGCAGACTCATCAAGAAAAAAATGGAGAGGACCCAAATAAATAATATCAGAAATGAAAGAAGAGAAATTACAACTGATACCACAGAAATACAAAGGATTATAATAAATTACTATGAACAATTATATGCCAAGAAATTTGAAACCCTGGGTAAAATGGACCAATTTCTAGAAAAATATAACCTTTCAATACTGAATGAAGAAGTAGAAAGCCTGAACAGACCAATAATAGCTTGTGAAATTGAAGCAATAATCAAACAACTCCTGGCACACAAAAGCCCTATATTGGATGGTTTCACAGGATAATTTTACAAAACATTTAAGGAAGAGCTAACCCCTGTCCTTCTTGGACTATTCCAAAAAATCCAAGAGGAGTGAATACTCCCAGACTCTTTTTATGAGGCCAGCATCACCCTATTCCCAAAACCATATAAAGACATGACAAAGAAAGTAAACTACAGACCAATATCACTGATGAACATAGAGGTTAAAATCCTCAACAAAATATTGGCAAACCGCATTCAGCAATACCTTAAAAGGATCATCCACCATGATCAAGTGGGATTCATCCTAGGGATGCAAGGATGATAAAATATTCACAAATTAATAAATGTAATACATCACATAAAAAAGGAAGGACAAAAATCACATGATCATATCAATAGGTGTGGAAAAAGCATTCGGTAAGGTACAGTGCCCATTTATGATAAAAACACTAGGCAGAGTGGGAATATAAGAAGCACACCTCAATATAATAAAGACCATATATGCAAAACCTACAGCCAACATACTCAATGGGCAAAAACTAAAAGCTTTCTCACTAAGATTGGGAACAAGACATGGATGTACATTTTCAGCACTTCTTATTCAACATAGTAGTTGAAGTCCCAGATAAAGTGAGGATACAAGAGAAAAAAAATAAAATGCATCCAAATTGGAAAGGAGGAAGTAAAACTGTCAGTGTTTGCAGATGACATAATAGTGTACATAGAAAAACCCACAGACTTCATCAAAAAACTACTTGACTTAATAAATGAATTTGGCAAAACAGCAGGATACAAAACCAATACTCAGAAACTGAAGGCATTTTTTGGTGACTGCCATGATAAGTAACCGCTTGAGCTAAAGCCGACCCTGAAGGCATTTTTTGTACACCAGCAATGAAATATCAGAAATAGAAATCAAGAAAAAAATCCCATTTGCTATAGCAATAAGAAAAATAAAGTACCTAGGAATAAACTTAACCAAGGAGGTAGGAGACCTGTACTCAGAAAACTACATGACACTGGAGAAGGAAATTAAGGAAGATACAAATGAATGGAAGCATATACCATGTTCATGGATGGGAAGAATTAATATCACCAAAATGTCCATTTATAGATTTATTGCAATCCCTACTAAAATACCAATGACATATTTCACAGATATAGAACAAACATTTTAAAAATTTATATGGAACCATAAATGACCCTGAATAGCTGCAGCATTTTAAGTAAGAAGAATAAAGTAGGAGGGATCACAATACCTGACATCAAACTATATTACAGGGTACAGTAACCAAAACACTGTAGTACTGGCATAAGAAGAGACACAGACATCAATGGAACAGAATAGAGAGCCCAGAAATAAACCTGTGACTGTATGGTCAATTAACATTTGACAAAGGGGGCAGAAGCATAAAATGGAGTAAAAATAGCCTATTTAATAAATGGTGTTCGGAGATCTGGACAGCTACATGCGAAAAAATGAAATTCGACCTCCAGCTTACACCATACACAAAAATAAACTCAAGATGGATAAAAGTCCTAAATATAAGTTGCAACACTATAAAAGTCCTAGAGCAGAACAAGGGCAGGAAACTCTCAGTCCACGCAGCAATATTTTCACCAATATGTCTCCTAGAGCAAGAGACATAAAGGAAAGAATAAACAAATGCAACTTCATCAAAGTAATAATCTTCTGCATGGCTACAGAAAATGCCAGCAAAATGAAAAGAGAACCAACCATATGGGAAAATATATTTGCTAATTTAACCTCCGACAAGAGTTTGACCTCCGAAATATATAAAGAACTCACATGACTCCCCTTCAGGAAGACAAACAGTCCAATTGAAAAATGGATGAAGGACCTGAACAGACACTTCTCCAAAGAGGACACACACAGGACCCAGAGACATGAAAGGATGCTCATCATCAGTAGCCATCAGAGAGATGCAAATTAAAACCACAATGTGGTACCACTTCATGCCAGTCAGAATGGCCATCATAAAGAAATCAACAAACAAGTGCCAGTGAGTTTGTGGAGAAAAAGGAACCCTAGTACACTCTTGGTGGGAATGCAGACTGGTGCAGTCACTGTGGAAGACAGTTTGGAATTTCCTCAAAAAGCTAAAAATGGAACTTTCTTTTGACATGGCAATTCCAGTGCTGGTATTATACATTAAGAAACTCAAAACACCAAATCAAAAGAACCTATGCACCCAGTGTTCATAGCAGTGTTATTTACAGTAGCCAAGTGTTAGAAGCAACATAAGTGCCCATCAATAAGTGAGTGGATCAAAAAACTATGGTACATTTACACAATAGAATACTAAGCAGCAGAAAGAAAGAAGGAATTCTTATCATTCATGACAGCATGGATGGTACTGGAGAACATTATACTAAGCAAAATAAGCCAGGGGGTGAAAGACAAATACCATATGATCTCACTCATAATTGGAACCTAATCAATAAAAATTAACAAGCATGAAAAATATAACCAGCAACATTGAAAGAAAAAACAAACTGACAGTAACAAGAGGGAAGGAGGGAGGGGGAGTAATGGGGAAGAGAAGAGAAAGGGTCAAGTCATGGAACATGTATGAAGGACCCATGGACAAAGCCAAAGTGGGGAAGGATTGAGGGTGTGAGGTGGGGGTGGGTGGGACAGGGGAAAGTGGTGGTGGGAAAATGGAGCCAACTGTATTTGAAGAATAAAAAAATAAATTAATAAAATAAAATTAAATTAAAAATTCTAGGATAGCTTTATCAAGATATAATTTAATATATTTTATAATTTATACATTTCAAATGTACACATTTTAATGATTTTTACTATATGCACCGGTGTGTGAAACTATTGCCACAGTCCATTTTAAAATATTTTTATCACCTTTAAAAGAAACTCTATACCCTTTAGCTATCTCCCTCTTATTACTGCCTGCTCTTTACCCTAAACTAAGTAATTTACTTTTTGTCTCTAAAATTTCTGTATACTGAACTTTCATATGAATAGAATCATATAATACGTGAACTTTTGTGAGTAGCTTCTTTCATTTGGCATAATGTTTTCAAGGTTCATCTAAGTTGTTGTGTGCACTGGTATTTCATTCTTGTTATGGCCAAATTCCAGTCCATCGAATGGGTACATCAATCTGTTTTTCCATTCATCAACTGATAGATATATTTCCACCTTTTCACTATTATGAATAATACTGCTATAAATTTTTATGTACAGGTTTTTGTGTATACATATCTTCTCAATTCTACTGGCCAAATACTTAGGAGTAGAATTGCTGGGTCATATGATAACTATATTTGAGGAAGTAGCCTGTTTTCCAAAGTGGCCTCATATGTTATACATCCCCACTCACAATATTTGAGAGTTCCCATTTCTGTACATCCTCTTAAGCACTCATTATATGACATTTTGATTTTAGCCATCCTAGTGGATGTGAAGTGGTATTTAATTTTGGTTTTGATGATTAATGACATGAGCATGTTTTCATGTGCATATTGGACATTTATATATTATCATTGGAAAAATGTCTATTTTGATCATTTTCCCATTATTTCATAGGTTTATTTGTCTTTATTATTGAGTTGAAAAAGTTCTTTATGTATTTTAGATACAAGTACCTTATCAGATATATGATTTGTGTATATTTTCTCCCATTTTGTGGGTTAAATTTTTAGTTTCTTGATAGTATCCTTGAAGCACACTTTTTTATTTTGATGAAGTATAGTTTATCTCTTTTGTTGCTCATGGTTTGAATGTTATATCTAAGAATTCATAAATGTATACCCCTTTGTTTTTTCTAAGAGTTTTAGGTATAGGTCTTTAATTCATTTTGAGCTAATTTTTGTATGTAGTGTGAAATAAGAACTCCACCTCATATTTTTTATGCATGTGGATATCCATTTGTCCTACTACTATTTGTTGAAGAAAACATGTTTTTTCATGCTCTTAGTGTTCTTGTTGAAAGTTATTTTATTATAGATGTATAGGTTAATTTTTTTACTCACAACTCTTGCAATGGACTCAATGTTTGTATTTTCCCAATATTCATATGTTGAAACCATCACTTTGTATTTGGAGGTGGGTCCTCTGGAAATAATTAGGTCTTGAAGGTGGAGCCCTCATGAATGAGATTAGTGCCCTTATGAGGAGATGCTAGAGAACTAGCTAGTTCTCTTGCACCACGTATGAACACAGTAAGTTAGCAGTCTGCAATGAGAAGAGGGCTTCCACCAGAACCTGACTACGTTGGCACCATGATTCAGACTTTCATCCTCCAGAACTTTGAAAAAATATATTTCTGCTGTTGATAAGTCATACAGTTTATAGTGTTTTGTTATAGCAGCCCAAATTGACTAAGGCAAGGCTATTCTTCCTCTGCACCTGCACCATGAAATTGTTGATGTTGTTCCTCAGGGAAGGCACCTCTTTGTATGTCCATAGTCAACCTGGAATGAAAATGGTATTGAAAATGCTCTCTTTCTCTATAGCACTCAGCTGTTTAACTTCACTAATTTTATGCCAATTGCTCAGTTGTTTTTAACTATGCCCTGAGGGCATATATTGCTATACAAACTGATCCAGTCAAATTCTAGCTACTTTAAAGGAAAAGTTTTTGAGGTCTCTATTTGATATTTGTTCTGACTCAGTAAGAATCCTCCACAGTTTGGCCTATATATTAAATCTCCTATAATTGCCTTTCACCATAACCTTCATTTGTTTATAGGGAACTTTACGCTTAACTTTCTCCAAATTCTGTTGTAAATAAAACCATTTCCCTTGGGACTTCTGTAATTCTATTAGGAATTATCTGTTTTATGATGAACTTTCGAACATTTGGAATTCTGGCAATGCATGAGGGGATACCCTGTGTTTTGGGGGCCTGTGTACTCTCAGAGATTAGCCTTTCAGAAACATCCTAGAAAAAGATTTCCTCACTGATAGGATGTTGGATGATGCGATCTCTTGGGTCCCCTCTGAGAAAAGCTTCAACCATCATTGCACAGCTTTGCCTGGAGGTTTTCTAGGGCCCAAAGCCTGACAGATGGCTTTAAAATAAAAGGTTTGCATTCAGCAAAGATACAGTATTTTATGTTTTATGAGAAATGGAGGGCAAATCACTTTTTAATAAGAATTAATATGTCCTTCATATATGTATATGTCCGTGTGTATAATTTAAGTTATATTTTGCTATTTTATTTTCAAGAAACCAAGATACCTTCTTATGACAATTAGAGTGGACAAATTAAAATCCTTTTGTTTTTTCAAAATGCACTTTGATTTAAATTTTTTTCTCTGTTGAAAAGTGACTATAGAAGCATTTTGAAATTGGAATGTTCCTATTTGTATTTGTTTGCTAGGAGTGCTCAAACAAAATACCATGGATGGTGGATTAAACAAGTGAAATTTATTTTCTCAATTTTGAAAGCTAGAAGTCCAAGATCATGTGTCGACAGGTCTGGTTTCTTCTGAGGCCTCTCTCCTTGGCTTGCAGATGAGCACCTACTCACTGTGTTCTTACTTGTTCACCTTTTGGTCTATGTGTTGTCTGTGCTCTAATCTCCTCTTCTTATAAGGATACCAGTCACATAGTGTTAGGGGACCACTCATATGACTTCTTTTTATCTTAATTACCTCTTTAAAGGCCCCTGAATACAATCACATTCTGAGGTACTGGGGGTTAGGGCCTACTTCAAAGTTTGAATTACTGGAAATATAATTTATCCCACAACACTAGGTTTTGATTTTACCCAGTACTATTTCTGTTCATATTTCCCACAGCTTTTCTTAAGTAGTAATAAGCTAAAGGTTAAAGAAAATTTGAAGTTTAGAACAATCCATGCTGTAACTACTTCCTACCTTGAGTTATAACATATGTGGTTTTTGATTGCCAGCTTGCTGCTGCCAGTGCAGCCTCTGTCCATCAACTCAGCAGTCTTTCTGCAGAGAAGTCAGCTAACTCCCAGGAATGACATCCTGTATCTTATTGACAGCCCAGCTGTACCCAAACAAGCTGAGGCACAGTAGCCTTGCAGACACAAATAGTGTTCAAACAGATTTTCCAGGAAAAACAACAGCACTTTCACTTTTGTACCAAGAATCGAGACCTGTCATTGCTTTTTCTTGGGAAGCTAATTATGTTTTCACAAATATAACAGTTTGTTAACTCCAACAAGACATATTATTAACAAATTTCTAATGTGATCTACTGCAGCCAAGTATGTGCCTGGCACAGAGCCCCAGGGCATAAAGTTTTCTTATATCTAAAATTTTGCTGAAGACTCTTTGGTCAGATTATCTTATGAGAAAAAGTTGTGAATGAAAATAAAATGATGTAATCTTGCATATTCACTTATAAGATGAAAATGCAATTCCTTTTTGCTCATTCTGAAAATAATGATCATTTTAGCCAAAATACTCAACCTAAAATTTGCTTTCTAATTAAAAATATGATATTCAGAAATTACAGAAAAGCACCAAATTACTTGTAACTGCATTCTCTTGAAATAACATTGTTATTTTACTGTTTTACATTCTTTTGGTCTTTTAAAAAACTCATCACTTACTACCTATATGGCTCTATATTTAGAGAATTGTAAAAACAAAACTGTATTGTCTTCCTTTGAAAAATTACATAGTTTGTTGTGGAAGTTTTCTTGAATATTATACTACACAATTTTAATGCTGAGTGGTATTCTAGGTTAAGAATGGATCATAATTTTTGTATTTCTTTTTATTGAACATTCAGGTAAAACATACTGTAGTTATTATTTTTGCCTATATTTTTTGAGCATGTATCTAATAATTATATTTCTTTTTTTTTCCTGAATACTAATAGGTCTGTATTTTTTCTCCTTTTTATATTTTATAAACATTCCTTTATTGCCTTGGTTTCTTTTTTTTTAAAATTAATTTATTTACTTCTTAAATACATTTGTCTCTGCCTTCCCCCCCTCTTTCCCTTGCCCCCTCCCACCTTCCCTCCCTCAGCTCTTCCCCTTTGGTTTTGTCCATGAGTCCTTGCTATATGTTCCTTGACTTTCCCCTTCCCTTCCCTTTCCCTGCCCCGCCCTTCCCTCTTGTCTCTGTTGATTTCTTTTCCTTTCAGTGTTACTGGTCATATTTTCCTTGCTTCTTTGCATTGTTGGTTAGGTTCCACTTATAGATGAGATCATATGGTATTTGCCTTTCGCCCCCTGGCTTATTTCGCTTAGCATGATGCTCTCCAGTTCCATCCATGCTGTCACGAAGTTTAGTAGTTCTTTTTTTCTTTCTGCTGCGTAGTATTCCATTGTGTATATGTACCATCACTTTTTGATCCAGTCATCTACTGATGGGCATTTAGGTTGCTTCCAACACTTGGCTATTGTAAATTGTGCTGCGATGAACATTGGGGTGCATAGGTTCTTTTGTATTGGCGTTTTGGTGTTCTCAGGGTATAGTCCCAGCAGGGGAATCGCTGGATCAAAAGGCAGTTCCATTTTCAGCTTCCTGAGGAAATTCCACACTGCTTTCCACAATGGATGCACCAGTCTGCATTCCCACCAACAGTGGACTAGGGTTCCCTTTTCTCCACAGCCTCGCCAGCACCTGTTGTTTGTGGATCTGTTTATGATGGCCATTCTGACCGGTGTGAGGTGGTACCTCATGGTGGTTTTGATCTGCATTTCTCTGATGGCTAGTGATGCTGAGCATCCTTTGAAATGCCTCTGGGCCCTCTGTATCTCCTCCTTAGAAAAGCATCTGCCCAGGTCCTTTGCCCATTTTTTGACTGGATCGTTTGTCTTCTTGGAGTAAAGTCGAGTGAGTTCTTTGTATATCTTGGAGATCAAACCTCTATCTGATGTATCATTAGCAAATATATTTTCCCAAACAGTTGGCTCCCTTTTCATTTTGCTGATGTTTTCTTTCACCGTGCAGAAGCTTCTTATTTTGATGAGGTCCCACTTGTTTATTCTTTCCTTTATGTCCCTTGCTTTAGGAGACATATCAGTGAAAAAATTGCTGCATGAGATATCTGAGAGTTTCCTGCCAATGTTCTCCTCTATAGGACTTTGATGGTGTTGCGACTTATATTTAAGTCTTTGATCCATCTTGAGTTTATTTTTGTGTATGGTGTCATCTGATGATCCAATTTCAATTTTTTGCACGTAGCCATCCAGCTCTCCCAACACCATTTGTTGAAGAGGCTGTTATTGCTCCATTTTATGCTTCTGCCCCCTTTGTCGAATATTAGATGTCCATAGAGACCTGGGCTTATTTCTGGGCTTTCTATTCTGTTCCACTGGTCTATGGGTCTGTTCTTGTGCCAGTGCCAGATTGTTTTGAGTATGGTGGCTTTGTAGTAGAGTTTGATGCCCGGTATTGTGATCCCTCCTACTTTGTGTTTCTTTCTCAAAATTGCTGCGGGTATTCGGGGTCGTTTATGGTTCCATATAAATTTTTGAAATGTCTGTTCTATTTCTGTGAAATACGTCATTGGTATCTTAATAGGGATTGCGTTGAATCTATAAATTGTTTTTGGTAGTATGGATATTTTGAGGATATTAATTCTTCCTTCCATGAGCACGGTATATGCTTCCATTTATTTCTGTCTTCCTTATTACTTTTTTCAATGTTGTATAGTTTTCTGCATACAGGTCTTTTGTGTCTTTGGTTAAATTTATCCCTAGGTACTTTATCTTTTTTCGTGCTATATCGAATGGTATATTTTTCCTGATTTCTTCTTCTTCTATTGCATTGCTGGTGTACAAAAGCGCCTTTGATTTCTGAATGTTGACTTTGTATCCTGCTGTTTTGCTAGATTCACTTATTAGGTTGAGTAGCTTTTTGGTAGAGTCTACAGGGTTCTCTATGTACACTATCATGTCATCTGCAAACAATGATAGTTTTACTTCCTCCTTTCCTATTTGGATGCCTTTTATCTCTTTATCTTGTCTGACCGCTGTGGCTAGGACTTCCAATAGGATGTTGAAAAGAAGCGGTGAGAGCGGACATCCTTGTCGTGTTCCCAATCTTAGTGGGAAAGCTTTCAGTTTTTGCCTGTTGAGTATGATATTGGATGTAGGTTTTTCATATATAGCCTTTATTATGTTCAGGAATGCCCCATTTATTCCCATTTTGCTGAGTGTTTTGATCATAAATGGGTGCTGTACCTTGTCAAATGCTTTTTCTGCATCTATCGAGATGATCATGTGGTTTTTGTCTTTTCTTTGCTTTATGTGGTGTATCACGTTTACTGATTTGCGTATATTGAGCCATCCCTGCATCCCTGGGATGAATCCCACTTGATCGTGATGGATAATCTTTTGAATGTATTGCTGGATGCGGTTTGCCAATACTTTGTTGAGGATTTTAGCATCTATGTTCATCAGCGAAATTGGCCTGTAGTTTTCTTTCTTTGTAGGGTCTTTATCTGGTTTTGGGATCAGGGTGATGCTGGCCTCATAGAAGGAGTCTGGGAGTCTTCCCTCCTCTTGGATTTTTTGGAATAGTCTGAGAAGGACAGGGGTTAGCTCTTCCTTAAACATTTTGTAAAATTCTCCTGGGAAACCGTCTGGCCCTAGGCTTTTGTGTGCTGGGAGTTTCTTGATTACTGCTTCAATTTCCCCAACTGTTATCAGTCTGTTCAAGCTTTCTGTTTCTTCCTCCTTCAGTGTTGGAAGATTATACTTTTCTAAAAATTAGTCCATTTCATCAAGGTTTTCAAATTTCTTGGCATATCATTGTTCATAATAGTTTCTGATGATCATTTGTATTTCTGTGGTATCAGTTGTTATTTCTCCTCTTTCATTTCTGATATTATTAATTTGGGTCCTCTCCCTTTTTTCCTTGATGAGACTGCTTAAAGGCTTGTCAACTTTATTAATCTTTTCAAAGAACCAGCTTCTGGATTGGTTGATCCTCTGAATTGTTCTTTTTTTCTCTATGTCATTCAGTTCTGCTCTAATCTTGACTATTTCCTTCCTTCTACTTGCTCTGGGATTTATTTGTTGTTGTTTCTCCAGTTCTTGAAGTTGTAGTGTTAGGTCTTTTATTTGAAATGTTTCTATCTTTTTTAGGTAAGCCTGTATTGCTATGAACTTCCCTCTCAGGACCGCCTTTGCTGTGTCCCATAGGTTTTGGACAGTTGTCTGTTCATTTTCATTTGTTTCCAGAAATTTTTTGATTTCTTCTCTTATCTCATTATTGACCCATTCATTATTTAATAGTGTACTGTTCAGTCTCCATGAGTTTGCAAGTTTTTGAAGTTTCTCTTTGAGGTTCATTTCCAGTTTCAAGGCCTTGTGGTCTGAGAAAAAGGTTGGTATTATTTCAATTTTCCTGAATTTACTGAGGCTTGCTTTGTGTCCTATCATGTGGTCTATCTTTGAAAAACTGCCATGAGCATTTGAAAAGTATGTGTATTTTTCTTCTTTGGGATGTAAGGTTCTATATATGTCAGTTAAGTCTCTTTGATTCAGTCTGTCATTCAGCGCCACGATATGTTTATTAATGTTCTTTTGGAAGATCTGTCCATTTTTGACAGTGGAGTGTTGAAATCCCGTACTATTAGTGTGTTGCTGTCTATATCTTTTTTGAAGTCATCCACCTATTTCCTTATAAACTTGGGGGCTCCTATATTGGGAGCATATAAGTTTACAATGTTGATGTCTTCTTGATAGATTCTTCCTTTAAGTATTATAAAGTGCCCCTCTGGGTCTCTCTTTATGGCCTTTGCTTTGAAATCTACTTTGATACAAGTATGGCAACACCAGCCTTTTTCTCATGTCCATTTGCTTGGAATATTATTTTCCATCCCTTTACTTTCAATCTGTGTAGGTCTTTTGCTCTGAGGTGGGTCTCTTGTAGGCAGCATATGTGTGGGTCATGTTTTCTTATCCATTCAGCTACCCTGTGTCTTTTGATTGGGGCATTTAGTCCATTCACATTGAGAGATATTACTGATAGAAACTTACTCATCTTTTCTCTTTGTACTTGTGTTCCTCTCTGTCTCATTCTTTTCCTTCATCTGCTTAAACCAGTCCCCTCAGCATATCTTGGAGTGCTGGTTTGGTAGAGATGTATTCTTTTAGCTTTCTTTTGTCTGGGAAACTCCTTATTTCTCCTTCTATTTTAATGGAGAGCCTAGCTGGGTAGAGCAGCCTTGGCTGTAGGCCCTTCCTTTTCATAGCTTGGAATATTTGTTGCCATTCCCTTCTGGCTTGTAGTGTTTCTGTTGAGAAGTCAGCTCCTAGGCGTATCGGGACCCCCTTGTATGTTACCTTCTCCTTCTCCCTTGCTGCCTTGAAGATTCTCTCTTTGTCTTTGACATTTGCCATTTTAATGATGATGTGTCTTGGAGTGGACCTCCTTGGGTCCTTCTTGAGTGGGGTCCTCTGTGCCTCCTGGATCCATGAGAGCCTTTCTCTCCTCAAATTCGGGAAATTTTCCATCATTACTTTTTCGAGGAAGGTCTCTATTCCTTGCTCCTCTTCTTCTCCTTCTGGGATCCCTATTATATGGATATTATTGCGTTTCAGGTTGTCCTGCATTTCCCTAAATGCTTCTTCATTCTTTTTGAGCCGTTTTTCCATTTCTTGTTCTTTCTGGGAGCTTCTTTCTACCTTATCCTCCATCTCACTAATTCAATCCTTGGCTTCATCCAGCCTGCTTGGATTCCTTCTACTGTGTTCTTCAGTTCAGAAATGGTATTCTTCATATCCTCTTGTGTATTCTTGATAGTTTCTATGTCCTTTTCCAGGCTGATATAGTTTGCTGTAAGATCCTGATAGTTTCTCTGCAGTTTCTCATAGTTCTCTTTGAGCTGGCTGAGCTCATTGAGCTTCCTTAGAACCATTGTTTTGAATTCCATATCTGATAGTTCCCTTGCCTCTATTTCATTTAGCTCTCTCTGTGGGGAGTCCCCTTTTCCACTCATTTGAGGGGAACTTCTTTTTCTTCCCATTTTTGTGAGAGTCTGTTAAGTATTTTTGTCCTTTTCTTTCTGAGCTTGCTTCTGATGATGTCAGTTGTTGACCCTATAGGGCCTTGGGTTGTTTGTTTGAGCCTTCCAGGAGTCTAATGCCTGTGTCTGACTCATGCTTGGAGCAGCTCTGTGACCCCTCCAGTCAGGGCTGGGCTATTTTTTGGGATCTCTCTGCACTCTCACGCGGGCTCCTTGAGCACACTCCCAGCGCGGCAGGATCCCCCGCCTGCCTGGGCTCGCATGTGCTTGCCCCAGACCAGGGGGCTTATTCGCGACCTCGCATACTCATCTGGGCCCCCCTGACCTGCGAGCTCCGCGGCAATGGTCAGTTTAGGATCTTCTATTGTGTGTTTTCCCCGCTTTTGGCTCTTTGGGTGCGTTGCTTGCCCTCGCCAAATGGGGACTACGGAAATGGGAGGAAATCAGCTCTAGGACTCTCCGGTTAATCCTGTCTCTGGTCTCTCCTCCAGGGACTCTGGGCAGCTCTACTTATTTTGTGGGCCGCTCCGCAATCGCGGCGGGTAGGTCAATTTATGCCTGCCCTTGCCCCTCTGTGCACTCCCTCGCAGGCCGTATGGGTGCCAGTCTGTGTGAGGCCTTGCCAGCCGGTGCAAGTGGTCGCCAGCCCGCGCAGGTCACACACACGCTCGCCAACCCTCGCTGGTCACTGGGCGCAAGTGTGCATGCCTGCACTGGGTGTTTTGGGGGTGTCTGTGTGCTTTTCAGCAATGGGCTCTTTGCGGGTGTGGCCTCTTCCCACGCAATGGAAATTAGGCAAGCAGAAGGAGTCGGGACTCCCTGATTCCTCCTCCCATTCCTCCCCCCATGCCTCATCTCTAGTCTCTCGTCAAGGCTCTCCCAGCCAGTCTGCACTCAGCCCTGCAGCTCACATGCTTACAAGCTGTGTGTGGAGCACACAAAAGTCAGCTTAATGGATTCTCTTATGCCTGAGCAAGATGGTAGCTGCAGAGTGGGAGGCGTGCCATCACCAGGGCTCCACTGGCCGCCGGGCGTGTCAGTTCTCTTCACAAAGTTTTCCTCACCAGTCTTTTTCCAGGCACCAGCCCACCCTGCTGCCGCCTCTACCCAGAGATCAAGGAGGGTGGCTGCCACTGCAACTTTTATGTTGGCCCTTTAAATGTCTTTTTGCATCCCCAGCCACCTGTCTCTGGCAGAGAGCGCCCCTAAGCTTTTTGGGGTTGCGTTTTGTCTGTATTTTCTCGGCTTTAGCTGCTGTAGTTTAGGGGTTCCTGTTTATGATTCAGACGCTGTTCTTCTGGGGGAAGCTAACTGGCCGTTTCAATGTCCCTCTGGTGCCAGTGCCCGTGGGCACCCAACCCACCCTCTCGAGCCTCCACCGCAATTCTCACCCGTTGGGATGTGTGAGAGTCGAATCCACTGTCCGCGGCACCAAGGCTCCTCTCCCGCTATCGCTCCACTGCTTTCCAGGTGATTACTCCATTATTTAGTTGCAATTCCAGTTTGGTTTTGGGCGGAGGTCAGCGTGACTCCCTTTCACTCCTCCGCCGTCTTCTCTCTCCCTCTCCAGAGGTTTTTAAGGACATGTTTTAACAAACTTTCAAAGATCTAAAACCTCAAATGTCAGTAGGCTCTTCCAGAACATATAGGGAGGAAATAAAACACTTTAAATCCCTCAACGTGAACATATTAACCCAGACCCCTGAAAAAAAATCAGAATAGGAGAGCAAAGAGGAAGGTCAAGAACAAAAAGTAGAACATAAGATAAAAAGGGTAAAACTCGTAAATAAAATTTTAGCAAATAGAATCTATGATTATATTTTAAAAGTGTATCCCAAAAATGTAAGGATAATAATACCACATCAAGAAAACTCTTAATGTAGTAAATTATATTAAAGGAGAAACGAACTGTATGATCTCTATAATAATTACTAGAATTTTTTTTTATCAATTCAATGCCCATTCTTAAGGAAAAAAAGAAACAGTGGACTAGGTAGAAAACTTTAGTCAGATAAAATAAATATGCTACAAACCTACAGTAAACAAAACATATGGAGAAACATTATAAATATTCCCATGAAAGAGAGGAACAAGATAAAGGTGATAGCTAATACTATTATTTATTACTGTAATATAGGTTCCATCAAATATAGTGAGAAAAAAAGAAGTCAGATTAATAAACAGAGAGATGTTAGGTCATATTTGTTAGATACAGATATGGGTATAGACAAAAAATTTAAAAAGAAACAAAGCTAACTTTATTTGCAGATGATATGGTTATCCCCCTAGAAACCCCAAGCAATTCAACAGATAATTTGTTAAGTCTAACAAGATAGATAAATATATAAATAGTATTAAATACATGTTAATGAAATATTAATTAAATAAATAAATATGAATAGTCTTCCTCTACATTGTTGATAAAATATATGATAGAAAATAAAAATAAATTACTTAGGAATAAAACTATTATGATTAAATATGTTGAAAAATTATTTAATTTTGATCTACCCTTGCTTGCTTGTAAGAAATATTATCTGCTCGTGGATTAATTGGTATAGAGGTGAGATACATTGCAAATATATAAAAAAGAATAGTTTCACCTATGCTAGTAATATTAAATTAGAAATGGGAATACATATGTTAGATGTTTGTATACTATTAACAACAGCAGGACAAATTATAAAACATACAGTAATAAATCTTCAATAAAAGTAGAGAAATCATAAAAACACAAAACACAATCTAAATAAAGTCATCAAAATGAAAATAAATCAGTGAAATAATAAATGTAAACCTCCCCAACGTAATATATAAATATAATGCAATTTTAATCAAAATCTCAAAATCCTACTGTATTTTATTTGGTTTGGTTTCGTTTGGACAAAATTGATTTATAACAGTATATAAAATATTTCCCACATTTTGTAAGGGCAAACAATTGTGTGTGTTCATGCACGTGTGTGTGTGTGAGTGCTCATTTGTATGACTAGAAAGTGTAGAAGGATACACACATTCATCTGTAATATTGATTACCTGAGAAAAGTGGATTTTGGAGAAAGGAATAGGGAGGGTATTATTACATGTTTTCTCTTTACTAGAATGTCATTGTCTTATAGCAAAAAAGAATTTCTTTTTTTTTTTTCAGGTTAAGTTAAAGAAAACTTAAAAGGAAAGCCAAACTATAACAAGTACAAAAATTCAATTATAACAGAAATCACAAATTAATTTTTTTTAATTTCCAAATTCATTTAAATTTCACCCAGAAGAGTAAACAGGTAAAACAGACAATAAAATACTTTCTGGTCACACAGCGAGATTTTTAACTTGACCTTATAATTTTATTAAGTAAAGCAAAATAGTACTGATGCCAAAGGAGACAGATGAACCAGCTCATAAAATGCACATTAGGTCTAGTTGCACCTAAGCACTTTTTGATGTATTATGTATGTAATTTTTAATTAGTAAGGAAGACTAAAGAAATATAATTATTAGAATAGAGGGGGAAAGATGGCGGAGGAGTGAAAGGGAGTCACACTGACCTCCTCCCAAAACCAAACTGGAATTGCAACTAAATAATGGAGTAATCACCTGGAAAGCAGTGGAGCGATAGTGGGAGAGGAGCCTTGGTGCCGCGGACAGTGGATTCGACTCTCACACATCCCAACGGGTGAGAATTGCGGTGGAGGCTCGAGAGGGTGGGTTGGGTGCCCACGGGCACTGGCACCAGAGGGACATTGAAACGGCCAGTTAGCGTCCCCCAGAGAAGAACGGGGTCTGAATCATAAACAGGAACCCCTAAACTACAGCAGCTAAAGCCGAGAAAATGCAGACAAAACGCAACCCCAAAAAGCTTAGGGGCGCTCTCTGCCAGAGACAGGTGGCTGGGGATGCAAAAAGACATTTAAAGGGCCAACGCAAAAGTTGCAGTGGCAGCCACCCTCCTTGATCGCTGGGTAGAGGCGGCAGCAGGGTGGGCTGGTGCCTGGAAAAAGACTGGTGAGGAAAACTTTGTGAAGAGAACTGACACGGCGGCCAGTGGAGCCCGGGTGATAACGCATTTCCCACTCTGCAGCTACCATCTCGCTCAGGTATAAGGGAATCAATTAACCTGCCTTTTGTGCCCTCCGCACACAGCTTGTACACTGTGAGCTGCAGGGCTGAGTGCAGACTGGCTGGGAGAGCCTTGAGGAGAGACTGGAGACAGAGGTGTTGGGGAAAGAACGGGAGGAGGAACCGGGGAGTCCCGACTCCTTCTCCTTGCCGAAGTCTCCATTGCGCGGGAAGAGGCCACACCCCCAAAGAGCCAAAAGCCGAAAAGGAAACATAGACACCCCCAATACACCCAGAGCAGGCGCGCACACTTGCGCCAAGTGACGGGCGAGGATTGGCCAGCGTGTGTGTGACCCACGCGGGCTGGCGAAGGCTTGCACCTGCAGGCAAGGCCTCACACAGACTGGCACCCATACGGCCTGCGAGGGAGTGCACAGAGGGGCAAGGGCAGGCGTAAATTGACCTACCCGCCGCGATTGCGGAGCGGCCCACAAAATAAGTAGAGCTGCCCAGAGTCCCTGGAGGAGAGACCAGAGACAGGATTAACTGGAGAGTCCTAGAGCTGATTTCCTCCCATTTCCGTAGTCCCCATTTGGCGAGGGCAAGCAACGCACCCAAAGAGCCAAAAGCGGGGAAAACACACAATAGAAGACCCTAAACTGACCATTGCCGCGGAGCTCGCAGGTCAGGGGGGGCCAGATGAGTATGCGAGGTCGCGAATAAGCCCCCTGGTCTGGGGCAAGCACATGCGAGCCCAGGCAGGCGGGGGATCCTGCCGCGCTGGGAGTGTGCTCAAGGAGCCCGCGTGAGAGTGCAGAGAGATCCCAAAAAATAGCCCAGCCCTGACTGGAGGGGTCACAGAGCTGCTCCAAGCATGAGTCAGACACAGGCATTAGACTCCTGGAAGGCTCAAACAAACAACCCAAGGCCCTATAGGGTCAACAACTGACATCATCAGAAGCAAGCTCAGAAAGAAAAGGACAAAAATACTTAACAGACTCTCACAAAAATGGGAAGAAAAAGAAGTTCCCCTCAAATGAGTGGAAAAGGGGACTCCCCACAGAGAGAGCTAAATGAAATAGAGGCAAGGGAACTATCAGATATGGAATTCAAAACAATGGTTCTAAGGAAGCTCAATGAGCTCAGCCAGCTCAAAGAGAACTATGAGAAACTGCAGAGAAACTATCAGGATCTTACAGCAAACTATATCAGCCTGGAAAAGGACATAGAAACTATCAAGAATACACAAGAGGATATGAAGAATACCATTTCTGAATTGAAGAACACAGTAGAAGGAATCCAAGCAGGCTGGATGAAGCCAAGGATTGAATTAGTGAGATGGAGGATAAGGTAGAAAGAAGCTCCCAGAAAGAACAAGAAATGGAAAAATGACTCAAAAAGAATGAAGAGGCATTTAGGGAAATGCAGGACAACCTGAAACGCAATAATATCTGCATCATAGGGATACAAGAAGGAGAAGAGGAGCAAGGGATAGAGAACCTCCTCGAAAAAGTAATGATGGAAAATTTCCCGAATTTGAGGAGAGAAAGGCTCTCATGGATGCGGGAGGCACAGAGGACCGCACTCAAGAGGGACTCAAGGAGGTCCACTCCAAGACATATCATCATTAAAATGGCAAATGTCAAAGACAAAGAGAGAATCTTCAAGGCAGCAAGGGAGCAGGGGAAAGTAACATACAAGGGGGCCCCGATATGCCTAGGAGCTGACTTCTCAACAGAAACACTACAAGCCAGAAGGGAATGGCAACAAATATTCCAAGCCATGAAAAGCAAGGGCCTATACCCAGCTAGGCTCTCCATTAAAATAGAAGGAGAAATACAGAGTTTCCCAGACAAGAGAAGACTAAATGAATACATCTCTACCAAACCAGCACTCCAAGATATGCTGAGGGGACTGGTTTAAGCAGATGAAGGAAAAGAATGAGACAGAGAGGAACACAAGTACAAAGAGAAAAGATGAGTAAGTTCCTATCAGTAATATCTCTCAATGTGAATGGACTAAATGCCCCAATCAAAAGACACAGGGTAGCTGAATGGATAAGAAAACATGACCCACACATATGCTGCCTACAAGAGACCCACCTCAGAGCAAAAGACCTACACAGATTGAAAGTAAAGGGATGGAAAATAATATTCCAAGCAAATGGGCATGAGAAAAAGCCCGGGGTTGCCATACTTGTATCAGACAAAGTAGATTTCAAAACAAAGGCCATAAAGAGAGACCCAGAGGGGCCCTTTATCATACTTAGGAAGAATCTATCAAGAAGACATCAACTATGTCAACTTATATGCTCCCAGTATAGGAGCCCCCAAGTTTATAAGGAAATAGGTGGATGACTTCAAAAATGATATAGACAGCAACACACTGATAGTAGGGGATTTCAACACCCCACTGTCAAAAATGGACAGATATTCCAAACAAAACATTAATAAACATATTGTGGCACGGAATGACACACTGAATCAAACAGACTTAACTGACATATATAGAACCTTACATCCCAAAGAAGAATACACATTCTTTTCAAATGCTCATGGCAGTTTTTCAAAGATAGACCACATGATAGGACACAAAGCAAGCCTCAGTAAATTCAGGAAAATTGAAATAATACCAACCTTTTTCTCAGACCACAAGGCCTTGAAACTGGAAATGAACCTCAAAGAGAAACTTCAAAAACTTGCAAACTCATGGAGACTGAACAGTACACTATTAAATAATGAATGGGTCAATAATGAGATAAGAGAAGAAATCAAAAAATTTCTGGAAACAAATGAAAATGAACAGACAACTGTCCAAAATCTATGGGACACAGCAAAGGCAGTCCTGAGAGCGAAGTTCATAGCAATACAGGCTTACCTAAAAAAGATAGAAACATTTCAAATAAAAGACCTAACACTACAACTTCAAGAACTGGAGAAACAACAACAAATTAATCCCAGAGCAGGGAGAAGGAAGGAAATAGTCAAAATTAGAGCAGAACTGAATGACATAGAGACAAAAAGAACAATTCAAAGATCAACCAATCCAGAAGCTTGTTCTTTGAAATAAATAAAATTGACAAGCCTTTAAGCAGTCTCATCAAGGAAAAAAGGGGAGAGGACCCAAATTAATAATATCAGAAATGAAAGAAGAGAAATAACAACTGATACCACAGAAATACAAAAGATCATCAGAAACTATTATGAACAATTATATGCCAAGAAATTTGAAAATCTTGATGAAATGGACAAATTTTTAGAAAAGTGTAATCTTCCAACACTGATGGAGGAAGAAACAGAAAGCTTGAACAGACCGATAACAGCTAGGGAAATGGAAGAAGTCATCAAGAAACTCCCGGCACACAAAAGCCCAGGGTCGGACGGTTTCCCAGGAGAATTTTACAAAACATTTAAGGAAGAGCTAACCCTTGTCCTTCTCAGACTATTCCAAAAAATCCAAGAGGAGGGAAGACTCGCAGACTCTTTATGAGGGCAGCATCACCCTGATCCCAAAACCAGATAAAGACCCTACAAAGAAAGAAAACTACAGGCCAATTTTGATGAAGAACATAGATGCTAAAATCCTGAACAAAGTATTGGCAAACCGCATCCAGCAATACATTCAAAAGATTATCCACCAAGATCAAGTGGGATTCCTCCCAGGGATGCAGGGATGGTTCAATATACGCAAATCAGTAAACGTGATACATCATATAAATAAAAGAAAAGACAAAAACCACATGATCATCTCGATAGATGCAGAAAAAGCATTCGATAAAGTACAGCACCCATTTATGATCAAAACACTCAGCAAAATGGGAATAAATGGGGCATTCCTCAACGTAATAAAGGCCATATATGAAAAACCTACAGCCAATATAATACTCAAGAAGCAAAAACTGAAAGCTTTCCCACTAAGATCAGGAACACGACAAGGATGTCCGCTCTCACCGCTTCTTTTCAACATCCTATTGGAAGTCCTAGCCACAGTGGTCAGACAAGAGAAAGAGATAAAAGGCATCCAAATAGGAAAAGAGGAAGTAAAGCTATCATTGTTTGCAGATGACATGATAGTGTACATAGAGAACCCTGTAGACTCTACCAAAAAGCTACTCAACCTAATAAGTGAATTTGGAAAAACAGCAGGATACAAAGTCAACATTCAGAAATCAAAGGCATTTTTGTACACCAGCAATGCATAGAAGAAGAAGAAATCAGAGAAAAAATACCATTCGATATAACAAGGAGAAAAATAAAGTACCTAGGCATAAATTTAACCAAAGACGTAAAAGACCTGTATGCAGAAAACTATATAACATTGAAAAAAGAAATTAAGGAAGACACAAATAAATGGAAGCATATACCATGCTCATGGATTGGAAGAATTAATATCCTCAAAATGTCCATACTACCCAAAGCAATTTATAGATTCAACGCAATCACTATTAAGATACCAATGTCGTATTTCACAGAAATAGAACAGACATTTCAAAAATTTATATGGAACCATAAATGACCCCGAATAGCCACAGCAATTTTGAGAAAGAAAAACAAAGTAGGAGGGATCACAATACCAGACATCAAACTCTACTACAAAGCCACTATACTCAAAAAAATCTGGTACTGGCACAAGAACAGACCCATAGACCAGTGGAACAGAATAGAAAGCCCAGAAATAAGCCCAGGTCTCTATGGACATCTAATATTCGACAAAGGGGGCAGAAGCATAAAATGGAGCAATAACAGCCTCTTCAACAAATGGTGTTGGGAGAGCTGGATGGCTACATGCAAAAAATTGAAATTGGATCATCAGATGATACCATACACAAAAATAAACTCAAGATGGATAAAAGCCTTAAATATAAGTCGCAACACCATCAAAGTCCTAGAGGAGAACATTGGCAGGAAACTCTCAGATATCTCATGCAGCAATTTTTTCACTGATATGTCTCCTAAAGCAAGGGACATAAAGGAAAGAATAAACAAGTGGGACCTCATCAAAATAAGAAGCTTCTGCATGGCAAAAGAAAACATCAGCAAAATGAAAAGGGAGCCAACCCTATGGGAAAATATATTCGCTAATGATACATCAGATAGAGGTTTGATCTCCAAGATATATAAAGACTCACTCGACTCCACTCCAAGAAGACAAACGATCCAATCAAAAAATGGGCAAAGGACCTGGGCAGACACTTTTCTAAGGAGGAGATACAGAGGGCCCAGAGGCATTTGAAAGGATGCTCAGCATCACTAGCCATCAAAGAAATGCAGATCAAAACCACCATGAGGTACCACCTCACACCAGTCAGAATGGTCATCATAAACAGATCAACGAAGAACAGGTGCTGGCGAGGCTGTGGAGAAAAGGGAACCCTAGTCCACTGTTGGTGGGAATGCAGACTGGTGCATCCATTGTGGAAAGCAGTGTGGAATTTCCTCAGAAAGCTGAAAATGGAACTGCGTTTTGATCTAGCGATTCCCCTGCTTGGACTATACCCTGAGAACACCAAAACGCCAATACAAAAGAACCTATGCACCCCAATGTTCACCGCAGCACAATTTACAATAGCCAAGTGTTGGAAGCAACCTAAATGCCCATCAGTAGATGACTGGATCAAAAAGTGATGGTACATATACACAATGGAATACTACGCAGCAGAAAGAAAAAAAGAACTACTAAACTTCGTGACAGCATGGATGGAATTGGAGAGCATCATGCTCAGCAAAATAAGCCAGGGGGCGAAAGGCAAATACCATATGATCTCATCTATAAGTGGAACCTAACCAACAATACAAAGATGCAAGGAAAATATCACCAGCAACACTGAAAGGAAAAGAAACCAACAGAGACAAGAGGGAGGAGGAGAGCGAGGGGCAGGGAAAGGGAAGGGAAGGGGAAAGTCAAGGAACATATAGCAAGGACTCATGGGCAAAACAAAAGGGGTAAGAGCTGAGGGAGAGAAGGAGGGAGAGGGCAAGGGATAGTGGTGGTGGGGGGGAGGCAGAGACAAATGTGTTTAAAAATAAATAAATAAAATAAATAAATAAATATAAAAATATCAAAAACAAACACAAAAACAAAAAAACCCTCTGGACTCCATGGTTTTAAAGAAGTAAATCTTTATCATTTCAGTGTTTTTCACTGATTGTTTACCTTTTACAGGAAATTACCTATTTTTTGTGAAACCTTAAATTTATTATAAATTTTACTTATTAATCTTTTACAATGAAAATAAGCCATTTTTTTCTAATTTGATCTTTCATGTTTCTTTCCTTTTTTTTTTTTATTAAGTTAATTTAATGCTGATGCCAAAACTCTTTTTTTTTTGTAGGTCATTCTTTTATTTTTATTTTTATTTTTATTTTTTTAATTTATTTTTTCAACTACATTTGTCTCTGCCTACCCCCCACCTCTTTCCCTCGCCCCTTCCCTCCTTCCCTCCCTCAGCTCTTCCGCTTTGATATGTGACAGTTTTATTTTGTTGCTGTTCAGGCTGACAAAGCCTTGTTTATATTTTTAGTACTTTCCAAATTTAACTGATAATGCCTATATCTTTTCTTTTCTATATTGTTAACTTCTGTTTCTCATTTCCCTCTTTCTTTCACAATTTTTTTGTTGTTGTTAATTCGCCAGCATCTTGAACCTCATGGTTAGTTATTTTCTTTTCAGGCTTTCTTTTTTCTAACTTATGCATTTATATACTCTTTTAGCATCATTTTGGTCTTACCTTAAAATTTTTATATGCAGCACTTGTAGGTTTTGATACTTGTATTCTCAGTGTTGATGATTTAAGTACTTGCACTTTCTGTTCTAATCTCTTTATGGAAGAATTGGTGTTTTAGATTTTTTGTAGTGTATATTTTTAATTTATTGGCTTATCTTTTGTTTTTAATTTTATTTTACTGTTTACAGAGAATGTAGTCTCCATGATTTTAACTATTTGGAAAGTAACGAGATTTTTCTTTGAGGCCTAAGGGAGGATGCATTCCTATCAATGTTTTATATATGTTTTCCAGGAATGTGATTTCTCAGTTGGGTAAAAAGTTTCATATATCTTCATCTATACCAGTTACATTAATATTTCATACTATTCACAGCCTCTATTTTGTTCTTGATTTCAACACTTTGAGAGAGAGGTAATTGGCTCCTACTATAATTTTGAGAGGATACTTGTAGATGTCTTTCAGGATATTGTAAAAATAGGGTCTTGGAATGGAAACAGTAAAGGGATAATAGGTTGAATAGGGTGTAACACACAAATGAAATAAAACACTTGGAACTTAGGTAAAAGGGAGAGAAATTACTTGCTGTCAGGCAAGTCATCACTTAGCTGGATAGTCCTATAATGTCAAGAACATTTATTATAAGTGGGGTTAACTCAGAGATATATATATAGTCCTTAAGAAAATTGTACTTAAAAATGAGGATGCCCTATAATTTTGTATATATACATTAAGGGGATACAGTGGGATCTGATATCTTTCTTCAATTTCTTCTAAGAATCTGGTAATTATCTTTGGACCACCAATCTGAGCAAGGGAACACTCATAGAATTGATTACATCATTAAGGGAAAGGAAAAGTCAAGTGATTATCTCAACTAGAGATCAAAATGTTCTTTGAGCAAGGTTCACATTTATTTGTAATAAAAAACAAAAACTGGGCATAGTATTATGTTTGAAATGATATTTTACATATCTTAAAGATATGGCAAGTTGGAAATAGGTATCAAGCCTTAAGAAGAGGCTTATCATTTGTGTCAACAATCCCATTTCTAAGAATTGATCTAAGGAATAATTCAGAAATGTACATGGTATTTCTTTTTCAAAGTTGTTACCTGTAATACTAAAAGTTGAGTACAACCTCCATATTTAACATTTATATCTTGGATCTTGAAAGTACAGCCACAAAAAATAAAAATAATCACTGTTCAACCTTTGGAAGCCATACTTTAGTACAGGTATTAAACTTTCTTAAAGGACTGATAATAAAATTTGAGGCTTTGAGGCTTTGAGGCTATATGGTCTCTATTGTAACAATTCAATTTTGTTTTTGTAATGTAAAAGCAGCCATAGATAATATATAAATGAACATGTCTACATTTCAGTAAAATTTTAGCTATGAACCCTAAAGTTGAAATTTCATACAATTTTCTTGTGTCATGAAATATATATTCTTCTTTTAATTTTTTCCTAACCATTTAAAAATGTAAAAACCACTCTTACTTCACAGGCTATACAAAAACACACAGCAGGCAGGATTTGGTCCCTATTATAGAGGAATATTTTATAATTGCAAATAAATTTATCACAAATTGATAAATGATAAAATGCTATGAAAAATTATGGTAATTCTCATTCTCATTTCTTTTTTTTTAATTGTATTTTTTCTATTACCATTTAGTCCGCTTTCCCCACTCTCCCCAGCAATCACCACACTGTTGTCCATGTCCATGAATTCTTTTTACTTTTTGCTCATTCCCATTTTCTAAATTAAAGTTAAGTGCTATTCTAGGGCTTGGGCTGGATGGAGGAGGAAGTCAGGACTCACCTCTGGAGAGGGATGTATGTAAGTGAGAATGAGACAGGGACAAACTTGGTACAAACTGAAGCTTGAAAAAATACAGACACTTTCCCTCTTTCTTTTTGGACTCTGACACCATCATGAGAAAATGCCCAGGCTAGCCTGCTGGAGGCATATGAGACATGTAGGAGGGCAAAGGTGTCCCAGTCAAGACTATTCTAGACCATTCAGGACCTAGTAACCCATCAGCTGAATCCCAATCTGCCAGTAACCCCATCTCAGATCAACAAAAGGCTCCCTGATTCATGGATATGTGAGATGTTAGAAATGGATATTGTTTTCTGCCATTAAGTTTTGAGGTGGTCAGAAAGCTGAAAATGGAACTGCCTTTTGATCCAGCGATTCCCCTGCTGGGACTATACCCTGAGAACACCAAAACGCCAATACAAAGGAACCTATGCACCCCAATGTTCATAGCAGCACAATTTACAATAGCCAAGTGTTGGAAGCAACCTAAATGCCCATCAGTAGATGATTGGATCAAAAAATTATGGTACATATACACAATGGAATACTATGCAGCAGAAAGAAAAAAGAAGTACTAAACTTCGCAACAGCATGGATGGAACTGGAGAGCATCATGCTAAGCGAAATAAGCCAGGGGGCGAAAGACAAATACCATATGATCTCACCTATAAGCGGAACCTAACCAACAATGCAAAGAAGCAAGGCAAATATGACCAGCAACACTGAAAGGAAAAGAAATCAACAGAGACAAGAGGGAAGGGCGGGGCAGGGAAAGGGAAGGGAAGGGGAAAGTCAAGGAACATATAGCAAGGACTCATGGACAAAACCAAAGGGGAAGAGCTGAGGGAGGGAAGGTGGGAGGGGGCAAGGGAAAGAGGGGGGGGGAAGGCAGAGACAAATGTATTTAAAAAGTAAATAAATTAATTAAAAAAAAAAAGTTTTGAGGTGGTTTGTTAGCCATCAGTGCTAATCGAATCGTATAGTTTTGAGTGATGTACTGAAATTTAAAGATGATCATCATTAAAGATGATCCAAAAAAACAATGAGAGGCAGGAAAACTAAAGTGAGAAGTTGTGATGTGGGAAATGGGAACTGGGAACCAGCTTAGAGCTGAGAGTGGGATACCTGGGGTGAGGGCAGCTCTAATCCAGGGACCACTTTTAATTTGGTCCCCATGACTACATGGCACCATGTTATTACTCTTAGTAGAAAATGCTAGGCAAGAACATGTTTTTCAGTGGGTAAATTATGCTTCTTTGCAGCTCCTTTTGCTGAGAACATTAGAACCACGAGAGCTTTCCAAGAATTGTTGCTGTCATCTTCAGTCTTGTTTCTGGATGCTAATTTGGAATTTGGGCCCAAATTTCTAAAATTTCTGCTTAAAGTTTTTTCTAGAGCATTTAGGGACTCTCATGTAAGAAATACCTTAGAATTCCTAAGATGGAGATGTATATTAAGGTCACCTCTGACCCTAGGCTATTTTGACTTATTCAGAAATGGTACCTTTTATTTTGTTGCATGTATCCAAAGGAGGGCCTCTGGCAATGCTTCATATACATATATAATGAATTCAGTAACTTGAAATTGCTTTGATGAGTATAAAACTTGTTTTCCTCATTTTGGTGATGTCTTTTCTATCTACCATCTACAATCAGTTATGGGATTCTCACTCTATTAAGTACAAATAACATTAAATCCTTCATTTTTGCACAGTACTTATAAAACCCTTCACATAGATCACCCCATTTAGTCTCATTAAAATCCTATGAGGTACATACCAGTATTCACATTTTAAATAAAAAGAAACTGAAGATAAGAGAGGAGAATAACTTATTCCAGGTTCAAGGCAGAAATGGCACATAAAACCCAGGTGTTTTAATTCAAAATCCAAGTCTCTCTCCACGACAGCATAGCTTTCTGCTTGAGTACATCTTTTTAGGTTAGCTGTATAAGACTTAGTTAACTGGTTTTCCCCCTCTAAGGTGGAAGATCTTGTTCCTCTAAACAAGGGTGTCCAAATTTTTGGCATCTCTGTGCCACACTGGAAGAAGAGTTGTTTTGGGCCACACATTAAATACATTGCAACATGTAATCACAAAAAAAAAAATCTCATAAAGTTTTAAGTAAATTTACAATTTTGTGTTGGGCTGCAGGTTGAACACCCCTGCTAGAGCATCATTTGCCTTTTCCAGGGATCTTAACTAGAGAGCAAGTGGGAAGATTGGTTGCCTGTTAGGAATTTGTTCAAAACCTGCACAACTTGTCTGTGTACTGTGGGAATGTAATTTAAACATATCAATCTAGAATTGTACTCTAGAGGACCTTTGTAGACTGTGTACTAACTAAATTGTGGAACTAGACTCGATCATTTTTACTTCTATTTCCCTCTGTTTTCTATACTTATTATAAGGGCATCATCATTTTTCTAGTTTCCTAGCACTTTTTGCCACATTTTACTCTTCTTCTCATCTTAATCTATGAATGGCATCTAGCAAATAGTGGTCTCTAACCATATGCCCAACCATATAGATCTCATCACCATGACATTAATGATCTCTCTTCCTGTCTCTCCACTCCCAAGACAATGGCCTTTTCAAGCCCTTGGCTATCTTCTACACAGACCATTCAGTGAGCAATCATATGCTTCTCTCCCCTCCCATTCTTATTGTGCATTGCCCCCAGATTAACCTTTGGAATCAGAATTATATCATTCCTCTGTTTATAGAAATCCTCTGTGGATCACCACTACTTACAAATAAAATATTAACTGTAAGTAGGCTCTCTAGGATTTTTTTTTTACTTTTAATAGGCTTTATTTGTTGGAGCAGTTTTATATCATATACCCCTGCCCACATGCACAACTACCCCACTATAAACACTGCACACCATAGGGGTACATTTGTTGGAAATGATCAACATGCATTGACACATTATTGTCACTCAAAGTTCATAGTTGACATTAGGTTCACTCTTGATGCTTGTGATGGTTAATTTTATGTTTCAGTTTGACTGGGCTAAGGAAAATCTAGGTAGCCAGTAAAATATTTCTAGGTGTGTCTGAGAAGGTGCCTCCAGAAGAGGTGAGCATTTGAACAGCAGCCTGAGTAAAGAAGATCCACACTCACCAATGTGGTCAGATATCATCTAATCCTTTGAGTGCCCAGAATGTAAACAAAAAGTGAATGGAAGACTAATTCACTTTTTCACTTCTTGACTGGGATGCCCATCTTCTCCTACCCTCAGACATTGGAGCTCCTGGTTCCCAGGCCCTTGGACTTGGATTTGGACTAAATTAAACTACCAGCTTTCCTGGTTCTCTAGCTTGCAGACTAAGTACTGTGGGACTTCTTAGACTCCATAATCACATGAACCAATTCTTATAATAAAGCTCCTTTTACATATCTAAATATCCTGCTGATTTTGTCTCTCTGGAGAACTCTGGCTAATACAGTATTACACATCCCCTGAGTTTAAACAAATGTGTAATGCCATGTATCTATAATATTTAAAAAAATATGTTATTAAGTTTTTTAGGGGAGAAGGTACAAAGAAAGAGAGGGAGAGAAACATTAATGTGTGGTTGCCTCTTGTGTGTTCCCCACTGGGGACCTGGTTCACAACCCAGACATGTGCACTGACTGGGGATCAAACCAGTGACCCCTTGATCTGCAAACTGGCACTCAATCCACTGAGCCACACCAGCCAGGGCTGTATCTGTAATATTTTACAAAATTGTTTCACCGTCCTAAAAATCCTGTGTTTAGCTTATTCATCTCTTACTACCCCCAGCACCCAGTAACCACTGATCTTTTACTGTGTCTACAGTTTTGCCATTTTCTGAATGTCATATAGTTGGGATCATAGACTGTAGCCTTCATATTGGCTTCTTTCACTTAGTAATATGCATTTAAGCTTCCTTTAAGTTTTTCATAGCTTGATAGGTCATTTCTTTTTAGTGCCGAATAACATACCATTGTCTGGACATACCACAGCTTACTTATCCATTCAACTACTGAAGGACATCGTGGTTGTTTCCAAGCTTGGGGAATTATGAATAAGTTGCTATAAGCATCTGCATACAGGTTTTTGCAGATGAGTTTTCAACTCTTGGCTAAATATTGAGGAGCATGACTGTGGGGTCATTTGGTAAGAGTATGTTTAATTTTGTAAGAAACTGTCTTCCAAAGTGGCTGTACCATTTTTGCATCATTTCATATGCCTACTTTCCATCTATACATCTTTGATGAGTTGTATTTTAAGATATTTGGACTATTTTTTAAAAATACTTTTCGATTACATTTGACATACAATATTGTTTTAGTTTCAAGTGCACAACATAGCGATTAGATATTTATGTAACTTATTAAGTGACTGCTCCAATCTAGTACCCATCTGACATCATATATAATTATCATAATATTATTGACTATATTCTCTATGTTATAATTCACATCTACATGACTATTTTGTAGTACCAATTTGTATTTCTTAATTGCTTCACCTTTTTCACTCCCCAACACCCCTCCCATCTGGCAATCATCAAGTTTTCTCTCTATCTTTGAGTTTGTTTCTGTTTTGTTTGTTCACGTATTTTGTTTTTTAGATTCTACATATAAGTAAAATAATATGGCATTTGTCATTCTTTTTTATGATTGAATAATATTTCATTGTATGTATGTCCCACTCCTTTATCCATTCATCTATTGATGGACAATAGGTTGCTTTCATATCTTAGCTATTGTAAATAATACTTCTATGAACATGTGAGTATGTATGTCTTTTCAAATGTTTTGGGTTTCTTTGGATAAATAACCCAAGGTGGAATTTCTGGGTCCTTTTTTGTCTATTGTTATAGCCTTGGGTTTAAAGTCAATTTTGTCTGATATAGGTATTGCTACCCCAGCTTTTTTCCCTTCTCCAGCTTTTTACTTGTTTTTATTTTCATGAAATATATTTTTCCATCCCTTTACTTTCAGTCTGTGTGTATCTTTTGATCTGAAGTGAGTGTTTTGCAGGCAGCATATGTAAGGGTCTTATTTTGTTATCCATTCAGCCACCCTATGTCTTTTGATTGGAACGTTTAATCTATATGCAATTAAAATCATTGCTGATATTTAGTTATAGCCATTTTATTATTTATATTTTTCTTGTTGGTTGTTATTGTTGCTCTTCTTCCTTTTTTCTCCTCCTTCTCCTCCCCTCCCCCTTCTTCTTCTTCCTCCTTTTCTTCTTCTTCTTTCTTCTTCGTCTTCTTTTTGTTGTTGTTCTTCTTCCCCTTCTTCTTCTCCTTCTTCTTTCTCCTCTTCTTCCTGTTCTTGTTCTTGTTCTCTTTCTCCTTCTCCCCTCCACTCCCCCTCCCCCCTCCTCCTTCTCCTTCTTCTTCTTCTTCCTCCTCCTTCTCCTTCTCCTCCTTCATCCCTTTATTGTAATACTGGTTTGGTGGTGATAAAATCCTTTAGTTTTTTCTTGTCTAGGAAGTTCTACATCTGTTCTTTCATTCTAAATGATAACTTTGCTGGGTAAAGTAATCTTGATTGTAGTTTCTTGCTTTTCATCATTTTGAATATTTTGTGCCAATCTCTCTGACTTGCAAAGTTTCTGTTGAGAAATCAGCTAACAGTTTTATAGGAACTCCCTTGTAGGTAACTAACTGTATTTTTCTTGCTGCTTTTAATATTCTCTCTTTGTCTCTAACCTTTGGCATTTTCATTATGATGTATTTTGGTATGGACCTTTTTTGGATTCTTCTTGTCTGGGATTCTCTGTGCTTCCTGGACTTATATGTCTATTTTTTTTTCCACCAGGTTAAGGAATTTTCTCATCATTATTTCTTCAAATAGGTTTTCAGTTCCTTTCTCTTTATCTTTTCTTCCTGGTACCTTTTTGATGTGAATATTGGTAGCATAATGTTGTCTCAGAGGCTTCTTAAGCTATCTTCATTTGGGTTTTTTTTTCTTTTTGCTGTTCTGATTGGGTGTTTTCTACCACCATATCTTCTAAATTGCTGATTCAGTCCTCTATTTCATCTAATGTATTGTTGATGCCCTCCAATGTATTCTTCATTTCTATTCTTGTATTCTTGATTTCTGACTTATTCCTTTTAATGTTTTTTCCCCTGTTTTTATATTTCCTCTCTCTTATTGAAGTTCTCACTGAGATCTTTGAGCATCCTTATAACTAGAATTTTGAACTCTGCATGTGGTAGATTTCTTGTCTCTATTTTTTTTTTTTTTTAGTTTTTTTTTTTCCCTGAAGTTTTATTTTGGTCCTATATTTGGGACATGTTTCTTTGTTTGCTCAGTGGAGCTGCCTTCCTGTGTTTGTTTCTGTATACTATTTGGAGCTGCTCCATTTCCTGGTCTTATAGAGTAGTCTTATGTAGTAAGTGCCCTGTGGGGCCCAGTGGCATATTCTCCCTGGTCACCTGAGTTGGGTCCTCTAGGTGTGTCCCTTGTGTCGATTGTGTGTGAGCACCTTTGTTTCTGTTGGCACATCAGTGGGAAGGATTGACCCTTAGACTGATTGATTGTGAAGGCTGGCCATGACTATAGTGGAGGTGCTGTTTTGTAGGGGTTGACCATCTGGAGCTGGATCTGCTTTAGCAGGGCTCTTGTGCTTGCTGAGCCTGACATTTGTGGAGGCAGTTGGGTGGTGCTCTGGTGTAGTCTGAAGCTGGTCACCAGGTATGTTGTGTCTAGAGCCTCTTGGGAGGTTCAGGCCAAGGTCAGCCTCTGCCTGTACCCTGACTGGGGTCACCTTATATGAGCTACTGAATGATCTGCAGACAGTGCCCCTTGTTCTGGGTTTGGAGATGCCTGGGAGAGGCTAAGTGAGAAGTGAGGCTTGCTACGACTAGTTCTGAGCATGGGGCTGTGTAGCAATATGTAAATGGCGTGCCAAGTTCAGATGCTTTTTCTTTAGGGTTTTTGAACCTTTGGAAGAGATTTTAGGAAAGTCAGCAGTGTGAGTCAAGACAGGCTGTTTGTATGGAAAAGCCAATGAAAGTATCTTGGGTGGACCCCCAATTTTGGTGGGGCAAGGTCTCAAGGGATCACCATAGTTGAGCAAACTGTGTTAGCCAGAGTGATGGAGACTCATATATAGTGTTCACCTGCTTGTCTCTGTGGGGAGAGGACTCAGCCAAGAAACAATGACCTCTGCCAGGACTTCTGTCTGGGGAAAAGCTGTTCTACCATCCCTTGTCCCAAAACCAGACAATTCAGTTTCTTTTTGTATTTCCTGTGCATCTTTTGAGCTTCTTCCTTAGCACTGGGGATCAAAATCAGTTAGTTTGTCAGTAAATGCATGTGTGAACACTTTAAGAGGAACCCCTGGAACTCCAGAAGCCCTCCATCTCACTCAGCCACAATCTCTTCTGGTTTACAAAGCCAGAGTTATAGGGACTTATTTTCCCAGAACTGGAACCCTGGTATGGAAGCCTGGTGTGGCTGGGACCCCTAGCCTCTCAGGAAGGGGGGTCTCCACAGCTAAGATAGCACTACCAATATTTAACCACCCCAGCTGGGTGTGGGGCTAGGCTGTTTGTGTCATTGCTTCTTCTACATATCCTTAGTTATAGGACTTCTGTTCATCTAGACTTTAGGTGGTTCTCAATGATCATTGGTCTGTAAATTGTTGGTTTGTAATTTTGATATGATCATGGAGGAAGTGAGGATAGCATTTACCTACTCCATTATTGTAATCAGGAGCTTCCATTTTTAAATTTGGTATTTTGTTTACTTACTATTGAGTTTTAAGAGTTCTTTGTATATTTTAGATAATAGTCTTTTATCAGATATAGCTTGCAAATATATGCTCCCAGTCTGTGGCTCATCTTCTAATTCTCTTGACAATGTCTTTCACAGAACAGATTTTAATTTTAATGAAGTCTAATGTATAAATTTTTCATAGATTATTCCTTTGGTATTGCATCATCACCATAACCAAGGTCATTTAGATTTTCCCCCTTGTTATCTTCTAAGAATTTTAATAGTTTTTTGTTTTACATTTAGGTTTGTAATCCATTTTTAGAGAGGGAGAGAAATAGCAACATGAGAGAGAAACATTGATCTTTTGCCTCTCTTACATGTCCCAACTAGGGACCTAAACCACAACCCAGGCCTGTGTCTTGACCAGGAATCAAACTAGCAACCTTTAGCTTTGTGGGATGATGCCCAATCAACTGAGCCACAGCAGCCAGTACTATTTGTCTTTTCCTTCATTAACATTACATCCACTGGATTACTGTAGCTTTATAATAAATCTTGAAGTTGGGTTTGATCAAATTTCTAACTTTGTTCTTCTCTTTCAAAATTTTGTTGATATTCTGGGTCTTTTGCCTTTCATATAAACTTCAATTTGTTAATATTTATTAAACAACTTGCTGGGATTTGAATTGGAATTTCATTGAATCTATAAATCAAGTTGGGAAAGCTAACTTTTTGGCAACATTGAGTCATCTTATTCATAATCACGGACTATGTCTTCATTTATTCAGATCTTTCATTTATTTTATTAGAATTCTGTAGTTTTCTTCACATAGATCTTGTACATATTTTGTTAGATTTATACCTAAGTATTTCATTGTGGGATGTGTTAATGGAAATGGTATTATGTTTTAAGCTTTGTGTTCTACTAGTTCATTGCTGATATGTAGGAAAGTGATTGACTTTTGTATCCTAGCCTTGTATCCTGCAACCTTGCTATAATTGCTTATTAGTTCCATACAGTTTTCATCAATTATTTTATATATTCTATATAAACATCATGTCATCTGCAATTACAGACCTTCTATGATTTTCACAATTCAACTTCACCCTCATTCTTAACATCATTTTCTGCTGTATATATCTCTTGAGATTACTCCCCTCCTTGTCTTTGTCCATATTCTTGGAAGACAGAAGTGGTGATATGTACAAGCTCTGAAGTCAGACTTTCCTAGTTTTGTCATTTACCAGCTGGGAGACCTTTGAAAAAATTACTTAGCACCACTAAATTATAAAGCAGAATTAAGAGTATCTTCCTAAGAAGTGTCAAAGGGGTTGATTAGGAGAAGGTGCCAGATAGAGAGTGATTAAATGCTTGGTAAATATCAAGTAAGATGGCATATGCTTTACTGAGACATTAAATTTTATCACATACGTATTTTTTAAACTCTTTTTTTCTCTGTTGGGTTCAGGGTTTTCTGGATAAGGTAAATGGACATTTTAGTTAAGCCTTCCTGGGTTTTGTTTTAAATAGACTATGACCTTTGAAGAGAACAGTATTTGAAGAGCTTGGGAAAACCTCTGAGAAACATGCAGAGAATAGGATGGTCTGCCTGTGACTAAGAGAGATTCTCAGACAGTAGAGAGAGAGGCTTTGGCCTTTACTGGCAGCAAGAACCTGTCCTCATAATGCCTGGGGGAGTGGTAAGACCTGAAGGAAAGTATAAATACTGTACTTGAGAGACTGATTCCAGCCTCACTAGAATTCCTGTGTTTAAAGTTTAGAAGGAAATAGCAGATTCACCACCTCAAAAAAACCATGGTGGCTGAAACAATAGGTGTGTAAGCAGGAGTCACTGGGGGCAGGTGGTCAATGACTGAAGAGGCTTCCTTGATGTCTTGAGAGTGCTAAGACCTCAATATTAAGGCACAACACTGGAGTAAGAAAAGTGAGGGTTCAAAAGTGATTAAAGATGTATTTCCCACTAGTCTAGTATTGGAAATCCTAAGCTGATTTATAGAAAATAATTTCACACCAGAGTTTGTTGACTGAAACATAATAACTACATCATCATCATTGTTGTCATTTTTTATTATAGAATGGAATCTTTCCCCATGTCCACAGCTCAAATACTACCATATTCCTAGGCCCAATTCCATTGCCATCTCCATGAAGCATTGCCTGATCACTTACCTGGAATTGCATCTCTCTACTGAATAAAAAATTGTAACTCTTAATTCGCATGTGTCATTTCCATTAGTAGCTGGGAGCTCCTAAATGTGGAATTTATGTCTGATCCAGCATTTGTTCCTGGTGCCTATCAACATGTCCTAAATTTTAATATTAACACAAAATGTGGGAAATTATGGAAGCAAGAAACCTCAGAAACCTTTCCCTCTTTCTTTGCTGCTAGGAATTTGACATTATCTCTAAAAGTTGTTTGTTTGTTTGTTTATAATTTTTTATTGATTCTAGAGAGAGGGCAAGGGAGGAGGAAAGAGAGGAAGAGAAACACTGATATGAGAGAGAAATATCAATTAGTTGCCCCCTGTATGTGCCCCAGCTGGGGACTGAATCTGCAACCCAGCCATGGGCCCTGACCTGGAATCAAATTCATGACCTTTCATTTTGCAAGATGATGCCCAACCAACTGAGCCACATTGGCCAGGTCAGGAGTTTGACATTATTTTAAGATTCCAGAGCTTGAATCTCAGACATAAATGTTCTTTTGGCTCATTCCTTTTGTCAAATTAGTTATTTTAGGCATCTCTGCTAGTCCCTTGTATCACTCATAGGAATAGTCACTGAGATTATGTCTTGGTATTGAAATGTTAAACAGTTTTGAATTTCAAAAGGAAGATTGAAGCCTTAATTTTAGAAACCAGAATAGTTTACAGTTTGTGGACACAAAGGGGTCACATATTGGGCCTGAAAAACTCAGGGAAGGACTGCATGGTGCCCTTGCAAACTCAGGGACATAAAATAACTACATAGGATGGTCTGAAATTAAAACTTTCTAACTAAAAGCAGGTTGTGGTGGGTAGTCACATCCTAGGGCAGTATTTTTCCCTAACAAAGGTCAACCTTCACCTTAACTGAGCCTGTCTGTTATCTTTTTGTATCTAAGATAATATACCTTGTAACACACCTTTGGAATATCTAAGTAATTTCTACCTCCTGCCCCCAAAGCACAGCTATCACATCATAGCTGAGACTATAAATCCCTTCATTGTTATTATCACATTAACTGTTAACTGTCTTATACCCATCTATGTAAAAGAATTATCTGTCTATTTCTTTTACTTTTTATCTGATCACAGAGATTTCCTTGCTTTGCTTTCTTCTGCCTCTGCAATCTATCACCAGTGGATTTCATGTAACCCCATTCGGTCTCCAGCTTTGATTCTGATGTGTAAAATAAATAGTAATATTGCCATTTTCTGGAATATTTTCTCAATCCCTTGAGATTTTACCTCCTGGCAATTGCCATCATTTTGGCTCAAATAAACTCATAAAAATTCTTACAGGTTTGGACATTTCTTATGTTGACAAATGTATGAGGAATGCATTTATACCACAAACAAAGTAGCATAGGGGAAGGGATTGTATCTTTTACAGAAATCTGAGGTAAAAAGTCTCTTTGATTTGAGTTTGGGGTTCCTGTGCAGTAACTTGATGAGTTAACTTAGTACTAGGCAGTATCAACTCTGTTATATTTAGATAACCTTAGGATCTGAAAGATGCTCTGGCTTCTGGGTCTAAAGGTCCTACCTATAAAGGACCTTTCAAAGCAGAACATTTAGCTAGATACTGAGAAAAGGGAAGCAAAAGAATCTAGACATTGAGTTTAATAAACTGGGGAACATTAGCCTGCTTGCTAGCCAGGAGGCTATAGCTTCACACCCAAGGGGATTATATCATTTCTCCTCCAAGAGGATTAACATTCCTCCTTTCCCCTATCCTCTGGTACCAGATTGCCAGGTGAGTCAGGGGAAGGTATGCACATGTTCAATAGAAGTCAAAATGGCACAGGGAAAGGTGCTTGACCAAAGAGGCCCATCAGTCCAGCTGGCTGGGGAAAGAAGGAATGGTCTGGAGGTGGGCCCATGGAAGCTTGGGAAGTTCCATGGTCATTTTGAAAAGCCACCTGGTTCAACCCAAACCCAAACTAATACGATCCTAGGGGAACAAATAAGTTTTCTCTCTCTCTCTCGCCCAGGTCACTCACAAATACTCTGTGCATTCCTGTGTCTTCTGTCAATGGCCAGGTGGCCTAGGCAGCCAGGTGGGCCATAGCCATGCAATCCACATGCAGACTCCAGGGGGAGCCTGAAATGGACTGCAGCTGGAAACAGAGGCTAAGCTAGCCAGGTGCTGGACGGGATGGTACTTTAATATGGAGCAGAAACTCTGGACACTGGTTTTTGTCTTGGCCTTGCTGAGGACACAGTTGGACTTTTTCCATGGTGAGACAGAGGGAGATAGGACATTGAAAACTCAGTGGGCAGCTTCTATCTCTACACAAATAAACCATGCCACAACACAACCTTTCACATGTGGGTCTCTGAAATGCTTTTCTTGTGATTTCAAGGAAGAACCTAATTCACACCAACAGCACTTCCATTCTCAAAGAATAGGAAGCTGTTTCAGTTTTGAGTAATGCACAGAATTCTTCATTTTCAAATACTTTTTATTCCTCCTTAGGAATTTAGCTATTAAGTCCCAACTGGTTTAAATAGCTATAAAACATTGAACATTCATTTGTTTTTAAGCTCTACATGAATAGCCAAGAGGATCTATTCCTTTAGAAAATATATGTTTTATTCTGCCCATTGCATCTAAATGAATCTACTGCAAGGCTGTGTTTACCAACATCTATATGCAAATATTGACTTATGCATTGCAACAATGTAAGCTTGGTAAGGTTTTGGAGAAAAACATAACACAGATAAACATTTATAAGCAATTCAAATATTAAAGAGCTTAAACATTTCAAAAGGCATTCACACATGAAATTTTTTTCTGGGATGTTGTTATGGTGCTGCAGTCATTTGCAAAATATAGTTACTGAACGACATAGATTTTATGTATGAAAGTACGTGTTTATTTTTTACAGTAATAAAATCGATATGTTAGGTATTCATACCATCCTTTATAATAGTCCTTAGGGAGATATACTCAGCTCTATATTCTCTTTTTAGGTGATACTATAGTGAAATGGGACAGTAAATTTCATAAACTCTCATGCATGTTGTTAAGTATTCTTGGTAATTATGGAAAAGAATGGTTTTAAATGTTTATTTTGATGTTAAGAGGTATGTAATTTTGCAGCAGTATGTCTTTTTTAGCCTCCTTGTGTCTGGTATTTGTTCCTCTTATATGAGTTTTATTAAAATATCTTCATATTTGGTTAGAGTACATGTCACTCCTTTGAATCTTGATGGTTGTTTTCTTTCTATTTTTCTCTTTATAAGCTGTTATATTAAAATGCAGTTTTAACTTGCTTTGTGTTCTGAGGAATGTAAAAAACTGGTAAATCTACACCTCGTGACAAACTTCAGAAATTTCAGAGAGATTCCAAAGGATCTGTTACTATCCCTATCCCCAACCACACTACCTTGAGAGCAAATTATTCATAATGATGCTTTATAGTAAAACATACATTACTATGATGAATAACTGACTACATTAGTCAAGAGCACAGACCAAAACTTGCTTACAAATCTTTTGTTGTGTGAATTTTATTAAATAAAAAAAGATTATATGGAAAGAAATAAAGTTGATATTCAAAGAAGATTTTTTTTTTTAGCTTTCAATAGTAGAAAGAAAGGGAGACTAGAATAAATAAGCGACCAAAAAATATGCTAATTAACTGAAAGTTTACAGTTAATTTAGTTATTCAATAGTGCTTTTTGTGCACTTATTTTTAAATGTCTTTGGATAACTCCTATTTAGACTATGCTGTTTTTGAGACTGAGAAGCAGTTCTGAAAGAAATGATGGTCTTTAAGTTGAATTATGACGTGTATACATATCATCAGAACACAACAGTAAAATGTTACTGATACAAGGGAAATATAAATAAAAGCTGAAAGGGGGCCCAGAAGGAGAGGGTCACTTTTGACAGGGCGATCCAGACAGACAGTATGGTGGAGGTAGCCTGTAGGAAGGTCTTCAAAGAATGACAGAAATTCAGTAGATGTAGTGATGGTGGCTTAGGACAAGGAAATGGCATGAGCAGAGGTGTGAAGGTAAGAAAGGTAAAGCATGCTTGGTTACTGTTTTGTGGTCCATTTTGGTCTCCAGCAAAGAGTTCATAATGGCAAATAGAGGAAACAGATGCTGAAAATGGGAAATTAGATCTCACAGAGGGTCTTCTTATATGAGGTACTTTGTTAATCAATTTTATTCAATAAACACTTTATAAAGTTTGTAGTCTGGGCTTCATATCATGTCAGGCACTGAGATTCATGATAAAGAGAACATATGGGGTAGCTGCACTCAGGACATTTAAAGCAGAGTAAGGGAATCAGCTAATTAAATGAGCAATTGCAATAGAATAAGATGTGCTGGATGGCACCAATTTTCCCTACCAATCCACTTTTCACCACCTCCTTCCACTGTGCTCTGTGCTCTGAGTTTTGTGGAATGTATGATGAGTTTCTTGCCCTGGCTTCTGAGTCAAACAAAAGGAGGGAGATTAGAGGATGAAGAGAGGGTGAGGTTGAGATGTTTATTCTTTTGGTTTTCTTCTTGCGGTGTCACTTTGAGTGGGCTAAGACCCCTTACTAAAGGCAGTGGCTGCTATTGAGGAGCCTTCTCAATGCAGGTGTTCATCAGGTACCTTCTCTTTCCTTGTCCTCTCAGAGTGGTAAGGCCAATTTATTACCGTCAGTTCTGGGCTACTACACTTGCCTTTTATTTAACTCTTTCTTTAGCCATCTTCACTATGTCATCTATTGTCAGACTGTCTTCTGTTGATAGAGCTTTGATAGTGTATTAGTTTCCTGAGGGTGCTTTAACAAATCACCACCAATTTTGTGCCTTAAAACAACAAAATTTGTTCTCTTAGAGTTCTGGAGGCCAGAAATTCAAACATAGTATCACTGGGCTGAAATCAAGGTGTTTCAGGACCGTACTTCTTCCAGAGGGTCTAGGGAAGAAGGAACAGATCTTCCCTCTTCCAGCCTTCATTTTCACACCATAGTTTCTTCCGTGTGTCTTCTCTTCTGCTTCTATGAAATTCCCTTATGTTTCTTTCTTCTATGGACAGTTGTAATTGCATTTAGGGTCCACCTAGATAATCCAGGATAATCTCCCTATGTCAAGATCCTTAATTTAGTCACATCATTTTTGTTTATAAACTAATGTGCACAGGTTCTAAAGATTAAGAACTGATATCTTTGAGGGATTGCTATTCAGCCTTCTTCAGACAGGGAAGCACCAGGTGCCAAGGAAGCACAAAACAAAGAAACCCCAAGAAATCTAATAGGTCCAGAAATGCCTTTCCAAGGAGTAGGAAATACTAACACTAAAATTTTCATGATTAACAGAAATTATCTATGAAAAGGGGACTATGAGAAGAAAGCTGGTTGGGAACTAAGCAATGAATGGCTAGAGGAAGGACCTGGAAAAGAAATAGAGCATTGGGCACATTCGACACATTTGAAGACTTGGCTTTGAGTATAGTTAGAGTGTACAGTTGAGAGGGTAGGGAAGGTTGGTGGGGAGGTGGCTGGCAGGAAATGGTGCCAGAAAATGAAAGACTTTGTCAATTATATTAAGGGGTTTGGATATAGTCCAGCTGACAAAGAGCATACATTACATATCTTTCAAACATGGAGTGAAATGATAAAAGTAATGCTTCAGAAAGATTAATTTAGTGTTAGAATCCAAGGCAGATTGCAGCAGGGAGAGCCCAGAGGCAGGGAACCCAGTTGAGCAATGAGATGAAAATGTTACTGATCTGGGCTGCTTGGTAAATATCTGACAGTATTAGGCTCTGAGTAGAGTGTGCTTAATGTCATCAGTCATCAATGAGTATTTATTAACTTTCAACAGCATATGAGATTGTGAATAGTTGAGTAAGATGGAAAAATGGCCTAGTACATAGTCTAGCAACATATAAAAGCTTTGTTATTTAATTGCACTGAGCTCTTGTTTCCTCAAAATATTACTTTTTATTTACTATTTAGGAAATATTTGATCTACTTGTTATCGTGAGTGTTTTGCCAGATACCACATTACTGATTCTACAAAGAAAGGTTAGTGTCTGAAATTTAATCCTGGTGGTCAAAGTCCAGGAATAAAACATGTGTGGGCTCTAGCAAATAATTTCCAATGAAATTTTCAATGACATTAGCTAGAAAAATGTTAACAAGAAGCATGTGATTTTGACTCATGTTGAAAAACACTAGAAAACCCCCCGAATGTGGTACAAGTGCTCTGTGTAATTTTAGAAATATAATTTGGATACCTGACATTTTATTATATATATTTTTTATTTTTTTAATTTATTTTTTCAAATACATTTGTCTCTGCCTATACATTAATATGGATAAACACAAAAAATTTATTAATTAGAGAAGATGGGTATTTACTGGAATGTAGTTAACAGGCATCTTCAGCTCTCCCAAAGAGAGAGTTGAAGAGTTTGCTATTGCTGGGAAGGGGAAGAAGTCCCAATTTCTACCATTCTTTAGTTCTTATGGCTGGACTAGTAATAAAAAGATAAAAATTGACATAAGACTAGAATAACAGGGGCAAAACTAATTTAATAAATGCATATAGGAGAATCACAATATGATGCTCAAGTCATAAAATGAGTCACAAAGATACGATCAAACCAGGAACCTTTTAAAACTATTTTAGACAAAGAAACAATAAATTTGTGAGAAATTGATAGAGCAAAGAAAGTTAGTGCTCATTATAAATGAATCTAAGCAAGGCTTAGACATTCATTAGTGAAGACTTTAAATGAAATAGCAAATTAGAAAAGAGGCAACAAGATTTGTTTATACAGACTTTTTGGCTGTGAGTTGTTTAACTCTAGGGGTGTCTTCCAGGCATGGAGAGGACACCTTTTACAGGGGAAATTTATTCTTTGCATTCAAGGAGTGAAGGGTGAGTTCAAAGTACCCTCTGGCACTGGCTGCTTGTCAAGTAACTTTAATTCAGAGTAATAAATATGCTACTGTGAGATATTTTGGGACGATCTGTCTTGGGCCTTGACATTATACATGGATGATATAAAACTACATTCAATTTTTGAAAATTAGAAAAGTATAAAGTGATAATGGAAAGGTAGCAATAAGGATTCCCAGAAATGTGCCTGTAGCCAGAGTTGACAAGCAGAGTTGGGCTGATATGAATGGGCTCAGCCAAGACCCCAGGAAAGAGGAATATATGACTTGACAGGGGAAGCCACCAAGTGTCGGTTACTCTATAACCTGATTCTAAAACAGGACTGTAAAGACAGGTACACTGATGGAACAGACCTCATTAAAAGAATTTTAAAGAGAGTTGGAATTATTCAGTACTGAAGAGGACAAGCTAATAAATTCAATTTACATTTTGGACAAAAGTATATATGAAATGAAGATCAGGAATGGGAGATTTAATTCCTAAGCATTACTGGGAGATCCTGGAGGTTTTGAGCTGTATCATTTAGCTAAGGTGGAACTAATTCCCAAGAATTATTGTTTCTCTCTATGGTTCCAGGTTAGGGTTGGCCATGGGAGTAATTTGTGTGAGATTTTAAATGGAAAGCAAAGTAGCCCTTACGGTCTGCAGGTAGAGCATCTGGTATCACTGCAGCTTGCACAACTCATTTACTGACTGGATCATAATATTAGCCTGGGGCAATGTCCTGGTTTGAAGCTCCTCCAGCTCAAACTGAATTTCTCCTTTTAGCTTCTGAGTTCTGAACAAGACTCCTGTGCAGCTGTGTGGCCTAGAGAGTCCCCTTCTCCTGCAGGTCCCTCACATTGAGGTTAGAGGCAGAGAAAGACTAATGCAAGTTTCAGTCTGTCCTCACTGTGCTTATGAGCTTCATTTTTTTTATTGTCTTTTCTGTTTGCTGTTTCACTTTCAGTTTTTATTCCTAACTGCTGGCCCTGCTGGCTTATAGAGGCTTTGGGCCCACCACCGTATCCAGAGGCAATGAACTTCCATAAACTTCTCCCCAAGCTTTTCTTAGTGGCTCTTGGTTATTGACTTCCCCCTGATCTATAGCCACCACTCCTGGACCTCTACATCCCTAGGTTTACCCATATTTTTGTAAAATCTAATCCTTATATTAAGTTCCTTATTTTCTATTACTCATAGTGGTTTTGTTTCCCCAATCATAACGTAGTGAGCATGGAAATTTCAGTCCCTCTCTTTTGCAACATCGACCTTCCATTGTAAGAAAAGATATTGCCTAAATAAAAAAAAAAATATATATATATATCATACAATAGGATTGCAAAAGAGAACACACACATGTTCATGATAATGCTCTTCACTAAAAAGTGAAATCTCATATTCCTATGTAGCTTTCTGGAGAACTTGGTTTGACCCCTTTGCCTCTTATTCTCCCTCTCCCCTTCCATGGTCTGTTTTGATAAGTTTCCCCTTTTCTAATACAGTGAGACCCAAAACCCTGCATGAAATTTCAAAAGCAGAGGTAAAAGGAATGCTTTTCCTTGGCCCACCAAACAGGGCAGAGGGAAGAAATGGCCTGAATTTTTGGTAGATGATAGATGGCGTAACTAGAATCTTGTTAGCCAAATAGACTCAGCAATGAGAGCTGATGCAAAACAGTGATGATGTAATTCTTTATAAGGAAAAGGACTGGGCAAGTGTCAGAAATTTCCTGTGTGAGCTTTCATTACAATACTTCTTGAGCCTTTTTTTTTTTTTATCAGTATCCATCTGAGACCAGTACTGACAGGGATACAGGCTTTCCCATGCTTTTCAGTATGAACAACCCTAAGCCTCCTTTTGCCCCACCCTGTATATGTGTATGTATATCATATGTTTATATATTTATGAATATGTATATGTCATATTCATCAGGGGTAGGGTTAAATTTGCATCACAGATGATTCAGAATCATCTTTCCATAATCATAAAATATTAAGCATTAACTGGAAATAACACTCTATGGAGAAAAAAATGGTAAGTAAATTGATCTGTAGCTATCTATTAAACATGTATACACACAAAAATACTCAGATACAATTTGATTTGAGTTAAGATAATATTCTGTATAGTTTTATTTTTTATTAGTGATGCATTGTAACATTCCACACCATTCCATATTTATTTCAGGTGACCGCTATGTATCATTCAGTATCTTATACTGTTATTTCAGTATTTCTTATACATATTGATCTGAGCTCATCAAAGTTTACTTATTAATGAGAAAACTACAAAGCATCCATGGTCCTCAGTGGTGGTAGAATATTTGAATTATCTGGGGAATTGTCAAAAATATGAAAGCCTGAAGCTCACTTCTAGTGATTTGATTCTAGTTGGTCTGGGATGTGGTTGAGAAATAAATATTTTTCAAAAGAACCCCCAAGTGTTTCTAATGTGCAGCCAGAATTTTGAACCACTGAGGAAGGTAATATGCCAGTCTGATAGTACATGGTGCTAAAAGGTGCTTATAAACCTAAGAGTTCTAAGTTAGCACAGACTGCTGTTTTGCCATTTGCTTCCTGTGGCCCTAATGTAATAGTCCCCTGTGATGGGGTTAAGTTTGCAGCATGGGCAACTCTGAGCCACCTTTCTGTAATGATCAGATATGGACAAAAGCTGGAAATAACAAGTAGTATATGGAGGTGTAAATGATAAATAAATTGATTTATGGTTATTAATTAGACATATCAAGCAACATGGAGATATTCTTTGACAGGAGCCAATTAGTAAATCAGTGACAAAATGCATCAAATGCAGGTTAGCTAAAAAGAGCTTTTCATCCAGCAGATGGTGGGGAATTTCTCTAGCAAGCCCTCTTAGATAAAGAACACTCAGTTTGCTTAATTCTTCTTCTTCTTTTTTTTTTTTTGAGAAAAGAATTTCTTCCTCAGTACAGTGGTACATTCAACCAACACACCATATTTCATCAGTTCTGAGATGCACAGTGTAATCTTTTAATATCTCTGAAATTTAGTTGCATCTTGAAATAATAAAAATTATATTACTATTTAATTGGCAGAATTGTTTGCTTTCTTAGTGGCATATAAAATAGTGGGGCATCTTAAAATCAATGGTTTAGTCAAATATGATGTATATAAAAGTGGTTAGAATCTAACCATTTCTTTTTTAAAAAAAGATTTTCTTTATTTATTTTTAGAGAGAGGGGAAAGGAAGGGGAAAGACGGGGCGAGAAGCAACAATGTATGGTTACCTCTCCAGTGCGCCCAGCTGGGGACCTGGCTGGCAACCCAGGCATGTCCCCTGCCTGGGAATTGAATCAGTGACTGTTTGTTTCACAGACCAGCACTCAATCCACAGAGCCACACCAGCCAGGGCTAAATCTGACCATTTCTTAACCCTTTCCAGCTGTCTTCCTGAGATAAGCCTCCATCTTTTGTCTCCATTTTTGCAATAGCCTCTTATCATTCTACTTCCTTCCACTCTTTGCTCCCTTTCAATACATTTTCAACACAATGACCAAAGTATTCCTGCTAAAACTGAAGCCTAGCCTTTGTCTCAGGCTCAGGCTACCCCTGCAGCTCTCCCACAGTCCTCACACCCCTGGGCTTTCGAGTGGGCAAGTGCACTCCTGCTCCTCTTGGGCCCTTCTACCATTCTCCCTGCTTTCTCCAAAAACCGCCTGAGTTTTGCATCTCAAGTCATCAGACAATGAAATTAGCCAATCAGTATACATTCTCAATGAAAGTGTTGGTTTCTGCTTCATGGTCATTCTCACTAACACTCTACTATTGTAACTCTTAGCGGTTTAAATATTCACCTGATGATCCTTCCAATTCGCTGGCCTTGAGCTTCCTTAACCTCCCCTTGAGTGATTTTGTCCTTTCCCTACCTCAGCACTCACTTTCATGGTAAGCCCTGCTCTCATCCCCAAACTGTATCTCTGCCAAAATGACAATTTTAAGTACCCTGCAACTCTCCTGCCTTGTTTTCTGCTCATCTCTTTTATCATCTGACTTCAATAAATAATAAATAAAGTCATCTGACTTTAGTCTCCACTTGTATCTTCAATCCATGTATGCTACCATCTCAATATTCTCCATCATCCCTTTCATGTTTCTTCTTCCTTTTGACCCAAGCTTAAATTCTATGGTCAGTCATTTAAACCATTTCCTTGCGCATACCCTCAGTTCTTTTGGCCTGTTTCACTTTGTCACACTTCTTGGTGAAACCACTCATGAAGCGTCTTCCAGTCCTGAATCCACAGCTGAAAATGGCTGTAGTAAAACATACAGCCGTGCTGAATGCCCTCCCTTTACACCGATGACAACAGTATTTACAATAACCTCAGGTGGACTCTTAAAGCTGCCAGGTGATCACACCATGTTTTCCAAGTTTATTTTCTTTTTTACTACTCTAGATGGATATATCTTACTTTCCTACTCTCCTGAAACCTCTCATATTTTCTTCCCATCCTCGCTTAGCTGAAGATACTAAGAAAAGTGAATAAATTAGGAAGAACTTCCACAAACTCCCACCATCATATATAATACCTTACTTGCATTGGTATCTATACATTCTTTTTCTTTTTTCTTTTTTTTGGTCTTTCTGGATGAACTGTCAACATTCCCAGCTAAAGCCCAGCTTTCTTCCTATGCTGCACATCTTATCCTTTCTCACTCACACCTCTTCAGTAAGTCTCTCATCTTTCTCCTGTGTCATCAGCTTCCCCCTTCCTTCTGGGTCATTCCCAAAATATAGCAAATATAAGTTATTTCCCTCAAATTAAAGATAAACAAACAGACTTTGTGAACCTCATCAGCCAATTTCTTTCTCTTCCTATTTGCAGCAAAGCTCCAGAAAGAGTTCTCTATTCTTGTTGTCTCTAATGTCTTTTCAATGCTCACTTGAACCCACTCCAAACAGGTGTTCACTCCTACCCTTCACCCTAAATATTCTTACCAAGATTACTAATGATGCCCAGTGTCATTTGTACATCCAATGTCACTTCTGCATGCTTACCTTATTAATCAAAATAAAGCTCCTCTTAGATACTTTCTTCTCTTGGACTTCAGGATATATTATTCTTGTTTTCCTCACCACCAGCTGCTCCTCAATCCCCTTTGCTTATTTCTTCTCATTTCCTTAACTTCTAAATGTTATGCCTGGGGCTCATTATAAGGATTCCCCTCTCCCCTATTTTACTCCAAATCCCTAAATGATTTTATCCAGTTCTATGTCTTTAAATACACTAAATTCTGATGACTTCCAAAATTATATCTCTAGCTCAGACTTTTTTCCTGAACTCCAGATTTGTATATCTAACTTGTTACTTAACATCTCCATTGGGATATCTGGTAGGCATTTCAAAATTAAATAATTTCAAGTAGATCTGTAGATATTTTTCTCCAAGCTTCTCCCGCTGGAAAAAATTCTGTATTTAAAAGAGTCCTGCCTCTCTTATCTGACAGAACAGGGAAGAAAAGCCATGCATTATTCAGGTAAAAACACTATGCTACTCACATCAGTGAGAGAGAAAAAAAATTAAACTTTAATTAATGCTGTGGGTGGATTTATATATTTGGAATTGTAGCAGTTCCATCAAACAAGGAAGTATATTTTTACCTCCTCTAACTATCTGTGTGTTTAAAAATTACAGTTTAACAAAAAACTGTGAAAAATAGAATTTTTCTTTACTTAATTTATCAACTTTCTGTTTATTATATTATTATTTGCAAAATAACTTCTGCCATTTAATAAATTATTCCTTTATTTTAGGCTATTGGCCATCTTTTGATTAATCACATAACCCCAAACAACACAAACTTCCCCTTTACTTCATGTCCGAATTCAAAATGGAAAACAGTGGAGTGAAAGGTTCAATTATTATTTACACAAACTTAAAAACATAAATAAAAACATTTTTAATATGTGAAGTTGCCCAGAAAATTGATAGGAAAAATTTGTAGAATTTCAACAGTTTAGGTCCTATATTGGGTATAAATTGTTCTCTGATTATGGACAAATGCACCTCTAAGTACCACATATCAAGGTGGGCACAGATCCCTTTTCCTCTTGTTTACTCAAGAACAAGAATACAATAATTTTCTCTCTCTTGTATCTATTACTTTTCTTCTTTATTAGATTTTTCTCTTCATCATATAACATGCTATAATACTTTTCCATTTAAAATGAAAAACAAACCTCCTTTTATTCCTTTACCTCTTCAGCTACTATTCCATTTCTCTGCTCTTCTGTATAGAAAAATTACTTGAAGGTATTGCTCATGCACCTCCCATTCTTACTTAAACTCAATCATGTCCATTAGTATTAGGTTTAGTGGCATATACTAGAAAATGAACATAAAAATAAGTTTAAAAGATGTCAGGTTTCTTTTTCACATAAAGTCGAGTCAGCATTAACCTGATCAGAGTTGGTTGATTGACTCCATGGACAGATAGGACCTATCTTTTTATTCTACCACTTTAGCTTGGTGCTTCCAAGGTCACATCATGACCCATAAAGGTCGCCAGTTCTCCAGCCATCACTTTGGGTTTTAGTAGATAGAAAGTATGAAAAAAAGAGGGTGCAGTGGATGTTACTATTTGCACAGTTTTTTTCTTTTACCTCCAGTCCCTTGCTGTGGCTTACAGTTGGTACAGAATAATAGTCCTTTTGATTGACTTTGTGCCTAATCATGTAAATTCTTTGGTCAAAGGATCGATGTGACCTTGTGGATTCTGAGTTGAAACATTAGAGGCATGGCAAATTTCCACAGGCTTTCGAAGAGTTCCCACCTCTGCCATGAGAACTGATGTTTTCCTTTCAGCCTGGAAATGAAGCAGCCCTGAACCTGATCCAAAACCATTGAGCCTTGTTCAGTCAAACTTCATGAGCCCAGCTCAAATCAGCCAAACTACTGATCCAGAAGCATGAAATAGAACGTTGTAAGCCGTTTAGAATATCTATATCATCTCTATCTATCTGTCTATCTATCTGTCTATCTATCTATCTATCTATCTATCATCTATCTATCTATCATCTATCTATTTTTTTTTCCATAGAACTATCACAGTAACATGGCTAAGGGTGCTCCTGGCTGAATCAGCTTCTTTTTAGCCTACTTCCCAGAATCCTCCACATACATCAACTTACTTTCATATATGGTCACATATTGGTAAAAGGGAGATTAGAAAGTATTGCCTGGTGCATTTTACCCCAAATAAAACCAGAGTTCTTGTTACTAAAGAAGAACAGTGCATGGTTATTATGTGGAAACCAGTAGTTGCTTCTGCAGGAATCAAATCAGTCTTTTTCGCCAGTCTCCAATGAAACAGCTCTGGTCAAGTCAATCTGTCATTACTGGTCTATGAGCAGCCTTTGACACAGTTTACTTTTTGAAGTACTTTCTTACTTTACTTTTAGGACACCAATTGATTCTCTTTCTACCTCATCAGGCATGCCTTCTCTGTCTCCTTTACATGTTCATCCTCCTACTTGAACTCTTAACATTGCTTAGAGCTCAGCCATTAGCTGATTTTATTGGATAGTCACCTTCATTGTGTCATAGGTCTTGTCCAGTCCCAACGTCTTAAATAACATCTATATATATATATAGATAACTCTCCAGTTTATAACTTCAGCCAGACTTTTCCCATAATTTCATATTTAGATACCCAGCTGCCTTTTTCACTTCTCCACTAGATGTCTAAAAGGCATCTCACATGGAGCATACCCCAAACAGAACCATTTCCTATCCCCACACATCAAAAATTGCTTCTTCTATAGACTTTTCCATAGTAATTCCAAGCGTCCTAGAAGATCAGACTAAAAATGATTCTTATTTTTCTTTTAGACTTCATTTCCAAATCATCAGAAAATACTATTAACTCTGTCTTCATAACTCTGCCGAATCAGCTAGCCCTGAAAATGGATGGCGCTGGAGGGTTGGGCTGAGCGTGGGGTGCATGCAGTTCCTGCCGCAGCCACCTCACACACAACCAAGCTAAGTGAAATAAGCCAGTTGATGAAAGACAAATACCATATGATCTCACCTATAAGTGGACACTATTCAACAAAATAAACTAATGGACAAAATAAACCCCAGGCACTAAAATATGGAGCAGACTGAAAGTGATCAGAAGGTATGAGGGAAGAGGACAATGGTGGAAAGAAGGGGAGGGACTAGACAAAGAACATATATGAATGACCCCTGGACATGGACAACAGAGTGGGAACTGACTGTGGGAGCAGGGGGTTGGGGTGGGATGGGGGGAGGGAGGTAAAGGGGTAAAAATTGAGACAACGCTAAAAGAATAAACATGATTTATAAATTAAAAAAATAAAAATGTAAAAAAAAATAAAGAGACAAATAGGAAAAAAAAAGATCATATGCCATGATCAAGTGGGATTCATCCCAGGGATGTAAGGATTGTACAAAATTTGCAAATCAATAAACATAATACACCAGATAAAATAAAGAAAAAATCATATATCACTAGATACTAAAAAAGCATTTGATAAAATCCTGCACACATTTATGATAAAAACACTCAGCAAAGTAGGAGTAGAGGGAGCATACCTCAACATAATAAAGGCCATATACAAGAAACCTACAGCCAACAACATGCTCAATCGGCAAAACCTAAAAGCTTTCCCTTTAAGATCAGGAACAACACCAGGTGTCCGCATTCAATATAGTATTGGAAGTTCTAGCCACAGACATCAGACAATAAAAATAAATAAAAGCCATCCAAATTGGAAAGTAGGAAGTCAAACTGTCATTATTCTCAGATGACACGACAGTATGCATAGAAAATCTTATAGTCTCCACTAAAAAACTACTTGACCTAATAAGTGAATTTGACAAATAGTGGGATACAAAGTTAATATTTGGAAATCAATGGCATTTTTGTACACAAACAATGAAATATCAGAAAGCGAAACCAGGGAAAAAAAATCCCATTTACTATCACAACAAGAAAAATAAAGTATCTAGGAATAAACTTAACCAAGGGAGTAAAAGACCTATACTCAGAAGACTACACAACACTGAAGAAAGAAATTAAGGAAAATACAAATAAATGGAAGGATATATCATGTTGATGGACTTGAAGAATTAACATCATTCCAGTGTCCACACTACCTGAAGCAATCTATAGATCCAAGCAATTTGTATAAAATACCAATGGCATATTTCACAGATCTAGAACAAACACTTCAAAAATTTATATAGAACCCAAAAAGACCCTGAATAGCCTCAGCAATCTTGACAAAGAAGAACAAAGTAGGAGGGATCACAGTACCTAATATCAAAGTGTATTACAAGGCCACTGTAATCAAAACAGTCTTGCACTGGCATAAAAACAGACACATAGATCCATGGAACAGAATAGAGAGCCCAGAATAAATCCATGTCTCTAAGTTCAATTAATATTTGACAACAGGGGCATGAGCATACAATGGAGTAAAAATAGCCTCTTCAATAAATGGTTTTGGAAGAACTGGACTGGTACTTGCAAAAAAAAAAAAATGAAACTAGACCACCAACTTACACTACCCACCAGAATAAACTCAAAATGGATAAAGACTTAAATACAAGTCATGAAACCATAAAGGTCCTAGAGGAAAACATGTGCAATAAAATTTCAGATATCCCATGTAGCAACATTTTTGCCAATGTATCTCCTATGGCAAGGGAAATAAAAGGAAAAAATAAACAAATGGGACTGTATCAAATTAAAAATTTCTGCATGGCTAAAGAAACCATTATCAAAATGGAAAGGGAATCATCCCTTTTTATTAAAAAAAAATTTTATTTATTTATTTATAAATTATTTAATTTATTTTTTCAACTACATTTGTCTCTGCCTTCTCCCCACCACTTTCCCTTGCCCCCTCCCTCCCTCCCACCCTCCCTCAACTCTGTCCCTTTGGTTTTGTCCATGAGTCCTTGCTACATGTTCCTTGACTTTCCCCCTTCCCTTCCTTTCCCCCCGCCTCCCTTCTTCTCTCTTGTCTCTGTTGGTTTCTTTTCCTTTCAGTGTTGCTGGTCTTATTTTCCTGGCAATTTACAATAGCCAAGTGTTGGAAGCAACCTAAATGCCCATCAGTAGATGATTGGATCAAAAAACTATGGTACATTTACACAATGGAATATTACACAGCAGAAAGAAAAAAAGAACTACTAAATTTCGCAACAGCATGGATGGAACTAGAGAGCATTATGCTAAGTGAAATAAGCCAGGGGGCAAAAGACAAATACCATATGATCTCACCTATAAGCGGAACCTTTTTGAGAGCATATTTGCCAATTACATATGAGACAAGGGTTTGATCTCCAAAACATATAAAGACTCATGTGACTAAAACGCTGAAGACAAACAATCCATGTGGCCCGTAGACATATGAAAAGATGCTCAACATCACTAGTCATCAGAGAGACGTAAATTAAAACCATAATGCGATATTACCTCCCACTGGTCAGAATGGCCATCATTGATAAATCTACAAGTTAAGAGTGTTGAAAGGATGAGGAGAAAAGGGAACCCTAGTGCATTGTGGGTGGGAATGAAGACTGGTGCAGCCACTGTGAAAAACAGTATGGAATTTCCTTAAAAAACTAAAAATGGAACTACCTTTTGACCTAGTGATTTCTCTGCTGGTAATATACCCTAAGAATACCAAATCACCAAATCAAGAGAACTTATGCACCCCTATGTTCATAGCATCGCTATTTATAATAGCCAAGTACTGGAACTAGCCTAAGTGTCCATCAGTAGATGAGTGGAAAAAAAAACTTGGGTACATTTACACAATGTACAGGGTACACAATAGAAAACTATCTAGCAGAAAAATGGAACTCCTACCCTTTGCAATAGCATAGATGGAGCTGGAGAGTATTATGCTAAGTGAAATAAGCCAATTGGTGAAAGACAAATACCTTATGATCTCACCTATAAGTGGAACCTAATCAACAAAACAACAAGTGAGCAAAATAGAACCAGAGACATGGAAATAAAGAGCAAACTGACAGTGAGATGAGAGGGGGTAGGGGTATTAAAAAAATAAAATAAGATAAATCATGCTATGTTCAGTAAAGAGAAATAAACCCATTGCGATGTGAATAACCTGGATTAATCTTACAGACATAAATAGGTGAAATATGCCAGACATAAAAGGATATATTTTATATTATTCCATTTATGTAAAGTGCATAAACAGACAAATCTCTATGACAGAGGTCAGAATAATGGTTTTCTCTAGAGATAATATTAACAGTGAGGGTACAAGAGGATTCTGATTTCACATGAATCTAAAATACATACATATGTGAAAAATAATCAGAGGATTGAAGATGATGGAGGAGTAAGTGGAGGCTACATTAACTTCCTCCCAGGATCAATCTGGAATTACAACTGAACAGTAGAGAAATCATCCCAAATAATCAACTGAACACTAGCTGGAGAGAAGCCTTATAACCACAGACAGACAGAAGAAACCACTTCACCATAACATGAATGGTAGGAAGTGCAGAGGAGGTGTGAGAGGGCTTGCCGGGCTGCCACTGGCAACAGCTGAAGTTATAGAGGGATATTTCAGTGGTAGGAGGTCCTCCTGAGAAGTATGAGGTCTAAACCCCAAGCTGGACTCCCCAAACTACAGCACCAAAGCTGGAAAGGAACCAGATAACATCCAGCTGTGAAAAGCAGCAGGGTTTCTGTCTGCCAGGGAGAGACAGTTGGAGATGCAGAGAGCCACTTAAAGGGCCAACACAAAAAATTTCATTTGCAGGCACTTACCCTGTGTTCTGGGAGAGGGAAGGCAGAATAGACTAGACATGCTTGAAGAGAGATGCTGTGGTTGTTGGCTCAGGAGAGAAATGAAGGAATAGTCATCAGGATCTCTGTGCCGAGTCATTCTTCAAACTGCAGAAGCCATCTTTCTCAGGCAGAGCACTCACCTCCGAATGGCAACAACCTGAGGGGAAGCAGACTTGCCTGTAGGAATTACTCTGCCCCACCCTGTGGAGCTTAAACTGGGCTGGTGATTACAGTTTGAGGCTATATCATTGATTAGATTAACAGCTAAGGTGGATCTCAGAGCTCTATGAGACTTCAGCTGACCTTCTCCTGGACCTGGTGCTGAGAAAAGTCAGCCTTGGTGCACGGCCTGGTTTTCTGTATACAAAAATGCCCAGCAGAGGGCGCCATATATTGTAGATTGCTGATAGTTCCAAACAGATTGACCAGAGCTAGTCACAGGAAGTATCTGACAAAAGCCTACACCAGAGCATTTGCAGATCTGCCTAATGCACAGAAACAAATACAAAGAAGCAGCCAAAATGGAAAGACAAAGAAACAGATCCCACATGAAAGGATAAGAGATCTCTAGAAGAAGAGCTAGGTGAAATGAAGGCAAGCAAATTATCAGAAAGAGAGTTTAGAGTAATGATTATAGGGATACTCAGCAACATGAAGATAGACATAGAAACCATAAAAAAGGACCAGTCAGAGATAAAGAATGCAATATCTGAAATAAATAATACACTGGAAGGAATAAACAGTAACTTAGATGAAGCAGAGGATCAAATCAGTGATCTGTATGACAAGGTAGGAAAAAAACAGAGCAGCAAAAAAAAAAAAAAATGTTTAAAAAATAAGTAGAGCTTAAGAAACACTTTTCTTAACATGACAACATGAGGCATAATACCTGACTCTTGGGAATACTAGATGGAGAACAGAGCCAACAAGGGACAGAGAACCTGTGTGAAGAAGTAATGACTACAAACTTCCATAATCTGGTGAAGGAAAAAGACACACAAGTGCAGGAAGCTCAGAGAGTGCCAAATAAGTTGGACCCAAAGAAGCCTACACCAAGACACATCATAATTAAATGACAAGGCTTAAAGACAAGGGGAATCTTAAAAGCCTCATGAGAAAATGCAGGTAGTTACAAGCAAGGAGCACCAATTTGACTATCATCTGATTTCTCAACAGAAATATTTCAGGCCAGAAGGGAGTGGCATGAAATACTCAAGGTGATGAAAATCAAAGACCTACAACCAAGGCTACTTTATCTAGCAAGGCTATCATTGAAAAACAAAGGAGAAATAAGGAGCTTTTCAGACAAGAAAAAGTCAAAGGAGTTTGTTAACACCAATCCAGTACAGCAACAAATGTTAAAGAGCTTGCTTTAAGAAGAATAAAAAAAAGAGAAAGAAAAAACAGAGGAAAATAACAAAAGAAATGACACTAAATACGTATCTATGAACAATTACCTTAAATGTAAGTGGCTTAAATGCTCCAACCAAAAGACATAGGGTAGCTAAATGCACAAGAAAACAAGACCCATATATATGTCACCTCCAAGAGACACATCTCAGATCAAAATACACTAACAGACCAAAAGTAAAGGGATGGAAAAAGATATTTCATGCAAATGGAAAGGAAAAAAGAGCTAGGGTAGCAGTGTTTATATCCGACAAGATAGACTTTAAAACAAAGGCTGTAATAAGAGACAAAAAATGACACTACATAATGATAAAGAGAACAATCTAACAAGAGGATATCACCCTAGTAAACATGTATGTATCTAACATAGGAGCATTTAAATAGGTGAAGCAAATCGCGATGAACATAAAGGGAGAGATAGGAAGAAATACAATCATAGTTGGGGATTTTTAACATGTCATTGACTTCAATGGATAGATCTTTCGGACATAAAATCAATAAGGAGATAGCATCCTGAAATGTCACACTAGATCAAATGGATTTAATTGATATCTTCAGAGCATGTCACCCCAAAGCAGCAGAATAAACATGACATATTCTGCCATGTATAATGTGCATTTTTTGCCCAAATTTTTTAGGGAAAAATGATATACATTATACATGGGTTAATGATTACATACCATGGGTATAATAATCCCATGTATAATGCACATAAAAACATGTGTGCACATTATACATGGCAAAATACAGAACTTTTCAAATGCCAGGGGAATGTGTTCTAGGATAGACCACATGTTATGACACAAAACAAATCTCAATAAATTTAAGAAGTTTGAAATCATTTCAAGCTTCTTCTCTGACTACAATGCTATGAAAGTAGAAATCAAGAACACTGAAAAACATTAACAGATATGGAAGCTCAATAACATATTGTTAAACAATGAATGGGTCAATAATGAGATAAAAGAAGAAATCAAAAGATACCTCGAAAGAAATGAAAATAAGGACACAGCAATGCAAAATCTGTGGGACACAGGGAAAGCAATCTTAAGATGGAAATCCATAGCATTACTGGCCTACCTCAAAAAAAAAAAAAATAAAATAAACAAGAGAGAGCTCAAATAAAAAATCTGCCTTTACACTTGAACTTGAAAAAGCAAGACAAAGTCCAAAGTGAGTAGTAAGAAGGAAGTCATAAAGATCAGAGCCCAAATAAACGAAATAGAGTCTAAAAGATTTATATACATACAAAAGATTTATGAATCCAAGAGCTGTTTCTTTGGAAAATTAAACAAGATTGACAAACTTTTAACCAGACTCATCAAGAAAAAGAGAGGATCCAATAAATAAAATCAGAAATGAAAGACAGGAAATAACAACTGGCATGAAAGAAATACAAAGGATTGTAAGAAAATATTATGATCAACTATATGCCAACAAACTGGACAACGTGGCTGAAATGGACAAATTCCTAGAAACATACAGTCTTCCAAAACTAAATTAGGAAGAATCAGAGAATCTGAATAGATAGATTACACCTCGTGAAATTGAAGCACTAATCAAAAAACTCCGAGCAAGCAAAACCCCTGGACAGGATGGTTTCACAGGTGAATTTTACCAAATATTCTGAGAATTAATGCTTCTGCTTTTCATACTATTTCATAAAACTCAGAAGGAAGGGAGGCTTCCAAACTCATTATCTTAATTCCAAAACCAGAGAAAAACACTACAAAGAAAGAAAATTAAGGCCAATATCCCAGATGAACATAGATGTTAAAATCCGCAACAAAATATTAGCAAACAGAATACAAAAATACATCAAAGAGATCAGACACCATGATCCAGTGGGATTTGTTTTGGGAATGCAAGTTGGGTACAACATTTGCAAATCAATAAATGTGAATCACCACATAAAACAAAATGAAAGATAAAAACCTCATAATCATATCCATATGCAGAAAAAGCATTTGATAAAACCCAATACCCATTTGTAATAAAAACTCTCAACAAAGTGAGATTAGAAAGAGCATACCTAAACATAAGAAAGGCTGCATATGACAAACCCATTGTCAGTATCATATTCAATGGGCAAGAGCTACAAGTGTTCCCCTTAAGATTGAGAACAAGAGAGGGATATCTGCTTTCACCTTGCTTATTCAACATAGTACTGGAAGCCCTTGCCACAGTAATCAGACAAGAAGAAGAAATAAAAAGCATCCAAACTGGGGAGGAAGAAGTAAAACTGTCATTATTTGCAGATGACATAACACTGCACATAGAGAACCCCAAAGATTCCACCAAGAAATTGGTAGAACTGATAAATGAATTTAGCATAGTAGCAGGATATAAAATTTATATCTAGAGATTTGTTTTATTTTTACATGTTCATAATAAACTAACAGAAAAGGAAATTAAGAAAACAATCCATTCACAATTGCTACAAAAAGAATAAAATACCTAGGAATAAATCTAACCAACGATGCAAAAGATCTGTACTTGGAAAATTATAAGACACTGAAGAAAAAAAGTGAAGAAGATAAAAATAAGTGGAAGTACAAACTGTGTTCATACATAAGACAAATTAACATCATTAAAATGTCCACACTACCCAAAGCAATCTGTAGTTTCAAAGCAATTCCTATCAAGATTTCAATGATGTATTTCACAGAACTAGAACAAATATTTCAAAAATTTATATGGAACCACAAAAGGCCCCACACGGCAAGATCAACCATGAGAAAGAACAAAGTTGGAAGAATCACGCTGCTTGATATCAAACTATACTGTGAAGCTATAACAATCAAAACAGCATGGTATTGGCATAAAAACAGACTCATTGATCAATGGAACAGAATATAGAGCTGAGAGGTAAACCCACACATTTAAAGTCAATTAATATTCAACAGAGGAAGCAAGTACATACAATGGGCTAAAGATAGTTTATTCAATAGATGGTATTGGGAAAATTAAACAGATAAGTGCAGGAAAATGAAACTACCCACCTTTTACACCACACACAAGAATAAAATGAAAATGGATCAAAGTCTTAAATGTTAGACCCAAAACAATAAAAATCCTAGAAGAAAACAGGCAGCAAAATCTCAGACACTGATCAATGAATTTGTTTTTTTAATATTTATTTTTCTAATGTTCAAAATCTTTTGCCTCCATTTTCCCACGACCACTTTCCCCTGCCCCACCCACCCCCACCTCCCACCCTCAATCATTCACCACTTTGGCTTTGTCTGTGGGTCCTTTAATATATTCCTTGACTTGACCCTTCCCCTTCTTTTCCAGGTTACGTACCTCCCTCCTCCCCTCTGGTTACTGTCAGTTTGTTTTTTTCCTTCCAATTTTGCTGGCCATATTTTTCTTGCTTGTTTTGCTAATTAGGTTCCACTTATAGGTGAGATTATATGGTATTTGTCTTTCACCCTATGGGTTATTTCGCTTAGCATAAAGCTCTCCAGTTCCATCCATACTGTCATACTGCTGTGAATAGTAGGAGTTCCTTTCTTCTTTCTGCTGCATAATATTCCATTGTGTAAGTGTACCATAGTTTTTTGATCCACTCATTTACTGATGGGTACTTAGGCTGTTCCTAGCACTTGGCTACTGTAAATAACACTGCTATGAACATTGGGGTACATAGGTTCTTTTGAATTGATGTTTCAGGTTTCTTAGGGTATAATACCAGCAGTGGAATTGCCAAGTCAAAAGTCAGTTCTATTTTTAGCTTTTTGAGGAAATTCCAAACTGTCTTTCACAGTGACTGCACAAGTCTGCATTCCCACCAACAGTGCATTAGAGTTCCCGTTTCTACACAACCTCACCAGCACTTGTTGTTTGTTGATATGTTTATGATGGCCATTCTGATTGGTGTGAAGTGGTACCTCATTGTGGTTTTAATTTGCATTTCTCAGATGGCTAGTGATGTTAAGCATCCTTTCATATGTCTCTGGGCCCTGTTTTATGTCCTCCTTGCAGAAGTGTCTATTCAGGTCCTTCGCCCATTTTTTAATTGGATTATTGTCTTCCTGGAGTGGAGTCATGTGAGTTCTTTATATATTTTGGAGATCAAACCCTTGTCCGAGGTACCATTGGCAAATATATTTTTCATGTGGTTAGTTCTCTTTTCATTTTGCTGATGTTTTCTTTAGCCATGCAGAAGCTTCCTATTTTGATGAAGTCCCATTTGTTCATTCTTTCCTTTATGTCCCTTGCTCTAGGGGACATATCAGTGAAAATATTGCTGTGTGGAATATCTGACAGTTTCCTGCCTTTGTTCTCCTTGAGGACTCTTATGGTGTTGTGACTTTTGTTTAGGACTTCTTTCCATCTTGAGTTTATTTTTGTGTATGGTGTAAGTTGGTGGTGGAATTTCATTTTTTCGTATGTAACTGTCCAGATCTCCGAACACCATTTGTTGAAGAGGCTATTTTTACTCCATTTTATGCTTCTGCCCCCTTTGTTGAATATTAATTTACCAGAGAGACATGGGTTTATTTCTGGGCTCTTTATTCTGTTCCATTGATCTCTGTGTCTCTTCTTATGTTAGTACCAGAGTGTTTTGATTACTGTGCCCTTGTAATATAGTTTGATGTCAGGTATTGTGATCACTCATACTTTGTTCTTCTTTCTCAGAATTGCTGAGGCTATTCAGGATTGTTTATAGTTCCATATAAATTTTTGAAATATTTGCTCTATATCTATGAAATACACCATTGGCATTTTAATAGGGATTGCATTAAATCTATAAATTGTTTTGGGTAGTATAGACATTTTGATGTTAATTCTTCCAATTCATGAACATGGTATATGCTCCCATTTATTTGTGTCTTCTTTTTTTTCTTCAGTGTCATGTAGTTTTCTGAGTACAGGTCTTTTACCTCCTTGGTTAAGTTTATTCCTAGGTACTTTATTTTTCTTGTTGCTAAAGCAAATGAGATTTTTGTCCTGATTTCTGTTTCTGATATTTCATTGCTAATGTACAAAAATGTTTTCAATTTCTGAGTATTGGTTTTGTATCCTACTATTTTGCCAAATTCACTTATTAGGACGAATAGTTTTTTGATGGAGTCTATGTACACTGTCATATCATCCACAAACAATGATAATTTTACTTCCTCCTTTCCAATTCAGATGCCTTTTATTTATTTTTCTTGTCTGACCGCTGTGGCTAGGGCTTCCAATACTATGAACAGAGGTGGTGAGAGTAGCCCTCTTTGTCTTGTTCCCAATCTTAGTGAGAAAACTTTTAGATTTTTCCCATTGAATATGATGTTGGCTACAGGTTTCTCATGTATGGTCTTTATTATGTTGAGGTATACCCCCTTTACTACCACCTTGCTGAGTGTTTTTATCATAAATAGGTGCTGTGTATTATCAAATACTTTTTCCACATCTATTGATATGATCATGTGATTTCTGTCTTTTTTATTAAATCATGTTTATTCTGTTACAGTTGTCTCAATTTTCCCTCCACCCATTCCTGCCTCCCACCCCATTCCCACAGTCAAGTTCCACTCTGTTGCCCATGTCCATGGGTTGTTCATATGTGTTCTTTGTCTAGTCCCTTCCCCTCTTTCCACCATTGTCCTCCTTCCCATCCTCTCTGGTCACTTTCAATCTGCTCCATGATTACATGTCTGTGGTTTATTTTGTTCATTAGTTTATTTTGTTGAATAGATTCCACTTACAGGTGAGATTATATAGTATTTGTCTTTCACCATCTGGCTTATTTCACTTAGCATAATATTCTCCAGTTCCATCGATGATGTTGCAAAAGGTAGTAGTTCCTTCTTTCTTTCTTTTTTTTAAAATGCAGATTGGTTTTATTTATTTATTTTTTAAATGTCAAGATCCATTATAAAATATTAAAAAATTTAAGTCCATTACAAAATCTCAGCAATTAAAACAACATGACACCAGCACAGAAATAATCAGTATCAATGAGATAAAATGAGCATTCTAGAAACAAACATCTATATCTATCTAACAATGTAATATATGATTAAATTGATATTTTAAATCAATGGGGAAAATAAGGCTTATTCAACAAAAACAGTGCATGGACCACTATTACTTGAAATAAAACAAAGATAGAGCCCTATTTCACACATTATACAAAAAATATTTAAAAATTTTATTTAAATATTTAAAAAAATGTTTTATATTATACAAAAAATATTTAAAAATTTTATTTAAATATTTTAAAAAAATGTGGTGATTGCTGGGGGGAGGGGGGTATAAGGCAACTAAATGGTAATGGAAAAAATTAAATAAAAATTAAATAAAAAAAGAAAATCAAATGGGTCACTTAAGACTTGAGCATTTTAATGTATGTAAATTATTTTTTAATAAAAAGGGATATTACTGTTGGTTTCTTACTAATAATTCACAAACTATGAACTTATTATGTATAAGAATAAAAAATTAACTCATTGAAAATGTAATTTATAATATTTATAATGTATAATAAGAAATCTATATTTGGTCTTTTTCCACATTTCCGGTTTCTGGCACAGACCTCTTAAAAGGCTTAGAATTTCCTAAGTGATGACAGCAAGAGAGGTGTTATTTGTTATGGCAATGAGATGATTTTTGGATCCCACTTAAGGGTCAGGTCTAGCTGTCAGGAGAAACAACCACTAGATTTCAGGGTTGGAACTTTCACCCTATCCTCCTGACCTTCAGCATGGGGAGAATAGTTGGAGGTTGTATCAATCACCAACGGTCAATGATTCAATCAAACTAATCATGTTTGTTAGTGAAACCATGTCTGTTAGTGAAACCTGCATAAAAGCCAAAGGACAAGGTTCTGAGACGTTGCAGGTTGGGAAACTAGAATGCTTCCTAGTGCCGCTTTGCTGGGTCTCAAGCTTCCTGAGTACAGAAGCTCTTTTGTTTTGGACCTCACCACTGTATCTCTTCATTTGTTGGTTCTTGTCCTTTAATATCTTTTGTCATAAATCAGTAATTTATTTGAGTTTCCTGCATTCTGTGAGCTGTTGTAGCAAATTAATTGAATCCAAAGAGAGGGTTATGGGAAGCTCTGATTTCTGGCCAGTTAGTCAGAAGTACCAGTAAAAACCTGGACTTGTGATTGACATCCTAAATTCGAAGGGGTCCCTGGAACCTCCAATTTCTTTCTTTTTTTCTTTTGTAATGCATGGAACTTTTATTTTGCTCATGTTTTTGTTTCTCTTTTGTGTATTTATTTTTTTAAAGATTTTATTTATTTAATTTTAGAGGGGAAGAGAGGGAAAGAAACATCAATGTGTGGTTACCTCTTGTGCACCCCCTACTGGGGACCTGGCCAGCAACCGAGGAATCTGCCCTGACTGAGAATCGAACCAGCTACCCCTTGCTTCATAGGCAGGCACTCAGTCCACTGAGCTACACCAGCCAGGGCTTGGAACCTCCAGTTTCTAGCAGGTCAGTCAGAAGCACATGTAACAACCTGGGCTTGGGAATGGCATTTGAAGTGGAGGGTGATCTTAGGGGACTGAGTCCATTGACTGTTAAATCTGATGCTGTTTCCCAGTGGGTAGTGTCAGAATAGAGTTGATTTCTTGGACACCCTGATGGTGTATGTGAATTGCTTGTTGGTGTGTGAAAGCCCCCCATCCCTCACACACACATGAGCTCACTAGGATTGGGTCCAGAAAACTAAAAAGATATTTGTAGATATGGTTCTAGCCATAGTATCTTTACTGAATTGGCCATTCAATATAGTTACTACTGTATTATCCTAGTCCCAGCCAACATGGTTTGTTGACTAGATTATTAAAGTAGCCTCTTAGTTAATATCCCTACTTCCCCTTTCATCTTCCCTTCTATCCACCTACTATCCACATAGCACTGAGTATCTTTTTATTTTATTGTTGTTCAACTGCAGTTGTCCTCATTTTCACCCTCACCTCGCCCCCACCCCACCCCCACCAACCTCCCACACTCAGTCCTACCCTACCCCATTTTCTTTGTTTATGGGTCCTTTATACATGTTCCTTGACTATCCTTCCCCTTCTTTCCCCTGTTATCCCCCTTTCTCCTCCTCTCTGGTTACTGTCAGATTGAGTATCTCTTTAAAATTCATTGGCTCATATTAGCCATCTGCTGAAAACTCTCAAAAAATGTCCCATAGTATTTAGAGTAAAAGCCAAAATTCTCATAGCTTACTTACTTAATGTCCCTGCTCAAAATTTATTTTAACAGTGAAGACTTCCATGACCACCCTATACAAATTATATTTCCATCCTTCCTGATACTCTCTACCCAATCTAATTGCTTTTTCTTTATAATTCAGATAATCTTTTTATAGGGTATTTATTTAGTGGTTTATTTTGCTAATTTTGTCTCCTTCCTTCCCCACTGGGATATGAGGTGACAATTATATTCCCTCTCCTTAAACCTAGAGGAGTTTTCTGACTGCCTGACCAGTAGAATATGGTGAATGTGGCAATGTGCCAGTGACTCAGCCTGGGCCTCCAGAGATTGGAGTCTTCCTTTTTCTGTCTCTTGGGTCTCTGGGATCCCTGAGTAACTATGTAAGAAGTCCTATTACTTTGAGACCTCCATGTCAAAAAGGCTATAGGTAGGCACTCCAGAGGACTATCCCAGTGGAGCTTTGCTAGACATGGGTGAAGCCCACTTGAGCCCTCTAGATGAGTCACCCTCAATATGAATACCACCAAGTGACCTGAGCCAAGGTCATATGGATCAGAAAAATTGTCCAGTGGAGCATGCTTGAATTACTGGGACAATAATTATGAGGTATAATAAAATGGTTGATATTTTCAGTCTCAACATTTTTGCATAAATTGTTAGGCAGCAATAGCTAATTAGACAGAAGTTTTCTGTATGTGTGTGGAGGGTTACTAAGTAACAGGTTTTACATCCGGGTGTATTTACAGGAAGCACATAAGGCCTCCTCCCTTCAGTGACAAAGTCAACAGGCCTTTGCCCTATAGCATCAACACCCATATCCAGAACACTGGTTCTCTTCAGGAAGATTATATAATTTCACTGGAGAGGAAATTTTAGACTTAAGCTTGGGGACAGATATTAACTATTGCCAGTCTCTCTATGTATAGGGTGCAGGAGATATTTCTCAGGTAAACCATACATACACCTCCATTTATCTTGGTCATTAATTAGAGCTTGGAGGTGTTACCAGCAGAATGCCCCTAAATCTTTTTGGCCTCTGCTGCATGTTCTAGGATGCAGTTCCCTGTGGTCTGTTGATACACCCTGTCTACTCTCTTGCCCATAAACAATCATCAAAATGTCAGAGTTATCTAATGGGTTCCAATTTTTTAAAAAACCAGAGCCATAATAAGTTTATTTCTTTCCTATATCTTTGCTGTCTTTGCTGTTATTTCAATGGGATTTGAGATTGGTGGGAGGGAAATGCATGTGTTTTATTTTCTGTCCTAAACTCAGACACATGTATTTTTTCATTAAGAATATATAGCAGGGCCCTGACCTCATAGCTCTTTAGTTAGAGCATTGTCCTAATACATCAAGGCTGTGGGTTTGATCCCCAGTCAGGGCTCACAAAAGAAGCAGCCAGTGAATGCCTAAGTAAGTGGAATGATAAATTAATTTTTCTCTCTTTCTCTCTAATGTGTACACATATACACACACACACAGACATATATATACATACATATATGTATGTATGTATATCAGGAATTCCTCAAATTAAAGGATCTTCAAAGAATTGTGTGTGTTTAAGAAAACACTGAGTTCTGATTGTTCTAGAGTTACCTTCTTTGCTACTTGTTCAGATATTCCCGAGAAAATAAAACTCATTTCCTCTGTTAATTGGTAAGGCCAGCTCAGTTAAAAGCTGCCTGGTTTCAGAGTGTGTGAGAGAGAGAGAGAGAGAGAGAGAGAGAGAGAGAGGTGTCTAAATAAGACTTTGAGCAGTTTAGTCATTAGTGAACCTGACCTAAAGAGTTGAACTTCATGGAATGGAAAGTCTATGTAAAGCATATGTATGTTTTATTTATTCTCAGGTCTTATTTTTAATTAACTTAATTCACACATTATTACTGTATAATTTAGAGCAGTGCATATACTTTTATTGAACAATCAACTAAAATGTTCATCAAGCATTTTTAATGATGTGAGCATGCTTATGATAAAATGTTGAGAATAAAAGCAAGAAAGAAAACCTAATTCAAAATGTTATCTAGACCACGACTTCAAAAATATGAACAGAAGCATAGAATTAGAAAGATGTGTGAGGACACTAATTTTATTTGTTTAAAAGAATTGTGGGTGTTTTAATTAAAAAAATTTTATGTTTTAATCTAAATAAACCTAATAAAAAACAAGATGTTTGATAGGATATAAGACTTTTCTAAATCGGGCATAAAATGGGTAAATAAGATTCTGTGTCCAAGGCTATGACTTGGTAATAACTCAGGTTGACCATCTACTGAAAACAATTAGGGATGCTGGACAAAAAATGCTAAAACATCTTAAAAGTGACAAGATACTAAGGGATTGCCAAGTCCAAGTCTCACTGATGGTGGCAACCCCGAGAAGTTTGCAGAGTATTAAAGCCCTTGGCTGCTGTCTTCCTGCTTTTGCTGAATCGGGCAAACTGAGTGGCAGCTTTTGGAAATTGTTGGATGCCATAGAAGCCAAGTGGTCACCCCTGCTGGAGAGTCTAAGAGGAGAAAATCCCTTGGAAAGCTAGGACCTCAAAATGCCACACTTCAGGATAGGTCAACCAGAAGTACATCAACCCACCCTCAGGGGACTACAGGGCCTGTGTCTTCCAGCTGAGAAAAGTTTTTAAAAAAAAACACCTAAGAAATTGTAACTATATCCCTACCTTTACTGGGCCTTACAGTTCCAACTTTTACCTTACCTGGGTGTAGGGGATCTAGGTTTTGTGGGGATAGACACTTTCACAGTTTGGGGCAGGTAGTTTGTTAAGAGAAAATAATACACAATTAAAATACATAATTAGGTACAAATGTGAGTATTTATTTGGAAAGGGAGTTGCAACAAATTCCAAATTTAGAAATCTGACAAATAATACAAACATCATCAAATCTAAAAATAAGATTTTTATATATTAAAAGCCTGACATCAAATAGAATCATTTTTCCCTATTTTTTTTTTTGGTTGCTTTGATAGCCTCTTTATATGACAATGATTTTGTAATGTAACTTTTTATGTAGAGAACATAAAGATGATTTAGTCTCTAGCACGAGTGAGAAATTATGTTATTATTGATGGCTTGGATAAATTTCTTTAAGTTTCATACTTCATTTCTGATAATGTCATGTATATTTTTAGGATTGCTATGACATTTGGGAAATTCTCTACCAAATTTTTTATATAGAAGCTATAAAATATCAGAGCATTTCAAGTTTTCTTGGCATTGACAAACCTTAAATACTCCTTAAATTAATGACACCTATTAACCAGTTTGTTATTGATGTCCGGGTTGTAGTGACATATCATTAATTTTGTTTTACCTTAGTTAATGTCAGTACTCTGAGTCAAATTGGTAAAAAATTTAAATCTTTTTAAATGTGTTCAGATATTTTACTTCCTAATTAATTTCATTTTCAAGCTATCCAAGAATCCATTACTCACTTTCACCTAAAATTTATGTCTTTCTCTTAATCATTCGCTGTTTTTGGTATAACCTAAAAAACTTTTTTGCAACTATTTGCTTTTTGATGACAGAATAACTTTTGTTGATTTCTTTATTCATCTTTATCACCTTTGTTATATATTCCACTAATGTTTTTATCAGTTTCCTTTCAGTTTTTTAAAAAAATTTGGACAGAGGTTTTAATTGGAGTGTGAGACAAGACTGGAGATAGTCCAGTGACATGCAGAAATGTTGTCTCAAAAACTGTTAGAGTTTGGAGTGCCACATACCATTATTGGAACCAGTTAATTATATGACTTTTATATAACGGGGGTTAAAACAGCATATGTGGACTTTATTAACTTTTTGAACAAACTCTTTGGTGTCTCATTTGCATTTGAGTTTCTCTGATGAATATTTGAAAACATATATTTGAATTCTTAAAATCACTATCCTGCTGCCAGGTTAAATAGTTTTATAATGGGAAAGTGTCGCGGGGGGGGCGGGGGTGAAGGGTAGGGGGGAGGTGCAGGGTGACGCATTGCAGGGTACGCCACTGTTGAGTGTAGAGCTCCTGGATCTGAGGGTTACTGCCTGGAGCCAGCTGAGGAGGGAGCAGAGCTCTGAATCCTGCAGAGCCCGTCCTGGGGTTGTCATGGATGGGGGGAATAAACACGAGTCATTGTAAACACTTTTCTGTTTACCAGGAGAGGGACATAGCTCTTCCCTCTAGGGGAGAGAAGGCCCGAAACCTGTGTGTCCGAGGGCTTTTATTGAGAACCATATGCACAGGGGAATACAGCAAAGCTCATCAATCAATGTCAAAAGGCTATGTTTACAGAAAACAGAGGCACTTGAAGAATCACAAGAGATTTGCCTCAGGTCATGGTCTATGAATAATGTAAATCTCCTTCCCAATATGAGCCAATTATCATTGCTTTTGATGGAAGAACAAAGCGTGCTTAGGGGAACTTACTTCTAGGCCTGATTGTCCTCCAGAACTGCCTGATCTAGCTTAGGGCTATACCTGCCTTTAATATTGTTTCAAGCCTGAACCAGGCAGGTGGGGCAGAGCCACCAAGAGAAAAGGAGACTTATTTCAGATAGAATGAGGTCTGCGGCCATGTCCAAGCCAAGCTGAGGGGCATGGGCCTTTTTGCCCTTTCTCCATGTCCCCCAAGTCCTTGTCTGCTTCCCACACTGGCCAATGTCCGAGTTAGGTTGTCCCTCCTTTTGAGAGAATGTACCCATCATCAACCACCAATCTTCACAGGGCCAAGCAGGGTGATTTGAGGGAGGCAGGGACTGTGCCCCTGCCAGGGTGACAGGTTTTGTCTCCTCAGTGGCCTGTTTTCCCAAGGCCTCCTTGATTAACTCCAGCCTTGAGGCCCTCTTGCCTGTCAGTGAGGCTACAGTCTCTGCAACCAGACAGGGCATTTCCCAACAGGAAAGGCATCTCATTATATTTTTTAGATTATTTAAAGAAAACTGCACCTTGGCGTGTACATTTTAAAATACTACACATAAAGGACAACCTGAAAACAAAAATAAATGTTGCAAAATACTGATGGAGACATATCAGGGATTGTGGAGACCGATTTTTTGTCAGACAAAACTAAGGGAATGAGTTGTTGATGGACATATTAAGGGGTTTTCAACACGGAAGCCTGTATGATCATGAATTTTTCTGTGATTTGTTTCAATTGATAAAATTGTTTTCAATGAATAAAAAATTTGGAAACTATGATCAGAGTTGTTTATTTTTATGCTATCTCTGCTTAAATAGTTAGAGTTTAAATAACTTCCAACTGATTATTGTTTGTCACATATGACAACAAATCTACATTAATGTAGTATTTGTTATTTGATTTGTTTGATCTATCACTTCATTTTATACATATTTTCCACTATTTTTACTAATTATTCACAATTTTAGGTAAATTAGTTATATATTTTTTCTCTTTTCCAGGTAGTTATGCAAAAATAATGTATAGAATTCAGCAAGTAGATGATTCCCATAACATTTCTGTTATTTGAAGATACTATTTTCATTGCTACCTTGAAACCACCTTCATTTAAACACTTAATACCCATGACAGTTCTACAGATCACTTCAAATTAATAAATATTCTTTGTTTTGTTTGTAATTTTCTTCTCGTACTTTAAAAATTTTGTTAAATTTTTTTCAATGTGCTATATGGCTTTGAGTCTAATGTAAGTGGTTATTTTTAAAATACTTACAATTTTTTATTGCTATATTAAAATATAATTGTTTTTTTGTCTGCTGATTTTATACCTAGAATCACTGCTAAAGTTTAATTCCAATAATTCATCTGTGATTAGATTTGTTTTAATTTTCTACATATAATATATCATCTAAGATAATTGGAGATTTTGTTTATTCCATTTCAATATTTATGGTTAAATTTTTATTCTTGCCTGTTTCCCTGGCTAGGCTCTCTCAGCATGTTATTGAATAGACTTAGTGTGAATGGGTGACTTGGGTTTTTTGCTGACCTCAGGAAGAGTGGGTTCAATATTCCCTCATTAGCTATGATGAGCACTGTAGAATTTCTACCATATGCTTGTGTACCATATTGTCACTGGGCTGAAAGGGTCTACAGCACCCCAAGACTGGAAAAAGATGGTGGGGAGATAGCTACCACCCTGGATTGAGTTGCTATAGGGACTTCATGGATTTAGGAAAGATTAAAAGCCTGGTATTTGGGTATGAGAGTCAGTGAGAGTGTTGGAGGGTGGTAGGAGAGAAAGCAGTCAGTCAGAGGAGGAGGCAGGGACTTGGGGCCACTCTCCTCAATCCCAGGACTGTCTTTATGGAAAGGCATGGGCAGGAGGTCCTCCATCTGAGCACAGAACCAAGCGTGGTGGTAAGAGTGAGGGTGCCACTCCTGATTTCTGCCCCAGTCATATTCAGAATGTGTGTTGTTTATGTTCTGTTATACCAGATGTGAAGTAAAATAGTCACTGAATTTTCTTTAGGCTGTGAGTCTGACTTTTCTGGCAGGGGATGAGAGGTAGATGACCTCATGCCCCAAAGGGCAGAAAGCTCAGTACATTTCTCCATGGGCATCAGGGCTGCAGAAATCAAAGAACCTTCATAACATTGAGAATAAAGTAGGCTTAAAAATATGATTTTTAATGTTTTTAAAATTTCCTTTATAAAATATTAAGATATTTCAGACCATGCTAATATCCCTTCATCACTGTTCCGTCTACCCACTCCACTCTTCAGAGGAAACTACAATTATCAGTTTGTTGCATATCCTTCCAGATACATTGCTACACATTTTTATTCATAAATACAGCTATAAAAATGTAAAATGTTGTTGTGTGTTTAATATAAATTCCATCACATTCAAGTTGTATTGTCCCTCTTCACCTTTTGGAGCATAAGTTTCTTCAAAAGGTATCTTCAGAGCAAATCCTGTAAGAATAAAACAATGTTCTTTGGAAATATTTGTCAGCGATGATAATGAACATGGAGACAGAAGATACAAATGCCACAGATGCTCAGAACTAAGAAAATTGAAATCGGCTTAATTTACACACTGAATGACAGATAAAAGAAAAACAGCTGTCCCCAATTTTCTCCCTCCTTGTCTAATGCCCACAGGACATCCACACACCTTAGCAACAGGAGTTCAAGTGAGGGCTCTGGTTGGCTCCCACAAGGCAATTAATGGTTCCCTTTCCTAAGATCAAATCTGAATGAAGAGGCTAAATGAGTTTCCTTCAAGCATGAAAAGGCTCTTGCTCAATTGTGAGAGGACTGCTGCAAAGATGAAGGATGAATATGAGGTGTGTGTTTTAAGGACTCTGCTTCCAATTATTCGGTTCCCTTTATTGAGAAGCAGAGCCTGTATTAGAAGGATGAGGAGCTGAAAACTCTTCAGAGATTCATTGTATGTAGCAGCCACTTTTTAACCTTTGCCTGCAAGTGGTTTTTGGAATGCACTTGTGGCGGAGCCTTTTTAAATTCTAAAGGTGAATGAAATGGCATTGTCAAAGCAGTAATGTCTAATGGTGATGAGAATACTAGTGTCTGGAATTTGCTTTCTCCAAGGGCAGAATATTACGGGAAGAGTTAAAAAGAATTGTGTCTTGATTTCCAATATATTAATTTATTCAAATAGCTTCATCTACTTATATATAGGAATCATAGAATGTTTGAGTCAAAAGGACATTAGAAACAATAGGTTACTGAAATAAATTTTATAGATGCAATGAGAGAGGCAGACAAACCACATGAATAGTCCAAGGTCACACAGCTGGTTAGTGGAAGGAAAACCTAGGCCTCCTGTATTGGGGTGGGAACTGTAGACTTCCCCTGAAATGTGCTGCCTTCTTTATTTAGTCATGCAATCACCAATGTATTGATTGAAAAAATTACAACATAATGAAGATTTTTAAGGATGGTGTGAGATGGAGGAAGGGACATTATTTATGGAGTTAGAGATCTGAGTTTGAATTCTGAATTTGACACTTAATATGTGCTTTTAGGCCAGTTCCCTTACTGGCCTAGCCTTTGTGTAACCATCTGAAATGTTTGTCTTGCAAGAGTTTTAGGAGAGCTAACTGGTATAGTTTCAGGAAAGTGCCAACCCAGAGCCTCTCATACTGCAGGCTCTTGAAAAGTGATAATTCCCTTATTATCTGTTAAATAAAGATGTCAAAAAGGAGGGAGAGACAGAATAAAACTGAATGAGAAAAGTAATAACTCTCTGGGAATTACTATCATCTTGGCCTTTTTATATTTTTCTCCTTTTTTTTCCCTTTTCTAATCTACTAAGTTAGGTAAGCAATTATAATGTCAGTTTTGCCTAAAGTTCCCAACTAACTTTGGAACTTTGGCTTATCAGGAAAGGCTGTGAAGGGTCTAATTTTACATGATGACCTAAGTAATGGTAAAGAAAATTCTAGAACTTGTGGTCAGACTTCAGGTTACTTAGATTCAATCACTCAACAGGAGAGAAAGCAAAGGTTACTTCTGATTTTTTAGGAACTGCCTACAGTGGAGAGGAAACTCACTTTGAGAATGCAGAAGACAGTTTTTGAGTTTTTCAGGGATGGCTATTTGTTGTTGGCAGGAAGGAATGGTTTTCAGTGTGATAATTTGGTGGGACCATCAAGATGCCCTCTGATGAATCCCAGCTCCATGCAGTTTCCATAATAAGCATTTTAAAGCCTGTCTTCTACTAGCTGTCAGGGCTTCAAGCATAAACATGCCATAATATCTCACTTCTGAGGAAAATGGTCTTAAATTTTTGAAAGAAAGGCTAAGAGAAACCAAGATAGAAGACCAATGTGAAACAAAGACAAGTGAGGTGTGTCTGGTAAAAGTCCAGCCACTGTTAATATAGAAAGAACAGTTTGCATGACGTCCATGTAATCTGGCAGCCAAGGACAATGGACTGAAGATGAACAGCAGGTGGCAGCAGCAATGAGGGGCTTTTGCAGATTCTAGGGCTATGTCTTGGCATTGAATGGAGGCATAGCTGAGAGTGGGGTTTGCTGAAAGCCTAAGATGAAGTTTAGATAGAATCGGGGTGCTGACCAGGGAGGCCCAGACACAGCATGAGGGGGAAAGGGGTCCCAGGCAGGGAAGGGTCCTGCTTTATTGGCCCTGGCACCTTTCCCTAAGTGTCACTATACACTAAGAAGGGACACAAAGGTTGTTGGTATGGGGGTGATAACCAGCAGAGGTGTCTGTGATCACCTCCCATCTCTGCTCACTGCAATTCCCTGATCATCTCCTCCATTCCATTCTTCCCCTTCCCCAAGTATACATTTGACCCTCTGGCAGCATCCCTCTGTTAAACCAATTTCCAAACACATTTTCTAGTTTTCTCTCAATAACTGTGGGGCTTTTGAGTTGATTCTTTATTCAATTGAGTTAAGTGTTCCTGCTTTCAATTACTTGAAGTCCAGATAACATCCTGGTGATTGGAATCTGGCTAACACAGATGAGATTACACTGAGATGAAATGAAGACAGAGTCTGGGATGAGAAAACACCAACAATCATGTTGATGATAATGAAATAGAAAAGATAACCAGGTCAAAATATGGAGAGCTGTAGCAAATAGACTCAAAATATGGGGGTTTCAAGGTTTGAAAATTCTTTGGGTTTGATTCAGCCAAATTAATAACTGATAACAAACTAAAAACAGTATTCTTGAAGAGTTTCTACACCACTGTGGGGAGGAAAAGCTATGTTTGTATAGAGTAGAAAAGTAAAATGTGTCATTTCAGAGACTTTGTGAGTCCTTGCCCTCAGAGTCAAAAGAGAGAAAAATAGTTTTACATGGGTACTTGTAATCTAGGTAGAATGGGTAGACAGCCCAAGAACCTTCAGCGGAAAGCTTGAACATCTCATGCTTGTGATTGTGCTCCCCTTCTACCCCTGAAGCTTCCTTTCCCTATTTGGCCAGTGGGTGCAGTGAACTCTCTGGGTTCTACCCATTACCCTCACTGAAAGTGAACTCAAGTGAGTGCCACACACCTCCTTTGTATGGATGGGTGCTGGAGCTTGGTACAAGTACTGAAGTCTTCCTCGGAGTCAGGGTTAAATCTGTGTCCTCTCACCTCACCCTTGCAGTCTTCCCCTTTGTCCCCAACTCCTTTAAATGGATTCTTCATGAGCTCCTTTCATTAATTCCCAGAAAGGCTTTTGCTTCACACATGATGGGATGGCCAATCCTTCCCTTGATATAATCCTGCCTGTTCTCTATCTAGCAGAATTAATTGACATTTCTGACTCATGGTTTAAGGATGGCTTTACTTTTAAACATCTAGACAAATGTTGCTATTCTAGGTAGGGAGAAATTTTCAAATGTGAACAGGGTAGCAGAGAAAGCCCAGTGCACATTTATATTTGAAAGCACCAATTATAAAAACAAATAACTGCTTTTGCAGAGAGCAATGTATTGGGAAAGCTGATAATGATATTCTCCTATTTCTAGCTTTTCCATACTGTCTCTGTATGGAAAAACTTTACACTTCTCTTATTCCATGGTTTTGCTATTATTTCTCATTTGTTTTTGATTTTTCTACCACATTGCCATTTTGATTATTTTTCTGTTCCCTGTTCAGTTTGAACTATTATTCTTTTTTATGTATAATTATAGCTTAAGCCACAAGTCCAGATAATATTAAGATAGAAATCCCCTGTTAATATGCGTTTGCACCCCCCCCAAAATGAGCACATTTGTATGATAAATGAAAATGTGTGATCTTGCAGGAATGTGAACATTAAGGTTATGCAATGTGAAGATTCAATGACGTTTCCCCAAGTTCAAGGATTGCATTTGGGAATTATGTTTCCCCTGGGTTAGAGGCTGATGTTAAGTAGGCAGAGAACTGGAAGCTTATAAAAGAATTACTAATACTGTCATTTGTTTTACAAATTTCAATTAAAGGATTTAATATGATGGTTAAACTATAAATTACATTTAGTAAAACTACAAAACTGGCATTTTCCTTAATTTAATATTTCTGTTAATGCTAGGAGACATTAATCCAAGAAGTTATTAGGTGGTTTCAAATTTAAACTAAATCCCTGGTATTTATGATTCCTGGTTAAACAAGAAATACTGTGCATTAGAGTGGTGAGCAGAGTGAAGCATTTTGTTGTTTCTTAGAATTCAGAATTTAATATGATCTTATTATACTTCAAACGTTTAACAGATCTCAGAATGAATCAAATGTTTGGATCAACTACTGCAATTTCTCTTTTATTAGCTTGACATTTGCAAATGAAGTAGGTTTATTAGGTTTCCAGACCAATTAAAATGAACATTTACAGGAAATGAGCATCAAGACATGGATGTGTATACACAGTGTCGCCAAATTATAGAAGCTTTAAAGTCAGTATTATAGAATTTATAGGGAAAATTCCATGCTACTACCAATCAGGTAAAGAAAGCTCATCTTGTTCCACCATGAAGTTTAACATAATTTCTCTAGTTCTCTATATTTTCATTTACTTTCTGTTAATGGAAGAGCTCTCCCCAAGTTAGTGTATGTGTGTATAAGATTTACTCTAAGTTTATTTATTTTGGTTTTTCATTTGAATTGGCTCAGTGAGTTTACATAGACAGGTAAAGACTTGTAAGCCAAGTGTTCCATGCCTTCTTGAGGTCCAGATAGAGTTCTAGTGATGTGAATCTTTTCTGTGAATAAGAATGCCATAAAGAGGAGATGAAGGCAGAGTGGACAGAATGAGCAGACACCAATGTTAATAATGATGACAATGTCATAGAAAGGAACAGTAAATCAGAATCTGGGCGAGCTTGTCAAAGAGACTAATTCTGGTGTATCCTGCTTATACAAGGGGATTGCAAAGCTATGAAAATTTATTAGTGGTTTGATTCAGCAGAAATAATTACTGACACCAAACTGATAATAATGCTTTTCTACCTAAAATTCCTCTGTGTATTCCATTGTTCTTATGATCAAGTTCTTTATAACCATTTTGTGGCCTTGGAAGTTTGGTTACTTTCTATGCCTTGGCCCCTTGTTCTCTTTGCTCTAGGCACACTGACTTCTTAAAAATTTCTCCAACTGTCTTTTTCCTTTCTGCTTTCAGGAATGCTGCACTTATTGTTACCTGTGCCTCAATCATTACTTAATCTACTCAACTCCTTTGCCTAGCTCGCTCCTGCTCGTCTTCCAGTTCTCCCTTCTTCTGGGAAGCCTTTTGTTTCCCAAGGCCTAGTTAGGGCCCCTTGTTACGTGCTCTCATAACACCCTGTAGCACTCATTATAGTGGTAGTTAGTTACTAGTTTATTAGGTTATTTCTTTAATTAATTGTCTGTCTCATTTACAAGCATGTTGCATGTAAAGTGATAACAAAAAAAATTAACTACATAAATAAAAGGAACAAAGTAAAAATCTAGTGTTATAGGTTGACTTATATTTCCCTCAAAACCTGTATTAATGTACTAATCAATCACCTGTACCTGTGAATGTGACCTTATTTGGAAGAAACTTCTTTGCAGATGTAACCTAATTAAAATGGAGCAATTAAGGTGGGTTTTATTTCAATATAATTGGTATCCTTATAAGAAAAGGAAAATCCTAAAATCCCATATAACAACAGAGGCAGAGATTAGAGTGATGGAACTGTAAGCCAAGGAATGGTAAACCATGGGTCAACTGCCATCAGCAGAGGCTAGGAGAGGACAGGAGGAATTCTACCCAAGGTCTTAGAGGGAGCATGCTCTTGTGGACACCTTGATTTTGGATTTCTGGATCACAAAACTGTGAAGAATACATTTCTGTTATTTTAAGCCCCCAGTGCATGGTAACTTGTTATGGCATCCCCAGGAAATGAATACATTCACCTATTCAAGCTGGTGGCAAATGTTACTACTGAACCAGCAGCAAGTGGCACTGACCTCTACAGTGAAGGACTCTTAGAATCTGGGATTAAAATAATCTGGAAGATTGGGCATGAAATAATTAAGCATAGGGGAGAGTTGAGTCTCGGGGCCTTGGTAACATAAGAATAGTTAATAGTGATAGTTATTATTTAATGAGTAATTAGATACTCTAACATCATTGAAGCTCTATTTTTACATGATTTTATTTATTCCTGTAAATAACATATGAGGTAGGTTCTATTATCCTTGCTTGTAGATAAAGAGTCTAGGGAACAAGGAGATTATAAAATGGCAGAACCTTGACTTGAATGAACCCAGACAAGTATGAAGGACAGATGGCAGGGAAAGTCATCTCTGAAAATGTTGCTTGGAATAGAGCTATTTAGTTCCCAAAAATACTTATTAAGGATTCATGTGGGTCAAATCATTTCTCAGGCTGCGATTGTGCACAGGGATTTAGCCTGTTTCAATGCTGTTATTGACATGTAGGTATATCCTTTCTATTTTTAAGTTTGTTTTTGACAATAGTGTCAATCAGCCTACATGTTTCATAACTCCCTTGGCAATGTGGCGTAATGTTGTCATCATATTGAAAATTTTGGTTTTATATCCTTTTCATTAAACCCCAAAAGGGCTGAGATATTCTAGTGCTGACTCCTTCCTATCTTACCAGTTCCTTTTCTTCTGCTTCCAAAGTAGGTCAACCAATATCCCAGGTTCAGAGAAGGAGAATGCAGAAGAATCTAAAGCTGGAAGGAGTCTCAAGAGAGAAAGAGATCATTAATTTTATCTCTAGAGAGAGCTGTATATCTCAAAGATAAAAATCTATTCTTGAAATCCCCAAGAGAAAGAGATTCCATTGAGTCCCTGAGTGAGAGTGTGAGATAGTGGAAACAAGACAGGGTAGTTGATTAGAAAGTTCAACATTCCCACCTTGGTCTTTCACTTTGGAAGAGTCACCCCAACTTGTTGAGGCTCCATTGCCTGATCTGTGAAATGAAGATAATGGTAGTTTACCTGCTGTCACAGTTATTTTGTTTTTGTTTTGCTTTGATTTGTTTTTTTGAACAAAGATGAGAACATGTAGAGGAAGGTATTTTTTCATTCCAAGCAATTCCACTAAAAATGCTCTATCAGGAGGGACTAACTTTCCTATTGGGTAGGTGAACATTTTTATTATTGTTCTCAACGGATTTTTACCACTTACTTTTCTAGCTTTTTAAAAAATATATTTTATACCAGTCATCTGTACTGGTCTTTTGGATCTTTGGATCTTTTCCAGTGTTTCACTTGCTGTATTCCAGGCAGGGGCTCAAATTGCACAGAACATCCATACTTTGTGCTGCACACTCCAAGTAAGGCCTGTGTGTGCACACTGAGAGAAATGCTGTGTAGAGGAAACTTATGTGCTGTTTATTCTATACTGGTTCACTAGATCCATAGGTTAATTATGGGTTTTTTGTCATGGCAGTAATTTTCACAGTTCATTTTACTTTTTCTATACGTACTTAGATTTACCTTTTCCTCTAACCTGCTTTTGGTAAGTTTTTTTCTTGAAGATCATTTCAAGTACTAATGGCATAATATCAAAACCTAAACAGTTCTCCCAAATGCTGTGATGTTTACCCTTAAAAATTGTTCATTATTCAAATTATGGGTTTAAATAATGTGATCATTGATTCCAAGCATGTTATAGGAATGTCAACACATGGGCAGTAACATCTGATTGTAATAATAACAGCAATAAAATTAGGGACAATTTATTGAGGTCACATTATATTCCAGGCATTTGGTTTAGGGTTTTTTGTTTTTTTGTTTTTATCACAGGCATATAATAGATGTAATCTCAAAACAAATCTGCCAAGTGGGCATGACTATCCTTACTCTGTAGAGGTGAAAGCCAAGGTTTTCATAAATTAAGTAAATTGCAGAAAAACAAGCCAAACAATTTAGGTCCAGGGACTCAACCGCCTGTGATTTATCCTATGCTCTTTACTGCCTCCTAGGGATGCTGGGGCTCATTAAGGACTGAACAGCCATGGTTTTGGAACCTGTAGAGCATCAGGGCATCAGAACACTGTAGAGTATTTCTCTTAATATCTGTAAACATCTGCTTCCTTGACCTTTACAGTAGCTGTTACATCCATCTGCTCACAATAAATTTCTTAATCACCTCTGGCGATGTGATTCTGATTCCTCAAGTATTTTGTCCCTGCCACCCATGGGGAATTCTTATTGTTACAGCATCTGCTCACTCCCTTCCTTCTGGTAAACTCTGAGGCAGAAATCTCACTGGAGGGTGTCTAGTGATATCTACCTTTTCTGGCAGTGAGGAAATTTTGCCACCTGTCAGTGGTCATGGAGTATCCTTCACTGACCTCTTGCATTTAACTTTCTGTACTGAGTGCTCACCCTGACTCAATCTATTTAATGTGGTAATTTCTGGCTTCTCCTTACTCAGGGGGTTAAGAAATTGTAATTTCTCCAGCAAGGACTAATGCTATGCTTTTTAGCAAAGGGAAGAATATATTCCACTGTAATAGGACTTTGGCTTTCTAAAGGACAGTTTTATTATTTGTGCTTATTGTAGTATTGACTTTCTTTGAATTTACTTATCATAATAGGGCACAACCATCTGAATTATAGTCTTCAAAAGTATAAGTAAGAAATCCCTCTCTGCTCTCTTCCTGCACCTTCCTGGAAGCTCAGCATTTTTTGATGAATAAATTAGAAAGATGCAATTGTACCTTGAGCTAAAGGGTTGATTTTTATGATGAAGAGTTTTTATTCTGTTAAAGAATAGAATTTAGATGAGTGTGCCTTATTATCCACTCTTCAAAGACATGCTTTCTCACTCTTTAGAAAAGCTATTAAGATAATTCTTGCTCAGTTTCAAATGTATTCCTCTAAATGGCATGGATTTAGTTAATAGGGCCTCCTCCCTTTAGACACATAAAAGTACAATGCAAAGATGATCAATATACAATATCTTCTTAGATTTTTCTGATATACAATACGCTAACAGAAGAGTTTCATGAATAATAAAAATTACCACCATTAACACATATGCAAAATGTGGCTCTTGATGACTCTCTGCCTTGAATGCCTCCAGAAATTTCAGCCTACTTATCTTTTCCATATTCAGTAGGCAAGGAGAGTCAGTCTTACATCCTCTATCCAGTCTATCATCTATTGCTCTCCTTTTCATTTTCAATTCTATGAATTTCCTCCACCACCTTATTTTAAGACGTAAATGTCCAGATGAATAGTGGATTCCTTTCTCAACCTGGCTTCCTGAGCAAGCAATGATTTTTGATTTTTCACTGGGCATGAGCCATCTCTTCTGGCCTGCTTTTTGTAACACACAACATGTTTTCACTCCCTGGTTCTAATGGTCTCATTAGGGTTTCAGAAATGGTGGCTTTCAAATATCATTTACCTAAGTACCACCAAGGCTTCAGTGGAAAATGTACTGAAAGAAATAGAAAAACACATTCCCATATTTCTATTCATCTTCAGTCAGCTTTATCATGCTGCTTTTTCAAGAATGGCTTCTTGAAAGGCCACAGAGAGGCTAGCAGTATCACTGTCTGCCCAAGTAAGTTGCTCTAGTGTTTTTATATTGCTAATAAGACATAAATGTGGCTAATAGTAGCATTTTTGTATTTCATTAATAAAACGTAGTTTCTGAACATGATATAAATTTTATCTAATTAGCTTTAAAATGCTCTCAGACCTGTTTTCAAAAGGAATTTGATGAGAATTCATGAGCCAGCACTCCAAATAGCTCTGAGGAGGGTCGGAAAGATGGCAGAGGAGTGAATGGGAGTCACGCTGACCTCCTCCCAAAACCAAACTGGAATTGCAACTAAATAATGGAGTAATCACCTGGAAAGCAGTGGAGCGATAGTGGGAGAGGAGCCTTGGTGCCGCAGACAGTGGATTCTACTCTCACACATCCCAACGCGTGAGAATTGCGGTGGAGGCTCGAGAGGGTGGGCTGGGTGCCCACGGGCACGGGCACCAGAGGGACATTGAAACGGCCAGTTAGCTCCTCCCGAGAAGAACGGGGTCTGAATCATAAACAGGAACCCCTAAACTACAGCAGCTAAAACCAAGAAAATACAGAGAAAATGCAACCCCAAAAAGCTTAGGGGCGCTCTCTGCCAGAGACAGGTGGCTGGGGATGCAAAAAGACATTTAAAGGGCAAACGCAAAAGTTGCAGCGGCAGCCACCCTCCTTGATCGCTGGGTAGAGGCAGCAGCAGGGTGGGCTAGTGCCTGGGAAAAGACTGGTGAGGAAAACTTTGTGAAGAGAACTGACACAGCGGCCAGTCGAGCCCGGGTGATAATGCACCTCCCACTCTGCAGCTACCATCTCGCTCAGGCATAAGGGAATCAATTAACCTGCCTTTTGTGCGCTCCGCACACAGCTTGTACCCGTGTGAGCTGCGGGGCTGAGTGCAGACTGGCTGGGACAGCCTTGAGGAGAGACCAGAGACGGAGGCGTTGGTGAAAGAACGGGAGGAGGAACCGGGGAGTCCCGACTCCCTCCCTGTTTGGTAGTCTCCATTGTGGGCTGGAAGGGTGAGACCCCAAAGAGGCAGAAGCGGGGTGCGCTTGAACTAGACTGCCTGCGATTGAAATGCAGTCCACACAGGGTTTGGATCCTTGGCTGAAGGGGTCACAGAACTGCCCAGAGGCCCCTGAGGGGAGACTAGAAACGGAGGCATTGGGGAAAAAACGGGAGGAGGAACCAGGGAGTCCTGACTCCTTCTCCTTGCCCTAGTCTCCATTGCACGGGAAGAGGCCACACCCCCAAAGAGCCAAAAGCTGAAAAGCAAACATAGACACCCCCAAAACACCCAGTGCAGGCGCGTACACTTGCGCCGAGTGACCGGCGAGGGTTGGTGAGCGTGTGTGTGACCCACGCGGGCTGGCGAATTCTTGCACCTGCCGGCAAGGCCTCACACAGACTGGCACCCATACGGCCTGCGAGGGAGTGCACAGAGCAGCAAGGGCAGGCGTAAATTGACCTGCCCGCCGCGATTGCGGAGCGGCCCACAACATAAGTAGAGCTGCCCAGAGTCCCTGGAGGAGAGACCAGAGACAGGATTAACCGGAGAGTCCTAGAGCTGATTTCCTCCCATTTCCGTAGTCCCCATTTGGCGAGGGCAAGCAACGCACCCAAAGAGCCAAAAGCGGGGAAAATACACAATAGAAGACCCTAAACTGACCAGTGCCACGAAGCTCGCGTGCCAGAGGGGCCAGATGAGTATGCAAGGTCGCAAATAAGCCGCCTGGTGGAGGGCAAGCGCATGCGAGCCCAGGCAGGTAGGGACCCAGCAGCGCTAGAAACGCGCTCAAGGAGCCCACGTGAGAGCGCAGAGAGATCCCAAAAAATAGCCCAGCCCTGACCGAAGGGGTCACAGAGCTGCTCCAAGCAGGAGTCAGACACAGGCATTAGACTCCTGGAAGGCTCAAACAAACAACCCAAGGCCCTATAGGGTTAACAACTGACATCATTAGAGGCGAGCCAAGAAAGAAAAGTAAAGGACAAAAATACTTAACAGACTCTCACAAAAATGGGAAGAAAAAGAAGTTCCCCTCAAATGAGTGGAAAAGGGGACTCCCCACAGAGAGAGCTAAGTGAAATAGAGGCAAGGGAACTATCAGATATGGAATTCAAAACAATGGTTCTAAGGAAGCTCAATGAGCTCAGCCCGCTCAAAGATAATGATAAGAAACTGCAGAGAAACTATCAGGATCTTACAGAAAACTATATCACCCTGGAAAAGGACATAGAAACTATCAAGAAGACACAAGAGGATATGAAGAATATCATTTCTGAATTGAACAACACAGTAGAAGGAATCCAAAGCAGGCTGGATGAAGCCGAGGATCGAATCAGTGAGATGGAGGACAAGGTAGAAAAAAGCTCCCAGAAAAAACAACAAATGGAAAAATGACTCAAAAAGAATGAAGAGGCATTTAGGGAAATGCAGGACAACCTGAAACGCAATAATATCCATATAATAGGGATCCCAGAAGGAGAAGAAAAGGAGCAAGGGATAGAGAACCTCCTCGAAAAAGTAATGATGGGAAATTTCCCTAATTTGAGGAGAGAAAGGCTCTCATGGATCCAGGAGGCACAGAGGACCCCACTCAAGAGGGACTCAAAGAGGTCCACTCCAAGACACATCATCATTAAAATGGCAAATGTCAAAGACAAAGAGAGAATCCTCAAGGCAGCAAGGGAGAAGGAGAAAGTAACATACAAGGGCCCCCAATACGCCTAGGAGCTGACTCCTCAACACAAACACTACAAGCCAGAAGGGAATGGCAACAAATATTCCAAGCCATGAAAAGCAAGGGCCTACAGCCAAGGCTGCTCTACCCAGCTAGGCTCTCCATTAAAAAGAAGGAGAAATAAGGAGTTTCCCAGACAAAAGAAGGCTAAAAGAATACATCTCTACCAAAGCAGCACTCAAAGATATGCTAAGGGGACTGGTTTAAGCAGATGAAGGAAAAATGAGACAGAGAGGAACACAAGTACGAAGAGAAAAGATGAGTAAGTTTCTATCAGTAATATCTCTCAATGTGAATGGACTAAATGCCCTAATCAAAAGACACAGGGTAGCTAAATGGATAAGAAAACATGACCCACACATATGCTGCCTACAAGAGACCCACCTCAGAGCAAGAGACCTACACAGATTAAAAGTAAAGGGATGGAAAATAATTATTCCAGCAAATGGGCAAGAGAAAAAGGCTAGCGTTGCCATACTTGTATCAGACCAAGTAGATTTCAAAGCAAAGGCCATAAAGAGAGACCCAGAGGGGCACTTTATTCATACTTAAAGGAAGAATCTATCAAGCAGACATCAACATTGTAAACTTATATGCTCCTAATACAGGAAGCCCCCAAGTTTATAAAGAAATTGTAGGATGACTTCAAAAAAGATATAGACAGCAGCACACTGATAGTAGGGGATTTCAACACTCCACTGTCAAAAATGAACAGATCTTCCAAACAAAACATTAATAAACATATCGTGGTGCTTAATGACACACTGAATCAAACAGACTTAACTGACATATATAGAACCTTACATCCCAAAGAAGAAAAATACACATTCTTTTCAAATGCTCATGGCAGTTTTTCAAAAATAGACCACATGATAGGACACAAAGCAAGCCTCAGAAAATTCAGGAAAACTGAATAATACCAAACTTTTTCTCAGACCACAAGGCCTTGACTCCAAATCAACCTCAAAGAGAAACTTAAAAAACTTGCAAACTCATGGAGATTGAACAGTACACTATTAAACAATGCATGGGTCAATAATGAGATAAGAGAAGAAATCAAAAAATTTCTGGAAACAAATGAAAATGAACAGACAACTGTCCAAAACCTATGGGACACAGCAAAGGCAGTCCTGAGAGCGAAGTTCATAGCAATACAGGCTTACCTAAAAGAGATAGAAACATTTCAAATAAAAGACCTAACACTACAACTTCAAGAACTGGAGAAACAACAACAAATATATCCTAGAGCAAGTAGAAGGAAGGAAATAGTCAAGATTAAAGCAGAACTCAATGACATAGAGACAAAAAGAACAATTCAGAGGATCAACCAATCCAGAAGCTGGGTCTTTGAAAAGATAAATAAAATTGACAAGCCTTTAAGCAGACTCATCAAGAAAAAAAGGGAGAGGACCCAAATTAATGATATCGGAAATGAAAGAGGAGAAATAACAACTGATACCACAGAAATACAAATGATCGTCAGAAACTATTATGAGCAATTATATGCCAAGAAATTTGGAAACCTTGATGAAATGGACAAATTTTTAGAAAAGTAGAATCTTCCAACACTGAGGGAGGAAGAAACAGAAAGATTGAACAGACCGATAATAGCTGGGGAAACTGAAGCAGTAATCCAGAAACTCCCAGCACACAAAAACCCAGGGCCAGACAGTTTCCCAGGAGAATTTTACAAAACATTTAAGGAAGAGCTAACCCTTGTCCTTCTCATACTATTCCAAAAAATCCAAGAGGAGGGAAGACTCCCACACTCCTTCTATGAGGCCAGCATCACCCTGATCCCAAAACCAGATAAAGGCACTACAAAGAAAGAAAACTACAGGCCAATTGCGCTGATGAACATAGATGCTAAAATCCTGAACAAAATATAGGCAAACCGCATCCAGCAATACATTAAAAAGATTATCCTCCACGATCAAGTGGGATTCATCCCAGGCATGCAGGAATGGTTCAATATACGCAAATCAGTAAACGTGATACATCACATAAATAAAAGAAAAGACAAAAACCACATGATCATCTCGATAGATGCAGAAAAAGCATTTGACAATGTACAGCACCCATTTATGATCAAAACACTCAGCAAAATGGGAATAAATGGGGCGTTCCTCAACGTAATAAAGGCCATATATGAAAAACCTACAGCTAACATCATACTCAACGGGCAAAAACTGAAAGCTTTCCCACTAAGATCGGGAACACGACAAGGATGTCCACTCTCAGCGCTTCTTTTCAACATTGTATTAGAGGTCCTAGCCACAGCGGTCAGACAAGAGAAAGAGATAAAAGGCATCCAAATAGGAAAGGAGGAAGTAAAACTATCATTGTTTGCAGATGACATGATAGTGTACATAGAGAACCCTGTAGACTCTACCAAAAAACTCCTCAACCTAATAAGTGAATTTGGCAAAACAGCAGGATACAAAGTCAACATTCAGAAATCAAAGGTGTTTTTCTACACCAGCAATGCAATAGAAGAAGAAGAAATCAGAAAAAAAGATACCATTCGATATAGCAAGAAAAAAGATAAAGTACCTAGGCCTAAATTTAACCAAAGACACAAAAGACCTGTATGCAGATAACTATACAACATTGAAAAAAGAAATTAAGGAAGACACAAATAAATGGAAGCATATACTGTGCTCATGGATTGGAAGAATTAATATCATCAAAATGTCCATACTACGCAAAGCAATTTATAGATTCAACGCAATCCCTATTAAGATACCAATGATGTATTTCACAGAAAGAGAACAGACATTTCAAAAATTTATATGGAACCATAAACGACCCCGAATAGCCACAGCAATTTTGAGAAAGAAAAACAAAATAGGAGGGCTCACAATACCTTATATCAAACTCTACTGCAAAGCCACCGTACTCAAAACAATCTGGTACTGGTACAAGAACAGACCCATAGACCAGTGGAATAGAATAGAAAGCCCAGAAATAAGCCCAGGTCTCTATGGGCATCTAATATTTGACAAAGGGGGCAGAAGCATAAAATGGAGCCATAACAGCCTCTTCAACAAATGGTGTTGGGAGAGCTGGACGGCTACATGCAAAAAATTGAAATTGGATCATCAGCTGACACCATACACAAAAATAAACTCAAGACGGATAAAAGACTTAAATATAAGTCACAACCCCATCAAAGTCCTAGAGGAGAACATTGGCAGGAAATTCTCAGATATCCCACGCAGCAATTTTTTCACTGATATGTCTCCTAAAGCAAGGGACATAAAGGAAAGAATAAACAAGTGGGACCTCATCAAAATAAGAAGCTTCTGCACGGCGAAAGAAAACATCAGCAAAATGAAAAGGGCGCCAACCCTATGGGAAAATATATTCGCTAATGATACATCAGATAGAGGATTGATCTCCAAGATATATAAAGAACTCACTGGACTCCACTCCAAGAAGACAAACGATCCAATCAAAAAATGGGCAAAGGACCCAGGCAGACACTTTTCCAAGGAGGAGATACAGAGGGCCCAGAGGCATTTGAAAGGATGCTCAGCATCACTGCTGTCAGAGAAATGCAGATCAAAACCACCATCAGGTACCACCTCACACCGGTCAGAATGGCCATCATAAACAGATCCACAAACAACAGGTGCTGGCGAGGCTGTGGAGAAAAGGGAACCCTAGTCCACTCTTGGTGGGAATGCAGACTGGTGCAGCCACTATGGAAAGCAGTGTGGAATTTCCTCAAAAACCTGAAAATGGAACTGCCTTATGATCCAGTGATTCCCCTGTTGGGACTATACCCTGAGAACACCAAAACGCCAATACAAAAGAACCTATGCACCCCAATGTTCATCTCAGCACAATTTACAATAGCCAAGTGTTGGAAGCAACCTAAATGCCCATCAGTAGATGATTGGATCAAAAAGCGATGGTACATATACACAATGGAATACTATGCAGCAGAAAGAAAAAAAGAAGTACTAAACTTTGCGACAGCATGGATGGAACTGGAGAGCATCATGCTAAGCGAAATAAGCCAGGGGGCAAAAGACAAATACCATATGATCTCACCTCTAAGTGGAACCTAACCAACAATGCAAAAATGCAAGGAAAATATGACCAGCCACACTGAAAGGGAAAGAAATCAACAGAGACAAGAGGGTAGGTGGGGTCAGGGAAAGGGAAGGGAAGGGGAAAGTCAAGGAACATATAGCAAGGACTCATGGACAAAACCAAAGGGGAGAGCTGAGGGAGGGAAGGAGGGGAGGGGCAAGGGAAAGAGATGGGTGGGAGGCAGAGACAAATGTGTTTAAAAAGTAAATAAATTTAAAAACAAACAAACAAACAAAAAAACCAAATAGCTCTGAGGCAGGATAATTTGAGCCTAGGAAAATTCCCTGGCAAGTGAAATGGGGAAACTGAGACCGATAGCTGAACAAACTGGCTGTGCAATTTACAGTCAAATGCAGAAGGTCACCAAGGTACCTCAAAACAGAAAAAATTGGCACTGAACCTCACCCCAGGGTTGCTTTTATTCCCCTGGCATATCATGTGGTCCTCCCTAGAGGTAACATCTAGGCATCAATTGTATTTCAGCTCCAAGCCCAGAAAAGCAGCAAAGCCAGGTGGGTAAGTTCAGGACCAGCTACAATGACTAATGACCCTTTGCTCTGGCACTGACCAGTCAGTGGAAACCATGACCCTTAAAGGACACACCTGAAAAAGCTAATGAGTATTCTATTTAGATCCTCCCTTACGACCTCCACTAAACGCCAGCCTTTAAAACTCTAAAGATGAAGAATCTAGGGTACTCTCTCCCTCCTGGGAGCATGACTGCACCTTTTTCTTTCCCCTCTTCTTCCCCCACAGGCACGCATCTCCTAAACTCTAAGGGACTCTATGAGACTTGCAACTAGAGGAGCAATGTGCAGCGGCAGCTCATCCTGGGTTAACCCCCTGAACCTGTCCCCAAGGTCCCATTTCCTTTGACTCTCCAGTGAGCAGATAGCAGCCCTGCCTTGGCTCACTTCTTTCCCATAATGTTTCTAGAGAGCTAAAGCAGGTCTGTATACTCTCCTATTGCTTCTTCTATATTAGTCCCTTACTTATTTCATCGTCCCCAGCTTTTTTTTTTTTTTTTAAAGATTTTATTTATTTACTTTTAGAGAGAGGAAAAGGGAGGGAGAAAGAGAGGGAGAGAAACATCAATGTGCAGTTGCCTCTCACACACCCCCAACTAAGGACCTGGCCTACAATCCAGGCATGTGCCCTGATTGGGAATTGAACCAGTGGCCCTTTGATTTGCAGGCTGGCACTCAAGCAACTGAGCCACACCAGACAGGGCTCACTGTCATCAGTTTTCATAAACATATTCTCAAAATCACCTGGGCTCATGTTGTGACATCTTTTCTTCATGATGTCAAGAACCCACAATACTACCAGCAGGCCCTACGCAGGGTTGTTCTGAGCCCAGTCCCCTTTCTGGCAATAACTCAATACCTTGCGGAGGGTGTGAGGTGAATTTCCAAGGAACCTTATTCCGGGAGATCTGATTGAACTTAAAAGTTCTCAAATATTATTCCTCCCATAAAACAATACCTTGGACTCCTAACATTCCTACTTTCTTCTATCAATGACCTAGAAAAACAACAGTCAAATGAAAGTAGAACTTTTCTTCAGCTTCAGATACTCACAATTCCTGACACTTTTTCAGGGCAGAACAGATCACAAAGTCTAGAAAAGAGCCAGTATCCAGTGCCAAATATGGAAGAGCTTGGCTAGAGCCTAGAGTTGCTAATGCTTCCCAATGATTCCCAGTACTTTAGCTAAAAGTACTACATACCTTTTAGTCAATTTACATTTTTTTCCTTCTTGCCCTCTTCCCTCTGTGCCCAACTTTGCCTCTTGGTTAATTTGTTTGTTTATTCCTTTCTCTACACCTGTTTTCTTTTCTGTGGACTTGAGACATTGAGAATTGAGTTAACCATAATTTTCAGTTCATAATTCATTAGCATATAATATTTTATCTTTTTCTCTTTCATTGCCCAACTTTATGTTCATTTATCTACTTTTCCATAGGCATCTTCTCTAGAGCATGTAATATCTGTACTTAGATATGTGTCAATGAAAACTATAAGGTTTCATTTGGCAAGTATGCCTTTCTAATTTATATAAATGGTATTATGTCACAGAACTAATTTTTGTTTCATTTACTTACTCAAACCTATTGTTAATAAATTTAATAGTGTTGTGTGTAAATTCCTAACTTTTATATCATTTGTCAAATATCCGTAGCATATTTTACTTATTCATTACTCTAGTGATGGCATCTAGGTTGCTTCTAAATTTGGTATCATGAATCATATTTTACTAAACATTCTGGTTCATACCTCCATGTGTTCTTATGTGAGATTTTTTTTTCATTGAAGAATAAGATGGCCAAGACTGTAGGTATGAACATCTTTAATTTTGTTAGTGTAAGCAGCTAGGTGTTAACAAAAAAGGCAGCTAGACTGGCTGGGCCTGATTGAGTCTGGAAGTTAGACTTAATGGATCTTAAGTCTGAAAGTAATAGCTTCAGATATTCCAGATGATAGCTGAGTCCTTGCCAAGGAAATTAACACCCTTTTGTCCCCCCATTGCCTCATGTAGGGAGGAAGGACTGGCTTTCTGATCTTCCTTGGGGGCAACTGGTCCACTCACCCAGACTAAGGAAAAGAAATAAACAATAAAGGGGAAATCCCTCTCCTGAGGCACATGCAGTAGAAGCCAAGAGAGCGAGCATAAACAGGAGGTGTTTAGCCTGGGAAAGGGTTGGACTGGATAAGAGATGGGCCCAGTACAAACTTGCAAAGAGCCAGGAAAAAAAGGTTAGTTTGAGGGAAAGCTAGCTTTTTCCCAAGCCCAAAATAATATAATTGAAACTTATCATAGGTTTATTTTTTTCATGCATTCATTTGTCCCTGGACACTCCCTCTATAGCAGCATATGGCTTCAAGCGCAGCTCCAAGCTCAGGCCTGGGTGTGATAGTGCAGAGCTAGCTGGAGTGCTGGAGGGAAGAGAGACTAAGCTAGCCGGATGGGGACAGAGACTGAGCTGGATTAAGCTCTGGCATGGACTGAATTGTTTGTTTACTGCTTTCTCTCTGTAGCAGTTGTGTGAGCCTGACAGTGGTCTGGGCACAAGTGCAGGGCCTTTTGCAGCCCAAGTGCAGCTTTGGCAGCTGTCATGCAAATGGGGAAATGAGACATGGAAAAGCGCTGCATCTCTGGGTCCTATACCTCCTAGGCTTGGTGAGAACAAGTGCAGTTTTGAGGCCCTAGAGGGTGGAATTTTTCCACATGGGACAGAGCTAAGCGACCTTGTTGTGGATGAGACACCAGGCACCTGGGGATAGTCCTTCACTTTTGCTCTAATAAATCTTTATTTAATTAATTAATTTTAATTTTTTATTCTATTACAGTTTTTTCCATTTTCTCTCCCTTTCCCCATCATCACCCAGCACCACACTCTTGCCTAAGCCAGTCCCCGTATTGTTGTACATGTTCAATAGTTGTGCATAAATATTCTTTGCTTAATCCCTTCACCATCTTTCTTCCTCTCTCCTCTTCCTTCACCTCATTTCCAGCAGCTGTCAATCTGTTTTATGTATCTAAGCTTCTGTTACTATATTGTTCATTAGTTTATTGTGTTCATTAGATTTCACATATAAGTGAAACATGGTATTTGTCTTCCACTGACTGGCTTAATTCACATAGCATAATATTCTGCAGGTCCATCCATTCTGTTGTAAAATGTAAGAGTTTCTTCTTTTTACTACTGTGTAGTATTCCATTATGTAAATGTACCACAGCTTGCTTATCCACTCACCAATTGATGGGCCCATAGGCTGTTTCCAAATCTTGACTATTGTAAACAGCACTGCAATGAATGTGGGAGTATTTATATTCTTTCAAATTAGTATTTGAAATTTTTTCAGGCGAATTTCCAGAAGTGGAATCACTGGGTCATAAAGCAGTTCCATTTTTAAATTTTTGATGTAACTGTATCACTTTTCACAGTGGCTGTGCTAATCTGCATTCCCACAAACAGTGCAGAAGGGTTCCCCTTTCTACAAATCCTCGCCAGCACTTCTGGTTTGTTGATTTATTGATGATAACTATTCTGACAAATGTGAAGTGAGAACTCATTGACGTTTTCATGTGCATTTCTTGGTGATTAGTAATGCTAAGCATATTTTCATATGTCTAAGGGCCATCTGTATGTCCCTTTGGAGAAGTGTCTATTCAGGTCCTTTGCCCATTTCTTTCTTTTTTCTTTTTTCCTATTTCTGCCTTATTTATTTATTTTTTAAAAAAAATTTTTAATTTATTTTTTAAAATACAATTGTCTCTGCCTCCTCCCCACCACTTTCCCTTGCCCCCTCCCTCCTTCCCTCCCTCCGCTCTTCTCCTTTGGTTTTCTCCATGAGTCCTTGCTATATGTTCCTTGACTTTCCCCTTCCCTTCCTTGTCCCCGCCCCCCGCCCCTTCCCTCTTGTCTCTGTTGATTTCTTTTCCTTTGTGTTGCTGGTCTTATTTTCCTTGCATCTTTGTATTGTTGGTTAGGTTCCACTTAGAGGTGAGATCATATGGTATTTGTCTTTTGCCCCCTGGCTTTTTTGGCTTAGCAGAATGCTCTCCAGTTTGATCCATGCTGTTGCAAAGTGTAGTAGTTCTTTTTTTCTTTCTGCTGCGTAGTATTCCATTGTGTATATGTACCATCGCTTTTTGATCCAATCATCTACTGATGGGCATTTAGGTTGCTTCCAACACTTGGCTATTGTAAATTGTGCTGCGATGAACATTGGGGTGCATAGGTTCTTTTATATTGGCGTTTTGGTGTTCTCAGGGTATAGTTCCAACAGGGGAATCACTGGATCATAAGGCAGTTCCATTTTCAGGTTTTTGAGGAAATTCCACACTGCTTTCCACAGTGGCTGCACCAGTCTGCATTCCCACCAACAGTGGACTAGGGTTCCCTTTTCTCCACAGCCTCGCCAGCACCTGTTGTTTGTGGATCTGTTTATGATGGCCATTCTGACCGGTGTAAGGTGGTACCTGATGGTGGTTTTGATCTGCATTTCTCTGACAGCTAGTGATGCTGAGCATCCTTTCAAATGCCTCTGGGCCCTCTGTATCTCCTCCTTGGAAAAGTGTCTGCCTGGGTCCTTTGCCCATTTTTTGATTGGATCGTTTGTCTTCTTGGAGTGGAGTCCAGTGAGTTCTTTATATATCTTGGAGATCAATCCTCTATCTGATGTATCATTAGCGAATATATTTTGCCATAGGGTTGGCTCCCTTTTCATTATGCTGATATTTTCTTTCACTGTGCAGAAGCTTCTTATTTTGATGAGGTCCCACTTGTTTATTCTTTCCTTTATTTCCCTTGCTTTAGGAGACATATCAGTGAAAAAATTGCTGCGTGGGATATCTGAGAATTTCCTGCCAATGTTCTCCTCTAGGACTTTGATGGTGTTGCGACTTATATTTAAGTCTTTTATCTGTCTTGAGTTTATTTTTGTGTATGGTGTCAGCTGATGATCCAATTTCAATTTTTTTCATGTAGCCGTCCAGCTCTCCCAACACCATTTGTTGAAGAGGCTGTTATGGCTCCATTTTATGCTTCTGCCCCCTTTGTCAAATATTAGATGTCCATAGAGACCTGGGCTTATTTCTGGGCTTTCTATTCTATTCCACTGGTCTATGGGTCTGTTCTTGTACCAGTACCAGATTGTTTTTGAGTACAGTGGCTTTGTAGTAGACTTTTATGTCCGGTATTGTAAGCCCTCCTATTTAGTTTTTCTTTGTCAAAATTGCTGTGGCTATTCAGGGTTGTTTATGGTTCCATATAAATTTTTGAAATGTCTGTTCTCTTTCTGTGAAATACGTCATTGGTATCTTAATAGGGATAGCGATGAATCTATAAATTGCTTTGTGTAGTGAGGACATTTTGATGATATTAATTCTTCCAATCCATGAGCACAGTATATGCTTCCATTTATTTGTGTCTTCCTTAATTTCTTTTTTCACTGTTGTATAGTTTTCTGCGTACAGGTCTTTTACGTCTTTGGTTAAATTTATTCCTAGGTACTTTATTTTTCTTCTTGGTATATCGAATGGTATTTTTTTTCTGATTTCTTCTTCTTCTATTGCATTGCTGGTGTAGAAAAATTTGATTTCTGAATGTTGACTTTGTATCTTGCTGTTTTGCCAAATTCACTTTTTAGGTTGAGGAGTTTTTTTTTGGTAGAGTCTACAGGGTTCTCTATGTACACTATCATGTCATCTGCAAACAATGATAGCTTTACTTCCTCCTTTTCTATTTGGATGCCTTTTATCTCTTTCTCTTATCTGACCCTTTTGGCTAGGACTTCCAATATGATGTTGAAAAGAAGCGGTGAGAGTGGACATCCTTGTCGTGTACCCAATCTTAGTGGGAAAGCTTTCAGTTTTTGCCTGTTCAGTATGATATTGGCTGTAGGTTTTTCATATATGGCCTTTATTATATATTTTCATATATGGCTTATATTGAGGAATGCCCCACTTATTCCCATTTTGCTGAGTGTTTTGATCATAAATGGGTGCTGTACCTTATTGAATGCTTTTTCTGCATCTAGATGATCATGTGGTTTTTGTCTTTTATTTATATGATGTATCACGTTTACTGATTTGCGTATATTGAACCATTCCTGCATGCCTGGGATGAATCCCACTTGATCGTGGAGGATAATCTTTTTAATGTATTGCTGGATGCGATTTGCCTATATTTTGTTCAGGATTTTAGCATCTATGTTCATCAGCGCAATTGGCCTGTAGTTTTCTTTCTTTGCAGTGCCTTTATCTGGTTTTGGATCAGGGTGATGCTGGCCTCATAGAAAGAGTCTGTGAGTCTTCCCTCCTGTTGGATTTTTTGGAATAGTCTGAGAAGGACAGGGGTTAGCGCTTCCTTAAATGTTTTGTAAAATTCTCCAGTAAAACCGTCTGGCCCTTGGCTTTTGTGTGCCGGGAGTTTCTGGATTACTGCTTCAGTTTCCCCAGCTATTATCGGTCTGTTCAATCTTTCTGTTTCTTCCTCCCTCAGTGTTGGAAGATTCTACTTTTCTAAAAATTTGTCCATTTCATCAAGGTTTCCAAGTTTCTTGGCATATAATTGTTCATATTAGTTTCTGACAATCCTTTGTATTTCTGTGGTATCAGTTGTTATTTCTCCTTTCATTTCCGATATTATTAATTTGGGTCCTCTCCCTTTTTTTCTTGATGAGTCTGCTTAAAGGCTTGTCAATTTTATTTATCTTTTCAAAGACCCAGCTTCTGGATTGGTTGATCCTCTGAATTGTTCTTTTTGTCTCTATGTCATTGAGTTCTGCTTTAATCTTGACTATTTCCTTCCTTCTACTTGCTCTGGGATATATTTGTTGTTGTTTCTCCAGTTCTTGAAGTTGTAGTGTTAGGTCTTTAATTAGAAATGTTTCTATCTTTTTTAGGTAAGTCTGTATTGCTATGAACTTCGCTCTCAGGACTGCCTTTGCTGTGTCCCATAGGTTTTGGACTGTTGTCTGTTCATTTTCAATTGTTTCCAGAAATTTTTTGATTTCTTCTCTTATCTCATTATTGACCCATTCATTGTTTAATAGTCTACTGTTCAGTTTTCATGAGTTTGCAAGTTTTTTAAGTTTCTCTTTGAGGTTGATTTCCATTTTTAAGCCCTTATAGTCTGAGAAAAAGTTTGGTATTATTTCAGTTTTCCTGAATTTGCTGAGGTTTGCTTTGTTTCTTATCATGTGGTCTATCTTTGAAAAACTGCCATGAGCATTTGAAAAGAATGTCTATTTTTAATTTTTGGGATGTATGGTTCTATATATGTCAGTTAAGTCTCTTTGATTCAGTGTGTCGTTCAGCGCCACAATATGTTTATTAATGTTTTGTTTGGAAGATCTGTCCATTTTTGACAGTGTGGTGCTGAAATCCCCTACTATCAGTGTGTTGCTGTCTATATCTTTTTTGAAGTCATCCAATAATTTCCTTATAAACTTGGGGCCTTCTGTATTAAGAGCATATAAGTTTACAATGTTGATGTCTGCTTGATAGATTTTTCCTTTAAGTATGATAAAGTGACCCTCTGGGTCTCTCTTTATGGCCTTTGCTTTGAAATCTACTTGGTCTGATACAAGTATGGCAACTCTGGCCTTTTTCTCTTGCCCATTTGCTGGCGATAATTTTTTCCATTCCTTTATTTTTAATATGTGTAGGTCTCTTGCTCTGAGGTGGGTCTCTTGTAGGCAGCATATGTGTAGGTCATGTTTTCTTATCCATTCAGCTACCCTGTGTCTTTTGATTGGGGCATTTAGTCCATTCACATTGAGAGATATTACTGATAGAAACTTCCTCATCTTTCCTCTTTGTACCTGTGTTTCTGTCTCTTTCACTCTTTTCCTTCATCTGCTTAAACCAGTCCCCTTAGCATATCTTTGAGTGCTGCTTTGGTAGAGATATATTCTTTTAGGCTTCTCTTGTCTGGGAAACTCTGTATTTCTCCTTCTATTTTAATGGAAAGCCTAGCTGGGTAGAGCAGCCTTGGCTGTAGGCCCTTGCTTTTCATGGCTTGGAATATTTGTTGCCATTCCCTTCTGGCTTGTAGTGTTTGTGTTGAGGAGTCAGCTCCTAGGCGTATTGGGGGCCCTTGTATGTTACTTTCTCCTTCTCCCTTGCTGCCTTGAGGATTCTCTCTTTGTCTTTGACATTTGCCATTTTAATGATGATGTGTCTTGGAGTGGACCTCTTTGAGTCCCTCTTGAGTGGGGTCCTCTGTGCCTCCTGGATCCATGAGAGCCTTTCTCTCCTCAAATTAGGGAAATTTTCCATCATTACTTTTTCGAGGAGGTTCTCTATCCCTTGCTCCTCTTCTTCTCCTTCTGGTATCCCTATTATACAGATATTATTGCGTTTCAGGTTGTCCTGCATTTCCCTAAATGCCTCTTCATTCTTTTTGAGTCATTTTTCCATTTCTTATTCTTCCTGGGAGCTTCTTTCTACCTTATCCTCCATCTCACTGATTTGATCCTTGGCTTCATCCATCCTGCTCTGGATTCCTTCTACTGTGTTCTTCAATTCAGAAATGGTATTCTTCATATATTCTTGTGTGTTCTTGTTAGTTTCTATGTCCTTTTCTAGGTTGCTGTAGTTTGTTGTAAGATTCTGATAGTTTCTCTGCAGTTTCTTATCGTTATCTTTGAGCTGGCTGAGCTCATTGAGCTTCCTTAGAACCATTGTTTTGAATTCCATATCTGATAGTTCCCTTGCCTCTATTTCACTTAGCTCTCTCTGTGGGGAGTCCGTTTTTCCACTCATTTGAGTGGAAGTTCTTTTTCTTCCCATTTTGTGAGAGTCTGTTATTTACTTATTTATTTATTTATTTATTTTTGCTTCTGCTTCAATTTGGCTGTCTAGATTTCATGACTTTGTGGATTAAACTTCTATGTCTTTTTATTTATTTATTTATTTATGTATGTATTTTTGTCCTTTTCTTTCTGGGCCTGCCTCTGATGATGTCAGTCTTTGACCCTATATGACCTTGGGTTGTTTGTTTGAGCCTTCCAGGAGTCTACTGTCTGTGTCTGACTCCTGCTTGGTGCAGCTCTGTGACCCCTTCGGTCAGGGCTGGGCTATTTTTTGTGATCGCTCTGCACTCTCAGGTGGCTCCTTCAGCGCACTCCCCAGGGCAGCATGATCCTCCGTCTTCCTGGGCTTGCATCTGCTTGCCCCAGATCAGGGGGCTTATTCGCGACCTCATGTACTCATCTGGCCCCCGTGGCTGGCGAGCTCCACGGCACTTGTCAGTTTAGGGTCTTCTATTGTGCATTTTCCCCGCTTTTGGTTCTTTGGGTGTGTTGCTTGCCCTCGCCAAATGGGGACTACGGAAATGGGAGGAAGTCAGCTCCAGGACTCTCCAAGTAATCCTGTCTCCGGTCTCACCTCCAGGGACTCTGGGCAGCTCTGTGACCCCTTCGCCCGGGATCTACTAATTTTGTGGGCTGTTCTGCAATCGCGGGCTGGGCGGGTCAATTTACGCCTGCCCTTGCCGCTCTGTGCACTCCCTCGCAGGCCGTATTGGTGCCAATCTGTGGGAGGCCTTGCTGGCAGGTGCAAGCGTTTGTCAGCCTGCGCGGGTCAGACACACGCTCGCCAACCCTTACCTGTCACTCGGCGCAAGTTTGCGCGCCTGCACTGGGTGTTTTGGGGGTGTCTGTGTGTGCTTTTTGGCTTTTGGCTCTTTGGGCGTGTGGCCTCTTCCCGCACAATGGAGACTAGGGCAAGGACAAGGAGTCAGGACTCCCCGGTTCCTCCTCCCGTTCTTTCCCCCATGCCTCCATCTCCAGTCTCTCCTCAAGGCTCTCCCAGCCAGTCTGCACTCAGTCCCCCAGCACACATGCACAAGCTGTGCATGGAGTGCACAAAAGGCAGGTTAATTGATTCCCTTAAGCCTGAGCGAGATGGTAGCTGCAGAGTGGGAGGTGCATTATCACCAGGGCTCCACCAGCCGTATGGCCACTGTGTCAGTTCCCTTAACAAAGTTTTCCTCACCAGTCTTTTCCCAGGTACTAGCCCACCCCGCTGCCACCTCTACCCAGAGATCAAGGAGGATGGCTGCCACTGCAATTTTTGCGTTGGCCCTTTAAATTTCTCTTTGCATCCCCAGCCACCTGTCTCTGGCAGAGAGCGCCTCTAAGCTTTTCAGGGTTGCGTTTTGTCTGTGTGTTTTCCTGGTTTTAGCTGCTGTAGTTTAGGGGTCCCTGTTTATGATTCAGACCCCGTTCTTCTCGGGGGAAGCTAACTGGCTGTTTCAATGTCCTTCTGGTGCCAGTGCCCATGGGCACCCAGCCCACCCTCTCGAGCCTCCACCGCACTTCTTACCCGTTGGGATGTGTGAGAGTCGAATCCACTGTCCGCGGCTCCAAGGCTCCTCTCCCACTATCGTTCCATTGTTTTCCAGGTGATTACTTCACTATTTAGTCGCAATTCCATTTTGGTCTTGGGTGGAGTTCAGCGTGACTCCCATTCACTCCTCTGCCATCTTAATCTCTCTCCACAATGGGAATTTTAATGATTTAAATTTTCCAGTCCATGAACACTGTATATGCTTCCCCTTATTTGTATCTTCCTCAATTTCTTTCTTCAGTGACATAGTTTTCTGAGTACAGGTCTTTTACATGCTTGGTTAAATTTATTCCTAAGTAGCTTTTTTTTTTTGCAATAATAAATGGAATTGATTTCTTACTTTCTCTTTTTGATAATTGATTATTAGAGTATAAAAATGCCATTGGTTTCTGGGTATTAATTTTGTATCCTGCTAGTTTGCTGAATTTATTTATTAGGTCTACCAGTTTTTTGTTTTTTTTTTTGTTTGTTTGTTTTTGTGGAGTCTTTAGGATTTTCTATGTGCAAGATTATGTCATCTGTGAACAATGACAATTTTATTTCTTCCTTTCCAATTTGGATGTCTTTTGTTTCTTCTTCTTGTCTGATCTCTGTGGCTAACACTTCAGGAACTATGTTAAGAGTGGTGAAAGTGGACATCACTGTTTTGTTCCTTTTCTTAAGGGGGACTGTTTTAGGTTTTGTCCATTGAGAATGGTGTTATATATAGGTTTTTCGTGTATGGTCTTTATTATATTGAGGTATAATCTCTCTATTCTCACTTTACTAAGAGATTTTTTTTTTTGTCATCAATGGGTGCCAGATTTTATTGAGTGCTTTTTCTGCATCTATTTATACGATTATGTGATTTTTTTTACTTTTCTTAATGTGGTGTATCACATTTATTGATTTGCAAATATTGTGCCAGTCATTTATATCTGGGATAAATCCCACTTGATTATGGTATATAGTCTTTGTAATATATAGCTGGTTCTGGTTTACTAGTATTTTGTTCAGGATTTTAGAAGGGATAAAGGCCTATAAATTTCTTTGTTGTGTCTTTACCTTGTTTTGGATTTAGAATAATGCTGCCCTTGTAGAAAGAGCTTGGAAGCCTTTCTTCTTCTTGAATTTTTTTGAATAGTCTGAGAAACATTGGTGTTAGTTCTTTGAATGTTTGGTAAAATTCTCCTGTGAAGCCATCTGGTCCAGGGCTTTTGTGTGCTGGAAGTTTTGTGATTACTGCTTTGATTTCATTCATTGTTACTGGTTTATTCAAGTTTTTTGCTTCTTCATGTTTCAGTTTTGGGAGATTGTATATTTCTAGAAGTTTATCCATTTTGCCCAGGTTGACAAATATCTTTGTGTATAATTGTTCATAGTAATTTCTTAAAACCCCTTGTATTTTTGTGATTTTAGTTGTTATTTTGCCTCTTTCACTTCTGATTTTATTTATTTGGATCCCCCCTCTCTTTTTTATTTTATTATTATTATTATTTATTTATTTATTTGGTGAGTCTGGTTAAGGGTTTATCAACTTTGTTTCTCTTTTCAAAGAACCACCTTCTGGTTTCATTGATCTGTATTTTTTAAAGACCCTATGTCATTGATTTTCATTTTGATCTTGATTATTTCCATCCTTTTACTTGCTCTGAGCTTTGTTTGTTGTTGTATTTCTAGTTCTTTTAAGTGTAGTATCAGATTGTTTATTTGAGATTTTTCTTGTTTCTGAAGGTAGGCCTTTAGTGCTATAAACTTTTTTCTCAGGACTGCTTTTACTGTGTCCTATAGATTTTGGGGTGTTTTGTGTTCATTTTCATTTGTTTCCAGATATTTTTTGAACTCTTCCTTGATCTCATTGGTTACCCATTTATTATTTAATGACACACTATTTGTCCTCTAAGTAGTTGAGTGTTTTTGAGTCTTTTTATTGAGGTTGATTTCTAATTTCATGCCATTGTGACCTGAGAAAACGCTTGATATAATTTCAATTTTCTTAAATTTGTTAAAATTTATTTTAGTAACCTAATGTGTGATCTGTCTTTAATGGTGATCCATGTGTGCTTGAGAAGAATATATATTCTGCTTCTTTGGGATGAAGCGTTCTGTAAATATCAATTAAATTCTTTTAATCTAGTGTGTTGTTTAATATTGCTATTTCCTTGTTGATTTTTTTTTTTCTGGAACATATGTCCATTGTTGACAATGGGGTGTTAAAATCCCCTATTATAACAGTATTATTGTTGATATCCTCTGTAAAGTCCACCAAGACTTTTCTTATATATGAGGTCTGTCCAGGAGGTATCCAGCCAGGTGATATGAAAAATAGAGACATTTATTAGTGATACAAGATACAAGAAACATTGTACATAGGGCAATGACAACTCAATCCCCTGAAAAGTAGGCTCCTTGGGACTTCACACAGTTCTCCCAGTCACCATCATCTGCCTTATCATATTTTCCTGAATCTCTCAGATGTTCTGAAATCTCTTCCCTTTCAAAGGTGATTTTAGTTTTGGGAAATTCCAGAAGTCACAGGTCACCAAATCTGGGCTGTAGGGGGGTTGAGTCACCTGGGTGATTTGATATTTTTCCAAAAGATTATGCACCAGATGATACATGAGCGGGAACATCATTGTGATGAAACTGCCAATCTCCAGTTGCCCATAGCTGCAGCCTTCTGAATTGTCCAAATAATTTCTTTGGAGGAATGTTCAAGCTTAACACAAAACTTGATGCTGATTTGTTTTTCTATTCACTCAGTCATTTTGAATGTGATGGCAACATAATACTCATGCTCACTTAATGGCATCTACTGCCCCCACTAACTAGAACAGTGAAATTGTCATTGTTCATGCATGCACATTCCAGCCCACTCTCCTCGACTGCCAGGTTACACTGATGTCACGCAAAACCAGTCCTCATTATATTAATAATGGCTGGACTTTTTCTCGACAGACCTCCTATTTAAGTGCTCTTGTATCGGGTTCATATATGTTTACAAGAGTTATGCCTTCTAGTTGAATTTATCTCTTTAGTATTATGTAGTGACCATCTTTGTCTCTTTTTATAGCCTTAGTTTTGGAGTCTATTTTGTCAGATATGTGTTGCTACCCCAGCTATTAATTTCCATTTGGAATTTAAATTCCAAATGGAATATTTTCCTCTTTCCCTTTGCTCTCAGCCTGTGCAAATCTTTTGCTCTTACATGTGTCTTTTGTAGACAGCATATATATGGGTTTCATTTTCTTATCCATTCAGCTATTCTTGTTTTTTGATTGGAGAATTTAATCCATTTACATTTAAAGTTATAGATAGGTACTTATTTATTGTCTTTATAATATACCTATGTTTTTTCCCTTTCTACTTCTTCTTAAAGAAGGTTTAACATTTCTTGCAATGCTGGCTTGGTGGTAATGAACTTCTTTAACTTTACTTTGTTTTGGAAGCTCTTATTTAGTCTTCAGTTTTAAATGATAGCTTTTCTGGGTAGAGCAATCTAGGCTGCATGTTCTTAGCTTCTTTGCTTTTAATATTTACTGCCAATCTCGTCTGGCTTGTAGTATTTCTTTTGAGAAATCAGCAGAGTTTGTAACAGGGTATTCCTTGTATTTAACTGACTCTCTCTCTCTTGCTGCCTTTAAGATTCTCTCTTTGTCTTCAAGCTTTGCCCTTTTAATTATGATGTGCCTTGCTGTGGGTATCTTTGGGTTCATCTTGATTGAGACTCTCTGTCTTTTCTGAACTTGTATGCCTTTTTCCTTCCTCAAGTTAAGGAAGTTCTCTGCCATTTTTTCTTCAAATAGATTCTCTATTCCTCTCTCACACTCATCTCCTTCTGTCACTACTATGATGTGGATGTTGTTAGGATTGATGTTCTCCAAAATGTCCCTAATCTTTCCTCATTTCTCTTAAGTCTCTTTTCTTTTTCATTTTCTCCTTGGGAAGATATTTTCATCTTGTCCTCTAATTCACTGATTTGATCCTCTTATTCATTTAACCTACTGTTAATTCCTTCAAGTGAATTCTTCATTTTAGATATTGCAATCTTTATTTATGACTGGTTCTTATTTATGGTATACTTTTTAACGTTTATTATTAAGTTCTCTTTGAGATAATCCTTTTTTTTCTGTAAGGTCTTTGAGTATCCTTATAATCTTTATTTTAGGCTCTGAATTTAGTATTTGTGTTGCTTCCATTTCATCTATATCTTTTAATTTTTTTTGTGGAGATTTCTGTTGTTCTTTTGCTTGGGACATTTTTCTTTGTTACCTCATTTGATCTTTGTGTGTTAGGTACGTGTGTTATGTCTCCTGAACCTGCTTTGATTGTTTTATGATAAAGGTGTATTGCTGGCGTAAGTTGCACTATCCTTTAGGAAACTTGACCTCCGTGGTTAAGGAGTGTTTCTTTCAGGTCCTGTGTCCCCCTTGTTGTAGTTGCACCTTAAATGTTGGTGGCTCTTTTGTGGGTGGAATGATCCCTTCAGGTTGGGTAACTATACGAGTAATTCATGACCTCCGTGTGTGGGATGCCATGCAGTTGCTGCCCTCTGATGAGACATTGTTCCCAGAAGGGCCTGGAGCCTGCAGAAACCCCCCTTTGAGAGTACTAATTGTGTAGCTAGTTGGTTCAAGCTTTAGTGTGGGCTGAAGCCGACCCCTGAGTTTATTGGTTCTGGGTCCAGTTGGATGAGGTTCAGATACAAGTTGCTTTCAGACATTGTGTGACTGGCCCTAAGCTATCTCTTTGTAGATACCAGGCTGATTACTTCTTGTGTCTGTGTTTACTGGACCTGCTTGTGCATGTGAAGGGCCAGTCTCTATGTAGTACCCACACCACCCAACTGAGTCACTGTCTGGTAGTCTGCATAAAACCTCCCCAAGGAATGAAATGTCTCTAAAGGTCATTGCTGGCTACAACATGTAGGTGCCTATGAAGGACCTGGGTATGGTCTGAACTCCTTTGTCAGTCTGAACTCCTATTATGAGCTCTCCAGGTTGGTACAACAATGGAAACTCTGTCCACTGTAAGTGTGCAGGTCGGGTTTCACAGGTTCAGTGAATTCCTTCAAGTTTCCACTAACAGACAACACACAGCCTTCTTTTCCAATCTCTGTTGACTTGGGTTGGGTATCCCTGCATGGAACCAAAGCTCCTGGCTCTTGGGAGGGAGGGAGCCCCAGAGCTCTTTCTGGTCTCTCAGCTGTGACAGGAGCCACACAGAGAGTCTTTTTCCTTTCACTTATAAACCCCCATTACCAGAATCTACAAAGAATCTTCTTTACTCCTTGGTTTTAAAGCCACTAAATCATATCAGCAAAGACTTGGTTGATTTTTCAGGTTGGATGTTGGAAATTCAGCTGAAAACTTAGACTGGGAGCAGGGCAAGTGGACTCAGCTTCCACCTACTGTTCAGTCTCGCTCCAATAAATCTTACTACTACACCTCATTTTCCTACCCTTTAGTCCCCAAAATGCTTTCCTTGTGACTCCGTGGAAGAACCTTATTTCCATCAGCACAATTTTACTAAATTTTGCCATTTTTTTCTCAAAAATGTTTTCTTTACTAGCAGTGAATAAAGCTTCTTATTTACCTACATTTTTGCTTTACTTGGTATTCAGCTTAAAGTTCAGAATCTCATCATCTAAGCCAAGTCTGGGTAGGTATGAATCTCCTTAGATGGAGTCCTTTAAGAACAATCCTTTGATTGGAATTTCTCCTGTTCTGTGAAATTGAAGAGACAAGCAATTTATCCCCCACATACCTGACATTCAGGATTGCAAAAGCATAGGACAAGACATTCTTATTCAAAAAGGAGGAAAATGACAGACAAAAAGAGTCATTAGATCATAGTAATTATGAAATAGAACTTGGAAAATGTCAGTGGGTTCTTTATTAAAACTCAATTGTACTTCTGCAGAGGAGTTATTCTTCAGGGTTTTTGGCTACATTCTCTGGGCTCTTGATTCTGCTCTCCAAGTCTTCTTTTCATTCCTTGTTATAAAAGGAATACTATGTGTTGTCTCCTATTTCTAGATATTGGGGTCCTAAGGCCTCTTTTCATTTGGTGCTGTTTCTGTCCCTTGCAGTCCAAGCTGGTAATATTTCTGCATATAGCATTCTCTTAAAACTGTGTGGGTCTCCTGGGCATCTTTTTGAAGTTTGCACCATTGGACAATAGCATACTGATAAATCTCTTCAAGGTAATTTCTTTTCTACCTTGGGCTTCTATTGAGAAATGATACTCTTAAGCTTCTTGGTTGATCTATTGTTTGTTTGAAAGAAACTCTGAGTCACACTCTTAAAACCTAAAGTGAGCTCTTTTGTCCAATTAAATGATACTATGAGGTACCACCTCTGATATTTCTGAGGTCTTAAAAGAGTTTATGCTCACATCCTCAGCTATTTATTTAATTTTATGTAAAATGTAATTTTTTAAAACAAAAATAAGACAATAAAAACAAAAATACAGAAAAGTTTGAAACAAATATAACTACACTTTATTCTATTAAAGAGACCCACTAATGATATTTTTGAAGATACCAAATATTTTCCCCATGGAAGTATCTATATAAATATGTATAAATAAATCTCACTCCATATACAGTTCTATATTTTCTACTTTTCACTTAACACTATGAGTGTATTCTTATCATTACAATATTCTTGGGAAATATGTATTAATGACTGTGTAGCATTCCATCATATTGATGCATCATAATTTATTTGACTTTTTCCTTATTTGGGAGAGGGGTCAGTTTCATATTCAAAGCATATTTTCTTGAGAGTGTCCTGGATTTGATCTTTATTCAGAATTATTTCTTAAATTTATTTTTTTTGCCATCTGATGAGGCTAGGAATCTTTAAGACTGGCAAATTCTGGTTCTTTTTATATAATGGGAACTATCTTCTCAGATTTTAATATAAATAGCACTTATGTGGCATTTTTACCTATCTAGCTAGATATCATCTAGTTCATTACGTATATTTTTAACTTTCACACTACTTCTGGTTACTGTTGCTAATCTTTATGCCACTATGTAATAAGGATCTCCTTTCTTCCTGTTTTCAATAAGATTTTTCTCATTTTCTTTTAAGACCTTACTGGCAGTCTCCTTAAAGTTCAAAATTCTACTAACATTATGATCAATGCAATTTAGACTTTCACTAATGCTCTCTTTAAAGTTCTTTATTTGTCCAGTTTCTGTCCTCTGCCTTCCTCTCATATAGGTTTTTCTTATGGTATATTCCATTTTGGTACCAAAATCTGTATTAGTTATTTATTGCTATGTGGCACATCTCCTTAAAACAGTGGTTTGAAATAACAAACATCATACATTCTCAGGGTCAGAAATCTGGCAGCAACTTAGCTGCGTGGTTCTGCCTCAGGATCTCTCATAAAGTTGCAGGTAAAATTTGCCCTGGGTTTCAAAGATTTTGTAATATGGAAAATCTGACCTAAGCTCACTCACACAATTGTTAGCAGGTGTCCATTCCTCACTGACTATTGGCTGGTGGGCTGCTCACAATATGGCTTTCTTCTTTCCCCAGAGAGAGAGAGGGAGAGAGAAAGAGAAAGAGGAGGGGGGAGACAGTGACAGTCTAAGATGTAAATCGCATTGTTTTATAACCTAACCTTAGAAATGATATACTGTCACATACACCATATGCTATTGGTCCCACAGACCAACCCTGATAGAGTGTGAGAGAGGATTACTCAGCATGAGCACCAGGATGCAGGGATCGTTGGGATCCATCCTGAAGTATGGCTACCAAAATATATCCATTTTCTCAACATAATTATTAAACAATCCATTGTTTTCCACTGATATTTAGTCATTATCCCTAGCATATATAAAATTCTTACATGGAGATAGGTTAATTTATGACTACTTTATTTTGTTCCATTTGTCTCTTTTTATTACTTGTGAACTTTCAGTATGTCACAATTTGTACCTTTTAATAATTTGTCTTATTAGCTGGAAGCACATGAAGAAAATAAATCTGTAAAGCAACAGGTCTCTAGTTCTTTCTCTCCCATAGGAATTCCCTAGAAAATTCAGTTAAATCTGGGTGGTGAGCACACAATACAATATACAGATAGATGATGTATTATATATCATAGAATTGTACACTTGAAATCTATACAGTTTTATTAAGCAATGTCACCCCAATAAATTCAATAACAATTAAAAATAAATCTTCTTGTTAATATGCTAATGACAGATCTGATAAATGACCAATGCTTTTGCTAGTGAGAGAGTTTAGCAGGATGTCCAGTTTGTGGGGTTGTTCATAGTTAGAAAGGATGTTCCATTTTTAATTTTTTGAGGAAACTCCGTTTTATTTTCAACAGTGGCTGCACCGATCTGCATTCCTACCAACAATGTATCAGGGTTCCCTTTTCCCCACATCCTTGTCAGCGCTTGTTGTTTGTGGGTTTATTAATGATAGTCATTCTGACAGGTGTGAGGTGATATCTCATTGTGGTTTTAATTTGCATTTCTCTGATGCTTAGTGATGTTGAGCATCTTTTCATATGTCTATGGGCCATCTGTATGTCCTCTTTGGAGAAATGTCTATTCAGATTCCCTGCTCATTTTTAAATTGGATTTTTTGTCTCTTTGATATTGAGTTTTGTAAGTTCTTTATACATTTTTGATATTAACCCCTTATCAGATATATCACTGGCAAATATGTTCTCCCATTCTGTGGGTTGTCTTTTTATTTTGTTGATGGTTTCCTTTTCTGTGTAAAAACTTTTTAGTTTGATTTAGTCCTATTTGTTATTTTTTCTTTTGTTTCCCTTGCCTGAGGGGACATAGAAAAAATATTGCTATGAGAAATGTCTGTGATTTTATGTTTTCTTCTAAGATTTTATGGTGTTTAGTCTTATATTTTAGCTTCTAATCCATTTTGAGTTTACACTAACAGTTTGCAGAGTATAACCTGAAGAGTCCAGGTGTTCCGCAAGACTATTTTAAGGAGTATGTGAATCCAAAAAGTTTCTTCATAATACTAAGGTATTATTTGCTTTTTCATTGTCATTATATCATGAATGTACAGTGGAATCTCCCACAGGTACATGATATGATATTGCAAGAGAAAGAATACAGAAACAGCTGTCTTTTATTAAGCTAGTCATTTTTTTAACTACCAAAATGTAAAGCAATGACAATTCCCACTAATTATTTTTGTTTCAATTTTTATGTAATCAACATTATCAATCTTTGCTTTGAGTCTTACATGACATCAGACTTTTTGCTAGTAACACTTGATAAAGAAGATAATGCAGAAATATTTTTAACAGCTGAGGGAAGGAATTTTGAATCAATGTTGTATATTCTGTTAAACTAAGAGTAAAAAAGGAGATAATTTTGGACCCTGAAAGCCTCAGGAAGTCTAGCATGTGAAGATCCTTCTGAAAGCCACTTTGATGGGGGAGGTGAGGAGAGCCATGCCATCAATGTCTTGGCTAAACTGAAGTGAGCAAAGCAATGCGTGGGGTGTATATGAGTGGAGGTGGTCTTGGAGTACGAACATCTCTCCATGAGTTGACTCTGACAAGTGTTGTTGGCATGGTTTTTGGTAGTTACATCCTGCTGTTGACCCACACTTATGTTAAATTTATTTTTCCTTTTTACAATATCCTATAAATGATCTTTTACTCTCTGCTAAGCAGATTCTCTCCCCGCACCTCTGCCCCCAGAGGAGCAGTACTTAGTACAGGATTGTATTTTTGAACTTTGCATTTTTAAACCTTTTGGATATCTGAAGAAACCCTGTTTGACCACTGCTGAGACTCAGGTATGTCCAGAGGACCAATGTTCTACCCTCCACGAGGTTATGTCCATATGGAAATGAGTGAAGATCTTGACTGCCTTTGTGCCCTGGTGACATGGTATAGCTCATATTTTGATTCCATAATCCTAGCTCCAGAATTGCCTCCTTAAGTTATAAAAATCACTGTGCAGAGAGGCCATTCCTATGAAAATACTAGATTGCTGCTGAAAACCTGCTTTTCTAGAATGTGATCCTTGTGAGATTATCTTTATTTTATGAAAATAGCAGTTACATATTGAAGATTTTCAGCATTCCCAAGCTGAAGATGCATACTCTAGCAGCCTTCTGGGAAATACAAATCAAAATAGTTATCAGTTACTGTAGTAATCAAACATTGTGCAAAAGCTTGGGAACAACCTTGGAAGCCTAAGTGTACAGACTTCAGCATGCATTCCACAGCTGTGCCTTCACTTCCCATCATTTCTTTCCCCATGGTTTGGATGAGAACAAAGCAATTACCTAGGAGATAAGCTAATTATTTAAGGATTTTTTTCCCCTCCAGCCACTAGTCCTCCCCTCCAGTTTAATTTGCATTTTTATTACTCATTTTGTTGTTATTTATAAAGTGGGAGAAATTAGATTTCAGAGTAAAGTTGGATTTGGTGCTGAAGTTCATAACTACTTTTCAAAATTGAAATTTCTTAAATAATCCCAAATAAAGAGAGATTGTTCTTAGGAAGATGCTGGCTTGGTCTTAGAACTGAAAATTCATCCTGCACGCTATTCTAACTGTGGTTATCACTCTCCAGTCCTTGGGTACTAGTCCTCTGTGAGGCCAGAAGCAACATATTGGAGGTATGATTACAAAATGATTAAAGATGAGGAAGTATTTCCAGAGGTATCTGTTTTTAATGAAAGTAGAGAGGGAGTTTGAAATCTGGCTAGCTGACTGCTTTAGAGGAGAAAGACCTTGGCCAAGTCAACCAGCAATATTTCATCCTTGGGTTTGTGCCACCCAGGATTGCTCAAATTAATTGATATATTTGCAAATACCACATCTTGATGTATTCATTTACAGTGGGAGATTCTCTTTTATGAATTCTAGAACACTTAAGTCCATTATTCTGAGTATTATCTTTTCAAATGCTTCTTCTATTTAGGAAAGGAGTCAGAATCTAGTGAACTGGATTCCAGGTAAAGAAATTAGGTTACTCTTGCTGAATATGGGCAAGAAGAGAAGGGTCCTCTTCCACTGATAGGGATTCTATGCAGTGTGGAAGCAGCACTCACCTGCACTTGCTTTTTGGCTCTCCTCCATTTAAACTTCACTTCTGCATAGATTCCACGATTATTTTGCAACCCCAGAGAATGGTTTTCAGCAATACCACACTCATATCCTTCTAGGTTTGTATTATTAGGGGTAGGAAGTCCACAGATAAGTGCTCAGACAGGGAGACATGGTTGAGTTAATTGTAACATATGCTACCTAGAGGCTTTGGGTCCATTATCACAACCTTTCTAAATCAGTTTTCATATCTATAAATGGGTATCATATTAGTAACCATGTTATCTCATGAGGTTATACCAGGATCAAAAGTAATAGTTCCTGTAAAGTGTTAAGTATGTTTGGTATGTGGCCTTGATGGTGGATCCATTGATCCTCTCTTGGTTGTATTCAGTCATTATGTAGTCCCCTCTCACATACAGTAGGGCTGATATGATTTTACACAAATTCTATAGTGTACGCATTATGAGGGTGTGACTTTTGAAGCTATATCTTAAAAGACATTGTGTTTTTCATCTTGCTTTCTTGGATCACTTGCTTAGGACACCGGAGTAAACCTTATGGAGAGGTCCATGTATGGGAACCAATAGCTCCTGCCAATATCCATGTCAGGGAGCCATTTTAGAAATGGAACCTTCTGCCCCATTCAGGCTTTCAGATAACAGCAACCTCATGAGAGGACCTGGGCAGAACCACCAAACTGAGCCACTCCTGAATTTCTGATCCACAGAAACTATAATACCTCTTTGTTGCTTTAAACTACAGAGCTTTGGGAATTTGTTATGTAGCAATAGATAACAAATAAGGATAAATGCAGTGAATAAATCATAAACATCATTATTATAGTTTAGTCAGTCATATTAGATTTTGCTTTCTTTCTGGTCTTGTTTGGATGTTGGAGAAGTGCCAAGAGAATCAGAATGCTTACACCTGGTAAGTTATTTTTGTGTGGGTCATTTGTCTTTAGGTATACAGTAGTGATATTTATTAGCTTCACTTATCTTGTGATACTTTAATACAGTTATTTGAATACTGGTCACACCATTTAATTATACTAAGCAAATTAGATTGACAAAAAGTTTCAAGATCAAACAGGTTTAGGATGAATGTAAAGGTAAAACATATAAGACAAAGCTCTGTCTCTAGTTAAGTTATATGTTCTGAGGTCTGGCTCCCCAAATGGATCATGATTATAAAAGTACTATATAAGAAAGTGAAATAAGATAATGAAGAGCTATATTGATTCACATTCCAGTTAATAATTAAACTTTGATGATTATTTAGAAAATTGATTTATCTCTAAAGATATAACTAGGTTGCAATATTGAGTGAATAGAGAAAAAATTTTACCTAGAAATAAAGGAAATACCACCTATCTTGGGAGACTGGTCTGTTGAGTAAACTAGCTCGTGGGGGTGTTTTCTAGCTATAGTTTTATGTTCTTCCAGCCTGACCCATGGAGACATTCATATAAGAGGTGCAGCAGAGATGGTATAGTGCAGGGTCCCCAAGTTTTTTTGCACCAGGGACCATTTTTGTGGAAGACAATTTTTCTATGGAATGGGGTGGGAGCAATGGTGTCAGGATGATTCAAGCATATTACATTCAGCTCACCTCCTGCTGTGAGCATGGACCAGACTGCAGCCTGGAGGTTGAGGGCCCCTAGTATAATGCACAACCATGGTATTCCAGGATAATCAATAGTCTCAAGACAGGAAAATTAGAATAAATTATAACCCAAATTTTTCCCAACTGTGTGGCTTTGAGAAAACTAAACTCTGTATGAACTTTCTTACATGAAAACAGGTAATTATATACAAAACTCTTAAGTTTAAGTAAGATGATTTATGTGACTTTGTATATATTCAGTAGATGACCTGGCATGGAAACACCATAAAAACTGAATCTAAAGCTGGATGAATAGAGAATTTTAAAATTGCAGAGGGAATGTCTTTATGCACATGTTTGCCTACTGAGTAAAATAATTTTTGGGGGGGTTTCTTTTCAGGAAATGTGCAGTTCATGTGAAGAAAGTTTCCTAGGTTTCCTTCTGTCCTCATGGGTTCCATGGAGTTTGGTTTTATCTCCATTCTTAGCACCAGTTGTCCTGCATAGTAATAAGATATTTATGGGCCACTGGTCTCTACTACTTCTGAGAATTTCTTCGGAAACTGACTATGCCTTAATTATTTATTATTTTTTAAATTCTCAGGACTTGGAACATAGGTTCTTAATAATTATTTGATAAGGAAATAAATGTTAGAAAATTTTAAAATAAGCTTTTATTCTTGGAAATACTGACATGCCTATGAATTTTCTTTCGTCTAGAGGGCAAGCAGCAGTTGTTAATTTTAAAAAAGAAAGAAATGAAGTGGGTGGTAGGTGAAAAATGTGTTTCTGTAGGAAAATATCACTGTACTTAGTGACCTTGAACTGAGTCTAATTATTTGGGATTTAATCAATGCAGATGAATAAACCCTTTATAAAAAGCCTCACAATTCTTGCGCCAAAAGGATTTAAAATAGATGTTCAGATTGCCCATGGAAAGAGACTTCCCCCCAGTAATTAACCTAAGCTCTGGATTTTGTTGGCACAAACACTTTTCAGCAGTTAATGCATGAACTTTTTAGGCTGAGTGAGAATGTACTGGGAACAGAAGGGAAGGCCCTGGCTCACAGTGATGTACATTATTAACAGACATGAGAGTCAGATGGAGGGAAATAGGTCCCTTTGCAACCTGCATAGCTTGGTAATGAAATGTGAACTCCCCTAACTGCTTAAATAGAATGTTACAAAATGCCAGATAATCATTTAATTCATTAAAAAAAGTAAATTACATCAGCAACAAAATATTTTCCCTTGCACATATAACAAATGGGTCAAAGTTAAACATTAATAAAAGCATACATTAAGTGCTCAGTAAACATTAAATTGCTATTCCTTTCAGCATCGTTTCCTGAGGAAGTAAGCCTGGTAACACAGCTGTCAGCAAAGTGAAGGGAACTGGGAAAGAGAATTCTTCTGTTTTACTTTCTTCCCTCAAATGTATTATTTTTAAATTAGTTCTTCAAAATGCTCTCCTGAACTATTTTCCAAGTTCAAAGAAGTTTAGAGAATATTTAATACTAAAACTGTCCTTTTAGAGAGACAGTTGATCTTTCTCTAACGTTATATGGATTTTTTTTTTGGTATAATAATCATCATAAAAGCAATATAGGCCCATTCTAGGAAGAAGCAAACAAAACCCAAAAACCTCAAAAAGGAGAGCCTTCTAAAGATATCTTTGGAAAAATTCAGTTTCTTCCTAATTGAATATTTCCACTCAAGAACAGAGAACAGCTAGGAAGAGCCACGCTAGGTTTTTAATATTCCAGGTATAGACCCATATACAGTAGTTTGCCTAATATCACAAGCTGTGGCGTCAGTAAACCTGGAGCAAGTTCTAGCTCCTCCACTTACTGAGACTTCAGGTAAGTTAAAAGATACTTAACATCTCTGTAGCTCAGTGTCCTTATTAGTAAAATTGGGGAAATAATACCAACTTTATAAAGTGTTGTAAGACTTAATAAAATAATACAGGTAAAGATTTTTAAAATACCTACTTAACATATAATAGTTTCTGTGATAGTACAAATAGATTTATCTTATTGTTTCTAACAGTTGCATAGAGTTTAATTTTATGACATACTATAATAGCCTAGTGATTTTTAAAATGTGATTTGGAGTGGAATTGGTCTTTTAAAGCTTGACATGAAACAGAAAGCATCAAAGAAATGATTGCTAAATTTAACTACATACAAATTAACATTGTGAACAAGAACAAACCTCATGAACAATGTTAGAAGACAAATAGCAAAATAGGAAGAAAATTGTAATTCATAGTAAAAGACCAAACTTCTTTAAAATATTAAATAACTGTTCCAAATAAATAAGAGATTAACCCAACAAACAAGGAGCAAAGACTAAGTACTTCTGAAATATGCAAACACACATATTGCCAATCTGCAAAAGAGACCCATAAGGCACTATCCCTTTCCTATAAAATTAGCAAATATTAGAAGGGTGTTACTATACAAGGTTACTGAGTATGTATGAGGAAATGAAAATATTAATGCACTCTTTGTGGATATAAGTTGGTTAATTTTTGTTGGAGTGTAGAATGTGAATTTGAATTAAAATTTTCAAAATAAGTATGCCTTTCAAACCAAGAATTCTACTTTTGAGACTCTACTTTACTGATATGTTTGTGCACATGCACAAAGATTTATGTGTAAGCCCGTTGCAGTGGTTTCTGTGCTCCCAAAGGACTGGACACAGCCTGAGAAAGGTTCTGAAGGACTGAATGGTAAAGAAACTTTAAAACTTTTTTTAAACTAGCATTTAGTAAACTTGGCTAATGAATTCTGATTTAAAAGTAATACCATTACGAGCCATTGGGAAGTAGAATTCTGTAAAACACAATTAAAAAAATGTTGCTTTTATAATAAAATTTCCTCAACATTATATTGTGCTGTGATTTTTGAGACTTATACTCAGGAATGTACTCAAAGATGCTAGGGCTTAGCCTTGAGGCCTTTTCTGGTGTTGTCTCTGTATTTGGAGGAAGTTTTGCACCTGCAAGAAAGAAAGAGAAATTTTTTGCCCCCCCCCAAAAAAGTAAATTACCCAAAAAGTGGGTTACTTTAAAATGTACAGGAGGGTTTCTGTTTCTTGATAGGCTATAGCAATTCAAAAGACCACATTTTTCCCAGTGTAAGAGGAAAGACCAGATCATCCACAAGGCCCTAGTTTTTCCTGAGCTTGTCAGGGAGTTGTCCCAAGGTAACCAGGAGGACTAATTTCCAAAGAGTGACAAGGAGAGATGGACGCACTTACTTTTGGCACTACATACAATTGGGTAAGGAGAACATATTTAAAACAGACCATCTCGAAGGCTGAGTATAGACTACTGTGGCAGTTTAGAATCCTAGGGTGGCGCAGGCAGTAGGGCTGGCTGCTGTCACTCATCAGTTCTTTTTCACTGGCTTCCCCAAAAGGTGGGTCAGTATGAAAGCCCCTTGGAGGCACAGGGGGGTGAAGGGCTGTCCACTCCTATGCTCTTATTTCCTACAAAACAGGAGCCTGAAGCTGCTGGAAGAGGGGTAGGAGCCATCCTGCTCCCAGGACCTGGCCAAGATCCACTGCTTCTGGGGTAGCGGTGGAAGGCAAGTTGACTACGCCTGGGGGACATTGGGAAACTCTCCCACCATAGAGGAACAAGGACTTACAAAGCTCTACCTGTGAGGCCCTGGTGCCCTTGGTTTGCTAGGACTGGTCCACTCATCCCTACCAGGAGCCCAGCATCTCATGTCACTTGCATCAGTAGGTTACTGATGGGCAGGGGCAAAGAGGGGAGAGACATCTTTGGGGTTGGCAGGCAGGCAGGCAGGCATTGGCCTTTGAGGCCTGAAAGTGGGTCAGAAGTGCTGAGAAAAACCTGGAGCACCCTAAGACCTGCACCAAGTGTCAAGTGGATGCATCCCACAGCCAGAGGAATTCAGATCTGTGGAGCACTGAAAGTCACCTAATCACAGACACACACACAAACCAAAACCCAAACTCTGTTCAGGTCCTCACCAGACTGACTTGGTCTCTGCCCTCCACATTCTTCAGACTAGACATAAATGAGGAAAGAAAGAGTGAACTTTCAAGACAGGCCAATAGAAATGATCTAGACTGAAACCCAGCAAGAAACAGAGAGTGGATAAAAAAGGACAAGGGCTCTCCCTGAATGTTGGCTTCAGTCTTAAGAATTTAAGATGATTTTATTAAATTATGTTCTTGATAAATGATTCCTTCTTTGCATTGTTCCCAGACTTTTTGGGACCTGTTGTTACACTGAAGGACGGCATCAGACAAATGTACAGTGGATGTGTCCCTAACACATTATGAAAGGAATTGGAAGGTCCCAATATGACAAAGACACTGAAATTTCCTTAAATATACAACACAACTCAACATACTGAATTGTGCAAAGTTTGGTAAGTTTTATGTCTAATCTCTGCTGTGACAGAAGCTTACAGTGAGGAAGGATGGCTTTTCATCAAATGTGACTATTTGTATCATTTCTCTTTGGAATTTTATTGTTTAAACAAATCTACAATACACAGATAACATGACTATGGTTTTTTGTATAGTGATTTTTTTTTTTTTACTGGATAAATCTAAATCATTTTTGCCTTTGTTTCCCCTAAATACTTGGCAGGAAGCAAGAAATCACTCATGAGTGATGAAACTAAGGTTGAAGGAGGTTGTGAATATTTTATGTTAAAGAAAGACAGGAAAAAAAGTCTGATTTGTTGTCTTTGACTAAATTATGAAGCTGTTCAACTTTTTATTTTAGCAACTTATCATTTTTGCCTGGGTCAATGACTACTTGTGGAAAACAGTTAAGTCTATATTTGCCCAAAGAGAAGATCTGATCTGAGTACCAGAGTGCTATTGGTACATGTAACAATATTGGCCTCCTGTTTATAGTTGTTATTTCCACATTAAGATGAAACAGCTGCCAAATCAAAATCGCAACGCTCAAGCAAAGCCCTGTGGATTATAAAAAAAGCATTCACTCCTGGCATCTTCCAGCTGTCAGCACTGACACGTACCTTTCTTTTTGCACTTTATCATAGATGCTTTGACCAGGATTTATAATGTGGAACCAGGAGGAAGAATCACCCATTCCCTGTCACAAAACACCATTTGACTGAAAAGACAGAGGTAAATGAGAGCCGAAGCTTGGTCTCCAGAGAATGATTATGCCTGGACAGTCTAAACCTGTAATCTCTACAGGCAACTGGGTACAGGCAACTGGGTATAGCTTAAAGCTCCGTGCACACCTGGACTGGACTACTGGATTCCCTGTTTACTAGCAATAAGGCCCTGGATAAGTTATTTGTTAGCATTGTGACTTATTTTCCCATATTTGAAAGTAGAGAAAGATAGACATCTTATTGAACTGTGGTGTGGGTACAGGAGATCTGTGTGTGCCTCTTTTGGTATAATCCTTGGGTCAGAAAGTAAGTGATTTTGTGGTTGTCCATTGACTCCAAAGAAGTCTAATAGGAGAAGGTAGGGCCCAGACAAGGGATAAAGTTATATCTGGAAATCCTGGTAAGAATAAGGCCATATAACGCCAGTCTTGGTAGGAAAGAGTACAGAGAATGCTACCTATATAGCAGGCGCTATACATTCGGGTTCTCACAGGGTTGGTTTGTCATTGCAGTATAAGATCGAGGAACCAATCAGTTTCTATCACTTGAGTTTGAGATAAAAATGTAGTCTGAGCTAGCATTCTTTAAGTTCCTTATAGTGAGGAGTATAGTGTCTGGGGAAGGGTGAGGCTGCCTGAGGACTTACTTGGCTCCCACAGGGTAGGAGGGATAAGACAAAGCTGTGCAGAGAGACAAGCAGGACTTGCAGACTTTGGCCTTGTACACCCAATTTCTGAATATTACTGTGTTTTTCTTTTAGATGCTGATAACTTTCATGCTTCCTATGTTGCCTGCATTGCTGAAATTATGTTCTCTGCTAGATATGGACATCTATCAATTATGGCCAACAGGTGAGTAATTGGGTGGATCCAGCATAATTTTCCAATAAAACCCTCCATTTTAAGCTGTTTCTTTTCAGTTCTGTTATTCTATCTTCCTTGGAAATTTCCCTCAACAGGCAGGGCTTTCACCAGTGCTGCCCATGGGGATGAACTTGCAGATCCCACTCAACATTTATGGCAGAAAAACAGGTGGTGCCTGTTTCTTCTCAGGTGCTTTTTATTTAGAAAACTGGCTGTAAAATTCCTCACTCAAGAACTGCCTCCTCTTGGCATGGGAAAGGGATGTGTCCTTGGCTCTCACTTCTTGGATTCACGGTTCAAACAGACTGCTTGACAGAATTTAGGCCCTTTTTTTGGACTCCAAATCTGGTAAATGAATTTCTACATCACAGATCTTAAATGTGGATGTTATCCAGATATATATGATTAAAATTCAAAACACATACAAATATGTTAGTCAAGACAATGAATTTCTCCTCTGAAAGATAAAAAGCAGATAAATCCTGCACATTTCTTATGGTTGCAATAATAGCTATACTAATGTTTATGTCAAATCTCAAAGAAGAAAAAATTGCCTAGCTAATGGCGCATAACAAAGAATCTCCCAGTATGAAATACAATAGGACTTGTTAGTTCATAATGTAGGGCACCTGGAGAAAAATGGATTTTTGTGTGTCTGGGATGAGCTGAATTGCTATATTTTAAATAGCAAAGAATATAAGTGCTTTAAAATTAACATGCTTTAAAACCAATAACCTATAAAGTTTTACTTTGTGGATGTAAAGTCTCAGTAGTGAGAAAATATTTTGGTGTATATATAATTGTCAACTGTGACGATCAATTTTATCTGTGTGTTACGTGTGCATATAAACTATATGCCAGTGTATGATGTGTATGAATTTGAGAAAGGATTACTTTTCAATTGATTGGATAATTAAATTGAATGGAAACATGAACTTTATTTTCAGATACTACTTATTTCAAAGTTGCCATTTTAAATTTGAAAATATAACTTTAGAGATATTGTAAAACTTGTTTAATAGTTTCATTAGGTCTTGGGTAATGGAATATGAGTGATTTATTTATTTTTATTTTGTTATGATAGGTGAAGCATAAATTTACTTTGGATTTTCTCACAAAATTTTCTGAATTGTTTCAGATTTTTCTAACAGGAATTCTTTTTCTTTTTTAATTAAAAAAATGATTGTTATTCTGTTATACTTGTCCCAATTTTTCCCCCTTTGCACTCCTCTTCCTAGCCCACACTCTGCTCCACAGTTAATTTCCACACCATTGTCCATGTCCCCAGGTCATTCATACATGTTCTGTGACAAATCCCTTCCCCTTCTTTCCACCATTATCCCTCTCCCTCCTGTCCCTCTGGCTGCTCTGAGTCTATTCCATGTTTCCATGTCTTTGTTTCTACTTTGCTTGTTAGTTTATTTTGTTCATTAGATTCCACTTGTAGATGAGATCGTATGGTATTTGTCTTTCACTGACTGGCTTATTTCACTTATCAGAATAGTTTCCAGGTCCATTCTTGCTGTGGCAAAGGTAAGAGTTCCTTTTTTCTGCTGCATAGAATTTCACTGTAAAAAAATGTACCACAGATTTTTTGGATCCACTCACCTACCGATGGCTAATTAGGCTGTTTCCAGGACTTAGCTAGTGTAAATAGCACTGCTATGGAACATAGGGGTGCATCTGTTCTTTTGAATTGGTGTTTTGAGGTTCTCAGGATACATTCCCAGCAGTGAAATCACTGGGCCAAAAGACAATTCCATTCTTAATTTTTTCAGGAAATTACACACTATTTTCCATAATGGCTGCACCAGTCTGCATTCTCACCAATAGTGCACTAGTGTTCCCTTTTCTCCTCATCCTCACCAGCACTTGTTTTTTGTTGGTTTATTAATGATGGTCATTCTGACAGATGTGAGGTGTTATCTCACTATGGTTTTAATTTGCATCTCACTGATGACTAGTGACGTTGAGCATCTTTTCATATGTCTATGGGCCATCTGTATGTCCTCCTTGGAGAAGTGTCTATTCAGGTTGTTTTTTTGTTATTTTTAAATTTTTATTTTTAATTTTAAATTGCATTTAATCTATTACAGTTGTCTCAATTTTTCCCCCTTAGCTCTCCTCCCCACCCCGCCCCCCCACCACTCCCACAGTCCATTCCCAGGCTGTTGTCCAGGTCCATGGGTCATTCACACATGTTCTTTGTCTAGTCCCTTCTCCTTCCTCCCACCATTGTCCTCCTTCCCCATCCCCTCTGGTCACTTTCAGTCTGACCCATGTTTCCATGCCTGTGGTTTATTTTGGTCGTTAGTTTATTTTGTTGAATAGATTCCACTTATATGGTGAGTGGAATATGGTATTTATATGGTGAGGTCATATGGTATTTGTCTTTCATCAACAGGCTTATTTCCCTTAGCATAATATTCTCCAGTTCCATCGATGATGTTGCAAAAGGTAGGAGTTCCTTCTTTCTTTTTTTTAATGCAGATTGATTTTATATATTTTTTAAATGTTAAAATCCACTATAAAATATTTAAAAATTTAAATCCATTATAAAATCTCAGCAATTAAAACACAACACCAGCACAGAAATAATCAAGTAGATCAATGAAATATAATGAGCATTCTAGAAAGAAACATATATATTGGTCTAAAAATGTAACATAGGATTAAATTGATATTTCTAATTAATGGGGAAAATAAGGCTTATTCAACAAATAAGATGCATGGACCACTATTACTTGAAATAAAACAAAGATAGAGCCCTATTTCACACATTATACAAAAAATATCCAGGTGAGTTAAAAAATCAATATGTAAAATTTAAGGAGTTAGGAGAAAATACAAAATAATATTTTTCTTATCCTGACATAATATATTCAAACCCAGAAAATATAAAGTAAAATATTGACAATATGACTATAATAAACATTTAAGACTATACAGTAATACACATATAAAAAAGTTAAAAGACAAGTAATAGAATAGGAAAGTATTTGCGACACATCTAAAAAAAGTTAATAGGTTTTTTTTTTAAGGGAAAAAAGTTCTGCAAACATTTAATAAAAAAATGGATAAGGAATACTAAAAAGTCATTTTAAGCTTTTTTAAAAATAATAGAAATAGGCAAGAAATATTAAGAAAACAAGTTTAGTTTCAACAAATAAGAAAGTAATGTTTAAAATAACACATCATTGTCACAATCAAATTAATAAGTATTAAAAATATTGATAATATCAAGTATTGGTGACTGTGAAAGGAACTGGGTATTCATAGACTCTTTTTCTTCATCTTTTTAAAGCAGTCCATTTAGCATATCTTGCAATGCTGGTTTGGTGGAAATGTATTCTTTTAGCCTTCTTTTGTCTGGCAAACTCTTTATTTTGCCTTCCATTTCTATTCAGGTCTTTTACCCATTTTTTAATTAGATTGTCTGTCTTCCTGGTGTTGAGTCATATGAGATCTTTATATATTTTGGAGATTAAATCCTTGTCCAATGTATCAATGGCAAATATGTTCTCCAATGTGGTCAATTCCCTTTTGATTTTGTTGATAGTCTCCTTAACCTTGCAGAAGCTTTTTAATTTGATATAGTACTCTTTGTTAATTTTTCCCTTTATTTTCCTTGGCATAGGATATATATCAGCAAAAATATTGTTATGTGGGATATCTGTAATTTTACTGCCTATGTTTTCCTCTAGATTTTTATAGTACCACAACTTATATTTAAGTCTTTTAATCATTTTGAGTTTCTTCTGTTGCATGGTGTAAGCGGGTACTCTAGTTTCATTTATTTGCATATAACAATCCAGTTCGCCCATCACCAATATTGAAGAGGCTATTTTTAGTCCATTGATTGTTCATGTCCCCTTTGTCAAGTATTAATTGAACATAGAGACATGGGTTTATTTCTGGGCTCTCTATTCTGTTCCATTGATCTATGTGTCCGTTCTTATGATAGAACCAGGCTGTTTTGATTACAGTGGCCTTGTAGCTTAGATTGATGTCAGGTATTGTGATCCCTCCTACTTTGTTCTCTCTGAAGATGCTAAGGCTATTCAGAGCCTTTTTTGGTTCCACATAAATGTTTGGAATGTTTTTTCTAGATTTGTGAAATATGCCTTTGGTATTTTAATAAGAAATGCATTAAATCTATAGATTTCTTTGGGTAGTATGGACATATTAATGATGTTAATTCTTCCAATCCCTGAATATGGTATACACTTCCATTTATGTGTATCTGTTTTTTATCCTTCATTTCTTTTCTATTCTTTAAAAATTTTATTTTAATATATTTTTTCAAATACATTTGTCTCTGCCAACCCCCCACCACTTTCCCTTGCCCCCTCCCTCCTTTCCTCCCTCAGCTCTTCCCCTTTGTTTCTGTCTCTCCCTCCCTCCCTCAACTATTCCCCTTTGGTTTTGTCCATGAGTCCTTGCTATATGTTCCTTGACTTTCCCCTTCCCTTCCTTGTCCCTGCCCCTCTCCCTCCTTCCCTCTTGTCTCTGTTGATTTCTTTTCCTTTCAGTGTTGCTGGTCTTATTTTCCTTGCATCTTTGTATTGTTGGTTAGGTTCCACTTAGAGGTGAGATCATATGGTATTAACCAAAGATGTAAAAGACCTGTATGCAGAAAACTATACAACATTGAAAAAAGAAATTAAGGAAGACACAAATAAATGGAAGCATATACTGTGCTCATGGATTGGAAGAGTTAATATCATCAAAATGTCCTCACTACACAAAGCAATTTATAGATTCAACGCAATCCCTATTAAGATACCAATGACATATTTCACAGAAATAGAACAGACATTTTAAAAATTTATATGGAACCATAAATGACACCGAATAGCTGCAGCAATTTTGAGAAAGAAAAACAAAGTAGGAGGGATCGCAATACCAGACATCAAACTCTACTACAAAGCCACTATACTCAAAACAATCTGGTACTGGCACAAGAACAAATCCACAGACCAATGGAACAGAATAGAAAGCCCAGAAATAAGCCCAGGTCTCTATGGGCATCTAATACTGGACAAAGGGGGCAGAAGCATAAAATGGAGCAATAACAGCCTCTTCAACAAATGGCGTTGGGAGAGCTGGACGGCTACATGCAAAAAATTGAAATTGGATCATCAGCTGACACCATACACAAAAATAAACTCAAGACGGATAAAAGACTTAAATAGAAGTCGCAACACCATCAAAGTCCTAGAGGAGAACATTGGCAGGAAACTCTCAGATATCCCACGCAGCAATTTTTTCACTGATATGTCTCCTAAAGCAAAGGAGATAAAGGAAAGAATAAACAAGTGGGACCTCATCAAAATAAGAAGCTTCTGCACGGCTAAAGAAAACATCAGCCAACCCTATGGGAAAATATATTAGCTAATGATACATCAGAAAGAGGATTGATCTCCAAGATATATAAAGAACTCACTCGACTCCACTCCAAGAAGACAAACAATCCAATCAAAAAATGGGCAAAGGACCCAGGCAGACACTTTTCCAAGGAGGAGATACAGAGGGCCCAGAGGCATTTGAAAGGATGCTCAGCATCACTAGCCATCAGAGAAATGCAGATCAAAACCACCATGAGGTACCACCTCACAATGGTCAGAATGGCCATCATAAATCAACAAACAACAGGTGCTGGCGAGGGTGTGGAGAAAAGGGAACCCTAGTCCACTGTTGCTGGAAATGCAGACTGGTGCAGCCACTGTGGAAAGCAGTGTGGAATTTCCTCAAAAAGCTGAAAATGGAACTGCCTTATGATCCAGTGATTCCCCTGCTGGGACTATACCCTAAGAACACCAAAACGCCAATACAAAAGAACCTATGCACCCCAATGTTCATCGCAGCACAATTTACAATAGCCAAGTGTTGGAAGCAACCTAAATGCCCATCAGTAGATGATTGAATCAAAAAGTGATGGTACATATATACAATGGAATACTACGCAGCAGAAAGAAAAAAAGAACTACTAAACTTCGCGACAGCATGGATGGAACTGGAGAGCATTATGTGTATCTTCCTCAATTTGTTTCTTCAGTGTTCTATAGTTTTCTGCGTATAGGTCTTTCACATGCTTGGTTAAATTTATTCCTAGGTAATTTTTTTTGTGATTATAGTAAGTGGGATTTTTTTCCTAGTTTCTCTTTCTGATAGTTCATTGTTGGTATAAAAAAATGCCTTTGATTTCTGAATATTGACTTTTTATCCCCCTATTTTGCCAAATCCACTTATTAGATTGAGTAGATTTTTGGTGGAGACTATAGGTGTTCTATGTACACAATCATGTCCTCTGCAAATAATGAGTTTTACTCCCTCCTTTCCAGTTTGGATACTTTTTATTTCCTTTTCTTGTCTGATCCTTGCGTCTAGAACTTCCAATATTATGTTGAATAAGCGGTGGAAGTGCACACTCTTGTCTTGTTCCTGATTTTAAGGGAAAAGCTTTTAGTTTTTTCCTATTGAGTATAATGTTGGTAGTAGGTTTCTCATATATGGCCTTTATTGTGTTGAGGTATGCTCCCTCTATTCCCATTTTGCTGAGTGTTTTTATCATAAAGGGTGCTGGACCTTATCAAATGCTTTTTCAGCATTTATTGATATGATCATGTGATTTTTGTCCTTCATTTTGTTTACATGGTGTATTACATTCATTGATTTGCAAATATGGTACCATCCTTGCATCTTTGGGATGAATCCTACTTGATCATGGTGGATGACCTTTTTAATGCATTTCTGGATCTGGGTTGCCAATATTTTGTTGAGGATTTTGGCATCTCTGTTCATCAGAGATATTGGTCTGTAGTTTTCTTTCTTTGTTGTATCTTTACCTAGTTTTGGAATTAGAATAATACTGGCTTGGTAAAAGGAGTTTGGGAGTCTTTCTTCTTGAATTTTTTTGGAATAATCTGAGAAGTATAAGATTTGGTTCTTCTTTTAATGTTTGGTAAAATTCATCTGCGAAGCTGTCTGGTCTAGGGCTTTTGTGTGCCTGAAGTTTCTTGATTATGCCTTCTATTTCACTAGTTGTTATTGGTCTATTTAAGCTTTCTACTTCTTGATTCAGTTTTGGAAGATTGTATGTTTTTAGAAATTTATCTGTTTCACCCAGGTTGTCCAATTTCTTGGCTTATAGTTGTTCAGAGTAATTTCTTATATTCCTTTGTATTTCTCCAGTATTGGTTGTAAATTCTTTTTTGTTTCTGATTGTATTTATTTCGGTTCTCTCTCTTTTTTCTTGATTAGTCTAGTTAAAGGTTTGCCAATTTTTTTTTTTTATCGTTTCAAAGGACCAGCTCCTGGTTCATTAATCCTTTAAACTGTTTTTATAGTCTTTATGTCATATAACCCTGCTCTGATCTTGATTATTTCCTTCCTTCTATTCACTCTGGGCTTCATTCATTGTTCCTCTAGTTCTTGTAGATGTAGGCATAGGTTGTTTGTTTGAGATTTTTCTGTATTTCTTAGGTGGGCCTGTATTGCTATGAACTTCCCTCTCAGGATGCCTTTTCTGTGTCCCATAGTTTTTGGGTTCTTTTGTGTTCATTTTCATTTGTTTCCAGATTTGTTTTATGATTTCTTCTTTTATCTCGTTATTAACCCACTCTTATTTAATAACATATTATTCAGCTTCTATGTATTTGAATGTTTTGAGTTTCTTTTTTCTTGAAGTTGTATTTTAGTTTCAGGTCATTTTGATCTGAGAAGATGCTTGTTATAATTTCAATTTTATTAAATTTGTTGACTTGTTTTGTGTCCTACCATGTGGTCTATCTTTGAAAATTATCCATATGCATTTGAAAAGAATCTCTATTTTGTTTCTCTGAAAAATCAATTAAGTCAATTTTATCTGGTGTGTTATTCAATGCCACAACATCCTTGCTGATTCGTTGTTTGGAAGATCTATCCATTGTTGACAGTGCAGTGTTAAAATCCCCGAGAATTACTATGTTGCTCTTGATGTCTTTCTGTAAGTCCTCCAAGATTTTCCTTATATACTTAGGTGCTCCTATATTGAGTGCATATATGTTTACATGGGTAATATCCCTTTGTTGGACAACTTTCTTAAGTATTATGTAGTGACCTTTGTCTCTTGTTATAGCTTTTGTTTTGGTTTATTGTGTCTGATATAAGTATTGCTACCCCAGCTTTTTCTCATGCCCATTTGCTTGGGATATTTTCTCCATCCCTCCTCTTTGAGTCTGTGTATATCTTTTGTTCTGAGATGGGTCTCTTGTAGACAGCACATATGTGGGTAGTGTTTCTTATCCATTTGTCTACCCTATGTTTTTTAATTGGAGCATTTAATCCAATTACAGTTAAAGTTAATTGATAGGTATTTATCATTGTAATTTCTTCCCTTTATACCTGTGTTTCTTGCACTCTCTTTTTCCTTATCTTCTTAAAGTAGTCCTTTTAGCATCGCTTACAATGCTGGTTTGGTGGAGATGTACTTTTTTAGCCCTTTTTTTTTTTTTTTTTTTTTTTTTTGGTCTGGTAAGCTCTTTATTTCACCTTCCATTTTAATTGAGAGCCTTTCTGGGTAGAATAGTCTTGGCTTCAGGCCTTTGCTTTTCATTGTTTGAACTATTTTGTGCCATTCCCTTCTGGCTTGTAGTGTTGCTGTTGATAAATCAGCTGCTAGCCTTATTGGGGCTCCCTTGTATGTTACTAGCTGTTTCTCCCTTACTGCCTTTAAGATTCTCTCTTTGTCTTTGAATTTTGCCATTTTAATTATGATGTGTCTTGAAGTGGGCTTCTTTGGGTTCATCTTGATTGTGACCCTCTGTGCTTCCTGGACTTGTATGACTTTTTCCCTTATTAAATTCAGGAAGTTTTCTGTTATTACTTTTTCAAACAGATTTTTTTTTCCCTTGCTTCTTTTCTTCATCTTCTGGTATCCCTATGATGCAAATATTATTATGTTTCATGTTGTCCTGCAGCTCCTTTAAATTATCCTCATTCTTTTTTGAGGTGTTTTTGTTTGTTTGTTTGTATTTTTTTAAATTTCATTGCTCTGACCAGTTGTTTTTTCTACTTTGTCTTCCAGCTCACTGATTTAATCCTCTGCTTCATCCTCTCTGCCTTTAATTCCTTCTAATGTGTCCTTCACTTCAGATATTGTAGTTTTTGTTTCCTCCTGGCTCTTATTCATAGTTTCTATGTCCTTTTTCATGTTGATGTAGTTCCCACTAAGTTCCTTGTAACTCTCTTAGAGTTCCTTGCAGTTCTCACTGAGTTCCTTGAGTATCCTTATAACCATTTTTTGGAACTCTGTTGGATAGATTGCTTGTCTCAATTTCATATAGCACTCTTCTTGAGGATTCCTCCTTTCCTTTCAGTTGGGGGTTATTCTTTCATCTCCTCACTTTTGGTGACTCTTTTTGTTGTTTCTGCATATTAGATTGATCTGCTTTGATTCCCTGTCTCATGAAGTGGCCTTTTGTCATAGGAGAACTGTGGGACTCAGTGGTGCAATCCCCTTGATCTCCTGAGCTGGATACTTTTTGGATGTTCTTTATGACATTTATGTAGGCTCTCTTGTCATAACTTTTTGTTGTTATTGGGTTATTCTGGTTATTCTTTGGTGGTTTCTTCCCTCCATCTGGCTGACTGAGAGTCATACCACCCGCTGTGTCTTGAATGCTGTTTTACAGATGTTGCCAGAATAAAACAAAACTACCCTGGAAACAAAACCACATCCACAAAAATACCCCCACCCACAACTATGCTATCAACAACAAATGAGAAAATAATAAAAGTGGAAAGATATTAAGATTACTATAATAAAGGGAAAGCTAATATGAGGTGATTAATGGAAAGAAAGATTATTTTGAGAGGGTAGAAGGAGGAGAATTATTAAGAGTAGGGAATAGAAACTAGATGAAGAAAGAAAGTAAAATTTAAAACAAATAAAAAAGGCGAGGAAGAAGGCAAAATGGAGTAAGGAAAGGGACAGTATAATATGAAGTTTTAAAAAAATAAAAAATAGTAATAAATAGGAAGAAAATAGAAGAAAAACAAATGCCACAGCAATATCCACGTCAAAAGAGCAAAAATTAATAGAGGTGGAAATAAAATAAGTAGGAAAAAAGAAATAAAAAATGATTATGCAATGTCTAACAAGATAAGAAATAAAAACCCGGCTAAGAGAAGGAAAACATAAAATTTAAAATGAAAAAAGGAAGGGCAGGATGAAGACAAAATGGAGTAGAAGAGAGAAACAGTAAAATCTGATATTTGAAATACAAAAATAGTGAACATCTAGGAATAAAACTGAAGAAATGTAACAGCAACCATCATATCAACAACAAATGAGCAAAGATTAGTAAAGGTGGAGAGAGAAAAGGATATTATAAGAAAGGTAAAAAGAGTATGAGGTGACTAATGGCAAGAAAAATGATTTTGAGAAGCTGGAGCAAGGAGGAATTGTAAGTGCAGAATAGAAACAAGCTATAGAAAGGGAAGAAATAAAATTGAAACAAAAATAAGAATAGGTAGGAGGTAGACAAATTGGAGTAAGAGAAGTGAGGAGTAAAATATGAGATTTGAAATAAAACTAGAGTAAAAAAATAGTGAAATAATAGGGACTAAGTTGAATAAAAAGAAAAAAATGTTAAAAACCTGTCCTAAAGAAAAAAAATAACACGAGTAATGATGACCAAGGTGGACTATGTCTCACCAGAGTCTAGGGTTTGCCACTCTTTTCTCTTTCTGGATCCACCATTGGTAATGTCAGATAGTGTTCTAGTTAAGCTCTTGGCAGCCTGTTTGCAGCAAAAGTGATCCAGAATCTATGGCTGTCTCCTTCAGGCCTGGCTGGTCTTCACTGTTTTGCCCTGCCAGCTTTCCATTAGCACAAGACCCAGGAGTGGTTCATCTAATGTCTGAGAGCACTGCCAGTACCACTCCATCTGCCTTCAAAGGAGGCCTCTGGTGCAATCAGGAGGGTGGAATTCCTGGGTCACCCCCTGGGAGGTGCTGCTCAGTCTTCAGGGAAGATGGCGGGAGTGTTTCCTTGACCCACCTCACTACACATCTTGGTCTGTCCCGGATTATTTCCAATAATGTAAAGTTTCTGATGAATTAACTGTCCATTTCCCATGAGGGACCAATCTGTGTAAAAAGGTCACTTCTCTCCTACTTGGCACTGATGGCAGCTCTGTGTAAGAGCAGAGGCTGGGTGGAGACCTTAACACCCCTTACTATGCCTGTCTCTAATCTCTCTGCTTTGCTGGTTTAGTGAATCAGGGTCTGAGGAACCACTGTACCTCTTAGTGTCTGAGAGAAGTTCAGAAAGGGCCCTTCTGGAGTGTCTCCTTCTTTCTTCTGTAAATATACACTGAACAGGGGACTCCTGAGCCTGGCCTCGCTGATGTGCAGAACCTGCAACCTTGCAGGTGAGGGTTGGGCAGGCCTGCCTATGAGGTGACCTGCCTGGCTACAACACATCTCAGGTGATTAATCCAATCCCGAGTCTGTTGCTCTCTCAGGAGACCCAGATCTGAACTCTTCACACTGCACAGCCCCCTGCTCACCAACCATATTGGGTCAGGTCCCATAGTCCCTTTGGTGTGCCACTTTCTGTTCTTCCTGTGCAGGTAGACTCAGGGTGACCGAACTGAGTTTTCACACTGGTTTCTTTGTTGGCAGAGCCCTGTCCTGCCATTTCTCAGCTACCCTTTTAAAAAGTCTCTATGTGGCACCCACACTGTAGGCCCAATCCATGGCCTAGCTCTCCATCTCCCCAAAAAGCAGAAAGTCTCTCTCAGTCAGGACTTTCCACAGCCTTCCAGTGCCTCCAAGAGTTTTAGGAGATAGGACTTCTCTCTGGAACTCTCCTGGTTGGTGCTGCAGCTAAGGACATGCTGCATGTTGTGTGTATGCAGCCTGAGTCTCTCAGACTCCATATATCCCCCCAAGACTCTCCCAATTAGAGTTGAGGTTTCCATGTGTGGGACCAAGGCCCTGCTCAGAGAGGGGATGGAGCCACTAAGCTGCTTTATTGTCTAATCTCTCCACTGCTGCAGGCACCTTGCACAGGGCATTTGCTCCTCATCTTATAAAACCTCTTACTGGATGGTGCAAGGCATCCTCTGTGCTCTTTGGCTTCAAAAATTCATTATCAGCTGAGATTCCATTGATTGTTCAGGTCACTTGTCAGAAGATCAGCTGAAAATCTATGCTGGTGGCACCAGCATGTGGGCTCAGCTTCCACCTACTCGACCGCCATCTTCCTCTGCTCTCTTCTATGTGAGTGGTTTATTTTCTTTGGGTTGCATATTTAAAGAGACCAAAATTATGAAACATTAAAGTGAAAAATATTTCTCTCACTTCCTTGCTAGGCATGATCTTGGTGACATAAAGCTGGGCTCACAAAAGAGTAAGTCCAATGTTATTGTTAATAGATTTGGGAGAAGATGCTGTATACCACCTACCTTCTCTTTTTGTTTTGTATTCAGTGCATAGATGAGAGGTTATATCTGGTCCTCACTTGAATTTATACTTCATATGTATATTTCTTAAATTTATTGACGATAGCTGAAATTTAGTTTATGAATGGAATCCAAAGTTGTGTTACTGGATAAATTTTGACAAGACAATGCAATGGGTTTTCATCTCTTCAGAGTTCCCTTAGCTGTGTCTAGGTCCTATAGGTTGGTCAATATGTGATGTAAAACTATTTGGAGATTAGAAAGTCTGATGAGGGACACTGATTAGCCTAGCAATGATCTCAATGTCTCAGCACAGATGTGATGCAACATTTCTTAGTCAAGAGGCAGCTGGGGCTATGCCCACCTAGGAAAGAATTCTAGTGCTGTACTTGAATCTTTTAACCAAGTTGGTGAAAATCTTGGTATTTTGAAGGATAAGATTTGGAACAGACCTGTAATGTCTACTGTATTCTTAACAATTTAAAATAATTTTACTAAGATATATTTTGGAGTTCATCTATCTAGTTCATTTTTTCTGGTTACTATATGCTCTTTTAAAATCTTTTTAAAGGCAAATATTGCAATAATAAAAAATATTTTTGAAAATACATTTAAATGTTTCATTTCATTTCTTTCTTTTTCTTATTTTTAGTCACTGGAAGAGGTCTGGAGCCCTGGTATTATTTTGAAGCCCCCATTCAATTGATTATAACATGTATCTTCCCATCCTCCACATTCATTTACTACATCCAATTCAGAATACTATTGATTCCTTCATAAACTACATTCCAGGGACAGTGTATTGATCTTCTTCAGTATAATTATTCTGCCTATGATGATTTATACCAATTCTAATTTTGCTTTATATTTGCTGCTTCTCCATGACAGGGGATACATAGGACCTCTAAGAGTTAGATATAAAGATATTGATTAAAAATTATTTAATATGGTCTCTAAAATCATTAAGATCTGACAGAGCCATCCCTCTAAAAGAGCATGTCCTAAAAGTTCTAGGATCTTGCAAAACTGGATCATTCTGTTCCTCTTATCATGGACTAGAAACAAGAAGGAAACACAAAATTTGCGTTCTACACAGTTTAATTTTCTTCTGAGTGGAGAAAACTTTTTCTCTGTTTCCAAGTCTGAAAGTTCAGAGGGGTTTTATTTTTGGTATTCAGTGTGCATTTGCTATAGGATTTTGGTGGATATTCTTTATTGGTTTATAAAAGTTCTTTCTATGCCTAGTCTGCTAAATATTTCTTTTCAATAAAGGTCTCAGTGCTGATTTTTTTAATAGTTTTTCTTTAGACATAAAGATAATATAATTTTCCTTTTATTTCTTTGATTATATTGATAGATTATCTAAAACTGAAACTACAATCCTGGGATAAAGATTGCTCGCTAATAGCCTATTATAATTAAAACACATTGCTGAGATCAAACTATTTTATGGCATTTGTTTCCAAGTTAAACTTGGTCTATGATCATCTTTTAAAAATTTATTTTCAAAATTTATTTATTTTTTATTGTTATTTTATTACAGTTGTCCCAATTTACCCTTATTTACACTCTTCTGCCCAGTCCACCGCCTGCTCCCACAGTCAATCCCACACCATCATCAATGTCCATGGGTCATTCATACATGATCTTTGACTAGTCCCTTCTCCTTCTTTCCACCATTATCCCCCTTATTCTTCCCCTCTGGCTGCTGTCAGTGTGTTCCATATTTCCACGTCTCTGGTCCTATTTTGCTTGTTAGTTTATTTTGTTCATCAGATACCTCTTATAGTGGTACTTGTTTTTCACTGACTGGCTTATTTCACTTAGCATAATAGTCTCCAGTTCCATCCATGCTGTTGAAAAAAAAAAAAGGAGTTCCTTCTTTCTTCCTGCAGTGTAGAATTCCATTGTGAAAATGTACCACATATTTTTGATCACTCGTCTATTGATGGGCAATTAGTCTGTTTCCAGGACTTTGCTATTGTAAATAGTGCTGCCATGAACATAGGGGTGCATATGTTATTTTGAACTGGTGTTTTGGGATTCTTAGGGTATATTCCTAGAAGTGGAATCATTATAGATTCAATGCATTTCCTATTAAAATACCAATGGAATATTTCACTGATCTATAAAAAATATTTCAAAAAATTTATGTAACCCAGAAAAGACCCTGAATAATCTCAGATCTTGAGAAAAAAGAATAAAGTTGGAGGGATTACAATATCTCATATCAAACTGTACTACAAGGCTACTGTAATCAAAACAGCCTGGTGCTGGCATAGGAGCAGGCACATAGATCAATGGAACAGAATAGAGAGCCCAAGAAATAAACCTATGTCTCTATGGTCAATTAATATTTGACAAAGGGGGCATAAGCTTACAATGGAGTAAAATAACCTCTTCAGTATATAGTGTTGGTAGAACTGGATTGGTACATGTGAAAAATAAGACTAGACCACCAACTTACACCATATACCAGGATTAACTAAAAATGAATAAAAGACTTGAATATAAGTTATGACACTACAAAAGTCCTAGTGGAAAGCATAGGTAGTAAAATTTCAGATCTCTCATGTAGCAATATTTTTGCTGATATATATTCTCTGACAAGGGAAATAAAAGGAAAAATTAACAGCTGGTACTGCATCAAATTAAAAAGCTTCTGCAAGGCTAAAGAAACCATCAACAAAATGGAAAGGGAACTGACTGCATGGGAGAACATATTTGCCATTGATACATTGAACAAGGGTTTAATCTCCAAAATATATAAAGACCTCACATGACTCAACACCAAGAAGACAGACAATCCAATTAAAAAACGGGTAAAAGACCTGAATAGACACTTCTCCAAGGAGGACATACAGATGGCCCATAAACATAAGAAAAGATGCTCAACATCACTAGCCATCAGAGAGATGCAAATTAAAACCATAACTAGATACCACCTCACACCTGTCAGAATTGTTGTCATTAATAAATCAAGAAAAAACAAGTGCTGGCAAGGATGTGGAGAAAAGAGAACCCTAGTGCACTGTTGGTGGGAATGCAGACTGGTGCAAGCCACTGTGATAAACAGTGTGGAATTTCCTCAAAAAGTTAAAAAAATTAAAATATGTTTATTGATTTTAGAAAGAGAAGAAATGAGGGAGAGAGAGAGAAAGAGAGAGAGAAACATCAATATAAGAGAGAAATGTTGTCTGGCTGCCTGCCATACACACCTCAGCCTGGGATCAAAACCCTTAACACCCCAGTGTACAAGAGGATGATCCAAACAACTGAACCACACTGGCAAGGGTTTTATGATTATCTTTTATTACGTTCTTCTGTCAGTTGCACTGAGGTTATATGAGCCTCATAAAAGGACCTGGGAAATGTTCTCTTTAATTTTTGGATCTGGAATAATTTTCATTCTTTTCTTCCTTGAAAGGTTAGTGAAATTTTTTTAGCCCATGTTTATTCAAGGATGGGGAGAGTTTTATTACCAATTCTATTTTTCAATAGTTGCCAGATTAATGAAGCTTCTATTTTTCTTCTTGATATATATATAATTTTATTTTTATAAAATATTTCATTTCATCTAAGTTTCCAAGCTTATTATCATAGAGTTGCTTGCAATACTCTGTGTTTTTGTTTACATCTCAAGTGTATATATCTAGTTGAGTACTTTTTTGTCATTCCTAATATATTTTATATGGATTCTTTTTTTATTCATTACACTTGTCAAAAATTAATTTTATTAACCTTTTCAAGGAACATTTTGTTGGCATAATTTGGGAGATTGTAGTATGGACTGTCTGTTAGATGATTTACAGAATTATTCTTAATGAGTTTGGCCAAAATGATGGTTATCCTGGTTATGTAGTTGAATATCTTTATGTCCAAAAGATTCAGGCTTATGTGTGGGGTGAAATATTACAATAAATTGGGGAGGGAGAGTCAGAGAGAGAAAGGGAAAGAAGGAGAGTAGGAGGGAGAGAGAGAGAACACAAGTGGCTCAAATTCTTATAAGGTTCAATGGAGAATCCAAATTAGTATTATTGTATTTGCAAATATCTAATAAACCTAATCTTTAAAATGCCACTGGGACAATATTATATTTATCCCATCCATAAAAGATAAACTTTTAACATTAATTCTGTGATTCTTTATTATTATGGTAATTTTTAGCTGTTAGCAACAAACCCAAATAACAGTGATTTTTAAAGAAGATAGGTGTTCATTTCTCTCTTAATGTAAATAATATCCAGGGGTTAGTTTCAGGTCGTTTTGATTGCTTCACTGTCACTTTTATCTTCTTGCTTCATCATCCTAAACATAAACCTATAGTGGACCACTGCCATGTGGGTTTCAGGAATCACATCCTAAACACCAGGATAAAGGAAGAGAGGCACATTCAGGTATGCTCTGCTTTTTAGGATGACTACTTGAAGAAAAGTCTACCTAAATCCCAATTTCCAGCACTTAGTCATGTGTCCAACAGACTTGTTTACAAGGATGGCTGACTAATGTAGTCTTATTCTCAGCTAAAATGTGCCCAACCAATAACCAAGTTCTGTTACAGAAGATGATTAAAAATAATACTGGGGCAAAAAACAGCAGTTTTTCTCCCAGATTGTTATGACTATTAAGATAGGGAAATTATGTTTCACTACTTACTGTATGCTGTCATATTTCTGGCATTGGTAGTAATGTCATATTGTTATAAGAACTGAAGAGGGAATTTCTCCCATTTTGACTACCCAATTATTTTGGGAAGTCTTTCTGGTGCACCTAGTGTGATTTCTTTCTTTCTTTCTTTTTTTTTTAAATTTTTAAACCATGTTTATTCTACCACAGTTGTCTCAATTTTTTCCTCTTTTGCCCCCCTCCACCCATCCCACCTCCCCACCCCTGCACCCACAGTCAATTCCCACTCTGTTGTCCACGTCCATGGGTCATTCATACATGTTCTTTATCTAGTCCCTTCCCCTCCTTTCCACCATTGTCCTCTTTTCCCATCACCTCTGGTCACTTTCAGTCTGCTCCATGTATCCACATCTGTGATTTATTTTGTTCATTAGTTTATTTTGTTGAATAGATTTCACTTATAGATGAGATCATATGGTATTTGTCTTTCACCAACGGGCTTATTTCACTTAGCATAATATTCTCCAGTTCCATCCATGCTGTCGCAAAAGGTGGAAGTTTCTTCTTTATTTCTTTCTCTTTTATGAATGCAGATTGATTTTATTTATTTATTTTGTTAATGTCAAGATCCATTATAAAATATTTAAAAAAATAAATCTATTATAAAGTCTCAGCAATCATGACAACTGAACAGAAATAATCAAGTAGATCAATGACTTTATGGTGTGAACTTCCATGGTAGGAAACTACTGGGTTTTTTTTTCTTTCTAGATGTCAGATGTTGACCCTGTCTGATCTTAGGCAGACTGTTCGAGACTTCCAGGGATCCCTGTCAGAGGCTGTCTCCTTCAGTGTTAATCTAGTCAGTCAGCACTTAGCAGGCTGGCTTAGACATCACAGGACAGAACAAAGTCCCTCCTGGGGCCAGGATTACTGTGTCCTCTCATCTGTTGCCACTCAGGGGAGTGGTCTGCCTAAGCCAGATGGCTGCTGCCATATGGGGAATGAGTCAGCACTGGGATCCTGCAGGCTACTCTCTCAGTTCTCTTCCCAAAGCCTCTGTCCCCAGTCTCTCCTCAGGCGTCTCTAACATACTCTGTCCTTGCCTTTGCTGGAGACCAGCATACATGGCTGCAAATAAAAATTATGTTTTGGCCCTTTAAACGGCACTTTGCGCCTCCAGCTGCCCATCTCTGGCAGAGAGCAACCCTGCCACTTCTCGTACCTGGCTGTTACCTGTGTACTTTTTGGGCTCCGGTGCTGTAGGCTGGAAATCCCCACTTATGGTTTAGACCCCACTCTTCCCAGGGAGATCCTACTCTCAGGGAGTATATTTCAATATCCTTCTGGTGCTTCTGCCAATGGGCACCCTGCCCACCTTTTGGAGTCTCTACCACACTCCTTACCAGATAGGTTGTGCTAAAGCTGATTCTTCTGTCTGTCTCAGGTTTTAAGGCTCCTCTCTTGCTATTGTTTAGTTGTTTGTTCCAGGTGATTTCTCCACAATTTAGTTGTAATTCTATATTGGTCCTGGAGGGGGTCAGTGTGACTTCCACTCACTCTTCCACTATCTTGATTCTCAATAATCATTTCTTTCAAATATTTCCATTTTATAAATCTAGAGGCCACAAAAAATTTGTGCTATCTTGCAAACTGTCAAAACATTGATTATTATACATATCTTTTACTTCATAAGAGGGACTTTTTTTTTTCATCATTTTCTTTTTGTCTAATTTTGTTGTTTATTTTACTTTCTTCATTTATTTTTTTTTTTTTGTTTTCCTCCCTAAAGAGTCTTTTCCAGTCTCCCATGTGTCAATTTTCCCCAGTTGTTCCAATAAAACCTTCCCATATGGGGAGTTTATTTCACTATTATAGAACATTGTAACATGGAATCCATTTGTGTAATGCTTTATCCTGATTTTTTTAGATTTGTCAATGTTAAGATTGTTCTTTCCTTCCTAATGAAGAATTAAGTGTTTCACATCTGCTTTAAGTCATTAGTTTTTTTGCACATCCTAGGATAAAAGTGAATGATTTATGGTGAGGAAAAATATTGACTATTATCAGAATAGCTACCATATTATTTGTTCCCTTTAAATAAAATACATTCTAGGTCAGGCTCACAGCTGCAGATTGAAAAATTTCCCCAAAGGTTAATAAGGATTTAGTAGCACAGAACTGCAATGCAGTATGGCTGTTTGTCATGGGTGTTTCTTTTTCAGCTTATGCCCTGTTGGGAAGAAGGTTTTTATCATCATCCATGGTACTACTTTCTCCTATTTCCTTTCTTCTCACTGATGAATTGCTCTGGTTAAAAAGTCGTGGTGCTACAATTGATTAGGCAGGAAAAAGTATCAAAGGCCCTGATAATTTTTAAAGCATGTTTCTTGGTGTTTTTCTCCTGGTTGTAAAGGTATCTATATTAAAAAAAGAAAAGAAAAGATTCCTCAGAGTCATCTCATAGCGTAAATTGGAAATTAATTAAATATATATTTTTTAAACTGTTAGTGAAACCACAATTCTTATAGCATTATGTAGTTTTTGAAGGGTTTTCATGTCTATTTTCCATATATCATAATTTCATACATTTATGTGCCATTGTCACCATTTGACAGGGAAAACAACAGCCAAGGAAATTAAGTGATGCATTGATGAGTGACTATATGTCAGTTTATGCCTGTTTTTCTGGTGTTATTGTCTCTTTTAACTCTCATATATGCCCAAATTTGGACAATTAATAAGTCACCCTACTTTACCAGGATAGATCCTGATTCTCCTTTCTTCATGTTTACCCATTTAAAGAATGAGACACAGGTACCTTTTGGTAGTTACTTCCCTAGCCTGAGTCATGCTGCTTAGGGCTTTCTGGGATAGAAGTCCCACGGGCACAACTTTTTGTTTTCCATGGGAGACTTTGAACTCTTTTCATCCAGTTGCCTTTTTAATAACAAATATCTTGAGGAGTCAATTTCATAAATGCACTGAAAGAAAAAAACCCTGATAATCAAGAAACTTGATATATATAATGCAACATTGAATTCATTAAACTCAAAATAGAAAACATATGCCGTGATTTAATTTTCTATATGTTATGATTTTGTTTTTATCTATGCTAGTACAGATTAGATTTGAGGCATTGAGATGAAGAGTCAGGGAACATGTAACTTGCTATAAAGAATGAGAACAAAGCTTATTAATTTTGTTCATTGCTTTTTCTCCAGTAACTAGTTCACTGTCTGATCTAGCACAGAGTAGACACTTGATAAATATTTGTTAAATGATTGCATAAATGAATACACAGTGTTTCTTCCTGGTGAGTTAATAATACATACTTATTTTGGGTATAGATTATTCATAATAAGATGCAAAATAATTACTATGTAAATTAGATGACAACAAATGTGAACACTTTAAGTTTAATGAAATATTAGAAGATCTTGTAAATTTGGTGGAGTACCTGATACAAGAACCTCCTTGCTGGTATGAAATATGTCAATCTTTCCACCATATTAATTTTTAATATGTTGAAAATTAAAATGTGAAACAGTTATTTTCAAGTTGGAAATACAAAATAGTTATTTTCAAGTTGGTATGGGTTAGACATTTGAATTAATAAAATAACAATTTATATTGCTTATTAATATTTACAATGCTTGCAAACATATACTTTAGTTGGAATTTTGTATGGGCAGTATTTTTTTCAAAGAGAGTTCAAAGAGCATGAAGTGTCTTTTAATAACAATGCGTCTCACGATACCACAGAGAAAAGCATAGGGAAAGAATGAGATTGATTAATCACAAAACACTCACCAATAGAATTATTTTCTTGTTTTAGGGTAAGCACTGGAGATTACAATTCTTAAAAACGACCCTAAAGTAGAATAGAAAGTAAAACATTTGATCTGTCATTGATGCGTGTTTTATCAACCCAAGCAGAAGTTCACTGCATGTGTGAGCTTGTTTAAATAGTAAAAGGAATAGAGACATGAATGTCATAATAACTTTCTTATATATGTTACTTTTTCCTAATTGTTTCATGTCTAGTTAGAACCTAGGCATGAATTCATGAGCACCTGCTGTTAGAAATGAGTGCAATGATGAGAGGTGCCCGAGAATGTTTTTAAGGTCATATCTCTATGCCAAAAATGTGCTTAGAGACCATGTAAATGAGCTTTTCCAAAAGCTTTCCACAGTAATTCCACTACTGGTGCATGTCCAACCGAATGCCTTACTTTCCTTTATTAGAAATATTTGCAAAAAACTTTTGGCTGCTATTTATTTTCCAATGCATATGGATGAGTCGATTTAGTGAATGAAGCCACATATTTTCATTTGGGTAATATTGATAGGGAGGTATACATTTTCTATAGAAATATTTACTTACAGTTGTATTAGTCCAACTCTTGGATTTACAGTTGCATTAGTTCAACTAATGTTCTCTTGGATCAAGTTTATTAATTAGAAAGAGTAGCAGGAATGAATGTGGAAGCAATCATGATAGAAACTTGGTGTGGCAGGCTAAATAAATGGCTCCTAAATATGTACATGGCCTAATCTCTGGAAGCTACAAATCTTACCTTCTATGGCAAAAGGGACTTTCCAGATGTGATGAAAGTAGGGATCTTGAGATGGGGAGATTATCCCAAATTATTCACAAGAACTGGTGTAGTCCTAATGATCCTTATCAGAGTGATATAAGAGGAATCCCAGGCAGAGGAGAAGATGATGTGATGATGGAAACAGAGATTGGAATGATACATTTTTAAAATGGAAGATGACGCCACGAGCCAAGGAATATAGACAAAAAAAAAAAAGAAAGAGAAGACATTCTTAGAGCTTCCAGAAGGAACCAGTGCAGCTAATACTTGTGAGACCACATTGGATTTTTGAGCTCCAGAAACATAAGAGAATAAATTTATGTTTTAAAGCACTATTTAAGGTAATTTATACACTAGCAACATGAAATGAATACATTTGATCAAGACATAAATGCCGTATGTAGCAAAGGCAAAATCCTAGACTGGTAAGATGTTGAAGAAAAATCTCTTTTCCTTTGAATGACAAAGCCCTGACACTTGGGGTTTATTTTCTCTCTGCTTTGACTTAGAATTGAGGGTCATTGAAGACTCTGAGCAGATGATCCTCACAGATGTCTTCACAGTAGCAGCTTTTTACTGGCATCCTAAAAGATAGCCATAGTCTGGCTCATTCACACACATTGTCTTCTATACTATTCTCATAAACTGGACATTGTTGCCCCTTTTAAAATGAGGACCTGAGGTTTATAAAAGTAAAGTAACTTGACAAAGCTTTTATAGGTAGTAAGAGGCAACATATGGATTCTTACTCATTCTTACACTTAAAAATCTTTGAATAACTTCATAGAATAGCTAGTTTAAAAACTCTGTTAAGAGAATTTGCTTTATATATTTTCTTCCACATAGATGGGGAGGTCCACAGGAGGTGAGACCCTGCTGTACTTATTTGTGCTACACTTTTGTGTTTCAACAGTACATTGGTAGGTATGTGGGGTTAGTGGGTATGCATGGTGTGTTCTATGGTGAGGGCATAGAAAGAGTTGCTCCCAGTGCTACTGTGCCCTCCTTTGGATTTCAACTCTTGGATTTACTCTCCAAGAACTCTAAGTGGCTACATGGTAAGATAGACCTGCAACCAACTCAGGGCCTGGAAAAGAAAAGTAATTTCCTGTCCTGATAAGGCTGAAGGGTCTGATGAATTAGGACAGCCTTGCAAGGAACATTTAGAGAAGACTGTTTAGAGTCCACAATTCTGATTGTAAACGTAGTAAGAACAGGGAAAAGAGTGCTATTAGTGTGAGGAAGGTCATTCCAGAAAGTTTAACAGAGGATCTGAGCTTAATTATTAAGTAGCAGATATTTATAGCAGTAAGGGACCTGGAGGGACTTTTCACATGTGTGGGCAGATACCCCTGCACTCCTACAGTGGGTTCAGACAGAGGTGGGTTCTTGGCATCGTATCTTGATCCCAGAGTGCTGCTTTTTACAAAAGCCCTATGTCTTGTGCTATGAAAAGGGATTCCCCCTCCCCCCCCAGAGAAAAGGAGCTTTCTAGAGGGGTAAGGAGAGCAGGCAGAAAGCAAAAGTAATGTGGTTCAAGAGGATCCTCATATTTCTGAAGGACACACTGAATGGATCTATTGGGAAGCCATGGGAAACGAGGCTGGATAGAGAAGGCTGGACTCCTGTCACTGGAAGCAGTGTGCATTGCCATTTCTGTGCACCTCAGTGTTCCCAGGAAGGATGCATTCATTGTTCTATGGTATGTTTCTAGAAGGCTAGCATCATCATATACCTAAGTAGTGGTTTAAACTGAAGTCATTTTTAAATATATAAAACTACTAATAATTGCTATAACTATAAGTCCCTGGCTGTATATGGAAAATATACTCTGTGCTGTCCATATGTTGTCTAATAAAACCTTCAAAACAACTCTGTGAGTTAGGTGGTGTTTCCTTCCTTTATACAGGAGAAAATTGAAGTCCATTAACATACACAATAACCTTTGGTTTTCAAAGAATGCAATGGATCATTTGCTTAGAATGATGCAACAAAAACCTGGCAAAGGTAAAATATGGATGTGAGTTTCCAGTCTTTAAATACTGCTTCCTTTGCTACATAAACTCAAATATTCTGAGGACAAAAATAGAAGGACAGGTAGGAGCTCTGGTTTTTGAGGATCCAGACCTGAACATCAGGTCCTCTATTCCCTGGCTGCAGAGCTAAGCAAACTAATTCACCTCTCAGACTCCTAATTTCCTCAACTGTTAAAATATAAATCAGTATGGAACTCCCTTAAAGGGATGGACATATTAAGTCCTATAGGGCATTTAAAGTGCCTGGCACACAGTAAGAGCTTAATAAGTGTGAGCACTTCAACCTCACTATCATCTCATTTTTATCTTTATTTGAGGGTAACTTTGAGTTTAAGTCAAGATGAAATAGATCCATTCAGGAATGGCTAAAAAAAATTCTGCAAAAGGTTGTCTTGAATTTTCTAGTCTCTTGGAATAATTTATTGACTTTAGTTGTCTTTTTCAACAGTAATAAGTTTGTTTACACATTCTTTTAAAAATGAAATTGTTCACACTTAAGGTAAGGTAAAATGTTTATGTCTTTCTTATCTTGTCCAACTCATTTTTGAAATATAATTTTCAGATGAAAAATTTTAGGAAAATCTCCTCAGATGTGAATTATAAGTAATGGCAATCCAAGATGCATAGTACTTGTATTAGTCAAACTCAGATTTGCCAAATAGGTTGTGAGGTAAAAATGTAGGATCAATATTATAAGTAAAATGTTTCAACTGTTTTTGAAGTGTGTTGAGATATATAGTTGCTGGGAAATTTTCTTAAGGAAGACTGACTAAGATTTCCAAAATGAATGTTTCTTCTCTTCTAAGAAAATGCAATATGTTAACATTATAAAACAATTAGAAAAATAAAAAGGAAGAAAAGTGTGTGTGTGTAGGTGTGTGTGGGTATTAGTATAACAGATTCAATCTCATTAACTGGGATGTACAAAGCAGTTTAGCATTTATTCCTTTATAACTGTTCTCATTTTCTATGTGAGCTCCCCCCTCATCCAAACTCCATGGGATGGCAGGGAGGAGTAAAGATAGGGAATAATTGTATTTAGTCTAAATTTATAACCTGTGTTCTTTCCAATAATTTAAACTGCCTTTTAATGAAAGTTAGTCTTTGCTTGGATGATTCAGGCAAATGGTTTATTCTCATGCTTGCTTTTTCCAAGATCACTTCTAGTGTTATTTCCAAGATCACTTCTAGTATTATTTAAATGATATGACTTTGTGAAGACAGGAGAAGTGGGTTCCTTGAATCTGCACAATGTTATTTGGATCATATTATATGACTGTCATGAAATGATGCACCAGTACCAATCCCTCTCTGGTAACTTTTGTGTCATTACAAGTTCCATCCGACTTTTTGAGGAGATGTGATAGAACTACCCACTGTAGTCAACAGTCATCATTATTTACCTCTGGTTGCAAATTCCCCATACCATGAGGAGTCCATGACTGCAGCCCAGTTTCTTCTGGCCTATCAACACTTTTGGTACCTCCATGTCCCCTCATGGATTCGAGGACACAGCTGGGTCTCTTGCATGTGCATTGAGGCTGTAAGGAACCAAGAGCTCTGCATCAGTCCCACCCATCTTGAAGACCATGGCTTACACTGTGTTGCATTGTCTACATGAATGTCTCTTCCTGGGAGACTTAGGGCCCACCTCTGACAATGTAAACTGGCCTGCTACTGTCAAACTTTTTGAACTTCTCCACACTTATCTGGATGTGGTCAGTGCCTGCCTCCTCCCAGCCCCACAACATTTCCTTGCTTGTGTGGCAGTAGAGGTCACGAGAAATGGCTTCTCACAATCATTTTCTCCTCCTCTCTGCCTCATCTTTGTAGCATCCGGATGGAATCAAAAGTGATTTTTGTCTTAGTTTCTCTTCTTATCTGATTCTGTCCTCTCCAAATCACTTCTTCCTCTTCCCCAACTCTAGACTCAAAATTAAACTAATGATAGATAGGGTATTGGGAGCAAAAGAACCCGTTTATTAATAACAGAACAGGAAGCATTTAAAACTATCTTATCTGATATCTCTCTTTCTCTCATTTCTCCCCTGGGAACAAATCTAGTAAGAAATGACATGAATCTATAAGATGTAAAGCAGAACACTAATTTACTTTATAAATAAATCGAGAGATTCTATTTTCAGAATTCTGAGAATGCTGAGATTTTTGGATACAGCCAAATTTCACATCATGCCCCCCTCAAAGAATTCTCTTTTCACCATTGAATTCTGTATAAAACACAGACCTAATATGCTTATTTATTCGATTTCTCATAATAGTGGAATTTCTAAGCCTAAAATTAGAGTAAGAAAATATATATCCTGCAGTAGTTATTAATACATTTGATCACATAAAACTCCAGGAATTGTAAAAGACCATTAAAGTTTGAGACAAACTACAAACTGGCTACATACTGTTGTAAACTTTTGACAAAGGATTATTAAGAGACTCATACAGAATCTTTATCAACCAATAAAGATTGGTTAAATAAACAGATATATCTATATAATGGAATGCCATGTAAACATAAAAATGTTGTTATAAAAATGCTAACATACTAACTATATTTTTTAGGCAAAGAAAATAGTTTCTAAAAATATGATGTGTTTGAAATATATGGGTGTGTGTACATGTGCTTGTGTATTTCTTATATATTAAAATAGCATCCTGTTCTTGCCCCTCTGACTTGAGTCCAGAGGCACATTACTCTTGTGAGTGCCCTGAAAGTCACATGTGAGCATAGTCATGTCAATGTTTTTTATTTGGTTTCACTGGCATTTCCCTGGACTGGGACTGCCTGTACCACTCTTTACAGCCATCCTCTGGGCTGCAGCTCACAGCCATGCCTATAGTAAAGCCATTAGGAAAAGCTATGTGAGGCGGGTGGCCTGAGCTTTGCTTGGGTCCCTCCATACCTGTAGTAATAATGAAGAGACTGTGCCTGGCCTTGATAGGCCTCAGAGCTCACTACTGCCCTTGGTCAATTTACTACAGCAGTCACTAGGGCAGCCTGTGATAGAGAGAAGCTATTGTATGGGGCAAACTAACATTTGAGACATACATAATTATTTTGTCCTTTCATCCACTACAAAGATAGGGCCAAATAGTATTTTCTTAGAGCTAAGCAGACTATATATGTTGACATCACTATTCACTAAATGAAGTCTTTAAAACTACAGTGGATTGAGGGTCCACTATTTAGTGAGAAACACAGTATCTGGACACAATATTTTTTTTTTATTTAAAATAAAGGATATTTAAAAATAGAAACCTATTGACATAAAATACCAATATAGAAATTATTCTGCTTTTACTATTAAAAACGTACTTAAACATTCTGACTTACATGGTGTTATCACCTTCTGGTAGCCAGGTAGGAAAGGTAGCCTTTCCTAAAGCTTTGGCATAAAAGTATGTGAATAAAGTGAATTAAGCATATCCTGAAAGTTACAAAATTCCTAATAGAATTTTTTGGTCTTCCTTCTATGTAATTTCTTTTAAATAATAAATCTGTTGGTAATTTTAAGAAGTACTATGGAATAGAACAGTTTAATCAGGAGAGTACTAGTTGTCCCTTAACTGGTGAGTCTTGACAACTCAATTTTTCAGGTGTAAGGGACATTTCATTAAGAACATATTTTTTTCAAGGACATATCTGTGTGTTTATTTATTTAAAATTTGATACAGATTTGTGAGTTCACTTTCTGCTGTTATCAAAGTGTGCTAATACTAAGGGTAATATGATTGAGTCTATTTTGCATTGATGCTTATATTACCTTTTTGCCAATGGTACTGAGAGAGAAAGAGAGAGAAATGAAGCCCTTTTTGTTAGGCAAAAAAATTAAAAGAAAAGTAGGTTATGAATTTGAATCCATATTGAAGAACTTCATAATTTTGGACAATTCGGTAAGACCTCAAATTCCTCAATATTTCCTTATTTGTTAGGTGACAGGCTGAAAGAGGAATTAATGAGAAACTTTATCTGAAATGTTCCATAATGTCTATGTTAAATTAGATGCCACTTAAATTTGGAATATGTTTTCCAGTTATTGTTTTTATTATTATTGACTTTGAAAATGATGAAATGTAGCATTCCTGAAATATAGATGTGAATGATTTAGTTAAATTTTTTAATAACAATGCTCGAACATCTGCTAGGCATCTAGCCTTCTTTATTTGCTCTAGATAGAGTGTGCTATATAGAGACTGATTAAGTAGTTCTGGTTTTGTTCCAGAGATACTTATGATCTAGTAGATGGGACCTTAAAGACTTTTCTATTCCATAGTACAGAGGAGGAAATGACTTGATTCCCTTACTGAAGTAAAACAACAAGACTGTGTGTCCCCCATTCCTGTCTGTCAGTGTGAAAAGGGGTATTAGGGTGTGGTGGAGAATGACTGCATCACCAGCCTGGACACAGAATAAATGACCCATTAAGGATTAGAGAACATCTAAATGACTATTCATTTTTAATCTAATATTCCAACAATTTCTGAAGAGAAGTGACAATGTAGTAAATTGAGAGAGAATTGAAGAATCAGACTTCACTTCAAATTCTTGCTCTGTACTATACAAGCATGCTATGCTTGGGGCAAATGACTAATGTTTCCAAGTACCAGTTATCTCCTTGGTAAAGGGGGAATAATGCAGAGGATGAAATGAAATAATAAGCTAAAAGCAACATCTCAGCTCCTTATTCCTAGTAGGTGTTCAAGGATCATAGGTAGGGTGGAAGGCTGGGAAAGGACTAATGTCTAGATAAGGGGAGTTTAGGAGAACCATGTTCCTGACTTAAAAAAAACAGAATAAAAGGCCATCAGGTTATCTGTATTGTAATATCATGTTATCTAAGACTGCAAATCAGAGATAAGAACTCCCAAAATGACATGGATTTCCAGAAACTAGTGTCAATTCCCTGCACTAGTTCCAGCACTTCTTCTTCACATTCTCCATTTCTTTTCTAGGAAGGAACAGTAATGAATGTATTGAATAATTACATTCTGTGCATTTGAACTTCAGGACAGGAAGGAGGATGGGTTGGTGAAGAGGAAAGAGTAAAGGGGGTACTAAATTTAGCATAAATGTAAAAGTAGCCCCTGAGACAGGAAGGAATGTGGCCTGAAGACATGAGGCACAGGGAAGAGAGTGAGTGGAGAGAGGTCAAGATGTGACATCAGTGGCTTGGGTCAGGAAGCCCCTGGGCTTTAAGCAGTGGCCTGCTGGGAACCCTGAAGTGGCAGGATTAGAGATAAATGCTGAAACTTCTCTTAGGGGCCTGACCTCACTAGAGAGGTTTCCACTACTACATTCCTGAGGAAGTAGAAGAGAATTTGCCATTCCGAAAGAGAAATTTTAATAATCATGTAAAACTACATGTAGCAGCCAGAGTAAAAGGAGCCAGTATAGAAGTGAAAGAAGCCACCCAGCCTGAAGCTGTCATGAAGGCTGGAGAGTCAGCCTAAAGGTTTAAGAGTTTTCATGCTGACAAATGGAATTCTAATCACTGTGTTTTAGTATAAGCAAAAGAACTCTGCTAAATTAATAAACTGCCTTTTTTTAATTTCTCCATATGTGTATAACATTTATATTGTTTGCTAATTGCCTTAATGTCCAGAGATATAGATAAATCATTAATAGGAGCAACCTTCAGTATGCTAAATGGATTATGATGATTGCCTTATTTGGATTAGTAAATGATTCTGATGAAAGGGAGTAGAAGACCAAATTAGAAATTGCTAATTGATCCATTAGTGATTTGAGAAAGAGAAAAAAAAATACAGCTCTCTGCTCCTCCTGTTCGAGGGACAGCCGCATTTTCCCGGATAGTGCCACCCTCAACCCTGAGACAAGATGGTGAATATCGGAGTGAACAGATTTGGCCGTATTGGGTGCCTGTCCCCAAAGCTGCTTTTTACTCTGGCAAAGTGGATATTGCTGCCATCAGTGATCCTTTCATTGACCTCAGCTACGTGGTCTACATGTTCCAGTATGACTCTACTCATGCAAGTTCAAAGGCACAGTGGAGGCTGAGAGCGAGAAGCTTATCGTCAATGGAAAGTCCATGTCCATCTTCCAGGAGCGAGATCCTGCCAACATCAAATGGGCTGATGCTGGTGCTGAGTATGTTGTGGAGTCCACCGGTATCTTCACTACCATGGAGAAGGCTGGGTCTCACTTAAAGGATGGAGCCAAGAGGGTCATCATCTCTGCCCCTTCTGCTGATGCCCCCATATTTGCGATGGGTGTGAACCACGACAAGTGTGACAACTCCATGAAGATTGTCAGCAATGCCTCCTGCACCTTCATCTTCTTGGTGCCCCTGGCCTAGGGCATCCATGACAACTTTGGCATTGTGGAGGGACTCATGACCACAGTCCACACCATCACTGCCACCCAGAAGACCATGGATAGCCCCTCTGGGAAGCTGTGGCGTGATGGCCGAGGGGCTGCCCAGAACATCATCCCTGCTTCTATTGGCACTGCCAAGGCTGTGGGCAAGGTCATCCCTGAGCTGAATAGGAAGCTCACGGTCATGGCCTTCTCTGTCCCTATCCTCAATGTGTCAGTTGTGGATCTGACCTGCTGCTTAGAGAAAGTTGACAAATATGATGACATCAAGAAAGTAGTGAAGTGGGCATCAGAGGGCCCCATCAAGGGTATCCTGAACTATACTGAGAACCAGGTTGTGTCCTGCAACTTTAACAGTGACACCCACTCCTCCACCTTCGATACTGGGGCTGGCATTGCTCTCAATGACCACTTTGCCAAGCTCATTTCCTGGTATGACAATGAATTTGGCTATAGCAACAGGGTGATGGACCTTACAGTCCACATAGCCTCCAAGGAGTAAGAGCCCCCTTGACCACCAGCCCCAGCAACAGGAAGAGAGACCCTCAGCTGCTGGGGAGTCCTTCCCCCAAATCGATCCCCCAACACACTGAGAATCTCCTGACCTCCAGTTTCCATCATAGACCCTCTGAAGAGGGGAGGGGCTTAGGGAGTCCTGCCTTGTCATGCACCATTAATAAAGTTCACTGTACCCAGCCGGGGGGAAAAAAAAAGAAAGAAAGAAAGAAAGAAAATGCTCACATTTTAAACTTTTTTTTTTTTTTTTTTTTTTACTGACTATAGGAGGAAATTTAATTCCTTTAAATAGAAAAAAAATGTAGCTTACTCTAAGTAGAAAAATTAGGAACTACTTTCCATGTTGTTTGTTTTCTTCTTAGAGATAGATATATTTCTTGTCTCAAGTTTCTAATCATATATACATATAGATATATTGATTGTTACATTGATTTACATAATCCATTGATCCTTATATCCAGTACACTACTCTCCCTATCCATCTGATGTTCCCAGCTTAACCAGAAGAAACACACCTGTCACACATAAGTAGAAGGAAAGGAAAGAGCGGATGCAATGGTTAACATTTTAATCCAGAAGATTCAAAGACTGGGTTATGCTAAGTGAAATAAGCTAGTCAGAGAAAGAAAAATACCATATGATTTCACTCATATGTGGACCCTAATGAACAAACTGAACTAACAAGCAAAACAGACAGACTCATAGTTGGAGATTAGATGACAGCTAGTGGTGGTGTTGGGGGAGGTTAGGGGATGGAGGGACTGAGCAAAAAGGACTCATGGACATGGACAACAGTGTTGTGACTGCTGGGAGGAAGGGGGTATAAAGGGACTAAATGGTAATGGGGAAAAATACAATGAAGAATGAATAAAAAAATAAGAAATATATATATATATTTTTAAAAGACTGGGTTGCAGTTCTGGATCTATTGTTTACTTGCTATGTGATCTTATATGTTATTGAATTTTTCTAAGCCACTTTTTTGTAGATAAAATTGTTAGCAATAGAAACACAGAATCAGGTGTTAACCTCAATTCTTGAGTTCTGGCTAAGAGAAAAATTCAGAGCCAAGGCTCAAGTTATAAGAGAAAGTTTATTGAGAAAGTTATAGAGGTAGAAGAAGTGAACCACAGAGGAATGCCCTTGTAGTTCAGGAGAGACAGACAGACAGACAGACAGACAGACATGAGCCTTGAGAGATGAAAGAGGGAGGAGAAGGTCTGTATGCTCCTGGGGTTGGGGATGAGGGAGAGAGAAAACTTGCCCTGGGGAAAGAAAGGGGTGGGGAAAGGCACTGGTGTGCTTCAAAGGGAGAGCAGTGCTCGATCCTCTATCCTGAGGGCTTTTATCTGACGTCTCTGGGCAGGATCTCAATAGAATATTCGGCAGTGTTGGGGGAGGTGGGAAGCTTATTAGGTAATGCACCTGGTCCTGATGTTAGCCACGGCATGCATGTCTCATTTTGCTGTTTCTCTGGGCCTGGAGCTGAAATATGGCTGAAACATGGATGTCATCTCCAGGGGTTAATGCTTAAGGGGGTGGTTGTGCAAGGGCTTGTGGATTTACTGCTTGCTAAGCACCTGGGGCTGTCCATGCTGGTGACCCTCTGTTCATGCCAATCTAACTGCTTACCACAAAATGAGATAAAATAATATTGTCATGAGAATTATGTGAGGCAGTGCTTGTAAAACACTTTACACATTATCTGATATTTGGTAAAAATCATGAAGTGTTTTCAGCTCCTTATTAATAATCTTGATGATGATAATTTTATCAATAGTGAAAGGTTACTGGTAAAATTCAACAATCAGAAAGCAAGCAACCCAATTAAAAAAATAGGCAAAAGATCTGAACAGATACCTTACCAAAGAAGATATACAGGTGACAAGTAACTATATGGAAAGGTGTTCCATGTCAGCAGGGAAATGAAAATTAAAACAACAATGACAAACCACAACATATTAGAATAGCGAAAACCTGGAACCCTAACACCAAATGCTGGAGAGGATGTGGAGCAACAGGAACAAGAACTCTTGTTCATTGCTGGTGCGAATTCAAAGTGGTACAATTTTGAAAGAAAGTTTGATAATTTCTTTTTATTTTAAAGATTTTATTTAATTACTTTTTTTTTTTTTAATTTTAGAGAGAGGGGAAGGAAAGGAGAAGGAGTAGGAGAGAAACATCAATGTGTGAGAGATACACTTACCAGTTGCCTCTCATACACACCCTACTGGGGACCTGGCCCCAACCTAGGCATGTGCCCTGACTGGGGATAGAACCAGTGACATTTCAGTTCACAGGCCAGCACTCAATTCACTGAGCCACACCGGCCAGGGCTGATAATTTCCTATAAAGGAAACATATGCTTACCACTTGATCCAGTGCCATATGCTTACCAACTGAACTCATTGGTATTTACCCAAATTAGTTGAAAACTTATGTCCACACAAAAACCTTCACACAATTGCTTATAGCAGCTTTATTCATAATTGCCAAACTTAGAAGCAACTAAGATATTTTCAATAGGTGATCAGATAAACAAATCTCAGTACATCCACACAATGCAATGTTATTCACTGATAAAAAACAAATGAAATATCATGCCATGAAAAGACATGGTGGAAACTTAGATGCATATTACTAAGTGAAAGAAGACAATCTAAAAGCTACGTACTTTATGATTCCAACTATTTGACATTCTGGAATAAAATAACTGTGGAGATATTAAAAAGATTAGTGGTTGTCATGGGCTTGGCAGGAGGGAGGGATGAATAAGTGGAGGACGGGGGATTTTTAGAGCAGTGAAACTACTCTCCATGACACTGCCTGAATAAATATCATCATATATATGTGGAAACCACAGAATGTACAACACAAAAAGTGAACTCTAATATAAAGTATGAGCTTTAATAAATATAATAATAAAATATCAATATTGTCTCATCAGTTCCAACAAATGTATCCTACAAATACAAGATGTTAATGATGCAGAAGCTATGTGCATGAGGAGAGGGTTGAGGGAGTTTATGAAAACTCTACTTGATGCTCAAATTAATTTTTCTATAGCCCTAAAAATGCTCTAACATAAAGTTGTTAATTTAAAAAAGAAACAAGGTAAAATAAACAAGATCATAAAAGACACTGGTATCCAAAGTATAAAGGATCTGATTAGTATCAGACTTCTGAAAAACAATGTGGTTACCAAACAGTAAGTGGGGTCTTACCGTCTGTTGTCCCCTCCTAGGCAGAGTTCCTGAGGCAAAGCTTTGGTGATAAAGGAAAGGAGTCTTTATTTAAAAGCTACACAATTTTGAAATAACTTTCCACTTGCATTAGTCACTCAGGGCCATTGATTAAGGCTAAACTCTGTAACTCTTTAGTTACAGCTTTAATCACTTAAGGTTATCAATTAAGGCTACAGTCTTTAACAACTGAGTTCTATCACTCCTGTTAGTTTTTAATTATCTTATTCCGATAGGGTTAGATTATAGACTAAAACAACATAAGATACAAAAGCTACACAATTTTTGAAGAATGGCAGGCTTTTGCCTCACAGCTCATTCCCTCTTGACCACCCAAAGAATAACCCTACCATCCTCTGCCAGGCCAGTCCCATCCTAGGCTGTGCCTGGAGTTCCTTCCCATCCAAAATCCCTCCAAATTACCACCCTTTAGGAAACATAGGCAGCTGCAACACTATCACCCAGGTAACCTCAAGGAAGAGAGCCTGAGAACCAGTTTCTGTCCTCTTTTTATTTAAAATCTTCTGGCTCATAATTCCATGCACTCTGGAGGCACTCATCTTCTCAGCCAGTCCCGTCCTAGACTGTTTACTTTTGCCTTGGGCAACCTCCTCCTACAGCCCCTTCGTACTCCTGCCTGGTGATCTGATTAGATCTCCTTGTATCAGTGTCATAATGCTTTCAAAATTGAGGGAATATGATTTTTAATGTAGAAATGCATACCTGGCCAAACTGTCACCTAAGTATGGATAGACTAAAATAATTTTTAAAAAACAAGAATAAAAAAGATTATCAGTGTATGACTGAAATGTGTAAAGTATATAGCAAAGCAGAAAGTAGAATGCATTACTACTTTGAGAGAAATTAGGAAATGCTTTACAGAATAGCCCCTGAATCTTAGAAATCAGTAGGCTACTGACAAATAAATAGTATGAGAAATACTTACTGGTCAAAAGGAGTGAAAGGAACAATGGCATCAAGAGTAAAGACAGTTGCCAGAGGGGAGGGGAGTTGGGGCATGGGTGAAAATGGCAAAGGGAAAGAAGCACAAATTGGTAGTTACAAAATAGTCACTGAGATATAAAGTACAGCATAAAGAATATAGTCAATAATATTGTAATAAGTATGTGTGGAGTCAGATGGCTTATCAGAGGGATCACTTTTTAAATTATGTAAATGTCTAATCACTGGATTGTACACCTGAAACTAAATAGTATTGTATGTCAACTGTAACTAAAAAATGAAGAATTATTTTTAAAAAATATGTAAAAAATATAAAGCATCCTGCTGCATTCTGGCAATTACCATTAATTTCACATGGCTGCAATTTAGAGGAGAAATCGGGGCATGTAGTGGGGATAAAACTAAGATATGGAGTGGTCCATGTGTGAGGGCTTGTAGGTCCTGCTAAGCTTCTGAACTTTACCTTTTAGAAAAAGTAGGGGTTGCCAAAGTTCTTAAAAAGTGCACAGATAGTATATTTGTCTCTGTGAGCAATGTCATCTTACCTACAACTACTGACCTCAGCTTTTGCAGCATAAAAGTGGCCATAGACAATATGTAAATGGATGGGAGAGGCTCTGTTCTAATAAAGCTTTATTTATAAAATTAGGCAGAGGACTGGGTTTGACCTACAGATGATAGTGTGTCAACTCCACTGTATACCATAGAGAGTTAAGAAAAGAGTTTTTATCAAGCAAATGGACATCACTATATTTGAGTTTTAGAAAAGTTATCTTGATGGTAGTGCAAAAGATGTACCAGGCAGCATGTGAGGGAATTCACTCACATGCAAACCAACCAAAACATTACTAAAATAAATTTTGTGTGTGCTATTGCCACCTCGTGGTCATGTCTTTTTTCTTGATCCGCTTTCAGATCCCCTCAACCTCCTATATTTAAAGGATAGATAGAGTCTTATTGGCATATCACGTGGGATATTTGATATCAAAGGAGAAGGTGCTTTTTCTCAGGGAGACTATGTAGCATAAGAAAAAGAGGTTAAGGGCAAACCTTAAGGATTACTTAGGAAACACAGTGTCCAGGAAGAGGATGAGAAGCTTGAAAAATTTAATAAAAAGCAAATAGGCTTTCAGTTGAAAATGATATAAAGGAAAAGTCAATTTCAGAGAAAAAGAGAATTGTCTAGGTGGGGGTGGGTAGGGCAGGGGAAAGTGGTGGTGGAAAAATGAAAAATGGAGACAAATATATTTGAACAATAAAAAAAGGAATATATAATCACTTAACTGTTTGGGGTGGGGAGTAAGAAGCAGGAAAAAGGGAGGACATATTTAAAACAAATACACGCAATGATATTTCACATACTAGAAAATAAGGATGTGCTTTAAAACCACATGAATGCTTTTTTTTGCATATTGCCACAGACTTTAGTGTATATGTATGGAAGAAGGAACCAGGAAGCTTACCCCCTCCAGTAACTTCCTTTGTAATTTGGGGGCAATCAAGTCAGTAAGTTTTTTGATCTCAGTGACCATCCATACCCAAATGACACAGGTATTTTTTAAAAATAAAAGCTATTTTAAAAAAAGAGAGAGGTAGGAATCGAATTCTAGCATCTAATTCCATAGAGAGCTTAAACAAGGCCAGAACTGAACACATTTTTCTAGATTTGGATATTTGGGACTCTGTAGGTATCATTGAGAAAGAGCCTTGATGATAGTTGAAAAATGACTAGAAAGTAAGATAAGTTTTCTTTAAATTTTTATTTATTGATTTGAGGGAGAGAAAGAAGAGAGGGGAACATTGATTTGTTGTTCTACTTACTGATACATTCATTGGTTGATTCTCGTATGTACCTTGACTGGGGATTGAACCCACAACCTTGGTGTACCAGGACAACGCTCTAACTAACTGAGTTACTTGGCCAGGGCAAGATAAGTTTTGAAGTACTAGGCCCTAGAGAGTGAATAAAGCATAAACACTGCAGTGGATTACTGAGAGACACAGAAGTTCTTGGTGAAGATGGAGAGTAAGCAGCAATTCACTCAGTGTATGGTTTTCTCTAGTGGGCTTAAAACAGCTGGAAAGATGACCAAGGAAGGAAAGATTATGTTGGCTTCAGGAGGAAGATTTTCAGGGCAAAAATCTTAGAGGGGTAAAAACTGTTGGAGATGTTGGTGAGAATATGTTTGGTGAGTTGAATCATAATGTTCACTCTGGAAAAGGAAAACAAGCATCCTTTTCAGATCATGGCCCTAAAATAGAGATAATTTAAGACATGGATTTCCAAGAAGTATCAATGGCAAGACTGTTGGGATCAGCAGTAAGAAAGGCGAATAGGCAGGTCATTATAAAAGCTCATCATATCTGGTGTTGTGGAAAGAGAACTGAACTTTTAATCAAACTAAGCTCTCAATGTGGTTCTCGCACTTCTTAGCTGGCTGAACTTTGACAAATCATTCATTGGCTCTGAGTTCAGTTAAATGTCAAAATGGAAAACTTTACCTTAATTAAGGTATTCATTTGGTATCAGTCTCAAGTAAAATAGCAGATATGATGATGTTTTATGCATATGTAAGATTGATGTACTAAAAGGCTTGTGGAATATTATGTCCATATCACTCTTGGCTCTCTTTCTTTAAGGATATAGAAACATTTGAATTGATGGTTCTCAGTCCTTACTGCTTACCACAATTTTCTACAGAGCTTAAACAAATTTTTACTATGGGTTCTCAATTGAGATTTAGAAAGGGTTTGTATTAAAAAGAAAAGAAAACAAAACAAAAAGATAAACTCCACAGATAATTCTCAAGTGTGATTCTAACAATAAGAACTCTAAATTCTTGAATTTGAACTGGGGAAAGCAAATTCCTGAGTATCTGAGTGATAATTTGTTTTCTGAAATAGCAAAATATTTACTTTGCATTTAAATAAGACAAACATTTTGAGAAATACTAGAAATATTTTTCTCTCAAGTAGTATTGACATGTGTTATCTTTTTCTGTTTTACAATTTTATGAAGTACTTTGGCTTATCTTCTTCATACATACCCATGTAAGATATTTTTATGGTAAATAAGTGCCAAGAGTATTACAATCTTTGCAAAGGCTGACAGAAAATTTATCAAATGAAGATCAAATACTAGGAAAATTTTTGTATAGAATTGAATGGCAGAGGGAATGAGAAGTAAAATACAGCTTTTTGAAATTTTGCATTTTAGTATAACTAGTATTTTTAATATATGTTAATTTTTAAAAAATTTCAAATACAGATACATTATTATATTTCATACACATAATATGCCTTCCCTTCAAGGTAAAGATAGTTATTTTTATCATTCTTAATTTACAAATGTTGAAACCATGATTCATCGAGTTACTAAATGCCATACACCTAATAAAGGATGAAGAAGAAATTCAAAACCAGATCATTTTACTTAAAATGTAACACTGTAGAAGAGCTTCTAAAAGTGGGAGTCAAAGGTAAAAATATAAACCAGGTCCAGAGTGGCTGAGTTAAATGACAAGTTTGGTAACATCAGGGAAAATGTCAGAGTGGGTAATTCCAAACATCTGCCTCTCCACAGAGCAAAATTCTAAAACCATTTTTTTCTTTTTTTAGACCTCTTGGAAACAGTCAAAGGTTTACAGAAAACAAGCAAACTCAAATTCTAAAAATGGCAACACAAAAATGGTAGGAAAGCGATGGGGCAGTTTTATTTGCTTTTGCATCACCCCTCCCCTTGCTCCCCCAGCCCGCCATCCTTAGCAATGATCTTAGAGTCAGAAATTCCCAGTGTAGGGGCCTGATCTTGGTATTTTTTTTTTTTATTTTAATTTATTTTTTCAAATACATTTGTCTCTGCCTCCCCCCCACCACTTTCCCTTGCCTCCTCCCACCTTCCCTCCCTCAGCTCTTCCCCTTTGGTTTTGTCCATGAGTCCTTGCTATATGTTCCTTGACTTTCCCCTTCCCTTCCCTTTCCCTGCCCCCCCCTTCCCTCTTGTCTCTGTTGATTTCTTTTCCTTTCAGTGTTGCTGGTCATATTTTCCTTGCATCTTTGTATTGTTGGTTAGGTTCCGCTTATAGGTGAGATCATATGGTATTTGCCTTTCGCCCCCTGGCTTATTTGCTTAGCATAATGCTCTCCAGTTCCATCCATGCTGTCGCGAAGTTTAGTACTTCTTTTTTTCTTTCTGCTGCATAGTATTCCATTGTGTATATGTACCATCGCTTTTTGATCCAATCATCTACTGATGGGCATTTAGGTTGCTTCCAACACTTGGCTATTGTAAATTGTGCTGCTATGAACATTGGGGTGCATAGGTTCTTTTGTATTGGCATTTGGCTGATCCTGGTTTTGAAGGAAGGAAAGAAGGCCTTAATTTCAAAAAAATTTTGTTTATATTGACCAGTTTGGGGCCTACCTGAAGGATTGATGCATGGCACTTCACTTTGCTTTATATAATTTAAGACTTTCTCAGAGCAAAGAAGCAACTACTCAGAGGGCATTTCTTTTCTTTTCTTTTTTCTTTTTAAATATATGTATATTTTGTTGTTGTTCAAATACGCTGTCTCCATTTTCCTGCCACCATGTTCCCCAGCCCCATACTTACTTCCCACCCTCAATCCTACCCCCATTTGGCTTTGTCCATGTGCTGTCAACCCCTTTTTTTCCCCTGTTATGCCTCCCCCTCTGGTTATTTTCTCTTCTTTATTTCATGTCTATGATTATATTCTGCTTGCTTGTCTGTTTTGTTGATTAGATTCTACTTATAGGTGAGATCAAATGGTAATTGTCCTTCCTTACCTGTCTTATTTCACTTAGCATAATGTTCTCCAGGTCCATCCATGCTGTTGCAAAGGGTAAGAGTTCCTTCTTTCTTTCTGCTGCGTAGTATCCCATTGTGTAAATGTACCATAGTTTTTTAATTTACTCATTTACTGACGGGGACTTTGGTAGCTTCCATCACTTGGCTATTGCAAATTGTGTTGCTATTAACATTGGGGTGTATAGGTGCTTTTGAATTGGTGTTTTAGAATTCTTAAGGTATAATCCCATAAGTGGAATTATGAGGTAAGAATGCAGTTCCATTTTTAGTATTTTGAGGAAATTCCATATTGTTTTGCATAGTGGTCGCACCAGTCTGCATTTCCATCAACAGTGTTCTGGGTTCCCATTTCTCCACAACTTTGCCAGCAATTATTGTTTGTTGATTTGTTTATGATGTCAATTCTGACTGGTGTGAAGTGGTATCCAGTTGTGGTTTTAATTTACATCTTTCTGATGGCTAGTGATCCTGAGCATCCTTTCATATGTCCCTAGGCCCTCTGTATGTCCTCTTTGGAGAAGTGTCTGTTCCGGTCCTTTGCCCATTTTTTAATTGGAATGCTTGTCTTCCCAGAGTGGAGTTGTGTGAGTTATTTATATATTTTGGAGATCAAGCCCTTCTCCGAGGTGTCATTGGCAAATATATTTTCCCATACTGTTGGCTCACTTTCCATTTTGCTGATGTTTTCCTTAGCCATGCAGAAACTTTTTATTTTGATGAAGTGCCATTTGTTTATTCTTTCCTTTATGTCCCTTGCTCTAGGGATCATATTGATGAAAATGTTGCTGTGTGGAGTATCTCAGATTTTCATCTGTATGTTCTCCTCTAGGACTGTTATGATGTTGTGACTTATATTTAGGTCTTATCTCCATCTTGAGTTTATTTCTGTGTATGGTGTAAGTTAGTGGTTGAATTTCATTTTTTTTTGCATGTTGCTGTCCAGATCTCCCAACACCATTTGTTGAAGATTATTTTTTTTGCATTTTATGCTTCTGTCCCCTTTGTGGAATATTAATTGAACATAGAGATATGGGTTTAATTCTGGGTTCTCTATTTTGTTCCATTGATCTATGTGTCTCTTCTTATGCCAATACTAGATTTTTCTTTATTACAGTGACCTTGTAATATAGTTTGATGTCAGGCATGGTGATCCTTCCTACTTTGTTCTTCTTTCTCAAAATTGCTTAAGCTATTCAGGATCCAATTTATAGTTCCATATAAATTTTTAAATGTTCTATATCTGTGAAATATGTCATTGGTATTTTAACAGGGATTCAGTTGAATCTATAAATTGTTTTGGGTAGTTTGGATATTTTGATGATGTTAATTCTTCCAACCATGAACACAGTGCATGCTTCCATTTATTTGTGCCTTCCTTAATTTCTTGCTTTAGTGCTGTATACAGTTGTGTACAGTGAGTACAGGTCTTTTACCTCCTAGTTTAGGTTTATTCCTAGGCACTTAATTGTTCTTGTTGCTATAGCAAATGAGATTTTTGTCCTGATTTCTGATTCTGATATTTCATTATTGGTGTATAAAAATGTCTTTGATTTCTGAATTATTGATTTTGTATCCTGCTGTTTTGCCAAGTTCACTTATTAGGTTAAGTGGTATTTTGGTGGAGTCTATAGGGTTTTTTTATGTCTATTATCATGTCAACTGTGAGCAATGACAGTTTTCCTTCCTCCTTTCCAATTTGGATGCCTTTTATTTCTTTTTCTTGTCTGATCACTGTGGCTAGAACTTCCAATACTATGTTGAATAGAAATGAAAGCAGACATCCTTGTCTTGTTCCCAGTCTTAGTGGGAAAGCTTTTAATTTTTGCCTGTTGACTATGATGTTGGCTGTAGGTTTTTCATGTATGACCTTTATTGTGTTGAGATATGATCCCTCTACTCCCACTTTGCCTAGTGTTTTTATCGTAAATGGGTGCTGTACCTTACCAAATGCTTTTTCCACATCTATTGATATGATCATGTTATTTTTGTCTTTCCTTTTGTATGTGATGTATTACATTTATTAATTTCTGAATATTGTATCATCCTTGCATCCTTGGGATGAATCCCACTTGATCATGGTGGACGATCTTTTTAATATATTGCTGGATACGGTTTGCCAATATTTTGTTGAGGATTTTAGCATCTATGTTCATCAGTGATATTGGCCTGTGGTTTTCTTTCTTGGTTGTGTCTTTATCTGGTCTTGGGATTAGGATAAACTCATAAAAAGAGTTTGGGAGTCTTCCTTTCTCATGGATTTTTTTGAATAGTCTGAGAAGGACAGGGGCTAGCTCTTCCTTAAATGTTTTGTAAAATTCTCCTGTGAAACCATCTGGTCCAGGGCTTTTGTGCACCAGGGTTTTTTGATCACTGCTTCAGTTTCACCAGCTGTTATTGGTCTGTTCAGCCTTTCTTCTTCTTCTTGATTCAGTTTTGGAAGAATATATTCTTCTAGAAATTTGTCCATTTCTCCCAGGTTTTCAAATTTCTTGGCATATATTGTTCATAGTGATTTCTTATGATCCTTTGTATTTCTGTGGTATTGGTTGTAATTTCTCCTCTTTCATTTCTGATATTATTTATTTAGGTCCTCTCCCTTTTTTTTCTTGATGTGTCTGCTTAAAGGCTTGTCGATTTTATTTATCTTTTCAAAGAAACAGCTCCTGGATTTATTGATCATTTGAATTTTTCTTTTAGTCTCTATATCATATAACTCTGCTCTGATCCTGATTATATCCTTCCTTCTACTCGCTCTGGGCTTTGCTTGTTACTGTTTCTCCAGTTCTTGAAGCTGTATGTTTAGGTTGTTTATCTGAAATGTTTCCATCTTTTTTAGGTAGACCTGTGTTGCTCTGCAATTTCCTCTCTGGGCCACCTTCACTGTGTCCCATAGGTTTTGGACTGTTGTGTGTTTATTTTTGTTTGCTTCCAGAAAATTTTTTATTTCTTCTTTGATCTCACTATTGACCCATTCATTGTTTAATAGCGTGCTATTCAGTCTCCATGTCTTTGAATATTTTTTAGTTTTTTCCTTGAGGTTGGTTTCCAGTTTCAGTCCCTGTGGCCTGAGAAAATTCTTGACAGGATTTCAATTTTCTTGAATTTGTTTAGGGTTGTTTTGTTTCCTATCATGTAGTCTATCTTTGAAACTGTTCCATGTGCATTTGAAAATAATGTATATTTTGCGTCTTTAGGATGAAAGGTTCTATAATAATAGTTAAGTCCATTTGATCTAATGCATAGTTCAGTTCCACAATATCGTTGTAGATATTTTGTTTGGAAAATCTATCCATTGCTGACAATGGGGTATTAAATTTCCCTTCTATCAGGGTGTTGCTTTCTATATCTTTCTTGAAATCATCCAAGATTTTTCTTATATATTTGGGTACTCCTTTTTTGGGTGCATATAGGTTTACAATGTTTATGTCTTCTTGATGGATTTTGCCCTTGAGTATTAAGAAGTGTTCTTCTGTGTCTTTTTTTATGATTTTTGTTTTGAAGTCTATTTTGTCTGATATAAGTATTGCTACCCCTGCTTTTTTTTTTCCTGTCCATTTGCTTGTTGATTTTTTCCCGAACCTTCATTTTCAGCCTGTGTAGGTCTTTTGTTCTGAGGTGGGTCTCTTGTAGGCAGCATACGTGTGGGTCATGTTTTCTTACCCATTCAGCAACCTTGTGTCTTTTGATTGGAGAATTTAATCCATTTACATTTATGGTTATTATTGATAGGTACTTAAGCATTGCCATTTTACCTCATTCTGTACCTGTATTCCTCCCTCTCTCTCTCACTGTTCTTCATCTTCTTAAAGCAGTCCCTCTAGCATATCTTGCAATCCTGGTTTGGTGGAGGTGTATTCTTTTAGCCTTCTTTTGTCTGGAGAAGTCCTTATTTCACCTCCCATTTTAAAGGAGAGTCTTGCTGCAGTGAGTAGTCTTGGTTGGAGGCCTTTGCTTTCCATTACTTGGAATATTCCTTGCCTTGCCCTCCTGGCCTATAGTGTTCCTGTTAATAATTCAGCTGCTAGCCTTCCCAAGGTTCCCTTTTATGTAATTTCCTGTCTCTTCCTTGCTGACTTTAGGATTCTCTGTTTGTCTTTGCTATTTGCCATTTTAATGATGATGTGTCTTGGAGTGGGCCTCATTGGGTTCTTCTTGATTGGGACCCTCTGTGCTTCCTGGGCTTGTGTGACTTTTTCTCTCCTCCAGTTAGGGAAGTTTTCCATCATTACTTTTTCAAACAGGATTTGTATCCCTCACTCCTCTTCTTTTCCTTCTGGCATCCCTATTATTATCCTTTGTCATGCTGTCCTGCCTTTCCCTTTGCCCCTCTTTGTTCTTTTTGAGTTTTATTCCCTTTCTTGATCTTTCTGAGAATTTTGGTTTATCTTGTTCTCCAGCTTGCTGATTTGATCCTCTGCTTCACCTAACCTGCTTTTGATTCCTTCTACTGTGTATTTCTACTCAGAAATTATATTCTTTATTTCCTCTTGGCCCTTGATTATTGTTCCTATGTCATTTTTCATGCTGATAGAGTTTGCAGTTAGTTCCTCATAGCTTCCCTGTATTTTTTGGTAATTCTCACTGAGGTAATTGAGCTTCCTTAAAACCATTTTTTAAAAATCAATATCTGATAGTTGACTTGTCTTTATTTCATTTAGCACTCTTTCTGAGGATTCCTCATTTCTTTCAAACAGGAGTTGTTTCTTTGTCTTCCCATTATTTGTAAGATTAGTCTTGTTTGCCCATGCTTCTTAAAATGGTCTGTTTTGACTCCCTGACTTTGTGGTGTGATCTTCTATGATAAGAGTCTTGTGAGATTAAGTGGTGCAGTCTCCTTTGTCTCCTGAACTTAATGCCCATAGGATGCCCTTTATGCCATTTATCTGGGCTTTCTGGATATAATTGGGTTTTGATTGCTGTTTGGTCATTCTTTGGTAGGTCCTTCCTTCCAGCTGTATAACTAAGGGCCATTCCACTTACCATGTCTTGTATGCTGTTATGCAGGTGTTGCAAAAAACAAAACAAAACAAAACAAAAAATCCCCGGCTGTCCAGGAAAGAAACTCACACCCACAAAAATAACTCCACCACCATGCTATCCCACTATCAACAGCTAATGAATGAGTATTTATAAAGGTGTAAAGAGGTTAAGACTATTATAAGAGAGTGAATATGAGATGAACTACTGAAAGAAAAATGATTTTGAGAGGGTAGAGGGAGGAGGACTAATAAGAGTTGGGAATCAGAGCAATGCGAAGAGAGAAAATAAAATTTACATCATTAATAAAAAAGTGAATGAAGAAAGTGGAATATGCATAAACCTGATGGACAAGGAATGAATTTTATAAAGATATGCAGGATAAATAGTAGGTACAAAATAGACAGGGGAAGGTTAAGAATAGTATACAAAATGGAGAAGCCAAATAACTTACATGTACGACCCATGGACATGAACTAAGGGCGGGGAGTAGAATGCTGGGGGGAGGGGCAGTACAGGGTAGAGGGGAATAAAGGGGAGAAAAAATGGGACAACTGTAATAACGTAATCAATAAAATATATATTTAAAAAAACTATGCAGGAAAGAAAATATTGCAAATCATGGAGAAGATCACAGCGGATTTCATCTCTGTAGCCTCTAGTATTTATAACTGTTTTTTCATCTTGGATCCACCTCTGGTGGTATCAGATGTTGACCCTCTCTGATCTTTGGCAGGCTCTTGGAGACTTCCAGGGATCTATTGTCTGTGGCTGCTTCCTTCAGTTGTTAATCTAGTTACTCTGCAGTTAGCAGTCAGGCTTAAGCACAATAGGTGGGACAAAATCCCTCCTGGAGTTAGGGCTATTGTTCCCCCTCAGGCTGCTGTTACTCAGAGGGGAGCGGTCTGCATGAACACCATGGCTGCTTCTATATGGGGGATGATTCAGCACTGAGATCCCTGTGGCAACTCTCTCAGTTCTCTCTCCAAAGCCTCTGCATCCCCAGTGTCTCCTGTAGCATCTATAATGCACTCTGTCCCTTCTTTTTCCAGGAATCTACTATTTGTGGCTGACTCCTTTGGTTTTTAATCTAGTCAATCTATACTCAGCAGTCAAGCTTAAGCACCAAAGGGACAGAGTAGAGTCCTTCCTGGGGTCAGGCTACTGTTTCCTCTCAGGCTGCTGCTGCTCTGAGGGGAGCGGTCTGCCTGAGTACAGCAGCTGCTGCTGTATGGGGGATGACTCAGCATTGGGATCCTGGTGACTCTTCTGTCAGTTCTCTCCCCAAAGCTTCTGCCCCCAGTCTCTCTTCAGGCATCTCTAGTCCAGTCTATCTCTGCCTATGCCAGAACCCAGGGTAAGTGGCTGCAAATGAAAACTTGCATGTTGGCCCTTTAAAGAGCTCTTTGTGTCTCCAGCCATCGGTCTCTGGCAGAGAACAATCCTGATGCTTTTCACTGCTAGTTGTTATCTGTGTACTGTGTTATCTGGTGCTCCAGGCTGGGGATCTCAGCTTAGGGTTTAGACCCCACTCTTCCCAGGCAGTTCCAACTGGCCTCTTAATTATCCCTCCAGCACTGCCACCTGTGGGTGCCCAGCCAGCCTTTTTGACTCTCCACCACACTCCTTACCAGTCAGATTGTGCTAAAGTTGATTCTTCTGTCTGTCTGGGGTTATAAGGCTCCTCTCTCACTATTGTTCAGTTGTTTGTTCCAGGTGATTTCTCCACAATTTAGTTGTAATTCCAGATTGGTCCTGGGAGGAGGTTAATGTGACTTCCATTCACTCCCCTGACACTTTGCTGAATCTACATTTCTTAAAAACATTTTAAGGCACATGAACAACCACTTGTGGCTAAAGATTATAGTGGAAGTAAATGCAGCCAATCCTGCCAACACCTTGATTTTACCCTGAATTTAGCAATGGATTTTTAGTTATGATGTCAAAAAAAAAAAAACACAAAACACCAAGCAATAAAACAAAATAGATAATATGAAATTAATAACTTTGTGTATTTAAGAATATTATTAAGAAAGTGAAAAGACTGTGTACATATTTGAAGAAAGTACTTGCAAATTATATATATGTGATAAGGTCTAGATTCAGAAAGTATGAAAAACTCTTAAAAGACAAATAACCCAATTAAAAATTGGTAAAGAACTTGAATAGACAATTCTCCAAAGAAAATCTACAAATGGTCAATAAACATATAAAAAGATATTCAACATCACTGTTCATTAGGGAGATGCAAATCAAAACTAAAATTAGATAGCATTTCACACCCACCAGGATGGCTAAACTTATTAAAAGAAAATAACAAGTATTAGTGAGAATGTGAATACATTTCCTCACTAATATACCTATCTGTTGGGAATGTAAAATGGTGTAGCTGCTTTGGAAAATGATACAGGACTTAATTGAAAAGTAGAATTGCCATTTGACCCAACCATTTTACTTCGAGATATATTCCAAATAATTGAAAATGGATAATCAAACAAATGTTTGTTCACAAATGTTCATAGCATCACTATTCACAATAGTCAAAAGGTGGAAACAACTCAAATGTTCATCAAAGTGATTGTGGTGGAAAAGGAGTTCTTTCACAGAGTCCCAAGAAAAGCATTTCTGGGCACCCACACATGGGAGGCTGAGGTGTAGTAGTATGAATTATTTGGTCTAGAAATAAAAGGCTGCTCCCAGGTTCTGGGCGTCTCATCTTTTTCAGTCCCACTGTGGAAAAAGTCCAGCCTTTATCAAGCCCAGAATAAAGGACAGGGTCCAGAAATTCTTTGCCATTGGCTCAGTCCAGTTCAGCTAACAGTCTGTGTTCCCGCTGCACTCTGACTGGCACTGCATTGCCACCCTGGCTCATGATTGGAGGCCATGTTTGGATTCTGCATGGCCACCTGGCTGCTATGGAGAGAGAACATATGAATGGGGTTGAGCACGTGTTATCAAGTGAGAGAGAGCTTTGTTAAGCTTGGATAAGGACCAGGTGCCCTTTCAAACTAATCAATCAACTTCCCAATCTTTCATGGGCTTCTTATGGATCCTCCCCCTAACCAATTCAATTCCTAGATCCTTTGGGGTTCTGTGTCTCTTAAGGGTGATGGGTAACAAATTGTGGTATACCCTAACAGATGAACATTATTTAACTATAAAAAGTAGTGAAGTACTGATGTATTCTACAATGTGGATAAATTTCTAAAACATTGTTAACTGGAAGAAGGCATGCACAAAATGTCACATATTGTATGATTCTAATTTATATAAATTGTTCAGAATAGGTAAACACATTGAGACAGAACACAGAATAGTGGTGTTAGGGGCTGAAAAAAGGGGGATGGGGAAGGTGTGCTCAACTGTTTTTCTTTTGAGGCAAGCAAGCATTTTGGGACTTGATAGGTATTTGTTGTACAACCTTATGAATGTACTAAATGCCATGAAATTATACACATTAAGATGGTTAATTTTATGTTATATGAATTTTATCTCAGTAATTTTTTTAATGTCCCAACATCATCAAAAATAAATTGCTAAATTTTCTGAACTTTGAAGGGAATTATCCTAAACTGGCCTCAGAGACAACAACTCTTCTTCCCTGACTGATGGAGGAACAGGAAGAAGGCAAGTAGAGACAATTACTGGTTTTAAACCTCTATTCAGAAGCATCTGAGAAGTGTCACTGTGATTTAAAATGGCCATCAATTTTACCATTAAAGAAAATCAGCTCAAGATATAGGACATAAAAGTGAAAATGTTTATAATATTGTTTGCTTACAATATCCCAATAAAAGCCAAAATTTCCACCTCGTAATGGACCCTTTCTTTACTTGAATCATATAGATTTGAAGTGAGAAAGAACCTCATCTAACTCAAGCTTTCATGTACAACTTTGTGTATGAAGCTCATAGAAGGAAATTATTATATCAGGACACATGGCATGCTAGGACCACAATCTGGGATAATCAGTGAACAATGCAGTGTTAGTACCACCTGATATGTACACAAGGCCACATACTGGGTAGGAGCTAGAGTTCTGGTTGTAGACACAGATGGTCCATATTTTCCACCTTCATTTAAATAATCCTCAGGGGAAAAGCACATTCCACTGATGCACTTATAGGCCATCTTTTGGACAGTATCTCCTTTAAACTTAAAAATCTCTAGCTGGAGAAAAAATCAAGGTCTTTTTATACAAGGTTATTTTAATACCATGCAACAATGGAGGAAGACATGTTAGATATTCAAGTTAGAATTTCAGTGTAGAGCTTATCCTTAGAATTTGAAGAGATGTCACCTGAAAAGAAAATTTATAGTATCTAAAATCTGTCTTTTTCTAAGATGCTTCTCTTGCCTAAAAAGTCTTTTCCTCCTTTTTACATCTTTTTTTCCCCCTGAATAACAAAACACAGTATATGTCCTGCTCTATCTCAGAAACTTTCTGTGAGCAGCTCATTTTGTGGTGATTTCATTTTCCTTAAAAGTCCTCATGTTATTCCTATGCAAGTAACTTACTTGTCATTTATCATAAAAATCCTTATATTGAGAAGTTTCTATGTATTTCCCATAGTCATGAACTAGAGAGACTTGTAGAGAGAAATTTTATCAACTATTTATCAACTAAGGTTTTATTTGCATAATTTATCACTTAATATAGACTTGCATGTGAGTAGGCTCCAAATGAACTGATTTTTTTTATTTATAGATTTTATTTATTTATTTTTAGAGAGGGGAAGGGATGAAGAAAGAGAGGGAGAGAAACATCAGTGTGTGGTTGCCTTTCATGTGCCTCCTACTAGGGATCTGGCCCGCAAACCACGCATGTGCCCCAGACTGAGAATTGAACTGGTTATCCTTTGGTTCACAGGCCAGTGCTCAATCCACTGAGTCATTCCAGCCAGGGATGATATTTATTTTTAATTTAAATTGATTTTGATAACCTATTAGTAATAGATCTAATATCTGCAACCCAATAGTTGTAGTCATGAAAAAACAGAGACTTCTAGACTCTTAAGGAAAAAAATCCATGGTGATGAGTTAAAATAAAATTTTGCAGTGAAGTCCATGATGACTTCACAGGAGAACATGTCTATCCACTTACTGCCCACAGTCTATTTGCCCGCATAGAGGGGATATTCTGAAGTCTCCTGCTTCCTCGATTTCTCCATGGTAGCACTGCAAGAATCCTTTATGCTGTTGTATAATCATATTATGTTCAACTGTTTTTTATTCTTCACCACACTACAAATTATAATGATGAAATCAAGTTCTTTAGTTCAAAAAAACTGAATATTTATAGCATTGATTATCAATAAATTTTCTATCTTCTGTTTTGATTTTAGATACTATCTCACACTGTTTTAGATATTATAAGATAGTTTTATACTCATTGTCATATTTAATTCTCACAAAATCTTTATGAGGTAGATAAAAATCACCCTGATAAAAATTACAGAGGCTTATTGAACAAGGATTATTTATCTCCTCTAGTTCACTGAGTTAGTAACAGATTCATTGTGGTACACAGTTTTGTGCATGGCTTCTTTCACTGAATCTCGGCTACATATTCCTCTTCTGCATGCTGTTTTCTTTGGCTGAAAATAGTTTTTATATAATAAAATATGATATATGAATATAGTAAAAAAATTGGAGTAAGAAAGGGCACAAAATGAACTTTGTCTCCTACTTCTAGGCTCATTTCCAGAGGAAAGTTTACACAATTATTTCCATATTCCATTTCCCCGTGGGTATCTCTATAAACTGATAGACTATATCAGTATTTTCTGAGTTGTTCATCTAATATTTTCTGGCTCCTTTCTTCAACAGATGAGCAACTAAATACTCATAAAGCTGCCCTTAACTCTTTTCTTCTTCTATTCTAAATTTTGTTAATTTTTTATTGTTTTAAAAATAAATTTTGATTTTTTCGTTCCATTAATTTTAGACAGGGTCAGCCCCCACTTCAAGTATTAGAAAAATAATAGTGCTCCAACACATTCTCATACTCCCTATTTGCCCTCTACTTTATAATGTGCCGTTTCTTTATGTTATCAAATTTTACTAACAATCAGTTTGGTAATCATAACTAATTCTTCCATACTTTGCTTATAGTTTGACTCTAAAAAATAAAAAAAATAAAAAGCAGCATGTTCAGAATTCTGATTGTGGTAAAGTATTTTTTTACTATTTTAGCTCATTTGGAATGCTATAACAAAAATACCAAAGCCTGGATGGCTTAAACAATAACATTTATTTCTCATAGTTGTGTAGGGTGGGACGTCTAAGATTAAGGTGACAAAAGATTCAGTGTCTGCCAGGCCTGCTTACTGGTTCATAGATGGCCCTCTTCCTGCTGAGTCCTCACTTGGTAAAAGGAAAAGAGAAGTCTCTGGGGTTTCATTTGAAAGGACACTGTTCCCATTTATGTGGGCTCTACATTTATGACTGAATCATCTCCCAAATGCACCAACTCCAAATATTATCACCTTGAGGGTTAAGCCTCAATCTATGAATTATGGGGAAGCAAAAACATGCTTTTAATTGCACTTACAAAACCAAATACGAAAGATTCAAAAAGACAAATATAAATCTGTAACCATCCCCCACATAAAGAATGTTCTAAGTGTCAGGTTCAAGGAAAAAATGTCCCCATTTTTTCCTGTTGCTCTCCCCTGCTTTACTCAACCTCCCCCAAGACATCCTCCACCCCATTGTCCTTGTCAATGGGTCCTTTGTACATGTTCCATTACTTGACCTTCCCTCTTCTTTCCCTTTTTATCCCCATCCCCTCTCCTCTTTGATCCCTGTCAGTTTGTTCTTTATTTCAATGTCTCTGGTTCTTTCATGCTCATTTGTTTTGTTGATTAGGTTCCACTTATAGGTGAAATTATATGGTATTTGTCTTTCCTTGCCTGGCTTTTTTCACTTAGCATAATAATCTCCAATTTGTACTTAATTCCTTCCCTTTTTTCACTAAATCCCTCAACTCCCTTTCCATCTGACAATCCTCAGTTTGTTCTCTGTACCTATGAGTCTGTTTCTGTTTTGTTGGTTTATTTTGTTCTTTAGATTTCACATGTAGGTGAAATCATGGTATTTATCTTTCTTTCTGTACAACTTACTTCACTCAGCATAATATACTTTAAATTCATCCACAATCTCACAAATGATCAGATTTCATTCTTTTCTTATGGCTGAGTAATACTTTATTGTACATTTTATTGTACTATAGATGTATCACAACTTCTTTATCCACTGGACTATTGATGGAAGTGTGGGTTGCTTCCACATCTTGGCTATTGCCAATAATGCAATGAACATGGGGGTGCATATATCTTTTTGAATTATTGTTTTGAATTCCCTCAGATATAAATCTAGAAATGGAGTTGCTGGGTCATAAGGTAGTTCTATTTTAATTTTTTGAGGACTTTCCATACTGTTCTCCATTTCGAATGTACCAATTTGCAATTCTATTAACAGTATATTAGGATTATCTTTTCTCAACACCTTCACCAAGACTTTTTTATTGTTTTGTTGATGATAGGAATTCTTACTCATGTGAGGTGACATCTCATTGTGGTATTAATTTGCATGTTTTCATGATTAGTGACATTGAGCATCTTTTCATATGTCTATTGACCATCTGTATGTTCTCTTTGAAGAAGTGTCTATTCAAGTTCTCTGCCCATTTTTAAATAGGATTTTTTTTCCTAGTGTTGAGTTGTACGGGTTTTTTAAAAAATAAATTTTGAACATTAACCCTTTATCAGATATTTCACTGGAGACTATCTTTTCCCATTCAGTATGTATCTTTTATTTTGTTGATGGTTTCCTTTGTTGTGCAAGAACTTTTCAGCTTAATGGAGTCCCATTTGCTTATATCTCTAGTTTCCCTGCCCAGGAGACAGAGCAGAAAAAATATTACTAAAAGCAGTGTAAGAGATTTCACTGCTTATGTTTTCTTCTAGGGGTTTCATGGGTTCAAATCTTACATTTAAGTCTCTAACACATTTTGAGTTTATTCTTGTGTATGGTATAACAAAGTAGTATAGTTTGTGTGTGTGTGTGTGTGTGTGTGTGTGTGTGTGTGTGTATCTGTACAGATCTGTCAACACCATTTATTGAATAGACTGTCTTTGCCCCATTTTATGTTCCTGTCTTCTTTGTCAACATTTATTGATTATATAGACATGGGTTTATTTCTGGGTTATATATTTGGTTCTATTGATCTATGTTTCTGTTTTTATGCCAGTACCATGCTGTTTTGAATACTATAGCCTTGTAACATAGTTTGATATCAAGTAGTATGCTATCTCCAACTTTGTTCTTTTTTCTCAAGATTGCTGTGGCTTTTCAGGATCTTTTGTGGTTCCATATAAGTTTTAAGGTTATGTGTTCTAGTTCTCTGAAAAATGCTATTGGTATTTTGATAGGAATTACATTGGATTTGTAGATTGCTTCTAATAGTATGAACATTTTAATGATAATTATTCCTATTGATTAGCATAGTATATGCTTTGATTTAAATGTCTCATTCAATTTCTTTTTTTCATTGTTTTATAATATTTTGAGCAGAGGTCTTTCCTCTGTGGTTTAATTTATTCGTAGGTATTTTTAATGCAATTGTAAAAGAGATTATTTTCTTAATTTCCCTTTCTAATAGTTCATTATTGGTATATAAAAATGCAGTTTTTGAATACAAATTATGTATCCTGCTACTTTACTGAATTCATTTATCAGTTCTAGTAGATTTTTGGTGGAATATTTAGGGTTTTCATTATATAGTATCATGTCACCTGCAAATAATGAGTTTTACTTCTTCCTTCCCAAATTAACTGCCTTAGATTTATTTCTTTTCTGATGGCTATAGCTAGAACTTCTAATACTATGCTGAGTAAAAGTGGTCAAAGTGAACAACATTGTCTTGTTCCTGACATAAGGACAATGCTTTTATCTTTTCTCCATTTATTCTGATGTTAGCTGTATGTTTATCATATTTGGCCTCTGTTATTTTGAGGCATATTCCCTCTATTCCCATTTTGTTGAGAGTTTTTTTTGAGTTGATGATGGATTTTGTCAATTATTTTATCTATTGATGTGATTACATTATTTTTATCTTTCATTTTTTTTTGTGTGGTATATTATGTAAATTGACTTGCAGATAGTGAACCATCCTTGCATGCTAGGAATAAATCTCAGTTGATCATGATATATAATTTTTTATATATATTTTTTTAATTTGCTAATATTTGCTAATATTTTGATGAGGATTTTTGAATTTATGTTTATCAGGGATATTGGCCTATAATTTTTTTTTGTAAAGTATTTTTCTTGTTTTGGTGTCAGAGTAATGCTGGTATCATAAAATGAGCGTGGGAGATTGTCTTCTTGAATTTTTTGGAGTAGTTTGAGAAGCATAGGGGTTAGTTCTCTGCATGTTTGGTATCGTTTATCTGTGAAGCCATTTGGTCCAGGACTTTTGTTTGTTGAAATTTTTTTTATTATTAAGTAGATTTTGTTGCTAATAATCAGTCTGTTCAGATTTTCTGTTTCTTCCTGATTCAGTCTTGGAAGGTTGTTTCTAAAAATTTGTTTCTTCCAGATTGCCCAATTTATTGGCATATAATTTTTTATAGTTTTTTAAAAATAATCCTTCGTATTTCTGTGGTGTCACTCTCCTTGTTCATTTAATCTATTTAATCTATTTGGGTCCTCTCTTTTTTTTCTTGATGATTTAATCTTTTTGGGTCCTCTCTTTTTTTTCTTGATGAATTTGGTAAAAAGATGTATCAATCTCATTTATCTTTTCAAAGACCCATTTCTTGGTTTTATTGATCTTTTATATTTTTTAGACACTTTTATTTGTTTCTTTCTGCTCTATATTTCAATCTTTTCTATATATTGTTCTTATTTTTCTAGTTCTTTTATGTATAAGTTAAGATTTTTTTTAATCCTCACATGAAGGCAGGCTTATGGATTTTTTTAGAAAGAGGAGTAGTGGGAGGGAGAGAGAAAAGGAGAGAAACATTGATGTAAGAGAGAAACATTAACTGCCTCCTGTATGCTCCCTGACTAGGACCAAACCTGCAACCAAAGTATGTGCCCTGACTGGGAAATAAATACACGACCTTTTGGTTTACAGGACGATGCTCCAACCAGCTGAGTCACACTGGCCAGGGCCTGAGCTTAGATTATTTATTTGAGCTTTTTCTTATTTCTTCTGGTAAGCTTGTATTGCTATATTTCCTTCTTCAGACTGGTTTCACTGTGCCATATATATTTTGAATCCTTCTGTTTTCATTTTTATTTGTCTCAAGGTATCTTGATTTCTTTCTTGACCCCATTGTTAACCCATTCATTGTTTAGTAATATGTTATTTAGTTTCCATATGTTTGTGGCTCTTTTTTTTGCTTTTTTTGAAGTTATTTCTAGTTTTATACCACTGTGTTTGGATAAGATGCTTGATATGGTTTCAATCTGCTTAAATTTATTAACTTGTTTTGTGGCCTAACACAGTCTATCTTTAAAAATGTGTCATGTAAACTTGAAAAGAATGTATATTCTGCTGCTTTGTGGTGAAATTATCTAAAGATATTAATTAAATACATGTGGTCTAATGTGTCATTTAAGTGGTCTTAAATGACACATTAGACCACATGATTTTCTGTCTGGAAGATCTACTTACTGATGTCAGTGGAGTGTTAAGTTTCCTTACTATAACTCTATTACTGTCAATCTCTCCATTTCTATATGTCCATCAATATTTGTTTTATATATTTAGATGTTTATATGTTGGATTTATAAATGTTCACAAGAGTTATATCCTCTTTTTGGGTTCTCCCATTTTCATTATGTATTGTCTGTGTTTGTCTTCTATTGTTTTAAAATCTATTTTGTCTAATATATGTATTGCTAACTAAGCTTTCTTGTTTTTATTTTCATAAAGTATCTTTGTAAAACTCTTTACTTTCAGTCTGTGTGTGTCTTTCAAACTGAAGCGGGTTTTCTTATACATATAGCTACCCTTTGTCTTTTGATTGAAGCAATTAATATATTTTCATTAAAAGTAATTATTGATAGGTACATATTTATTGCCATTATATTATTCATATTTATTTTCTTGTTTTCCTCTCTTCTTCTTCAAAAAGTCCCTTTAACATTTCTTGTAATAGTGGTTTGTTGGTAATGAACTCCTTTAGCTTTTTCTTATCTTTGAAGCTCTTTTTTTCCTCCTTTGATTTTAAACGATAGCCTTGCTGGGTAGAACAGTCTTGGTTGTAGATTATTCTTTCTCATTAGGCCTGAAATGTTTCTGTTGTAAAATCAACTGACACTGTCATCAGAACTGATTTATAAGTAACTAACTATCTCTTGCTGCTTTTAAGATTTTCTCTTTGTGCTTAAAAATTGCCAATTTAATTATGATGTGCCTTGCTATGGCTCTCTTTGGGTTCTTCCTGCTTGTGACTCTCCATGCTTTCTGGACTTGTTTGTGTATTTCCTTCATCAGGTTAGGGAAGTTTTCAGTCATTATTTCTTCAAATAGGCTAATTATTTTTTTCTCTTTCTTCCCCTTCTTGTACCTATGATGCAATTGTTATTATGCTTGATGCTGTTTAAGAGGTTCATAAAATTGATTTTTTAAAGTTTCTACTCACAAAGAAACATGTCCAAATAAAATAACAGAACAAAAATCCAGAAAAAGAACTAAACAAAATGGAGATAAGCAATCTAATAGATATGGTGTTCTAAACACTTGTAATAAGGATACTTAATAAACTTAGGGAAAGAGTAGATGAACTTAGAGATAACTTCAACAACATTAAACAGGGCATGGAAACAATAAAAAAGAACCAGTCATAAATGAGGGTTACCCTAACTGAAATAAAGAATAATTTATAAGGAATCAACAGTAGAGAAAATAAAGCTAAGAATCAAACCGTGAGTTTAGAATAAAAGAAAGAAAAAACACCCAATTGGGACAGTAAAAAGAAAAAAGAATTCAAAAGTGTGAGGATAATGTAAGGAGCCTCTGGGGCAATTTCAAGCATACCAACATTTACATCATGGGAATGCTGGAAGGAGAAGAGAAAAAGCATGGAATTGAATGAAAAACTATTGGGAAAAAAAAAAAAAGACAGAATACTTACTTAACATGGTGAAGGTGTAGACATACACATTCAGAAAGCACAGAGAGTACCAAACAAGATGAACTCAAAAATCCACACACTAAGGCTCATCAAATTAAAATACAACAAGTTAAAGAAAAAGAGAGAACCTCAAAGCAGCCAGAGAAAAGCAATTAGTTTCCTGCAAGGGAGGTTCCATAATACTGTCAGGTGATTTCTCAACAGAAACATTGCAGACCAGAGGGATTTGCAAGAGATAACCGGGTGATGAAAAGCAAGGAATTACAACCAAGATTAGTCTACCCAGTAAAACTGTCATTTAGAATCAAAGGACATACAAAGAGCTTACCAGAGAAGAAAAATATGGGACAATTAAGATGGCAGAGGAGTGAGTAGAAATCACACTGACCTCCTCCTAGGACCAACCTGAATTGCAATTAAATTGTGGAGAATTCAGCTGGAACGAACAACTAAACAATAGCAAGAAAGGAGCCTTTTATTATCTTGGACAGACAAAAGAATCAGCTTTAGCACACCCTAACTGGTAAGGAGTACAGTAGAGGTTGGAGAAGGGGGCGGGGTGCCCATGGGAAGCAGCACCAGAGACATATTGAAACTGCCAGTTGGATCCCCCTGAGAAGAAGGGGGTCTAAACCATAAGTGGGGATTTCCAGCCTATAGCACCAATGCCCCAAAAGTACACAGATAACAGCCAGCTGCAAAAAGTGGCAGGGCTGCTCTCTGCCAGAGACAGACAGCTGGAGAGTTTAAAGGGTCAACGCATAAGTTTTTGTTTGCAGCCACTTACCCTGGGCTCCAGCAAAGGCAGGGGCAGAGTGGGCTGGAAATGCCTGAGGAGAGGCTGGGGAAGGAGGTTTTGGGGGGAGAACTGAGAGTAGATGACAGGATCCCAGTGCTGACTCATGTCCCGGATGGCAGCAGCCATATTGCTCAGGCAGATCACTCCCCTAAGCGGCAACAGCGTGAGAGGACACAATAGCCCTGCCCACAGGAGGCTCTTCCTAGGCCCAGTAATGCTAAAACCTGACAGCTGAGTACAGAGTGGCAGCCACAGAGAGTAGATCCCTGGCTAAAGGGGGCACAGAGTGATCTAGAGACACTTGAGGAGAGACTGGAGACAGAGGCTTTAGGGAGAGAACAGAGAGAGTAGGTGGCAGGATCCTAGTACTGACTCCTCCCACATATGGCAGCAGCCATCTGGCTCAGGCAGACCACTCCTCTGAGCATCAGCAGCATGAGAGGACCCAATAACCCCGCCACCAGGGGGGACTCTGCCCCACCCTGTGGTGTATCTTAGCCAGCCTGCTGAATTCAGAGTGACTAGATTAACAGCTGAAGGAGACAGCCACAGACAATAGATTCCTGGAACTCTCAAACAGACTGCCTACAGTCGGACAGGGGCAACAGTTGACATCATCAGAGTCAGATCCAGAAAGAAAAAAACAGCTGTCTCCTACCTAGAAGTTCACACTCCAGAGTCAGGAAATCAAGACAGATCAATTTAAGAAGCAGAAGTGAAAAGAGTTTCACACATAATGGGAAGACAAAGAAACACCACCCCCCTCTGCCCTCCGTCAAAGGGAAAGGAGGAATCCCCAGAAAGAGAACTAAATGAAATAAAGGCAAGAAAACTGTCAGATACTCAGTTCAAAACAATGGTTCTAAGGAAGTTCAATGAGCTCAGGGAGCTCAGAGAGAATTACAAATAACTACAGGGAAACTATGAAGAACTTACTGCAAACTATATCACCATGAAAAAGGACATAAAAACTATCAACAAGAGACAAGAGAAAATGAAAATTACATTTTCCGAATTGTGATTGTACAATAGTAGCAATCAAAAGCACGCTAGATGAAGCAGAGGATTGAATCAGTGAGCAGGAAGATAAGGTAGAAAAAAGCTCCCAGAAAGAGCAAGAAAATAAAAAAAGACTCAAAATGAATGAAGAGGCATTTAGGGGAAGGCAGGATAACCTGAAATGTAATAATACCCATATAATAGGGATACCAGAAGGAGAAGAAGAGGAGCAAGGAAGAAAGAACCTGTTTTAAAAAGTAATGATGGGAAACTTCCCTAACTGGAGAAGAGAAAAAATCACACAAGTCCAGGAAGCACAGAGAGTCCCATTCAAGAGGAACCCAGTGAGGCCCACTCCAAGACACATCATCATTAAAATGGCAAATAGCAAAGACAAACAGAGAATTTGAAAGGAGATAAAGGAGAAAATGGTTGTAACATATAAGGGAGCCCCAATATGGCTAGCAGCTGACTTCTCAACAGAAACACTGCAAGCTAGAAGGGAATGGCAAGAAATATTCCAAGTCATGAAAAACAAAGGTCTGCAACCAAGCCTGCTCTACCAAGAAAGGCTCTCAATTAAAATGGAAGGTGAAATAAAGAGTTTCCCAGACAAAAGAAGACTAAAAGAATACACCTCCACCAAACCAACATTACAAGATATGCTAAAGGGACTGCTTTAAGAAGATGAAGAAGAAGAATCTATGGACATCTAGTTCCTTTCAAAGTCACCAATTCTGGATATTACCAATATTTTCAATACTTATTAATCTCATTGTGACACTGAGGTGTTATTTTATTGTTACTTTATTATTTATTGAAACAATAATAAAGTAACAATTATATTTTGTATATTTCTTGCTTATTTGTATTATTTTTAAAAAAGCTTTAAATTACTTTTTGATACTCTATATCCGTTTTTGATTAAATATTTTGTAGAATTTTTTCCCTAAAAAAACCCACAAAAAATTATTAACCCTTTTATAGATGTGTTGCAAATACTTTCCTATTCTATTACTTGTCCTTTAACTTTTTTTACATGAATATTACGGTATAGTCTTAAATGTTTAAAATACTCATATTGTCAATATTTTACTGTATACCTTCTGGGCTTGAATATGTTACTTCAGAGTAAGAAAAATATTAGTTTGTATTTTCTTCTAAAACTCCTTAGATTTTACATATTGATTTTTTTACTGACCTGAATATTGTTTGTATAATGTGTGAAATAGGGCTCTATATTTGTTTTACTTCAAGGAATAGTCATTCATGCACCTTATTTGTTGAATAAGCCTTATTTTCCTCATTGATTTGAAATATCAATTTAATCATATATTACATTGTTAGAAAGATATATATATTTGTTTCTAGAATGCTCATTTTATTTTATTGATCTATTTGACTATTTCTGTGCAGTTGTCATGATTACTGAGACTTTATAATAGATTTAAGTTTTTTAATATTTTATAATGGATCTTGACATTTTAAATAAATAAATAAATAAATAAAATCTGCATTTAAAAAAAAAATAAAGAAGGAACTCCTGCCTTTTGTGGCAACATGGATGGAACTGGAGAATATTATGCTAAGTGAAATAAGCCAGTCAGTGAAAGACAAATACCATATGTTCTCACCTGTAAGTGGAATCTATTCAACAAAATAAATTAATGACCAAAAAAACCACAGTCAAGGAAACAGGGAGCAGACTGAAAGTGACCAGAGGGGATGGAGAAAGGGGACAATGGTAGAAAGAAGGGGAAGGGACTACACAAAGAACATGTATGAATGACTTGTGGACATGGACAACAGAGTGGGAATTCACTGTGGGAGAGGGGGGCAGGGTGGGATGGGTGAAAGAGGTCAAAGGGGGAAAAATTGAGACAAGTGTAATAGAATAAATATTATTTTAAAATAAAATTTAAAAAATAAAGAAGAAATATATAAATGATTTAATCACTACCACAGTAGTATTACACGAAATGTTAAAGGGCCTTCTTTAAGAAGAAAAAGAAGAAGAAAAAGATAGAAAATATGAGCAATAAAATGTCAATAAATACATATGTATCAACAATTGAATTGAGAAATATAAAATAAACTAAGGAGCAGAACAGAACCAGACCCACAGGCACAGAGGACATTTTGATGTTTGCCAGATGGGAGGGAGATTGGGGGGAATGGGTGAAAAAGGTGAGGCATTAATTTCAAGTTGGTAATTACAGGATATTCATGGAGAAGTGAAGTATAGCTTAAGAAATACAGTCAATAATATTCTAATAACTATGTATGGTGTCAGATGGGTACAAGATTTATCAGGATGATCATTTAAGTTATATGTCTAATCACTGGGGTGTACACCTGAAGCTAATATAACATTGTATGTTAACTGTAATTAACAACTATAAAAATAAAGTTTCTCCTCAAATAACTTTCTGAATGCAAATAAGGTATACTTCTGGTCTTTCTAAAGTAAAAATACCATTTTAGAATCATATTTTGATATTTTTTGAATGTAGAATTCTAGGTTCAAAATCTTTGTTACTTAAGACTTTGCAGGAACACTACACTATCATCTGCATCCCACTCTGTATCAACTACTATTGATGTGTAGATACTTGTTGGCCTGTAATTGGACATCATTGATGTGCCTTGATCTGTTTTTATTTTAGGTCTATCCTTTTCTGTATGAATACTAATGCATTTCTGCAGCTTTGGGAAATGTTCTATATTATCCCTTTGTTAATTTCTTTTCCTCCATCATATTTTTACTTTATTTTCTAGAATTCCAACTAATTACCTTATTACCTTATTACCTCTGTTGGATTTCCCCTTTACCTTTTTCTCACATTTTCTTGTTTTGGCATTTGTTCCATGTTATTGAAGATTTATACAACTTTGTCTTCAGGAGCATTGTGTTTATACAACTTTGTCTTCAGGAGCATTGAGGAGCAACTCAAACTCAAGTTGTTCAGTTTCTCTTTTATTTTTTTAGCATCAATTTTAAGGTTAGTGATACTATATCTCTTTGAATTACCTGAAAACAGTATCTTCCGTTTTAAGTTGTAGATGAAGAATTTTTTATTTCTTCCCTTCTAAGTTCCTCAACTAGTCTAACAATTAAATTCACATGTCAGATTAACGGGAGAGAAAAAATTTAATTTTGTGCAGACAAGAGCTCATATGAAGATGAGATTCCTCAGAGTGACCAAAGAAGGAAGCTTTTATACCTTTTAAACAAAGAAACAATTTTAAAAAATCCTTACCCAAGGATATATGTTTATTGATTTTAGAGAGAGAAGAAGGGGGAAAGGGAGAAAAAGAATGAGAGAGAGAGAGAGAGAGAAGAGACAAAAACATCAGTGTGAGAAACATTGATTGGTTGCCACCCATATGTGTCCCAACTGGGGATATAACCTGCATCCTAATTATGTGCCCTGACTGGGGAGCTAACCAGCAAACCTTTGGTGTAGGTGACGATGCTCCAACTAACTGAGCAATCTGACCAGGGCAAAAAAAGAAACAATTCTTTTTGAAGAATTAATAAAGTGGTTTTGCTTTGGGGTAGCAAATCAATGAAGAAATAGCAGAGTTTGTTTATGTAGCATTCTTGGACCTGAATTCCCTATCTCTGGTGATAAGGGTACTTTCTACCCTCTAGGTGCAGGGAGGGTAGTCTTTACATGGGCAATTTATTTTTTGTTTTTAGGAGAAAGAGGATGGTCACAGTGTCCTTTTTGTACTGGCTGTTTCTTAAGTAACTTTAATTCAAAATAATCAATGTGCCCAAGTGACATATTTGGAAGTGGCCTGCCCTGAACCCCATCAAATTTCATTATTCTTCCCTGAAAATACATTGCTTCTTGGCTTAGTTTCTCTCTCTCTCTCTCTCTTTGTTATTTACTTGTTTTTACTGATGAAACTTTTTTCCTTTATTTGATGATTGTCAGTTAAGTTTTGCTCTAGGGGGAATGAGCTTGGTTCTCCATGAACATTTGGTTTAATTTTTAAAGAAAAGAACATTTTTTCTTTTAATTTTTTTGAGGTATATGTGCTGTACCACTCATCATTCTGTTTCTCATGGACATGGTTCTGGACTGGTACTAGAGTATCAAATGCAGAATATGAAGTCCTCTCTATTCTCTAGCTTATGTATTTGAGTTGTGACTTCCTCTTTTTGATTTTAAATATAAATTTATTTTCATTCATTGTCTTCTAGAAATTCATCTTAACTTCCATATGATGATAATGTTCTCTCCTAATCATTTCTTTTTATGAGTTAATCCTATTATGAATTATTTTACCACTATTTATTGGGGGGGGTTCATAATGGGGGAAGGACAAATGTTTGTACTCGGCCCATCAACAACCACTAGAATTCATGTAAAATTAATAATCTGCCTTCAGTATTTTTAAAACTATGCTGCTTGGCTCATGACATAGATTATAACTAGGGTATCTTTATTGTAGATAACCTTTCAAGGAACCTCAATGTGTTCCATATCTTTTTGCTCCCATTTTGAGATTCTGAAATTAGACCTGCACTGAAGTTCCTCCAAGTAGATGAAAGAGGAGATGAAGTTGAGGGTGACCTAATGTACAAAAGCATTGTACTTCATGTCAGGTCAATACATTTTGAATAGGGCATGTAAGTGAAGAAATAGAAGTGAAAATGTATTATTTAGTATAATGGATGTTGCTTAAAGAACAAGTTAAAAATATATGCTTCTGGGGAGTGAGATTATGTGTATAGTATAGTGAGCTGAGGATATATTGCTATTGATTTTAAGCTCTCAGGAACATTTTTTAGTTTTTACTCAGGTACTTCATTGAATGTTTTATTTTTAGGCTTTTTTTTTCCTCATGGTCAGAAATAAATAATTTAAGCAATTTTCTCATGATTCTTTTTTCCCATTTTCTCAACAGTTAATATTATCCACTTATTCCTTATTAGCAAAGAGGAAGAGTTGCCTTACTGTGACTTTTTTTGTCTCTCTTTTTCCCAGATATCCATGCATTTAGTACTTGCTATTGTTGCTTTCTTCTTTTTTTCCACTTCTTTATGTTTCTCCTCCTTGTTTTCCTCCTCTTTCTTCTTCTTTGTTAATGATGTAAAGCTATAATGAGAAAGCCATAACACAAATATGAGGTAAATATATATGGGCTGATCTTAAGCAATGTAATGAATGTTGGGATTTGCTGCCTAGATTCTCCCTTCAGAGAGGAAGCATGCCTACCTCAGTTCTGGAGGTGGTGACTGCAGATCGATTACAGCTGTGTTGATCTCCATAAGTTACTTTTCATCTGAGCACTGCCTTGCTCAATGTTCCACCCCCTCCTAGGGCAGCCCACATTTGAAGACTGTGAGAATACAAGTAAATCCCACCTCTCCCTTGTCTAGGTTTGAGACAACCCTGAAGGACCATCCCAGATGCAGAATTCCCTGTGGGATCAGCTAAGGTCTGAGGTGCAACTGCCTCACATTTCAACTTCTCATGCAGCTTAGTCCTGCTTCCTTTAATGCTTTATAGGAGTTGATCCCAAGAGCACTCCTCAGTGGACTTCCTGCATGCAAATCTTCACCTCAGAGTCTATTTCCTAGGGAACTGAACATAAGATATTATAAATCATAAAAGTAACTGTTGGAAAAACTAAGCACAGAAAATGATGAAAGTAATTCCTCTGCATTAACCCTCATGAGGAATTACTTTGCAAGAATTCTCCAAGTTAGGAGGGTTTGGAATACTTTAAATTATAAACCATTTTATTTTTATTTTTTACTTTGTTTAACAGGAAATAAAATTTAAGGCTGTTGAAGTTTGAGAAGAGCAAACTAACTGTAGAAAAAACTTATGATTCAATATGGAGGTTTCAGAATTACATTAATCATCCAGCATGTATTAATTCCCATTGAAATTATAGAAAATGTCAGCATTAGAAACCATGCCAAGGATTTTATAAAATTTCTTATCAGTAGACATACCATAAAAGCCCATTGAGAAAAGAACTAATGCACTAAGACTAATTTTATGTGAAAGATAAGACCACTTGAGAAAAATTTATTCATTTAATAAATATTTATTGAGCACCTACCATGTGCCAAAAATGCTAATGTATATGTGGGTGGATGGGAGACAGGAAATAAACAACTGAACTTATAAATATGTAATATTTTAAATGATGATCAGTGCTAGAGAGAAAGATGAAGCATAATCAGTGGCTGAAGCAGCCTCAGAGAGGAAGGTTAGCTAAGGGACAGTTTTTCAGAAGAAATCATTTGAATGCTTTTGGGGAGTACTCTAAAAACTGTCCTGCTAAGGGGGACTCCGTAACTGCCTCCTAACTCAGAGACTGACAGAAGGAGGGAACACTGCTCCAACTAACTTTATGCTTTAATAGTAAGCTCAGAAAAACAATACCTTGACAGTCAAAATGTCTGTTTCCTCTCCATTTCACACAGGAGCTTAGAATTGCAATAAAGAAAAAAAAAATATCTAAACTGATTATTGTTCCATTAAATTTGAAAGTTGTAGAAAGGCTCAATCTCTGAAATAAATTATCTCTGTATCTCTGAATCTCTGAAAGATCAATCACCTTATTGATCATCTCAGATACTCATGGGCTCTCCTCACATTCCCCTCTGTAAAGATGGACAGAGGAAAAAAACTACAGAAGAGAAAACCATTTCAATGTTTGAAAACATTGGCTTAATTTAAGGAAGCAAGGTGACTGACACATTTAGAGTGGTTACTACAAGTAATAATGATTTTGACAGGAGAATCATGAGAGATTTTTACCTGCTTAATTGAAGTTAAAATAAATTGAATACTAGAAGGAATTTCCCAAAATTAAAAACAAAATTTGTGTAAGATCCTGAATAGTACCCTATGTTGGGCTCCCCCATCCCCATATTTGGGCCTGTAGGACAGAATGTCCACAGCCTAAAGCTGGGATGCAAGTGGGCCCGTTGGGCCATGGTGCTTCTGGTTAGCATTCTTTGCTGTTCCTCAGTGTAAGCATTATAATCATGGTATCTTGTCCAAGCGCCAACTTAATTCTGCATGGTCAGATACCAGCCACTGCTGAAAAAGCTGTTTTTCTCTGAATTTATGCCACAGGCAAGAAAGGCAGCGGTTGTATTCGTGATGTCTTTTCCAGGCGAACTGGAGCTGGTATCAATGTTGCTGGACAGCACAGTACCTTAACTTAGTTTTTCTATAGCTATATGCAACTCTCACAGCCTCTCACTTATTTACAGGTATGGAAAGTTCCCATGAGCTGAATGTCTGTGAATACTTAATATGTCATGCTTCTTGGGGATAGAATCAGCAGCTTTTCTCTGCAGTCTTCCTAGGTAAGGTCCTGTGCTTAAACTTTTTACAGGTGTGTTCATTCCTTCATTTTTTTATTATAACCAAAGAAACAAAGCACTTGAATGGATAATCGTAGGAAACCAGCAAAAGAGATTACAAATATTCCTTGATTTACAGTGGGGTTACACTCCAATAAACCAACCATAAGTTGAAAATATCATAACTTGAAAATGCATTTAATACATCTAACCTACCAAACATTATGGCTTATAGACTAGCCTACTTTAAACGTGCACAGAACACTTTCATTAGCCTACAATTGGGCAAGTATCTTGTACTCCCTTTCTCTTCTCACCAGAAATAGGAGACACAGATGATTGTTTTGTAGACATGATGGGATGCAAAAACATGAAACACGATATACAAAAATTGCTGGTAACACAGTACACTATTACTAGTTGTTTTCCTCATGATCATATGGGTCACTAGGAGGTTGGCTTGCTGCCATTACCCAGCATGATGAGAGAATATTGTGCTGTATAAAATAAGCCTGGGAAAAGATCAAAATTCAAAATTTAAAATATGGTTTCTACAGAATGCATGCCACTTTGGCACCATTTTCAAGTAAAATAATCATAAGTAGAATTATCCTAAGTTGGGGACCATCTGTATTCTATACACATCACTTGTAATAGGCAGAATTTTGGTCCTCACAATTTCTGTTACATGGCAAAAGGGACTTTTCAGATGCAGTTAAGGTTACTAATTAGTGTGCTTTTAAGTGGAAAGATTATCCTGGATATTTGGGTGTGCCCAATGTAATTACATGAGCCCCCAAAAAGCAGAAGAGGACGAAATGAAGAAGTGGTAGAGAGGGAAATCAGAAATATTCAAAGCACAAGAAGGATTTGATGTACTATTGTTGGTGTAAAGGTACAGGGGACCCCGTGTCAAGGAAACAGGAACATCAATCCTACAATTGCAACTGGCCAGCCATCAGTGAGTGGAAGAAGACCTCCAGCCCCAGTTGAGAACTGTAGCACCTCCCTCATAATTTTTATTTCAGCTTCTTGAGACCCAGAGGAACTGTGAGGTAATGAATGGGTGTTATTTAAGCTACTAAATTTATGATAAATTTGTTATGGCAGCAATGGGTAACTATTATATCTTATGAAATACCATATATCTTTAAAAATTATGTTAGAAATAATTATGTAGTGGAACTGCAAAACTAAACTCAAATTATCACTCTGATGTGGGAGGAGTTCTGGCTAAGATGGAGGCATAGGTAGATATATTTCACTTCCCTGCACAACCCAAAGAAGGATAGCAACCAATTTAAAAACACAAAACAACCAGAACTGACAGAAAATCAAACTGTATGGAAGTCTGACAACAAAGGAGTTAAAGAAGGAATATTCATCCAGACTAGTAGGAGGGGCAGAGATGGGAAGCCAGGGTGGAGGGGGAGAGGATGCATGACAAGGTGGTGGCTGGTGAACCAGGCAGTCCCACAATTGCATGAGATTAAGCCAGGAGGAACAACTGGGGAGCAAGACAGACCAAGCAACCCAGGGTTCCAGTGCAGGGAAATAAAGCCTCAAAACCTCTGGCTGTAAAAATCTGTGGGGATTGCAGCAGCAGGAGAAACTCCCGGCCTTACAAGAGAGTCCACTGGAGAGACCCACAGGGTCCTAGGACATACAAAGGCCCACCCACCTGGGAATCAGGACCTGAAAGGCCACAATCTGCTTGGGGGAAATGAAGGAAGTGACACAAAGTCGAGGGAGAGCCAAGCAAGCTGGCAAGTGGCATTGTTCCCTCTCTGATCCCTCCCCCACATACAGTGCCACAACACAGTGAAGTAGGTTGCCCCGCTCTGGCAAATACCTAAGGCTTCACCCCTTCCAACATAAAAGATGTGCCGAGACAAAGAAATATGGCCCAAATAAAAGAATAGATCAAATCTCCAGAAAAAGAACTAAGCAATGAGGAGATAACCAATCTATCAGAAGTAGAGTTCAAAACATTGGTAACCAGGATGCTCACAGAAATGAATGAGTATGATCATTAAATAAAGAATAAAATGAAGGCTATACAGAGGCTATAATGGTCAGATAAGGTCAAGATAATACAAGATAAGGTCAAGTTAAAGGAAAATGGAAATAAAGGAAAATGTACAGGGAACCAACAATAAAGGGAAGGAAACTGGGACTCAAATCAATGATTTGGAACAAAAGGAAGAAATAAACATCCTACTGGAACAGAATGAAGAAAAAAGAATTCAGAAAAAATGAGGAGAGACTGAGGAACCTCTGGGACAACTTTAAACATTCCAACATCCAAATCATAGTGGTGCCAGAAGGAGAAGAGAAAGAGCAAGAAATTAAAAACTTATTTGAAAAAATAATGAAGAAAAACTTTCCCAATCTGGCCAAGGAAATAGACTTCCAGGAAGTTCAGGAAGCTCAGAGGGTCCCAAAGAAATTAAACTCAAGGAGGAACACACCCAGATACATCATAGATAAATTATCTGAGATTAAAGATAAGGAGAGAATCTTAAAAGCAGCAAGAGAAAAGGAGAGAGTTATCTACAAAGGAGTTCCCATAATACTATCAGCTGATTTCTCAAAAGAAACCTTACAGGCAAGAAAGGGCTGGAAAGAAGTATTCAAAGTCATGAAAGACAAGGACTTACAGCCAAGATTACTCTATCCAACAAAGCTATCATTTAGAATGCAAGGGCAGATAAAGATCTTCCCAGATAAGGTCAAGTTAAAGGAGTTCATCATCACCAGTCTCCTTTACATGAAATGTTAAAGGGGCTTATTTAAGAAAAAGAAGATCAAAACTATGAACACTAAAAGGACAACAGCTGAACCTAAAAAACAAAAACAAAAATTAAGCAAACAACTAGAACAGAAACAGAATCACAGAAATGGAGATCACATGGATGGTTATCAGTGGGGAGGGAGGAAAAAGGTGCAGAGAATAAAAAGCATAAGTGGTAAGCACAAAATAGACAGGGGGAGGTTAAGCATAGTAAAGGAAATGGAGAAGCCAAAGAACTTCTATGCACAATCCATGGACATGTACTAAGGGGGTGGATTGTGGAGGGAGGGCATGTGCTGGGAAGAGAAGGGGAAAGGGACAACCGTAATAGCATAATCAATAAATATACTTAAGAAAGAAAAAAAGACAGTGTACTTAATTTTTATCTCTAACTCATACAGCCTTCTCTCTTGAGTCCCCAACCACAAGTAACTGGGAAGAATGACTTATGTTTAGTCTGATTTTAAGCCTAGCTCAGTCTGATAAATTAAATGATCACTTTGGGGAATATTCAATTACTCTTTTATTAAAAAACTCAATTTCTCCCTCATCTTGCTTACTCCTCTAAGGTGCTATATGTATGAAAGGACACCAGAATTGATTATTTAGGAAAAAAGTAGTGACATTGAAGGGGGAAAAGGTCCTCAAATCATTGAGGTGACTTTTAATGTATGTTGGTCTTGGGGACAATGTTCCTTCTGCCTAGATCCTATGGCCCTACTGACATTCAGAACAGAACATTTTGGCTGCTCTAACTTATATTCTTGTCTCTCTCAGCTATTTTGGGCCCAGCAGTTCTCTCTGACTTTGTACCACCCACCACACCTGTCTCTTTCTGGCAGAGTGAGACTCTTCGAGGTCTGACTGTGTCTCTGCTCTAGTTTAGTTCAGAGAAACTGCTTTGTAGTCACTGCCAGAAACCCCTTTTTCTCTCTTTCTGGCACATCCTTCAAGTCTCCCTAGCAAGACATTGAAAATAAAGGTGGCCCAGAAAAATCCAAATCTCTCTGCTGGCCGGTCATGGCCAAACCTGAGGTAAAACTGGAGAGTATATTTGCTTGTCTCAATCCCCTCTTTTTGTCTTGCCTTTCTCCTTTCCTAGTACATCTCCTATGTCATATATTCCTATTACCAAGATGGAAGCATTCTGAATTTATTGTCATATGTGGAAGGCCTTCTCCGCCAAACTCTGAGAGGGTTCTAGAAGTATGCACCCTTCAGGTATGGTTGCTGCCATTTGAAATGACAGAAGACAATGTTTGAAAATCCTATCTCAACATCACTTGCCTCTCTAGGTAATTTTCTTATGACATAATCCTAAATTTCTTATCAGAAGCTAAGTATTGCTTTGTTCTTTCCTTTTTAATTTCTTCTGAAACACATGTTCGGCTTCCTGCAGGAAGATGAATGAAGTGAGAAAGTATATTAATAACATTCAAAATATCAACACATTAAAATTACTTATGATCATTGTGAACTGATCATCTTATTAAATAAAACAATAAACTTTCAAGGCAGTAAGTAAACTATAATGATATAAAAAAATGAAAACCTGAACACTAAAAACAACTTCAATTGCACAGTAGTAAGCTTGTGACTTTCTTTTCCAATTTTTCTGCTGTGAATATAAATTATTTTTATAATTGATAAAACAAGACATATTTTATTTACAACATAATTCATATATTCTTAATCCATATATTCTTCATTCTTCTTTCTCTTTTCCTGTAGTAACTTCTCACATCTCAAGTTCTGAAGTGCCAGGTTGGTCATTCTTGTCTCCACTCAGTGTCATCATGCAATTTGAAGTTCCGATTGAAAGTGAATTCAGAAACTTTCATCATGATTTCATGGCCCTTTCAGATGTTAGTATTTTCAACTTCTCACATTTCTTGAAATGCATCATTATTCTATGCATTTGGCCTTATAGTATTTTAATATTTAAGTAGTCAAATTCTTATAGCTCAGATATATTTTTCTTAAGTAGGAATCTAATTCATTGCTTTACATACCCAATATTGTGTCAGTTCTGGGAAAAATCAGAAGACAGAGAACATACTAGTTATTTGAACACATCTAATTTAAAATGAAGAACTGTTAACTACAGTCATGTAACACATAATGACATTTTGATCAACAATAGACTGCATATCTATGGTGGTCCCATAAGAATATAATGGAGCTGAAAAATTCCTATCACTTAGAGATGTCATAGCTATTGTAAATTGTATTGCAACACATTACTTGTATAGTTGTGATGAAGCTGGTGTAACAAAATTGTGCTGTACTGCCAGGTGTATAAAATGAAAGCATAGCACATATGATTAGAGTAGTAAGCTATATCACCCACATTTGTGTAAGTGCGCTCTATGATAGTCACAGTACCAGGACAAAATAGCCCAATAATGCATTTCTTAGAACATATCCCCATTGTTTACTGATGCATGATTGTAAATATGATGGTGTTTACTAGGAAATTGAAAGGATAAAAAGCCAACTGTAAAATATTGGGGTTGTAGCAATTGTAAAAACAATCCTCACTCCCAGGGCTGGGGAAAAACAATGTTAATTATTAAAATTTAGTGACTCAGAGGAGGATCCCCACAGAGCTGAAACTCAGACCTCTGAAGAGGCTGCACTGGGTAGCTGGTGCTAGTGTGTATAAAGTCCAGGAATGATGAGGGTGGTTTTGTAGGTGATGGAAAAGCTGCAAACTGAGTAGAGCTGCTGTGACTGCTGTTTCCAAGGTAAAGAAGCAAGATGGAGGCATTGCTCATCAAGCAGTAGGAAGTCTGGAAGCAAATAGGAAAGAGTTGGGCATGTAAATGTTTACTCGGGTTGTATCCTCTTGTTGGATTGTACCCTTTATCTTTATGTAGTGTCCTTCTTTGTTTCTTACTATAGCCTTTGGTTTAAGGTCTATCTTGTTGGATATAAGTACTGGTACTGCAGCTTTTTTTTTCCTTCCCATTTGTATGAAGTATCTTTGACCATTCCTTTACTTTTAGTCTGTGTGTATCTTTTAATCTGAGATGTGTCTCTTGGAGGTAGCATATATGTGGGTCTTATTTTCTTATCCATTTAGCTACCCCATGTCCTTGGTTGGAGCATTTAAGCCATTTATATTTAAGGTGATTATTGATAGATATGTATTTAAGGTCATTTTATTGTTATACTATTTTCCTCTTTTTTTTACCCCCCTCTCTCTTTCTTCTTAAGGAAGCTCTTTAATATTTGTTGCAGTACTGGTTTGGTGTTAACAAACTCCTTTAGCTTTTTCTTGTCTTGGAAACTCTTTATTTCTCCCTTGACTATAAATGATAGCCTTACTTGGTAAAGTAGCCTTGGTTGTAGGTCCTTGCTTTTCATCACCTTGAATATTTTATGCCACTCTATTCTGTCCTGAAATGTTTCTGTTGAGAAATAAAATGACAGTCTAATTGGTGCTCCCTTGTATGTAACTACCTGCTTTTCTCTTGAGGCTTTTAGGATTTTCTCCTTGTCTTTAAACCTTGTTTTTTTTTTTTAATTAAGATGCGCCTCAGTGTAGGTCTCTTTGGGTATAACTTGTTTCGGATTCTCTGAGCATCTTGTACTTGTGCATCTTTTTTTCCATCAGATTAGAGGCATTTTTGGTCATTATTCAAATACGTTTTAGATCCCTTGCTTGCTCTCTTCTCTCTCTGGTATTCCCATGATGCAGATGTGTTCTGCTTATAATTGTCCTAAATGTTTCTTAAGCTCTCCTCATTTTTTAAAAAAAATTATTCTGCCTGGAATCTTTTTCCTACCTTGTCTTCCAAATCACTGATTCAATCCTCTGCTTCATCTAACCTATTTTTAATCCTTCCAATGTATTATATATTTCAGATATTGCATTCTTTACTTCTGACTGGCCCTTTTTTATGGTTTCTGTGTCTTTTTTCATGCTGTTGAGTATCCTTATAATCATTACTCTAAACTCTCTATCTAATAAATTGCTCACCTCCATTTCATCTAGCTCTTCTGGAGAATTCTCTTGTTTTATCATTTGGGGTCTTCCCATTTTGACTGCTTCTTTTATTTGTTTCTATATATTAGTTAGATCTGCAAAGACCCTGGTATAGGTCTTTGTTAGATACTTCTTGTGACTGGCCCTGGTCAACCTATTTGGCACTATCAGTGATCCACAGCATGTGCCCCTCTCCGTTGGGCTTGTTTGTGTTAAGAAAGAACAAGACTGTGAACCAAAGCTGGCTTTTATCAGCCCTTGGCCCAGGGGAAGGTCAGCTGAAGTCTCATAGAACTACCAGTGATCTGCCTTAGTTATTAAACTAATCAGTGATATAGCCAAACACTATAATCAGCAGCCCAGCTGAAGCTCTATGGAGTGGGGCAGAGTAATCCCCGCAGATGGGGCTATTCCTTCTCCTCAGGCTGATACCATTTAGATAGGAGAGCTCCACATGAAAAAGATGTCTTCTGCAGGCTGGGGAATAACTCAGCACAGGGATCATGCAGATGTTCCTTCAGTTTCCTCCCCAGAGCAACCAGCTCCAGACTAACCTCAAGTCTCTAGTCCATACTGCCTTCCCTCTACCACATCCTAGGGTAAGTAGCTGCACATGAATTTTTTTCTGTTGTCCCTTTAAAATGCTCTCTGAGTCTCCAGCTGTCTCTCCTTTGCAAACAGAAACCCTGCTGCTTTTCACAACTGGATGTTATTTGGATTCCTTTCCAGTTCTGGTGCTGTAGGCTCGGGAGTCCAGCTTGGGGTTTAGATCTCACACTTCTCAAGGAGAACCTCCCACTGCCCCCCTGCCCCGAGCTGAAATATCCCTTTGGGACTTCCGCTGTTACCAGTGGCAGCCCAGACAGTCCTCTGGTGCTTCATCTGCACTTTCTACCAATCTCATTGTGGTAGACCAGTTTCTTCTGTCTGTCCATGGTTATGAGGCTTCTCTCCAGCTAGTGTTCCATTGGTTATTCAGGATGATTTTTTTACAATTTAGTTGTAATTCCAGATTGGTTCTGGGAGGAGGTTAGTGTAGCTTCCACTTACTCCTCCTCCAAGCAGCTAATATTGGATCTCCTGGGGGCAATGTTGCAGGCTACAAATGGAAACCCTTTGTGATCTGGCAGAGCTAGAAGCTCACGGTCTTCAAGCATATCAGTAAGCACACTGCCAGTGTACCAGAGGAGCAATAAGAATTTATGGGTTACCCAGCTTCTCTTCCAAGAGCTCTCTTAATTGCTCTGTTGTTGAAATAGAGAAGTACTGTTTAGAGAATAACATACCTTTCAAGATATTGCTTGCTGTTTATAATGCTCCTAAACATTCTTCTTTTACTGGGTATCTTCATCCCAATATCAAAGGGGTGTTTTATTCTCCAAATACTGCCTCTTTGATCCAACCAATGGATCAGGAGTTATAGGACTTTTTTAGGCCTACTACCTGAAGAAGACCGTTACCCAGGAAGATACTGAGAAAACAATGATACACTGCTGGGATAGAACAAGACCTGATGGCATTAAGGACCTTGCTTAGGTGTGGGACAATGACACCAAAGTGTATGAATGACATCTGAAAGAAATCACTCAAAATGTTAGTTCATGACATCAAATCTTTGCCAAAGATGAGGAAGTTGAAAAAATCAAGAAAGCCATTGCTGAGATGGCAAACCAATTTAACCAGGTTGTGAATGGGGATGATTTTGAGGAGTTCTTAGAGGTAGTTCCTGAGGAATTGATGAAGAGTTGTTGGAACTGGGACAAAAAAAAATATTTATTGTGATAAAATTTACATAACATAAAATTAGACATCTAATTTCATGGCATTTAGTACATTCATAAGGTTGTGCGAACAACACCTATCAAGTTTCAAAATGTTCGCTCACCATCATAGATATGTTTAGACATACAAATGCTTACCATTGTGTTATAATAGCCTACAGTATTCAGTACAGTAACATGCTGTCCAGGTTTATAGCCTAGGAGCAATAGACAATACCATAAAGCCTATGTGTGTAGTAGGCTATCTTATACTTTGTATAAGTGCACTCTATGCTGGATCATTTGGTAAAAGTATGTTCAGTTTTGTTAGAAGCTGCCATAATATCTTTCAAAGTGGCTGTATCATTTTGCTTTCTCACCAGTAATGAATGAGAGTTCCTTTTGTTCCACATCCTCACCATCATTTGGTACTGAGAGTGTTCCAGATTTTGGCCATTCTAATAGGAGTGTAGTGGTACATCATTGTTGTTTTAATTTGCATTTATTTGATGACATAGACATCTTTTCATTAGCTTATTTTCCATTTGCATATTGCTGAGGTGCTTGTTAAGATCTTTGGCCCATTATTTTATTTTATTATTTTATTTTATTTTAATTTTTATTTTTATTAGAAGCTTTTTCAGCCTCACCTTCATTCTCTAGAGAAGGGAGAGGAGATGGAAATGGAGATAACACTTAATCATGCCTACATGAGAAAACCTCCATAAAAATTTCAATGGTATGGAGCTTGAGAAACTTCCAGGTTGGTGAACACATCAACATACTGGCACCCCAACTTCATGGGGATACACCCTAACTTCATGGGGACAGAAATTCCTATACTCAGGACACTTCGAAACCTTGCTGAGTACATATCTTCACCTGACTCTTAACGTGTATTTTTATTATATCATTTAATAAATTGACAAATGTAAGTAAATGTTTCCTAGAATTCTGTGAGCTGTTCTACCAAAAAATTCAAATCCAAGGGGGAGGAGGTCATGGGAACCTCTGATTTGTAGCCTAGCAGACAGAAGTTGTAGGTAATCAGGGTACCTACTATTTACAATTTGCATATGGTATGACAGATAGTCTCATGGGATTGAACCCATCACCTGTGGGATTTTGTTATCTCCAGGTAGATAGCGTCAGAATTGAATTGTAGGACACCCACCAGGTATTACAGACTTGCTTAGATTAAACACACACACACACATGTACACGCACACACACACACACACATATCTGGTGCCAGGAGTTTTCTAAGAGTGGTAGTAGTGTGAAAAAAATAAAGGAGGTACACAAGAGCAAAGACTGAAAAAAATGTGTGTGTGTGTGTGTGTGTGTGTGTGTGTATGTGTATACACTTTTATAATCTCACATTTACTGAGTAGAAAACAAAGTTCCAGAAAAACAATTTGCCTCGTCTGAGGCAACCATTTCGAAGGTGTAGGAGCCAAGACTTAATTCAGGTCTATTTGTGGAGCAACTGTGTTGGCGGACTGCCTTAAACTGTGCCATTTACCTCCCAACTCCACCAGTTCTCACCCAAGTTTTGTCCTACCACCTGCACATACTCAGCACTTAATGTATGCATGACTTGAACTGATGCTGTCTGTTGATTTATGTTGAATACACCCTTGTCTCCTCCAGTGGATTCTCAGCTTCCCTGGGGAAGTTGTCATTTTAGCATGTCATTTTCACCTTTCAACCAAATACCAATTTGATGCTTATTAACACTGTATAATGAGGAGTAAAGATTTTGCTTTCTTAAAACAACGGAAATTTATTCCCTCACAGTTTTGGGGACTAAACATCTGAAATCAGTATCATTGAGCTGAAATCAAGGGGTTAGTGTGCCACCACTTCCTATGGAAGACCTAGGGGAGAATCTGATATTTACTTCTTCCAGTTTCTGGTGACTACTGACATTCTTTATAGCCTCTGTCTGTTTTTTTTTTTTCTTTAAATCAACTTTAAAGGCTTTATTTTTGAAAGCAGTTATTTAGGTTCACAATAAAATTAGGATGAAGACAAAAATTTCCCATATACTTCTTGCCTCCGCCATTATCAACATCCCCAATTAAATTGGTACCTTGGTTATAACTGATGAACCAACATTAATACATTATAATCACCCAAAATTCATAGTTTACATTAGGGTTCAGTTTGGTGTTGTACATTCCATGAGTTTTAGCAAATGTATAATGAATGGCATGTATATTTATTCACACAGAATATTTTCGGTAACCTATTAAGTTTTTTGTGCTTTGCCTATTCATCCTTCCCTGCCTCCTAATTCCTGATCCCTAGCAACACTAATTGTTTACTGTCTCCATAGTTTTTCCTTTTCCAGAATATCATATAGTTGGGACCATACTCATACAGTATGCAGCCTTTCTGTATTGGCTTCTTTCACTTAGTAACATATATTTCCTTTCATGGTTTAAAAGCTCATTTCTGTTTATCACTGAATAACACTTCATTATCTGGATACACCATTGTTTATTTATCAATACTGAAGGACACATTGGTTGCTTCTAAGTTTTAAATTATGAATACATTTCTATAACTTTCCATGTGCAGGTGTTTGTGTGGACATGTTTTCCACTCCTCTGGGGTAAATACAAAGGAGCACAATTGCTGGATTATGTAGTAAGAGTATGTTCAGTTTTGTTAGAAACCACCAAAATATCTTCCAAAGTGGCTGTATTGTTTTGCATTCTCACCAGTAATGAATGAGAGTTCCTGTAGCTCTAGATCTTCACCATTATTTGGTACTGAGAGTGTTCCAGATTTTGACCATTCTAATAGGATGTAGTGGTACATCATTATTGTTTTAGTTTTCATTTCTTTGATGACATAGGCATCTTTTCATGATCCTATTTTCCATTTGCACATCTTCTTTAGTAAAGTATATGTTAAGATCTTTGGCCCATTTTTATTTTATTTTTTAATTTTTATTTATGTTTTAAGACTTTACTTATTCATTTTTAGAGATGACGAGAAAGGAAGGCAAAAGAGAGGGAGAGAAACACCAATGGGTTGGCTCATATACTTGCTGGGACCAAACCTGCAATCCAGGCAGGTGCCCTGACCCCAGAATCGAACTGGCCACCTTTTGCCTTTCAGGGTGATGCCCAACCAACTGAGCCATACCAGTTAGGGCTGGCCCATTTTTAAAACCTGATTTTTTTTGTTTTCGTATTATTGAGTTTTAAGAGTTCTTTGTATATATATTTTTAATTCTTCCATTAATATATTTATTACAATATAGTTGATACATAACATTATATTAGTTTCAGATGCACAGGGTAGTGATGCAATATTTATATACCTACAGAGTGATCATCACAATAAGTCTTGTAACCATCTGTATCCATACAAATTCATTACAATATTATTGATGATAGTCTCTATGCTGTACAATATATCCTTGTGACTTAGTTTGTAACAGGAAGCTTGTTCCTCTTATTCCTCTTTACCTTTTTCTTTCATTTTGCCTAACCCATTCCCTCAGGCAACCATGTTTGTTCTCTGTATCTATGAGTCTGTTTCTGTTTTGTTTATTCACTTTTCTTTATGATTTCACCTGTATATAAAATCATATGATATCTATCTTTCCCTGAGTTATTTCACTTACTATAGTAACCTCTTGTTCTATCCATGTTGTTGCAAATGACAAGATTTCATTTTTTATGAATGAATATTTTATTTATTTATTTTTTATTGTTGTTAAAATACAGTTGTCCCCATATTCCCACCATTACTGTCTTCCTGCCCTACCCACTCCCACCGTTCACATTTATTCCTTCCCCTGGCCCCCATTGGCTTTGTCCATGGGTCCTTTACACATGTTCCTTGACAACCCTTGCCCTTCTTCCCCATTATCCCCCTCTCTCCTCCCTTCTGGTCACTGTCAATTTGTTCTTTATTTTCATGTCTCTGGTTCTATTTTTCTTGCTAGTTTGGTTTGTTGATTAGGTTCCACTTATAGGTGAGATCATATGGTATTTGTTTTTCACCACCTGGCTTATGTCATTTAGCATAATACTCTCCAGCTCCATGCATGTTGTCGTGAAGGGTAGGAGCTCCTTCTTTCTTTCTTCTGTGTAGTATTCCACAGTTAAATATACCACAGCTTTTAGATCCACACATTTGCTGATGGACACTTACTTTTTCTAGCACTTGGTTATGTAAATTGCAATGCTATGAACATTGGGGTGCATAGGTTCTTTTGAACTAATGATTCATGATTCTTAGGGTATAATCCTATTAGTGGAATTGCTGGGTTAAAAGGTAGTTCCACTTTTAGTTTTTTTTGAAACTTCCATACTGTTTTCCACAGTGGCTGCACTAGTCTGCATCTCACCAACACTGCACTAGGGTTCCCTTTTCTCCACAACCTCACCAGCACTTGTTTGTTGATTTGTTTTTGATGGTCATTCTGACCAGTGTGAAGTAGTATCTCTTTGTATTTTTTCAATAACAGTCCTTCATCGATTGTGACTTTTCCAAATATTTTTTTTTTCAGTCTAGTGGCTTGTCTTCTCATTCTCTTGAATGAGTTTTTCACAGAGTAGTTTTTAATTATTATGATGTCCAGCTTATCAATTATTTCTTTCATGAATTATGCCTTTGGTGTTGTATTAAAAAGTAATTACCATACCCAAGGTCACTATTTCGAGTTAATTTTTATAAAGGTTGTAAGATCTCTGTACAGAATCTTTTTTTTTTTTTTTTGCATGTGGATGTTCATTTGTTCCAGCATCATTTGTTGAAAATACTAACTTTACTCGATTATATTGCTTTCCCTCCTTTTCTAGGAGCAAAACTTTTTTTCTGTGTGTAATACTAGAAAGAATGCCAGATTCAAGTTGGAGTAAAAGCAAAGGGTGGGGTGTTAGATTGACTAGTCTTAAAATCACACTTTGGCTCCTTCCATCTAGAAGAACTTAGGAAAGTCATTTAGACTTAATTATTAATATTTAAGCTGATTATTATGTGTTAGTATGAAATAAAACTAGTTTATTTATTAAATGTACTTTTTCAACTATGGCTCATGAAACAGACATCCTAGGCTGACTGGTGATAGACAACAATCTATCATGAATGCCATAGGGATATAGAGTCATACACTACATTATAGTGCAAAGCTCACTGTACTGCAGTGGTTCTCAGGGTAGTATGTGAACTAACAGCATTGACATCTTCTGGGAACTTGGTAGAAATGCAAAAATCTCTGGTCCTGTGTTAGATCTACAAAATCTCTGGGGATGGGGCCCAGCAATCAGTGGTTAACTCAGTCTTCCATGACATTCTGGTGTACTCAAAAGTTGGAGACCCACTGCTGTTCTAGAACCTTCTTTTGTGACTTTGGGAAAATTACCCCCACTTTCTGGTAACCAGTCTACTTACCTATAAAGTGCAGCAGCTAATCATGTGGTCATTAAGGCCTTCCCCATCTTTGACAGTCTGTAACTCTGCTCTTAAGACCCGCTAGTAAATTTATTAGTGTCTTAATTTGCCATGCATTTTGCCAGATGTATGATGTACAGAATTTTTAAAAAACAGAGGAAATCTATGAATTATAAAATTGAGGTTTAGTCTACCATGTAACTAAAATAGTTCATTATGAAGTTAAGACACCGAGGATATTAGCTTCAAAGCTGTGGGCTTACTCAGTTTGCTGCACAAACCCAAGGGAATGGGTGTCTGCATTGCTGATTTGTTTCTTATTCGGAGCTCACAGTCAGGATCAACGTATTATGGATTTTACTTAGTAGTCTTTCACCAAATTTCCAATAGATTACAGTAAGACTGCTAGTAGATATTTCCAGTGGAGAATAGGTATAAACCAACCCCAAATATCTCTGTCTTATGGCTATAAAACCCTTCATTTTGTATAGCACTTTCCCCACCCCAAAGTAACATTCTTTTACCTGATTTTGTGTAAGGTGGAGTAATGAAAATATTTAGATATGGCTATTTAAGTAGTTATTTTAACTTGTTATCACTAAAAAACTAAGAAGTCAAACCTAATCACAATATTTAAAAGAATAAGGCAAATTTAAAAGATATACCAAATGTCTGCAGGTAAAGCATATAGAGGTGTCATTTGCTTAGAAAGTTCAGTTATGGTTAAGATTCAAGATTTTCTTTAAAACAAAACAAGTGATATTCTTTATCCATTATCTTCTAGGTAGATTTAGCTAGAGTTGGCCAGACTTTTGACAATCTTTTTTTACATATTTCATAATACACTATACATAACTTTGAATGAAAATCAAGAAAACCTGGTTTTGAGTTTCATTTCTTCTAAGTCTTCATTCTTTATCTGAAAAAATAATATTTTTAAAATCCCTTTTTATTTCCCAAGGGTTTAGTGAAAAGCAAATATGATAATATTGGGATACTGTTATTTATAAGTATGAAATCTTTTAAAATCTTTACTGCTTTATTTGTAAAACTCTACAACCTAAAGTTTGTTATGATAAAGCAAATGATTTTATAAGTACATACAGCAGTTTTTAGCACAAATAAAGAGCAAAACACATGCTTCATTCAAATGTTAAAATGCAATAAATGGACTCTTTATGTTCATTTCTATTTCCTCTCTTTGAAAACATTTTACCTTTTAATAGAACTTTACTTTCTATGCATATTTATTCATTCTTGTTTTCTCATTTAAAAGTTTTAGTAATTTAAATATATTTATGCAATGCTTACTATACTCTAGACTCTGGACTAGTTACTAGAAAAATAAAGAACTTACAGTTAAGAGGTGCAACCAGACTCACATATAAAAATTCAATTATGATAAAGTATAGTAAGTTTTTATGATAAGAAGTGTTGAGAAATGGATGGATTTTAACTGATACATGGGTGACAAAATCAACAGAATTTACTGAGTATTTGATTGTGGGAGATGAGGAAGAAGGAGAAACCAGGGATGACTTTGGCTTGGAAAGCTGAATAGATAGTGGTCTCAGTGGGTTAGAGATTTTGAAGAATAGTAGGTTTGTATGAAAAAGTGATGTGTTCAATAGAGAATACAATTAGTTTAAAGTATCTTTAAGATACCCAAATGAAAGTTCCAATTGGTAAGTTAATTTATATGGGTTGGGTCCCAGAATAGAGGTTGTAACGTGGGGATGAGAATTTGAGTTATCAAAAATTGAAGGCATTTTTGGACACCAACAATGAAAATCAGAACCAGAAATCAGGGAAAAATATCCCCTTTGCTTTAGCAACAAGAAAAATAAAGTACCTAGGAATAAACTTAACCAAGGAAGTAAAAAATCTGTACTCAGAAAACTACACAACACTGAGGAAAGAAATTAAGGAAGACACAAATAAATGGAAGCATATACTGTGTTCATGGTTGGAAGAATTAACATCATCAATTTATAGATTTAACGCACTCTCTATTCAAATACCAATGATATATTTCACAGGTATAGAAAAACATTTAAAAATTTTATATAGAACCATAAGCAACTCTAAATAGCTGTAGCAATTTTGTGAAAGAAGGAAAAAGAAGGAAGGATCATAATACCTAACATCAAACTATATTACAGAGTAACTGTGATCAAAACAGTCTGGCACTGGCATAAAAACAGACACATAGGTCAATGGAACAGAATAGAAAGGCCGGAAATAAACCCATGTCTCTCTAGTCAATTGATATTCCACAAAGAGGGCAGGAGCATAAAATAGAGTAAAAATAACCTCTTCAGCAAATGGTGTTGGGAGATATGGACAGTTACTTGCAAAAAAATAAAATTTGACCACCAACTTGCACCACACATAAAAATAAACTCAAAATAGAGAAACTCAAGATAAGTTGTGACACCATAAAATTCCTAGAGAGAACATAGGCAAGAAACTCTCATTATTCCATGCAGCAATATGTCCCCTAGAGCAAAGGACATAAAGGAAAGGGTAAACAAATGGGACTCCATCAAAATAAGAAGTGTCTGCATGGCTAAAGAAAATATCAGCAAAATGAAAAGGGAACCAACCATATGGGAAAATATATTTGCCAATGATACCTCTGATAAGAGTTTGATTTCTGCAATATATGAAGAACTCACACAACTCCATTCCAGGAAGACAAACAATTCAATTAAACGATGGGCAAAGGAGCTGAACAGACACTTCTCTAAGGAGTACATACAGAGGGCCCAGAGACATATGAAAGGATGCTCAGCATCACTAGCTATCAGAGAAATGCAAATTAAAACCACAATGAAGTACCACTTCACACTGGTCAGAATGGCCATCATAAACAAATCAACAAACAAGTGCTGGTGAGGTTGTGGGATAAAGAGAACCCTAGTGCACTGTTGGTGGGAATGTAGACTGGTGCAGCCACTGTGGAAAACAGTTTGGAATCTCCTCAAAAAGCTAAAAATGGAACTGTCTTTTGACCCAGCAATTCCACTGCTGTTATTATACCTAAAGAATCCTGAAACACCAATTCAAAAGAACCTATGCACCCCACTGTTCATTACAGTGTTATTTACAATAGCTAAGTGTTGGAAACAGTCAAAGTACTCATCAATAAATGAGAGGATCAAAAAACTATGGTATATTACACAGTGGAATACTACACAGCAGAAAGAAAGGAGGAACTCGTACCCTTCATGACAGCATGGATGGAACTGGAGAACATTATGCTAAGCAAAATAAGCTAGGTGGTGAGAAACAAATACATATGATCTCACCTATAAGTGGAACCTAATCAGCAAAAGAAACAACCAAGCAAAATATAACCAGCAACATTGAAAGAAAAAAGAAACCAATAGTAACCAGAAGGGTAGAGAGAGGAGGGTAACAGGGAAAAGAAGGGAGAGGGTTAAGTCAAGGATCATGTATAAAGGACTCATGCACAAAGCCAATGTAGGGAAGTAGAGAGGATGGAAAGTGGGGGTGGGTAGGGCAGGGGAAAGTAGTGGTGGGAAAATGGAGACAACTGTACTTGAACTATAAGAAAATAAATTAAAAAAAGAAAAAATATCTCTTAGAGTAAAAAAAAAGAATTTGAGATCAACATATAGATACTAACTTTTCCATCTTGAGTAGGACAGTTGAAATATATGAATCTGTGAGCAGTTTTAGTCAACATTCAGGGATTGCTCTTTAAAAGAACTTGGGGGTCCTGGTTGGTGTGGCTCAGTGAATTGAGTGCTGGCCTGCGAACTAAAAGGTCACCAGTTTGATTCCCAGTCAGGGCACATGCCTCAGTTGCAGGCCAGGTCCCCAGTAAGGGGTACATGAGAGGCAAACACACACTGATGTTTCTCTCCTTCTTTCTCTCTCCTTTCCCCTCTCTCTAAAAATAAGTAAAATTAAAAATAAAAAATTTAAAGAACTTGTGCACTGTGTGCACTTATAGTGTGCAGAATAAGTGCACCATTCTAATAACAGAGTCTGAATAGGATTGATATACCATCTTTCATCATTCAAATATGGATTTATATAAGGGCAAGGATATATTCTCACACAAACTGAAAATTCATTCAAAGAGATGAATTGGAGTCACACGTGCTAGAAGAGAAATTTTAACCCCCTCTACTTGAAAGTTTCCACTTTATCACATCTCAAAAATATGGGAAAAATAGGGCTGAACAAGTAAATCATTGTTCAGATGCTGAGGGAGTAAAGTTGGGTCTATATTTTAATTTGAGTCCTATAGTTATGGATGCAGATAGCATTTTTTGACACTGTGCTAATTCTTAATAACTGATACTCAGCACACATTTCATTTTACATTAGTTTCTCTTGAAGACCTATATAAAATATGAACTCAAAATTACTTTTCTAAAAATCTGAATTTGCAGGTCTTGTTAGAAGTTCTGATCTCTACCAATCTCTCTTATTCTTCATCTCCATCCTGTTCAAGCCACTCCTTGTATTTATCCCTTAAGATTGTTTAATGACATTAAAACACTTTTTATTCATTAGCTGTTAAGAAATAAACATGTCATTTTATTGATTACATTTTTGGAAACCTTATTTACCACTAAAAAAAAAAAACAAAAATAGTAAAATAAATTTCATTATTTCAAAAAATCTTCATTGTATTTTTTCCATTGTGATTAGTTGCCTTATACCTCCCTCCCCCAACAAATACCACACTGTTGTCCATGTCCATTAGTCCTTTTCCTTAATGCTTAGCTCCTCCGTCCCCTAACTTCCCTTCTACCCCCAGCTGTCAACCTGATCTTCATCTATGAATCTGACCCATTTTCATGTTAGTTCAGTTTGTTTATTAGATTCCATATATGAGTGAAATAATCTGGTATTCGTCTTTCTATGACTGGCTCATTTCACATACCATAACATTCTCCAGGTCCATCCATATTGTCACAAAGGTTAAAATTTTCTTCTTTTTTATGGCCAAAGATGTAAATGTTCCATAGTTGTTTTATCCACTCATCTATTGATGAACACTTGGGCTACTTCCATATGTTGACAATTGTAAATAACATGCAATGAACATAGGGTTGCTTATGTTCTCTTAAATTGGGGTTATGGGTTCCTTTGGATATATTCCCAGAAGTGGGATAGTTGGATGAAAAGGCAGGTCCATTTTTAATTTTTTGAGTAATCTTCATACTGCTTTCCACAGTGGCTACACCAATTTGCATTCCTACCAACTGTGCAAAAGTGTGTCCCTTTCTCCACATCCTTGCAGAAACTTGTTTTTTGTTGATTTATTTATGCTGGCCATTCTGACAGTTGTGAGATGATATCACATTGTGGTTTTAATTAACATTTCTCTGATGATTAGTGATGTTGAGCATCTTCTCATACGTCTATTGGCCATCTGTATTTCCCCCTTGGATATGTGTCTGTTCAGGTTCTTTGCCCATTTTTTAATTGGGTTGTTTGGTCTTTTTGGTGTTGAGTTCTGTAAGTTCTTTATAGATTTTAGATATTAACCCATTATCAGATGTATCAGCAGATGTGTTTTCCAATTCTGTGGGCTGTTTTTTAATTTTGTTGATGATTTCTTTTTCTGTGAAAAAAATTTTAGTTTCATATAGTACCATTTGTTTATTTTTTAGTTTCCCTTGCTTTGGGAGTTATATCCGATAAAATATTACTATAAGCAATGTCCAAGATTTTGTTGCCTACTTTTTTCTAGGATTTTTATGGTTTTAGATCTAACGTTCAAGTCTTTGGACCATTTTGAATTTATTCTTGTGTGTGGTGTAGGAAGGTTATGTAGTTTTATTTTTCTGCATGTATTTTTCAATTTTCCCAATACCATTTATTGAATAAACTATCTTTAACCCATTATATATGCTTATGTCCTCTGTCAAATGTTAATTGACTGTAAAGGTGTGGCTTCATTTCTGGGCTCTCTATTCTGTCCCATTGATCTACATGCCTGTTTTTATGTGAGTACCATACTGTTTTGATTGCTATGGCCTTGTAATATAGTTTGATATTAGGCCACATGATTTCTCCAACTTTGTTCTTCTTTCTCAGGATCACTGTTGCTATGTAGGGCCTTTTGTGATTCCCTATAAATTTTTGAAATATTTGTCCTAGTTCTGTGAAATATGTCATTGTAATCTTGGTAAGAATTGCGTTGAATCTATAGATTGCTTTGGTTAGTATGGACATTTTAATGATGTTAATTCTTCCTATCCATAAACACAGTATGTGTTTCCACTTATTTGTATGTTCTTCAGTTACTTTATTCAGTGTTTTATAATTTTCTAAATACAGGTCTTTTACCTCTTTGGTTAAGTTTATTCCTAGATATTTTTCTTCCTTTTGAAGCAATTGTGAATAGAACTGTTTTCTTAATTTCCTTTTCTCTCAGTTCATTATCAGGATATGAAAATGCAACTGATTTCTGGAAATTAATTTTGTATCTTGATACTTTGCTGAATTTGTTTATCAAATAAAATAGAAGATTCTAAGTTCAGGTTTTATTCAAATGCATGTATTTTAACTATTATTGAATTAAACTGTTCCTTTTCAAATGCAACTCTGCTTAAATGACTACAGTGAATATCTTTAGGTAAGTCATAGTTTTCTTATTTTAAATTGTTTTGTTTAGCAAATTAGGAGTACAATTCCTGAATCAAAGAAATCTTCACTTAAATTTTCATATTACTTTCCAAATGTATGAACCATTTGCAGCTTATTGACTTGAGGATCAATTGTTTTATAGCTTATAAGTCCATATCTTCACAAATCCCATTTCTCTGTCCTGCTGAACCCAGCATTTCTAAGCAAAGTTGCAAATGTTCATTTTAGGTATTTTACTGTACTACTAGTGAAATGTTTATATTGGGAATAGAGGAAGGAATTAGCAGAGTTTTGTTTAATTTTATGTGCTGTAAACAAGAATATTAAGAATGATCAGTTATTTGTTTGGCATAGACATTACACAATCAGAAGTAATTTCTGATGAATTAGAATGCAGGGCAGTGTGAACAACCTATACAGCTAAACTAGTGAGTCTACCTGAATGTCAGTCCTCCCTAGGAAGTCATCTTTAACCAGGAAGACAGATAATGAATTGATAATATAGTGGAGAAATTGTAACTTGGATTCAGTAGCTTACTCTGTCTAAGATGTTTTAGAAATCATTCACATTAAGCCACTAGTCTTTGCACCATCAACTGCCAACTGATATTAGTATTAGACTAAAAAGAAGGGAAATTGAACAGCTAACAAAAATTGAAGAGGTGCTCAATGTTCCTTATAATTAAAGAACACAATTTGAAAGAAGTAGATCTCATTTTATACCCAAGATTATCAAGGATTGTAATGTTAGATTACTCTTGTGTTAGCCAAGATATGGAGGGAAGAAAATATTACTGCAATTGAATGTGTAAAATAATGCCTTGTTTCTGAATGGCAATCTGGCAACACTTTGAGAAATTAAGTATGAATATTCTATATGAGCCAGGGTTCTACTCATTCAGGTCAGTAGTCAGACAAGGGCAAGAATGTTTATCATGACATAGTTTGAGATGGGCAACAGAGTACCCACATCCATGGTAATGAATAACTAGATGGGATGCCTAGATAGAAAGTTATATGGACAGATTTTAAAACATAATGTTGTAAAACTATTAATAAATAGAAAAAGATCTATAGTCTGATATATTTATGTAAATTAAAATATTTAAAATAAAAAAACATAAAAATGTGTTACTATATTTAAAGGGAGATTACAATGAGATAGGTAGATAAATATAAGTGGCCCAGTTTCCCTCCAAATGAAGCTTTATGAAAGACATTGAGCATCTTTGAGCAGGATCCTATGAGGGAGAAAAGAGTAATGAGAACAGGGATGAGCGAAAATACAATAAAATTCAATAATCAGGGTCCTAGCATGGAAACCTGATAATAATGTGCCTTAATCTAAGGAATGTGATTAATTCAACTATCTGTATCAGAGATCAAAATAGAAAATAAACAAAGGGAGGAAGGGAGAAGGAAGAGGGAAGGACAGAGAAAGACACAAAGAGAAGTAGATATGAAGTTTGGTCTACATTGAAGACAGACATAAAAGAAGAAAGGAACACAAAATAATATGTTTTCTTCAGACTGTGGAATCTACATACAAATTAAACTTAGTTTTTAAAAAATGCAGCTATAAGAAGTTTGTAAACAAAGTTAAAAAGCAATAGTGGGAAAAAATTTGCAAATATAGGAGTGGGTAAAAGTAAGTTTACAGTTGTTCATATGGAAAAATATATAATACAAGGAGAATGGGGGGATTGACTGTGATAGTGGGGGAAGATGGGTTAGGGGTGAACAATGAGTAGAAAGGCAGGACAACTGTAAATGAACAACAACAAATAAAAACATAATTAGTAAATGAAGGTAAAAAAGAAAAATATACAATACAAGAATAAATAATAATACCAGAATAAACTCTGTTTCACGTACTTACAACTGTAAACCACTTTTGCCCACACTTGTGTATGGTAGATGCAAGATTTTTTTTTTTTTGGCATATTAGGAAATCTTATAAATTGACAACCCAGCATCAAAAACATTTATAGTACAGGTAGTTCATAGGAAAATAATTATAAATGTCGATAATTATATGAGGTTACCTAAATTTCATTGTAATTAAAGTAATTTAATTGCTGCACAAAAAGAGCAATTTGATTTGTTCACCTATTAAAATAGCCCAAAGTTCCATAATGCCCACCACTGGTAAATAGAAGGATTTTAGAGATTTCATATATTCTTAAAGGAAGTGTATAATTAATATAGCCCTATTTAAAGGGCATTTTGGCCATATCAATCAAAACTTATCATGCATATTCTCTTTGACATTGTGGAAATTATTCTATATATTTATTAACACATATGTGGAAACATGCACATATTTACCATCTTAAATTGGGGCAAATTATTTAACTTCTTTTTTTTAATAATCAGGTTTATTCTATTACAGTTGTCTCAATTTTTCCCCCTTTGCCCTCTTCCAGCCGTCCCATCCCCCTACCCCTGCTCCTACAGTCAATTCCCACACTGTTGTCCATGTCCATGGGTCATTCATACATGTTCTTTGTCTAGTCCCTTTCCTTTCTTTCCACCATTGTCCTCCATCCCTATCCCCTCTGGTCACTTTCAGTCTGCTCCATGTTCCCATGCCTGTGGTTTCTTTTGTTCATTAGTTTATTTTGTTGAATAGATTCTACTTATAGGTGAGATCACATGGTATTTCTCTGTCACTGACTGGTTTATTTTAGTTAACATTATATTCTCCAGTTCCATCCATGTTGTTGCAAAACATAGGAGTTCCTTCCTTCTTTCTTTTTTTAATGCAGATTGATTTTATTTATTTTCTTCTTTAAGATGTCAAGATCCATTATAAAATATTAAAAAAATTTAAATCCATTATAAAGTCTCAGCAATTAAAATGACACCAGCACAGAAATAATCAAATAGATCAATGAAATAAAATGAGCATTCTAGAAACAGAAATATATATTTGTCTAACAATGGAATGCATGATTCAATTGATATTTGAAATCAATGGGAAAAATAAGGCTTCTTTAACAAATAAAGTGCATGGACCACTATTACTTGAAATAAAACAAATATAGAGCTATATTTCACACATTATACAAAAAATACTCAGGCAAGTTAAAAATCAATATGTAAAATCTAGGGAGTATTAGAAGAAAATACAAAATAATATTTTTCTTACCCTGAAGTAACATATTCAAACCCAGAAGCCATAAAGTAAAATATTGACAATCTGACTATATTAAATACAGTTAATATACAGTAGACTACACAGTAATATACATATAAAAAAGTTAAAGTAATAGAATAGGAAAAAATTTGCAAAACTTAAAAAGGGTTAATAGTTTTTTTTAGGGAAAAAAATTCTACAATCTTTTAGTCAAAAAATGGATTAAAAATACCAAAAAAGTCATTTAAAGCTTTTTAAAAATAATAGAAATAGGCAAGAAATATTAAGAAAACAAGTTTAGTTTCAACAAATAAGAAAGTAATGTTTAAAATAACACATCATTGTCACGATCAAATTAATAAGTATTAAAAATATTGATAATATCAAGTATTGGTGACTGTGAAAGGAACTGGGCATCCATAGACTCTTTTTCATCTGCTTAAAGCAGTCCCTTTAGCATATGTTTCAAGGGTGGTTTGGTGGAGGTGTATTCTATTAGCCTTCTTTTGTCTGGGAAACTCCTTATTTCACCTTCCATTTTAATTGAGAGTTTTGCTGGGTAGAGCAGTCTTGGCTGCAGACATTTGCTTTTCATGACTTGGAATATTTCTTGCCATTCCCTTCTAGCTTGCAGTGTTTCTGTTGAGAAGTCAACTTCTAGCCCTATTGGGGCTCCCTTATATGTTACTACCTCTTTCTCCTTTACCTCATTTCAAATTCTCTGCTTGTCTTTACTATTTGCACTTTAATGATGATATGCCTTGGAGTGGGCCTCATTGGGTTTCTCTTGAATGGGACCCTCTGTGCTTCCTGGATTTGTGTGACTTTTTCTCTTGCTCAATTAGGGTTTTCCATCATTACTTTTTCAAACAAGTTCTCTATTCCTTCCTCATCCTCTTCTCATTCTGGTATCCCTGTTATATGGATATTATTACATTTCAGGTTGTCCTGCATTTCTCTCAATGCCTCGTCATTCTTTTTGAGTGATTTTGCATTTTCTTGCTCTTTCTGAGAGCTCTTTTCTACCTTGATCTCCAGCTCACTGATTCAATCCTTGGCTTCAGCTGGGCTGCTTTTGATGCCTTCTAATGTGTTCTTCAACTCACAAATGGTACTCTTCGTTTCCTCTTGTCTCTTACTGATAGTTTCTATGTCCTTTTCCATGCTGATATAGTTTGCAGTAAGTCCCTCATGGTTTCCCTGTAGTTTTTGGTAATTCTGAGCTCACTGAGCCCATTGAGCTTCCTTAGAAATACTGTTTTGAACTTATTATCTGATAGTTTACTGGCCTCTATTTACTTTAGTTCTCTTTCTGGGAGTTTTTCCTTTCTTTTCAATTTGGTATGTTTCTTTGTCTTCACATTATTTGTGAGACCTTTTTTGCTTTTGCTTCTTAAATTGATCTGTCTTGATTTCCTGACTTGTGGTGTGAACTTCTATTGTAGAAGACTACTATTTTTTTTCTTCCTGGATCTGCCCCGGATGATGTCAGATGTTGACCCTGTCTGACCTTAGGCAGTCTATTTGAGACTTCCAGGAATCTACTGCCTGTGGCTGTCTCCTTCAGTTGTTAATCTAGTCACTATACACCCAGCAGTCAGTCTTACTCACTGCAGGGCAGGGCAGAGTCCCTCCTGAGGGAAGGGTTATTGTGTCCTCTCATGCTGGTGCCACTGAGGGGAATGGTCTGCCTCAGCCAGATGGCTGCTGCTGAATGGCGGAGGAATCAGCACCAGGATTCTGCCAGCTACTTTCTCTGCTTTCTCCCCAAACCCTCTGTCTCCAGTCTCTCCTCAAGTGTCTGTAGACCACTCTGTGTCCTCTTTAGACAAGTATCTACTATCTGTGGCTGCCACTCTGTACTCAGGAGTCAGGCTTTAGCACCACCAGGCCAGGGGCAAGTCCCTCCTGGGGGTGGGGCTCTTGTGTCCTCTCACATTGCTGCCTCTCAGGGCAGTGATCTGCCTGAGCCAGATGGCTGCTGCAGTATGGGGGAGGAGTCAGCACTGGGATCCTGCCAGCTACTCTCTCAGTTTTCTCCCCAAAGCCTCCTTCCCTAGTCTCTCCTCAGGTCTCTAACCCACTCTGCCCCCACCTTTGCCAGAGTCCAGGGTAAGTGGCTGCAAATAAAAATTTGCATAATGACCCTTTAAAAGGTTCTGTCTGTCGCTAGCCTCCTGTCTCTGGCAGAAAGCAACCCTGCCACTTTTTGCAGCTGCTTGTATTTGTGTGCTTTTTGGGCTCTGGTGCTGTAGGCTGGAGATCCCTGCTTATGGTTTAGACCTCATTCTTCTCAGGGGGAACTGCACTGGCCATTTTAATATCTCTCTGGTGCTGCTGCCTATGGGTGCCATGCCCTCCTTCTTGAGTCTCTACTGTACTCCTTACCAGTTAGGTTGTGCTAATGCTGATTCTTCTCTCTGTCTGAGGTTTTAAGGCTCCTCTCTTGCTATTGTTCTTTAGTTTGTTTCTGGTGATTTCTCCACAATTTAGTTGTAATTACAGATTGGTCCTGGGAGAAGGTCAGTGTGACTTCCATTTACTTCTCTGCCATCTTGATTTCTCAATTTATTTAACTTCTATGTGCCGCATTTTCTCATTTGTAAAAACAAGATAACAGTAACTACCTCATAAAGTTGGTGTGAGTATTAAATGAGTTATCATGTGTAAATTAGTTGGAGCAGTGTCTAGCATATAGTAATAATACTAATGGTAATAACATAAGCAATGCTACTACTAGTTGTGTTTATTGTAACATTATTTTTAATACTAGACAACAACTACTGGAACATTAATTTTTATCAGTAGAATGACAGTTAAATGAATTATAATATAGATATCTAATGACATATCCTATGTTTGTAGTAAGAAGAAAGATCACAATAATACATTATTAAATAAATAAAGAGAAATGCACAACCATGTATTTATATCATAAGCTTGCATTTGTATGAAAAAGGATATTCTTCTCTTGTCTTTAAAGAGAAAATAATTTTATTTATATGTGAATCTAGTGAACAAAATAAACTAAACAAAATAGAAACAGACTCATAGATACAGAGCACAGACTGACAGCTGTTAAAAGGGAGTGGGATTAAGGGGGTGGGTGAAAAAGATAGAGATTAAGCAAAAAAAGAAAAGAACAAAACGACTCATAGACACAGCCAGCAGTATGGTGATTACCAGAGGGAAAAGGGGGTGGGGAATATAACAGAGGGTAAAGGGGGGATAAATGGTGATGGAAGGAAACTTGACTTGGGGTCGTGAACACATAATACAATACACAGTTGATATATTATAGCATTGTACACTTGAAACCTATATTATTTTATTAACCAATGTCATAACAATAAATTCAGTAAAAAAGAAACGAAAAGATAGGATGTAATATGTTATATAATTGTTATTGATGGAGGTGGAATGTGAGTTCTCTAAACTGCTTAAATCCATAAGTCCTTTGTTATTTTTACAATGATAAAAGTACTGTCATAGTAATCATGGACAGAAAATATTTATTGTTGTGGAGAATCACTCTCGATACATTCTTAAGTGAAAATAGCATGTTACAATAGTAAATATTAATTCATACTGCTATTCATGTACACGTACAGATCTCCCAGAAAAATATCTAGCTGTATATTATAAAAAATGGAGACATTTATTGAAGATACAAACTACAAGAAACATTGTATATAGGACAATGAAGCCTCAGTCCTCTTCAAAGTAGGTACTTTGGGACCTCACACACTTCTCTCAATCGCCATCAGCTGCCCTATCATATTTTTCTGAATCTCATCGACAGTTTGCAATCTCTTCCTTTTCAAAGGTGACTTTTTTTTGGGAAAAGCCAGAGGTTGCAGGGTGCCAAATCTAGGCTGTAGAGGGGTTGAGTCACCTGGGTGATTTGATGTTTTTACAAAAATCTCTGCACAAATGTAATACACAAGTAGGTGTGATATCATGATGAAGCTGCCAATCACCATTTGCCTGTAGCTATGGCCTTCTGAATAGTTTCCAATGAGGAATGTTCAAGTTTAATTTGATGTAGATTCAGTCTTCTCCTTGCTCAGTCATTTTGAATGCAATGGCCACACAGTACACATGCTCACTCAACGACATCTACGACTCCCATTAACTAGTACAAGGAATTCATCATTGTTCAGGCATGTGCATTCCAGTCCACTCTCCTTGGCTGCCATGTTACATCAATATCACACAAACCATTCTTGTTACATTAACTGTGGCTGGGCTTTTTCTGGACAGACCTTGTATACACATATAATTCTGGAAAGCTATATGCCAACATGTAAACATTGATCATTTCTGGGTAGTGGCATTCTTGGAAGTTTTATTTCTCTGGTCTGTTCTATGTCTACAGATTTTTAAAAATAAATATTAGTTTGACATGATGCAAATTATTATATATATTGGAATATATGTATATATAAATATATTTACTTTTAAATATAAAATAACTATTTCAGTCTTTGTGACTTTCAATCCTCTTCAATAGAATTTTATTAATATTTAAAGTGAAAAATGACATATTATGAGTTTAATTTCAGCTTTGAAAATTCCTAGCCATATGAAATTAGTCTATTTAAATATATTTATTTATAAGTCTCTGTTTGCTTACCTGCAAGGCTGAGAATCAAATAAAAAACAAATATGTAAACCTTTTGGCAATTTTGTCAACACAAAAATGTTCGTTGTTAATGTTATTATAAACTTGTATGAGAGCATCATGTTTAATGATGGTTGAAAATATTTTATAAATTAGAAAATAAAACAAAGATCTTGATATAATTAATTATTCATTGTATAGCTAGTCATGTTCAGAAGGTATACTGACTCCAACAATTCCTTCTGTCATCCTTCTGGCAAAACATAAATTTAACTTCCTCATCAAACATAGTGTTTTACTTCTGCTTTCAAGCTCAGCAGTGTCTAAAACAATTTGTTTAACCTAACAGAGCATCAATTAATTTTATCTGAATTAAGTGGGTTAAGCTTAACTAGTCATTGTTTTTATCTAAAATAAATATTTTTATGACTTTCACATTTTATTTTTGTCTTTGGGAAACAGTTTGGTTCTCTATGACAGGGAGGGGGTAGAGGGGATTTAAAAATGTACTGGAATGATCTCCTTAATCAGCTCACCTCTTTCCATTTATTTCCCTTTTGATATTGCTTCTGTGAAACTAAATTCTCTATATAGAAAGTTTACTAGATACTTTTTTTTTTAAAATTTAGGTATAGTTAGATAATCAGAATTTAAATTTTAGAATTTATGCCTCTTGGCATTTGACTTTTAGAGGACACTTAAAATTCTAAAAAGCATCCCTGGGCTTAAGGAGCTCTGAGTGCCTTCATAGAGATGTTGACTTTCAAGTGCTAATCAACAGACTCTGTATATCACAGGATGCCAAGATCACCAGATTAGACACCCAAAGAGAAACATCAAAAGCTAACTTCTTCAAAGGAGCGCCCATACACTTTTTGCTGGAAGTGCAAATTGGTGCAACTTCTCTGGAGAATAATCTTCCAGTCATTATCAAAATTCTCAATACACCTACACTTTGAATCAACAACTCCATTCCTTAGAATGTGTCATGTGGATAAACAGGTATAAGTTAGCCAAAATATACATAAATATTCTTTAAAGCATTACTTGTATTAGCAAAACAACAGACATAACAAAACTTTCCAATATATTGTGACAATGAAAAAATATTCTTAGGAGGTTCATGCTGAAGATATTCAGAAAAAATATGACAAAATATTAATATTATTTAATCTAGTTGATGAATCTATGAGTGTTGTTAAAGAAAAAATATTCAATGACATGTTAAAGATGGTAAGGCAGACTTCTATCATCACCATTGTGATAGATACAGGGATAGCTGAAATGGATTTAAGAGGGCTGGAGAGAGATTGGGCTCAACTCCATCTAGATACAGCATGGGCTGGTAAAATATTTTAGCAAAGGAGCAGGTTGGAGTCATTGACTGGGAAATTCCTGGGGAGATATTAAGGCTACTGAGGTGGAGAAACAGGGATGTTCTGGCTTAGCCAACCTAACAGGATTCATTCATTCATTTATTTATTTATTTATTTATTTATTTATTTTTAAAGATTTCATTCACTTATCTTTAGAGAAAGGGGAAGGGAAGGAGAAAGATAGGGAGAGAAACATCCATGTGTGAGAGATACTTCAATAGGTTGCCTCTTGCACACCCACAGCTGGGGACAGGGCCTACAACCCAGGCATGTGTCCTAAATGTTAATGGAACTGGAGACTTTTTGGTTCTCAGGATGGCACTCAATCCACTGAGCCACACCAACCAGGGACCTAACAAGATTCTTGCTGAAGACAAGCTGGGATGATCAGATAGCACCTAGAGGATGGTGGAGGGTAAGGATAATCAGATTGTAGAGTTGGAGGGTTTTGCTAAAACAAGATTTTCTAAGAAGTGCAGAGATGGGCCTAGGAAAAGGTTCAGGAGCCTGACTAAAGTTTGATCAAACAAAGAATCTTTTTCAGTGTCAATTGTACTATTTCTATTTTTCATCATGTTGAAAACTTTAATAATAAGTTAGGAAAGAGGTACATTGATAAGCTACGGAGTAAATAAATTATGGTCTGTCTATACAATGGTATATAATTGTTAAGCAAGAAAGATGTTTGTGCTTGTATGAGACTAAGTATTAGATAGATTTTCAAATGAAAATGATAATTGGCAACAAAATATTTGTAGTATGATCCATGAAGAGCATTTGAAATGTTACTTTAAAATAAGACTCCTGGAGTTATGATAGAATGGCTTGCAGAATGCAGATAGTCCTCTATGAGAACAATTAGAATGCTGCATAAAATAGCAACATCACATGCTTGAAAACGGAGAGCCACTGAAGCAATCAGGATTTAAGGTTCAAGATCTCAGAGATAAGAGAACCTTAGAGGAATATGATAACATTTGTAGCTGCTTTTTTCCTCAGGACATTTACCTATTCTCAGTCCTGAGCAAGAAGTTGAGATTGAAGTGCAGAACAGGCAGAAATTTGCACCTGAGAGGGAGAGACATCAGCAGAGCCTTTGGCAATCTCACAGGGTCCCAGAGACAAAAGCGGAAGTCTAGGGATACCCAGACAGCCAGGACATGGGATGGGACAAGGTCCTGAAGAAAAAGAGGCATGGAAAACTACAACCAACATGTGACCAGTTTTGTCTGTTGAGACTTTTGCCAAATAAACTACACAGGGCAACAATATAAGACAGTAGCAGGAAGCTCATGAAAATGAGTGGAATTTTCTACCATTATACAGTAGCAAGAAGTCAGACAAAACCATACTTCAGAATCCACTCAAAGGAAGGGCATTGTAAAACCTCTTAAAAAGCTATCGTTCAGGGGTAGAAGTGAAACAGAAAAAAATGAAACTTCATAAAAACTGTATTCAAATTAAGTCAACTCAGTCATTGATTGGGTGAAGGTGACCTGCCCACTTTCTGTCTACCAGAGGTAGAGTGAAGCTAAGGAAGGTAATGTCTAGTGGAGGAGCTATAGTGTATCACATAAAATGTCCAATGATTAATCACTGAGAATAACCAAATGGCTAATAAACAAATAAAAAAACTTAATGAGTCATCAAATAAATATAAATTAAAATCATGATATTGGACAGGCTATATATTCATCATAATGGCTAAAATGGAAACTACCCAAACTGTTAAGTGTTGGCCATGATGTAGAAACTGCCTCTTTATTACTAGAGCATATTAATTTTGAAAAATTTGTCGTATCATGTAAAGTTGAACATGTGTATATCTATGACCTAGCAATACTACTTCTAGGTATATAGTCAGCAGAAATGTGTACATATATTCATACAAGACATGCATAGTCAAATCTATAATGTCCATATTAGTTTCTAAAAGTCACAGTGCTGTAAAAAATCTCACAATAAAAACCATAGGGATTATAGAAATGATGTGATTGAAAGAAAATAACTCAAAAACTTCAACATCAGTCACACATAAAAAAGATAAGGACTTACTGCAATTTTATACATTTAAATTGTTATAATAAACATAAATACTATAATGAATATTGAATGTGGACACCAAGTGTTGCAGCTTATATATTATTATGAAATGGAGGAAGGGCATATTACTTTATTAAGTTGCCATCAGAAATTACTATAGACTTGCTGCTTAAAATATCAGAAATTTATTCTCTCACAGTTTTGGTAGCCAGGAGCCTAAAATTGAGGTGTCTATAAGGCCATGCTCCCGCTGAAGAAGGGCTAAGAGGAGGATCCTTCCTGGCTTCTTCCAGCTCTGGTAGCTCCAGGTATTTCCAGGCCATATCACTGTAATCTGTGCCTCCATCTTCTCATGGCTTTCTATTATCTCTTTTCCTTATCTGTTTCTTGAACAGAAAAGTGTCATTGGATTTAGAGCCTAGGCACATAATCCAGAATGCTCTCACCTAGATCCTTAACTAAATTGCATCTGCAAAAATTCTTTTCCAAATAAAGCCACATTCAGAGGTTTCAGGCTTTAGGATATATCTGTTTAGGGGCTACCTTCCCCCCACCCCCGCCCCATAAGAAAATTATCAAAATTTGTGATTTTTCACAGGTATAAATCCTGGGCCATGTCTTTTTTTTTTTTTTTTTTTTTGTCTTTGAGGTATAGGTTCTTTAAATATATATAGTTCCAGTGTATAGCCTTCTTTATCAATTATACCTTGAACTTCTGTGTCACCTCTGGAAACTCTTTTGTGGCTTTCTCTGGCTTTGTCAAAGAGTTGAAAGCTTTGGGATTTGCAGCCTGTTTGAAACTACCAAGCCTGTAGTGCCAGCAGGAACAGGAGCTACTTCAGCAAAATTTGGCAGTTTCTGTTTAAGGTCTTTGTTTATGAATGGTGCTTTCCCCACTGATTGTGAGAAAAGTTGTTTGTGATGTTTTTACTGTTTGTTTTTCAATTCATATGCTCCACAATCTTTCCATTTCTTTTCATTCTTTAGGCCTTGTTCTTACTGACTTCACAGCATTTAAAATTGTTTTAATCTTTCTGAACAATAAAAGGCTTTTATTTTCATGATGTTGGCTGTGATGATCCAAATATGGATTCCTTTATGACTGTTAATCATAAGCTTTTTCTAGCTTTTCCACAAAATTTTTCCTTTTGTATACCCTGCTTGGTACTTTTGGCCAGGATGCTTAGGAGTGTTTGAGATATTGAATTTGTTTGGGTGTTTTTTTTTTTTAATATATAAAATTCACAGATTAAAGAGGAGCAAAACACAGCCTTTTAGAATTATGTATGTGGTGAACCAAGGAAGCTGGTAGGTGCTTGAAGTGTGTTTATACATGTGTTTTGTGTATTCCTATATTACTCAGTTTAGCTGAGTACAGTTTTGTGTTTACTATTGGACAAAATTGCACATAAGCAAACACAAAGTTTGCATTATGCATTATAAAAATCTATTAAATTGTTTTTTACCAGTCATGCTGGAACATATTTTTGTTTTCAAAACAAGCATTTCAGAATTGTCTGTACTAGAATATTAACAAGAACACTATTTGTAAGAATCCCAAACTGGAAACTACCCAAGTACCCATCAGAGCTAGGATGGATAAGTACATTTTAGTTATCACACAATGGAATACAGCAATGCAAGCAAGTGTTCCACACTATATGCCAAAAGTATGGATGCATCTCACAAAGATAAAATTGAACAAAAGGTGACATTCATAAGAATGTGTATACTGTATTATCCCATTTATATAAAATATAAAAATAGGCAAAATTAATTTATGATGTTAGAAGTCAGACAAGTGGCTAAGAAGATTATGAGGGGGCTCCCATGGTGCTGGTTAAACAGGTGAGTTCACTGTGAAAATTTATTAAGCTGTACACTTAAGATATGTGCACTTAGATATGTATATTAGATAGGATACACGTAATATACCTCAATAAAAAATCTTTTAAAAATCTACTGTGAAGATATAGAACAAAATATTTCAAAAATTTATATGGAAGCATAAATGATCTTGAACAGCCTCAGCAATTTTTAGAAAGGAGAACAAAGTAGGATGGGTCACAATACCTGATGTCAAACTATATTACAAGGCCACTGTAATCAAAAAAGTCTGGCATTGGCATAAAAACAAACACATAGATCAATGGAACAGAATACAGAGTCCAGAAATAAACCCATGTCTCTATGGGCAATTAATATTCCACAAACGGGCAGAAGCATAAAATGCAAAATAAAAATAGCCTCTTCAACAATGGTGTTGGGAGAGCTGGACAGCTACATGTAATAAAATGAAACTTGACCACCAACTTACACCCTACACTAAAATAAACTCAAGATAGATAAAAGACTTAAATATAAGTCACAACACCATAGAAGTCCTAGAGGAGAACATAAGCAGGAAACTCTGATATCCCATGAAGTAATATTTTTACCAATATGTCCCCTAGAGCAAGGGACATAAAGGAAAGGATAAACAAATGGGACTCCATCAAATTAAAAAGCTTCTGTATGGTTAAAGAAAACATCAGCAAAATGAAAATGGAATCAACCATATAGGAAAATATTTTGCCAATGATACCTTGGACAAGGGTTTGATCTCCAAAATATAAAAAGAACTCATACAACTTCACTCCAGGAAGACAAATAATCCAATTAAAAAATGGGCAAAGGACCTGAATAGACAATTTTCCAAGGAGGACATACAGAGGGCCCAGAGACATATAACAGAATGTTCAGCATCACTGGCCATCAGAGAGATACAAATTAAAACCATAACCAGATACCACTTCACAGCAGTCGGAACAGCTATCATAAACAAATCAACAAACCACAAGTGCTGGCTAGGCTGTGGAGAAAAGAGAATCCTAGTACACTGCTGGTGGGAATGCAGACTTGTGCAGCCACTATGGAAAACAGTGTGGAAATTCCTAAAAAACTAAAAATGGAACTGCGTTTTGACTCAGAAATTTCACTGCTGCGATTATACCATAAGAATCATGAAACACTAATTCAAAAGAACCTCTGTGCCCCAATGTTCATAGCAGCATAGTTTACAATAACCAAGTGCTGGAAATAGCGTAAGTACCCATCAAGAAATGAGTGGATCAAAAAACTATGGTACATTTATAAAATGGAATACAGTCAAGCAAAAAGAACTCCTATCCTTCATGACAGCATGGCTCGAAGTGGAGAGCATTATGCTCAGTAAAATAAGCCAGGGGGTGAAAGACAAATATCATATGATATTACTTATAAGTGGAACGTAAACAACAAAACAAACAAGCAAGCAAAATAAAACTAGAGACATGAAAATAAAGAACAAACTGACAGTAACCAGAGGGGGTGGGGGAGGGGGATAACAGGGTAAAGATGGGGAGGGGTCGTCAAAGAACATTTATGTATAAGGACCCATGGACAAAGACAATGCTGGGGTGGGGAGGAGGATTGAATGTGGGAGGTGGGTGTGAGTAGAGCCAGGTAGAGTAATGGGGGGACAATCGGCACAATTGTAATTGAATAACAACATAAAAAAGAAATTGGAAAGAAAAAAATCTACTGTGAAAACCAGAAAAAATAGCACCAGCTGGTTCTGGAATTAAAATAGAGTTTAAACACTAGTTTTAAGATTTAAAATTGTATTACCTCAGGTAAGTAACTTAATTCTCTTATGTCTCAGTTTTCTCACCTGCACCATGAGGACAAAATAACACTTACTTCATGAAGTTGTTGGGAAAACTTAGTGAATTAAGGATGTAAAACACCCAGAGCATTACCTGGCTCATCTTATGTGCTGGTGCAAGATTTGTCTTTCTTCAATTAGTTTGGTAACCTATATTTTTATTTAAGTGATATTTTTAGAATATCTTTCCAAGTTTGCTTACTTCTTAAAGATTTAAATATCTAAGAGGGCCTTCTGGTTTCCAGGAATTTCCTCATTCCTCTTGTTGGAACATTAAAAATTGGTTGAGAAAGGAAACCAAATGCTGGGCTTATGACCCTATTTTAAATCCTAGGCATTACTTCTTTCATTTTGTTTCTATGCATTATACATTTTTCCCTCTCTTTCTTCTTTCTATTTTTGGCCCATTCCTCATTTTAACTTCCTTTCTGTAATTAGATGATTTTAGAACCAGCTTATTAGTATTAAATTTACATGCTTTTGTTATGTTCCATTTTTGTTCTTTTTACCCACAGATTATTTTGGCAAAAATATTCTTTTTCTACCCATAGTTATAGCTACTTTTACCCTTAAATTTATGTTTCTCTTTCCATGTGTGCTCTAGTTCTTTTATGTCAAGAACTCTTACTTTTTGACTATTTTTCTACTTCTATTTTGATTTATCTCTCAGTATAACTTTTTAAGAGAGGACTACTAGTAGAATATTTATGTTCTCTTTTATATATAAAAATGTATCCGTGTTGTGTTCAAAGTAACCAGGGTATAGAAATATAACATAGTTGGCTATTGAATTCTTGAGTCATAGTTTTTTTTCTTCAAACCTCTATAATTACATTTGTTTCATTTTTCGTCTGGTATTTGATTTTTGTCTTCCTCAATGATATAAGAAGCCCCTATCACATCAATGCTGAACAGTTGGAAAGTATATCCTTGGATGTAAATGCTGCCATTGCTCAGAACATCATCATTCCTTAGGTGACAAGAGAACTCAGCTTGTATAATTTAGAAGAATCTACAGTAATATATGCATTTCCTGCAGACATTGGAAACTTTTCTAAGCTTTGTCCTTGGTGCAGCTCTGGGATGCAGGGCTTGGATTATCTTGTCTTCTCATTCTTACTTCCATTTTACAAGATCTGCTCTGGGCTTTGGCCTGAGACTCACTCTATCTACACTTGGCCTTCCAGTCTTTGGGTTGCTGACTGTCTCCTGTCCTATGGACTGGGATCAGTTTCTGTTTTCTGTCTTGGAGTTCTGGACTCAGGGCTCATGCTTTGGGATCTCTGGTTTGTCTCTGGAGTTAGAGCTTGACTCTGAGCTCAGGGATCTGTCTCATCTTGAGGGGATCCATTGGGCAAGGTATGGAAAGAAGATGATGATCCATGGCCCAAACCAAAGACCATGAGAACATATGGATCATCATCTGTTTGGCAGACAAAAGTGTCATTCATCTCCTTGACCCTGACTGTAGGCTAGGGCTTCTCCCTAGGAAAGCTTGATTTATCCTGATGTCAATCCTTTATAAATGCCCTGCATTCTATAAATCCTACAGACAGTGAAGGTGAAGGAGCTCATCTGGTCCATAAGAGGAGCAGAGGTTTTACACAAGGATCATCTGTCCTCAGGGCCTGACACTGAACCCAAAGGCCTGGCCATGTACAAATTTGGACAGAGAACAGAAGGGAGTTTTGGATTGAATTATGGCTCACAAAGACTCCCTGAATCTTGCAAAGAACCTTGTACATAGTAGGTTATAATCAGTATTATTGAATAAATCAATAAGTGAATGAACTCCCCATTTGGGTTCACTGGAAACACTGGATTTGAGAATGGAGGGGAAGAGGAAGAAAGTCTAGAAAGTAAAGGAAATATAAAGAAAGAGGGTTAGGTCTTCCTGACTCAAAAGCTGCATCTCATGTTCAGGGTCGGAAAGCAAATGCTCTCTGACAAATGCTCAGTCTGGATCATTAAATGCATGAGAATCCACTTATAGAAGCTCTGGTTCAATCTTCATTTTTGCTATTCTTCATCTCAGGTCTGCACATTCTGTATGGAGATTAAGTTTTATTCAGCCTCCTGCACTCTCAACTAATGGACATGAGTTTCAGTCAAGGGACAGAATCTGGCTCCAAGATGAAGAAAAGGTTCTTTCCTGAATTTCTTCAAGGACTTTGACTCCTCTTCTGCAGATCTCTAGCTCTGCATCCTAATGTTCCATCTTGTCATTTACTTCAAAATATCCTTACTCCTGTTGAAGGTCTGTATCTGCCTTGACAGGTTATGTCTTGATAAAGTCTGTGTTGTTCCCTTGACAGCTTTCTCTTATTTCACTGACTTTCTTCCACACTTTCATTTGAGGCTGGCTTAGTCAGGACACCTTTAAGATGACTTGTCAGGTAATGTTTAAAAAAATATAATTAAAAGATTGTTGAATTTCATATACACACCCCATCCTCTATTATTTTTTTGTTTACTATTAACAGCATTAGTGTGGTATATTTTTATAATTAATAAACCCCAAACAATACATTATTATTAACTATAGTCCATGATTTATATTGTATTATATACATAGTTCTATGGGTTTGGACAAGTGTAATCCTCAACCCACCACATTTTCTCTCAGTAGGATGAAGGCAGGCATCATGATTATAGTCAGGAGGCTTGAAAAAGAGAACACAGCCCTGGAGTTGAGAGGTGGGGCTCCCTAAGTTTTTAGAGGGGGTAGCAAGTAATCTGGAGCAGGACCAGGAGCCCAGGTCTGCCCTTCCTTCCAGGGAATATGCATAGTTTGAAACTAATGAATCTGAACCCTGGAAACAGCTACTTTAGAGATACAGCCACTCTCAAGGACTGGATCCATTGTCAAAGGGGCAACATCCAGATATTTTCCTTTAAAGGCAGTGTCTGTCACACTTATTCTTTTTTGCAAGAGATACTACACATTTAGATGAAGTGTGCAATTCAAAACTATTTTAGTATATCCATAGAATTGGGCAACCACCCTCACAATAAATTTTAGAACATTTTCATTAGCCCCAAAAGAAACCCTGTACTCTTTAGCCATGACCTCCCCTGCCCCAGAATCCATATCTCCCCCAGCTCTAGGAAGACAATATTCCACTTTTTGTCCCTATATATTTGCCTTAAAACTTCATATAAAGTGAATTGTAGAACATGTGATCCTTTGTTACTGGATTTTTTCACTTAGCATAATAGTTTCATGGGGTCTCCATGTTGTACCATGTGTCAGTATGTCATTTATTTTTTATTCCTAAATAGTATTCCATTGTATGAGTATAACATACTTTATTCATCAGTTGATATAAATTTGAGTTCTTTGCTTTTATGAACATTTGTGTACAAGGTTTTGTGTGCACATACTTTTTTTAAAATTTTTCTGAGATCTATATCTAGGAGTGGAATAGCTGGACCATGTGAAAAATTTATGTTTAACTTTTGGTGAACTACCGGCTGTTTTTCAAAGTGCCCACACCATTTTACTTTCACAATAGCAGTGTAGGAGGGTTCTAATTTCTCCAGCTCCTCATCAACACTTGTTATTATGTTTTTTATTGTAGCCATTCTAGGGGTTGTAAATTGGTGTCTCATTGTGGTTTTGATTGGGACATCATTGATGACTAATGATGTTGAATATCTTTTCACGTTAATTGTGTATTTGTATACCTTGTTGGAGAAATGTCTATTCAGATCCTTTCAATTGGGTTGTCTTTTTATTATTAAGTTGTAAGCATTCTTTATAGATTCTATGTGCATTTTTTTTTATCAGATACAGTATTTGCAAATATTTTCTTCCAATTTTGTGGGTTTTTTCTTTATTGATGATGTCTTTTGGAGCATGAAAGTTTTTAATTTTGATGAAAGCCAGCTTTTCCATTTTTCCTTTGTTCCCTGTGTTTTTGGTGTTATATCTCAGGAACTATTGTCAGATCTCAGTTCATGAATATTTATACCTATTTTCTCTTTTAAGAGTTTTTTATAGTTTTAGCTCCTATATTTAAGTTCAACGCCTATTTTAAGTTAGTTTTTGTATATGGTATGAGGTCAGAGAGTCTATATTTGTCTTTTACATGTGGATATCTAGTGATCCCAGCATCTCTTATTGTAAAGGTATTATTTGCCCATTTAGTTGTTTTGACACACTTGTTGAAAATCAGTTGACCATAAATGTGATTTTCCTCTCTCCTCTGGATTCTCAATTTTACATTGATCTTTATGTCTATTCTTATCTCTTGATTACTGTAGCTTTCTAGTAAACTTTTATATTAGGAAATATGAGTATTCTAACTCTGTTCTTTTTTCAAGATTGTTGCGGCTATTCTGAGTCTCTTGCATTTCCATAGATATTTTAGCATAAGCTTGCTAAATTTATGCAGAGACATCTATGATCTCACCTATTAAGTGGAATCTAATGAAGAAAATAAACTAATGAACAAAACAGAGCCACAGGCATGGAAACATGGAGCAGACTGAAAGTGACCAGAGGGGATGGGGAAGAGGGACAATGGTGGAAAGAAGGGGAAGGGACTAGATAAAGAACGGGTATGAATGACCCACTGACGTGGTCAACAGTGTGGGAATTGACTGTGGGAGTAAGGGGTGGGATGGGTGGAGGAGAGCAAAGAGGGAAAAATTGAGACAACTATAACATAACAATAAAAAATTATTTAAAAAGCTGAAATTTTGATAGAGATTTTTTTGAATCTGTAGATCAACTTAAGGAAAACTGTCATCTTTACAATATTGTTTTTCAGTCTTCAAAATGCAGATGTCTTTCATTTATTTAGATATTTTAAAATATCTTTAAGCAATATTTTGTAGTTGAGTATGTTTTGTAATTTTTTGTTATTCATAAATATTTTTTTCTTTTAATGCCATTATCAGTGTACTTATTTTTAAATTTCATTTTCAGAATTTAAGTTAGTTATTGCTGATCTTGTTTTATAGTACCATTAGAATTTCAGAGATTCCTTATAATTTTCTATATCCAAGATCATGTCATCTGAAAATAGAGATAATTTTACTTTTTCCCCATCGGTATGAGATTTCATATTTTATTTTCTTGCCTAATTGCCCTGGTTAGAACATTGATTGCAGTGTTGTATAAAAGTGTCAAAAGAGTGTATCCTTTTATTTTTCTGACTTTGGGGAAAGCATTTATTTTTTTACCATCAAGTGTCATGTTAACCGCGGGGCGGGGGGATGGTGTTCCCACATGCTCTTTATCAGGGTGATAAAGTGTGCTGAAATTTAACAAACACTTTTTTTCTTTATGAGATAATTATGTGGTTTTTGTCCTAAATTATACTGATATGGTATATTACATTAATTAATTTTATGATAAAACAACCCTGGATTCCCAAATAAGCCTCATTTTTTTCATAGAGCAAGCTTTCTCTCTCTCTTTTTTCTTTAATAATGTTGCTGAATTTGTTTTACTGGTATCTTATTGATGATTTTTGTGTCTATATTCATAATAGTCTTAGTCTGAACTTTTCTTTAGTTGGGATGTTTTATCTTATTTGGTGTCAGCATAATAACTGACCTCACAAAAATCTTTTTTTGGAAGAGTTTGTAAATACTAGTACTAACTTTTCTTTTCATGTTTGGCTGAATTTTTCAGTGAAATCATCTGGGCCTGGGTTTTTCTTTTTGGTGTGTGTGTGTGTGTGTGTGTGTGTGTGTGTGTGTGTGTGTGAAGTTTTCTTTTTTTAGTGTTGTTCAGGCACAATTGTCTCTATTTTCCCCTAATACTCCTCCCTCCCCATCCATCCCCATTTCCCACACTTGATCCTACCACCCTTTGGCTTTTTGATTACTAATTCAATCTTTTTACTTGTAGTGGATCTATCCATATTTTTTTATTTTTTGAGTCAGTTTCTGTAGTTTGTATCTTTCTAGGAATTTATAGATTTCATCTAAATTATCTAAGCTATTGATAAGCAATTGTGTATAGTATTCCCTATAATCCACTTTATTTATGAAATGTCATAGAAATGCATCCTCTTTCATTTATAAATTTAGAAATTTAACTGTTTTTGCTTTTAAAAAATTTGTTGGTCTAGCTGAAAGTTTATCTTTTTTTAGATCTTTTCAAATTAGTGACTTTTGCTTTTAAAACTTTCTCTATTATTTCTCTATGCTCAATTTCATTATTTCACTCTAATGTTACTATTTTATTCCTTCTGCTTACTTTATATTTAGTTTGCTTTTCTCTTTCCAGTGTCTTAAATTGGAAAGTTAGACTATTGATTTGATATCTTTTTGTTTATTGCAGGAATTTACACTTGTAAAGATTGCTCTAATTATTGCTTTATTTGAATCCAATAAGTTTTGGTATGTTGCATTTTTATTTTCATTTAGATCAAAACAGTTTCAAATATTTCTTTTGAATTTTTCCTTGACCCATTGATTGGGAGTATGGTTTTTTTTTATGTTAATATATGTGAAATTCTCAAATTTCTTCATGTTATTCTTTCTTAGTTTTATCCCATTACTGACAAAGAACATAGTATGTTTTTCATTCTTTAAAAATTATCAATGTTTGTTTTATGGTTTAACATATGGTCTATCTTGAAGAACATTCTATGTGTACTTGAGAAGCAGGTAAATTGTACTGTTATTGAGTGAAATATTCTGTAAATAACTATTGGGTAAACTTGTAAATAGTTTTGTTCAGGTTCCAAAGTTCAGGATCTGTCTACTTTATCTATTCTTTAATGAAAACAGAATTTAAAGTTTCTAGCTATCATTGTCAAATTGCCTATTTCTACCTTTAATTCAGTCAGTTTTTGCCTAATATATTTTGGTACTATGTTGTTAGGTGTTTTCTAGTCCATAACAGCACAGGTTCTACTCTTTACTGAGTAGTGACCTTACCTGCCTAAGCTTCAGTTTCCTTACCTGTAACATAATAATATTAATGAAAACACTCAAGAGAGGAAACTTTCTGTCCTGTGTCCCATAGACAAACTGTGCATGTTCCTGAAAACAAAACAGAAGCAGCCCTCTCAATCCTGGATAAATGAAGCAAGCCCAGGTCCCTGGCTAGTGTTACCAGATTTAGCAAATAAAAAAAAGATGTCAGTTAAATTTGAATACTTCCTGGTGGCTTATGCATATGTGCAATGGAATAAAGTAAAAAGATTACATGAGCATATTGAAATTAAAAATGTATTGAATGCTTTCTCAAATAAATTATAAATATATGAATTATATACTTTCTGTACTCTAACTCTCTTTAAAATTTACTTATTTTTGCAGAATTTGCTTATAAAATTCCTTGCAATTATAGTCTATGTTCCATTTTCATTGTAACATACCTTCTATAGTGGTCACATACAATGTATTTTATTCTTTTGTTTATTCAATATTCATTAATGAGAAAATACACTCAACATTTTTCTCATGAACCAACCACTGAACAATTATAGTCATAAAGTTTACCACTCTGAGAAAGCTCTTCTAGTTAGATGTGTTGAAGTATATAATGCCATTATTCATGCCATAAATTCTTTTCCATCATCAGGATTACATGGTACCACTTAATCAATGGCTTTTTAAAATATTTTCACTAATAAAAAAACATTATTGTTAGTTTTTATTTCCTTATCCTTCAATACTATGCATCGTGAGTTAGTCCACCTGTTCTCATGCTGAAAGAATATTTACTTATTAAATTTAAATTTAAATTTAGTTAAATTCTTTAACTTCAAGAGATAAAATCCATTTGAACAGCAAATGCTATACTAATTATTGTTTTTAAATAAGAATTTCTTTTCCTGTTTATAAACAATGTCATGGATAGTAAGAACAAACTTGACACTTAAATGAAAAAATTTGTCATCAACTCTTTCTTTAACTCTTTCAAAATATTCCTTTAAGCAATGGAGTACTGCAATAACACTGTTTGCTCTTCTTTAAATTAGCATAATCATTTTGCTAAGGAGAGATTGAAAATCTATGATAAATTAATAAGTAGTCCTCACTCAAAGAATTATTTTAAAAATCACAAGAACTTTTGGGCTACCAGAATTAAAATATGATTTCAATGCTTAAAAATAAACTGAGGATTCTCTCAACTGCATCTTTTAGAGACCCAACAGGTTTTTAAATTTGAGAAAACTGAAGAATACAGAATGGAAGCAAAATCACAAAAGTTCTTTAATTGTTCAGGTGGAACAGAGAACAATTTCATGGCTATTCTTTAATGCCAATAGAAAGGATGTAGCTGTGCTTGAGTAACATTATGTAGAATATAGACAGGACAACTAACACCTTCCGTAAAAGAATTATGCATGCCTAACCTCAACTTTGAATAAAATTGTTTGCATCTTTACACTAACATTTGTATTGTAATAGTTTCATCAAGTCAGTCCAATTTAAAAAATTAACTCCTAATTAATTAAGAGACTTTTCTACAAATAAGTGCTATTGTTTCTGAAATCTCATCTAAAAGGGGTTTTCCTTGCAGTAGCCTTATAATTCAGTTCTTTGCATCAGAAAAATATTGCTTAAGCAATGGAAATTTTTTTCTGCATTGTGATTACTTGCAATGATGACTATGAATGGTATGAATGGTATTTTGTAATAGTGTATGGAGCTATTTCATTTTTTAAATTATTATTTCAGTAGATTTTGTCTTGGCACTTGAAAATTTACATGTAATTTTGGAATTCTGAAATACTTATGGTAGCAGTATATTCAAATAGTCATTTGAGCTGAAAGACTGATAATAATATACAGCATGGGAAGCCATTACAATTTCTGCTATTTATTTTATCTTCTTTATCGGAATTTATTTTAATCAAAATTTGTTATTTTATTACTTTCTTTGGATGCAGTTGAGGAAATCATACATCTCTTATGCTTAGGTGTTAGTATATATGCTGGTTTATATCTGACTTTCAATTTTCCTACTTAATAACAATTGCATACTGTTCAAAGAGCCATCAAAGGACATTTTGCTCATTTAATAAATGTTCATGGTTCAGAAAATTTATCACACAATTTACACTTGTCTTTTGGTACTTGGAGGTTAAAATATACAAAAAATAGTAATAGTAACCACCCCAAAAATGAAAAGATTACTAATTTCACTTCTTCAGTATATCTGTCATTCATAAATCCAGTTTAGATCTAACAGTGAACAAGGACTGATGGTGAATGGATTGAGACTTTGAGAACAAACAATACATTTGATAGCTGATGCAAAATAAGGTGAACTTTCTTATGGTCTACAGGTGAGAGCTATACTTGGTAAGTTTAATAATCTTCTCAAACAAAACCAGAGCTGATCTTCTATAAGATTTTGAAAACTGGGTGTTCAGGGCTTCGTGAGTTTTTAGAAGCAAGAGTGTTTAGAAATTGATGGATTTACCATTTGTGTTAGTGTGGTTGACAGGCTGACTTTCAGGACTATGGTGGGAGGCACCTGGTTATTGGCTACTATCTGGACGTGTGGATTTGTCTCATTAGCTAACTTTCACAAACTAGTTATTAGAATGAGGCTGTGGCTAATTGCATGTGTACTGTTGAGAAGACGTCACTAACAGTGGTTACTACTTTTTCATGATTTAGGACATTGGTATTTTTCTTTCTTGAACATAAAAAATAAGTACTTCTTATTTTCAGCCTCTCTCCTCTACAACTCTATGATTTTTTTTATTTTTTATTTTTGTCGTCCTTTAGCCAAACCTGAAAGAGATACAAGGAAATTACATAGATCTTTATCAGAGGTATGATTTTCAACTGGTGTTGCTAATTAAAGGCCAAAATCTGTGACAGAAAAGTATTTTAATTACTGAAGTCTTGTAATTTACTGAAAAAAAATCTGATTGCAGAATGTTTAGGGCATTTTTACAATGTCAGTATAGGCTGAGGACAAATTTTTACAGTGTATGTCCTGTATATACAGAATGCTTGTTCACTTCATCTCTGATGGCACAGAGCAGAAATGTGCTTTCCTGGGAGCACCCTCTACCTCAACCTACCTCCGAGGCCAGGACACAGTGAGCTTGCCCTTCGGCCCTCCTCCAGCCAGAGCAGGCAGACCTGACCTCCAGGTCTGGGAACAAAACCCTCCTCTATTTTGAAGGCACCTGTGACCTAAAGGCTTCCAGCAGGCGAGCGTGACATTTAAATTTCAACCCTAATTATGGAACACTTTCCCAAATGTGTACTGTAGACCTATGAACTGATATATTCTTCTGTGATAATCACATCCTTTTATTTTCTTAATAAGGTTTTAGGTGTTATTTCAATTCTTCACATTAGAAAACTACATTTAGGTTTTTTTTTTTTTTTTCTGCTTGCCTCTTAATCCCCTTTTCTTGAATCTGATTTATTGACTAATCTTTCATTCTTTCTATTGAGTCCATTTTCGCTGTTTTTTTTTTTTTTTTCCTTACAGTGAACAAAAATTTACAAGGTCTGTCTGGAAAAAGTCTTGTCATCATTAATATAATGGGAACAGTTTGTGTGACATCAGCATAACCTGGCAGCCAAGGAGAGTGGACTGGGATGTGCAAGTATGAACAATGATATCTTCACTGTACTAGTCAGTGGGGGCAGTAGATGCCATTGAGTGAGCATGTGTACTGTTGGGATATCTCATTCAAAGTGACTGAGAAAATAGAGCAACGAATCTGCATCAAATTTTGCATTAAGCTTGAACATTCCTCTGTGGAAACTATTTGGATGATTCAGAAGGCCACAGCTATGGGCAACTGGTTGGTAGCTTCATCACGTCTTGCTCATGCCTGCCCATGCATCACATCTTATGCAGAGTTTTCTGGTGAAACATCAGATTACCCAGGTGACTCAACACCCCTTACAGACCAGATCCAGTGCCCTGCAACTTCTGGCTTTTCCCAAAACTAAAATCACCTTTGAAAGGGAAGAGATTTCAATTTGTAGATGGGATTCAGGAAAATATGATGGGGCAGTTGATGGCAATTGGGAGAATTGTAAGAGGTCCCAAGTTGCCTACTTTGAAGGGGACTGAGGCATCATTGTGCTATGTACAATGTTCCTTGTATCTTGTATCTTCTTCAATAAATAGCTCTATTTTTCATAGTACATGGCTGGATACATTCTGGACAGACCTTTGATATAAGAACTAGAGCATATTTCTAATTTAAATCCCTTTACAGGTTTTTCTTTCTTGTTATATTTTCTTCCTTTGGTGATTATTCCTATATTGAATACTCTTTCAATAAACTCTTGTTGACATTTTTTAAAATACAGAATGAGGTGTATTCTGTGTTGTTTTTTTTAATTGTGCTTTTTTCCCTTCTATCATCAACTAGATGTATCCTAGTTTCTCATTCTGTGGTTCTGATTCAGCACTCTCAGTGGAGTGAGGAATGAGTTGGGACTAAATGCAGGTCCTGCAGGGGATCATTACCTTGGTACAGTTTATTCTGTATGTTTATTGAAGCTGCTGCCAAGGGTCCAATATTCTACATACAGATTTTATTTTGTCCTGCCCCCATTCAAGGCACAGATAATAAATTTGTTAGACTTTGCAAGCTATACAGTCTCTGTTACAACTATTTAACTATTGTCATTTCACAAAAGTAGCCATGAAACAGTATATAAACAATTGGGTGTCATTGTGTCCAAAGGAAGTTCAGTTTCATTAGGAGATAGTGAGCCAGATTTTGTCCATGGACCTTAGGTTGCTGCTTCTGATTTGAATATTAATTTTTGAATTGACTAGTAATTAGTAAAAAAGGAAATAATGTTTGAATATTAATAGGACTTAGAAAATAAATATTAAATTTGTTATTTTTGGATAGGTTAGATTGGTCCACTGAGAGCAGGGATTATACATACATGTTATATTATATATATATATATATTTTGATATGATATATATATGTGTATACATACACACACACATACTTTTCTATATGCTTAACTCCAAGTCCTGTACCTGACATATGCTAGGAAATCAGTAAATATTGGTTTTACAAACAAATAAATTATATTACTAATCCACTCTTCCTGTGGTTTACGTTACTTGAAATTATTATCATTGATACATCTTTCTTGCTTTTCCCTTATCTACACTTAATTTGTGGGTCCCTTTAATACTCAAAATCTTTATTCTAAGACACACACACATACACATGAACATTATTTCTATCCCATCTTGTATATTTTCTATTGCTGACATTTGTTTTATTGCCTCCAGCTTTTTTCTTATTGTATCCCACATCAGTCTCTCTACCATTACTCAATCCCTAAACCTCACTGTACATTTGACTGTAGGAGTTTTCTTATATTATTGCCATATAGATGGAGAAAAAACTTTCAGTTTTTAAAATCCTTTGTTGCTTCTTTTTTTAATGACTTCTGCACACTATAACCAAATACTTGTTAGGCTTTGTGTCTGATGCATGAAATGCCATTTATTCTACCTCTGGGAATAAAATCCCTATTTTGTGCTTTTGAGGCCTAGAAAATACCTTATGTGGATAGATCATATAACCTTAAGATATTTCTCACCTTTATTGTTAATTCTTTTCGGCTTTTATGACATTCCACTCTCTCTCAATGGGTTGCTTTAACCCAGAGAGATTGCTTAACTACAGACTTTTTTCAGTCTACTTTGATAGCAGAATAAGCTATACACAGCTTCCTTTTGACTTGCCTACTCCTTTGGAAAGAATCGTATTTTGCCATGTATAATGAACACTTTTTGCCCAAATTTTTAAGGGAAAAATGAGGATGTGCATTATACATATATGTAAACATATATACATATATGGGTAGTACTAATTCCATACCTGTATAAATGTTTTTAATTTTGTAATTTATGCTTATGAATTAAAAGTGTAACTCTAGAAAGCAATAATTATATCTATATGCAAAATAATTACCCTGGAATACAATAATCAGTTTTGTTTCTCAATATAAATAAATAAATAATTGAATTAAAAATTTAAAATGAAAAACTATTTTCCTGAAAGTTTAGGCCAAAAACATGAGTACACATTATACATGGCAAAATTACTATCTTATTCCCTTAACCATTTCTGTATTCTGGCCCCTCCCACCAGTAAGAGAAAAGACAGCTCTGGGCTTTTAGGTGGTACCCTGGCAACAAACTCTTGGTTGATCATTCCACATAGCAAATACTCTCTTCCAGAGTTATATGAAAAGCTGGTCTCTCCAGGATAAGCCCCAAAGTTTTCAGTTAGGTCTGGGGATCCCTCAGACTCTAGTGCAAGAGATGTAACAATAAGCATCTGCCTAGGGTCTTCATAGATGAAGTTGTTGGCTTAAGAGAAAAGTCAATATGGGATACTTCCTCCAGTGAATTTAAGAGGTCTCTAGTTCCCTGAAATTGTCTCAAAATATCTTGATATGATTACTCTTGAAGACTCTTATTGTTTCTGAATCAAAAGATGAATCAAGCTTTAGGGGAACTTCTGCACACCCAGCACCAGATATTTGAATTGCTGGATATGTCAACTGATAGAGTTTGGGAAGCAAGGCTGATCCTTACATGTGTGTAGATGCCCCTCCAAGGACATAGGATATGACCATAAAGAAAGCATCCCCTTTACTCAGGGGAATACTCTGACTTCCCAGGAGTTCCTGCTCAGCTGGTAGGAGGCCATTCCCTCACCACACAGACACTCATGCTAAGATCTGGATCCACCTGATCTATCTCAGCAGCTGATTGCATTTGGAATCCAGGAAAGACCCCAGCAGTAATATTTTAGTGTATTTCTCAACCTTCTTTGGAAGACACACTGTTCCCTACTAGGCTTTTCAGGGTCCAAAACATGAATAATTATATCCTAGCCTGGTTCCTCCTGAGGGGCCTGTGATGTAGCTCTAAACATTTAGTGTGCCTCAGAATCCCCTGTAGATCTTGTTACCAACACATGTATATAAAGTCTAGGTCTCGTCTGAGTGAGTGGGCCTGCAAATCTGCATTCTAATAGTCTTTTAGTTGATTCTGATGGAGGTGATCTAGAGATCATACATTTAGAAATGCCGAGTTGTAGAATAGACTGATCCAGGAGCCCCAAATAGTGAAAGATGGTGCCTTAAATAGTGCAAATGTAGGTAAAGGTAGAGGCACCTCTGGATCTTTACCGACTGGATAAGTCCCATCTATCATCCCCTTGGCATCTTTAAAAGCAGACTGTATGAAAAAAATCTGAATAGCTTTTTATTTCCCTATTCTAAGTGTGAAAGAATAGCTGAATCCACTTCCAATGGTCAGGATGACTTCTCCTGGGGTGCATTAGCCCTGCACACAGAGGAGATTAAGGGATTAGGGATGAGTTGAATTTGTTCCCATTTCAGGATATGGTGGTTCTTGAAGGCAGTTGGGACTTCAGAGGGTAGAAATGGGACACTTCAGAACTCAGAAGATCACCAGCACAGTCTAGGCAGGGCTCCACAAGAGCACAGGGTGGTTTGTATTAGGATACTGTAGGGTGATTTCCTTTGCTTTGGAAGACCAGGCTATTTTTTCTTGTTACCGGCTACCCATCTTATTTGCCATTGATTGGCCAGTCTTTCTGTGTATGGGTTATAGATCTGGTGACCCTAAGTGAAATATAGGAAGCCATAGTCTGATACAGAGTAGCTGAAAATTACCTGTAATGTAAATCTTGTGATAATAGGCAAATAAGGAGTTTGATCCAGGTCTAGGCCAGAACTGGCATGCTGCTTCACATCCTGATTGCTGGGTAACTGCAGCAGGATGGAGGAAAGGGAGAGAAGCTAAAATATGGAACTAGAACCTAAAATAAGAAACTAGAACCCCTTCACAGGAGTCAGGTGAGAAAAAGGGGAGTAGACCTGGTTAGGTATGTTTGGAGGAAGTCTTGGCAGGCAAAGCTTATTATCTGAAAACAGCTCAAACTGAATATTAGGAAGTCAGTTCAGGAGAATAGAGTGTCCTGAGAAAAGGACCAATGTAGAGATATGACTTAAGTAACAGCCAGGGAATTGTCATCCAGGAAGTTGCCAGTGTAGACTGCTGAGGTCTAGCTGGGGGTTAATGTGGTTCATGTGGTAAGGCAGGACATGATGTAGGCACTGTTGGCCAGTCTAGGCTGGGAAAATAATGCAGAAGTGCAGGAGGCTGGGTCCTGACCTTCATTTCGATTTGATTCTGTAGGCTGAGCAAGAGGAGTGAAGGTGTGTGGGGGAGGCGCAAATGTGGGAATGAGACAAAGCACTCACTCAAGTCAAGCTCATCAGTTTTGTAATTGAACCAGTTTTCTAATACACATTGACAGTGAAGTTTCTCCCCACTCCCACCCGTTTTAGCTGTTCCTATATTCTGCTTGTTGATAACTCTGACTCCCTTAGAGTATTGCAAAGAATCCTTGTAACCTACACTTCTTGTCTTGTTAATCATCTTAAAGTTCATAGCTGCTGAGAACAAAATCTTCATTGACGTACAGCCTCATTTAATTTCGCTTTCTACCTCTGTCATGTTGAAGTTCACTGGCTTACTATAAGTTTCAGAAAAATTGCTTGTGATATTTTACCAGCTGCTGTTTTTCACTCATTCAATACTGACTTTGGGATAGGGGTTACATTTTCATTCACTGCTTTTAGGTGGCAGCCCATTAAATGGAGGTACTTTAGAGTTCACTGTTTTCCTCTTTTGCTTCCCTAATGAATAGAAAAGTAATATTTGTATGTTTAAGGGGATACATGGGATTTAAAATTCTGATCTCCTAAGCTGAGAGTTGAAATATTAAACCTATGTGTAAATTTTCCAATCATGTTGCAGATCTTTTAGGACAGTTTCTTTCCAGAGAGACTGAAGGTTATCTTTTGAGGAGCTGACTAAAGGGAATAATATTTGGATGATGGTAAACCTTTTATTTCTCCCACTGGAGCTCAATAGCTCATAAATGCGGTATTTTATTGGGAACTCAAACCTATTTTTGACATGGGCTTTTTCATAATCTATGTAGGTTAGAAGGGAGGTAGGGTATGTAAGTAAATGCCTATAGGTTTATGGTCCATTATTTTATTAAACTTAGTAACTATGCTACATTTCTGAGGATTTACTTAGGTGTGAAAAATTCAAATATTAATAAGAGAAAATGTATTTTGGGTGTGGAATACATTATATTATATATTATATTATTATAATTTCCCTCATTTATTTTTTAAAATATTTATTTATTTACTTTTAAAGACAGAGGAAAGGGAGGGAGAAAGAAAGGTAAACATCAACGTGTGGTTGCATCTTGCATGCCTCCTACTGGGGACCTGGCTCTCCATCCAGACATGTGCCCTGACTAGGAATTGAACCAGTGGGCCTCTGGTTCGCAGGCCAGCACTCATTCCACTGAGCCACACCAGCCAGGGCTATATATTTATGTATTTCAACAGTGAAGATGAGTGAACCAAAGCAATGTGTACCAATAAGGATAACATTCAAAAACGATTTTGAGTGAAAAAAATATCTTCTATTAGATGAGATATGTAGAATGATTTAATTTGTATAAAATTTTAAAATAATAAAAAGTACATAATGTATTATTTAGGGACACTTTTATATATGATAAAATCATAAATATTGAATAGATTAGTTAAAAGAATATCAGGAAGTAGTTACATTGTTGGGAGAGCATATGGGATTTGGGTAGGTTTCAAAGGGATTGACATGTTTTATTTCTTAAGTTTGGTTAAGGGTGAACATGATGTTAGAATATAAACTTTTAAAAAATGACATTTTCATAACAAATAAACTAAACAGCAGACAGAACTGTGATTTTTGTTTTTGTTCATATGACTCATAACTATGCTAATAGCTGTGGACAGGAGAAGCACAGCCAGAATTATCGGGGAAAATCAAAGCCAGCGAGTTTCCTTTAGAGTCTTTGCTACCTGTATGACCTATTCTTAGGTCTCTTAATATTTGGACCTCCATCCCTTTACTATATAATTGATACTCCTTTTCTCCCCTTCTCAGAGAACCTGAGCCCTGGCAATAATGGTTAGTACCTCTGTAACTTAATGATAATATATTACAAGTTCTAGAACCTTGTCTTAAAAATATTTTTTTTTCCAGAAACATACCTACTAATCTTTGCTGATTAAAACAAATTCCATTCTAGTTGAGTCTTTCAATAGTTTCTGAAACATAACTTTGAGATTTCTGGCGGCAATAACATCTAGATTGAAGCACAAGCCATCTGCCTATAGCACTCCCTTCCTCAATTGCATGACCAACCTCTGATTAATAGTCTTTAACAACTGAGGACTTTAATGATGTATTCAAAGTAGTTCTCTCTACTCCAGCCTCTATCTTTATTGTTAGTGGATACATCAGCTAAGAATATGAAATATATAACAAATGGCTCAAGTTTTTTTGAACCTTGGCCTTCTCACCTTCATCAAAATTTCTCATTGTATTTCAGCCACTCTTTTTTAATAGCCTCTTCCTAGAGATTATGTTTCTATTCTTCTATCTCCTTTGTTCAAAAACTCTCTACTTCAGCCTCATTGAGACATCTAATCAATGACTCCACTGCCTTAATACAATCTGCTAAAATCCTCTACCTGTCTTTTGCTGCTTTTCACTTGAATTCCATGGTCCATTATGAGATGACCTGGCAAACACCTTCCAGTCACTGCCTCCCTCCATTATTCCATATGACTGGAAAAACCTACAATATCTATCCTCACATGTGGAAGTGTTCTAGGCAGAAAGAATAGTATATGCAATATTCTGAGTAGGAGGTTTATATTACACAACTTCCTGACTACACATGTGAAACTTCAGTTTAGCCCCAATCCCTAGACATTGTAAGAACCAATCAGTTATCTTTCCTTTCTCTCCCGATCCATTTTTGAATAAATTGAGAGGTCTGCTCTGCTCTCCCCAGAAAGCTTCATATATAAGTAATAAATCTTTTCTTACCCTTCTGATGTATGTGTGGTGTCATTATTCCTAATGTATGAACACCATTTTGGTTGGAGGTCCATCTGTATCTGTAAAGTATCCACAAAAACTTTATCCAGCAAACAGTCCCAAATGTACACTCTAGGCAAGGGACACTTGGTGTAGTATTTTGTTGGTCATGAGGAGAGTATTGGAAATATTTTTTCTATGTCAGGATTTCAAAATGTTTGCTTGGATAGCTTTAAGGAAAGTTGATTTGTAGGGATGTAAAGACAAAAGCAGCAAAAACAGTTATTGACACAGCTGTACTAGTTCATTTGAGAAATGATGGTGACTTGACTTAAAATGGGAGTGTATAGAGCAGGGTATATTTTGAATGAGCCAAGAGGATTAGATAAACATTGCAATAGTGAGGAATACTGAAAATGGAGCAGTTTTAAGATTAGGGAGTGTTACAAGAGGTTTCTATTTTCTTTCTTTTTTTCTTTTTGTTTGCCAATTTGTGTTTGAATGCCTATTAGACACCTAAATAGAGAGGCAGAACATGCAAGTGAATAAAGATGTCTGGAGGTCAGAGTCAGGGGAAAAATTTGGAGCATAGGCTAAAACTGACTGAAAGTTACTCATAAAGCCAGTGACATCTATCTTTAAGTTATTTACATATAAAATTGCAATACAACATGTTAATAACATATATTAAACTATTTTGTGACTGAATTCTTGTGGATCTCTGACATTGTTGTAAAAATATATCCTCATAAAAATTTCAGGTCAGATTCAAAATTCTCAGTGACTTTTCTTGATACTAATTTGACTACATTTATTGCCTTTCTCAATTATTTTTTGTTGTTTTTTAAAATAAATGTGTATATTTAAAGGCCTTAAATTTTACCTCAATTCTAAATATACTCATATTAAAAGATAAATCATAGCTACAGTGTCCATGAAAATAAATAATTATATAAAATTTTATGGAAAAGAAAAACTGAAAGATTTCTATTTCTCAGTGTTTTGTTTTTGATTGTTATTTTTAATTAATTTTATAAAATTCTATTTAAGTTATTATTAGGTATTCTATGTTTGTTGTCTCTAATATTTCTCTCCCTGGGGAGTTTAAAATGTTTTCTACATCTTTTAAAATTGGTAATATCATATGATTGTATTAATAGGAAGTATCATCCATTCCTATAAAATGTCAACCTAATTTAATGGAATTTGGACTAAAAGTAAAGAAAAATTAATACCAACTTTAAAAAAGTACATTGACTGATTCTGCCGCTCAGGTGGTATAGTGCAGTTTATCTATTAATTAATAAACAAAACAAAACAGGGGATTCTTTACCCTGTCAACATAAGAAATGTCCAAACCTGGAGGAAAATTTTATGAGTTTATTTGAGCAAAACTGATATACAATTGTCAGGAAGCAAAATGTCACTGGATTGAGAAAATGCTTCAAACAATATCATTTTACAGTTAATTCTGTACATTAGAATCAAAGGAGAAGACATAAGGGGGTTAGGTGAAATTCACTGATGATAGATTAGGGATGCTGGAGAAATAAAAGTGAAGAAATCTCTGAGATTAGATAAATAGTAAAATGAAAAAACATATACTTCTTTTACATCAGTGGGTACAGAATAGGTAGCAAATAACATTTACAGCACATAGAGATGATATGTGAGAAACAAGATAAAAATGAGGGGTCCTGTGGTCTCATGATCTGGTGTGAGGTTGTACCCCGATGGCTCTGGAAAAGGAGATTATTTTGACATTCTAAAAGGATGTTACCTAGAAGTAAAAAGACAATAGACAAGCTCACTTAAGGTAAAGATTGACCTTTGTCAAGGAAACTACAGGCCTAAAATGTGACTAGCTGCCTTATCCACTTTTGGTTAGGAATTCATTTATCAGACCATCCTATATAGTTATGTTCAGTCTCTGAGCTTGTAAGAACTACCATGCTGGTCTCTCTTGAACTTGACAGATTTAGTATTTGGCCCCTCGTATTTTTTACAACCTATAATCTGCCTTCTTGGTAGAGATGTATACAAAATCAATATCCAATTGACAGGAAAAGTTGTGGGAATTCTTTATGTCTAGGTAATCTTTGATGAGAACTGGTTGATAAAATTGTAGACCTCCCTCCTGTTCTTATTTATATGGTCTCTGTTTCAGATGAATGAAGAAAAGATGATAATTTAGAATGGAATATTGGTTTGCTTCACATATCTTTAAATTATTAGTACTATCCATTAACATGCCTGTTTCCCTATTCGTGAAGCTCATATTGTAGGAAATCCTGTTAAGTCAGTAATTACAGTGCAAGCACTCTCTACTATTCTAGACTTTCCAAAGCATTTTACTTATTATCCCAAGGAATGTGGAAATGAATGTGGTATAGTGATTGCATGCTTATTTTCTGGATTTCTGAAAGTCTTGATTATATTATATTGATAAAGAAAATAATTTAATGTTGTTTTGGAAATTTTGTTCATTATGGGGAAAAAAATTGTTTCATAGGTCAGGCAGTGCATTTAATGTAAATCAACTATAGTATTGTCCTCATTATTCTCCAAAGTATGAGCACTTGAGAAAAGAAATTGGGCTTTCAGGAATAAAAGGACTAATATCTGTGACCAAACAGATTTTAATTTTCCTAAAGGCTTATCTTTGGCCATAAAAGAAAATCTCCACTCTCACTAACTGGATTTAGCTCAGAATTATAATTATATTTGCTCAAAACTCTGTATATAAAACTATGTCAAACAAATAAATAAAGTTAAATCATAAAATTTGTGAAATCATAACTTTTCATAGGTGTGGAGACTCAAGTGTTTCATTAGGGGTAGAAAAACCAGAGTTCTTTGTTGGCCAATTCATAATTGACAAAATTATCTCTAAAAATTTAGCCAACTTCTCTTCTATTTGCTTCAAGTCAATTCCACATGTAAATAATAAGGAATAAAAAAAAATCTCATCTAGACATGGTCCTTAAGCCTGAAGACTCATTTAAAATATAATGATTAGAGAGGTCCAAGATGGCAGTCTTTGCATATCTACCTAATACATAGAGACAAACACAAAGAGGTAGACAAAGAGACAAGACCCAAATGAAATAACAGGAGAATTATCCGTAAGAAAAGCTAAATTAAGTGAAGGCAAGCAATTTATCAGGCCGTACTGTTCAAAGTAATGATTATAAAAATACTCAACAGTATGAAAAAAGACATAAAAAAACATAAAGGATGAGTCAGAAGTAAAGAATGCAATATCTGAAATAAATAATATATTGGGAGGAATAAACAGTAAGTCAGATGAAGAAGAGGATCAAATCAATAATCAGAAGAGCAAAAAGAAAAAAGAACTTAAAAAATGAGGACAATTTAAGGGACCTTTGGGACAACATAAAGTGTAACAATATCCACATCATAGGGGTACAGAAAATGAAGAGAGTGAGCAAGGGATTTAGAATCTATTTAAAGGAATAATGACTGAAAAATTTTCTAAGATGGTGAAAGAAAAAATAAAACAACACAAGTCCAGAAAGTGTGGAGAGTCCCAAACAAGAGGGCCCCAAAGAGTCTGACACCAAAACACATCATAATTAAAATGACAAAGATTATAGACAGAATCTTAAAAGCTGCAAGAGAAAGGCAGTGAAGTTACCTGCAAGGGAGGTCCCACAGAATGACATCTGTTTCCTCAACAGAAATATTTCAGGCCATAAGGGTATTGCAAGAAATATTCAAAATGATGAAAAACAAGAATCTACCACAAAGGCTACTTTACCCGGAGAGGCTATCATTTAAAATAGAGGGAGAAGCACCCAGGAGTTGCATGCAGGCCTGGGTGCTGAGTGCAGAGCAGTCAACAGATAGTAGATTCCTGGCAAAAGGGGTCGCAGAGCTGTCTAGAGACATTCTTGAGGAGAGACTGGAGACAGAGGCATTGGGGAGAGAACAGAAGGAGTAACCGGGAGTATCTGGTGCTGACTCCTTCCCCATTCTACAGTCTCCATATTGCTCAGGCAGACTACACCCTAAAGAGGCAGCAGCAGGAAAGGAAACAATACCCCTGCTCTCAGGACACTCTGCCCAGGAGTTTCCTGCGGGCCTGGGTGCTGAGTGCAGAGTGGCCTGCAGGGATAGTAGACTCTTGGCTAAAGGGGACACAGAGCTTCATAGAGACACTTGAGTCAGAGGCGCTAAGGAGAGAACTAAAGGAATAGCCAGGGCCTACAACCAAGGCTGCTCTACCCAGCAAGGATCTCAATTAAAACAGAAGGGGAAATAAGGAGTCTCCCAGATAAAAGAAGGCTAAAAGAACACATCTCTACCAAACCAGCACTCCAAGATAAACCAGTCTGCTAAAGGGACTGGTTAAAGAAGATGAAGGAAAAGAGTGAGAAAGAGAAAAACACAGGTAGAAAGAGAAAAAATGAATAGGTTTCTATCAGTAATAACTCTCAATTTAAATGGACTAAATACCCCAATCAAAAGACACAGGGTAGCTGAATGGATAAGAAAACATGACCCACACCTATGCTGCCTACAAGAGACCCACCTCAGAGAAAAAGACCTACACAGATTGAAAGTAAAGGTATGGAAAAAAATATTCCAAGCAAATGGGCAAGAGAAAAAGGCAGGGTTGCCATACTTGTATCAGACAAAGTAGATTTCAAAACAAAGGCCATAAATAGAGACCCAGAGGTGCACTTTATAAAACTTAAAGGAAGAATCTATCAAGAAGACATAAACATTATAAACTTATATGCACCCAACAGAGGGGCTCCCAAGTTTATAAGGAAAATCTTGGATGATACAAAAAAGACAGAGACAGCAACACGCTGATAGTAGGAGATTTCAACACCCCACTGTCAAACATGGACAGATCTTCCAAACAAAACATCAATAAGGATATTGTGGAGCTGAATGATGCACTGAATCTAATAGACTTAACTGACATATATAGAACCTTACATCCCAAAGAAGAAAAATTCACATTCTTTTCAAATGCTCATGGGACATTTTCAAAGATAGACCACATGATAGGACACAAAGCAAACCTCAGCAAATTCAGGAAAATTGAAATAATACCAAACTTTTTCTTGGACCACAAGGGCTTGAAACTGGAAATCAACCTCAAAGAGAAACTTCAAAAACTTGCAAACTCATGGAGACTGAACGGTAGACTATTAAACAATGAATGGGTCAATAATGAGATAAGAGAAGAAATCAAAAAATTTCTGGAAACAAATGAAAATGAACAGACAACAGTCCAAAACCTATGTGACACAGCAAAGGCAGTCCTAGGAGGGAAGTTCATAGCAATACAGGCTTACCTAAAAAAGATAGAAACATTTCAAATAAATGACCTAACACTACAGATTCAAGTATTGGAGAAACAACAACAAATAAAGCCCAGAGCTAGCAGAAGGAAGGAAATAGTCAAGATTAGAGCAGAACTGGATGACATAGAGTCGAAAAGAACAATACAAAGGGTCAACAAAGCCAGAATCTTGTTCTTTGAAAAGATAAATAAAATTGACAAGCCTTTAAGCAGACTCCTCAAGAAAAAAAGGGAGAGGACCCAAATTAATAATATCAGAAATGAAAGAGAACAAATAACAACTGATACCACAGAAATATAAAGGATTGTCAGAAACTATGAAAAATTATATGCCAAGAAATTTGAAAACCTCGATGAAGTGGAAAAATTTCTAGAAAAGTATAATTTCCCAACACTGAAGGAGGAAGAAACAGAAAGCTGGAACAGACCGATAACAGCTGGTGAAATTGAAGCAGTAATCAAGAAACTCCTAGCACACAAAAGGCCAGGGCTGGACAGCTGTGCAGGAAAATTTTAGAAAACATTTAAGGAAGAACTAACCCTTGTCCTTCTCAGACCATTCCAAAATTCCAGGAGGAGGGAAGTCTCTCAGACTCTTTTTATGAGGCCAGCATCACCTTAATCCCAAAACCAGATAAAGATCCTACAAAGAAAGAAAATGACAGGCCAATTTTGCTGATGGACATAGATTCTAAAATCCTCAACAAAATATTGGCAAACCGCATCCAGCAATACATTAAAAAGATTATCCACCATGATCAATTGGGATTCATCCCAGGCATGCAGGAATGGTTCAATATACCCAAGTCAATAAATGTAATACATTCATAAATAAAAGAAAAGAAAAAACAACACATGATCATCTTGATAGACACAGAAAAAGCATTTAATAAGGTACAGCACTGATTTATGATGAAAACACTCAGCGAAATGGGAATAAATGGGGCATTCTTCAATGTAATAAAGGCCTTGTATGAAAAATCTACAACCAACATCATACTCAACAGGCAAACACTAAAAGCTTTCCCACTGAGATCGGGAACACAACAAGGATGTCTGCTTTCACCACTTCTTTGCAACATCGTATTGGAAGTCCTGGCCACAGTAGTCAGATAAGAAAAAGAAATAAAAGGCATCCAAATAGGAAAAGGGAGTAAAGCTACTAATGTTTGCAGATGACATGATAGTGCACATAGAAAACCCTGTAGACTCTACCTAAATACTCCTCAACCTAATAAGTGATTTCCGCAAAACAGCAGGATACAAAGTCAACATTCAGAAATCAAAGGCATTGTTGTACACCAGCAATAAAATAGAAGAAGAAGGAATCAGAAAAAAAAATTCCATTCGATATAGCAACAAGAAAAATAAAGTACTTAGGCATAAATTTAACCAAAGAGGTAAAAGTCCTGTAAGCAGAAAATTATGCAACATTGAAGAAAGAAATTAAGGAAGACACAAATAAATGGAAGCAGATACCGTGCTCATGGATTGGAAGAATTAATATTATCAAAATGTCCATACTACCCAAAGCAATTTATAGATTCAACACAATCCCTATCAAGATACCAATGACATATTTCACAGATATGGAACAGACATTTCAAAAATTTATATGGAACCATAAATGACCCCGAATAGCCACAGCAATTTTGAGAAAGGAAAACAAAGTAGGAGGGATCACAATACCGGACATCAAACTCTACTACAAAGCCACTATACTCAAAACAACCTGGTACTGGCACAAGAATAGACCCATAGACCAGTGGAACAGAATAGAAAGCCCAGAAATAAGCCGAGATCTATATGGCTATCTAATATTTGACAAAGGGGACAGAGTCATAAAATGGAGCAAGAATAGCCTCTTCAACAAATGGTGTTGGGAGAGCTGGACTGCTACATCCAAAAAATTGAAATTGGATCATCAGCTGACACTATACACAAAAAATAAACTCAAGATGGATAAAAGACTTAAATATAAGTCGCAACACCATTAAAGTCCTAGAGGAGAACATTGGCAGGAAACTCTCAGATATCCCACGCAGCAATTTTTTCACTGATATGTCTCCTAAAGCAAGGACATAAAGGAAAGAATAAACAAGTGGGTCCTCATCAAAATATGAAGCTTCTGCACAGCTAAAGGAAACATCAGCAAAATGAAAAGGGAGCCAACGGTATGGGACAATATATTTGTTAATGATACCTCAGGTAGAGGTTTGATCTCCAAGATATATAAAGAACTCACTCGACTCCACTCCAAGAAGATAAATGATCCAATCAAAAAATGGACTAAGGACCTGGGCAGACGCCTTCCAAGGAGGAGATACAGAGGGCCCAGAGACATTTGAAAGGATGCTTGGCATCACTAGCCATCAGAGAAATGCAGATCAAAACCACCACGAGGTACCACCTCACACCAGTCAGAATGGCCATCATAAACAGATCAACAAACAACAGGTGCTCGTGAGGCTGTGGAGAAAAGAGATCCCTAGTATACTCTTGGTGGGAATACAGACTGGTGTAGCCATTTAGTAAAGCAGTGTGGAATTTCCTCAAAAAGCTGAAAATGGAACTGCCTTTTGATCCAGCGATTCCCCTGCCTGGACTATACCCTAAGAATCCCAAAACGCAAATTCAAAAGAACTTATGCACCCCAATCTTCATAGAAGCACAACTTACAGTAGCCAAGTGTTGGAAGCAACCTAAATGCCCATTAGTAGATGATTAGATCTAAAAATCATGGTTCATTTACACAATGGAATACTACGCAGCAGAAAGAAGAAAAGAACTACTACACTTCATGACAGCAAGGATGGCACTGGAGAGCATTAAGCTAAATGATGTAAGCCAGGGGGTGAAAGACAAATACCATATGATCTCACCTATAAGTGGAACCTAACCAACAATACAAAGATGCAAGGAAAATAAGACCAGCAACACTGAAAGGAAAAGAAACCAACAGAGACAGGAGGGAAGGAGGACGGGGGGGAGGAAAGGAAGGGAAGGGGAAAGTCAAGGAACATATAGTAAAGACTCATGGACAAAACCAAAGGGGAAGAGCTGAGGGAGGGAAGGAGGGAGGGGGCAAGGGAAAGTGGTGGGGGGTAGGCAGAGACAAATGTATTTGAAAAAATAAATTAAAATAAAATCAAAAAAACAAAAAAACCCCAAAAAGAGTCAAGCCATTGTTAATATAACAAGAATGGTTTGCACAACATCAATGTTGCCTGGAAGTCAAATAAAGAGCACTGGAATGTGCATGTGTGAACAACGACGACTTCACTGTGCTAGTCAGCGGGGCTGGTAGGCACTGCTGAGTCAGCATGTGTACTCTGTGGTTATCACATTCAAAATGACTGAGCGAGTAGAGAAATGAATCGGCATCGAATTTTGTGTTAAACTTCTCTGTGGAAACTATTCTGATGATTCAGAAGGCTGCAGCTATGGGCAACTGGGTACTGGCAGTTTCATCATGACAGTGCACCTACTCATACATCACATCTTGTGCAGAAATTTTCAGTGAAACATCAAATCACCCAGGTTACTCAGCCCCTCTACAGCCTAGATTGCTGCCCTGAGGCTTTTGGCTTTTCCCAACACTAAAATCACCTTTGAAAGAGAAGAAATTTCAGACTGTTGATGAGAGTCAGGAAAATATGACGTGGCAGCTGACGGCTATCGGGGAAACTGTGTGAGGTCCCAAGGCGCCTACTTTGAAGGGGACTGAGGTGTCATTGTCCTATGTACAATGTTTCTTTTATCTTGTATCTTCTTCAATAAATGTCTCTATCTTTCATATTACATGGTTGGATACCTTCTGGACAAAACTTGTATACCAACATTCTTATTTTTAGCTGCTTTTTCCTTTAGAATTTGGATAACAAGCTGGTATGCTTATTCTGCTTGTCATTCTGTCTATGCAATAGTATACTAAGTTTACCAGATTTCTACCTTGAGATACCTGTGTCCAATCACCAAGCCAGTTCGAAACATTTCATATTTTATTTTTGAGGCACCATCCTCTGGTCTAAATTTCTGTGTTATTAAGAATAAATTTGCATAACAAATAGATCTAAATGTATAATAAATTGAAGTCCTGTTATTGATAGGGCTCCTAAAAATCATCTTTCCCACTGGTCTGGAAAAAAATACAATAAAATTTAAGAAAATTAACTACCTGAAGGCACTTGATGATGAACTAAAGCAAGAGGTTTCTGGAGCTAAGTACACACTCAGAATAATGAAACTTCATAGGGTGATTTCCTCATTTTTATACCTTTTAGCCTGAAAGTTGTCCACAGTTGGTGCAGCATGTGATAGCTGAAATCCTAAAAGTCTCTCTAGAAGACAGAAATTAGAAAAACACAGCAGCTGGAAAGTGGGAACAGGAAAAAGGAGAGAGAGGGAGGGAGAGTGAGCGACACAGAGACACACAAATGCTATGTTGACTCTGCCCAAATCTCTGCCTGACCCATGACCTTGGATTCCAGGGCAGATTGCAAGCAGCCCGATTGAGCATAAAGAGCTAAAATGAGATTTGATCTCCTGCTTAAGAGGTGTTTTCAGTGAGTCAATATAAATTAACTGCCTGATAAAATGAACAAACAAAAATAACATTTTTGAGGAATTTACCAGGATTCAGTCTCCATAACATAATATTTCCAATAGTTAGGATATGACCCACATTACAAAGACATATAAAAATGTAAACCAGTGTCAATCAGGAGAGAGGGAAGAAAAAAATTCAACAGAATCCAAATGTGAGATGACTGCAAGGTGATCAGTAGAAAAAGATTTAAAACTAGATGATCAATGATGTAAAGGAAAATATTTTCACATGAAGCTCTAGCCAGGTGACTCAGTTGGTTGGAGCTTTGTCCAAACACCAAAAAGTTGCAAGTTTGATTCCTGATCAGGGCATATACCTAGGTTGTAGGTTTGATTTCTATTAGGAGACACCCTAACAAAGGACCAAAATGATTGCGCAAAAATGATAAAGATTTTGATTATTGTGGATCAATGTCAGATGTTCTATCCTATCTGTAAGTCTGGTTTAGGAAGGAAAAGGAAGGAAATAACGGGGCAGAAAATAATAGTTGAAAAAATAACGACCAACTGAAAACAGTAAATATTTCTCCTCACTACTGGGACCTTTAAATGTCTAGAATGGGCAGAGGACACCAGCCTATAGTTGTATCATGTCACAGGACATTTTGCCTATCAGGCTGCCTGATACAGAACATACCATAAGTAGTAAAGTTTTCTGTGTAAATCCACTCATTATGGTTTGGTACTTAAATACTATACTTTATAAAAGTGCATAAGCAAAGTCTTACCAAGTCCTAATTCAACCTGGAGTGATTCAATACAATCTATAAAGAAATGAATAGGCAAATTCAAGAGTGACTTTGCCTTTCATTCAAAGGGGTGAATGAGTCCTGGGCTCCCAAAGATGATTCAGACCCATGCATTAGAGGGGAAAAAGAATCTTAGCACTTTTTTCCTAAAAAAAATTCTATGTCCCTATCTTCCTTCCTTAGTAGCACCATCACATCAATATTAAAACGTTATCAACATCACAGGAAGTTATCTTGAGAAAAAAATAAATGGAACTTATTTAATGGAGGTCAGTATTACTAATTAAGGCATGCAGGTGCAATTTATTTTTTATTTATTATACTGTTTCTTTTTTACTTTTACGAATGGAATAAAATTAAAATGTTAATATTTTCATGTTTTATTTCTATCCCTCTGCACCTTACCTTAATTTTAAGTTCTTAAGCTCCCCTATCATTTATGAAAACTTGAAATGTTGGAAGCCTCACTGTAGGCATTGGGGAGTGATTGTGATATTCTTGTACTTCATTTGGAAGTATAATGCCTCTTTACAATAAAACCATGGGGAATAGAGAAGAATAGAATTCAATGTTAATTTGTTTAAACAAAGCTTCTAGCATCCTGCTGCTGGAAATATGGTTTGCCAACCAGCAGCAGCAGTATCACCTAGGACCTTGCTCTAAAAGCAAAGTCCCTGGCCCACTCCAGACCTACTGAATCAGATTATCTGATTGATATTCCAGTCATTGATAGGCAGGTTCTATGAACTGAAGCAAAAGATAAGGTCTAGGAAGTGATAGGGTAAGTGGTGGTTATGAAGGGGAGATGGCAGGCAGGACCTTTGTCATGCATTTCTATTCTTCGAAAAACTTGGAAGTTAAAGAGCCTTTAGTCTTTTTTAAAAAATTGGTTGAATTGACTCAAAATAAAGATTCTATTAGTAAGCATTGTTGGTGTTTTCTACTAATGAAGTCTTCTTATGTCCATCATATTCACTCACATACAAATTTTTTTCAAAGGGGAAATCAAACTCCAACATATATGTGCACACACATGTATGTGTGTAGAACACACACATATTTGTATATACAGATAGCACTGCTTAAAATGGATCTAGTCACTGACTTCAGATACGAAAGTAATATTAATACATTACTAGGTTAATAATCACAACCTAAACTTCCAAAGTGTGAAGCTAAACTTGTATTTTAGAGTTTCAGACAATCAATGCCTTGCTTTGTTTCTTGCACTTCATTAATTCTGGGCCAATACATGCCCCACTTTAATTAGTTTGTCTTTAATGGAGGAATGGAGGCAGTAACTGAATGCCTATACCAGGGTAGGTCACTAAATGCCACTTCTGCTGTTAAAAACCAAGGAAACAGCAAAGAGAGCACACCAAAGGCAACAAGAAACAAGGAACGAAGGAGGAAGTGCTGCTGCTGAATGATAATGAAATTAAAGAGGCCAAAGTCTATTACACATTCTGAAGTTAATAATAAGCTTATCTTTCATTTAAGGAGGGTAGGAAGAGTCTTCAGAGGAAAGGTAAGACTGATGTTAAAAGCAAAATAATACGGGCTAGAGAGAGACTGAGGAATTCCTTGTAAATTAAAAAGTGAATACAATAGAAAGCAAAAATTATGCTTAAAACTTTCTTTATCCTACTTCAGTTTTTTTCAATGATAAAATGTTTAAAAGGTATTTCAGTTATGATTGAGCAAATGTTTGCTGTATGCCATTTGAGTACTTGGAATGATATGTTGGAATACAATATGTTTTCACAAATTTGATTTGTCTTTTACTATGTTCTAGTCCATGCCTGTTGCCATATTTACATCTTACAAGCCAAAAAGGAGAAGTATAAATATTAGGAAGAAAATATTTGTAAAGTTAATTATTTCTTATAAGAAATACCCTGAGTGTATGTGATGGTTCCTATTTATTTATTAAAATTTAGTTATGGTCATTCCATCGTTCTCAATAGAATATGGAATCTTTCAATTGGAAAAAAATGTTCATCTGCTACAATATATACCCAACAATGTTCTATACACAATAGGTTCTCACTAAATGTGTTTGAAATTTATATACTTTTCAATGTTCATTTTAATTATGAAATTATCATTTCAATATTTGTCACAATACGACTTCTCTCACTGAGTAATAAATCTTTGAATTCCAAAATTAGCCCTAGAGATTATAAAGAATTTCTTATCAAGTATTTTTATTGATATCATTATTTGACTATGTTAATTTGGAGTTTTTCTGTAGATTAGTTGATTTGGGATGAGATGACAAACAAAATATAAAAGGCTAATCTTTTCAGTAATATGTTTTCATGGAGTTTCATGACTGATGCCTAATGTTGTGAGACAAAGCTTCTTTGAATGTCTTAGAATTTAAATAGCTATACTCAGAGGAATGTAACAATACCCAAGATTATTTGTTATGCCTTTAAACATACAAACTCTAAGCTTAGAAATGTGTTTTTGAGCCTTCAATAAATACCACAATAATTCTGCGTATAAGTAGAAGACATCTTTAAAAAACTTTGCCTAGCAAATACCAGTATCTCAGTAAAATTTTGTCAAATTAATAGATCTACAAATATTTGCTTTAATTATATTTGTAAGTAGAATGAAGTGTTGTAGTTTCCCATTTACACATAGAAGTTAAAATATTAAATAAATGTCCAAGCAAGGAGTTAAGTGTTAGGATCTTATAATGTGATCCTTGCCTGTGAAGTGGTCTCGAATCTAATTTGCAAAGAGGACTCAAAATCAAGAATTAGGGAAGCGTTATGACACAGGTTGTGGTAGATTAATTGTATTCATGATCCTAATTAACGTTGTCTCAGTGTCCATGCTTTTTGTCTTATAACTATTGAATTCCTTTCCGTTCTGACTTTGGACTGACCTTGTGACTTGCTTCAGCTAACAGAATGTGATAGAAACGAGGATCTTTCTTTTCTTGCTCATTCTAGTCTTCTATCCACACATGTAACCATGACTGGACACCTGGAGGATGACACACAAGGGGAAAAACCAAGGTGGCCCAAAAGAAAATCAGTCTGATTTTATAAATAGTTGCAGTCATGCCCAGACGAGCTGACGTTTACCACAAATTTAAGAAACCACCTGGAACCAGAAGAATCTCCCAACTCTCAAGCGAAATTTCCAAGCAACAAAATCATAAGTTAAAAAAAAGTTGTTTAAGCTTCTAAAGGTTGTGGTGAGGTTTTATACAGAAGTAGCTAACTGATACATGAGATTAAGAGCTGTGAGCCTTGGATGTTTGTTGATATTTTCAAAATTTATTTCCTTATATAGAAACACATTATCTTTATCAAATTGTTGTGAAGCTGAAACGTATACTTGGTGCATTGCCTTAGATGCACTTAGTAAATAGCAATTACTGCTGCTACTGCTACTCCTACTACTAATATTGCTAGTTACATTATTATTATGATTACCAATTCTACTATTAATGCAATGAACCAAGAGATTAAAAAACAGTGATGATTTAATATGCTATGAAAACATGGAGAAGGTGGTACTTACCTGTCCTTTTAGGTTCTAGGGAAGGCTAAACAGAGCTGGTTATATTTAAACAGTCTGGGAGACACTTTCGAGTATAAATATATATTGAAAAGTACTAGCAAAAGAATTGTCTATTGGTAGGGAAACAGAAATTACGGATATGTATAAAGTTTTCTTGACAAAGCATTTTTAGACACAATAGTTTATCTTCAGAACATCTTTTCACAGAAGTAATTTTTTTCTTTATTATATGATTTGGAAATTGAGGTTCTAAGTTTACATGAATTATTTAAGGCTATTCATTTTAAGACTTAAATGGAGATGGACTTAAATAGAAGCCTTTTGACTCCAACAAAAGCCTGTTTCCCATGTATTACAATGCCTTTTCTTATCCTATATTATTTCCCTAAATCAATGAAAAGTATTGAAAATTTATAAAGGCGCTATTTAAATAACATTTTTAGCATGTTTATGAAAATATACCTTTTAACTCAGAATATACTAAATCTCTGTTTAGGTTTTTACAACTAATTGATAGTTAAGTAGAGAAGATGTCACACTAAGTAGGTTAGTGTTGAAAATTTATGTATTCCCATATACATATTATATATGATATTCCCATATATATTGTATAGGGGAATACTATATATAAGAATATTCTATATAATATTCCCATATATATTATATATAAGAATACTATATATAAAATATAAATTATATATGTTATGTATTTTATATATTACATAGAGAGAGAGGGAAAGAGAATACATCCCATAATAACAGCAGTCTTTTTTTCCTATCATGTTAAAATTTTCCAATTCTAAGAAACAAATTTGTTAAAGCAATGTGAATTCAGAATGATTGGAGTGTCCTTATTTTCTTTAATTGGGAATAAGACACTATGAATTACTTCTTTAAGGCCTGGGAAAATACTTAATTTAATTTTTTGACCTCTAGGAAGGCCCTTCTGACATGTACTAAAATCCCATTTTTTTTTTTTTTAACAATTGAGATGCATCCAGTGGCTGAAAGCTAAGTAAAAGAGTATATTTGTGGTCCATTAACATCTTTTTTTTTTAAGTTTAAGCAACATAAAATCACAAAGTCCAGTTTCTGATGTCAGCAATTTCACTGCAAATCACATTGAATGGGGTTTTCTAGTTTAAAAAAAAATGTCATTTAACAGGTCATTACTTGGTTGTCTGCCTTCAGGCCAAGGGTAGTCCTGATGGAGTAATATATTTTGATGGAAATTTGTCATATTAAAAGTCTCTGAATTATACTGATAATTGTCCCAAGTTTATGGAGATTACGATGTCATTATGTTTAAATGAATCCCTAGCATAACCCATTGAAAGCTGGGTTAGAGAGCTGGTGCTAACACCACCACATGATATGTATATAGCTGGATTGACAAAGCACTATATATCTGTTGGATGTATAAAAATCTACCAAGTGTCATAGACTGGATTCTGTATCTTGGTTTCCATAGCCCCGATCTTGTTTCTGAGTTCTAGCACAATTTATCCAATGATATACCACTTAAGCAGCCCATATTCACTACAAATTTGTCATGAGCTAACTAATTGCCCATTTTAGTAACTGTGTGACAGAACATTCAACAGAAAAATAAATTAAGAATTCCATTGGTCATTTCACAAAATAGGTCATTCAAGTGACCCTTAATCATATGAAAAAGGTGATTATCCTCACCTGTTGAAAAGGGACTACAAATTAAAACCATAACAAGATACAGCTATACAGGTACTAACTTGGCTAAAACTAAAAAGAACGAAAATACCAAATGTTGGTAAGGATGTAGAGCTATGAAAACTCTCGTACACTTCTGCTAGAGATGTGAATTTTTGCAACCATTTTGGAAAAGTGTTAATTAATTGCTGTTTTAGTTTAAGATATACATATTCTATAATTTAACAATTCCATTTTTAATGCAAATGTGTATATTTGTACAGGATGCATGTACCAGAATGTTCACAGAAGCATTGTCATAATACTTCCAAATTAAAATTACTCTAATATTCATCAACAGTATTTAATGTATAATAGTCATAGCATGAAATGCCATGTAATGACATAAATGAACAAACTATAGTTGATCTTTGAACAACACAGGTTTTAACTACTCAGGTTCACTCATAAGCATATTTTTTTTTTCAATAAACAGTTGGCCCTTCATATACTCAGGTTTTGCATCTGTAGTATCAACCCAACTACAGAGGAAAGAGGTATTTTAAATCCACAGTTGGGAATTTATATGTGCAGAGTGCTAACCTAAGTTATATGTGGATTTTCAACTGAGTGGACATTGGCAGTCATTAGACTGAATAAAAATGTAATGATTAGCAAAGACTGAAAAAAAAACCCAATGAAACAAAATACCAATATCAAGAATGAAATAAGGAATATCACTGTGAAGACATGGAAAGGATAGTAAGGAAATAACTATGAACATCTATGGACATTTCTATGTGCATCAATTGAAAAACTTTGTTAAAATGTACTAAATTTTTGAAAAGCACAAACTGCTATAATTTACCCTATGAAATAGATTATTTAAATAACCCTATAACTATTATGAAAATTAAATTCATAATTAGAAAACTCCCCAAAATAGACATCTAGGCATAGATATTTTTACTAGAAAAGTTTACCAAATGTTTAAAAAAGAATTGACACCAATTCTGCACTATATTTTCCAAAAAGAGAATGAGCAATCCTTAATTCATTTTATGATACCAGAATAATGTATCAAACCAGATAAACCCACATAAAAAGAAAACTGCAGACCAATATCCCTCAAGAAAAATGATTCAAACTTTCTTAATAAATCATTAGAAATATAACTTAGCAAGTTATAAAAAATAATTATACACCATGACCTAGTGAACTTCATTGTAGTGATTCAAGGCTGTTTAATATTTTAAAATCAATCAATGAAATCCAACATATTAACAGGCCAAAGAAGTATAATAACACAATCTCCTCAATTGATAATAAAAAAGCATTTAACAAAATTAAACATGTATTCATTATAAAAAAAAAAAAACCTCAGCAAACTGAATAGAGGTCAACATGGTGACCTTGATAATATGATAATATAGCTACCAAAAAACCTTATAGCTAACTTCACAGTTTATAATGAAAGACTAAATACTTTCCCTCTCATGTCAGAAAAGACTCTTACCACCTCTCTTCAGCATAGTTCTGGAATTTACAGCTAGTACAAATGAAACAAAAAAAGAAAATAAATGGTATATAGATTGGAGAGAAAAAATCAAACTACCTTTATTTGTAGATAGCATAAGTATAGAATACCAAATCAACAAAATTCTCCTAGAATTAACAGATTAGTTCAGTAAAGTCTCATGATACAAGATCAACATAAAAAAAAAATCAACTACTTCTATATTCCAGACATGCACATGTGGAAACTAAAATTAAAATACAGTACACTAGTCACCCAAAATCTCCCCAAGAAACAAAAATCACCAGAACTTAGTTGAAAATCTAAAAAAGTATATATAGGACATTTATGCCATAAACTATAAAATGCTGATTAAAGAAATAAACAAAGATCTAAATATGTGGAGAGACATACTGTGTTCATGGATTGCAACACTCAACACAGAGATGTCAATTCTCTGCCAATTGATATAGAGTTTTCCTAAAGCATCTTCTTCTTCCTATACTAATTTTTTATTTCAAAGGGGTTAAAGAACCTTGAGGTGGAGGCAGACTCTGTCCTGCAGAGCCACTGCAGGTCGCCACAGATGGGAAAATGAAATAAGTCATTCCAGACGCTTTCTCAATCTGACAGAGAAAGGGGGTGCCAATTCCCTCTAGTGGAGAATCCCCTGAGCTCCTGTGTCCAGTAGCTTTTATTGAAAGGGTTATCAGTGGGGGCTAGGTAGTAGGAATGTACAGGTAATCTCATTACATCAGTATGTTAACGTTTACAGAGAATAGGTGATGTTTTGAAGAAGTCAAATGGCAGGAACACACAGACTTACATGGGTCTGAGATGAATAAACATAAGAGTGCTAAATGGTTTAGGGTCAGGGTCTGTGAATAATGTAAATTTCCTTCCCAGTGTGAGCCAGTTTTCATAGCTTTGAGGGAAAAACAAAGCTTGTTTCAAGGAATTTACTTCTAGGTCTTCTAGGAAATCCCTGGGAATTGCCTGATCCAGTTTAGGGTTGCCTTTAGTATTGTTTCAAGCTTGAGCCAGGGGGGTGGAGCACACCAGCAAAGAGATAAGGAGACTTCTTTCAGATAGAAAGAGGACTCCGGCCATATCAAAGCCAAGGGGTGAGGGTCTTTTGCCCTTTCTCCATGTCCTCTAATTCCTTCCTTGATGGCCCCTGTGAGACTGTGCCTGTCTTAGGTGGCCCCTGCCATTGAGGGGTCTTACCCATCATTGACTAACCAGCCATCCTCTGGGGCCAAGCACAGTGATGTGAGGGAGGGAGGGGCTGCGCCCCTGCCAGGGGGACAGATTTTGTCTCCTCAGTGGCTTATTTTCCCAAGGCCTCCTTGCCTAGCTCCAGACTTGGGCCCTCTCACCTATCTGTGAAGCTATAGTTCCTGAAACCAGGCAGGACGGTTCCCAACAGAACATAACAGCAGCTTCCCAAACTTTCTTTCACAAACCTCAAGCTTAGTACTTTTTGGAACAAATGTGTATGAAGAAGAAGACAAAGTAATTACTTTGTATGCCCACCTATAAAATGTACCAAAAGCAAAAGAATTGGGAGATAATGAATTTCTTCTCAATAGTTATTCAAGCTGAGGCACCCACTTGGTTAGGTGGTTGTGGCTGAATTTAGATCAGTCATGCCAAGATTTCTCTGGTCCCTAAAAGTCTGTGATAACCTAATATCATCAATGTTGTCATCATCATCATCATCATCATCATCATCATCATCATGATATCCACCATTCCTTATGGGATCACATGTGCTAATGGTTAACACCATGTGTCTAGGAGAGCTTACATATTACCCAGATTCACACAGATCGTAAATAGTATCAGTAGAACTCATTATTAGAAATATCTTTGCATTTATTTTGATCAAATACATGTTTTCTTTTCATTTCTATTGTATGTTGTATAATTTATACCACATTAATACAATAGTGATTAATATGTATATGTAGGATTAATAATAATTCAGTATGGGAAGTGAGATTTTAAAAGTTCTCCTTCATAAGCATATAAAACCTGGGAAAACTGTCTAAATTACCATCTTCTGCCTCCTCCATCCTAGGTACTATATCATCATATAAGTCCGCTATGCATGTGATCCATCAACACCCAGGGAGGAGTAATAATTCTAACGGACATGTATCTGTGAGAAAGCTCAATTACAGTTAAATGGCTCTACACTTCCTTTTTCTAAATATGTCTGTTAACATGTAGGGGAGATATCTTCTGTACCCACCTCACAGATCCCTCTGTATTGTCTTTTCCTTTCTGAATTGTCTCCTTCAATATTTGGTGTGATTGACAGTGGGGGCAGAGCCCACACTCAAAACAACAGGCTGTTTGACATCTCTCCTGTGAATTCCTGAAGCAATGAAAGTCAGAAAAACATTGTCAGGATGGGGTCATAATAAAAGGCCTTATTCAATGCTGTTCTCCTGAGCCTGTAAATTCAGTGAAGTTTATTGTTTTGATCTCAGGTCCATAGATTATGCTGTGTGATTTAAGGCACTAAAGAAGCAGTCAGTTTGAGCAGCAGTAAAATTTCTGCAGAATAAACAAACTCATAAACAGGCACTCTACAACCTCCTCACACTGCACTGTTGTCCTTTGGTTGTTTCACTTCAGGATTATAGTGTTAAAATGATGCAAAGTGCAGACTAACTTCTAGGACTTAAAAAGACAGGATTCACTAAAAATAATGTAATGACTCAGTTCTTTCAGTGACAAATATAATGGTACTGTGGTATATTCTCTGGGTTGGGCAGATATGTGTAATCTGTGAAAAGTATATTTCATGCATGGCAAATACTTCTGGCCTTCACTTTTCTTGGCTGTTGTTGCAATTAATTGAAAATTACCCAGAAATTCCCTGGTTGAAGCTGTGAAATTCTGGTGTGGATGCTGCACAATAATTTGTAACTGGTGTGTGTCATCCCTACATTTTCCCAGCATTTCCTTCCTTTTAAGCAGCTATTGGGGCTCTTTTATAATTCAGGGTCTATAAATCTAAGGATTTCCTTGCCTTTTGTAAAAGCCAAAACTATTTGGAGAGAGATTGTAAGTGTCCCAGAAGGGTTGGGATAAAAAAAGTAACTTGAGAGGAAGGAGAAAGAATAGTTTGTTTCCCTGCGCCCCCACTCCCCAACCCTGGGAAGCTTATGAATAGTAGAACTGTGTCTTGTATCTTGGCTGTGCTTCAGAGAGGTAAATTTGTCTGGTGGCTGGCCATGAAGAAGAACAAGCTTAGTACGCTCAGAGCACAGGTATTCACAGCCCAGCCCAAGAGTAGAAATCCCAATTTGTCACAAAACCACCAGAGTTATTGGATCTGAAGAGATATTATGAGTGCAGGGATGATGAAGATGGTGGTGGTAATCCAGGGTGGAGAGATGGCTGATGATTCAAAACATGTCCTCCATGCTTTTAAACTGTACATGATGCTGTGCCTTGAACACATGAACATTGAGAGCTGGAAATCATTGAAACTAATTTCTTCAAATCATGATGGAAACTTGCATACCAGAATTTGCATTTTGTTATTCACATACACCTCAAAACATTTAATTATTATGCCTGTAATATCTGCAATAGCTCTCTACCAGTAAACATTTGTTTTCTGATATTTTCAAATCTTTTATAACATATTTTATGTTGCACCTTAGATTATCACTTATAATGTAGTTTCCTGTCAGTTTCAAAATACTATGTGGTGTTCTCTTTGATATTATTTTCATTGTGTAAGTGTGTATATTGCCTGATTTTAATATTATTTATCTTTGTCTCTTACTGGGGCATCTTACAGCTTACTCTATTCTGCTTAGTTTATTTCTCAGTACTCAAAAAAGATACAGAGAAACCATTAGAAGGCTTACATTACTGCCCCTGGAAATAGCAGAAGAAAAGCAAAATATAACAACCAAGTGCCAAGACTGTTTTTCTCTTATTACCTAGGAGCATATGTATTATAGTGGATATATCCTTATGTCACAAATCTAAGATACTATTTATTGTACAACCACTATTTTATGTATATTAGGAAAGAAGATACTCTACCAGTTAAAGACATAATATTTCTACCACTTAGAATTTTTATTTTACACTTATTTAAATAACTCATAATTATTTAAGTGATTTTTATTATATATTGCTCTTGGATATGTATACAAAGGAAAGTTGAAATAAATGGGTTAAAAGTATTTCTGAAGCATCTTCACATCCAGAACCTAATATTCAGCTGAGAGTCATCAAGTCCATGTTTATTCAAATATGGTTTGAGTTATAATGTTCTTTTGGACCCCCACAAGGTAATCTTGAACACTGATTTTGAGCACCATCTTCTTTAACCGTTAAAATTGTGCTCAATCTGATAAGGGTATTTTTTTCCCCAAGGAAAAATATAATCATTTTCTGTTTTTATCCTTTTCTTTTTCTTTTTTTTTTTTTTTAAGTTTCTTAGTGCTAGAGAGTTAATTTGTTTCTGCAAGTGGGCCTTTGATTACCAGAGTGTAACTTCCTCATGTGGCAACAATTAGTTTTAGGAAGAATTCTCTGTAAAGTTAATTTTTATAAATTGAGTCTGACTCCCCACTGACTTCATAAAATGGAAATTTTGTTTCTCTTGGGGCAGAGGAGAAACATAGCCCTTAGATGTAATAAAATCACACTAAAGTATAGAGAAAATCTTTGAAAAGCCTATATTTAAAATAAAATCATTACTTTTATGCTCAAATAAAGTTACTGAAAATGAGATCAAGTCTTGATTGCAAAACAGTAAAGCTCCCACCCAGTCTTTTTAAATTCCTGAGTCTATACTAAAAGATCGAAAGGAGAAAAGGGAAATAGTAAAGAAATAACCTTCATTAACTAAATGAAAATTTTCCTTTTTATTTTCATTTTCTATTTTTTTCAAAGCCTAGTCCTAACTCCAGCTGTTTGATATTCTCATATCAAGATTACAGTAAAAAGTATCAACATTACAAATAATATAATCAGCATATGTATATAATGTTGACTTATCAAGTTTATCATTATAAAAATAAAGCTCATCTTATTTATATGAATAAGGAACGAGGATAGAACATGTCCCTTAGGATCCCTCATTGAAAGAGTCAATAAGGTAGAGGTATGCATTTCCTATTTTTGAATTTTTATTTTATTTAAAAAATGTTGGCTATATAGTGAATATAATTGTATCAGTATCTAACTAAATCTTTAGAAGAGAATATGAATTAAACAATTAGATCAAAGGGCTACATTTTTAATTTTAAACATAAGCTAACAGTATATGAGTACCTATTGCAGACAATAATCACCAATATAATTATCAGTTGTATTAACTCCTGTTAATGTGAGTTGAAAACCAAAAGTCTGTTTTAATTTACATTTTTATATTTTGTAATACTTCTTAACTATATATTACAAAATTTATTTTAGCCACATTAATTTTGTGTATGAATTTGCATATATGTTATTTTTCTTACCAAAACATAAATATTTTCAACTTTTTAAAAAGCATCTGTATTTATTATCCCATTATATATATTTGTAAACAAATGTTATTCTTTTATGAAGTTTTTAATTTTTATGCAATGGTTTTCTTGTTCTGGCAAAATGGTTCTTTTGCTGACAAAACAAATCTAGAAATAACCCATCCAATTATAAACTAAAGATTTAAATACAATGCATAGCTCACCTCAAAAGAAAAAAGGGAAGTACCATCTGCCAAAAACAAAGAAGAAAGTGGAAATCAGAGCATTAAGTCATTAAATTTTCTACAAAACAAGATAATGGAAATAAATCCTATATGGAAGTGATGAACATAAATATCAACAAATCACAGTGAAGGATAGAAAGACAGATTCTAAGATAACTAAAATAAGAAAATATGGTGACAGACCACACTAAAATGCAGTGATGCCAATTTTCCTTTCTTTTATTTTTAAAGATTTTACTTTATTTTTTTAGAGAGGGGAAGGGAGGGAGAAAAAGAGGGAAAGAAACATCAATGTGTGGTTGCTTCTCACCTGCCCCCTACTGGGGACCTAGCCTGCAATGCAGGCATGTGACCTGGATTGGGAATCGAACTGGTGACCCTTTGGTTCTTAGGCTGACACTCAATCCACTGAGCCACACCGGCCAGGGAAACAATGGTGCCAGTTTTCAAAGATGGAAGAAGTAAACTTGAATCCAGGGAGGTGGTAGAATAACATAACTAAAGATATTTTCACTCTTTATCCTGGGTAAGTGACAATTATTTGATCTCTTACAAGAAAGAAATAAATATACATGAATTCCAGAAATTAAGAAAAAAATCTTTAAACAACAGAGAAACCAGTAAATCCTCAAAATTTGGCTATTTGGGGAGGGTATAAGGAGGGAGTTAATAGTGTGGATATAGTAATTTAAGAGATTTAAATATAATGCTCCATAAGATGAAAAGATCAAGTTTTAGCTCATAAAAAAGAGAGGTAGTCCTGAGACCCTTTGTGATAAGCTGGAAACATAAAAGAATTATGTCCTCAAAGAAAATGGTCCAAATTCATCCACTGGCACAAGGAGAAAAAAATAAAATTTTTGTTATGATTATGACTATGAGGCAAGTCAAACTATGACCCTATACAAGAGTATGATAACAATTTGTACTATTTACATAGGCCCAGAATTATAAATTAAAAAATTAACACCAGTGTTGTACTGATAAAATCAATGAGAATTAATGTAGGAGAGCTATTACTATCAGATTTCTAAATTTAAAAAAAGTAAGTCATTAAAGCTAGCTGTAGAATATAGTTTGATATGAAACTATATTACAAGGCCATGGTAATCAAAACAGTCTGGTAGTGGCATAAGAACAGACATATAGATCAATGGAACAAAATAGAGCCTGGAAATAAACCCATGTCTCTATGGTCAATTAATATTCAACAAAGCGGGCATGGAGTAAGAATAGCCTGCAAAAAATGGTGTTGGGAGAGCTGGACAGCTACATGCAAAAAAATGAAATTCAATCACCGACTGACACCATACACAAAAATAAACTCAAGATGGAGAAAAGACCTAAATATAAGTTGCGACACCATAAAGGTCCTAGAGGAGAACATAGGGATAAAACTCTCAGATATCCCATGCAGCAACATTTTCACCAATATGTCCCCTAGAGCAAGGGACATAAAGGAAAGGATAAACAAATTGGATTTCATCAAAATAAAAAGCTTCTGCATGGCTGAGGAGAACATCAGCAAAATGAAAGGGGAACCAGCCCTATGGGAAAATATATTTGTCAATGATACATCAGATAGAGGTTTGATCTCCAAAATGTGTAAAGAACTCACTCGACTCCACTCCAAGAAGACAAACAATCCAATTAAAAAATGGGCAAAGGACCTGGACAGACACTTCTTCAAGGAAGAGATACAGAGGGCCGAGAGACATATGAAAGGATGCTCAGCATCACTAGGCATCTGAGAAATGCAAATTAAAACCACAATGAGATACCACTTCACACCGGTCAGAATGGCCATCATAAACAGATCAACAAACCACAGGTGCTGGCAAGGCTGTGGAGAAAAGGCAACCCTAGTCCACTGTTGGTGGGAATGCAGACTGGGGCAGCCACTGTGGAAAACAGTGTGGAATTTCCTCAAAAAGCTAAAAATGGAACTCCTTTTTGATCCAGTGATTTCACTGCTGGGATTGTACCCTAAGAATCCAAAGCACCAATTCAAAAGAACCAATGCACCCCAATGTTCATAGCAGCAGAATTTACAGTAGCCAAGTGCTGGAAGCAACCTAAATGCCCATCAGTAGATGACTGGATAAAAAGACCATGGTACATTTACACAATCGAATACTACGCAGCAGAAAGAAAGAAAGAGCTACTACCCTTCATGATGGCATGGATGGATCTGGAGAGCATTATGTTAAGTGAAATAAGCCAGGGGGTGAAAGAGAAATACCCTATGATCTCACCTATAAATAGAACCTAACCAACAAAATCAACAAGCAAGGAAAATATGAACAGCAGCATTGAAAGAAAAAAGAAACCAACAGAATCAAGAGGGAAGGAGGGAGTAGGGAGTGGGAAAAGGGAAGCAAAGGGTCAAGTCAAGGAACACGTATAAAGGACCCATGGACAAAGCCAAAGTGGGAAAGGATTGAGGGAGGAAGGGAGGGGGGCAGGGGAAAGCAGTGGCAGGAAAATGGAGACAAATGTATTTGAACAACAAAAAATTAAATAAAAAATAATAAAAAGTAAATTAATGAGTCAAATATTAGAAATGTCTGAATGGAGCATTATTAGTTAGCTGGTAGGTAGATCAGATAAATTATCCAGAATGCAATATTGAGAGATAGAAAATAATTAATGTAAGCACTGGAGATACAGCAGTGAACAAAATAGACAAACTCCCTGCCCTGATGAAGGTTAGAGTCTAGTAGTGGAGTGAGTTGGGAGAGATATAATAACCAAGCAAATGCTATATGTTTTGAATGGTTGCATTGGTGGGGAAACAGAACAAACAGGGTGTGTGTGCGCGCGCGTGTGTGTGTGTGTGTGTGTAAAAATTCATTTTAAGTAATTGGCTCACATGGTTAGGGAGTTTAGCAAGTCCAAAATCTTAAAGGTAGGCTTTCAGATTGGAGACACAGGCAAGAGTTTATGTTTCAGTTCAAGAGCAAAGGCTGTCTGCTAAGCAGAGGTCAGTCTTTGTTTTTTTCTGCTCAGGCCTTAACTAATTGAGTGGGGGCCAACCCACATTACGGAGGGCAATCTGCTTTAACTCAAAGTCCACCAATTTCAACACTAACCTCATCTAAAAACACCCTCACAGAAACATCTAGAGTAACGTTTAACCAAATATGGCCCAGTCAAGTTTATCTATCAAATTAACTATTTTAGTGGTGAAAAATACTATGAGAACATAGTAATGATAAGAAGGAGTGAGCTGGTAAGGGGGAGGAATCTCAGTATGAGTTTAAGGTTACTTTTTTTTAAGTAGGGAAATGAAGAAAACCTTCTTTAAAATGGCAACATTTAAGCAGGGAACTAAGGAAATGAGAAAATAAACCAAATGCCCATCTGCACCTGAAGGGAATAAAGGCGTAGGCAAAGGGATCAGTAAGGCCCTGAAGTAGGAGCATGCATGACATGTTCAAGATCAGTAAGGAGGTCAGTGTGGCTGAAGCAAAGTAGGCAAGGGGAAGACTGATAGGAGATGAAGTCAGAGGAAAAGAGGGTAAGTAACTCAGGTGCGCTGTGGTCCAACAGACTTTGGCTTTTACTCTGTATAGTGAGGTGGGAATAAATTAATGCATTTTAAAGAAGGATGTGGTTTGATATGGCTTTTTCTTCATATTGAGAATAGACTATAAAAGACAATGAATGATAGAAACAAGAAATTACCTATGAAATTATTGAAGTTATAATGTAGGAAGGAGATGAAGGTGTCTTGATAGTGTTAGAGGTAGTTGGGATAAATATATTTCTCGATATATTTGAAATCATGGTTGACCAGATTTGCTTATGACTTCAATGAAAAAAATAGAGGAGTCAAGAATGATTCTAAGAGTTTTGACCTGGGTATTGGAAAGAATAGATTTGTTTTTTATTGATAGAAAACACTGGAGGGAAAGCAGGGTGCAGGGGGATGTCATATGTTTAGTGTTGTATTTTTAAAGTTGAGATCCTTATTAAATACATTTCAGTGAAAAATTTAAGTTGCCACTTAAATATTCACAGGTTGTGTGAAGTCTGGGCTGAGTACATAATGATCCCAATAGTCATCAACAGTTAAAAAATGTAAAAGAGAAAGTAAATCTAATGTGAGTTCCAGAAAGAAAATAATAGAGAACATTATTTAAAGAGAAAATGTCTGATAAATTTTCAAAGCTATGATACAAAACTGAAGTGTAGTAAATAAAGAAATTCTTAATAAATCTATATCTTGGCATATTTCAGTTAAGTGGCTAAACAGCAAAGTCAAAAAAGTGTATTATAAGATAAAACTCCAATAGTAGAAGCCTCATATCAGGAATAGAGGCCAAAGAATGATCTGGGTTCCACAGATGTGTGCATTATCAAAACTCACTGACTGTACATTTGAGAATTTTGCATATTCTTGAATTAGATTTTGTATCAAAAGGAAATTCTGAAAATATTGAATTTTAGATATTATTCATGTTTAAATAGGAGAAAGTGCATTGATGTGTGCAATATACTTTGAAATGTGTCAGAAATAAGATGTACTAATGGATAGATAGATACTATGTGATATGTAGAATGTAGGTGATGGATGTAAGCATAGTCATTGTACTTTTTTTTTCAAATTTGCTGTTCATTGGTAAATTTTCATAATAAAATGTTGGAAAAAAGAAGAAAGAAAATTTAGTTCTCAAACTACTAAGGGAACTTAACTTTCAATTTAGAATATTTACCTAAAATGTTTAATCAAATGACAATTTGAGTTTGAGGGTAAAATGAAGATATTTTTAAACAAAGGCTGAGTTTACCACTAAAAAAAAAACATTGCAGAAAGAACACTTAAGGCTACACTTAAGAGAGAAGAAACTAAAGAGAGAATAAAATGCAAGAAGTAATAATGAACACAAAGATATTTAAAACACATACCTGTCCATGTTATTTATTAACACACTCAAACAGTTCTTACGGTGCCTGTTTCTCCAGACCCTTGCTGGCACTGAATTGTCGAAGTTGACATTTGAGTTCTTAATTGTTCTATATTATGTACTTCAACAATGCAAGAAGTTGGAACATTTAAAGTTTTTGATTTCAGGCAAACTACCTTTTTTAACCCAGCTATTTTTTTTCTAAACTAATGGGAGTTTAAGTTTAAAATTGATTTATGAGCTATTTAGTAAGTTGTTTCACTCATTGACCATCATAAGTATTGTAGTTATGTTTTACTAGTTTACCACTTACCTTTTAATTCTATTTATGATATTTTTTCAAATTTGTTATCATTTTAAAATATTTATATTTCTCAAAAAATCCAGCTTTTTAGTTTTTGTGTAATTCTTAGAAATCCCTAACCACAAGCACATAATTCAATTATGTTTATTTCTAAATTTTTCATATTTCAGCTTTTAGGTGTGACATTTTGATCAATTTAAATACTATTTTGTTGTATAAAGTATGGCAGGAGTGCAAGTTAATTTTTCACTCCTTGTGTTTGCATTTATTTAAATTATATAATGGGAATCTATGGATGAATTAGAATTTATTTTACAGGATTTTCTCTAGTGTCAAATATGGGACTTTTGTAATGTATGCCAGCATTTCTATTTTTATGCTGCCCATATTGAAATAAAAAGACTTTTAAGTAATGTCAGGACATTAAATATTCAGGATTGCAGACACAGTTGGAAGGCTAGTGAGTGAATATGAAAACATTTATGACATCCTGATAATGACATTGTGTCTTTGGCAATGATAGGGCAACATTTAATGTTTTAAAATTGGTTTTGCAATGCTGCAGATTTATTTTCAAAGATGCAGCAATGTGTTACTTTTATAGAAGCCAAAAAATGGGAAGAATGATCACAGACTATTGACTTTGAATTTAGTTATTTAAGATATCAGAAACTGTTAATTTCACTGCATGAGTTACACAGTCATAAAAATTTCTTGGAGAGCTGGATTTATCAAAGGTTAATGAGTGGTTAATTTTCATGGTGGGAGATGTGACAACAAATATTTTTCTTATCTCATTGACTTGTATTTTTAGTTATCTAGATGATTTGTGGAATATTTTCTAAATGTATGTTTTCCCTTTTCCTTCCATCTTCTAAATTTTATAAAGTCATAAAAGTAAAATTGTGCTTTTTATTCTTAGGCATTTTTATTTAAGTATTGACACCACTTGTTGCTTTTGTACTTCAGTAAAAGTAACAAAGGAGACTTAAGAATTTAGATGTGAATAAGAAATTGATTTAACCTCCCCATTTTCAAAAGCTGATTAGTGATACTCAACTGAAAATTGAAGGAGGACATTCGATAGATCTTTGAAGTGTTTTTTTTCTGTGAAACCATTCCTTTTCAGTGTTGTCTTTCAAAGACAACTTTTGGTCTCGTCAGACTTCCAACTCCATCTCCTCAATTCAGGGAGTACACTGGGCTCTTACTGAGTACCTCCTCCCAAGCTGTGATATGGAAGCTTTTTTCCAAGCAGTAATTCAGGGCAATCAAGGGCTCATCTCATTGTTTCCTGTCTCTCAGGGATTACTATTCTAAACTGCCTGATGTCCAACATATGGAGTATCATTTTTACACATACTTTCTCTGATTATTTATGCAGGAGGATAAACCTGGACTCATGTTGCCTGGGATTGAGAGTCTGTCTAATGGTTAAAATACCAGAACGCAATTTTTAGTAGCATTTGATAAGATGATCATAAAATTTATTTGAAAATCCAAAGTACCTAGAATAGCCAAAACAGTTTCAAAACTGGTGAACTTATAGTACTTAATCTGAAAATATATTCTAAAGCTAAAATAATCAAAATAATGTGGTGTTACCATAAAAAATGGACATAGAAAACAATGAAGCAAAAATGAAAGTCCATAAAAATCCTTATATGTAAGGTCTTTTGATTTTTAACAAAGTTGGCAAGACAAATAGGGAGAGGATAGTTACTTCAAAAAATAATTCTGGGGCAAGTGAGTATCCACATGCAAAACAAATATGTTTAGAGCCTTACCTGACATGACACACAAAAATTAACTTAACACTGAATTATAGATTCAAATATGAGATGTGAGACACTAAAACATAGGAAAAAAAGGAGAAAACCTTAATGACCTTGGATTGGGTAAAGAGCGCTTAGTGTGTTCAAAATACCCACCTATAAACAGATTGGTAAATTGGATTTATCAAAATTAAAAATGTTTGTGCTTCTAAAGATACCCTTAGGAAATTGAAAAGACAAACCACCAACTTGAAGAAAATATCTGCAAACCTTATGTCTGATAAGTGACTAGTATGCAAAATACATGAATATAGAATACTTTTGTAACCACTAATGGCCCTGAAGAGACCAGAAAACTTCTGATGGTCACCATTAATTTGAGTACATTTGGCTCCAGCTATCAACTAACACCATCACCCTTTGTTTATTTCTGGAGGACCAGTAAATAGTAAGCTTAACCTGGGGCCTATCATTGCACCCAGTGGCCCTTACCTATAGGTGATCTTGGCCTGCATCTTATACCCAGGGTATAGGAGGCACCCACACCAATAGACCTGTATCTCTAAGGTTTTGATTGGAGCAGGTGGGACTTTAAAGGTAGTTAGGTCAGGTTTGAACTTTCGTTCAGGTTTTAAGGCTTTTTGCAGACTGAGGAACATAGTGTTGGGCTGCTGGTTCATCTGCTCAGATGGGGTCCCAGAGCATTTGCTTTTAGGTTACTTTTACTAAACCTTTCACAGCTAATTGGGATAGCCTTTTGGCTTCTAGAGCTCTGCCTTGGGTTCCCACAGCCTGTACCTGTTCTTGGGATTTGTCAGTTTTCCTCAGGTCAGCAAAGGATTGCCAATTACTTGGCTCAGCATGGATATCACTGCCCCATACCAGGTATTGAGGAGAGAACTAGAGTATCTTGGATTTCATTTTTCAATGTGGTCCAATCAGGGCCTTGAAAGACCTTTGTCTGAATTCTGTAAGACTTTGTTGTACCTCCTCTATGGATTTCCAGGATCTCTTGTTCTTGAAAAATCCCCTTCATTGGGCCAAGCCTCCCTGTAAACTAGAATAATCCAATCTATATAAGAGTTAGTTCCCTGAACCCCTGCATATTATGCAGATGCTGCCTGAGAGTAGGTTGCATGGTTATATTGCTCATTTTCTCTGCCTCTTTCCCAGGAAGAAAAATGCCATACTCTATCCCCCCCATTCCATAGCGGCACTAACCATGCCTGGATACCTTTCCTGGCCTTTTGTTGGGATTTGGCAGCTATATCAATTAGCTCAGTGAGCATATAGTCTTTCATCACGAATGTTTCCTGAACTGGGGGCTGCCCTCCTGGCTGGAGTTTTTGTTGTGCTTTTGCTTTTCTTTGTATTAAGTGTTGGTTGGTTTGAGGTGTTTTGTGTATTTCACTGTCAGTCACAACGCCCTCCTCTTTACTTATCTGACTTCCCCAAGGAATCTACCATTTAGCATCCCAATCAAGCTTTGTCATAAGCTCCCAGAACTTAAGCTGAGGCAGCATGTACCTTCCTAGCGTTGCAAAATGACATGCTAAGCTCTCCAACTTACTGTTCTGTTCTCCCATCTTGTCTGCTAGCTCTGATGCTAGCAGAGTAGTGGACAACTGAGTGTTCTTTTTTAGCCTCAGCTCTTCTTTCAGTTTCCTAACTTGAGCTTCAGCTTCCAGTTGCACAGCAGTAAACTGCCCATAGTAGAGGCCAGTCCACTGTCGCAGCCATCGGTCTCCTTTATTTGCCTCTGTGTGCTCTGCCCTGTTCTCAAAACAAGCATATTAGACCAGCTAAAAATTTGGGGGTGTCCTTATACTCATGTGTTGGTTCACAGCATCTAACATACATACCAGCCCTCACCACATAGAAGTCAATGGTCAACCTGGAATTTCCCCTGAGGATGCCCCCTGGTTGGCTCACAAATTGTTGATATGAAACATTGGGAGTTTCCAAAGTGAAACCTGAAAGTGGCCCCAGTACACAGAGGGCAAAGAAATACCAAAAAAAGAGTCAGGTACCTCCAGATTAGTAAGTGGCAATTTAGATAAGCAAAGTAACTTACTTATGAGGCTTGTCTTAGGCATCCACAAGATGAATAGATCTCCACATGTGTCTTCCCAAATCTTAAAAGCTTATACAGAAGCTTTAACTAGATTTGTTGCAGGTGGAGATGGGGTCCAGGTTCTTGGTGGTCACAAATAAAGAATCAAACGGATGACACAAACAAAGATAAGTAAAGTGAGAGAAACAAATTTTCTGGTATCGTACTGACAAATCCTCTGAGAAACAGGAGAAAACCTAAAACCAGGAACATCCATCAGAGCCAACACTCACCATCAAAATACCCAGGAAAATAAGTGGAAAACCTGGCAATCAGGATACCCTTCATTAGAGAGGGACCAAATCCTGAAATGGCCCCATACCTTCCTCTAGCTGAAGTTATCAGGCAAAAAGACAGGAAAAACCCAATCCAGTTAAAGGGGAGAAAGCACATAATTATACTATGTTACAGATCATCTCAAAAGTTCCAAGTTAATTCTTTCTTTGCCCCTAGTAGCTAAACCCTTCCCTACTCCCAGCGATTGGCCTAATAATCAGGAGATAAGAGAAAAAGAAAAAAAAAAGAATAGAGCCTCTAATCATACAGAAAGTGTCAAGAATTGTATCGATGAGGGATTAGGTGCAGAAATGCAGTCATAATTAAAATTACACTAAAATATTTAATGCAAAATAAACACATATCTTACAAAGTCCAAAGTCAAAATCATTCTAAAAAAAACAATCTTCATTTCTTCCAGGAATCAAAGGGATACTAGCTGCATCCTTGGTTTTCTCAGCTTCATTATCCCAAGACATGGGAGCAGGCCATCTCTGGCCGGAGAATGGCTCTCTGCTATTAAACAGTTCCAGGTTTTATAGGGTTTTTACTTAAGCGTCTACACATGTGATTTCCCATAATTCTCCTTGATTGACTATTTGGCGAGGGAACCACAAATCCAATTATTATCAGAGGTAACAAGGCGATTCTCAGAAATCAGGATGCTGACTGACGACAGCTGCAGTATCTCAAGATTTCCTATTCTACCTTCTGCCTCAGGTTCAATCAGTATATTGTCCAGATGGTCTGAACAACCCCTTACTTTCTCAAGGCTGTGTCCTTGAAATGGTTCCTAATACCAGAACTGTGGGAGGAATGCACATTCTAAGAAAAGGGAGAGGGTGAGGAATCTCCAACTGCCCTGGTCCAGCCCCAGCTCACTGGGTCTAGCTTGTGAGTCAGCAGGTGGTCACATCTTCTCAGTTACCTACACACGTACTCATTTGGTAGCATTTTAACCTTACTTTTTATAACAATCTCTTTCCTTATTATATGCCTAAAATTTTAGGTAAATTTGGGAGTATCAACTTTAAAATAGATACGTAATTTCAGCAATTTAGTATTCAGAGTTCAAGTTAATATAACTAGATATGGTCTTGTCGCATGATGACATAGAAGGGGAGATATAGTAGAGAAAATTTCTGATTAATGAAATATTTAAACAATTCTAGTGTTTGAAACAACTGTATATTTTGTAAATATGTTTCTTAATGGATTCTCTATATAAGAGTATTTAAGCACAAAAGAACATAAAATAGAAAAGAATAATTGACACAGTAAATAAGCTGAGTGGTCAATAAGTGCTTGTGATTTAAATATTTTTTGCAAATGTCATCATTTATCTGAATTGAGGGTGTGGTACACAGTAGTCTATACTTTGACTCTCAGTGATAGATCACTTAAATAAGAAGATTATAATACCTGGTTTAAAAATGCAATGGAAGTATGAGTAAACAGTTCAATAAAGAATAACATAAGACCAGTAGCACAATAAAAATATTTAGCTGAAAGTGTAATCTAGGGATTGTTTAGCTAGTAGCTAGCAGGAGGTGCATTGGAAAAGATCCCAAAAGAGAAAAGGTATGCAAAGTTTGGAAGTAAAAAAAGTGGTAATGTAATCCAAGATCATAAACAAGGCAAAATTTAAACAGAATATTAATAAGAAAACTGTGTTGAAATTATGAAATGGAATGTTGTGCATTCTAAAGTTTGTTATTGACTATAATTGAGCCTTCTTAAATATTCTAGCCTTTTAAAAAATCAAGAATGTAAGCTAAATGATACCTAATGCTTTTTGTATTTATTTATGTAATTCTAATATGCATCTTCTTTAATCTACTGTTTTGAGAAATAATATTAATGCATATCTAATATTGGACCACTCTTTTTTTCTAGATCTAGAAGTAAGATCTAGAATTAATCTTACTTGTTCATAATGTATTTCTTAGTTTCCTTTAAGATATATTTTCCAGTGTCTATTATGACATTTTATGTCTGTAATAATTCATTTTGTCAACAGTTTTATTTGTATATTTTGTAAGATTTTCATACACAGTTTATTATTTAGTTTTTGCCTACTTGACGGGAAATAACTAAAGGAAGTCTATTGTGTTTCTCACATCAGTTTGTTTCCTGTACTTATAATTTTTAAAAATATTTTTGACATAATAGTATTCAGTACATAAAGATTTATGACAGTTATATCTTCATTGTGCAGCTTCATAGCACCTAGCATACTTTTGCTTCTTATCAAAATTAAAATTTCATAAAACCCTTAAGCTTTTTCTCTCACATGCTGCAACATATGCACATCCTTCTTCATTTATTCTTACACATTTTGTGGAACCAAATGTAAGACATCACATGCTTCCCTGTTATATTCTTAATGTGTTGGACCCTTCAGGGCGAGAACATGCTTTTATTCCTCTGCTTAATCAATTACCTGTATTCTTCTCATCGGCTTAAGATGAAAAGATAAGGATTATATATAATGCGATATGAAATTAAGCGTATAAGTGCTTAATATCTACTGTTACATATAGATATCAATGGGAGAATTTATATGTATGTGTGTGTGTGTATATATATAACCAACAACACTCAAGCAGGCCTTACTTCACATACATACACATACAGAGTCTGGCAGAGAGAAGTCCTGCATGAGATGTGGTTGGTAGGGTAATAATATGGGTACAATAATTTGTAGTTTTAACTTGAACATTTTACTTAAAATGCCACATGGCATGCTTGAGTGTGATTTTGTTATGTTACAGAATTACAGGCTTATGATTTTGTAGTAAAAGATTTTGGAATAAAAAGTGGTGTTATTTGTGCTGAATATATATATATATATGTATATATGTGTGTATATACACAAACATATACACACATATATACATATTATGTATGGGTGTGCGTATACATTCTATAGACTCTGTTTGGGCCTCAAAACACATGCTTACTATATCAGATATTGCAGTTTGATACAATGCCAGTTTATCTAGTCCAACATGATTCCATATGAATGAATGCTTTTCCAGTTATCAATTTTCTGAGATTCATGGAATTTTTTTTAGACTAATGCAATTCTAAACCCTCTTCAAAAAAAGTACATATCACCTTACAAGCAGTTTTGCCTATGATTTTGAGAGGGTAGGTCACAACCTTCTGAAAACACATATTAGGTATCGGACTTTCCAAGTGTCCATAGGAGCAGAATGAGAGTCCCTAATTACAATAACCTTGATAAGCGGTTATTCATGCTTTACTTAAATACCTCCAGTAACAAGGATCTCACTAGTTGATGTACTCTAAAAACTGTTTTTCTCTAAAACCTTTTTTTTTAGGGTGCATGGACCACTATTACTTGAAATAAAACTGATAAAGAACCCTAATTCACACATTATACAAATAATATTCAGGTCAGTTAAAAGTCAATATGTAAACTCTGAGGAATTTAGGAGAAAATGCAAAGTAATATTTTTCTTACCCTGAAGTAAAATATTCAAACCCAGAAGCCATAAAGTAAAATATTGACAATATGACTATATTAAACATTTAAGACTATATAGTAATATATCTATAAAAAAGTTAAAGGACAAGTAATAGAATAGGAAAGTATTTGCAGCATATCTAAAAGAGGGTTAATAGTTTTGTTTTTGTTTTTGTTTTTTTTTAGGGAAAAATTTCTGGAAGCATTTAATCAAAAAATGGATAAAGAGTACCAAAATATCATTTAAAGCTTTTTTAAAATAATAGAAATAGGCAAACAATATACAAAAACAGATTTAGTTTCAACAAATAATAAAGGAACGATTAAAATAATAAGTCATTCTCACAATCAGATTAATAAGTATTAAAAATATTGGTAATATCAAGTATTTGTGACTGTGAAGGGAACTGGGTATTCATAAACTCTTTTTCTTCATCTTAAAGTAGTCCCTTTAGCATATTTTGGAATGCTGGTTTGGTGGAGGTGTATTCTTTTAGCTTTCTTTTGTCCGGTAAACTCCTTATTTTGCCTTCCATTTCAATAGAGAGCCTTGCTGGGTAGAGCAGTCTTGGCTGCAGGCCTTTGCTTTTCGTGACTTGGAATATCTCTTGCCATTCTCTTCTGGCTTACAGTGTTTCTGTTAAGAAGTCAGCTGCTAAGCTTATTGGAGCTCCCTTGTATGTTACTACCTGTTTCTCCTTTGTTTCCTTTAGGATTCTCTGTGTCTTTGCTATTTGCCATTTTAATGATAATGTGTCGGAGTGGGCCTCATTGGGTTCCTCTTGAATGAGACCCTCTGTGCTTCCTGGACTTGTGTGACTTTTTCTCTCCTCCAATTAGGGAAGTTTTCCATCATTACTTTTTCAAACAGGTTCTCTATCCCTTGTTCCTCTTCTCCTTCTGGTATCTGTATTATACAGATATGATTACGCTTCAGGTTTTCCTGCATTCCCCTCAGCACCTCTTCATCTTTTTTTATTCTTTTTTCATTTTCTTGCTCTTTCTGGGAATTTTTTTCTATCTTATCCTCCAGCTCATTGATTCGATCCTCTGCTTCATCGAGCCTCCTTTTGATTCCTTCTATTGCATTATTCAGTTCGGAAATTGTATTCTTCATTTCCTCTTGCCTCTTATTGATAGTTTCCATGTCCTTTTTCATGCAGATATAGTTTGCAACAAGTTCCTCATAGTTTCCTTGTAGTTTTTGGTAATTTTCTTTGAGCTCACTGAGCTTCCTTAGAACTGTTTTTTTGTACCCAATCTCTGATAGTTTACTTGCCTCTATTTCACTTAGTTTTCTTTGTGGGGATTCCTCCTTTTCCTTCAATTAGGGGGTGTTTCTTTTTCTTCCCATTATTTGTGAGACTCTTCTTTTTTGCTCCTGCTTCTTAAATTGATCTGGGTTGACTTCCTGACTTTGTGGTGTGAACTTCTATCGTAGAAGACCACTGTTTTTTTTTTTTCTGGATCTGCCTCTGATGATGTCAGCTGTTGCCCTTGTCTGACCTTCGGCAGTCTGTTTGAGACTTCCAGGAATCTACTGTCCGTGCCTGTCTCCTTCAGCTGTTAATCTACTCTAAAACCTTCTTCTTATACTTCTTAGTAACTGGCAATCTTTTACCTCTCTGCATCTATATTAGATAAATTTACTATCAATTCCACATACTTCTCTTCAGTTAATCAAACTCAGTAAATGTGTTATCCATAAATGACATTATGAGAGTCAGCCAATTAATGACAGAACTTCCTCCAGAGAGCGAGCTAGTAAACACTGGTTCTAAAATTCCACAGGACAACAACATAAATATTGCAACTCCATCAATAGTTTAAACAATAAAATAGTTCCTTATGGGAACACTTAAGATTTGATCAGGAAATGTGTTATCACAGATAAAGCTTCCAACAGTGAAAATAATCATAGGCTAAGAATGATTGAGAGCTAAGGGAAGGTATCCTCCAGGTAACACAAAAGCAAATTCTTAGTCTTGTTGGGAAAATCCAACCCAAAACCACACAGACATTTGACTGCTAAATTAACTGCTACCTAAGAGATCCTTAAAGATCTAAGTACTCACTGTTGCCTTTGCTGATAACAGTTCATAAAGCCTCATTAAATTTTCTAGAAAAGAAACAAGGGCTTTGGTCCCCATACAGATCTAGGTTCCATTACTTATTTTACAGTTTGGATAATCTGGAAAACATAATTAACTACTCTTATTATATTAATTGATTTAAAAATAATACAGTTATCTCATGCGTTTATTAGGTGCTCACTAAATACCAGTTTATTTTGCCTTTCTTTTTTTGTTATCAGTTAGCAATTGACATGTAATAAACACAAATTCAGGGACTTAAAATAATAGTCAGTTCCTTATATAGCTCATGGATCATGGGTTACCTGGGACTTCGCTAGTCTAAATCATTTTGGCAGCTCTGCCAAGTTTCTTTCATCCCCCTTCTGGGACTATAAACCAGCCCAGGCTTGTCATTTTCATGGTGACTCAGAAGCACAGCCTATTTCAAGCTGCTTCTTTTTTTTTTTTTTTTTTTGTCCCACTGGCCAAAGTAAGTCACATGGCTGAGCCAGGTTCAGAAGCCTCACATTCTGCCTTTATAATAGGGCATTGAAAGATTACATGCCAAAGGATGCAGAGGTGGATAAATGTGAAAAATTGGTGGGGAACATTAATGCAGTTTACCACATTTTCCATCAGCCATGAGAACTTGAAGTGGATTTCAGTAATGTGTTTATATGAGTCTTGTTTCATAAAAGCATCTCCTAGCCAGCAATGATATAACAGTAAAGAAACTGACATGAGGTGAAATGAAAATTTATAGTATTGACTCAAAAGCAGAGCTTGCATCTGAAATGTGTTTGTGTGTGTGTGTGTGTGTGTGTGTGTGTGTGTGTGAGGGCAGTAATTTTGAAAATGTGGTCTAGGGACACTTGGTCTCCCTGAAACCCTTACTTAGGGCCTGTTTGGTAAAAGTTATTTTCATAATAAAACTAAGATTTTTTTTTGTGCTATGTATTTTCATTCTCTTATAACTATACAGTGGCAATTTTCAGAGAATATATGACATGATTTTGCAACAGAGTGAATGTAGGAGCAGATATGAGAATACATTTTTCTTTCATTAGGTTAGGTCAGATATTAAAGTGGTTTACAGAAATCTAAAACAATGTCAGTCTCCTCACTGTGTTTTAATTTTGGAAAGTACAGCTTTTTATATAAAAATATGTTAACTTATGGTGAGTTTATATTATTTTAAGGAGTTATAAAATAAATATTTTAAATTCAGCAGATATCATATGCAAAGTAAAAACTATTATGGTCTTCCATAATTTTTAAAATTATAAAGAATTTCTAAAACAAAAATGTTCTAAAACAAAGAATGGTATATGCAACAGAATGCACAAAGAAATAGTATCTATAAAACAGAAGTAGAAAGCCATGAGGAGAAAAGATGAAATTTAAAAGGAAGATTGCAATGAAAAGGATATTGCATAGAATAAAGAATTATTTCAAGAAAGATAAAACATGGTCAGAGAATTAAAATCCCATCAGTAGCAGCCAAGATCTAAATCAACACTTTTAAATAATAAAATCAATGACATTGAGGGAAACCTTTGGCAGTCCTCCAAGATGCAATGTGAAAGGATACAATGAATAAAAAATAAGAGAAAGAAATGTTAGTTATGGGGATAAAATACTGTATTCATGTCCTCATGGGGAGATGCCAGAGACACTGGGACAAAAGTGACAAAAGCTCACATAACAGATTCCCGAAAAAGCAGATAGAACAATATAGTTTTAAAATTCTGAATATGAACTTTGAAAACTTCTATATCACAACAGATAAAAATCAGTGAAAGTAGAGTCACAATTATACATGTCCTAGCAAAATTAGATTCTAAAGACAAAATTCAGGAGAAATTCACTGCCATTTATAAAACTTAATATAGACTACTTCTAGGCATTATGGAATGGTAATGTTACCGAAGAGCAGATTTGACTGCCTGCCTTGCTGGAAGATGATACACATGAGATAGGTGCTGGTGAAAAGGAAAGAGACTTGCTTATTCAGGTGCCATGATTGAAGGAGATGGTGGGCTCTCGTCTTAAAAACCATGTTAACATCTCTGGTCAAGCCATGGCTTTTATAAAAAGAGAGAAGGGAAGTGGGGACACGTAGGCAGTGTTCCTGCTGGTTCTGACAAAGGTCTTGTCACAGCATATTGAATCCTTTTGTGTCAGCTGAATTTCTGTGGTTAGTCAGCTCCTTTCTGGACAGGAATTGGAACTGCTGGTCCCTGCAATGTACTAAAATAGAGGCTAAAATAGAAGTTGTTAGCAAAAAAGATTTGTTTTTGTTTTGTTCTAACAGACTTGTTAGTTTATTAGTTAGTACATTTAATTCTGGTTAATACAATATTGTATAAAGATTATATGTTTTTCATTCTCTGTTACAGTAATTGTTTATGGAGATAAGGCTGGAGTCTCCACATTTTACTTCTTTTATATGTATAAATTTATAATTTAAAAATTATAAAATTATAAACAAATTATCAAAATATACCATTCATGCTCTCTTAGTGAATCATATAGACTAATTATCAAAGTTGAAACACACTTAAGAATTCAAGATTTCAGAACATATGGAATAAAATTAATGCTTCTCCCACCACCACAGGCCACCAGGTCTAATGCTGAAGGAGCGGTAAGTTTTACTGGTCTGTTATATTGAGTTACTGAACATGAGTTGTTAAAGTTCCATCTTCATATTTTTACAACATTCTTTTTTCTCTGATTACGCACGCGCGCGCGCGTGCGCGCACACACACACCCCGCCCCCCTCTGGTTCTGCTCTTCATAAATATCAATTCACTTCTTTTACTTCCAAGACTCCTGGATCTGGCAATTTATGCACTTATGCAGTGATTCAGAGCAAAGACATTAGCTGTAGAAGTTATAGATAGGGGTAAAAACAAGTCTGGAATGACAGGAAGCAAATCTAAAATGTGTATCAGTATCTATTCCAATGATGAAATAATTCCAATAAAATGATCCTGCCACTAGATAGTTGAGAGCATACATTGAAATGTTTAATAGGCTGAATAACGGCCTCCAACAATATCTAGTCTTAATAGCTAGAACCTATGAATGTTATCTTATTTGGAAAAATTGTCTCTGCAGATGTGATTAAACAAAGGCTTGTGGTAGGGAGGTTATCTTGGATTATCTTGGTGGGTCCTAAATGCAATCCTTATAAGAGAAACACAGAAGGGAATTTTATATAGACAGAGGAGGATAAGGCAATATGACCCTGGAGGCAGAGGTCAGCGTTACCCCGTCTTAAGCCAAGGAATGCCAGCAGCTACCAGGTGGAAAAGGCAAGGGACAGGTTCTCCCCTAGAACCTCTGGAGGGATTGTGACGCTGTCCACAGCTTAACTTCAGTCAAATAAAACTTGTGGTCTCCAGAGCTGTGAGAGAATATATTTCTGTTGTTTTAGGACACCAAATTTGTGGTAAGTTATTATAGCAGTTATAGAAAATTAATACAGAGCACAATATTTGCTTTTTCATTAGGAACATTTGGTATTCAGTGGTGGCTATAGATGGAGAAGCCTGATGAGGGAAAGTATGTGCTGTTGTTTCCTGGCATAGACATTTTTTTATGGGTTTGTTGAGTAATCACTGAAATAGCTGGGGGAGAAAACTGCCTGACATTCATAGAGCACACCATCTACTAAGCATGTCACATTACATATACTCTTACTCTTTATATAATTTTAGAAATTTACCTTCATTCCTCTTTTCTAATCATTCACATCTTGATCTGACCTTGACTATCTGGACAAACCACTACTGCTCATGAATCACTGAGTATCTTTTACTGTTAATTCTCCTTCTAAGAACAGGGAAAAAAATGTACCGCCAGATTCTTCCCATTGGGTTTTTTACTGTACTCATTGACTTTTGGAGCTACCCATGGGTGAGCTTTAATGACATAGCAGACACTTTCAATGGGACCAGCCTAATGTGTTGAACATGAGTTGCAAAGCCTTTAGTTATGAACCAAATCAGCCTCTGGCCTATTTTTATAAGACTTCTATGCCAAGAATGATTTTTTTATATTTAAAATATTGTAAAAGAAAACAAAAACAAACTGTGTGACAGAGACTGTATGTGGCCCACAATGCCTAAAATATTTACTCTATGGTCCTTTATAGAAGATGTTTGTTCTGCCATTTCAAAAGCCATTTCAGCCATTTCAAAGCCGGCTCAATATTTTTAACCTAAGTAAACTGATCAGAGGAAACTTTTCTTTGACACAATTACTTATGGAGTGAGAAGTGGCAGTGTGGCTACAACAGAAGCTACAAAATCCTAAATAAGCCCACCAATCTAATTATTCTTCATGGCTGAGTGGCTCACAGTTCTCAATATACTATTTATTTTTACTTGAAAATGCAGAGCTGCTTGTTACTCCTAACTTTATTTGTATTTGAATCAATTTCCAGCTCATGATGAGCAGTTTGGATTGTATGATCACTTGATCTTTCAAGATCATGTGTTCCATCTCTACCAAGACTCCATCAAATACTAAGAGCTGTTTAAGTAAGGAAAGTAGTTCATTATGAAAAACTACATGACTTTGTTCCAAGAGCTTTGTTGATGTGACTATGAGTCTGTTATTGTTATTGAAGTTTGCTACAAGCTTCACACACCATCCTGATCTTACCCAGGCGCTTAGAGTATCATCAGATCAACTAGGTCCTAAGGGTTGAAAGATAAGCTGGACTAACTAGAAAAGTTTCTTTTGCTCTGAGTCCCAAAGTGATAGGATGCCACTAAAGTGGCTTCTAATAATCTCTAAGTTCTAGTCTTCACTCTCTCCCTTACGTAATTCTTTACTCTTGATTGTGGGCTATATCTAGGTTCTCAATTATAGCAAAAGGAGAAATAAAGTCAGCAAACTTAATGGGTTGTCACTTCCAAGTTTGGGGTACAAAGAGAGTGTAACTTTCCTCTCTAACACTTTCTTCCCTTGAAGCCCTCATTCCAGAGGAAGCAAGCTTCCATATTGTGAGTAGCTCTGGGGAAATGCACATGTGGCAAGGAAATAATGTGTCCATTTAGTAACCATGAGCTTGGAAGCTAAGCTCCTTGAAGCTTGCCAACAGGCTTTTGAGTAGGCATATAAGAAAACCTTCCTCAAGTTGAATTTTGCAATCCCACTGAACAGCTCAATTGACCCTTTGTGAGAGATCCTGAGGCAGAGGACCCAGGTAAGGCACTTCCAGATTCCTGACCCACAGAAACAATAAGATAATAAATTGTTATTGATGTAGACTGCTAAACTCGGGTCTAACTTGTTAGGTAGCAGTAGGAAACTAACACACCAAATCCAAGAAAAAAAGTTTTTTGGCTCATTTGCCTAATTGATTGGAGGAGGAATCCAAATTTGTTGCATGTTGCTTCTGAAATCCAAACCAACCACTGAATATTCTTTTTCTTTCTTATTAGAAGGAAATTCAAAGAGCAGCTTTCCTTCATTATCTAGGGTTATCTCAACATACCCAGACCACTAGACACACTGGAATATCACCGAGGTGACAAGCCCTTTTCATTTTTGTAACACTATTTCTTATGTTCCAGCAATATGCATCTTCCCAAAACATCTATGGAACCTGTTGATTCCTAATCTGCAGGTCCTATTATATGCTGTCATTAATATGGTGGATAAATATGATATTCATGATTGAGATATGTTTGAAATGTGAAGTGTTTGCAATTTACAGTGGCATCTAGCCAAGAATTGATGTAATCTCATTGCAAGATGATGAAGTCCTGCTGGTTCTGTCAGACAAATGTAAATGATTCTTTTAAAAAAAAATGTTTAATGGGGTAGGGGAAAAAATCATCTAGACTAGTTGCTTCATTTTAGCTGCTGGGAGTCATATTGGTTTATTCCAATAAATATTATATGCCTGGAACAGTAGCTGCATTTTTTCTCTCAAGTGATTAAGATTATGATAAACTGTTGTCATTTCCAAAATTCATCTTTATTTTTGGTTTAAAATATATTACATATGTGTGTATACATTTATAAGTATTATGTACATATATACAAATATATAATCCTTACCTAATACTCATGTTATTGAAGAATAATTTATAAAAATTGATCTTCATAAAAATAAGTCAAATTATTAAGTTTGAGAAATGAATACACTTTTAATAACTATTTCTACAAAATATAGAATAAGTCTAATCATTTTACAAAGTCCTTTGTGCATGTTTTCAGTTAACCCATGCCCCACTACAGGTAACTAATGTTCTGATTTCTATCATCATAAATTAGTTTTGCCAGGTTTTGAGTTTTATATGAATAATATTATATAGTATGTTGTCATTTATATTCAACTTATTTTGCTCAGCATAATACATGTAGGATTTTCATGTAAGGTTACATTTAACAGTAGTTTGTTATTATTAATGCTAAGAAGTATTTCATTGTATGAATATATTAAAACTGGTTAATTCACTCATCTGGTAATGGACATTTGGCTTATTTCCTATTTGTGATTCTTATTAATAAAGTATTCATGAACATTTTTGTACAAGTTTTATGTGGGCATATTTTTTTATATTTCTCCAGAGTAAAAATATAGGATTGAATTTGCTGGGATATTAGGTTGATGCATTGTGGCTCTCAGCCCCAAATCTATACTTTTTTGGGTCTGCTTTGTGATTCTAGAGCTGGATTCCGCATTTTTGTTAGCTGTTTTGTTAGCTAGCACAATGTTAGACTTTGCCAGTAGAGGTTTCTGGAGGGAGAATTCAAAGCCAAGGCAGGAGAAAAAGACTGTCTTTCCTTCTGATGAGATCAGAATTCAGGGGACCAGTTAAGTGGTTGTCCTTGGTCTGCATCATCTTGCAGCCATTATTCTCTCTAAAAAAGAGAGAGAGAGAGAAAGAAAGAAAAATAAAAGAAATGTCTCTCTTTTTTTCTTTTTTTTGAGAGAGAGAGTGAGAGGAGAGAGAGGAACATCTATACAAAAGAGCATTGATTGATTGCCTCCCATACATGCCCAGAACAAGGATCTTCTGTATCCAGACTAGGGGTTGCACATGCTCATGCCCAGACATGGATTGAACTCACAACCTAGGTATGTGTCCTGTCCAGAAATTGAACTTGCACCAACCAACTGAATCCCATTGACCAGGGCAGTATTTATCTTTTTTATGGTTCAGAAGTACTCCATTGTACATATGGACCGTATTTTTATCCAATCATCCATCAAAGGATGCAGGTTGTTTCCATGTCTTGGCTATTATAAATAATGCTGCAACGAACATGTGGGCACATATATCTTGAGTAAGTGTTTTAAATGTATCTAATTAATAGAAAGGCTAAAAGAGATTTTTATTGGTCCCTAAGAATGAAATGCAGGAAGCAGCTACTACACCAGACTGAGGGAGAGTGAATGATGAAAGAACTTGGAATTTTGGAGAACTACCACCACCACCTCCCTGCACGCATATACTTATAGCACAGATTCAGACTTTTTTAAAAAAGATTTTATTTATTTATTTTTAGAGACATGGGAAAGAGGAAGAGAAGCATCAGTGTGTGATTGCCTCTCATACATCCCCAGCTGGGGACCTGGCCTGAAACCCAGGCATGTGCCCTAACTGGGAATCAAACCAGTGACCCTTTGATTCACAGGCCAGCACTCAATCCATTGAGCCACACCAGCCAGGGAACATTCAGGCTTTTTAATAAAGAGTTTGGTTGACACAGTAACACACAGTTTTGAAGAACTTGCTGGAGCATGTGGACTGTAGTTGAGCTATGAGTATATAGCTGGTGCCGAAGAAAGATTGCTGGTTAGTAGCCCACAGCTGAACATGAGATGCGGCTGGTAGTGGAGAAACTTGCAAGATGATGCAGACCAAGGACAACCACTTAACTGGTCCCCTGAATTCTGATCTCATCAGAAGGAAAGACAGTCTTTTTCTCCTGCCTTGGCTTTGAATTCTCCCTCCAGAAACCTCTACTGGCAAAGTCTAACATTGTGCTAGCTAACAAAACAGCTAACAAAAATGCGGAATCCAGCTCTAGAATCACAAAGCAGACCCAAAAAAGTATAGATTTGGGGCTGAGAGCCACAATGCATCAACCTAATATCCCAGCAAATTCAATCCTATATTTTTACTCTGGAGAAATATAAAAAAATATGCCCACATAAAACTTGTACAAAAATGTTCATGAATACTTTATTAATAAGAATCACAAATAGGAAATAAGCCAAATGTCCATTAACAGATGGACAATCTTTTTTTTAGAGAGAGAGAAAGAAAAAATAAATAAAAGAAATGTCCTCGAGTGAGGACAAAAAAAAAAAAAGATGAAATACTGCCATTTGTGAAAACATGGGTAGATTTTGAAAGTATGCTAAGCAAAATAAGTCAGACAGAAAAGGATAAGAACTATGTAATTTTACTCATATGTGGGTTATGAAACAAGCAACAAATAAACCAAACAAAGAAACAAAAACCCCAAACTCATACAGAGACAACAGAATGGTAGTTCCAGAGGGAAAGAGGCATGGGGGGAGAACAAAGAAGGTCAACTACATGATGGTGGGAGGAGACTAGACTTTGTGTGGTAAGCACACAAGAGTATATAAATGTCATATTATAAAGTTGTACACCTGAAATTTACATACTATAATTTACCAATGTTACACCAATAAATTTAATTTTTTAAAAAAGTTAAAATAAAGCAATAAATACCTTTTACTAGTTAACAGTTTTTTATGCTATATTTTTCAGATCTAAATTACTGGCATATCTAATTCTGATTGAACCCTGACTGAAACTTGAACATTTTAACTTAGTAAATAAAAGTCATGAAATTTACAACATGGTTTTACCACTTAACACTTAGGTCAGCCACATTAATAGTTTTAGTTTTCTCCATGAATTTGCTAATATTTGGTATTATCAAGTTTAGCTTTTAAATTATTATAGCCATTCAAGTATGTAAAAAGTACTATCATCTTCCGTTTTCTCGTTTTGATCAATATTTGGGATATTCAATTTTATATTGATTTTTTAGTTACATTATTTAATGTATTGTTTTGCTTGTCTTCATTTTGTTTAGGGTTTTTCTGGAGTTTTGTTCTTTTCTTTCATGTGGGACATGTTCCTTCACCTCCTCATTTTGGCAGCCTCCCTGTGTTTGTATCTATTAGGTAGAGCTGCTATGACTCCCAGTCTTGGTAGAGTGATCTTATATATTAGGTGCCCTGTGAGGCCCAGTGGCACAGTCTCCCTGGTCACCTGTCCCTCGTGTGAGTTGTGTGTATCTTCCTGTTGTAGTTGAGCTCTGATTGCTGTTGGCATGTCAGTGGGAAGGACTGACCCTTAGGCTATGAGCACTGGCATTGACTACAGCAGATGAGCTGTTGTGCAGGGACTGACCCTGCAGAGCAGGATTTGCTATACCAGGGCTCTGATGGCTTGGGAGTCTGCCCTTTGGGTGTGTCATTTGTGGAAGTGGTTGTGTGGTGTCTCCTGTGATCTGAAGCTGACCACCAGGTAAGCTGATCCTGGGGCCTTTTGTGAGGTGCAGTCCAAGGTCAGCCACTGCCTGTGCCCTGCCAGGGACCACCTGGTATGAGCTTCAAAGTGATTGCACATGATTGTCACTGCGCTAGGCTTAGAGGTGCTTAGAAGAGGCTAAACTGTGAACCAAGGCCATCTGCCACTAGCGCCAGGCTAGGAACTGCTGAACAAGAAATATGGGGCATATCTAGGCCAGATGCTGTTTGTTGTGGTTAGTGAACCTTTGAGAGATTTTAGGAATGTCTACAGCACAAGCCAAGACAGGTCATATATATGGAAAAGCCACTGGAATCATCTTGGGTAAGCCTATAATTTGGGTGGGACAAGGTCTCAGGGAATCACTAGTTTGGTGTGAATGGTGTTAGCTAGGTTGATGGAGACTTAGACTTGGAGCCCAACTTTGCCAGCAGGTTCTGTTGGGGGAGGGCTCAGCAAAAAACAACAACAACAAAAAAACAATGACTTCCTGCTAGCTCTTCTGTCTGAGTAAAAGCAGCCCCTTCAGCCCTTGCCCAGAGCCAAACAATTCATTAACTCCCTGTATGTCTTTGGTGCACTTTTTAAGTAACTGCCGCAGCACTGGAGCTCAGAATAAGCCCATACATGGGCCCTTTAAGAGGAGCACCTGGGACTCCAGAAGCCCTCTGTTTCACTCAGTTACAATGCCTACTGATTTTCACAGCGAGAAGTTATGGGACCTTTTCTTTCCAGCACTGGAACCCTGGGCTGGGGGGCCCGGTGTGAGGCTGGGACCACTGATTCCAAAGCTGAGATGTCCCTTCAGACTTTTAACCACTACATCTGAGTGTGGGACCAGGTAGTTCTCATCTCTGCCCCTCCTATCCCTCTCCATGTAGCTTCTCTATATCCTTAGTTTTAGAACTTTAGATTAACTAGACTTCAGGCAGTCCTCTTTTTTTTTTTAATTTATTTACTTTTTAAATACATTTGTCTCTGCCTCCACCCACCTCTTTCCCTTGCCCCCTGCCTCCTTCCCATCCTCAGCTCTTCCCCTTTGGTTTTGTCCATGAGTCCTTGCTATATGTTCCTTGACTTTCCCCTTCCCTTCCTTTTCCCTTCGCCCCCACTCCCTCCTTGTCTCTGTTGGTTTCTTTTCCTTTCAGTGTTGCTGGTCATATTTTCCTTGCATCTTTGCATTGTTGGTTAGGTTCCGCTTATACGTGAGATCATATGGTATTTGTCTTTCGCCCCCTGGCTTATTTCACTTAGCATGATGCTCTTCAGTTCCATCCATGCTGTCGTGAAGTTTAGTAGTTCTTTTTTTCTTTCTGCTGCGTAGTATTCCATTGTGTATATGTACCATGACTTTTTGATCCAGTCATCTACTGATGGGCATTTAGGTTGCTTCCAAGACTTGGCTATTGTAAATTGTGCTGCTATGAACATTGGGGTGCATAGGTTCTTTTGTATTGGCGTTTTGGTGTTCTCAGGGTATAGTCCCAGGAGGGGAATCACTGGATTAAAAGTCAGTTCCATTTTCAGCTTTCTGAGGAAATTCCACACTGCTTTCCATAGTGGCTGCACCAGTCTGCATTCCCACCAACAGTGTACTAGGGTTCCCTTTTCTCCACAGCCTCGCCAGCACCTGTTGTTTGTGGATCTGTTTATGATGGCCATTCTGACCGGTGTGAGGTGGTACCTCATGGTGGTTTTGATCTGCATTTCTCTGATGGCTAGTGATGCTGAGCATCCTTTCAAATGTCTCTGGGCCCTCTGTATCTCCTCCTTAGAAAAGCATCTGCCAAGGTCCTTTGCCCATTTTTTGATTGGATCATTTGTCTTCTTGGAGTGGAGTCAAGTGAGTTCTTTATATATCTTGGAGATCAAACCTCTATCTCATGTATCATTAGCAAATATATTTTCCCATATGGTTGGCTCCCTTTTCATTTTGCTGATGTTTTCTTTCGCCGTGCAGAAGCTTCTTATTTTGATGAGGTCCCACTTGTTTATTCTTTCCTTTATGTCCCTTGCTTTAGGAGAGATATCAGTGAAAAAATTGCTGCATGGGATATCTGAGAGTTTCCTGTCAATGTTCTTCTCTAGGACTTTGATGGTGTTGCGACTTATATTTAAGTCTTTTATCCATCTTGAGTTTATTTTTGTGTATGGTGTCAGCTGATGATCCAATTTCAATTTTTTGCATGTAGCCGTCCAGCTCTCCCAACACCATTTGTTGAAGAGGCTATTATTGCTCCATTTTATATTTCTGCCCCCTTTGTCAAATATTAGATGTCCATAGAGACCTGGGCTTATTTCTGGGCTTTCTATTCTGTTCCACTGGTCTATGGGTCTGTTCTTGTGCCAGTACCAGGTTGTTTTGAGTATAGTGGCTTTGTAGTAGAGTTTGATGTCCAGTATTGTGATCCCTCCTACTTTGTGTTTCTTTCTCAAAATTGCTGTGGCTATTCGGGGTCATTTATGGTTCCATATAAAGTTTTGAAATGTATGTTCCATTTCTGTGAAATACGTCATTGGTATCTTAATAGGGATTGCGTTGAATCTATAAATTGCTTTGGGTAGTATGGACATTTTGAGGATATTAATTCTTCCAATCCATGAGCACGGTATATGCTTCCATTTATTTGTGTCTTCCTTAATTTTTTTTTCAATGTTATATAGTTTTCTGCGTACAGGTCTTTTATGTGTTTGGTTAAATTTATGCCTAGGTACTTTATCTTTTTTCTTGCTATATCGAATGGTATTTTTTTTCTGATTTCTTCTTCTATTGCATTGCTAGTGTACAAAAACACCTTTGATTTCTGAATGTTGACTTTGTATCCTGCTGTTTTGCCAAATTCACTTATTAGGTTGAGGAGTTTTTTCGTAGAGTCTACAGGGTTCTCTATGTACATGATCATGTCATCTGCAAACAATAATAGTTTTACTTTCTCCTTTCCTATTTGGATGCCTTTTATCTCTTTCTCTTGTCTGACCGCTGTGGCTAGGTCTTCCAATACGATGTTGAAAAGAAGCGGTGAGAGCGGACATCCTTGGCGTGTTCCCGATCTTAGTGGGAAAGGTTTCAGTTTTTGCCCGTTGAGTATGATATTGGCTGTAGATTTTTCATATATGGCCTTTATTACGTTGAGGAACGCCCCATTTATTCCCATTTTGCTGAGTCTTTTGATCATAAATGGGTGTTGTACCTTGTCAAATGCTTTTTCTGCATCTATCGAGATGATCATGTGGTTTTTGTCTTTTCTTTTATTTATGTGATGTATCACGTTTACTGATTTGCGTATATTGAACCATCCCTGCATGCCTGGAATGAATCCCACTTGATCGTGGTGGATAATCTTTTGAATGTATTGCTGGATGCGGTTTGCCAATACTTTGTTGAGGATTTTAGCATCTATGTTCATCAAGGAAATTGGCCTGTAGTTTTCTTTCTTTGTAGGGTCTTTATCTGGTTTTGGGATCAGGGTGATGCTGGCCTCATAGAAGAAGTCTGGGAGTCTTCCCTCCTCTTAGATTTTTTGGAATAGTCTGAGAAGGACAGGGGTTAGCTCTTCCTTAAATATTTTGTAAAATTCTCCTGGGAAACCGTCCGGCCCTGGGCTTTTGTGTACTGGGAGTTTCTTGATGACTGCTTCAATTTCCCCAGCTGTTATCGGTCTGTTCAAGCTTTCTGTTTCTTCCTCCTTCAGTGTTGGAAGATTATACTTTTCTAAAAATTTGTCCATTTCATCAAGATTTTCAAATTTCTTGGCATATAATTGTTCATAATAGTTTCTGATGATCATTTGTATTTCTGTGGTATCCGTTGTTATTTCTCCTCTTTCATTTCTGATATTATTAATTTGGGTCCTCTCCCTTTTTTTCTTGATGAGTCTGCTTAAAGGCTTGTCAATTTTATTTATCTTTTCAAAGAACCAGGTTCTGGATTAGTTGATCCTCTGAATTTTTCTCTTTTTCTCTATGTCATTCAGTTCTGCTCTAATCTTGACTATTTCCTTTCTTCTACTTGCTCTGGGATTTATTTGTTGTTGTTTCTCCAGTTCTTGAAGTTGTAGTGTTAGGTCTTTTATTTGAAATGTTTCTATCTTTTTTAGGTAAGCCTGTATTGCTATGAACTTCCCTCTCAGGACCGCCTTTGCTGTGTCCCATAGGTTTTGGACAGTTGTCTGTTCATTTTCATTTGTTTCCAGAAATTTTTTGATTTCTTCTTTTATCTCATTATTGACCCATTCATTGTTTAATAGTGTACTGTTCAGTCTACATGAGTTTGCAAGTTTTTGAAGTTTCTCTTTGAGGTTGATATCCAGTTTCAAGGCCTTGTGGTCTGAGAAAAAGTTTGGTATTATTTCAATTTTCCTGAATTTGCTGAGGCTTGCTTTGTGTCCTATCATGTGGTCTATCTTTGAAAAACTGCCATGAGCATTGGAAAAGAATGTGTATTTTTTTTCTTTGGGATGAAAGGTTGTATATATGTCAGTTAAGTCTCTTTGATTCAGTGTGTCATTCAGCCACACGATATGTTTATTAATGTTTTGTTTGGAAGATCTGTCCATTTTTGACAGTGGAGTGTTGAAATCCCCTACTATCAGTGTGTTGCTGTCTATATTTTTTTTGAAGTCATTCAACAATTTCCTTATAAACTTGGGGGTTCCTATATTGGGAGCATATAAGTTTACAATGTTGATGTCTTCTTGATAGATTCTTCCTTTAAGTATCATAAAGTGCCCCTCTGGGTCTCTCTTTATGGCCTTTGTTTTGAAATCTACTTGGTCTGATACAAGTATGGCAACCCCGGCCTTTTTCTCATGCCCATTTGCTTGAAATATTATTTTCCATCCCTTTACTTTCAATCTGTGTAGGTCTCTTGCTCTGAGGTGGGTCTCTTGTAGGCAGCATATGTGTGGGTCATGTTTTCTTATCCATTCAGCTACCCTGTGTCTTTTGATTAGGGCATTTAGTCCATTCACATTGAGAGATATTACTGATAGAAACTTACTCATCTTTTCTCTTTGTACTTGTGTTCCTCTCTGTCTCTTTCTTTTCCTTCATCTGCTTAAACCAGTCCCCTTAGCATATCTTGGAGTGCTGGTTTGGTAGAGATGTATTCTTTTAGCCTTCTTTTGTCTGGGAAACTCCTTATTTCCCCTTGTATTTTAATGGAGAGCCTAGCTGGGTAGAGCAGCCTTGGCTGTAGGCCCTTGCTTTTCATTGCTTTGAATATTTGTTGCCATTCCCTTCTGGCTTGTAGTGTTTCTGTTGAAAAGTCAGCTCCTAGGCGTATCGGGGCCCCCTTGTACGTTACTTTCTCCTTCTCCCTTGCTGCCTTGAAGATTCTCTCTTTGTCTTTGACAATTGCCATTTTAATGATGATGTGTCTTGAAGTGGTTCTCCTTGAGTCCCCCTTGAGTGGGGTCCTCTGTGCCTCCTGGTTCCATCAGAGCCTTTCTCTTCTCCAATTAGGGAAATTTTCCATCATTACTTTTTCGATGAGGTTCTCTATTCCTTGCTCCTCTTCTTCTCCTTCTCGGATCCCTATTATATGGATATTATTGCGTTTCAGGTTGTCCTGCATTTCCCTAAATGCCTCTTCATTCTTTTTGAGCCATTTTTCCATTTGTTGTTCTTTCTGGGAGGTTTTTTCTACCTTGTCCTCCATCTCACTGATTTGATCCTCGGCTTCATCCAGCCTGCTTTGGATTTCTTCTACTGTGTTCTTCAATTCAGAAATGATATTCTTCATATCCTCTTGTGTCTTCTTGATAGTTTCTATGTCCTTTTCCAGGCTGATATAGTTTTCTGTAAGATCCTGATAGTTTCTCTGCAGTTTCTTATCATTATCTTTGAGCTGGCTGAGCTCATTGAGCTTCCTTAGAACCATTGTTTTGAATTCCATATCTGATAGTTCCCTTGCCTCTATTTCACTTAGCTCTCTCTGTGGGGAGTCCCCTTTTCCACTCATTTGAGGGGAACTTCTTTTTCTTCCCATTTTTGTGAGAGTCTGTTAAGTATTTTTGTCCTTTACTTTTCTTTCTGGGCCTGCCTCTGATGATGTCAGTTGTTGACCCTATAGGGCCTTGGGTTGTTTGTTTGAGCCTTTCAGGAGTCTAATGCCTGTGTCTGACTCCTGCTTGGAGCAGCTTTGTGACCCCTTCGGTCAGGGCTGGGCTATTTTTTGGGATCTCGCTGCGCTCTCACGTGGGCTTCTTGAGCGCGTTTCCAGCGCGGCAGGGTCCCCCACCTGCCTGGGCTCGCATGCCCTTGCCCCAGACCAGGGGGCTTATTCGCGACCTCGCGTACTCATCTGGCCCCCCTGGCACGCGAGCTTCGCGGCACTGGTCAGTTTAGGGTCTTCTATTGTGTATTTTCCCCGCTTTTGGCTCTTTGGGTGCGTTGCTTGCCCTCGCCAAATGGGGACTACGGAAATGGGAGGAAATCAGCTCTAGGACTCTCCGGTTAATCCTGTTTCTTGTCTGTCCTCCAGGGACTCTGGGCAGCTCTACTTATTTTGTGGGCCGCTCCGCAATTGCGGCGGGCAGGTCAATTTACGCCTGCCCTTGCTACTCTGTGCACTCCCTCACAGGCCGTATGGGTGCCAGTCTGTGTGAGGCCTTGCTGGCAGGTGCAAGAGTTCGCCAGCCCGCGTGGATCACACACACGCTCGCCAACCCTCGCCGGTCACTCGGTGCAAGTGTACGCGCCTGCACTGGGTGTTTTGGGGGTGTCTATGTTTGCTTTTCAGCTTTTGGCTCTTGGGGGTTGTGGCCTCTTCCCGAGCAATGGAGACTAGGGCAAGGAGAAGGAGTCAGGACTCCCCGGTTCCTCCTCCCTTTTTTTCCCCAATGCCTCCGTTTCTAGTCTCTCCTCAGGAGCCTCTGGGCAGTTCTGTGACCCCTTCGGCCAAGGATCCAACCCCTGTGCGGACTGCGTTTCAATCGCAGGCAGTCTGGTTCATGTGCACCCTGCTTCTGCCTCTTTGGGGTTGCGCCTTTCCAGCCCACAATGGAGACTACTGAACGGGGAGGGAGTTGGGACTCCCTGGTTCCTCCTCCCATTCTTTCCCCAACGCCTCAAGTCTCCAGTCTCTCCTCAAGGCTCTCCCAGACAGTCTGCTCTCAGCCCCGCAGCTCACGTGCGTACAAACTGTGCGAAGAGCGCACAAAAGGCAGGTTAATTGATTCCTTATGCCTGAGCGAGATGGTAGCTGCAGAGTGGGAAGTGCGTTATCACCCGGGCTCCACCTGCCGCTGTGTCAGTTCTCTTCACAAAGTTTTCCTCACCAGTCTTTTCCCAGGCACCAGCCCACCCTGCTGCCGCCTCTACCCAGCGATCAAGGAGGGTGGCTGCCACTGCAACTTTTGCGTTTGCCCTTTAAAATCTTTTTGAACCCCCAGCCACCTGTATCTGGCAGAGAGTGCCCCTAAGCTTTTTGGGGTTGCATTTTTGTCTGTATTTTCTCGGCTTTAGCTGCTGTAGTTTAGGGATTCCTGTTTATGAGTCAGACCCCGTTCTTCTCGGGGGGGGGAGCTAACTGGCCGTTTCAATGTCCCTCCGGTGCCAGTGCCCGTGGGCACCCAGCCTACCCTCTCGAGCCTCTACCGCAATTCTCACCCGTTGGGATGTGTGAGAGTAGAATCCACTGTCCGCGGCACCAAGGCTCCTCTCCCACTGTCGCTCCCTACTTTCCAGGTGATTATTTCATTATTTAGTTGCAATTCCAGTTTGGTTTTGGGAGGAGGTCAGCGTGACTCCCATTCATTCCTCTGTCATCTTTCCGACCCTCTGGCAGTCCTCAATGACGGTTGTTCTGCAGTTTAGTTGTAATTTTGACATTATTTCAGAAGTAGGCTAGCATACTACTTACTCATTTCCCCATCTTGACTGGAAGTCTCTATCCATTTCCAATTTTCACATGCAATGGTTCCACCTCACTGAACAAGCTCATATGCACTGCTACTGTTTTGCTTTTACCATTTACTTGAATTTTAAAGAACTGATGAAAAGAAAAAATAGAATTTTATATTGCTCCCTTTAATTTATCACTTGGCATGATCTTTTCCCCTTTATATAGATTTATTTGTTTTCTGTTATATTTTCTTTAGCCTGAAGAACTTTCTTTGGTATTTGTTATAGTGTGTTACACTGCTTATAAATTTTTTTGCTTTCACTTATCTGAAAATATTTCACCTTTATTTCTGAAGCGTTTTCTTGCTAGATATGGAAGTTCAGATAAACAAGCCTTGTTTTTTTCTTTTTCTTTTAAATATATACATCTCTACTGTCTTTAGTTTCCTTTACTTCTGATGAAGTGTCAGCCATTATTCTCATTGCCTTTACGTAATGTGTTTTTACTTTACATGAAATTCTCTTAAGAATTTATTTTATGTTTAATATTTAGGAGTTTGATCAGAATATACCCATGTGTGGTCTTCTTTGGGTTCACTGAGATATTTAGATAAGTGCTTGATGTTTTTAAACGAATTTGTTAAAATTTCAGCAGCGCTTTCTTCAAATATTTTTATATCTCATTCTTTCTCTCATATTTTTCTCAGGCTTAAATTTCATACAGTAGCCTGATTTCTCTTGTCCAATAGGTCACTATGACTTTGATCATGTTTAATTTTTTATTACAGTGTGCATAAATTTGTTTTAATTTGCATAATTTCTATTGTCTTACGGTCTACTAAGACTTCCTATTATAGTGTTCCGTCTGCTAAACTTATTTAGTTAACTTTTAATTTCAAATTATAATTTTCAGTTTTACCTTTTTGTTTCTTTTAAATGTCACCACATCTGTCATTATTTTCATCTATTTTTCACTTAAGTGAGGACCAGTCTCTGAATTTTTCTATTTATCTATTATATCTACCTTTATTGACATTTAAAAAATAGTTATGAAAGTTATTTTAAATTGTCTCTGATAATTTCAACATCTGGGCTATATGTAAATCTGCTATTATTGGCTATTTTCTCTTGATTATGGTTCACTTTCCCCTGCTCCTTAGAAAGATTTTATTGTATTCTAAGGCATTTATTAAATGACATACTGGATTCTGGTTGAGTTTTTTAAACCTCTGGAGAGTATTGAATTTTATTTTGGCAGGCAGTTAAATTCAACTCGATCCTGTGGAGGTTTGGCTTTAGACTTTATTGTAGTAGGTTCTTATCCCTGAGACTTGACCATTCAGGGTTTTCCTTGGAAAGTTCAAGTTGTTTATAAAGTATTTCTTATTTCTTATTGCAAGTACTTTCTCTTTCCTCAGTGTTGAACAGCTGCTAAAATAGCTGCTTAATGCTATTCATCTAGCTTTTGCTTTGCATTGGTAGGGTTTTTTTTGTTGTTTTTTTTTTTGTTTTTTTTTTTTTTAGTGTCACCTTATTACATGCAATGTAATTAATCACTAAGGATATGAAGAACGTATATACATAGACTTTGTGGTTCCCTTCTCTAGACTCTTCTTTGTCCATTGTTCCTTAGTCATTTTTCACACTGGGAAGTCCTAAACTTTAACTTTTAATGCATCAGCCTAACAAAACTTCTAAATTCTGCTTGACTTCTATGCTCTGTGCACCATTCAAACTGGGTTCCTACAGAGCAAGAGGGATTAAATGTCTTTGTCACTTAATTGGCTTCAATGGCTCCTTTCTTCTAGTTTATGGATGTTTCTAGTCAATTTGCCATGTATTCCTACCATAGCTGTTGTGATTATTTTACAAATGTTTTCCAAAGATTTATAATTGTTATTGACAAGGCTTTGCTTAATTCATCTCTCTTAAATCAAACTGTAGAGCTAAATGGTGTTATAGGAGCAAAGCTATCACGCTGAATCTTCCAAGTCACTTAAGTGAGGACCAGTCTCTGAATTTTTCCCCAAAGACTTGGTATTGTTTTAATTGATTATTTTTAAGATGAAGGAACTCTAGAGAGATTTACCTGACCTTTTAGCCATATCTTTTATGTATCCCAACAGACCTACCATGAAATGTACACAGATGAAATTCACTAATCATCCAACTTCAATAGGCCCCCACTTTTACCAGTATAGTGTCATGAAATTCTGAATCTTCAAATATTAGTGTTAGCTCAGAGCCAGTGTTGAATAATTCCTAAAACATCAGGGTGTTCCTTTTCTTTTTCTCTCTCTCTTCTTTCATCCTGCTTGACCTCCTCCTTCTTAACCTTTTCTTCCTCCTTCTTATTGGTTGAAGATCTATAATCTATCATGTTGTATTATATTGGCATGAGCCAGATTTTGATTACTTCATTTTGACTGTTTTTCATTAATTCAAATCATGTAGGACCTTAGTGATCACTGAGCAATCAACTTTTACCAAAGACCTTTGTGAGTTAGTCTATTTTCAATTCCAGTCTGGTCCTGCTGCCTATTATGGTAACTACTGTCACATTGGATCTGATTTTACATTCTGATATTCCTTCAACAACTATGACTCACCAATCTTCAATGGGATAAAAGAGCTCTTTTCAAAAGCAGCATCTACAACCAGCTAAGCTTGCATGTAGAAAAGAGCATAAAGTCATGGTCAAGAATATTGACCCATCTTTTTTTTTTTTTTTAAACTTTTGGTAAAAAAAACAAGTGCCTTCTATATACTATTGAAATTATATTTAGTGGGTGGGTGAATAGGTTCTAAATGCTAAATCTGCTCTAATATATCTATCTCTTTAAGTTTTGGGGTTTTTCCTCTACATTAAATCAAGAAATTTATTTAAGGCATATTAACATAAAAAATTATGTGCCAAAGGTAAATCTAAATTTAGTTAAACAAAAGGAAATATATTAAAACTAATCTCAGGTGCTTCAGCTAGCACATTGAAAAAGAATGCCTGGTCAATGAACACATTAGTAAATTTAGCTTGATATGAAGGGACCATGGAGTTTGCATGCTCAAGATTTCTACTTTTGAAAATATGTATATCCTGTGAAAATAATTAACAATGCAGATACAATATTTATGTGTAAGAATTCTCAGTGTATCCTTATACATAAGAGTGGAACAGTAGAAACAACCTGAAACTTTAACTGGGAATTGGTTATATTAATAATGGAATAACCATATGATGAAATACCATGCCATAATTAAAACTAATGTTTTTAAAAAGTCATTTTAAGTCAAAAATAATATTATGTTTAGGTCAAAAACTGTTATATACAACTCTAAAGTGTCATTTGCAAATAATAAAGCAGTAAGTATATTATTTTTACATATTTTAAAAAGACATAAAACATTTTTGTGTATATTCTGTAAGAAATATATTACTTTTTAGTAAAATAATATTTAATATTATTGAATAAAAAATAGAATATGTATACTGAAGGTTTCACCTACTACAATTCCTTAATAGATTCTGAGTAGCCTAATGTGGCCAGAATTAAGAATTGTATTTGCAATAGTGGAAAATATGCATGAACTGATGGTGGTGCCAGTGGCTTTGTCATAGCGAAGTCTACCATATTTATCATATATTCTAGTCCTGAAGAGCACTATCTTTTTACCTCTATATTTATTCATTTCTTCTTAAATTTTAGACCTGTATACTGTGGTTTAAAAAAAACAGCTAATTTACTTTATTTATGTGTAAAATAGGAAACATTTCTATATATTTATTTTACTAATCAAAGAATGAGACTATTTGATTCTCTTGAAAAACGTGAAGGGATTAAGGAAGTACAACTTGCCAACTATAAAAAGTCACAAGGATATAAAGTACAGCACAGGGAATATAGTAAATAATATTGTAATAACTATGTTTAGTGTCAGATGAGCACTAGACTTATCAGGGGGATAACTTAGTAAGTTATGTCTAACCACTATGTTGTACATCTGAAACTAATATAACATTATATGTTAATTGTGGTTGAAAAATTAAAGTATGTATTCTGAGAAGGGCTCTGTATTATGAAATATTTCTCCATTGTAAGTGGAAAATGATTTTACAGTTCTGGATTTGTGTTCTAATTCTGCTCATAGCTAGCTGCATAAAATGTCAAATTTCTTAACACTTCACAGCCTCAGGTTCTTTAAAAAAATCTTATGGAAAAACTTATGAATATCTGTTAAGATTTTCAAAGGATCAAATTAGATTATATATGAGAAGTCTTTGTTGAGGTCATGTCAATATATATGTCACATTACATATTATGAAATATAAAATACTAAATTACAGATGATAAAATGCTTGGAAAAATACAGTTTTTTGACTATGATTGGGTTTCTAGCATCCTTAGACTGTCTACCTGATACTGAAAGCCATCCTTAATTCTCTTTTCATCAATATATTCATTCAGTCATTAACCAATTAATCATTTATTGGTTCATTTATACATTAAAATAATTTGGGGGGTGTTTACAGAAGATAATAGACAATAGTTCAATTTAAAGGTATCTTACAATGGATTTCTGGAAGAAGATCAAGTGGGAGAGTTGAGAGACCTGGATATCAGATCATCTTGCCTGCTAAGTTTCTTTGTGGCCATATAGATTCTTATCTGCTTGCTAAAGATTTTTTTTAATTTAAAATAAAAGATAATGTTAGATTATCTCTAAGATACTTCTACTCCTTGATATTTTCTGAATCTGATTTCAGAAGTGACTTTTCTTAGGATACTGAATTGTGCCACCATTCTATGTCCCCATCTATAACCAGAGTCTGGATCTACTATGGTAAGATGATGAAGGAGACAATAGAGGGAAGCATCCCTGAACTCTGCCAAAATTCAGAGCATATATCTAGTGGAAAATATGTTGATGAAAAGGTCAAAGAACAGAAGGAGAATGAAAGGGAAGCAAGAAAAGAGAAAGGCAGACCGCTGAGAGTCTTGCTTCCTTAACCTTGAAGGGGAACATAAGGTCCTCGTTAAAACAATCCTTGTTCTGTAATCACCCACACCCTATTGAATCCAATACTCTATGCATTCCGGCACCCGCCATGCAGCCAGCCTTCTGTGCTTCACACAGAATATCTAACTTCCCACTCACAGCTGTTCTCCCATCGTGCTTCTCATTCTTTAACACAAGTGTGTTTGCCCAAGGCAGGGTGCCTTAGATCAGTGATTCTCAGGATGCAATGTGCAGCAGAATCATCTGTTAAGCTTGTTAAACATTCTGATTCATGGGCTCAATCCCCAGATATTCTGAGGTGATGGGTTTGTGATAATGTCCTGCAAACTAAATATTCAACACACACAAGAGGATTATGATGTAGCTGGTCATTGGATTATACTTTGAAAAACACAACCTGAAATCAGCCACCCAGGAGTCCTTCAGCTATACAAGAACAATTTCAGCTTGTCACAACATGTTTGTGAAGTCACTTTTGTGCAATGAAAAGGTGTGGATTGTATTTTTATTCTTCTATTTTATGGTGCATCTCATTATATATGAAAGTTTTCACAAGCTGCTATATAAATGTTGTATTATGTGGATGTCTATGTATAGTTATACAAAAATAGAAATAATATATACCCTCCCAGGAATATTACATTTATGTGTAAGAAATATAACATGTATCCAACTCTTTATGCAAAAGTCTGCCTGTGTTTACATGTTATATATATGAAAAATTTTAATTTATAATGTACATTTGTTAAAAATGTAGTATATAGATACATAAGGTCCCTCATCCATTTGTAGTGTGCACAAACTTAAACAAAAATGTATATATGTTTCTATGAATTCAATAGTTACTTGTTATTTGATTTATAAAATCCATCACTATCTATTGGTTGATGATTTTAATTTAAAAATCCATTGTGCTTACAATAAGTATAGAAAGAAAGAAATTACATAAAAATTAGTGGAATGAAATTCATGAAGGTAATGTATTAAGGACTTGGAGATTATAGTTCATTAATCAGGTAAACCATTGTATTTCTTAGTAAAACTCCTCATTTAGCAGTAGAAAGTAAGTATAATAATGCAAGCATTTGTTGATGTGGTAGGATGCACTCACTACTACAGGAGAACAGGTAAAGAAGAAATTAATTTTGCCTGGGAACTAGTTGATGGCTTTACAGAATTGGTGCTTTTATGTCTGCTCTTTAAGATGTACGTGCTTGAATGTTAGGCACTCTCCAGGTGTGAGAAAACCAGTGATGCACAGGTTTTGCTATGACTTTGTGGAGCTTATATTCCAGTGGGGAAAATGATAGGTAAGAGCTAGTCCAACAAAAACAACAACAATAACAACAAAATTCTCCTATTTGTTCCAGGTAGAAGGGAAAGCATGCACAAGAGCCCAAAGAACAGTAAAAGAATTATATTTTGAGGGCCCAGAAGTTGTTTATGTGCATAAAATGTAGAATAAAAGAGTGAGAGTAGAGAAAAATGGAGCCAGAGAACTAGTCAAGAGATAGATGATGATGGGTCTTACAGGTCAAGATGAAGTTTAAAAAAGCGTTTACCAGCAGAGTAAAGGTAAGTCATTGAAAGGAACCATGTAAAAGAGGCATGGGATCAGGGAAGTGGCACATGTACAGGGTCATGTTGGCTGCTGTGAGGGCACTGGATTGGAGAAAAAAAAAACTGTAGAAAAGGTAGACATAAAGACCAGTAAAGAGAGTGATGCTACAGTTACAATATGAGAGAGAGCAGTGGTGTGGAGGGGACAACAAATGTTGCCTTTAGGAGAATAAATAGACGTAACTGGGTAAATGACAGAATGTTTGCCCTGGCTGTTGTGGCTCAGAGGATTGAGTGCTGGCCTGTAAATCAAAGGGTCTCTGGTTCCATCCCAAGTCAGGTCACATGTCTGGGTTGTGGGTCAGGTCCCCGGTAGGAGGCACATGAGAGGCAACCACACATTGGTAATTCTCTCACCCTTTTTCTCCTTCCTTTCCCTCCTCTATAAAAATAAATAAATATAATCTTTAAAATAAAAAAGAATGTTTGGAAAGAAGAAAAATAAAGAAGAGAAAGAAGTCAAATTACATAATTCTGTTTTGGGAAACTAGATGAATTTGCTGAGAAAAGGATCACCAGAGTTAGGATAGATTTAGGGACAGTTTTATTAAGTTTTCAACTTAAGTTGAAATGCTTTTGAAACATCCAGATGAAATAATTATTTTCCCAATTAAATGTCTGATAAGATAAAAAATTTGTGGCTAGAATATAAAAATAACTCTTAAAACACATGCAATATTGTGACTTATAAGAAATACATATTTGGTCATTCAGAGGCAGAGGACCAATATATGTTTCTCATATATATTTGGTTTTTCTCCAAAATTACTGGCTCTCACCTCTTGAAATCATTGGAGTTTCCTAAGAGCTGATAGTGATGAGGGTGTCTTTTGTTACAGTAATGAAGTAATTTTTGGGAAGCACCTAAGAATGGGGTCTGGTTTCCAGAAGACCTAACCATGTGATGAGAAAGTTGGAACTTTTGATCCCAGCCACCTGATGCCCAAGAAGTGAGAGGGACCATTGAACCAATGCCCAATAATTTCATCAATCATGCCTATGTAATAAAGCCTCTGTAAAAACCTAAAAGGACAGAGTTGGGAGAACCTCTGGGTTGGTGAACACCTGGAGAGACAGGGGAGAGTGGCACCCTGGAGAGGACACGGAAGCACACCTTCACATATACCTTGCCCTATACATCTCTTCTTTCTTCCATCAGCTGTTCCTGAATCATATCCTTTTATGGTAAATCAGAGATCTAGTAAGGAACATGTTTCTCTGAATTTTGTGAGCCATTCTGACAAAAATCACAACTAAGAAGGGGTTTGTGGGAACCTCCAATTTATAGACAGTCAGTCAGAAGTAGGAGTAACAACCTGGACTTGTGATAAGCATTCTGAATTGGACGAGGTGGTTGGAACCTCCAAATTATGGCCAGACAGTCAGAAGTACAGATAACCAGACAACCTGGGCTTCTGGATGGCATCTGAAGCATATGTGTACATGGGTAGGAGGGCATTCTTGTAGGACTGAACCATTAATCTGTGGAATCTGATGCTATCTCCAGGTAGATAGTATCAGAATTCAGTTGAATTCTTCAACGCCTTGTTGATGTCTGAGAATTGTTTGTTGGTAAGGGGAATAACTCCAGCCCCAGGGTGGAATTTAATTTGGGAACCCAATTTAATGCGTTAATAAGAAAACAAAACAACTCAATTAAAAATACAGGCAAAAAGCCCTGACCAGTGTGGCTCAGTTGGTTGGGCATCTTCCCGCAAAGTAAAAGGTCATTGCTTTGATTCCTAGTTGGGGAACATGTGAGAGGCAACTAATCAATGTTTCTCTCTCACATTGATGATTTTCTCCCCCTCTGTTTTCCTCCTTTCCCCTCTCTCTAAAATATATATAAATAAAATCTTTAAAAAACATAGAAAATAAAACTTGAATACGATCATTACCAAAAAGAATACCTGTATGACCAATGAACATATAAAAATGCTCTCAATCATTCATTATTAGAGAAATTAAAACTAAAAACATGAGATACCATTTCCTGCCAAGTATAACAGTTAATTTTTTAAAACTGACTATTCTGAGTATTCATGATAGTGTAGAAGAACTGAAATTCTCACACACTGTTGATGGGAATATAAAACGGTACAACTACCTTGGGATATGGTTTGGCAATTTTATAACAGTTAAATGTACACCTAACATATACTCCAATTATTCCAATTTTAGACATTTACCCTAAAGAAATGGAACATACGATAATACAAATACTTATATGTGCATATTTATAGCACCTTTATTTTTAATTATCAAAAATTGAAAATAACCCAAATGCCTGTCAATAGATGAATGGATATACAAATTGTGGTAAATTCACCCAAAGGAATGGTAGTCAACAATAACATGGATCAACATGAATGAATCTCAAAATAATTATGATGAGTACAAAAAAGCAATACACAGGATACATACTTTATGAGTTCATTTATTTAAAATTCTGGAAAACAAAAACTAACAACAATGACTGAAAGCATTTAGTGTTGCCTGTAGCCAGTGGGGAGATGCAGGGAACAACAAGAGAGGAGGCTTTTGGGATGGCAGATATTGACTACCTTGATAGTGCTGATGATTTCACAGGGGTATGAAAACATTCTCTCTTTACACTTGCCAAATTGTACACTTCATATAAATGCAGTTCATTGCATGCCAACTTTAACTCAATAAAACTATTATGAAAAAAGAAGAAGTAGATAAAGGTATGGAGAAGCATACAAGAGGAGATGGATCAAGAGCAAGTAAGGAGGGACTGGACTGGGCTTAGAGAAGAAGATGCAAGATCTCTCATTGAGGTAACAAAGTATGTATAAGCATTTCTACGCCTGATTCCAAGACATTGAAGGATCTCCTTCATATGGATTATATTTTTGTATGAGGTTAAAGAAATCTTAATGATCTGTTTTGCTTAATTTTTAGTATGCCTAAGGAGGGAAAGATTTATGGAATTTAACCTGGAAAAGGATGTTGGTTCCAGATTTATAAAGTTCTCTTCTATATTATGCTATGGGTCTGAAACATCAATGAATGTTTTCAGAAATGACTTAATAAAATTAAAGTTAATATTTTGTGTCAAAAACTTTAACAATTATAAACTTGAAAGAATCAATGCTTATCATAACAATGTTCTCAGTCCAAATATTTAGAGGTAGTGTGATATAGTGAATAATGCATTTTGTTTTTTCACTCATTTTGTCACTCATTTGCACATTCAACAAATATTGATAAGCATTGGTAATATGGCAGGTATTCTACTAGGCACAGCTAAGTAAATTAAAAAGGATTATTTAACCTGGTGAAAAGTATTATAAAGGAAAACATAAATTTTAATAATAGAAGGTAACATAAATTATAACCTCAGAACTGAGAAATGAGAAAGAGTAAGTAGATAATATTTGTGGGAGGACGATGTTAAGCAAAGAAACAGCAGATTCAAAGGCTCCAGGTGAGGATGCACAAAGCAGGTTCAGTGAACCAGGGGATCCCGGAGTGGGTGGAACCTAGTTAGTGATCCAGGAGCTCATGATGAGATGAGGCTGTGTAAAGGCCATCATAAGGAGTTTGAGTTTTGTTTACAATGATGCCAGGCCATTGGAAGATTTCAAGTGGTAAAAGTTTCACTATATGACCTACATTTTAAAGGATCACTCTGGTTTCTTTGTAACAAATGGATTGTAGGAGGGTATGTAGAGACAGGACCCAATTAGGAAGTGATTTCAGCTACCCATCCATGAGATGATGATGCCTTGGATAAAAGTAGTAGTGATGAAAATAGAAATGAGTGGCTTCAAACATAAATATTTTAAAGAACAGTTGACAAGACTGGAAATGGGAAATTTGAGGGGAAAAGATGTTTAAAGAGAAAAATCAAGATTTGATGTAATTATGCATTCTTGGTAATGTGGTAAAATTTATCAAACTTCTCAGTTACTCAGAATGTTTTACCTTATATGTTGCAATCATGAGGTTCACTCACAAAAAAATAAATTTCTTTCATTTTAGGGAGCAAGGTGGGATTGTACCGCCTACCTTCTGTAATGTTAGACATGGTCACATGATTTAATTCTGCAAATGAATAGCAAGCAGAGGTAATGTGCATTACTTCTAGGCAAATGTTTTAAGAACCCTTTCACAATTTACCATGCCCTTTTTATTCTGCTTTGGTGATCATACATTAAGATTGGAGTCTCTGTCAGCCTAAATTCCAGAATGTCCCAGATGCATTCCCTCTTCGCATGTTTTTAAACCATTGAGATTTTTATTGTTTCCACAGTACAATCTAGTCTACCTGACTGATACACCATGTTTAGGGAATTTCCATATATATGAGTCCTGATTTTCCAAGTTAGAAGTTATAACCCTCTTCACTTGCAGTAGGAGCATGTGTGTGGTTTAAGCACTGCCAATCAAATACATTTGCATATTTAGATCCGAAAGGGAATTATCTGAAGAGAGAGATCCTGCTCAATATCCATGAATGACAAGAGGCAGCATTCACCTCAGTCCATGAAGCAGTGTCCCTGACTAGCAGTAGTCCCCAGCAGTGGTGCTGCTCAGTGACAGTGATGGCAAAGTAATCCAACTGTGAATATGTTGCTGATTCTTGGCTTTTCAATTCTTATGCCTTATGTTCTAGCCCTCAAAAAGATTCTGTAAGATACATTATATCCTTTATTTATTTCTGCTGAAGTAGCTACAGAAGGTTTGGTTTATAACAAAGAACTCTGGGAGACAGAGATGCTTATTAAAATGTTGATAAAAATGCTGGTTGGGCAATTATATATACAAGATTAGACTTTGGAGCATGAGATATAAGTTTAACATTTGTATTGCAAATACAATATTCAAAGTCTTGGAACTGGGTGAGATTATTTAGGAAAAAATATAGGTAGAGATAAAAATGAAGGTTCAAGACCAAAATTTAAATGTTCCAATAGGTCAGGCAGGAGTGAATGACCTAACAAAGATGTCTAAAATGGAATGCTCAGTATAAGTCAAGGAGACCAACAAACAAACAAATAAAACCATCAAGACAGTGAATGATATGGAAGCCAAGAAAGAGAAGTTGTGTTCACAGAAAGAGTGAGAGGCAAAGTTTGTGTAATGGGGAGTAAGATGAGGAGAGCTGTTCCTTGGTTTTGGCAAAATATAGCCTAGTACTGATGTACATTTCAATAGAATCATAACAGGAACCTTTTTGGTTAAGAAGAGAATTAGAGGACTTCAACTAGATCCCACAGACAAGTTTCTTAGAAGAATTACCCATTGAGTAAGTACATAGTCTTAGCTTTTGATGTTTAACAAACAATTGCAAAATCTCAGTAACATAAAAAGATAAACATCTGTTTCTAACTTGTGCATTTGTGGGTTAGCCATAGCTGCTTAATTTCAGGATACAGGTTAATAAATTGGCTGGAGTCACTATGCCCCACATATTTCTTTTGGCAAAGACAATTGTATGGAAGTGATCACCTGAGCCTTAGGTCCTTGTTTAAGGAGACCAGGAGTTCCTGGCATAGAAAGTATTGAGCCATGTAATATGAAAAATAGGCATTTATTGAAGAAGTAACAAGATACAAAATAGGGCATCATTGCCCTATTTTACATAGGGCAATGATGCCTCAGTCCCCTCCACAGTAGACATTTTGAGCTCTCACACAGTTCTCCCAGTGTCTTCTTCTGCTGGTCAAAACACTCTGCAGAATTGCCATTATCTGCCCTGTTATATTTTCCTGAATCTCATCAATGGTCTGAAATCTCTTCCCTTTCAATGGTGACTTTAGTTTTGGGAAAAGTCAGAAGTTGCAGGATGCCAAATTTGGGATGGCGCAGGGGGTTAAATCTCCTGGGTGGTTTGATGTTTTGCCAAAAAAAACTTTGCATCAGATGTGATGCATGAGCGGACACATTGTGGAGATGAAGCTGCCAATCACCACTTGCCCATAGCTGTGGTCGTTTTCACTGTATTGCATCTCTCAATCAACAAACAACATTGAGATAGTACTCCTTATTAATTGTTTGGTCTGGAGGGGCATACTTGTGAAGGAAAACACGTTCCCAATCAAAAAACACAGTTAACATGGTCTTGATCTTGCTGCCATCTTTTCAGGCCTTCCAGAACATAGATCACTTTCAACAGATTCTTAACCAACTTTAAAACATTTCTGCCACACTTTTATTTGCACTGCACTCATTGCATCATCCTAGAAAGCCTTCTGAATCATCTGAATAGTTTCTGCGGAGGAACGTTCAAGCTTAACACAAAATTTGATGTAGATTCATTGTCCTATTTGCTCAGTCATTCAAATGTGATGGCTGCACTGTACACATGTTCACTCAACTACATCTACCTCGCCCACTGACTAGTACAGTGAAGTCATCATGTTCATATATGCACAGTCCAACCTATTTTCCTTGGCTGCCAGGTTACACTGATGTCACATAAACCATTCTCATTGTATTAATAATAGCTGGACTTTTTCTGAATAAACTTTGTATATATTTCTTAAGATTAGACTCAAAATAAGCTTTCTGTACATCTTCCCACCACCTATTAACCAATAACAAGTCATCTCCACCAAAATTTAATCTCCAAAAAAGTTACTTGGGGAATGGTACAAATAATTGTTAAACAATAATTAAATCTACATTTAATTTAATTTAATTTAACTTACATTTAACTCAGTAATTTAATTTGATTTGCCACAGATGTAGGCAAATGATGAATAATTTTCTCAAGTTTTATAACTGCCAAGATTAAACAGATAATTATTTATACATAACTTTATTGACAAATTTATTAATTTACTTAAATAACTAAATATATTTATTGTGATAAGCTACTAAAAGTAAACTGAGTATCAATGTAATCTGGAAGAATTGAAAACAAATATGTTTCATGTATTATCTCATGAAATCCCATGTCAGGGCAACATTTCCAAAAGTGTGTTCTCAGAAATGTCCATTCTACAGGGGAGATAATAGGTATTAGAAGATAGAAAGTTTCAATGATGCAATAAAATTTATAGAAATATTGATTTAAAAAAATTATCTTAAAAATGTACTATTTTTAAAATCTCTTGGTTTATAAATGTATATTATGATCTTCCAGAACACTGAGTGCTAGAAATCTCTCAAATAGAGCTTAAGAAATTGAGCTATAAATCACTTTTTATTAAAATTTTATATTAAATTTATAGATTCTGAGATATAAAAACCTTTAGTAGTAAATAATTTGTTGATTGATAAATTTTACCATGAACCTTTGTTGGTGTATAGAAACATATTAGAAAAAAATAATAAACTGTATATTTTCCCTCAGAGATATACACTCTATCAACACCGCAAAACAGGATTTTTATTGTCTGTGCTGGACCATGTATCAAGAAGAAGACTGAATAAAATACAAGTTTTCTTATCAAAAAAATCCTTTTTCTCTTAAGGGAGAGTATACAAATAAATATAATGTAAAAAAGTTCTCATTTTCAAAGGGAGTCAAAGTCCATTGGGATTTTCAAGTCAGGAGTGTGGAAGAAAAAGTGGTTCTATGGAAAGTAACCTCACAGAGTGATCTGATCATAAATTTCTAAGTGGACAGGTCATGGTGAGTAGTCACACCCCAGCCATCTAACATCTTTAGAAAAAGGCTTATCTTTGCCTTGAGCAATCATTGTTTCTAGACATCCAAGGTACTATACCTTAGAAAATGCTTGGTTTCAGACCCTTCCTTTTAAAGCATAAACACCATTAAGAGAGCACATAACCTTGTTAACTAGCCTGTAATTCAGTCTCCACCTTGCTTTCTCCTACCTTCATTAATCTTTCTTATTCTCCCCTATTAATTTCAAAGGCATAAAAGAAAATAAGAAACTGTCATTCTCCAGACAAGTCTCAGAAATTGTCAGTTTTGGTTCAAATATACTCTTATAAAGATTCTCTACAGGTTTGGATTTTTTTTTTTTAACATTGACAGCAGTGATTCCTCACAGCTGGAGGGGGGTTACCCTTAGTCTAGGATTTCTGGCCAACCTCTACTGGTTTGGCCAGCCTGTTGAACTTATAAAATCTTGTGGGGGCCTGCTTTTAAGTGGCTTGGCTGTCTGCCCTGGTGAAATTCTTGTTTTTTTATCGGGCTATTTAAGAAAAAAAAATGCTCATGTGCTTCTTTTGTGCTTATAGTATCTACTTGAAATATGGCCTTAAGCCTCTTGAATGTGTAGCTAGAACACTTTATAGATGATCATGGTTCCCAGAATGCTGTCCCCCATTTTTTTCACTTAAACAAATTTTATATAATGTAAACTGCCTCAGAAAAATTGACAACTTCTTGCAGAAATTCATTTAATCTCTGACTATAAGTGGATTATTTAAAAAATATATTCATGCCAGTGGGCAGCTTATTGAAGATGAGCCACATTGAGGTTGAGGGAGAGGAGTTGCCTGGGGAAAGGTGACTGACTTGACTACTTAGCCAAGCTTCCACCAGTGACCTTCTCCTTTATCCCAACCTGGTCTACAGGTTGACGGTCAGCCTTTCAGGCCTAAGACCCAAACTTTCCATGACTCCCAAATTTTGTGTTTTGGCCTCTTGGATTTTGGCTTATGTTTAAAACAGTTAATAAAACATATCATGTGTTTTCCTCCTATTGTCCCTCTCCTCTATTCTCATTCCCTTCTTCCCTCCCTGCCCACCCCTTCCCTATATTTCTTTCCTTACCTAGTCCTGGAATCTAATGATTAAACATGTTTCTCATGTCATGAATGACACACTATGATAAGTGTTCTGCTGAAGACCTTTCTTGATTTTTTTTAAAACTTTGTTTTCTTAGTTTTACACCATATTTTCCCTTTATGCCTTTACAGGAAAGTTTTCAAATTTAATCAATGTTTTTCTTCTTTCGGGGGGAAAAATAGGAGGTCCTTAAAGTTTGAATTAATGTGTTATTTTGTTCATTCATATACATCTCATTCTCTTTATTATTTATTTTATGTAGTTCTGTGTTATTACTAGGGAACAATGTTGTACATATAATCTATTGCTTCAGCTACATAGAACTTCAGAGTATATCCAACATATTTAACTTGTTCAAATGATTGCCACTTATTTCATGTTTAATTCTGCTCTCAGGCACTGTAATGAAGATTCTTATACATGTCCCCTTCTGGATCAGTATGACACTTCTTTGAGACATATAATCTAGAGAAGAATTGCTGGGTTATATGCATTGCACTCATCTCAAGCATAATATTCCTGGCATAGCACAGGAAATGGTAAAAAAAGAATGGACACTCTGTGGTTCTGGAGCAAGTTCCTGGAGGACCCCAACTCTGCCAGGTATCTCTACTTGAGGTAATGGACAAAGGAATAATCTAGAGGTTCCTAGAGGAATGCGCATGTAATATGTGGTAGCAGAATGCAGTTTAGGGGATTGAGAGAAAGTGGCTATTAACAAATCAGAACAGGAGCATTTCAGAATGTTGACAACAGAGACATGAACCTCAGCAGTGTGCTCATGTAATTGACTCCATAGTGTCAATTGGTTCACTGGAATGGTGGCCTGAATTCACGCTCCCACCTCAGGGCAAAACATTCCTATAAAAAAGACTTCACACCACCAACACCGTTATCTAATGCTCTACTTTTTTTTATCATATCTAAAGAGTATGGCCCTAGCTGGTGTGCTCAGTGGATTGAGCACTGGCCTGTGAACCAAAGGGTCACACATGGCTGGGTTGCAGTTAGGTCCCCAGTAGGAAGTATGTGAGATGCAACCACACATTGATGTTTCTCTCCCTCTCTTCACTTCTTGAAAAATAAATGTAAAAAAATTGTTTTAAAAAAGAGTATAAAGAGGTAACTTATTGTTTTATTTTACTCCTCTAATAACCATTGTGTTTTACATTTCTAATTTAATTTTGTGTTCATATCATTTTCCTACTCTTCTGTTAAAGTTCCTACTTCTTTTCTGATTGACTTTTGAGTTTCTCATATTTTGTAGGTATAGATACTTAACATAAAAAGTATATTTTCTCATAATATAATTTATCTGTAATTTTATCTAAGGTGTCCACTATTGAAAGAAAATAATTACTTTTTTTATAAAAATCATTTTTTTTTGCATTAAACAATTTGAGTTTCATTTAAGAAGTCAGTTTTCTCCACTAGTTCAGAAGGATAATATCCTACATAATACCTATTATCTTCATCCGTTTACCCTCTACAGGTAAGTTCCTAATTCTCCTAGGATCTACTTTTATATATTATAAAAGGTAAAGATTCATAAATACATTTCTCTATTTATTGAGACAGTTTTCACAATACCTGTTTTACTAAACAGGTCTTTTTTTCTGTTTAATGTATGGGGCCAATTTTATTATGTTTTCAAATATGTAGAAGCCTGTTTTTATGACCTCTCTTTTTCTCTCTTGGTTTGTCTATTATACCAATATTTCATTATTTTTAATGTTGTGTAATATGTCTTCTATTATGCTGTAATGTGTCTTAATCTTGCAGGACAGTTTCCCCACACTATCCCATACTCTTTATTTTCAAAGTTAACTTATTAAAATTGACCAAAATGACTGAGTGGCAGCAGTATAAAAGGTCACAATAACCATGCCTCCAGGAGGCTTGGCTCTGGCCAGGCATTGCACAGGCCCGAGTGCAGAGTACAGAGCAGCAGTCACAGATAATAGATCCCTGGCTAAAGGGGATGCAGGGTGGTCTACAGATATTTGAAGAAAGCAGGGAGATGGAGCCACTGGGAAGAGAACTGAGGGAGTAGACAAGGGTACCCTGGTGCTGATTCCTCCTCCATATGACAGCAGCAATCTTGCTCAGACAGACCACTCCCCTGAGTGGCACAAGTATGAGAGGACCCAATAGCCGTTCCCACAAGAAGGACTCTGCCCCACCCTGACTGATGAGGCAGAGTGACTAGAATAACAAATTCTATTGTGTGATAGACACAGACAATAGGTTCCTGGAAGTCTCTTAAAGATTGTCTAAGGTCAGATGGGGTCAACAGCAGACATCATCAGAGGCAGATCCAGAAAGAAAGAAAGGAAGAAAAAACAGCAGTCTCCTACCATAGAAGTTTACACCACAGAGTCAGGAAGTCAACCCAGATCAGTTTAAGAAGCAAGAGCAAAAAAGAAGAGTCTCACAAATAATGGGAAGAAAAAGAAACACCCCCCAATCAATGGGAAAGGAGAAATCCCCACAAAGAACTAAATGAAATAGAGGTAAGTAAACTATCAGATATTGAGTTCAAAACAATGGTTCCAAGGAAGCTCAGTGAACTCAAAGGGAATTACCAAAAACAGTAGAGAAACTATGAAGAACTTATTGCAAACTATATTAGAATGAAAAAAGACATGGAAACTTTCAATAAGAGACAAGAGGAAGTCAAGAATACAATTTCTGAACTGAAGAATGCAGTAGAAGGAATCAAAAGCAGGCTCGATGAAACAGAGGATTGAATCAGTGAGCTGGATGATTATGTAGAAAAAAGCTCTCAGAAAGAGCAAGAAAATGAAAAAAAAAGACTCAAAAAGAATAAAGAGGTGCTGAGGGAAATGCAGAAGAACTTGAAACATAATCATATCCATATAATAGGGATACCAAAAGGAAAAGAAGAACAAGGGATAGAGAACCTTTTTAAAAAAGTAATGATTGAAAACTTCCCTAATTGGAAAAGAGAAAAAGTCACACAAGTCCAGGAAGCATGGAGGATCCCATTCAAGAGGAACACAATGAGGTCTACTTCATGACACATCATAATTAAAATGGCAAATACAAAGACAAACAGAGAATCTTAAAAGCAGAAGGGGAGAAACAGGTAGTAACATACAAGGCAGCTAGGATACAGCTAGCAGCTGACTTCTACACTACAAGCCAGAAAAGAACGGCAAGTAATATTCCTAGTAATGAAAAGTAAGGGCCTGCAACCAAGACTGCTACCCAACAAGGCTCTCAATTAAAATGAAAGGTGAAATAAGGAGTTTCCCACACAAAAGAAAGCTAAAAGACTACCTCCACCAAACCAGCACTACAAGATATGCTCAAGGGACTACTTTAAGAAGATGAAGAAAAAGAGTGAGAAAGAGATGATCACAGGTACAAAGGGAAAAAAAATTAATAGGTACCTATCAATAATAACTTTAAATGTAAATGGATTAAATGTCCCAATCAAAAGACATGGGATAGCTGAATGGATAAGAAAACATGACCCACATATATACTGCCTACAAGAGACCCACCTCAGAGCAAAGGACGCACACTGACTAAAAGTAAAGGGATGGAAAAAAATATTCCAAGCAAATGGACAGGAAGAAAAGCAGAGATAGAAATACTTATATCAGACAAAATAGATTCCAAAACAAAGGCCATAAAAAGAGACCCAGAAGGACACTTCATAATACTCAAAGGAAGAATCCATCAAGAAGACATAAACATTATAAACCTATATGCACCCAACATAAGAGCACACCAATATATAAGGAAAATCTTGGAGGACTTCAAGAAAGATATAGACAGTAATACACTGATAGTAGGGGATTTTAACACCCCACTGTCAAAAACAGATAGATCTTCCAAACAAAACATCAACAAGGAGATTGTGGACCCGAACGATGCAGCAGATAAAATGGACTTAACTGACATATACCGAAACTTTCATCCCAAAGACGCAAAATACACATTCTTTTCAAATGCACACGGAATATTTTCAAAGATAGACCACATGATAGGAGACAAAACAAGCCTCAACGAACTCAAGAACATTGAAATCATAACAAGCATTTTCTTGGGCCACAAAGGGCTTGAATCTAGAAACCAGCCTCAAGGAAAAACCTCAAAAACATTCCAACTGAAATGAAAAAGAAACACACATTGAATGAAAACATTGAATGAAAATGAACACACAACACTCCAAAACCTGTGGGACAGCAAAGGCAGTCCTGAGAGGGAAGTTCATAGCAATACAGGTCTACCTAAAAAAGATAGAAACATTTCAAATAGATGACCTGATGCTCCAGCTTCAAGAACTGGAGAAAGAACAACAAATAAAGCGCAGAGTAAGTAGAAGAAAGGAAATAATCAAGATCAGAGAAGAACTGAATGACACAGAGACCAAAAGAACAATTCAAAGGGTCAACCAATCCAGGAGGTGGCTCTATGAAAAGATAAACAAAATTGACAAACTTTTAAACAGACTCATCAAAAAAAAGCAGAGGGGGGGGGATAGGACCCAAATAAATAATATCAGAAATGAAAGAGGAGAAATAACAACTGATACCACAGATATACAAAGGATTGTAAGAAATTACTATGAGAAATTATATGCTAAGAAATTTGAAAACCTTGATGAAATGGACAAATTGCTAGAAAAGTATAATCTTCCAACATGGACTGAAGAAGAAACAGAAAGCCTGAACAGATTGATAACAGCAGGGGAAATTGAAGCAGTAATCAAGAAACTCCCGGGACACAAAAGCCCTGGTCCAGATAGTTTCATAGGAGAATTTTACAAACATTTAAGGAAGAGCTGACCCATGTCCTTTTCAGACTATTCCAAAAAATCCAAGAAGATGGAAGGCTCTCAAACTCTTTTTATGAGGCTAGTATCATCCTAATCCCAAAACCAGACAAAGACACAACCAAGAAAGAAAACTACAAGCCAATATGGCTGATGAACATAGATGCTAAAATCCTCAACAAAATATTGGAAAACTGCATCCAGCAATACATTGAAAGATCATCCACAATGATCAAGTGGGATTTATCCCAGAGATGCAAGGATGGTTCAATATTCACAAATCATAAACAAAAGGAAAGACAAACACTACATGATCATATCAATAGGTGGAGAAAAAGCGTTTGATGAGATACAGCACCCATTTATGATCAAAACACTCAGCAAAGTAGGATTAAAGGGCACATACCTCAACATAATAAAGGCCATATATGAAAAACCTCCAGCAAACCTCATACTCAATGGCAAAAACTAAAAGCTTTACCACTAAGATCTGGAACAAGATAACGATGTCTGTCTCCACCACTTCTATTCAACATAGTATTGGATGTCCTAGCAGTAGCGATCAGGCAAAAGAAAAAAAGAAATAAAAGGCATCCAAATTGGAAAGGAGGAAGTAAAACTATTATTGTTTGCAGATGACATGATAGTGTACATGGAAAACCCTATAGACTCCACCAAAAAACTACTCAACCTAATATGTGAATTTGGCAAATCAGCAGGATACAAAGTCAATATTCAGATATTGAAAGCATTTTTGTACACCAAGAATGAAATATCAGAGGTAAAAATCAGGAAAAAAAGTCCCATTGCTATAGCAACAAGAAAAATAAAGTGCCTAGAAATGAACTTAACCAAGGAAGTAAAAGACTTGTATGCAGAATACTATAAAACAGTGAAGAAAGAAATTAAGGAAGACACAAATAAATGGGAACATATACTGTGTTCACGGATTGGAAGAATTAATGCCATCAAGATGTCAATACTACCCAAAGCAATTTACAGATTCAATGCAATCTCTATTAAAATACCAATGACATATTTCACAGATATAGAACAGACATTTCAACAATGTGTATGGAACCTTAAACGACCCCGAATAGCACCAGCAGTTTTGAGACAGAAGAACAAAGTAGGAGGGATCACAATACTTGACATCAAACAATATTATAAGGTCACTGTAATCAAAACAGTCTAGTACTGGCATAAGAACAGACACATATATCAGTGGAACAGAATAGAGAGCCCAGAAATAAACCCATGTCTCTACAGTCAATTAATATTTGACAAAAGGGGCAGTAGCATAAAAGGTAGAAAAAATAGCCTCTTCTACATATAGTGTTGGGAGAGCTGGACAGTATCATGCAAAAAAAAAAAAAAATGAAATTCGACCACCAACTGACACCATACACAAAAATAAACTCAAGATAGATAAAAAAACTTAAGTTTAAGTTGCTACACCATACAAGTCCTAGAAGAGAACATAGGCAGGAAACTCTCAGATATCCCACACAACATTTTCACTGATGTGTCCCCTAAAGCAAGGAACATAAAGGAAAGAATAAATAAGTTGAACTTCATCAAAATAAGAAACTTCTCCATGGCTAAAGAAAACACCAGCAAAATGAGAAGGGAGCCAAACGTATAGGAAAATATATTTACCAATGATACCTCAGACAGGGGTTTGATCTCCAAAATATATAAAGAACTCACTCAACTCCACTCTAGGGAGACAAACAATCTAATTAAAAAATGGGCACAGGACCTGAACAGATACTTCTCCAAGGAGGACATACACAGGGCCCAGAAACCTATGAAAGGATGCTCAACATCACTAGTCATTAGAGAAATGCAAATTATAACCACACTGAGATAACACTTCACACCAATCAGAATAGCCATCATAAACAAATCAACAAACAATGGGTACTGGCGAGGTTGTGGAGAAAAGGGAACCGTAGTACACTGTTGGTGGGAATGCAGACTGGTGCAGCCACTGTGGAAAACAATGTGGAATTTCCGCAAAAAGCTAAAAATAGAATTGCCTTTTGACCCAGCGATTCCACTGCTGGGATTATACCCTATGAATCAAAACACCAACTCAAAAGTACGTATGCACCCCCATGTTCATAGCAGCACAATTTACAATAGCCAAGTGCTAGAAGCAACCTGTGTCTATCAGTAAACGAGTGGATCAAAAAACTATGGTACATTTACACAAGGGAATACTATGCAGCTAAAGAAAGAGCTACTACCCTTCACTACAACATGAATGGAAGTGGAGAGCATTATGCTAAGTGAAGTAAGCCAGGCAGTGAGATACAAATACCATATGATCTCACCTATAAGCGGAACCTAACCAGCAAAGCAAGCAGGATAGGAAAATATGACCACCAACACTGAAAGAAAGAAGAAACTGACGGTGATGGGAGGGAGGGAGAGGTGTAGCAGGGATGGGAATGGGAAAGGTTAGATCAAGGAATAGGTGTGAAGGACACATGGACGAAACCCAGGTAAGGAAGGATTGAGGGGTAGGTGGGTGTGGGGTGGGGCAAGAGAAAGTGGTGGCAGGTAAATGGAGACAGATGTATTTAAAAAAAAAGAAATAAATTTTTTAAAAGTGGCATATTCAACAATTGTTTTCAGCAGTGGAAAAAACATCTTAATAGGTGTGTTACATCAAATGCAGAGTACTTTGAAGGTGACTGAAGATAAGCATGTAAGAATAAACAGGCAATTTTTTAATAAATAAATTCCAGTTTTTTGGGGACTCCCCTTGTAGCATTTTTGATAATTTTTTCCCAAAGTAACCTATAAATTTTTTATTGTATTTTTCCCTTACCATTTAGTCCCTTTATTCCCTTATCCCCTGTAATCATCACACTATTTTCCATGTCCATGATTCTTTTTTCCTTTTTTTTCTCTTCTCCTTGTTCTCTCTACTCCTTTTCCTCTTGCATCCCTTTTCCTCCCTACTTTCATTCTCATTTCATTTTTCATCTGTCCTCATTGTTCAACTTTTTCTTGACAGTCTCCTATGCTGTACACAGTAGTAAACTCTTGTCACTGCACACAGCCAGTGTCCAATCATCACAGCTGCTTCTGATGGGTACTGTGCTATTCATAGTGTCCTGTTTTCAGCTTCCAAGACCAACTCCTAGTTGACTCTAACTTTCATACTTAATACTGTAGCCCCAGTGGTTCCATTGCCTCTGCCATTTGATTATGCCATATAGTGTATCACCATCTTCCTTCAGGTATGACATTGCTTCTTTGCCACTTTACTGCTCATTCCATCACTGTAATGTCCAAGCTGATGGTGGTCTGTTGTAAATCCACCATATGTGACCATCTGAGAAAGAGTAATGAAGGAGTCCCACACGTGCCCCAGTGTCTCAGAAGGAAGCATTTTGTTTTTGTTTTTGTTTTTGATAAATGATAACGCTTCTTCTGAAACATTGGGTCAAGCTAGTATGCTTAACATTTTGATGCGAAGGTTTTTCCATCCTTTATGGATTTGGACTGTTAGTAAACTAGTCTCTATTAGTTTAGCAAACATGCCTGGATCTTCAGCGCCCCTGGGACATACATTCCTCACTCTTTCAATTCCACCACTCCCAAATAAGAATGCCGATGAAGAAAACAGCTACCAGATGGATAAAATGTTAGCAGGGGCCTAGTCAGCATATTTTTGCCTCCAAGTATGGCAAGTTACAGAGTAATTCAAACTAGTCGGATAACAGTGAACACACATAAAAGAAAACAGAGCACAGAAATAACTTAGAATTCCTAATATGTTTGTCACATGCTTTCACTACTGGACTATATTTGGATAAATCTTGCCAGTGAGAATTTATCAACCCACCCTCCTGGGAATAATTTTGTCTCTTCAGTTTATCTGTCATATGTCTTTATTGATTTACTCAGTCTGCATTATATACCATAATCTCCAAGGGACCAAAATGATGCTTCTTATCTTCAAGTTCTTAAGAACATTGCCTCCATTCCCCCATATATACAAGATATATAGCAGATTTAATAATACCTATTGCATAATTTTAAAAAAGATAACTTAAAGTCCATGCTGGCAGACGAGACTGAAGTTCTTAAACTTTTGGATTATTTTTTCTTATGGAAGAACCCTCTATGAAGGCTGATGAGAATTATATTGCATTGTTCTGTTCTACTTGAAAGAGTTACTTGTGGGGAACTCTGGAATAAGGCAGAAAATTTCAGGTTGAGTCCCAGATCACCAGCTTTTCAGACCTATGACTGTGGCCAAATTATTTAAGCTTTGTATGTACACTACCAGACTTCTCTTTCTGTTAAAATGTAGAATTATTTCTCTTGGCTAGAATCATATGCTTATTGGATAGAAAATTGGTGTCAGAGTACTTTATTGTCCCTAAATTTTATATATAAGATGAGTAGCATTTTATTTTCTTAACAACTAATAAGGGCATTCTCTTTAGGGTAGATCTTGCTTTACTGGTTCGATTATTTGATGTGTGCTAAGGGTAGAAGTTAAACCTCTATCAGGGTGTCCAACTTTTGGTGTCTCTGGGACACACTGGAAGAAGAAGAGTTGTCTTGGGTCACACATTATATACACAAGCAGTAACGAAAACTAATGAGCAATAAAAGGTTTTAAGTAAATTTATGATTTTGTGTTGGGCCACAGGTTGGACACCTCTGCTAGTTGAATAGAGTAAATAAAGATTAAAACAGTTTTAACATTCAATAAGCAGAAGAAATTTGGGGATAGGCAATTAGTAGAAGGTTTTGTAAGCATCCTGAATATCGCTTTGTGAGTGATGTGATACTTCGACTTGACTCACTCATCCCCACCCTCAGTATTTACAATGAATCAAGAAACATTTGAATGTTTTGTAAAATCAAGTGGAAGGTATCTTTTTGTTTTAAATATATTTTCTTTATTTTTTCAAATACATTTTTCTCTGCCTTCCCCCACCACCTTTCCCTGCCTCCTCCTCCATCCCTCCCTCAACTCTTCCCCTTTGGTTTTGTCCATGAGTCCTTGCTATATGTTCCTTGACTTTCCCCTTCCCTTCCTATTCCCCTGCCACCTGCTCCCTCCTTCCCTCTTTGTCTCTGTTGGTTTCTTTTCCTTTCAGTGTTGCTGGTCTTATTTTCCTTGCATCTTTGTATTGTTGGTTAGGTTCCACTTATAGGTGAGATCATATGGTATTTGTCTTTCACCCCCTGGCTTATTTCGCTTAGTATAATGCACTCGAGTTCCATCCAGGCTGTTGTGAAGTTTAGTAGTTCTTTTTTTCTTTCTGCTGCGTAGTATTCCATTGTGTATATGTACCATTACATTTTGATCCAGTCATCTACTGATGGACATTTAGGTTGCTTCCAACACTTGGCTATTGTAAATTGTGCTGCTATGAATATTGGGGTGCATAGGTTCTTTTGAATTGGCGTTTTGGGATTCTTAGGGTATAGTCCCAGCAGGGGAATCATTGGATCAAAAGGCAGTTCCATGTTCAGCTTTTTGAGGAAATTCCACACTGCTTTCCAAAGTGGCTGCACCAGTCCGCATTCCCACCAACAGTGTACGAATGTTCCCTTTTCTCCACAGCCTCGCCAGCACCTGTTGTTTGTTGATCTGTTTATGATGGCCCTTCTGACCAGTGTGAGATGGTACCTCATGGTGGTTTTGATTTGCATTTCTCTGATGGCTAGTGATGCTGAGCATCCTTTCAAATGTCTCTGGGCCCTCTGTTTCTCCTTGGAAAAGCATCTGCCCAGGTCCTTTGCCGATTTTTTGATTGGATCATTTGTCGTCGTGGAGTGAGTTCTTTATATATCTTGGAGATCAAACCTCTATCTGATGTATCATTAGCGAATATATTTTCCCATAGGGTTGGCTCCCTTTTCATTTTGCTGATGTGTTACTTTACCCTAGAAGAAGCTTCATATTTTGATGAGGTCCCACTTGTTTATTCTTTTCTTTATGTCCCTTGTTTAGGAGACATATCAGTGAAAAAATTGCTGCGTGAGATATCTGAGAGTTTCCTGCCAATGTACCCCACTAGGACTTTTATGGTGTTGTTACTTATGTTTAAGTGTTTGACCCATCCTGAGTTTATTTTTGTATATGGTGTCAGCTGATGATCCAGTTTCAACTTTTTGCATGTAGCTGTCCAGCTCTCCCAACACCATTTGTTGAAGAGGCTATTATTGCTCCATTTTATACTTCTGCCCCCTTTGTCAAATATTAAATGCCCATATAGACCTGGGCTATATCTGTTCCACTGGTCTATGGGTCTATTCTTGTGCCAGCACCAGGTTCTTTTGAGTATAGTGGCTTTGTAGTATAACATAGTTTGATGTCCAGTATTGTGATCCCTCCTACTTTGTTTTTCTTTCTCAAAATTGCTGTGGCTATTCAGGCTTGTTTATGGTTCCGGATAAATTTTTGAAATGTCTGTTCTATTTCTGTTAAATATGTCATTGATAACTTGATAGGGATTGCATTGAATCTATAAATTGCTTTGGGTAGTAAGGACATTTTGAGGATATTAATTCTTCCAATCCATGAACACGGTATATGCTTCCATTTCTTTGTGTCTTCCTTAATTTTTTTCTTCAATGTTGCATAGTTTTCTACATACAGGTCTTTTACCTCTTCGGTTAAATTTATTCCTAGGTACTTTGTTTTTCTTGTTGCTATATTGAATGGTATTTTTCTTCTGATTTCTTCTTCTTCTATTTCATTGTTGGTGTACAACAATGCCTCTAATTTCTGAATGTTGACTTTTTATCCTGCTGTTTTGCCAAATTCACTTATTAGGTTGAGGAGTTTTTTGGTAGTGTATACAGGGTGTTATATGTACACTATCATGTCATCTGCAAACAGTGATAGTTTTACCTCCTCCTTTCCTATTTGGATGCCTTTTATTTCTATTTCTTGTCTGACCGCTGTGGCTAGGACTTCCAATACGATGTTGCAAAGAAGTGGTGAGAGCGGACATCCTCGTTGTGTTCCTGATCTCAGTGGGAAAGCTTTTAATTTCTGTCCATTGAGTATGATTTTGGCTGTAGGTTTTTCATATATGGCCTTTATTATGTTGAGGAGTGCCCCATTTATTCCCATTTTGCTGAGTGTTTTGATCATAAATGGGTGCTGTACCTCATCGAATGCTTTTCCTGCATCTATCGAGATGATCATATGGTTTTTGACTTTTCTTTTATTTATGTGATGTATTACATTTATTGACTTGCATATATTGAGCTATCCCTGGATCCCTGGGATGAATCCCACTTGATCGTGGTGGATAATCTTTTTAATGTATTGCTGGATGCGGTTTGCCAATATTTTGTTGAGGATTTTAGCATCTATGTTCATCAGCGAAATTGGCCTGTCATTTTCTTTCTTTGTAGGGTCTTTATCTGGTTTTGGGATTAGGGTGATGTTGTCTTCATAAAAAGAGTCAGGGAGACTTCCCTCCTCTTGGGTTTTTTGGAATAGTCTGAGAAGGACAGGGGTTAGCTCTTCCTGAAATGTTTTGGAAAATTCTTCTGTGAAACCGTCCAGCCCTAGGCTTTTCTGTGCCGGGAGTTTCTTGATTACTGCTTCAGTTTCCCTAGCTGTTATCAGTCTGTTCCAGCTTTCTGTTTCTTCCTCTCATCAGTGTTGGGAGATTATACTTTTCTAGAAATTTTTCCATTTCATCGAGGTTTTCAAATTTCTTGGCATATAACTGTTCATAGCAGTTTCTGACAATCCTTTATATTTCTGTGGTATCAGCTGTTATTTGTCCTCTTTCATTTCTGATATTACTAATTTGGGTCGTCTCCCTTTTTTTCTTGATGAGTCTGCTTAAAGGCTTGTCAATTTTATTTATCTTTTCAAAGAAAAGCTTCTGGCTTTTTTGATCCTTTGTATTTTTTTTTCATCTCTATGTCATTCAGTTCTGCTCTAATCTTGACTATTTCCTTACTTCTACTTGCTCTGAGCTTTATTTGTTGTTGTTTCTCCAGGTCTTGAATGTAGTGTTAGGTCATTTATTTGAAATGTTTCTATCTTTTCTAGGTAAGCCTGCATTGCTATGAACTTCCCTCTCAGGACTGCCTTTGCTATGTCCCATAGGTTTTGGACTGTTGTCTGTTCATTTTCATTTGTTTCCAGAAATTTTTTGATTTCTTCTCTTATCTTATTATTGACCCATTCATTGTTTAATAGTCTACTGTTGAGTGTCCATGAGTTTGCAAGTTTTTGAAGTTTTTCTTTGAGGTTGATTTCCAGTTTCAAGGCCTTGTGGTCTGAGAAAAAGTTTGGTATTATTTCAATTTTCCTGAATTTGCTGAGGTTTGCTTTGTGTCTTATCATGTGGTGTATCTTTGAAAATGTCCCATGAGCATTTGAAAAGAATGTGTATTTTTCTTCTTTGGGATGTAAGGTTCTATATATGTCAGTTAAGTCTATTAGATTCAGTGCATCATTCAGCTCCACAATATCCTTATTGATGTTTTGTTTGGAAGATTTGTCCATTTTTGACAGTGGGGTGTTGAAATCTCCTACTATCAGTGTGTTGCTGTCTATATCTTTTTTTAAGTCATCCAAGATTTTCCTTATAAACTTGGGAGCCCCTCTGTTGGGTGCATATAAGTTTATAATGTTTATGTCTTCTTGATAGATTCTTCCTTTAAGTATTATAAAGTGCGCCTCTGGGTCTCTTTTTATGGCCTTTGTTTTGAAATCTATTTTGTCTGAAGTAACTATTGCAACTCCTGCTTTCTTCTCTTGCTCATTTGCTTGGAATATTTTTTTTCACCCCTTTACTTTCAATCTGTGTAGGTCTTTCACTCTGAGGTGGATCTCTTGTAGGCAGCATAAGTGTGGGTCTTGTTTTCTTATCCATTCAGCTATCCTGTGTCTTTTGATTGGGGCATTTAGTCCATTTACATTGAGAGTTATTACTGATAGAAACTTATTCCTTTTTTCTCTTTGTACCTGTGTTTTTCTCTTTCTCATTCTTTTCCTTCATCTTCTTAAACCAGTCCCTTTAGCATATCTTGGAGTGCTGGTTTGGTAGAGATGTGTTCTTTTAGCCTTCTTTTGTCTGGGAAACTCCTTATTTCCCCTTCTATTTTAATTGAGAGCCTAGCTGGGTAGAGCAGCCTTGGTTGTAGGCCCTTGCTTTTCATTGCTTGGAATATTTGTTGCCATTCCCTTCTGGCTTGTAGTGTTTCTGTTGAGAAGTCAGCTCCTAGCCATATCCGGACCCCCTTGTATGTGACTTTCTCCTTCTCCCTTGCTGCCTTGAGGATTCTCTTTGTCTTTGATAGTTGCCATTTTAATGATGATGTGTCTTGGAGTGGACCTCCCTGGATCCCTCTTGAGTGGGGTCCTCTGTGCATCCTGGATCCATGAGACCCTTTCTCTCCTCAAATTGGGGAAGTTTTCTATCATTACTTTTCGAGGAGGTTCTCTATCCCTTGCTCCTCCTCTTCTCCTTCTCGTATCCCTATTATGCGGATATTATTGCATTTCATGTTGTCTTGCATTTCCCTAAATGCCTCTTCATTCTTTTTGAGTCTTTTTTCCATTTCTTGTTCTTTCTGGGAGCTTCTTTCTGCCTTATCCTTCATCTCACTGATTTGATCCTTGGTTTCATCCAGCCTGCTTTGGATTCTTTCTACTGTTTTCTTCAATTCAGAAATGGTATTCTTCATATCCTCTTGTGTTCTTGATAGTTTCTATGTCCTTTTCCAGGTTACTATAGTTTGCTGTAAGATCCTGATAGTTTCTCTGCAGTTTCTCATAGTTCTCTTTGAGCTGGCTGAGCTCATTGAGCTTCCTTAGAACCATTGTTTTGAATTCAGTATCTGATAGTTCCCTTGCCTCTCTTTCATTCAGCTTTCTCTGTGGGGAATCTCCTTTTCCACTCATTTGGGGGTAAATTCTTTTTCTTCCCATTTTTGTGAGAGTCTATTAAGTAATTAATGAATTTATTTATTTTTCCTTCTGCTTCAATTGATCCGTCTAGATTTCCTGACTTTGTGGATTAAACTTCTATGGTAGTAGGCGGGTCTTTTTTAAATTAATTTATTTGTTTATTTATTTATTTATTTATTTTTTAATTTTTTTTTCCCTTTACTTTTCTTTCTGGTCCTGCCTCTGATGATGTCAGTTGTTGATCCTATATGACCTTGGTTCATTTGTTTGAGCCTTCTAGGAGTGTACTGTGTGTGTCTGACTCCTGCTTTGGGCAGCTCTATGACTCCTTTGGCCAGAGATCCACTATTTCTGCAGATTGCTCTGAACTCTCACACTGGCTCCTTGAGTGCGATTCCCGGCCTGGCTAAATCCCCCACCCTCCTGGACTTGCGCGTGCTTGCCCCAGCCCAGGGGGCTTATTTGCAACCTCGTGTACTCTTTTGGCCCCCCAGGCAGGCTGGCACCCCGGCTCTGGTCAGTTTAGGGTCTTCTATTGTGCGCTTTCCCTGCTTTTGGCTCTTTGGGTGCATTGCTTGCCCTCGCCAAATGGAGACTACGGAAATGGGAGAAAGTCAGCTCCAGGACTCTCCGGTTAATCCTGTCTCTGGTCTCTCCTCCAGGGACTCTGGGCAGCTCCGTGATCCCTTTGGCCAGGGATCCACTATTTCTGCAGACCACTCTGCACTCGGGAACCCACGTGGGAAAGTTTATGCCTGCCCCCGTCAATCTGCGCACTCCCTCGTGTGCCCTGTCAGCCCCATACTGCAGGAGTCCTTGCCAGCCCGCGTGGTTCCACGCACACACTCGCCAACCCTCCCCAGCCACTCAGCACGAGTGTGCGCACCTGTACTGGTTTGTTTTGGTCTGTCTGTTGTGTGCTTTTCAGCTTTTGGCTCATTGAGGGTGTGGTTTGTTCCCGCACAGTGGAGACTAGGGAAAGGAGAAGGAGTCCGGACTCCCAGGTTCCTCCTCTCGTTCTTTCCCCAACACCTCTGTCTCCAGTCCCTCCTCAGGGGTCTCTGGGCAGTTCTGTGACCCCTTAGGCCAGGGATCCACTATTACTGCGGACCACGTTGTAATTGCGGGCCGTCTGGCTCATCCGCACCCTGCTTCTGACTCTTTGGAGGTGCTTCCTCCAGCACCTAAATGGAGACTACGGAATGGGGAGGGATTCGTGACTCCCCAGTTCCTCCTCCCTTTCTTTGCCCAACGCCTCCATCTCTAGTCTGTCCTCAAGGCTCTCTATGCAGCTGTGTGATCCCTTTGGCCAGGAATCTGTTATTTCTTCCAGCTTGTCTGCACGTAGCCTCCCTGCTCACACGTGCTCAAGCTGTGTGCAGAGCGCACAAAAGGCAGGTTAATTGATTCCCTTATGCCTGAGCGAGATGGTAGCTGGAGAGTGGGAAGTCAGTTATCACCAGGGTTTCGCGAGCCAACGTCTCAGTTTTCTTCACAAAGTTTTCCTCACCAATCTTTTCCCAGGCACCAGCTCACTCTGCTGCCGCCTCTACCCAGAGATCAAGGAGGGCGGCTGCCACTGCAAATTTTGCGTTGGCCCTTTAAATGTCTCTTTGCATCCCCAGCCACCTGTCTCTGGCAGAGAACGTCCCTAAGCTTTTCAGGGTTGCGTTTTGTCTCTGAATTTTCCTGGTTCAGCTGCTGTAGTCTAGGGGTCGCTGTTTATGGTTCAGACCCTGTTCTTCTCAGGGGGATCCAACTGGCTGTTTCAATGTTCCTTTGGTGCTGGTGACTGCAGGTGCCCAGCCTACCCTCTCAAGCCTCCACCACACTTCTTATGAGTTGGGATGTGTGCGAGTTGAATCTACTGTCTATCCGCGGTTCCAAGGCTCCACTCCCTCTATTGTTCCATTGTTTTCCAGGTGATTTTTCCACTATTTAGTTGCAATTCCAGTTTGGTCTTGGGAGGAGGTCAGCATGACTTCCATTCACTCCTCGCCATCTTAGCTCCTCCTTTTTTTTTTTTTTTTTTTTTTTTACCCAATACAGAAAATCACTTCTGAAAGAGGTTGGAACTCAGGGTGTGCGACTGAGGTGTAGCTCATGTGGCAATAACATCTATATCAGCCACATCTGTATTAGATGAACTGACTGACAAGAGAAACATAATTGCTGAGTTAAATTTCTGTAGATAAGTATTTCCCACTTTTGTTCCATTGTAAAACTTACGAGCAAATTTTACTATTTAACAACCAAACACAAACCATGGCAGTGATTTCAGGCATTGAAAAAGAAAAATTGTTCCCATGTTATAGGTTCTTGTGTTTAGGACCAAATTTAGAGCACCTGGATATCACAATAGTGGCACTGTCACATGTGTCAGAGAGAATAGATGATGGCTGGGCTACTATTGCTTAATTTTGGCTATGGGACAAGGACTTACTTGTGGCAGAGAAGAAGAGGGTATGAAGACACAGGCCTAGGGCCAAGTCGCGAGCCCATGGGTGTCCTGCAATTAGAACATAGACTTGAGAGCAGCCCCTTAGGGTCAAGATCATGATATTTTCAGTGTTGAAACTGGTGGGAAATCTTCTTCAGGTCCAACATCCTGAAGTTCTCAGAAACCTATAGATTTTGTCTGAAGTCTGGAAAGGTGGCCACAACTGCCAAAAGTCTGAAACACATAATCGAGAAGATGAGGAGGTAAGAGATGGCAACTGCTAGATGTGAATTAATTACTAGAAACATGTTTGTAATAAAAACAGCAAGAGAAAGAGAAGCTTAGTCCTGAGGCTTTGGGCAATAAGTGAGAGAAAGACTGCTTCATCAGAAAGCACACCTCTGCCTTCATCATGGCACATACCGAGTTCCATGATCAAGTATCCTAAACCTTCCCAAGATAGAGGAAAAATCAAAGTCCACTTGAAGGGGCCATTTGGAACTGTGGGCCTCTGGGTTAAGTAACGTATTCTTGGTTATTCTCTCTCATCTTCCTACCTCAAATTTTCCCATGAAAATTCTAATTTTTGTTTTTTTCTTGAACTTAGCAAATTCCTCTCTGAACCTTCTGTAATGTTACCTATAACAATGTAAGCATGAATCCATAAAGTCAAATGGAAAGCTTTACAAATATCATGTCTCTGAGAAGGACCTTCCTCTTATCAATAGGGCAATCTTGACACTTGTTAAGAAAAATTATTTAAAAACTTGAAAATAAAGCAAAAGAACAATTACATGGTTTTTTTTAGTGTTATACTAGAACAGTCTTTTAGGGATACCTAAGAATTATTTAATTCTCAAGGAGAATGTACCTTATCTGCATTTTCACTTATTATCGATTGGAGTATACACAGTATAAATTTATGTAAAAACTTTTAGGGATGGATATGTCATAAAATAACTTCTAATAAACATAAATGGAAAATACTTCTTCCAGATAATAAAATATAATTTCAAAGATTCACAGTTTCATTTTCCTCTAGAATACTAACCAGTTGTGGACCTAACTTAGCAAAATTATTTCACTATCTCACTTTGGCTTCTTTATATACATCTTGTCTTTATATACAGCTTTACAAGGCTACTGGTTGTAGCATAAATAATCAATTAAATTATCTTTGTTGTGTTTGTATGAGAGATATTTTTAAATTTATTTTAGAATTGAGAGAGCAACAGAAAAGTGTGGGACAGAGAACAGAACCCCAGTCTAGTAATTTTTACTCTTCTCCCAAATAAACCAAAGCCTCAGCTGCTTTTCATGATTGATTTATCTCCTTGATCTTATCCAAATACTGGTGCATACTTTCAAATCTGAAGGCATTTATTTTATTATTTATACCCAGATAATTTGAAGAAAGTATGAGGCTCAAATCATGCAGAGTAAACACCATTATTACTTTGAGGTCAACATTAATTCCCTAATGTTTACCTCTCATCATTTTGAGCTTTTCTGTTTGATAAAATTGCTTCTGTTTCTTTTTAATCATGGCCGCTCAATGTTTATATTTGAAAACAAAATTTTTCTGTGTTTATATATGATGAGTAAGTGTATGTTCAAATGAAAAATATCTTTAAAGATATAAATTACTCTACATTTAATATGTGTTGCATTTTGCTCACTGTGTCTTCCTCTTGTTCTCTGATTCATAACATTTTGAGAGAAAATTGAGAGAATCTAATGAAAGCTCTAGGTACTTCACCCTGAAAAAAATGGACATATACACAAAGCTTTGCAAACTATTTCAGCATTTGAAATAGCCCATCGAGCTTGCTCATGAAATGATTGACTCTGGGAACCACAAATCAAGACCTTCCATTATCATTAAAAAACATCCTCTCGCTTTTTTTTCTGTTTCCATAGCACCCTCTCTGAATTTTGAGACCACATCCTAGGTTCTCTTTGTAACCAAACTATTTCAGCATTTCATTTTGTGCTACTCTGATGGCTCAATTTCATTTAGCATTACACATAGTTTTTACTATAATAGTGAATATATATTTTTTGGTCATGAATTATGTATTTCACAAGAGATATAGTGTCATCTGTATACATTTTTTTTTTTTTGTATCTTGTACTTAAGCCATTTATCTTTTGCCCTAAGTCAAATGTTAGTTAAAATTGTAAGTAACATTCACTCTTTGGGACTAAATGAACAAATCTAAGATAAAAGTTATTGTAGTCCTTTTTATACTGTCTTTAAAGGGATTGTGTTTTCCACTATACTGCATGACCTTGAAAGCATACAAACATTTTCAGCTTTGAATCATTCCAGTAATGAACAGATAATTGAGCATGGAGCAGCAGCTCATAGAGCATTTGAATGGACAATGAATGATGAGATTTTTGAAAGATTCTTTTTCTTTGAGCAGATATTGTGTTTTTCAGTTGAATGATTTAATTATTGTTGGATTAGTTGGTAAACAAACCACAGTCTCCTTCCAAGTTACCTGTAACTATTAATGATTAATAATTCTAATATATAATCATGGAAGTAACAACTGAAACTTTAAGATATATAATAAATAGAAGAAGAAAGAAAAGCAATCAATTATTTCATAGACAGAAAGGGTTCAGACCATTTCAGATTACATTTTAAGCTTAGAAACTGATGTATTTCTTTAATTTTCTTTTGTGATCAGCCTTCCAGAAGCTAAAGTAAAAGAGTTTACATTGAGAGGTATTTATTGGTTCCTCTAATTTAAAGTGTCCTTTTGGAAACATCACACAACAGAGGATGACACGTGGGCTTTGGAGTCAAAAGGCTTAAACAAGGGACTAACTAACTGCCCCCTACCCTTTTTTCCTTATTTTAAATTTTATTTTAATTTATTTTTTCAAATACATTTGTCTCTGCCTACCCCCCACCACTTTCCCTTGCCCCCTCCCTCCTGCCCCCTACTTTTATGTCTCATTTTTGTTATCTATAAAACTTGAAGTTATAGAATGCATAAGGTTGTTCATTTATTTCATAAGTGAAATAACATTAAATCTTCAGGCTGTTGCCTACATTGTATGATGTATTAATAAATGGAATCTACTAGTATTTTGTTTCTTCTCAGTTAAGTTGCACTGGGCAACAGCAGCTCTTGCTTTTCATTTACATAGTGCTTCGTGAAGAGGGTGTAAAATTTCCCACATACATATGTATGTAAATTTTTTCATAATATAAAAACAATAACATAACTACAATATGGATAAAGGGAGGAAAAAACAGTTGTAGTAAGGAGAGAATAATATGCGAAAGCAAGTTTATTGCAGTGGTCGAAAATAAAAACCAACTTGGAGCTTCCTGACAGTGGTGATGGCTATTTAATTGAAATGGTAGAATATAGAAACAGTTTGAATGTGTTCCTTGTTATAAACATTCTTGTAAACATTCACAAATAACCAATTCTGTGGGGTTTGGAGAGAGTCTTAATTTCTTGTTGCCTTTATATATTGACTAAATTTGCAGGAAATTTTCTCACCCAGGTCTTATGTAGTGTTAGAGTGCTCACCTTTCTAGTCATTTTGGTGCCAATACTTTTTTCTTGTTAAAGTCTGACTCCCTCTCTTACTCTCTCTTTGTCTCTTTACTCTCTCAAGTTTATACTAAACTTTCTCCAATAATCAATTTACGAAGTCCTTACTCCAGGAACCCAATAGTTTGTTTTCTACCATAGCCTAGACTTTTTTTTTTCTTTCTTATATAAGGCTATTTAAGTTATCTACTTTATCTTTACTGAGCTTTGTGTATATATGTCAAGGAGTTTGTCCATTTCAACTAAGCTTTTAATTTATTTTCATACAGTTGACTTTAAACCACATTTATTTAAGGATTCTTCTTGGATTATTCTGTTTCCTTCCCAAGAAGGCTTTTTTTTTTTCATATGAAATCTCTTACATTCATTTTCTTCTATATTGTCCCATATTCAGTGTATTTTGTAGAACTTTTATTATAACTTCAGATGTTTCCTATTTATTTTAGTATTTTTGATAGATATTTTGAAAGAAGTTCCTTATAATTTAAATATTTCCTATTTGTATTGTACTTTGTTTTTTTTCATGGACATTTGGAAGGAGTAGAGCCAAGTAAATGTGCAAAATTTATCATTTTAGAGAAACAGTCTCTTCTTCCTCTTAACTGAAAGGCATGTTTAGAAGATAATATTATGTAAGAAATAGATCAAAGGTAAACTATGTAAAGAGACTTAAAACAGGGCTCCAAACTCTGTCCTAGTCAGCACTGCCACCTAATGGAAGCATGTTCTGAGGTGCATGATGGAGACTGGCCTTTCCACTCTGGGCTGTTTAAGAAAGATCCTTCTGGCCCCCATGGTCTCTTTTTTCCAACTTTAGGTAGAGTGCTTGGTCCGCAGATAGTAATGTTCTGTTTATGAAGTTATCTCCCCTAAAGTCTCTAAGATCCCCAAGGGTGATTCTATGCCTCACTCATAATTTTTGTCTGGTTCCTTGCCTCTCCTGTGTTAGTCAATATACGTTCACAAAGGGAATTTACAGGAATTAATTGTCTCTAATTTCAGTCTTTCCCTAGAGCTAGAAAGAATTCTGTTTATTATCTTTGAAAATGTTCCAATTACAGTACTGTAATATAATCCATCCCTGTTCTTTTACCTCAGGAACATTTTTTTTTAAAGCTGACCATGATGATAATTTCCCCCTATATTAGTGTTGAGAAACATATCAAACTGTCCTAAAATGGTTATTGTAGGGATGCTATGTTAGGCTGAATTTACTCAAGCATATTTCTGAATCTTCTGTGCATGTGAACCAAATTTCATTTTAGGCCATATGTTTCCAGTCTCACTTTCTTATTCTCTTCTTGCTTTATTTCTTTCCAGTTTAAAATCTTTTCCAAACTATTTCCTTAATTCTCATTTTCCTTTTTTTATTTTTTCACCTTTAGTAAGTTCTATCCATTCAGGAATGGCGTCTTGACAGATTGATGGATTCTATTGCACAAGGCTCAACTCTGGTACCTACCCCACTCCCTGTCTTCAGCCATAACACACACACACACACACACACACACACACACACACACACACAGAGCTGTTATCCTCTCATGGGAAGTCATACAGCTGCTAACCTAAATTCATTGAGCAGTACCAAGAATGGTTAACTTAGTCAAAGAAAAGTATCATAAAATAGCAAGCTATGATCTATAATTAAAAGGAGCAAAACTTTACCTTAGGCATGATGGTTGGGGGGAGGGAGCTTCATTGCTGCATACACAGAACCTCAAAATTCATAAAACAAACTATTTTAATTGTATAAGAATTTAACATGCTTAACATAACAATTGCCAATATCTTACTATTTCTTTTATAAGGACATCGGTCCTAGAGAACGTAGATATCAGCAATCCACCTTTTTATGAAACAAGGAACTGAGGCTCGGGGAAGCTAAGTGAATTGCCCAAAGAATAAACAAATGCTTGGTCATAGTAAGACTTCGATTCAGAACTTTTAACTATCAAAGTCATACTTTTTATAAGAAATTTCTATTGGACTTCATAGTTTGCAAAACACTTATACAGAATCAACTTATTAAATTCTTTCAATATTCTATGGAGTAGATATTTTTTATATTTTACTAGCACAAGACTCTACCAAAACCCTTCCAGAGTTAGAACTAAGACATTTCCCAGGATACTTATCTCCAAATCTATGATTTTTTTATTTTTACTACTGAACTTTCTATCATATGTGATCAAGAAATGGTGATGAAAAAGATCAAAAGTAATATTGAAATTATATTTTGTTAAAGTCAAAATTATTAGCGAGTTCTTGCATTGTATTCATTGCAACTTCTCATTCCCAAATGATTTACCTGGTTAGATGACAAGTATCACCAGATACTTTGACCACTAACTGAAATGGTCAGAGAAAGATGTTCTTAACAAAGTTGTCTGCTATGAGCAGAATTGTATTCCTCCCCTGCCAAAATTCATATTTTAAGACCTACCTCCCAGTACAAATGCAGCCTCAGAATCTGACTGCATTTGGAGAAATTAAAATTAGGTCGTTAGTGTTGGCTGTTATACAACATGACTGGTGTCCTTAGAAGAAAAGGAAATATAGACACAGACAGAGGGAAAATGATGAGCGGACCCAATCAGAAGGTGGGAGAGAGTCATGAAAAATATCCTTCCTTCATGGCCTTAGAAGACCCTGACTGTTAACACTTTTATCTTGTACTTGTAGACTTTAAAACTTAAACCACAAAATTTAAACAAAATAAATTTCTGTTGTTTAAGCCACACAGTTTGTGGTACGTTGTTAGGGCAGCCCTAGCAAACTAATGCAATGTGTAAAGGCTCCTTAGTGAAGTTTGTTATCTGGATTCTGCTGGTGTTATATCAAGGTTCATAAGAGCCTAAAGTTGTTCCCAGTTATTAACTTTTGTACTTCTTGTTTGAGAGTGAAGGAGGGACACCTTTATAAATTAATATCCTGCTTTTAGGCACCTAGGCGGAGGGCAGAGCTTTTCTTACTTGTTTCTTCTCAATTGCCTTCAGCTTAAAATAATTATTATGTCAAAGAGGCCTATTTTGAGGTGGCATGTTCTACTATCCTTCAGAAGTTCCTCTGGAAATAAAGTGGTAAGAAAGTCCATATGAAAGTTATAGGTTTTGGGAGCTGCAAGAAATGTTAATTCGTTCAGTTCAATAATGTTGAGCCAGAGTTGTACATCATAATTAGCTATAAACTATTTAAAGTTAAATATATTTGAATGCTTCATGTTTGATGTGCCTGGGGAAGACTTGCTTGAGCATCCCAGAATCACCTGGGACAATTTTTGTAACTCTAGATCCTCAAGGCTCATCCCATAACAAACACAGACACGATACCATGTATCTGTATATCGGTTGCTTTGAAATCTGTATCTTAGGTCTTATGTATGTAAATTAAATTGTTTGTATTTAGATTTCCTGAATAAGAACTATGATTATGGTTTAAATTTATTTTCATTGTTTAGTAGTACTTATTAAAAGACTTTCCAATTACATCAGTGACTGGGTAGTCCAGTCTAGTGGAAAGAACATTTCCATGGCAATCTAAAGGCTTGGACTGGAGTTTCAGTCTGCATGTGAGAGGATGGCATGAAAACTTAAGCCTATCAGTTTTCCAACTGCAATAAAGTGCTTATAAACTTTGATTCAGGAGTCACTGGGGGAATAAAATAAAACATGCAAAAGTGCTTTGTGAATTTCATAGGGTTGTGAAAATATAATGCTTTTCTGGTCCAGTTCCATGGACTCATTGATGTGCTCATTAAAAATGGCACAACTAATTTTCAAAGGCAATTTTCAAATTTCTATTAGTCTTTTAAAATATATCATAGTATAAAGGTAATTTTCTAAGTTTGTAATTACTTTCTCTTCTATAAAAAATAATGGAAACCGAAAAACTGAAAATTTAATGTAAATATAATTAGATTTGATTTTTTGCTAATATCTACAGTTCTATGGTTTTGTACTACGGGGGCAATTGCTTATCTATTTGTTATGCAATCTTTCATGTTTATGAAACAATTAACACTTCTCTAGAACCATTTAGAAAATGTTACAGTCTCTTTACTTTTTTCATGTTATGTCTCTCCCAGTCTATTGATGCAAATGTTCTTGCTAGGAATACCTGAGGCATGTGCCCTGCCTTATTACTAGATGGTGCCCCATAGACATTTCCCTTCCCAGGGCCAATGTTATGTCTGGCCGCACTTGTGGTTTTTATCATCATCATCGCAGGATGTGCTTCAGCAGAAAACCATTAGGGAACTTTGAGGGACAAGATTTGTTACTCCTAGGCCCTGGAGGAAACATAGCATGCCCAAGGACCACACAATAAGATCACTCAAGGTGTCAGTTATCTATGTGGCACAGGGTTTTCTGAAAAGGGAACTTCGTGGGTGTGGGGGGCCTAGTTCCTTATCTACTTCTTTTGCTAGTAGCTGTGTCCGTACAGCTGGCAACATGTTTTTTCAAGACTAATGTCTTTTGAAATCAGTACCTCAGCAATCAAAAGCTTAATGTCAGGCATTTACATTAGCATGTATATACAGATGGAGGCAGAAAGGAACTCAGAGGTATGAAAATTTGAGAAGGGGTAGTTAGTGCAAGTTTAAAAAAAACTCAGCTGAGTACATTTGAAGATCTAATTGGCTTTATTAAGCAATTCATGAATCCAGCAACATCTCATCTCACAACTAGAAGGGCACTATCTCCAAGAAAAAATTATATAATAGTGTTTTAAAATATTTTTATATTTTGTATATATGTTTATATAGACATATAAACATTTTACTTTGAGATAAGTATAGATTCACAAGAGTTGTAAGAAATAATTCAGAGACATCTAATGTACCCCTTAACCAGTTTCCCCTAACTGGGTACAAAACTATAGTATGATATCACAAGGAGAAAATTGACATTGATGAAATCCACCCATGTAACTCAGACTTCTTAAATGTTTCATGAGGATACTATAATTATTTTAAAATATTTTACATCAAAATTATCTTTGTGGTTGCCCAGATGAAGTTTGAAATCCAGAACACATTTTCTCTTTTTTAAAAACATTTATTTATCTATTTATTTTTAATTTTTAAATCATGTTTATTCTATTACAGTTGTCTCAGTGTTTTCCCCTTTGCCTTCCTCCACTCATCCCACCCTCACTCCCGCTCCCACAGTCAATTCCCACACTGTTGTCCATGTCCATGGGTCATTCATGCATGTTATTTGTCTAGTCCCTTCCCCTTCTTTCCACTGTTGTCCACTTTACCCCTCTCCTCTGGTCACTTTCAGTCTGCTCTATGTTTCTATGCCTGTGGTTTCTTTCATTCATTAGTTTATTTTGTTGAATAGATTCCACTTATAGGTGAGATCATATGGTATTTGTATTTCACCGACTGGCATATTTCACTTAGCAAAATACACTCCAGTTCCATCCATGTTGTCGCAAAAGATAGGATTTCTATCTTTCTTTCTCTTTCCTTCCTTCCTTCCTTCCTTCCTTCCTTCCTTCCTTCCTTCCTTCCTTCCTTCCTTTTCTTTCTTTCTTTTCTTTCTCTTTCTTCTTCCTTTTTTAAATGCAGATTCATTTTATTTATTTTTTAAATGTCAAAGTCAATTACAAAATATTAAAAAAAAATAATCCATTATAAAGTCTCAGCAATTAAAACAACATGACACCAGCACAGAAATAGTCAAGTAAATCAAGGGAATAAAATAAGCATTCTAAAAACAAACATATATATTTCTAGCATTGTAATATATGATTAAATTGATATTTTAAATCAATGGGGAAAAATAAGGCTTATTCAACAAATAAGGTGCATGGACCACTATTATTTGAAATAAAAAAATATAAAGCCTTATGTCACACATTCTACAAGAAATATTCAGGTGAGTTAAAAATCAATATGTAGAATCTAAGGAGTTTTTGGAGAAAATACAAACTAATAATTTTCTCACCCTGAAGTAAAATATTCAAACTCAGAAGCTATAAAGTAAAAATTTGGCAATATGACTATATTAAACATTTAAGATTATATAGTAATATACATATAAAATATTAAAGGACAAATAATTAGAATTGGAAAGTACTTGTAACACATCTAAAAAAGGGTTAATAGTTTTTTGTTTTTTTGGGTTTTTTTAGGGAAAAGAATTCTGCAAACCTTTAATCAATAAATGGATAAAGAATACCAAGAAGTCATTTAAAGCTTTTTAACAATAATTATAAAATAGGGAAGAAATATACAAAATGAGGTTTAGTTTCAACAAATAATAAAGGAACAATTAAAATAACACATCATCGTCATAATCAGATTAATACATATTAAAAAATATTGGTAATATCAAGTATTGGCAACTATGAAAGGAACTGGATATTTTCCCAGACAAAAGAAGGCTGAAAGAATACACCTCCAGCAAACTATCATTGCAAGATATGCTAAAGGGACTGCTTTAAGATGAAGAAAAAGAGTCTATGAATACTATTTTCTCTTTTTTCTTAACTTCAAGTGTTTCTTAATGAAACCTGGGTTTTATTTCTATAAATTATTACATAATTGTGTTTGACCTATGTATCTTTAAAGAAGAGTCTTTAGCCCATGTATTTTATTTTCATAATCATATTTGTCAAACTTAGAATTATCTCTACTTTTAAGTGGTTTGAGTTCATTTCAAAATCACTACTGTGACTTCCCTAAGATTTATCTTATTATTTCAATCTTTCTTTGATGATTAGAATGTGTTTCAAGAATTTCTTTCTTTTAAGCTGTGGGAATATCTATGCATTTTGAGTCTTTGAATGTGTGAGACTGTAGTAGGAAGTTAGACAAGCATGAGCAGAGTAGAAACAATAGGCCAGGTATAGATATCACCAGGGTGGAAAACCTAGAATATTACTGGTTATATGGTTTAGACCTCTTGATCTTTTATGTCACTGGTCATGCAGTTCAGACCCTCCCGTGACTTTTTCTCTCCTGACATGTTGCTAGTCATATGGTAGACCATCTAGAGAAGGAACAAGGAGGTACAGAGAATAGCCTCATATGATTCCCATATAAACCCTTGCATGACTACTCCCTTAATTAAGCCTAATCCCTCAAGAGGATGATGTTGTGATCTGCATTAGTTTTAGGAATAAAGCCTCAGGTCTGTTGACCATAGAGTTAGAGTTTTGCTCACACTAGAGAAAACATCTAAGCCTCAGTTGAGTTTTAGCTCCTGACCCAGAAAAGCACACCTACACCTTTTCCCACCCCCTTCTTCCCTTAGGCAGCTCCCTTTCTTTGTAGTATACCTTTGCTTTACCCCTCTTCTTCCCTCAGGCACATTTTCTTTGCCTTTCTTTCTCCTAAACTCCAAGGACTCTTCTTTTGCCTCTGTAGCTTGTTTCCGGAGCCCACGCAGCCCAGCTGCCTCACTTCTTCTACCTCTGTGACTTCCTTAATAAACTTTTGCTTGTATTTGAATCTTCACTCTGAATCCTTTCATAGCCAGAACTCAAGTACTAACGTTGTTAAACCAAGATCCAATTGTTGGTAACGTTCTGGTGCCGTTTTGCAAGTAACAAGACTATTTTTTATTGGGCTAATAATTCCCAAAAACACATTGGTAAGAGTTGCTTTTTATAGTAAATTAAGGATTTGAGGGATTTTTAAACCATCAGTTTTAACTATCACCTATTCTCACAGATTTAAATTAAAAGATTTTTCTCCTTACAGTGCATTAAACTTTTAGCCTAACATTTAGGTCTGCTGAACTCAGACATCATGTGTACATGTAAAACCATATATATATATCTGTAAATATATATGTAGTTATTGCCCACGTTGCAGTTGGCATTTTATATAGGTACCAAATTGCATAATATATGGTTCAAGTATGGTCAAACAGTAGACTCCAAACAATTTTGATTGCCAGTATTTATCAGTGAAACTCTGAGCATGTACCGCCAAAATTAAATATTTATTTAATAATTTTATGTATATAGTAATATTAATTCACATATTAAATATTAATAAAGTTGAAATTCTTTCCAAACATTTTTAGAAAAATAATTATAAACACAGGTTTTTCTTTCTGATTCCAACGTTGGTGACTGAACTTTGGTTTTTAACATTGTCATCTGTTAGGTTCTAAGCAAATATCACATCTGACTTGTCACCACTGTGACCCTCTGCCTTCACAGTGTCTAGAAGCTTTTAGGTCCTCAGTAAATATATGTAATGACTGACTAGACTAAGAATGACTCATACATATAGTAAGTTTATAAATGGGGAGGTAGATATTTAGAGAAAAATTTATTGGCTAAAGTCATACAATCTCATTCAAGATCAGTAATATTGCTATGTTGTGTTCTTTCTTGTATTCCAGAGTTGTTCAAAGTGGTGCTGTGCAGAGTGCAAAGTTCTCTGGCTTCTTATGGGGGCTGTCACAGGAATTGAGAAGGTAGGAGGAAGGAAAAGGGATACAACATTCCAATTCTATATACCCAAACCAATTTATCTCATTTTAAATCTGTTCTTCGTATACTTGAATAAAAACAAATGATAAACACAAGAAAACAAACCAAGCTATAGTATAAAAGTCATGTTCTTGCACAATGCTATCTTCTTTGTAAGGTACTTATTATTATCTCTAAATGGATTTACATATTCGTTTGTCAATCATATTTCTTCTTGTCTTCTAGCTGTAAATAAACCTCTCATGTGACATAATAAGCATATACATACATAATATAGAACACATTTAAATTTTATATTAAGATAATAAATAAATAATATTGAATACTTTTTTAGGTATTAAATGAATGTTATTAGTTTTTATATTATTAGTAATTGATATCTTTAGCTTTTATCTTAAAAAAATGTCATTAGGATTATAAAACCCCACAATTTGGGATGAAGAGTTGAGGTGAAAATCTATTTCTGGGGAAAAATAGTAGCTGCCTTATCTATCTGAATGCACAGCATCACTATGATAAATGTAGTCAGTTTGATAATGTAAAGTTATTAAAGTGTCCACAAGATGGCAGATCCAGAGTCTGGGATGATTTATTTACTAGCACATAGCATATATGCTCCCTAAACCTTATTTTGTAACACTAGAAGTCCAAATTGCAACAATTAATATTAACATCATTTTAAAAAAACTTTCTACTTTTTATCTTTATTAGAATACATATTATAGTGCATATTTTAAGACAACAGCAGCCTCATGTATATTATATTGGTTACTAAAATAGTAATAAAAACAGATAAAATTCTTCGGTTTTTCCTACTTATATCAAAATGAATCACCTTGTCTTTTATGCATAACTCATAAATACAGTTATGTTGTAACAAGATTACTTCTTACAAAATACACACGAAGTTACTCTTTTTAGAGTTGTTTTAAATTTTTTCTTTTATATTTTTAGTGAATTTATTAGGGTGATATTGGTTAATAAATTTATATAGGTTTCAAGTGTACAATTCTAAAATATCACCACCCAAAGTTAAGTCTCCTTCCATTACCATTTATCCTTTTACCCTCTTCTACCTGTCCCTACCCCACTTCCCTCTAGTATTATACTGTTGTCTTTGTCTATGAGGGTTTTTTAAAATAAATCCCTTCATCTTTTCACCCAGCCCCTCAACCCCTCTGCCTTCTGATAGCTGTCAGTCTGTTCTCTGTATCTATGAGTCTGTTTTTATTTTGTTGGCTTGCATATTGTGTTCATTATAATCCACATATAAGTGAACTCAGTGTCTTTCTCTGACTTATTTCATTTAGCATAATACTCTTCAGGTCCATCCATGCTGTTGCAAAAGGTAAGATTTCCATTTTTTTTATAGTTGAGTAGTATTCCACTGTGAAAATGTACCACAGCTTTTTTATCCCCTTATCTACTGATGGATACTTAAGCTGCTTTCAAATATTGGCTACTGTAAATAATGCTGCAGTGAACATAGGGGTGTATATATTCTTTTGAATTAATGTTTCAGGTTCCTTCAAATACATTTCCAGAAGTGGAATCACTGGGTCATAGGGCAGTTTTCAACATACAATAGGTTAAAAATAGTCTATTTTAAAAAATGGTATTGGGAGAATTGGACAGATGCATGCAAAAAAAATGAAACTAGACCACCTTCTTACACCCCACACAAGAATAAACTCAAAATGTATTAAAGACCTAAATATTAGGCTTGAAACCATAAAAGTTCTAGAAAATATAAGCAGTAAAATCTCAGACATTTCTCATAGCAATAATTTTTTTTTCTGTTGTGTCTTTTTGGCAAAGGAAACAAAAGGAAAATAAACAAATAGGACTACATTAAATTAAGAGGTTTTTTGCACAACAAAGGAAACCATTAGCAAATTGAAAAGACAACCCACTTAATGGGAGAATATATTTTCCCATAATACATGTGATAAAGGCTTAATATCCAAAATTTATAAAGAACTTACACAACTCAACACCATAAAAGCAAACAATTCAATTAAAAAATAGGCAAAGGACCTGAACAGACACTTTTCCAAAGAGGACACACAGATGACCAATAGACATATGAAAAGATGCTTAGCATCAGTAATCATTACAGTTGCTTTAACTGTAGTGTTGGCAGAGAATTATGTCCTCTTGAAGATTGCTGCATTGTTCATAAATTAGTATGATGGTTAAGTTCTATAAAAATGTTGTAAGAATAGTTTGATGAACACCTAGAGGAGTCTTCACCTAAATTTCTGTCATTAACATTATGTGATGTTATATCTTGATCCTGAACCCTCCACATGTGTGTATACATATATATACATGTATGTGTATACATGAATGCATGCACACATGCATGCACACATACACATATACATATGTATATACACACATACACATATACATACACAAATATGTGTATATGTATATATGTATGTGTGCATATTATGTATATATGTGTGTATAAAAGGAGGCTACTGCTATTTTAAAGTAATTAACTGTATTTTAGGACTACTCATAATTCACTTCTCTCTTAGCCTCTTTTCTGTCCCAAATTTGACTAAGTACTGACATTTGGAAATATCAAATTTGTCCCTGTTTATGCCCTTTGTGTTTATCAATCTGTCCAGGACACACCCCCTAGATTTTCCCACTTTTAGGGGCCATGAACATGACACCTTGCTCCTGTACTCACCTCTAGGACTCTGAGCTCCAATCTCTAGCTCTGAGTCATCTCAGTAGGTCCTCCGCCTAGAATTCAGGCAGGTTAATACATACTTGATTGCTAAAACCTCCAAAGACAAGCCTAATATCTCTAGACTTGTCATAATAGACATGGAAATAACTTGATAAATGCTTACTATGTCACTAACAATGTAATCATTCTTGAATTACTAGGGAATCCTTTTTGAGGGTTCTACCTTCAAAGTCTCAATCCTGAATGGTTGTTTTGAATACCCTAAAATATTGATACATAACCACTATTGCACAAGAGATTTAATATTTGTCCTTAGTTATAAGGTATTCAGAATCAAATTTGGGAAATAATGAGTGATCAAGTTAGAAATTAATATTTAAGTACTTTTAAAAAGTAGTTAGATATGTATAAGGCTTTTATCACCCTAGGACCAGTAAGATTACCCTAAGGGCCATTTAAAAAATAAATCTGCAGGGCTGCTGTGGCTCAGTGGATTGATTGCCAGCTTGCAAACTAAAAGGTTGCTGGTTCAATTCCCAGTCTAAGCCACGTACCTGGGTTGCGGTCCAGGTCTCCAGCAGGGTGTATACAAGAGCAACCACACATAGATGTTTCTCTCCCTCTCTTTCTCCCTCCCTTCCCCTCTCTGAAAATAAATAAATAAATAATCTTAAAAGAAAAATCTATCATAAGATCCGAATATCAAGTTACTCTTTCTGGGCAGGAAACACGCTTGTTTCACTTCATCTAATCTCATCAGACATGCACACCCCACCCTACCCCAGGTGAGGCCCACTGTGCTCAGGAAAGAGCAACCTGGAAAAAGGACAACACTACTGTTGAGACCTTCTTACTACTCCTTAATATGCAAAGCTCAAGTAGAACTTGGTGTTCCTTCAGAAAAATTTTGTAATACATGGGATAGGAATATTTCCTAGCTATCAGACAAAATGTGTGATGATACACTTGCTTTTCCTATAGCCTAACATCACAAAAGAGGAAGTCTTAGGTGTAAAAATGTGGAAGTAAGTTTTAAACTCTCCGAGATTCACTTACAGGAAATAAAATTCAAGCTGTGATTTCTCGATTGGAAAATATTACTTCTTTCAGCTTTAGAAATCTTTGGATTTTTATTTACCAAGTTTTCCTTTTTCTTAGTGCATTCTTTGTGCAAAAGCTGCCCTAGAGCAAGAGACAAAAAGCAGAGGCAGAACAGAGATTCGATTTTTGAAAAGAACAGCATTTATAAGCATGTGCTATTCCTCTAGCTGGGCTTCTATTTGTGCCACAAAAAAATAAGAACAGAGTGATTTTGTTCTTAGAGTTCCAGGTCACTTGCATCCCATATGCTCTGTCAGTATTCCTTTGCAATGTTTTGAAATTTTAGGGTGTTTTTGTTTTTGTTTCTATAAATAGGGCAAAATTATTATTCCTGATATATAGTATAAATTTAGGTCATGTCAAGATGTCAGGGAAACATGGGGACTTCAGAGCTGGCTCACAATGAAATTATCAAGGCAGTGAAGTGTGTCTTTCAAAATACATACTTCCTCAGGTAGGCCTTCTCTGAATTGACCTTTGGTGCTGGGCTGAGCACCGTTCTTGTCCTTGGATACACATTTCTTATCCCTCTCTTCCCCTCAGGTTGCCACTATTGTTTTCATTAAATTTATTTTAAAATATTTTAAAGAAATTAGAGTTAGGTTGAGTGTAATATTTAGAAATTGGTGTGGACAAGGTAATTAAAACTCTCTCATATAAATGGAGAAGTTTAAACTATCTCTTGCAAGCTAATGTTCTCAACTTTGTGAATCCATTCATCAGGGAGGGATTTTTGGCATCATGAGAGGGCAGCAGGGTTGGGGATTGAGGACCCAGATAATTGGAACCTGACAATGCACTTTCAGTTTCAAGAATATATAAAGCACTCAGCAAGGGCCTCCTACCTAGCAACATTTCAAGTCATACGAATTGTTATGCTATTTATAATTATTATCATTGCTGAAGGGAGTTGAAGACTTAAAAGAATGACTTTAGTTTCAAACTGGAATTTTTTAAATGAGAAGGAAGAAGGAAATCCTCATTCACTGAGCCTCTGCCATATGCCAGAGACTATTCTAGAGAATCCTCCACATCCCTATGAGAGATGCATAATTTCATATAATTCATACTATTTTATAAATATGGGAATTGACAGAAAGAGATTACTATATAGCCATGTTCTCATTTAAATGAGGAAGAGTTCAGAATTTGACTCAGTTCTTCTTGACTCCAAGTTTTATTTTATCAAGCCTTTCTGTTAAGCTTTAAATCACACCAAATCAGCAGAAAACACCACAGTCTATTGACAAGTGATTACTTTTAGAGTTATCTTCGAGTGTGTTTTAGAAAAGCTGATCATAATGCCAATCAACTGTACATCTGAGTGATGAATTTGAGTCAAGGTATTATTGAGAGCTGCTGGCTGAATGGCAAGCTCATCAGCTTTTATGATTCCTGACTGGATCAGAACAAACCTGTTTTTATCCCTTCAGATGTGCTGATAACTCCCATCCTCAGCCCCAATTTAATACCTTGATTACTAGTACACAATGTGAAGTCTTACTCCATAGGCTTTCTTTACACCAACACTTCTACTTTGCTCTTCTGAGTAAAGCTTTTAAATTCCATTGCTCCAGTTAGATTTTTATCCTCTAAAATAGGAGATTCAACTTTGTCTATGATGTACTCATTTCAAAAAATCTACTGTATGTGCACTTTCAACATATGCTAGCCTTTATATATTGTGCAAATTAGAAAGACATGCCTCTTCTTTACATCTGTGTCAGAAATTTGTTTCAGTAAAATGGTTAAAATAGAACAACTCACTTTTTTGTTATCTACCTACTGAAATAAATATACTAACCTTCCCTTCCAGAAGTATAAATACCTTGTCTTTTTATATAATGCACAACCTAAACAGTCCAAAGGGTTGGCTACAAATAGTTAACATTTATTTATTGAACATCTATGTGTTATGTTATTTTCAGTGAATAAAAAAAGACCAAATTTTGGCATTCACAAAGCTTAGATTTTATAGAAATCATAAGTAATAATAAAAAGATAAATGAAGAAATAATATATTAAATTATGGCAAATGCTAAGGAGAAAAGTAAAGCAAGTGAAGTTAAGTATAAACATCAGTTTTCAGAATTTACATATATTATGTACTAATATATTATGAACATTGTGAAATATACATGAAAATAAAAATAAAAAATGTTAGATGAATGGTAGTTCTAATATAAACAGTGGATGACCTTGTATCCCAGTGGACCATGTTTGAAGATCAGCACTGTCCAACAGAACTTTCTGTGATGTTGGAAATATTCATTCTGTGCCTTTCACAGATTGAACTTTTAAAATGTGTCTGGTGAGATCGAGAAACTGAATTTTAAATTTTCTTTAAAATTTAAAAGGCCTAAAGGTCTAGTGACTATTAGACGTCATGGCTCCAGAGAAAGTTCTGCTAAAGATACAGGTCTGAGGCAAGTAGAACTTTGTCCTTGCCCTTGACTTTTGACATCCATTTTACTTACAGACCATAGATTTAGCCTAAATTGACATAGATTAGTGATACGCTTTTTCTATTTAGTGGCTAACTGGCTTCCTCCTGAATTCCAGAATACTTAATGAACCCTGCCTAATTCTGTTCAGTGCACCCTCTGGAATATTACCCTACAATTTTATGTCTATATTGTCCCTGGCTCCAACCATGTGGTGTCATACATTGCCACGTTAATACATCTCTATAGCCTTACTGAGGTTGTTCTCAGATCCCCTCTGTTATGACAGTGCTGTCCCCAGATTGTTCTTACTTTCAACAATTGATTCTGCAACAGTTAGAGTATTACCCCTGGGATGCTGTTTGTGTTGTGAACTTGTTCTACTTCTCTAAACACTCTCCAGAGAGTAATTAAAGAAATAGTCTTATCTTCTAGTCTCAAATTATTGTTTGAGGACAATATGTTCTATTACACAGCTATGTAAACTTCTCCTCAGAGAGAATGTCTATGTTTAATATTGAATTAAGTAGTCCTTCTGGATCTCTGCTTGCATCTCCAGAGCATAATGGTGCTAGATATGCAAAAATTAAATGTATTGAGGAAAGGTGGGGTAAAAACATTAGGTTCAAGCAGGATGCTGCCTCAGGCTGTATGAAGTTCCTTCAGGCTGCAGGGAAGCCTCCTCAAAAGGGCACCTAAATTACAGGGGGTCATCAAGAGCTTCCCAATAAGATTTGAATAGTAAACAATTTCAAATCAGGAACTCTATATCTCCCAAAGTTCTGTGCACACCCAGACAAGCTGGTCCATATCAGAAAGTGTTTTATTTCCAGTATGTGACCACATGCACATTATACATCCTCAGTAGGTCATCCAGAAACCCTAAATATAGCAGGCAAGATCCAAACTCCTGAATTCAGCCTGGAGATTGCTCAGCTAAAGAGCAGATGAGACATCAAAGGTAAAGCTCAGGATTTTCTCCCCATACATTCACATAAGCCCAGCAAGGCAGATGTCAAATAAAGGGGAAGTCTAAACAAAAGTGTTAATAATAATCTTGAACAAAAAATAAGTTACAGTGAGGAAGAGTTGTGTACAAAAATTATTTTTTAAAAATCCTCACACAAGGATATATTTATTGATTTAGAGACAGAGGTATGGAAAGAGAGAGAGAACATTGATGTAAGAGAGAAACTTGGTTGGTTGCCTCCTGCATGCGCCCCAACTGGGGCCAGAACCAACAACCTAGGAATGTGCCCTGACCATGGATCAAACCTACAACATTTTGGCATATAGGACAACCAACTGAGCCAATTGGTCAGGTCAAAAAACTGTTTTATTTTGGGGATAAGCAATTAAAAATTATGCTATTATAAAGCATGATGTCATTACATAAGAAGAGAAACAAATTAATTAGAATATAACACAAAGAATAGAATTGATGAGTACATAAAAGAATTAGCTCTTTAAACAACCAGTAAAATAGAGAAATGTTTAATTAAAGATATTCAGAATGAAAAAATAATTAGAATTCTCAAGAGGATATTATGTAGTTTAATAATAGTTGTATTTTAATATCGTGATGAAATGAATAGCATTGCAAGAACATATAAATGATCATTGACTCATAAAAGAGAAGTGAAAGTAATAAACTCTAAAAAAACTCATCAGAAATATCTATAAAAATTCAGTCCAGGATAGTTTTAAAGCAATTTCTTATACCCTTTGGGTAACAAACAATTCCAATGATATTTAACAATTCTTGGATTTAAATGTATTTTTAGCCATGACAATTATAGCCTTTCTGGGACTAAAAAATGGTAAAAGGTCTACATATGTGTCTCCAGCAGCACCTACAGCACCCCCTCAAAATGAAGATAGAGAGAGAAGCTATTGTCATGATCCAGGAAAAACAGATCTTTTATTAGGGTTGGTGAAGAATGAAAACAATCTGAATATGAGGGAGACAAATATATACTATCTTCCTCATATTACAAAAGTTCTGAATCAAATAAAAGTGAACAGGACATATTTCAAAGGGCTTTGGACAAAGGCAAAGCTAAACAGATGTAAGAAACAGCATGACCCCCCAAATTTCTGGCCTACTGAGCCCAAAAGAAAGAATTAGTAATAATTTTAAAAAGGCAGGAGCTATATGATATTTTCAAGAGATATGCCTAAAGTGATAAAATATTAACTATAGAATGATAAATAGGTTTTATAAAGCATATGTAAACAATAATAAAGGTTTTTAAAATTTGAGTTTATGCTTGTTATTGTTGACCTTAGTGGCATAAGCAGAAAGTACCAACAATTTTGGTACTTCTGAAGATTCTGGGGTCAGGAATCCCAGGAATAACTTATTTATACTCCATGATGTCTGGGGCCTCAGTTGGGAAGACCTGAATGGCTGGGCATTATTCATGTGGCTAGGGGCAGACATCGCCTCAAGGCTCCCTTACTTACACCTGTAGAGCATAAGCTGGGAAAACTGAAAGGCTGGACTCTATTGGGACTGTCACTGGTGCACCTATATGTGGTATGTCCACATGGCTTCTACTACATGTGGCTTATGCTTCTCCCAGTAGAATGGTTGGGGTGTGAGAGGAAAGTCCCAAAAGCAAGCATTTCAAGAGGACCAGGCTTTAGCTGAATGGCTTTTATGATCTAGAGCAGAAGTCACATAATTTCATTTTTATCAAACTATCTTAATAGAAGCAGAGGTAAGTCCATCCACCTTCAAAGGGAAAGATGTATACTTCATCTTTTGTTGAGGCCTTTTCTAAACCTTCATAAAAACAGACAAGATGTGGAGTCCAAATTTAAAAGCATTAAACAGGGCAATCACTTTATTTACTGCAGAGCACCTTTGACAATGAAGCTATAACTGTTAAGAATCTCTATTTGTTAAAAAATTATATCAAAATACATAATGCAGAACATTTTCTCTTTTTAATTTTTCAAATCATTTCAAAAATATAAAAGATATAATTTCCATATAAATTAAAGGCATATTTAATTTAACCTTTTGCATAGTAGGAAAAAAATGCAGATTTTTTCCTGTGCCAATTGATAATTTAAAAATTAACATATGTTAGGCCACAAAGGAAATATCAATAAAATCTTAAAAACATAAATTTTATGGGCGATTTTCTCTGCCTCTATACTTCCAGTAATAAAATTTGAAAAAAAAAGTTTGGTTAATATTTAAAAGCAATAAGATGGCAATTTAAGAAATCTTCTAAATACCATATGCCAAAGAGGGAATCAAAACTGCAATTACAGGCTCTTTACTAATTAGACAAAATGACAACAACACATAGCAAAATGTATAGGCTCCAGCTAGCTCTGAACTCAGAAGAAAATAAACATATACTTAATTTCTATCCATGGGTGTTATGAAAGGAGGGTTCTAATAATACTATAACCCTTCCTTCCATCCTTCCTTCCTTCTTTCCTTCCTTCCTTCCTTCCTTCTTTTCTTTCTTTCTTCTTTCCTTTCTCTTTTCATCTATCATCTATCATTTATCTATCATCTATCTATCTATCTATCTATCTATCTATCTATCTATCTATTGATCTATCATCTATCTATTATCTGTGTATCTATTCATCATTCACTCTGCCTTTGTCTCCATGTATTACAATTGACATGGCAGGAGGTAACCTAAATGCTTATCAATAGGACATCAATACAATAAACAAAACATTATTCAATAAATTTTGGAACCTTCATATAATTGCATGTAGCCATTATATAAATATGGAGAAATGCTTAAGTAAAGTAAGGAAAAAGACACTTAAGGATACAGAACAGAATTTTACATATACGTAGGAAACCTAGAAGGATGTAGCAGAAAGAATGCAGCATCTATGCCATCCTTCCTTTCTTCTTTCTGCCAGAGCTCTAATATTTTCTGGTAATTCACCATTCACCATATAGCCAAGTGTTTCACTAACTTAAGCAGTATAACCTTGCTTCCCTTCCTAATGATTTCTTTAGGGGTTTATATGTGACTCAATTCTGATAAATGACTGGAGCATTCTGGAAAATGTTTTCTTGTTCCTAAAAAGATGAAATAATTCTTCTTTTTTATTGACAACTTTTGCGTTTGCAAGTTATGTTAGAAACTGCTCTAGCTATTTTGCAACCTTGAAGAGAGTTGAGCTAACATGTTTAAGACTGCCAGTAGAAGAGGAAAAATGCCTACTTGGAATCAGTGAATAAACCAGTCTGGGATGTGGTCTTCCCTTAGAACTTATTAACTCTTTTTTCTGCTTCAGCCATTTGAGCTGCTATTGCCAATTTATAAAATTCATTATAAATATATATGTATACAATGTATACATTGTACTGGGACAAGATTATGTGCATTCCTTATTTTTCTATGATTTATTTTGTAAAATGTTTAAATTTTAAAAAGTAATATAAATGTTAGCAAGTAATTTGAGATGTTAGACTGTGTGATTACTTAAAGAAATTGCTGAAATAATTTTGACACTTGAAGCAAAAAAATATTATAGATGAAGAAAGCATAAAATAATATACTAGTAGAAGTGAAATAAAAAATATGTCTAGAATTAGAAATAAAAAAAAGAGAAAACAAAATAAAATGTCTTGGTTCAGTTTTCAGCTTTTTCATTAAAGACATGGGAGATCTTTAGGATGCCAATCAGATGTTTGTAAGAACTTACTTTACCTGTCCCCATTTTTCTATGCCTCAGTTCTCTATGAGGTAGTTCTCATAAGTAGAGGAGTGTTCTGTGAGTCACATAAACAAAGAATCCCACAAATGAAGCTGAGCCCTGGAGAGGACAGAGCTGAGATCAGGTTATCAGGATCCAAGGGTTCTGTGCCCTGGAGTCAAATGGGAAAAACATCTGTGGTCAGGTGGGAATACTCAAGACCTGAAAACAAGGATTACATGGACATGATCTGAAAAGGCAAGGATCCAGAGCTTTGAAGCTCTTGGGAACATCAGAAGCAGAAAGAGAAGAAATTTCAGGATCAGCAAAAGGAACAAGTCATTGAAACGTGTATCAGGTGTGTTTCTGGGCTTGGAGCCATCCCTCAGTGGTAGTCATTAGTGAGACCACTGTTTTTGCCTTTTTCTGTGGTTTAGGATATGGGGAACATGTTTCTAGTTCTGGGTAATAATCTGTGTGGAAATGGTGGAGTGCCACTTCTGTACAAGAGCTTTTATATGTCTACACAACAAGCAATATTCCCAAAAGACACTGTTCTGTCAGCCTGGGTCCCTCAATGAGGATAAAGCAGAGAAGACAGCCCAGAAAACCTACAACAGATCTATAGTCTGAAAGAGAAAAAAATCCTTTTAAAAAAATTAGACCACTAAGAACTTGGGGTTGTTTATCATTGCAGCATAATCCATTTTATAATGAAGCCACACTGATTAATACATCAATTTCCACAGATAGAAGCAGAGGAAAATCCACTATAGAGGATAACTCCTCTATGGAAAGTCTCAGTTAAGAGCCAAGGTGATTGCTTCAGATGACATAAACATGACTGCATAAAGAATGCTGAACACATGAGAAGGCAAACCGGCCTGAGTTACCAGCAACAAAAACATGCTCTAGCAGAGTTAAACCTCCAAGGACTGAATATTCGGAATGCTCATGATTAAAATATAAAATATCTGCATGTGGACTACTTAAGGAAATAAAATTACAAAAGAAATGAGAAAATCATCAGGAAAGTAGACTTTAGCAAACAAAATAGAAGTTCTCAATGTAAACAGTATAATTAATGGAAAAAAAAAATACTGACCCCAGAGATGAGTTAAAGAGCAGGTTAGGTACAAGAGAAGAAAGAAGTTTGGTGTGAACTGGTAAAATAGCTATATAGCTATATCTATATCTCTAATATATATTTTATATTTCATAAATACATAATTTATCTAGAATGCAGCAAAAAGACCTAAGGATATAAAACTATGGAAGAATAGCACAGAGACATGGTGAATAGAATAGATTGGCATCCCCAAAAGTAAAATTCAAGTGGAAAAGAAGCTTTAGTTAGAGAATTAATAGTTTCAACTTTTTCCAAATTAGTGAAATGTTAGCCCAAGTGGCATAACCCAAAAAGTACTTCAGACTGAGCAAATGGTAATGAAATTATAGAAAAATAGATAGATGATAGATATATGATAGAGAAAGAAAGGAAGGAAGAAAGAAAGAAAGAAAGAAAGAAAGAAAGAAAGAAAGAAAGAAAGAAAGAAAGAAAAAGAAAGACAGACAGACCTGAAAGGGGTCAGATAGAAAGGAGAGCAAAACACCTACAAAAGGAATAAAATTAGAATGACACAATACTCGAGCAAAAACAAGAAACTGTTATGTAAACATTTATCAGTTGAATAATTTCAAATTTAGTTTGTCTTTGTACTAGGGACTGTTATAACCTCCAAGGACATAGAAATGAGAAGAATTGAAAAGATCTCTGCTTTTATGAAATTCACATTCATACAGGGGCAAATAAAATTCAGTGAAGGACATAATTTTGAAAAAATTAATAATGTAAAAATGTGTAGAAATAAAGTAAGGAGTTAAAGTGCATTTTTAAGCATTTTAGATAAGGTTATCAAAGATAAGCTTAATGGTGTAGTGCCAGTAGAGCTAAACTCTCCAAATGAGAGGGACCATCTATATAATTAAAAACAATCCTATTTGCCCTGAGGTAAGAATGAATGGACACAGAGGAAAGGCTATGAGGAAAAGGGATAATAGAGTGAGATAAGGTAGCAGAGGTAGAAAAAAGTTGGAAGAAGACAGGATTTTATTTTAATGGCAATGAGAAGAATCTGCAAGTTTTCAGAGAGGGAATAACATGAATGGAATTACAGGTTGAAAAGGTCACTGTCTCTGCTAGGTGAAAAATTGAATATAGTAAATTATAGAACCCTGGTGAACTTTCTTTGGATTTCTCCTCAAAGCCAGGGTTGGAGTTTCTGTCTCAGGACTCTTCTAATTTAAGTAATAGAGTTAGGTAATTTCAACTGGCTTAATTTTAAAAGATACAAATTTTTGGCCTCTACCAAACAAAACTTCCAACATTTGTAAGCTTCAGACTTGGTTTGGTGCAGTGGTTTATAAGGAAAGAAATTTGATTTTGGGTGGTAAACACATAATGCAATAAACAGATGCTGTATTGTAGAACTGCATACTTAAAACCTATATAATTTTATTAACCAATATCACCTCGATAAATTTAATAAAAATAATACAGAATAAAAACATAGTTTCTGCAGGTTAAAATAAAACTCTAATGATGAGTTCTGCACCTCCATCTCTCAGGCAAGCTTCCTTTGTGTGACTTGCATGATGGCTCCTGGCAGCTGAAACTTTGATCATAATATCACCTCAACATTGGCTCAAGAAGTATCCTGGGTGAGAGAATTCCCATTTGCCTTCTTTGGATGGCATTTCTATTCCTTAACTATTACTTGGCTTAGGGATTTGGGACCTCTGATTAAAGTCCAGAGTATGAGATCAAGGTCATATTCCTACTTCTGTATAGTTGGCAGGAAGTAAGGTTAGTGCCTCCTAAACTACACAGCGTACCTTATTAAAGGAAGACAGAAGAGTGTTTTCCATGAAATAAACAGATAACAAAGCAGAAAGCAGAAATAAAGCAGAAAGGTAAGAGCGAGTTTGCTTATTTCTTTAACAAAATTTAATATAATTTAATGAAATTAGTTCTCATGACTCTATATTTGTTGGTCCTCTTAGTAAGCTTAACATAACGGTCGAGTGAAATTCTCATAAGGAAAATTAGTGTGATTTTTTTCATATAATTCTATTAGAAATCACTAGTTACCCTTATAAGGATAATGATGGGGCAGGTAGAAAGTATAATATTTCTTCCAAGCAGGGACCTATACATCCTTTAATAGCACCAGATGCATGAAAGGGAAGGAAAACACAGGAGAGGCACCCCACATGTCCACATCCAAAGAATGGCCTCCAAAGACAATATTCTATGGAACAATGGAAGAAATGTACTTTTCCTTTTTCTTCACTAGACCACCTTTTACTCACACAATAGCTCAGTTGTTTTTCTTTAACTATTATCTAAACCCTGACTACTCCTGAGTGGTCAAGTAAGGGAGTTTTATTAAATTTACCATAGACATTGTGACACAGACTGTTGTATAGAAATATTATAGCCTACAATAAACATTTGATATTACTTCCCCAGCATGAAAAGTCATTAAATAGAAAACAAACAGTTAATAAATAGAGAAAAAATAGTTTTAAATTATTCTTACTAAGGTCTCAGTAGCATCCTGGGTAGGAATAAATAGTTATGAAAATGATTTTTAATTTCTGTTCTGTATAATTTCATAGTATGTTTGAGCTTTTAAAGACTTGTTCAGAGGGACTGAGAGAGGGTAAGATGGCAGTGGAGTGAATGGAAGTCACGCTGACCTGAACAGACATTTCTCTAAGGAGGACATACAGAGGACACAGAGACATATGAAAGGATGTTCAGCATCACTAGCCACCAGAGAAATGCAAATTAAAACCACACCAAGATACCACTTCACACTAGTCAGAATGGCCATCATAAATAAATCAGCAAACCACAAGTGCTAACGAGGTTGTAGAGAAAAGGGAACCCTAGTCCACTGTTGGTGGGAATGGGAATGCAGACTGGTACAGCCACTATGGAAAACAGTTTGGAATTTCCTCAAAAAGCGAAAAACAGAACTGTCTTTGACCTGGCAATTCCACTACTAGGATTATACACTACAAATCCCAAAACACCAATTCAAAAAAATCCTATGCATCCCAATGTTCATAGCAGCACAATTTACAATAGCTAGGTGCTGGAAGTAACCTAAGTACCCATAAATAAATGAGTGGATCCCAAAACTATGGTACATTTAAACAATGGAATACTATGCAGCAGAAAGAAAGAGCTACTACCGTTCACAACAGCATGAATGGAACTGGAGAGCATTATACTAAGTGAAGCAAGACACTTGGTGAAAGAAAAATACTATGTGATCTCACCTATAAGTAGAACCTAATCAAGAAAACAAACAAGCAAGAAAAATATAACTAGCAACATTGAAAGAAGAAACAAACCAACAGTAATGGGAAGGAAGGAGGGAGGCAGTAACAGGGAAGAGAAGGGGAAGGGTCAAATCAAGGAACACGTACAAAGGACCCATGGACCAAGCCAAAGTAGGGGAAGATTGAGGATGGGAGGTGGGATGGTTATGGTAGGGGAAAGTGGTGGTGAGAAAATGGAGGTAAATGTATTTAAACAATTCAAAAAAACTTGTTGAAGCTTAATTGTTTATAACTGGTCTGAAATAAGGCAATGTCAAATGGAAGGTAAAATTGATTTTTTTAAAGAGGTTAATATACTGGTAACGTCAGAAATCACAATTTTCAAAGCTTTACAAAAAATTGTTAGAATTTTAGGTATAGGAATTCAAGATGGTGGAGGAGTGAATGGAAGCCACACTGACCTCCTCCCAGGACCAGTCTGTAATTACAACAAAATTGTAGAGAAATCACCTGTAACGAGCAACTGAGCAATAACGAGAGAGGACCCTTATAACCTTGGACAGACAGAAGAATCAGCATTGGCACAACCTAACTGGTAAGGAGTACAGTAGAGACTCAAGAAGGTGGACAAGGCACCAATGTGTGGAAGTGCCAGAGGGATATTGAAACAGCCAGTTGGATCCCGCTGAGAAGAATGGGGTAGAAACCATAAGCGGGGATCTCTAGCCTACCGCACCAGAGACCAAAAAGTACACAGATAACAGCCAGCTGCAAGAAGAGCCAGGGTTGCTCTCTGCCAGAGACAGGCAGCGGGAGACACAAAGAGCCATTTAAAGGGCCAACACATAAATTTTCACTTGCAGTCATTTATCCTGGTCTCTGGCAAAAGTGGGGGCAGAGTGGGCTGGAGCTACCTGATGAGAGACTGGGAAAGGAGGCTTTGAAGAGAGAACTGAAGAAGTAGCTATTGGGATCCCAGTGCTGACTCATTTCCCATGTGGCAACAGCCATCTTGCTCAGGCAGATCACTTCCTTGAGTGGCAGCAATGTGAGAGGAGACAATAGCTCCACCACCAGGAGAGACTCTGACCTGGCCCGCTGGTGCTAAAGCCTAACTGCTGAGTACAGAGTGGCAGCCACAGATAGCAGATCTCTGGCTAAAGGGAACGCAGAGTAGTCTGGAGACACTTGAGGAGAGACTGGAGACAGGCTTTGGGGAGAGAGCAGAGAGTAGCTAGCAGGATCCTAGTGCTGATTCCTCCACCATATCACAGAAGCCATCTGGCTCATGCAGACCACTCCCCTGAGCAGCAGAAGTATGAAAGAACCCAATAACCTGCCACCAGGATGGACTCTGCCCCACCCCGTGGTGCTTAAGGCTGACTGTTGAGTGCAGAGTGACTGGATTAACAACTAAAGGAGATAGCCATAGACAGTAGATTCCAGGATGTATCTTAAAGCCTGCCTAAGGTCACACTGGGGCAAAAATGACATCATCAGAGGCAGATCCAGAAAGGAAAAACAGCAGCCCCCTACCATAGAAGTTCATTCCACAAAGTCAGGAAGTCAACCCAGATCAATTTAAGAAGCAGGAACAAAAAAGAAGAGTCTCACAAATAATTGGAAGACAAAGAAACACCCCCCAATTGAAGGGAAAGGAGGGATTCCCACCAAAAGAACTAATTGGAATAGAGACAAATAAACTATCAGAGATTGAGTTCAAAACAATGGCTCTAAGGAAGCTCAATGAGCTCAATAGGCTCAGAGAGAATTATCAAAATTACAGGGAAACTATGAGGCACTTACTGCAAAGTATATCAGCATGAACAAGGACATAGAAACTATCAATAAGAGACAAAAGGAAATAAAGAGTACAATTTCTGAATTGAAGAACACAGTAGAAGGAACCAAAAGCAGGCTAGGTGAAGCAGAGGATCAAATCAGTGAGCTGGTTGACAGAGTAGAAAAAAACTCCCAGAAAGACCAAGAAATAAAGAAGACTCAAAAAAAATGAAGAGACATTGAGGGAAATGAAGGACAACCTGAAACATAATAATATCCATATAATAGGGATACCAGAAAGAGAAGAGGAGTAAGGGATACAGAACCTGTTTGAAAAAGTAATGATGGAAAACATCCCTAATTGAAGGAAAGAAAAAGTCACACAAGTCCAGGAAGCACAGAGGGTCTCATTCAAGAAGAACTCAAAGAGGCCCACTCCAAGACACATCATCATTAAAATGGCAAATAGCAAAGACAAACAGAGAATCCTAAAGGCAGCTGGGGAGAAACAGGTAGTAACATATAAGGGAGCCCTGGTACAGCTAACAGCTGACTTCTCAACAGAAAGACTACAAGCCAGAAGGGAATGGCAAGAAATATTCCAAGTCATGAAAAGCAAATGTCTGAAGCCAAGACTGCTCTACCCAGCAAAGCTCTCAATTAAAATGGAAGGCAAAATTAGGAGTTTCCCAGATAAAAGAAAGCTAAAAGAATACACCTACACCAAACCAACATTGCAAGATATGCTAAAGGGACTACTTTAAGAAGATGAAGAATAAGGATCTATGAATACCCAGTTCCTTTCACAGGCACCAATACTTGATATTACCAATATTTTTCATACTTATTAATCTGATTGTGACAATGATTTGTTATTTTAATTGTTCCTTTATTATTTGTTGAAACTAAACCTGGTTTTGTATATTTCTTGCCTATTTCTATTATTTTTAAAAACAGTTAAATGACTTTTTGGTGTTCCTTATCCATTTTTTGATTAAATATTTCTAGAATTTTTTCCCTAAACAAAACAAAAAATATTAACCTCTTTTTAGATATGTTGCAAATACTTTCCTATTCTGTTACTTGTCCTTTGACTTTCTTTATTTGTATATTAGTATACAGTCTTAAATGTTTAATATAATCACGTTGTCAATATTTTACTTTATAGCTTCTAGGTTTGAATATTTTACTTCAGGATAAGAAAAATATTAGTTTGTATTTTCTCCAAAAACTCCTTAGATTTTATATACTGATTTTTGACTCATCTGAATATTTCTTGTAGAATGTGTGAAATAGGGCTCTATATTTGTTTTATTTCAAGTAATAATGGTTATGCACTTTGTTGAATAAACCTTATTTTCCCTACTGATTTGTAATATCAATTTAATCATATATTACATTGTTAGACATGTATGTTTGTTTCTAGAATGCTCATTTTATTTCTTTGATCTACTTGATTATTTCTGTACTGGTGTCATGTTGTTTTAATTGTTGAAGCTTTATAATGTATTTAAATTTTTTAATATTTTGTAATGGATTTTGACATTTAAAAATAAATAAATAAATAAATAAATAATAAATAAATAAATAAATAAATGGATAAATAAACACAATCTGCATTTATTGAATAAAAAGAAAGAAGGAACTCTTATCTTTTGGAACATGGATGGAACTGGAGAATATTATGCTAAGGGAAATAGCCAGTCAGTGAAAGTCAAATACCATATGATCTCACCTATAAGTGGAATCTATTCAACAAAATACACTAACGAACAACATAAACCACAGGCATGGAAACATGGAACAGATTGAAAGTGACCAGAGATGATGGGGAAGGAGGACAATGGTGGGAAGAAGGGGAAGGGATTAGTCAAAGAACATGTGTGAATGACCCATGGACATGGACAACAGTGTAAGAATTGACCTTTGGAATTGTGTGTGGGGGGGTGGGATGGGTAGAAGAGGGCAAGAGGGGGGGAAATTAAGTCAACTGTAATAGAATATACATGATTTAAAAAAATAATAATTAAGTAAGTAATAAAAACAAAAAAGTAATTATTAAGCTATTCAATCACAAATTATTCTACTTTCAGACATTATCCTATTGACAGCAAAGCTTCACATCCTTGAACCCTCCCTAGAATCTCTTAACACAAGACCAAATCATAAGTCCTTTCTAACACCATCTAACTAAAAGTTTCCAGTTTCTCCTGATATGTATTTTCTATTGTTGCAATGAGTAAATAAACCTAACTTTGTTCAAGGAAAAAAAAGAATTTTAAGTATAATTGAATTAGATTACAGTTGAATTCAGAGCTAATCATTTCTTTCTAGAATAGGAGAATATTGCAGAAAAATAAAATAAATCTACCCAGTACATTTTCTCAGAGCATCTTGAATGTATTTAGCATTATTATTGTAGATAATAATTTGCTTTAAAAAATTAAAACATAGGAAAGTAGCTTTCTGAACCCACTCATTGATACTTCTGTTTGTCAACTTCCCACTGAAAATAATCAATACAATAGAGATAACTTGGACAAAGTCTGTATTAACATGGTTGTGAGAGCATTTTTGCTATTCAGAGAAGAGGACTGTGCCCCATCTCTCTACAATAATCAACATGGAAAGAAACCACTTTCTCTGTAGGAGTCTGCCACACAACTTTCTTCATTGGTACTCCTCTCCCATTTCTGACAGGATTAAAAATCATATCGTACACTGCCAACTGTATCTACCCATAAAGTTAGAGAATATATTCTTGCCTTCTTCTTGTCCTCATATCAAAGTTTTAGACAGTAATTCATCTAATATAAAAAAAATCTCTTAAAATCTGGGTATGCATATATAAGACTTCCTTTAAAGTGCTAAGAAAACTTATTTAATATACCAAAAGATGCAATAATTCTACAAATAAGATGTCTTATGGGTAAATTAGCAAGCTTCCCTCTCATCACCAAAGTGAACATGCTGTATTATGCAGAAAAAAATTAACCAGAAACAAGGTAAAAATTTAATAATACACCTTGTATCTTTAGGAGAGCATTATTTCAGGAAGACATATACAGCATTAAAGAGCAAAAGCAATAAATAAATCCCAGTGGGTAGAATATTGACTTTATGAGAAACCCAGATCAGTGAATTAGAAATGAAGAATTCTTCATGACTTTCAGGAGGAAAGATTAAGAAAAAACGAAGATTAATTAAAAATAAAGAATTTTGAGGGTAGACCTAATTAACTCAACATGTATGCACAAACTCATTCCATAGAAAAAAAGAGACTCACTGATAATGAGGGATTTGAAAATAACATGATATTATTTCCTACTCATATGATAGGTAAAAATTAAGAGGTCGAGAGGAAATCTTATAATATCAGTTGGTCAAAGGAAACTCTCATTCAGTGTCAATATGAATACTAATTAGTATAATCACTTTGGAAATCAACTTGACAACACTATATACATATACACCATTTAACTACATTTAACCAAAATATTCACACCATACAACCCCAAGATCCTATTCCTATGTATATTATTCTCTAAGTATATTTTCAAAAGCAGAACTGAAGACTAAAATTTCAATACAAAGATTTGATTTGTGAGGTTGTTTCAGGAAATGATAGCGTGAATGTGAGATAGGGAAGGAAGCCATTAAAGGATAGATTACCAGCAAGTTACAGTAGTGGTCACCTGGAGCTCCCCCTGACTTAGGAGACAGTGTAGAATGTACCCTCAGAATTTTTCCAATCAAGAGTGTGTAATCTAGGGGTATTTACACGTCAACTTCCTGTCCATCACTGGTTGAGGACTAGGAGCACTGGCTTTGTGCATTTCTAATTTTCCCGGTGTGTTGGCTGAACTGTTTCCATTCGGGAAACTGTCTTCAGTCTCTGCACAGCAGGAACATGCTCACAGAAAGTAGCATTCAGCATACAACAGAGGACAATAAGAAAAAGGGGTAGGGCACTGACACGGTCTGCTGAAATAACTTAATGAAAGCAAATCATGTGTACAAGGAAATATATTAAAATATACTTAATATTTAATAATTTAAAACAAAAGTAAAAGTAACAAATGCCTATCCTTAGAAAGATAAATAATTAAAAATGATCTAGACACAAGGAATAATCTACATCTCTATACATCAGCTTTACTAAATCTTAAAATCAGTGAAAACTAAGCTGCAGAATGTAAACACACTTATAGATGTAAAATATTTTAAGAAACGCCTAGGAAGATACACACAGTATTTATGATCTTTTTACCTCTTGGAAAGGAAATGGGATAGAGATGAGTACAAAAAAATTACATTATACATAATATTTTTTCTTTTATTAAAATGTCAATTCTTGGTCATTTAGATATTGTTTTCTGTAAATTAATTTTATTGTCTCAAGATAAAAAGAAAATAAACACAGAGAATGGGACATGGAGAAAGTAATAACATAAATATTAGAAGAAAGTATCACTGAGCTGAAAAATGCACTAAATGTTTAGGTATAGAACGTTATAGGCAAAACAACTGGTGGTATATTTGAATTTCATGAATATGAAAAGAAACTTGATTTATTCCTGATTTTAATTTGAATGTTTCTATATACCGTCATAACCTCTTATTAAAGTACCTGCTCAGCTGCAGGGTCTTATCCCTATTAGACCAGCTAGGTGGGCCACCAGCCACTGTCTGAAATTATCAGCAAAAATTATTTATCATAGACACATTTGGAATTTAGACTCAGAAACTAGCAAGATATTGTCTCTATTATGAAGCCCATTTTGAGTAAAGAGACACCATCTTATCTTGAGAGAGAGAGAGAGAGAGAGATTTGGTTGCTGAACATATTCATTTTTAGGTTTCCTTCTTTTATGAGGTGAGACTTCACTTCCTGACATTTGGCTCCATTGGATATTCTTGCATATTTACACATACTTATATTTATAAGTTCTTTCTACCAAGGGTAATTTCTTCTTTTTATAAAAAATTATTTTTTTTGAGGTATGGTTATCATACAAAAATGCTGTACATATTTAATGCATACATTTTGATAAGTTTGAATATAAGTATACAACTGTGAAACTATAACCATGACAAATGTTATAAACTTAGCCATCATCTCTAAAACTTTTCTTACTCCTTCTTTTCTGTGTGTGTGATAAGTTTATCACACATATAGTTTAACATTGTTAACTGTATGTGTGCTAAACTATAGAATAGATATCTAGAATTTATTCATCCTTTATAACAAACTATGTAACATTTCACCAACACCTCCCCAATTTTCCTTCCCTCCAGTGCTTGGAACTCTCCACTTTTATAAATTTGACTATTTTAGATTCATGATATAAGTTGGTAATATAATATTTGTTCTTCTGTGTCTGGCTTATTTCACTTAACCTAATGTTCTCCAAGTTCATTCATCTTATTATATGGCAGGATTTCCTTATTTTTTAAGGTTAAATGATATTTCATCATAAATGTGTGTGTGTATATATACACACATACATATATACACACATACATATATGTGTCACATTTTCTTATCAATTGTAGGTAAATATTTCACTTATCAAAATATCCACACTACCCAGAAATTCACAGATTTAATACAATCTCTATCAAAATCCCAATGCCATTTCTTTATTGTTCTAATACATTTGTATCCATTTTCCCACCACCACTTTCCCTTGTACTATGCACCCCCACCTCCCACCCTCAGTCCTTCCCCACTTTGGTTTTGTCCATGGGTCCTTTGTACATGTTCCTTGATTTGCCCTTTCCTCTTGTCTCCTTCCCTCCACTCCTTCCCTCCATTTTCCCCACCCTCCTTCCCTCTTGTTACTGTCAGTTTGTTTCTTCTTTCAATGTTGCTGGTTATATTTTCCTTGCTTGTTTGTTTTGTTGATTAAGCTCCACTTATAGGTGAGATCATATGGTATTTGTCTTTCACTCAGTGTCTTGTTTCACTTAGCATAATGATCTTCAGTTCCATCCATGCTGTCGCAAGGGTAGGAGTTCCTTTTTCCTTTCTGCTCCTTAGTATTTCACTGTGTAAATGTACCATAGTTTTTTGATCTACTCATTTCCTGATGGGCATTTAGGTTGCTTCCAGCATTTAGCTATTGTAAATTGTGCTGCTATTGGGGTGCATAGGTTCTTTTGATTTGGTGTTTCAGGGTTCTTAGGGTATAATCCCAGTAGAGGAATTGCCAGGTCAAAAGGCAGTTCTGTTTTTAGTTTTTTGAGAAAACTCCATACTGTTTTTCACAGTAACTGCACTAGTCTGCATTCCCACCAACAGTGTACTAGGGTTCCCTTTTCTCCACAACCTCACAAGCACTTGTTGTTTATTGATTTGGTTATGATGATCATTATGACTGGTGTGAAATGATATCTCATTGTGGTTTTAATTTGCATTTCTCTGATGGCTAGTGATGCTGAACATTCTTTCATATGTCTCTGGGCCCTCTGTATGTCCTTCTTGGAGAATATCTGTTCGGGTCCTTTGCCCATTTTTTAATTGGATTGTTTATCTTCCTGGTGTGGAGTTATGTGAATTCCTTATATATTCTGAAGATCAAACCTTTGTCTGAGGTACCATTGGCAAATATATTTTCCCATATGGTTGGTTCCTTTTTCATTTTGCTGATGTTTTCTTTAGCCGTGCAGAAGCTTCTTATTTTGATGAAGTCTCATTTGTTTATTCTTTCCTTTATGTCCGTTGCTTTAGGGGACATATCGGTGAAAGTATTGCTGTGTGGAATATCTGAGAGTTTCCTGTCAATGTTCTCCTCTAGGCCTTTGATGGTGTTGCAACTTATATTTAAGTCTTTTATCCATCTTGAGTTTATTTTTGTGTATAGTGTAAGTTGGTGGTCAAATTTTATTTTTTTGCATGTAGCTGTCTAGCTCTCCCAATACCATTTGCGGAAGGGGCTATTTTTACTCCATTTTATGCTTCTTCCCCTTTTGTTGATTATTAATTGACCATAAAGACATGGGTTTATTTCTGGGCTGTCTATTCTGTTCCATTGATCTATGTTTTTGTTCTTATGCCACTACCAGACTCTTTTGATATCCATGGGCTTGTAATATAGTTTGATATTAGATATTGTGATCTCTCCTATTTTGTTCTTCTTTCTCAAAATTGCTGAGGGTATTCGGGGTCATTTATGGTTCCATATAAATATAAATACTTATAAATATATAGTTTGCTGTAAGTTCCTAATAATTTCACTGTAGTTTTTTGGTAATTCTCTCTGAGCCTACTGAGCTCATTGAGCTTCTTTATAATCATTGTTTTGAACTCATTATCTGGCAGTTTATTTCCCTCTATTTCATTTAGTTCTCTTTCTGGTGATTTTTCCTTTCCCTTTGATTGAGGGGTGTTTCTTTGTCTTCCCATTATTTGTGAGACTCTTCTTTTTTGATTCTGCTTCTTAAATTGATCTGGGTTGACTTCCTGACTTTGTGGTGTGAACTTCTATGGTAGGAGATTTGTGAGAGTGTTACAGTCTTCTTGGTCTCCTGAACTTGTTGCTCTTTACATGCTTTTTTTTTTCCCATTTATGTTGGTTCTCTGGAAGTAACTGAGTTTTGGTGGTTGTTTGGTCATTCTTTGGTGAGTCTTATCCGCCAGCTAGTAGGTTGAGGCTCACTCTGCCAACCATGTCTCGTGTGTTTTTGTGCAAGTGCTGCCAGAACAAAACCACAAAGCCCAGGAAACAAACCCACATCTGCAAAAATAACTCCCCCCTGCAATCCCACTATCAACAGCAAATGAACCAATATTAATAAGGCTGTAAAGAGATTAATGCTATTATAAGAAAGGAGAGAAATAAACTAACAATCTAAAATCTAATGACTTCATATACACAAACTTGATTGACCTGAAATGAATATGAAAAGTTATGTAGTAAGGAAAATATCGCAAATCATGGAGAAGACCATAGTTGGATTTTGTCTCAGTAGCCTTTAGTATTTACCACTGTTTTTTCTTTCTGGATCTGCCTCTGGTGATGTCAGATGTTAACCCCATTTGACCTCAGGTAGTCTGTTGGAGACTTCCAGGAGCCTACTGTCTGTGGCTCTTTCAGTTGTTAATCTAGTCATTCTGCGCTCAGCAGTCAGGCTTGGGTACCACAGGGTGGGTCAGAGTTCCTCCTGGGGGGTGTGTTTATTGTCCTCTCATGCTGCTGCTGCTCAAGAGGGTGGTCTGCCTGAGCAAGATGACTTCTGCCGCATGGGAATGACTCAGCACTGGTATCCTGCTGGCTATTCCCTCAGTTCTTTCCCCAAAGCCTTCTTTCCTAGTCTTTCCTCAGGTATTTCTAGCTCACTCTTCCCCTGCCTTTGCTGGAGACCAAGGTAAGTGGATGCAAACAAAAATTTATGCATCAACCCTTTAAATGGCTCTTTGTGTTTCTAGCCACCCATCTCTGGCAGAGAGCAACCCTGCCACTTTTCGCAGCTGGCTGTTATCTGGGTACTTTTTGGGCTCTGGTGCTGTAGACTGGGGGTCCCCACTCATGGTTTAGACCCCACTCTTCTGAGGGGGATCCAACTGACCACTTAAATATCCCTCTGACACTGCTACCCATGGGTGCCCTGTCTACCTTCTTGGGTCTCTACTGCACTCCTTACCAGTTAGGTTGTATTAAAGGTGATTCTTCTATTTGTCTGAGGTTTTAAGGCTCCTTCTCGCTGTTGTTCAGTTGTTTGTTCTGGGTGATTTCTCCAGAACAAACAGATTGGTCCTGGGAGGAGATCAGTGTGACTTCCACTCACTCCTCTGCCTTCTTGCCCCTGGCCCTTATTGCTCTCAATGCTATTTTTACAGAAATATAAAATTAATTCTAAACTTTATATGAAAACACAAAGTTCCCCAAATAGCCAAAGAAGCTTAAGTAAGAAGAACCAAGCAGAAGCATCACACTTCCTCATCAAAATATGCTACAAAGCTACAATAATCAAAACAGTGTGATACTAGAATACAAACAGACATATTTACCAATGGAAGAGAATAGAGACCTAGAAATAAAGCCTACATTTATAGTAAACTGATCTTTGACAACAGGGAGGATACACACAGGGAAAGAATAGTCTTTTCAATAAATGTTTTTGGAATATCTGGATATACACATGTAAAAGAATGAAATTGAACCTGTATCATACACTGTACACAAAAATAAATTTAAATGTAATACCTGAAACTATAAAACTCCTAGAAGAAACATACAAAAAAGCTTCTTGATACTGGCTTTGGCGGTGTTTTTTTGGCTATACCACCAAAAGCACAGGCAACAAAAGCAAAAATAGACAAATGGAACTGTATCAAACTAAAAATCTCTATACACAAAAGAAAACAATAAGTGAAGTGACAAGACAACCTTTCAAATGGGAAAAACATTTCAAATGACATATTAATAAAGGGTTAATATCCAAAATATATACAGAGCTCCTACAACTCAACAGCAAAAAACACAATAACTGGTTTTAAAAATAGATAATTTCTCCCTTTCTTTTTGTCCTTATTTTACTAATTTTGTAGACTTCAGTACCATACCACCAGAAGGTTCTTGGTTAAAATAATATTATTTCAATTTGATTCCCGTCTCTTTCCTTTCCTGCCTCCCATGGCCTGTCCTTTCTTCCCTTTTTTCCTCTGTTTCTTCCTTTCCTTCTTCTTAACCATTAATGTATCTTTCCTCCATTTTCTTTCCCTGAGAGTTTATTTGTCTTTATATATTTATTTAAGGAACATAGTACCTAAATATTATTCTCTACATATTTTTCTTTATTATAAAACAGTTTCTTTCTTTAAATATGTATTTACTCTCATTTACTAAAGTTTATTAATATTTTTCTTAACTTGGAGCCATTCAAATTTTGCTTCTATAAGGTATTTATACCTTGTAACTCTGTACGAGAGAGATTTCTTTTTTCATGCTGTCTTTTAGACTTTTAATGTCAGTGATATGGTAACATGGTAAATATTTGCAAATATTTGTAAAGATTTTTTTCTTAGTATGGCCTTCTAAATTATAAACTACATTGAAAGTGTTAATTTATCCAGAAAACAGAATAGACCTATCCCTTTTTAGGTAATGGCTTACTTTTCAACACCTTCGTTTCATTTGGTAGTTTACTACCATTTACTGCCATTTCTATCACATAATGAGTCAACTACAATAACATGTACACATCTAGAAAACCATACACTTCATATGTTTAATAGAGGAACACTATAAACAATTTCATGATAACCATTTTTTTCACCTCTATTTTAGTACTGGGACTGGAAATGATGGTCAAATAAGACTTCAACTTTATCTGTAATAGTAAATAGATTTTGCAAAAATTTCATTCATGTAGTTTTGTTATAATTATAATTTAATTTTAAAAAATTGAGAACTAAGTAAAGGATTAAATACAAAATAATGAATGTGTTCTATATAATTTCTCTGAAAAATCATAAATATCCAAATCATAAAATTAAAAAATATAATTAAAACATAAAATTAATATGATGACACTATGTAACTAAATCAAGAAAACGTTTAGTTTAAGTTATTAAAAGCCTCAAATGAATAAATATATAGCATTCCTAGAATAAAGTATATGATATAGCTAAAAAATCAGTTTTCTGCGAATGAGCCTATAATTTTATAAGAATCCTAATGTAAATAATAATACTTTGGAATGTAATAAAACCACTCTAAAATTCATCTGGAAAAATAAATATGTGAGAGTTGACAAGAAAATTATAAGAAATAATAAGGGTACACTTACACTATCCATATTACATTGTATGTATTAAAAGGTAATATTATTCAAATAGATGCTATTCCAGAAATGATATCTCAGCAGATAAGTGAGACTATCTGGAATCAGATACTAGTTTATATAAGAATTATGTATACATTATTCAACATGGACAAACTATATTACTCAACAAATATTCAAGAAATACCATTAAGATCACAGCCATTTTACACAGAAAAAAATAATGAAATTATAATCTCTCTCACAATTTACACTAAATACTTTCACATATATGAGGTCTGTCCAGAAAAAATCTAATGCTTGTTAGGATAATGAGAATAGTTTGTATGACATCAGTGTAATCTGGCAGCCAAGGGGAATGGACTGGAATGCACATGGTTGATCAATGATGACTTCACTGTACCAGTCAGTGAATGCAGTAGACGGAGTTAAGTGAGCATGTGTACTGCGTAGCCATCACATTCAGAATGACTGAACAAATAGAGAAGTGAATCTGCATCAAATTTTGCATTAAACTTGAATATTCTTCCATGGAAACTATTCAGATGATTCAGAAGGCTGCAGCTATGGGCAACTGGTGATTGGCAGCTTCATCACTACAACACATCTAGTCATGTATCACATCTTGTGCAGAGTTTTTTGGTGAAACATCAAACCACCCAAAGGTGGGGGACTCAGTCCCTGTATAGCCCAGATTTGGCACCCTGCAACTTCTGGCTTTTCCCAAAACTAAAATCACCTTTGAAAATGAAGAGATTTCAGACCACTGATGAGACTCAAGAAAATATGACGAGACAGCTGATGATAATTGGGAGAACTGTGTGAGATCTCAAGGTGCCTACTTTGAATGGGACTGAGGTGTCATTGTCCTATTTATAATATTTCTTGTATCTTATATCTTCTTCAATAAATGTCTTTATTTTTCATAGTATATGGCTGGATTTCCTGGACAGACCTCATATATGTATGTTTCTGTGAATATATAAATACATAGTAAATATTTAAATTAAGTATGTGTGTATATATCTACAAATATATGTGCATATATACACATATGTATATATGTCTACCAGGTAAATGATAATTTATTTAATGTGGGGATTATAAAACATGCATACTAATAACAGGAAGTACAAAAGAAATGCTTAGCACAGTTAAATGTATAAACATTAGAACATTTTTTGATGAATACATACATACAAAAGGAAGAAGACAAGCTAGGAAAAAACAATTTTAGCATAACAAATATAGTATTATTATCTTGATATAAAGATGCCTTTTACATTCTTAAGCAAAAATATACCTGAAATTAAATTTTTTTAATAATACAAATATAGAATTTATAAAAATGAAATATGAGAAAAATGAAATACCACATGAAACAAACTGACACGTAAGTTTATTCTCATAAGTTATTGAAAAAATGAAAAATGAAGCAGCTGCAGGGAAACCTATATTACTTACCACCCAGTCATGTTGAAAAGGTAGCCATGACAGGCAACCGATTTCGCAGATGTACACAGTTTACCTAAAGGAGAACTTCACCTTTTTCTTTCAGACCCAGCAAAATAATCCCTCTCTAATTCACCTGAACTTGAGACAAAGAGTAAAGAATTTCCACATATCCTTCTACCTATCAGTTTGACATTTTAGGCTGAATCCTGAACTGTTTGCCCTGTGTTTCATAAAGCAGATTCTAAGTCAAAGCTGTTCAGTGGAATTTTCATCAAATATGGAAAATAGTTATATTTGCATTGTCCAATATGATAACCACTAGCCATATGTGGCTATTGGACACCTGAGATGTGATTATTATGAATGAGGAACCAAATTTCTAATTTTATTAACTTAGTTAATTTTTATTTTTTTATATTTTAATTTTCTTAAATTAATTAATTTTTTCAACTACATTTGTCTCTGCCTTAGCCCCACCACTATCCTTTGCTCCCTCCCTCAACTCTTCCCCTTTGGTTTTGTCCCTGAGTCCTTGCTATATGTTCCTTGACTTTCCCCTTCCCTTCCTTTCCCCCCCCCACCCACTCTCTCCTTGTCTCTGTTGGTTTCTTTTCCTCTCAGTGTTGCTAGTCTTATTTTCCCTGCATCCTTGTATTGTTGGTTAGGTTCCACTTATAGGTGAGATCATATGGTATTTGTCTTTCGCCCCCTGGCTTATTTCACTTACTATAATGCACTCGATTTCCATCCATGCTGTCATGAAGTTTAGTTGTTCTTTATTTCTTTCTGCTGCATTGCAGCAGATGATTTTGATCCAATCATCTACTGATGGGCATTTAAGTTGCTTCCAACACTTGGCTATTGTATATTGTGCTGCTATGAACATTGGGGTGCATAGGTTCTTTTGAATTGGCATTTTGGGATTCTTAGGGCATAGTCCCAGCAGGGGAATTACTAGATCAAAAGGCAGTTCCATTTTCAGCTTTTTGAGGAAATTCCACACTGCTTGCCAAAGTGGCTGCATCAGACTACATTCCAACCAACAGTGTACTAGTGTTCCCTTTTCTCTACAGCCTCGCCAGCACCTGTTGTTTGTTGATCTGTTTATGATGGCCATTCTGACCGGTATGAGGTGGTACCTGATGGTGGTTTGGATCTGCATTTCTCTAACCACTAGGGATGCCAAGCATCCTTTCAAATGTCTCTGGGCCTTCTGAATCTCTTCCTTGGAAAAGCACCTGCCCAGGCCCTTAGCCCATTTTTTGACTGGATCATTTGTCTTCTTGGAATGGAGTCGAGTGAGTTCTTTATATATCTTGGAGATCAAACGTCTATCTGATGTATCATTAGTGAATATATTTTCCCATGTGGTTGGCTCTCTTTTCATTTTGCTGATGTTTCCTTTAGCCGTGCAGAAGCTTCTTATTTTGATGAGGTCCCACTTGTTTATTCTTTCCTTTATGTCCCTTACTTTAGGAGACATATCAGTGAAAAAATTGCTGCATGGGATATCTGAGAGTTTCCTGCCAATGTTCTCCTCTGGGCCTTTTATAGTGTTGCACTTATATTTAAGTCTTTTATCCATCCTGAGTTTACTTTTTGTGTATAGTGTCAACTGATGATCCAATTTCAATTTTTTTATGTAGCCATCCAGCTCTCCCAACACCATTTGTTGAAGAGGCTATTATTGCTCCATTTTATGATTCTTCCCCCTTTGTCAAATATTAGATAGCCATATAGATCTGGGCTTATTTCTGGGCCTTCTATTCTGTTCCACTGGTCTATGGGTCTGTTCTTGTGCTAGTACCAGATTGTTTGAGTATAGTGGTTTTGTAATATAGTTTGATATCCAGTATTGTGATCCCTCCTACTTTGATTTTCTTTCTCAAAATTGCTGCAGCTTTTCGGGGTCATTTTTGGTTCCATATAAATTTTTGAAATGCCTGTTCTATTTCTGTGAAATATGTCATTGGTATCTTGATAAGGATTGCATTGAATCTATAAATTGTTTTGGATAGTATGGACATTTTGATGATATTAATTCTTCCAATCCATGAGCATGGTATATGCTTCCATTTATTTGTGTCTTCCTTAACATCTTTTTTCAATGTTGTATAGTTTTCTGCGTACAGATCTTTTACCTCCTTGGTTAAATTTATTCCTAGGTACTTTATTTTTCTTCTTGCTATATTGAATGGTATTTTTTTTTCTGATTTCTTCTTCTTCTATTGCATTGCTGGTGTACAAAAATGCCTTTGATTTCTGAATATTGACTTTGTATCTTCCTGTTTTTCTGAATTCACTTATTAGGTTGAGGAGTGTTTTGGTAGAGTCTACAGGGTGTTCTATGTACACTATCATGTCATCTGCAAACAGTGATAGTTTTACTTCCTCCTTTCCTATTTGGATGTCTTTTATTTTTTTTTCTTATCTGACTGCTGTGGCCAGGACTTCTAATACGATGTTGAAAAGAAGTGGTAAAAGTGGACATCCTGGTCGTATTCTTGATCGTAGTGGGAAAGCTTTTAGTTTCTGTCCATTGAGTATGATGTTAGCTGTAGGTTTTTCATATACGGCCTTTATTACGTTGAAGAATGTCCCATTTATTCCCATTTCGCTGAGTGTTTTCATCATAAATTGGTGCTGTACCTCATCAAATGCTTTTCCTGCATCTATTGAGATGATCATGTGGTTTTTGTCTTTTCTTTTATTTATGTGATGTATCATATTTATTGACTTGCGTATATTGAACCATCCCTGCAACCCTGGGATGAATCCCACTTGATCATGGTGGATAATCTTTTTAATGTATTGCTGGATATGGTTTTCCAATATTTTGTTGAGGATTTTAGCATCTATGTTCATCAGCAAAACTGGCCTGTAGTTTTCTTACTTTGTAGGGTCTTTATCTGGTTTTGGGATCAGGGTGATGCTGGCCTCATACAAAGAGTCTGGGAGTCTTCCTTCCTCTTGAATTTTTTGGAATAGTCTGAGCAGGACAGGGGTTAGCTCTTCCTTAAATGTTTTGTAAAATTCTCCTGTACAGCCGTCCAGCCCTGGGCTTTTGTGTGCCGGGAGTTTCTTGATTACTGCTTCAATTTCCCCAGCTGTTATCAGTCTGTTCTAGCCTTCTGTTTCTTTTTCCTTCAGTGTTGGGAGATTATATTTTTCTAGAAATTTTTCCATTTCATCAAGGTTTTCAAATTTCTTGGCATATAATTGTTCATAGTAGTTTCTGACAATCCTTTATATTTCTGTGGTATCAGTTGTTATTTCTCTTCTTTCATTTTTGATATTATTAATTTGGGTCCTCTCCCTTTTTTTCTTCATGAGTCTGCTAAAAGGATTGTCGATTTTATTTATCTTTTCAGAGAACCAGCTACTGGATTGGTTGATCCTTTGAATTGTTCTTTTCTCTCTATGTAATTGAGTTATGCTCTAATCTTGATTATTCCCTTCCTTCTACTTGCTCTGGGATTTATTTGTTGTTGTTTCTCCAGTTCTTGAAGTTATAGTGTTAGGTCTTTAATTAGAAATGTTTCTATCTTTTCTAGGTAAGCCTGCATTGCTATGAACTTCCCTCTCAGGACTGCGTTTGCTGTGTCCCATAGGTTTTGGACTGTTGTCTGTTCATTTTCATTTGTTTCCAGAAATTTTTTGATTTCTTCTCTTATCTCATTATTGACCCATTCATTGTTTAATAGTCTACTGTTCAGTCTCCATGAGTTTGCAAGTGTTTGAAGTTTCTCTTTGAGGTTGATTTCCAGTTTCAAGCCCTTGTGGTCTGAGAAAAAGTTTGGTATTATTTCAATTTTCCTAATTTGCTGAGTTTTGCTTTGCATCCTATCATGTGGTCTATCTTTGAAAACTGCCATGAGCATTTGAAAAGAATGTGTATTTTTCTTCTTTGGGATGTAAGGTTCTATATATGTCAGTTAAGTCTATTTGATTCAGGGCATCATTCAGCTCCACAATATCGTTATTGATGTTTTGTTTGGAAGATTTGTCCATTTTTGACAGCGGGGTGTTGAAATCCCCTACTATCAGTGTGTTGCTGTCTATACCTTTTTGAAGTTGTCCAACATTTTCCTTATATACTTGGGGGCTCCTATATTGGGAGCATATAAGTTTACAATGTTTATGTCCTCTTGATAGATTCTTCCTTTAAGTTTTATAAAGTGCCTCTCTGGGTCTCTTTTTACGGCCTTTGTTTTGAAATCTATTTTGTCTGATAAAAGTATTGCTACACCTGCTTTTTTCTCTTGCCCATTTGCTTGGAATATTTTTTTCCATCCCCTTACTTTCAATCTGTGTAGATCTTTTTCTCTGAGGTGGGTCTCTTGTAGGCAGCATATGTGTGGGTCGTGTTTTGTTATCCATTCAGCTACCCTATGTCTTTTGATTGGGGCATTTGGTCCATTTACATTGAGAGATATTACTGATAGAAACCTATTCATTTTTTCTCTTTGTACCTGTGTTTTTCTCTTTCTCACTCTTTTCCTTCATCTTCTTAAACCAGTCCCTTGAGCATATCTTGGAGTGCTGGTTTGGTAGAGATGTGTTCTTTTAGCCTTCTTTTGTCTGGGAAACTCCTTATTTCCCCTTCTATTTTAATTGAGAGCCTAGCTGGGTAGAGCAGCCTTGGTTGTAGGCCCTTGCTTTTCATGACTTGGAATATTTGTTGCCATTCCCTTCTGGCTTGTAGTGTTTCTGTTGAGGAGTCAGCTCCTAGGCGTATCGGGGCCCCTTGTATGTTACTTTCTCCTTCTCCCTTGCTGCCTTGAAGATTCTCTCTTCGTCTCTGATAGTTGCCATTTTAATGATGATGTGTCCTGGAGTGGACTTCCTTGGGTCCCTCTTGAGTGGGGTCCTCTGTGCCTCCTGGGTCCATGAGACCCTTTCTCTCCTCAAATTGGGGAAATTTTCCATCATTACTTTTTTGAGGAGGTTCTCTATCCCTTGTTCCTCTTCTTCTCCATCTGGTATCTCTATTATGCGGATATTATTGCATTTCAGGTTGTCCTGCATTTCCTGAAATGCCTTTTCATTCTTTTTGAGTCTTTTTTCCATTTCTTGTTCTTTCTGGGATCTTCTTTCTACCTTATCCTCCATCTCACTGATTCGATCTTCGGCTTCATCCAGCCTGCTTTGGATTCCTTCTACTGTTTTCTTCAATTCAGAAATGGTATGCTTCATATCCTCTTCTGTCTTATTGATAGTTTCTTTGTCCTTTTCCAGGTTGATATAGTTTGCTGTAAGATCCTGATAGTTTCTCTGCAGTTTCTCATAGTTATTTTGAGCTGGCTGAGCTCATTGAACTTCCTTAGACCCATTGTTTTGAATTCAGTATCTGAGTTCCCTTTCCTCTATTTCATCTAGCACTCTCTGTGGGGAGTCCCCTTTTCCACTCATTTGGGGGGAACTTCTTTTTCTTCCAATTTTTGTGGGTCTGTCAAGTAATTTATTTGTTTATTTATTTATTTATTTATTTATGCTTCTGCTTCAGTTGAGCCGTCTAGATTTCCTGAATTTGTGGATTAAACTTCTCTGGTAGTAGGCTGGTCTTTTTATTTATTTATTTATTTTATTATTATTATTTTTTTCCTTTACTTTTCTTTCTGGGCCTCTCTTTGATGATGTCACTTTTTGACCTTATATGACCTTGGGTTGTTTGTTCGAGCCTTCTAGGAGTCTACTGTCTGTGTCTGACTCCTGCTCTGGGCAGCTCTGTGACTCCTTTGCCCAGGGATTCACTATTTCTGTGATCGCTCTGCACTCTCACGCTGGCTCCTTGAGCGCACTCCCCAGCCTCAGAGGATACCTGGCAGGCAGGATCCCCGCCTGCCTGGGCTTGCGCGTGCTTGCCGTAGTCCAGGGGGCTTATTTGCAACCTTGTGTACTCGTCTGGGCCCCCCAGGCTAGTGGGCATCCCAGCACTGGTCAATTTAGGGTCTTCTATTGTGTGCTTTCCCCGCTTTTGGCTCTTTGGGTGCGTTGCCTGCCTTTGCCAAATGGAGATTATGGAAATGGGAGGAAGAAAGTCAGCTCCAGGACTCTCAGGGTAATCCTGTCTCCAGCCTCTCCTCCAGGGACTCTGGGCAGCTCTGTGACCCCTTCGGCCAGGGATCCACTATTTCTGCGGACTGTTTTGCACTCGCGAGCCCTCAGGGCCGGTTTACCCCTGCCCTCGCCGATTTGCGTACTCCCTTGCAGGCCATATTGGTGCCAGCCTGTGGGAGGCCTTGCCTGCCCACCCGAGCCCTCGCTAGCCCGCGCGAGTCTACACACACCCTCGCCAACCCTCGCCGGCCACTTGACGTCGCAAGTGTGCGCACCTGTACTGGGTGGTTTTGGGCTGTCTGTTGTGTACTTTTCAGCTTTTGGCTCTTTGGGGGTGTGGCCTGTTCCCACGCAATGGAGACTACGGATAGGAGAAGGAGTTGGGACTCCTTGGTTGCTCCTCACGTTCTTTCTCCAACACCTCTGTCTCCAGTCTCTTCTCAGGGGCCTCTGGGCAGTTCTGTGACCCCTTCGGTCAAGGATCCACTATTCTTGCGGACCGAGTGGCAATCAATCGTGGGCAGTCTGGTTCGTGCGTGCCCCGCTTCTGCCTCTTTGGGTGCCCTCCCTGCCTGCCCAAAATGGAGACTATGGAATGGGGAGGGAGTCAGGACTCCCCGGTTCCTCCTCCCATTCTTTCCCCACCTCTGTCTCCAGTCTCTCCTCAAGGCTCTATGCAGCCGTGAGACCCCTTTGGCCAGGGATCCTCTATTTCTTCCAGCTTGTCTGCACTTAGCCACCCAGCTCACATGCGCCCAAGCTGTATTCGGAGTGCACACAAGGTTGGTTAATTCATTCCCTTAAGCCTGAGCGAGATGGTAGCTTCAGAGTGGGAGGTGCGTTATCACCGGGGCTCCACCGGCCACCGTGTCAGTTCTCTTCACAAAGTTTTCCTCACCAGTCTTGTCCCAGGCACCAGCCCACCCTGCTGCTGCTGCCTCTACCCAGAGATCAAGGAGGGTGGCTGCCACTGCAATTTTTGCGTTGGCCCTTTAAATGTCTCTTTGCATCCCCAGCCACCTGTCTCTGGCAGAGAGCGCCCCTAAGCTTTTCAGGGTTGCGTTTTGTCTGTGTTTTCCTAGTTTTAGCTGCTGTAGTTTAGAGGTCCCTGTTTATGATTCAGACCCCATTCTTCTCAGGGGGAGCTAACTGGCCATTTCAATGTCCCTCTGGTGCTGGTACCCGTGGGCACCCAGCCCACCCTCTCGAGCCTCCACCGCACTTCTCACCCATTGGGATGTGTGAGAGTTGAATCCACTGTCTGTCCGTGGCTCCAAGGCTCCTCTCCCACTATCGTTCCATTGTTTTCCAGATAGTTAATTTTTATTTTAACTACATGCCACATGTGGCTAATGGTCACCGTATTGGACAGTGAAACTCTAGTCAAATCCTATTATGCCCCACATTCTTATTTACCTTAGTCTCTGTCAGATGTGTAAATCTCTCAAGCTACCTGTCCAATTCTTTCTTTAAACCTATCTAAGGGATGAACTCTTTCTAAGCCTATCAAAGGCAAACTCTATAGGAGACCTGGGATGTCTTTCCCCTAGCTGCCTCAAGGGCTTCCTTTCTCTTTATTCCTTCCCTTTTATCTGCTTTGCACTCTCTTCTGGATCATCTATATAAACAGGTTGTAAGATGTCCTCCACCTTTGAGAAGAATCTTCCATCTTTAAGGTTATGGGTATTTTTTTCTCTTATCAAAGGCAAAACTTAATGAAAGACATGTATAATAGCTCTGCATACTTCCTTGCACTTAATTCTTAATTCTTCCTCATTCCACTGAAAGAGCTCTTGTTAAAATAAATTATACCTTCCATGTTACTAAACATGGTTATTTCTCTCCTTTTTATAACTTAACTTCTTAGGAACATTCAGCACATTTCCAGTGAATTAAAATGTTCAAGTCAGGGTGTGGAGAGAGACACAATTACTTATTTTACTCATTAGCTGATGGTAAGATAAGGATGAAAGTAAAGGGATTTGCCAGGACAAAAAACTAGTTAAAAATGGTTATCATGGACAATGGGACTGTGACTCTTACTAATGATATACAATTGAAGTATTGAATGGTACACTTAAAATTTGTCCAGTTCCCTCGAATTTACCCCAATTATTAATAAATTTAAGCAAATATTGAATGTTAGTTAAAATATCCATGCTAACTTGGGGTTTATTATATACTTATTTCAATTTTTTGCGTACTTAAATTTTGTTATAATTAAATGGTGGGGGCAAGAATATTAAAAAAGGGAAACAATGCAACAAACAGGAGAAAAGTAATACTAAAAGAAATGAAAGAATATATGCCTAAACAGAATAATTACTGGAATATTCATTTTAAAATTTTTCACTTAAATCATGATAGAAAAAATTGAAAAGAAGCAGGGTCTTAAAGAACCTCCTGAGTTGAAATAATAAAGAATTAATATAATAGTAGTGCCGCATTTATCCATGGGGATGCATTCCAAGACTACCAGTGGATGCCAGAAACTGCAGATAGTACTATAAACTATATTTTTTCTTATACATATGTACCTATGGTAAAGTTTAATTTATTTATTAAAGGGTTAACAAATAATAATAAAATAGAACAATTAAAACAATGTACTGTACTAAAATTTATGTGAACGTGGTTTTCTCTTTCTCTCTCTCATAAATAAGACTACTACTAAGTGACTCCAGTACAGGTGGCATATACAGTGTGTATATACTGGACAAAGGAATGATTCACCTTCTGAGTGGGAAGGATAAGTACAGTACAAGATTTTATCTTGCTATTAAAAATAGCATGCAATTTAAAACCTGTGAATTGTTTAATTCTGGAATTTTCCATTTTATATTTCTTGGACTACAGTTGACTTCAGGTAACTGAAACCACTGAAAATGAAACCATGGACAAAGTTTGGTAAAGATTGAACTGGTTACTAACAAAGTAAAGAGAATCTACCTTACATATCTTTTTTCAAACTATAAGACATTAAGTTAGAAAACTACAGAATAGCACCTTGAAACTACAGAAAGAAAAGTACTATAAATAACATATATTTAGCCAACATAAAATTCATGTCAGATAAATACATAAATGTATAATATGTTCATAAGTCTGTCTCAATATTTATAAATTCATAACAAAATGATCAATAGTCAAAACAAATGAGTTATTTTAAGGAATTTGACAGAGTGATTCCAAAATGCACTGAAAGTAATATAAATACAAGAATATTCAATATAATTTTCTCAAGAAACAATGAAAAGCATCTTTCATTATTACTGATTAATATATGTTTAGGATTTCCAGTTTTGAGATAAAATAGCCAGAATTAGAAAAAGACTAAAGAAAAACAAGGAAAGACAAAATATGAAAATATATGTTTCAGATCATTAGAAAGTTACTGAGGCAACTAGGATTTAGGATTCAGGGTTGTGGAAAGAAAGCTACAGAAAGAAAAGATGACATTCTTTATGAATCTTCCATGGGAAAATTTGCCAGTTTTTAGTGTGACACCAGAGGCTTCAAATGAAACAGATGGCTTTGGCTAGTAGGTAAAGAAACCAGCAGCTCTTATGCCAGTATTTGTGTCCAGAGATTTTAAAAAATTTAAATTTTGGATTGCCAAGACAGTAAGGACTTAAAGATCCAAGCTCTCAGAAAAAGAGAGGAGCAAAGAAGTAAGCCTAACAATCTGGTAGTTTTAGCTTGAAGTCCTTGTTAAATTTTAACTATGAAGGGCAAAAGACGAAGAAGTTATATTGAAAACCAGAGTAGAGTTTTTACCAGTTTCCCAATGCTGAGAAAACAAAAATTGAAGTTTAGGACACATAAGAAAGTGGTGTAATAGTGAATTTCACAGGTTCTCAACTGGGATTCCTGCAAGTCTTTACCCTAAATGAAAGAGCAAAAGCTATCTACAGAGAAATTAAAAAAATTCTACAAGGAAGCTAGGTAAAAAACTTTTGAAAAATCAGAATAGAGCATCTAGCAGTTGCCCAGTTCTGAGAACCACAAAACTGGAATTCATTTTACAAGGAAGACAGACCATAGTAAATTCTACAGGACTGAAAATCTTTAAAGTCTTCCTTTCAGAAGCAGAATAAATAGAGCTTTATAGAAACTGCAGCCCAGCAGTTTCTGTCAGTCCCTAATTTAAGGTGATTCCCTTGCCATGGCCAATCAGGAGAGTGAATTTTATAAGACCCTATAGTTTGTTTGTTTTTTTTTTTACATAAAGTATCTGGCATTTAGTAAAAAATTCACAGGCATTGTAATGGGGTGCTGAGCTAGAGGTCCCCGAAATGAGAAGTCCCCCACTAACCTGTCTTGGGGGAAGGAGAAGTGGAGCAGGGCCAATGAGAGTTACTTTGCATATGTAAACAACTTGGCCAGTGCTTTAGTAATGCTAATAGCTGTGCCTGCCAGGAAAATAGCCAGGGAGAAAGGCTTGACTCTAATCTATAGCGCATCTGGGAAGCAGTACCCCAGCTGCTGCGCTTGAGCTTTTTGCATGCAACTTGGAGGTGGTTCCCACATCACTGGGCAATGAGTGCCTGGACTATCAATGGCAGTTGAGAAAGGCAGAAGAGATCAGGGTGCTGGCAGGTGTAACCCTTTGTGGGAAAAGTCTGAAATGGGGTCTTGAGAAAGATGCCCAGGATTAAAAGTCAAGTGTGGCAGACTTGCTAGGACTTAAACACACTGCTGTGGAAGGAAAATGTCTCTGAACCATGTGCCTTGGGAACAGAGAAGGCTGTCTGGGCCACGCAGTTTGAAAGGATGCAGAAAGATCCCTCATGAGGAAGGACCGTGTGGTTTTAGGTTAAGAGCAGGAACCTAGACAAGCACAGGTGTCTGTAAGAAGCTCAAATACAGACAAAGAAGCTGGAACATAGAGGGAAACTGCCCAGCTAAGTAATAGACTTCTATTTCTTTTCCTGTGAGACAGCACCCCTGACTAGCCTGGGTTGGCAAGGCGAGGCAGGACTGTGTGGTTATGGGTGTTTCTTTTGTTTTCAAGGGAGTGGGATTTAATGGCAGAATTTCACCATTGTTCTATATCTGTCTAACTTTTGAGTAAGTAGCTCCTTTCATTTTCATAAGACTGGCATTGGTAGTCACAATTTTCAGCAGCAGGCAATAGAACCCAAAGAACAGAATGGAGAGTGGTTCTGTTTCAGCATGACAAAGAAAATGAAACAAAAGAGAAAGTACAAAGTAGATATATACATCCATGACCCAATCATTGGAGTTATCAATATGGATATGATATTAATATAGACAAGAAAATGTTCAGAATTTCATTAGAAAATTGAAATCTCTATATTAAATAAAACCCTGGAAACTGTATTTTTGATTTATATAATTATAAAAATTAAAATTTTAATACATGGGACTGTCTTTATAATAAAGGTAGCAAGAGGAATTTAAGGTATTCTCCTCAACAGAAAACAAGTACAAAATCAAACTAAATTATTAAAAGCAACCTTTTTTGAGAAACATCCAAAATTAGGCAATAACTTGAAAAGTGTTTACTCATAGAAAACTGATAGAGCATTGGGTAAGAGCAATGTTTATAATGTTCTGAGGACATTTCTGGAAGTTAGAGAACCATCAAAAGGCTCCACATATCCCTCACTGACTGTTAAACTATGTTAAGGAGCATAACAAAAATTGAAAGCCTAGAGAAACTTGCACTTTTGCTGTGCTATTTTATATGTTTTTTGTTTTTGTTTTTTTTTTGTTTTTTGTTTTTTGAACCTAGACTAGCTCAGAGAGCACAGAGCGGTCTTACAGACTTCAGGTGTGAGAATAATCTCTGAAAATCATTGACTAACTTCTAAAATACAGACAGATTCAGCAGAGACCCCTTAGAGAAAAAAAAGAGAATATAATACTAGTGTTGAAAGAGAAGTCATTTCTATAGGTTTTAAGGGATTAAAAGGATAACACAGGAAAATAATCTATGATTATGTTAATATATTTGACAATAGGTTAAATGGACCAATTTCCTGAAAAATACAAATCACCAAAGCTAACTCAAGAAGTAACAGAACATCTCAACAAATGTAAATCAAGTAAAGAAGTTGAATTAGTAATTTAAAATAACTCACAAGAAAAGTCCAGGTCCAAGTGGATCCTAGAGTAAATACCATCAAATATTTAAAAAAGAAATAATATTGATCCTTTAAAAAATCTTTGAGAATATAAGAGAAGAAAACTTATCAACTCATTCTATGAGGATGTATTATGCTGACCCCAAGGCCAAAGTCATCACAATAAACAAAATAAAAGAGCAAAAGTCTTGTAAACCAATAGTTTTTATAAATGTAAACCTAGTTTTTAAATAAAATATTAACAAATTGAATTCAGCAATACATAAAAAGAATAATGCACCATAGGCAAGTGGAGTTTGTCATTGAAACACAAGATTATTTTAAACTCTGAAATCAGTTAATATTAAACATCATATTAACAAGTGAATAAAATCATATGACTATCTCAATAGGTGTGGAGTGACCTTTTGACAAAATTCAAATTTATGAAAAAATTTTCTGATGAACCAAAAACAGAAGGGATAGACCTCAATCTGATATAGGTATCTATTAAAAACTTAACAGCCAATATTGCACTTTCACAGTGGTGAAAGAATAATGTTTCAACTTAATTAAAAGACCAAAAAAAAAAAAAGCAAAAGTGTCAACTCTCAATACTTTACAGAAATATTCACCATACTGATGCAGACAATCTGGGTGTCCTGGGACCAAGAAGGTCTGTGATGCATTGTGGGTTCTCAGCTGCATGCAGGAAAGAACTCAGATATGAGCCATCAAAGAGTTTGAAGTGAAAGAGAGTTTATTCGTGAAGCAGTATGGGACAGAGAGTGGCTGCTCCTCAGACAGAGCAGCCCCTCCATCGTGGTATTTAATTCTGTCATTGAGGCTCATTTAATGAAGGGGTAAGACGATCAATAAGGAGGAGGAGTATTCAGGATTTTTCCTGAAAAGAGGTGGAGACTCCTGAGAAGAGCTCCATAGGCTATTTTGTGCCTTTTTATGGGCTTCCCATCCCTGATCTTGGTGGCATGGGGTATGTCCTTGTATGCTTGTATATCCCAGTAAGTGTATAATGAGGCTAGGTATCACCATGAGGTAACATTAGTGGCCGTGTTGGATCAAGTTGGTCTCTGTTGGTTCTAAGGCATAAATCTGTTGGGGGTTGATCTTATTATCTCTGTGACAGTCCTTCTAGTCCTTATCAGTGCAGCCATTTGGCCACATACCCTAGACCCAGAAGTTTTATTGTGCTCTTGTAATCAATTTTGTGCATAGCCAAAATTAAGATAAACTTTATAGAGCATTTTACTAAGAAATTTTACCTTGAACTGACCACTATGGCAACTTCCTTACATATATTGTATTTTGTTTAATTCTTTGACAAACTGAGTGATATACATATGTATTTTAGTAAGCATTTGATAAATCTTTACTGAGGAGTAAAGATAACAAGGCTCTTTTCAGGGGAAGCTGCTTCAGAAACCTGAGTTGTTAGCACCCAAAATAGTTGTTCTTTCACCAGTAGTTTCACACTAACGAAGGTTCCAGGCAGTGAGGTCTAAACCAGAATGCAAATTGATTTCATCTTATATGACACTATCAAGGGACCAAAGCTCTCCTGTCCTTTACTTAACACTATATACACTTTTTTTTTTTTTTTTACACATTTGGGAAACACTGATCCTCCTAAAAGTTATATTAGCTTAAACTTATAGAATTTGTTAGAGATGAAACTAGGATTCTAATACAGGACACGTTGACTCCATTCCTGTAATTTAACAAGCAGTTTTAGAATTAAAAAATTCCTGATCATTTTAGTTGTCTTTCTCTTGTAAATATTCTTTGTTAAGATTTATTAAAACTCTCTTCTCAAGGTAAATGACTGTCCGACTTAATAAATTTATATAATAAATGACCACAGGTTCTTTGAAACATTTACTATCAATTCATAGTAAGCACTCTTAATTGATGCAAGAAATATTATCTACTTCCTAAAATGAGAAACATCTATTATAGCATTGCATAATAAATTTGAAAGAATAGCTCTTTAGTAGTCACTGCTGCTGAATTTATTTTAAATATTTCTACATTCTGTATTTCTAAGGATTAATAAAAGATTCTTTGTTTTGTCTGCATGAGATTTATTCTTCTCTGGGAAATATCCTACAGCTCTGGTGCAGTTGACATGCTACTCAGTGGACATACATTAACTACTGCTTCTATATATCTAAGAATACAAATAAAAACAATCAGGTTTTTGGCTTCTCAAAGTCCAGAGTGCTAACTGTTACACCATGGGGCCAACAACAGGTTTTTGGCTTTTTAGAATGTAAAGATATTTAACATTTTATGTATTGAACTTTATTATTCTATCCCATAAATACCATAGGAAATTTTTGCCCTTTATGGCTCAGCAGAAAAAAGTATATTTTATTATTCTTTCTCCATACACTAAATTACCAATTTCTGTTAATGAAGGAAACTTCTCCAAACCAACTTTATTTCAGAATAACATTTTAAGAAGAGTAAAATGAGGAGCATGCAGTGATCAAGGGCTTAAGGTGACTGATTCTCACAACTAGTATGACCATACACATCCATATGTCTATCTAAAAGCTGTATAGAGTTTGCTTTTATATTTAATTTTTTTTACTACATATGGAAATAATGTATGGTGTATAAGAAGAGATGCATTTTTTTCATCTTTTAAAAAATAAATATCCATTACCACTTATTAAAAATCTATTCACCACTCCCACATACCACCCCCGGTGATCAGATGAGTTTTAGGGTAAACTTTGCTTGTTAATATATATGGATCTTTTTGAGGGGTTCTTCATTATCTTCCATCAGTTTGGTTGATCTTCTTTGAATCTATACCATAATGTTTTAGTCCCTATAGTTTGAGCTTTTACAACATTTGCTTCTTTGAGACTGTAGTTGACATTTCACACAGGCAAAAAAATTCTAATCAGCTTGTCAAGTTCCACAAAATGTTTGAAATTTTTACTGGGATTGTTTTATATCTATACATCATGTGTATCATAAAATACATTGACAAAGTAGTGAAGTATATTCCCTTAATAAAAACTCAGGTCCCAGTTGACTTCATGAGTAAATTTTACCAATTATTCAAAGATTAACTATTTCAAATATTAAACAATTTTTTAAAAGAAATAGAACAGGAGGAATCATTCCAAAACTCAATTTATGAAGCTGTCATAATCATATCCTCCAAACCCAAAATTATACAAAATGCACAAAAACATGACATTTTTACTCAAAGATATAGATATTCCTAACAAAATATGAGCAATGCCCTCTCTAGCAGCATATAACGTGTTTAAGTTTATAGGATGTTTATACCTAGAATAAAAGTTTTGTTTAATGTTTGAAAGTAATTAACATCAGTCAATACATTAATAACTTACAGGGAATATAAATATATGAGTATCGTGATGGTGTAGAAATTATACTTGATAGTTTTCAACATCTTTTATAATAAATAATGCAGTGAAATTTGGCAATTCATGACAAGGATTAAATAAAAAAGGGCCTTTTAATGTGAAAAAGGTAGTATAATAAAATGACAAATATTAAACTTAATGTTTAATCACTGAAAGCTATCGCACTGTAGAAGTTTTATAAATTAGGAAAACAAAAGATAACAGGAAAAAAGAGCTAAAAATTTGAAAATCTCTTTATTAAAGGAAATCTCATTATAAAAGGAAATCTAAACATATGTATGAAAATGATCACCTTAATTAATAATGAGGTACTTGAACATTATTATCTCAATACTACACATACCATATTTGCAAAATTATAATTCTGACAATATCAGATGGTGGTAAATATATACTGATATAGAAATTTTCACACAATGTCATTAGCGTGTAATTTTTTATACTGTAAAACCATCTGGTATTATGGAGTGATTTAGAAACTACTCATATTCTATGGCTCCGAAAACATGGTTGTTTCAGATACTTTGAATAATTTGTGCACATTTTCACCAGGAAATATGTACAAGAATTTTCATAGAGGCATTTCTCTTAATAACTACAAACTAGAAAAAAATTCAAGTATCCTAAACATTAAAATGTGTAAATAAAATTTATACATATGGAATTCTATAAACAAGTAAAATAAGTAAAAAAGTCATAAAACAAGTATGAATCTGTAAAACTTCATGTTGATCAAAAAAGCAAGTAACGAAGAAACCCATACAAAATATTTTCACTCATACAATGCTAACTTCATTGTTTAGGTATGGCTATATGGCTGGTAAAAATATGATGAAATGAAAACATTGTCAAAAACCTCAAGATGTGAATACCTAATGAGGATCAAGAATTATAGGTAATATATAGTATATATACCTATATAAGGAATATAATATATATATATGCACACACACTATAGGGAATATATAGTGTGTGTATATACACATACACATACACTATAGGGAATTAGGACATATAGGACATATAGCATGTGTGTGTGTGTGTGTGTGTGTGTGTTTGTGTGTGTATAGTGTGTGTGTGTACACATGCACACATTGTGCATTGGAAGATGAAAATGTAAATATTTCCCACCTGCCCACTCCTCAAACCATGAGTTTTAAAGAAAAGTCTTCAGTACTATGGTGAATAAGAATGGTAAAAGAGGACACCCTTGTCTTGTTACTCATCTTAAGGGAAATTTTTTGTTTTTGCCCATTAAGTATGATATTGGCAATATATCTTTTGTACGTGGCTTTTATTATGTTGAGCTATGCTCCCTCTATTCCCGCTTTTTATCATAAATGAGTATTGGATTTTATCAAACACAGATTGGTGTAGCCACTGTGGAAAACAGAATGGAATTTCCTCAAAAAATTAACAATGGAACTGCCTTTTGACTTAGAAATTCCATTGCTGAGAATGTAACTGAAGAATCCTGAAACACCAATTCAAAGAACTTATGCACCCCTATGTTCATAGCAGCGCTATTTACAATAGAGTTGGAAATGGCTTAAGTGCCCATCACTAGATAAATAAACTAACAACCAAAACAGAACCAGAAACATGGAAACATGCAACAAACTGACAGCTGCCAGAGGGGAGGGATATAATTGTGGAAAGAATGGGAAAAGATTAGTCAGAAAACATGTACAAATGACCCATGGACATGGACGACAAGGTGGAGATTAATTGTGGAAGCAGGGGGTGGGCTGGGCAGAACAGGACAAAGGGGGAAAATTGGAACAACTGTAATAGAATAAACAAAAATAAAAAATAAAATAAAGTAAAAAATAAAGAAGAAATATAGGTGAAATTTTAAAATAAAATAGAATAAAGGAAACCTTGAAAATCAAAGCAAACTTGTCTACCTACCTGAAAATTCCAGTCTACTTTCTCAGCAGGAAACAGGCCTGTTGTAAAAAAGTGACCTATTTATTCATAAAAAGGCAAAAAATAATTTTAAAAAATTGAAAATCATGAGACAACTATTGAACTTAGTTTTTGGTTTTTAGACAGACAAGTGAGAATATGAGGTATTTGTAGAAGATCAAGAGTTCTAGAGTGTAGAGCTAGAGAATAAACACTGATGTACAAATTGATCTAAAAAGTTTTATAAAGGGGAGCATTATAAAATTAATAATATGATTACCAAAAAAATCAGAAAAAAGACTAGGAAATAAAATTAGATATTGAAAATAATATAGAATGAAGAACAATTCTAACATATCTCTCTAGGAATCTCTAAATGTTACAAATTCTAAAATGAACAGTGAAAATGTAGGGGAAGAAGCAATCTTGATTTTTTTAAGTTTAGGGTTTTGGTATTTTTTATATAATAATATAATCTTCAAATATTGAATACTTACCTTATGCTTACCAAATTTGCAGTTTTCATATTTTTTCTTTTATCTATTGTCTAGATCTTCCAGAATAATTTTTGGTAATGATGGTGGTTGTAGCCATGATTTCCTTAAACATAAACACTGGTTGTTGGCTATGAATAGCTTTTTGTCTTTTCTTTAACTGAAGCATTCTTCCATATATAGTTTCCTAACAGTGTTTTGTTTTGACATGATTTATAAATCAGTAAGGAATATTGAATTTTAGCAGATCTCTTAACAGTATTTATATTACTGGTCATATGCTTTTTCTTTATCATTTTGATGTGATGTTATATAGATATAGTTCCTTTCATTGAAGTTTATTTGAATTTTTGAATGAAACATACTTGATTTACAGTATTAAATTTCAAAAAAGAATCAGATGAGGTCCTGAGCTGGGGTAAGAATCTCACTTTTTCTTGAGGCTACTAGAAATGTGTATAGTTTTCTGTGGAAATTGGCCAGCCAGAATCTGTGTATTTAATGTTAGAGGGCATTAGAAGAGCTTCCCAAAATTACTAATCCTGGGGAGGAACTATATTGGAATTTTAAAAAGCTTATTGGAGACATAGTTGGGAGCAATAGCTTTTTACCCAGAAGGAAGTGTGTTTATAAAGAGTATTAAAATAGCTTTTCAGAAGTGGGGTAACATTTGTCCATTCATTGTTGGTCAACCAGATCTGACAGAGCTCTGGCTGCCATTGCTTATCTAGTTGCCATAGTTTCAGAGCTATCCGTAGACTCACCTGTATGGAAGTTAAAAGACCAAACAATTATGAGTAGCTTCCATAAGACTACCTAAAGTGTAAGAATAATATCAATCTGATCTATAGCCTCCTAAAGGAGGTTTAATGAAAAACAGTGCCTCTCTCAGAAGACTGAAGTTCCCACTATTGTAATCTCACTCAACCTTCTCAACAAAACCTATCTTGCTTCCTGTATTTAAAATTACAGACTCAGGGAGCTTGGTGCAAAAGATGAAGGGGTTAAGAAGTACAAATTAGTATGTGCAAAGTAGTCACCAGGATGTAAAGTAATATTGTACTAACTATGCATGGTGTTAATAATATTGTAATAACTATCTGTGGAGTCAGATGGGTTTATCCCCCATCTTACCCATCTAGTGGGATTCCTTCATAACTTATAATAACCACTATACTATACACCAGAAACTAATATAATATTGAATGTCAACTGTAATTGAAAAACATTTTTAAATAAAATAAAACTGTAAACCCACATTTTGCTTACTTTGCATTTATGTCTTTTGACTTACTATTGTTTATCTATTATTTATAAAGCTTAATATTTTGCTTTTTCACTAGTATATAAGCACTATAAAGGTAGGATTTTGACTTTTTTGTTCACTGTTTAGTCTCAGCACACGGAATAGGACCTGGAACATAACAGATATTTGATAAATATTATTTTAAAGAATAAATGAACATACTACCCAAAGCAATTTAAAGATTTAACACAATTCTTATTAAAATACCAATGACATATTACATAGATATAGAAAAAACATTTCAAAAATTTATATGGAACCATAAATGACTCCAAATAGCCTCAGCAATTTTGAAAAAGAAGAACAAACTAAGAAGGATCAAAATACCTGACATAAAACTATATTACAAGGCCACTGTAATCAAAACAGTCTGGTACTGGCATAATAACAGACACATAGATCAATGAAACAGAATAGAAAGCCCAGGAATAAACCCATGTCTCTATTGTCAGTTAATATTGGACAAAGGGGGCAGTAGCATAAAATAGAGTAAAAATAGCCTCTTCAACAAATGGTGTTGGGAGATCTGGACAGCTACATGCAAAAAATTGAAACTTGACCACCAACTTAAACCATACACACACAAAAAAAATCTCAAGATGGGTAAAAGACTTAAATATAAGTCATAATACCATAAAAGTCCTAGAGGAAAACATAGGCAGGAAAATTTCAGATATCCCACCTAGCAATATTTTCACTGATATGTCCCCTAGAGCAAGAGATATAAAGGAAAGAATAAACAAATAGGGCTATGCCAAATTAAAAAGCTTCTGCATGGCTAAAGAAAACATCAGGAAAATGAAAAGGGAAGCAACCATATGAGAAAATATATTTGCCAGTGATACCTCAGACAAAAGTTTGAACTCCAAAATATATAAAGAACTCACATGACTCCACTCCAGGAAGAAAAATAATCCAATTAAAAAATGGGCAAAGGACCTGAACAGACACTTCTCCAAGGAGCACATACAGAAGGCCCAAAGACATATGAAAGGATGCTCAGCATCACTAACCATCAGAGGGATGCAAATTAAAACCACAATGAGATACCACTTCACACCAGTCAGAATAGCCATCATAAACAAATCGATAAACAAGAAGGGCTGGCGAGGCTGGGGAGAAAAGGGAACCCTAGTACACTGTTGGTGGGAATGCAGACTAGTGCAGTTTTTAGTTCTCAAAAAACTGAAAACAGAACTGTTTTTGACCTGGCAATTCCTCTGCTGGGATTATACCCTAAGAATCTTGAAACACCAATTCAAAAGAATCTATGCACCCCAATGATCAAGCAGTGCAATTTCCAACAGCCAAGTGTTGGAAACAGCCAAAGTGCCCGTTAGTAAATGAGTGGATCAAAAAGTTGTGGTACATTTACACTGTGGAATGCTATGAAGCAGAAAGAAAGAAAGAGCTCCTACCCTCGCAGCAGCATGCATGGAACTGGAGAGTATTATGCTAAGTGAAATAAATCAAGCTGTGGAAGACAAATACCATATAATCTCATGTGTAAGTGGAACCTAATCAAAAAACAAGTATGTGAAGAAAATAGAACCAGAGACATAGAAATAAAGAACAAACTGACACTGACCAGAGGGGAGGAGGGAAGGAGATAATGGGGGAAAAAAGGGGAAAGGTCAAGGAAGATGAATATAGGACCCATGGATAAGGACAATGAGGGGAGGATTAAATGTGAAAGGTAGAGGGTGGGTAAAGCAGGGGAGAGTAATGAGGAAAAAACGGGGACAACTGTATGTGTACAGAATAAAAAAATAAAAATAAATAAATATAAAACAGAAAGAAAAGAATGAACAGAAGTGTGTAATACTTAAAAATTATAAGATTATATACACATGTATATGTGTGTATATATTTTCACACTGAGCACCTATTATATTTATATCTTTATATTTTATTTACACTGAGTTATAGTTGTACTGATCATCTAATGTATGTAAATACCTGATAAACTATTTTTATTATTTGTGGTACAGTTTAACCCAAAATATTTTTAAGGCCTGACTTAACCATAGTCAGCTGTTCATTGTCCTCTTTTCCCACTAGAGAATATTGTAACAAAATTCTGAGAAAAAATTACCTAAACATTGGCTGATGTACAATTTTCTGTATTTTCTTTGCAGTAATGCATTAATGGCAAATCAAACTTTAAGAAATCTCTTTTCCAGGGCTGTGGGAAAGATGATCAGAATGTGTGTAGAGAGAAAATCTTGCATTTTAAAAAAAACCTAATGAAGTTATGTTTATTGTAGACTGAGGGAAAAATTCTAATGGAATGGTCTTAAAGACATTTAAAAGTTGGGTTACTTCAGGAAAGGATATTCCAGAGAAGACAGGAGGGAATAGAATTAACACAACAGATAGCTCTGGTAAGTTGGTTTACTTCATTCTCATGGGCAGGAGGGACATTTTTCAAATGGTCAATAAGAAAATTTATGAGTAAATAAAAGCAGTACCTGATGTTTTTATATCATACTATCCATTTGAAAAATATTTCTTCCACTCACTTTACAAGCTTTGTCTTCCCAATAGAGAAAAGTTTTAATTTAATTACTTTCCTCAAAATTAAAAATAAGCAATGTGAAGTCTAGAATAAAGTTAGTGTAGATTGCATTAATCATGTGCCCTTGCTTCAATATAGAAAAAAAATGGAATGAACTTAAGCTCTCACAAATCAGGGCTTTGCACTTAGTTTAATGTTCCTGAACAGGCATACTAACATGCATCTGAGTGGGTCTCTAAAATTAAGGGATTTCCATTTACATGTTTTATCTAAAAGCATTTATTTTTTATTTTTTTGTAAGGCTAGTCAGCAAGCTCATTGGCTCAGTAACTATCATTCTATAGCCTCTCTCATCACTTTAAAATCTGCTTTGGCTGCTCTCGTTTTAATGAGGCAGGATTGATCAGTGATAGCTGCTTAAATGAACAGGAAAAAAATGTTACCTTGATATTACTGAGGAACAAAAAGTGGTTCTGCTGAGTATTCTCCTAATACCTTCCCGTCATCTTCCTTTTTGTTTTCCCTATTTATGGCCATTTAGTATTGGCATTGTAAGTACATAAAAGGATTACTACATTTTAACTCGTTAAAAACCAGAATGCTGGAATTGTGTTTCCAATTCACTATTTTTGTGATAGTACTTCTGCTTGGTAATTAAATCACTATTGTGCACAGCAGGGTATAGTAGAAGAGATGTAAAAAAATGGGTTTTGTATGGAGCCATCACATTTAGAGAAATACTCATGTTTAGAAATAATTAATAAATCATTTTTTCCCCAATTTGCAAAAGTGAATAGAGCAATAAAATTACTGAATATTACACAGGGAATAGGCCCACATTCTGTGTGTTGATTAAAAAAAGTAATTTATTTAATTTTTGGTAATCAGAAAAAGCATTTTAGAAAGAAACAACACCATAGCAAATTGATTTAAATATAGTCATAATACCAGAATCAGAGTTTGACGGACCAAACACAAGAATATAAATTAGGAATAAAGAGTATCTGAATAATATAGTAAAATTTATTTAATAAGCATATATTAAGTTTATAGTCTAATAACCAGAGACTATGTCTTACAGAGCATTTTTAGAAATTTCTGAAAATTCTACCACTAGGGAAAACAGAGAAATAATTATAATTTATAAGCCATGTAATCTGACTATGGTGCTGAAAAGAGATTAAGGCAAAAATGCAATAAAAAAATAAATCAGAGTGAAACTAGAAAATAATATGTCAAGAACACTAACAGATTGAATTAAAGAATGGTTAGAAAATTATGAGAAGGGACCCTGTTGATGATTGTTAAAGGAAGCTCAAGTGTGCTCTGAGGAAAATGGATAGTATTCAATTCTTTCATTAATAAAGTACATTAATATAAGGAATGAAAATTTAAAGAATTAGGAAATATAATTGACTTTTAAAAAACTAAGTAAAACAAGAGAAATAAATTGCTAAAAGTAAATTACATGTGGCTGAATTGGAATCTAAGTAAACTGGTAGGATAGATAAAATATTAAGTGATTTATTTTTTAAAAAATCCTAAACTGTAGTGTGATCTTTTCAATGTTAAAACTTTTTGGCCAAAAAAATTATATTTTCTTTAATACTATCAGCAAATCTGTTTTTTTCATCTCCTAAAATTCTGAAAAATTATACTCTGGATGCTGCTGCTTCTAAATCCAGGGTAAAGCAGTCAGGGTAGCCAGAACCACCTGAAAGGGCACCCCAGGAGAGTTAGTGGGAAAGGTCCCAAGTACTAGTTGCTGTATTCCCTCTTCATGTCCACCAGTGAGAGACAGATATGTAAAGATATACAAAGTGTTAATTACTTTATGTTAGAGTTGCTTGTTTTTTAAAGTAAAACCTAGTCATACCATAAGGTGGGTCAACACAAATGTTTGTAATTCTGATTCAGTGGAGTTTCCATAATTACTCATAAAGTAGTGAATTTTTGGCCTCTGTATTCATGAATACACTATTTTATGATTCTTCCATGACATAATTACTTTAGAAAGTTTGAAGAGGCTTCATTAGGAATCACCAGCCTTATGGGAACAAACATTTTTTGTCCTTTTATAATCAGTAAATCAATACGCATCTTTTTGGTATGGGATTTGAAGCTACTTAAGATTTATTTCCCATTCGAGTTCTTATTTAAATTCTACATGATAAAGTTCTCACAGTGGCAATCAGTTTTGAAAGTTATTTCTCCAACTGAATTATTTCTTTCAGGCATACTATAATTTCACCCTGAAGTACCCGTTTATTATAGATCAAGATATCATCATGTTTTAGGGCTACATAAATAGTTCTAGCTCCAGAAGAAAGCTAATACAGTGTATCTGGCTCATTCAGTATGAGAAAATGAATTTCTCTGTGAAGTGTAGCTCCTTCAGTGGTGGTTCTAGAGTTTTACCAGCCATAATGACAATGACAGAAGCAGAGACTCTCACTTGGATAAAAGCAAACCAGAGCAAAATATTGTGGAGGCAGTCAATTGTCAGATGGTGTATCAGAGAGAAGTGCCTCTTCTTGACAGATTGGGCAGGGATTGATGCCAATTTGTTGAAAGCTAGACATTTTACACAAAGACTTTACTGTCTCTCCACACTGAAACCAAAGTGATATCTTAGATAAAAATGTGATCATGATATCCTGCTTAATGACCTTCAATGTTCCTAAATTCATCAAGATAAAGCCCAAAGTCATTACTGAGCATGCTGAATTTCATTGGGAATTAAGCAAATTATTTTAGTGCCTGAGTTACATACATTCAGCTTTCATGTTATTTTTAGTATCCACATTGTTTGAGACTTTTAGTGTTTTCTTAGAAAATTGCAGCGTAGAGAATCTCACTGAGTGAGAACATACATAAAGAACAGTGAATAATAAACAATTTTTCTTCTTTGAATAAACTGCTTTCTGATTCTGCACAAGCTACATCTATCTGTGCTGCCCTATATTGTAGCCTATTTAAATAGCCACATGTAACTATTTAAATTTAAACTAATTAAAATTAACAAAAATTCAAAACTTAGTCACTCATTCTTGTCTTCCAAATCTGCTCCATTCTGCACACTGACTTTCTAGCTCTGACTCATGTCTATCTACTGGTGGTATTCACTCTTGAATTTGTCTTTTTGTTATGCACATTTTTTTCTTGGTTGGACCTGATTCTCTCAAATGATTCTGTATGAGTTTGCTCTCCAACAATGGATTGTCACTGGAACATGTTATGCATCCTCTACATTTTACTTTTCATCTAACTAAGCTAATATTCTATAAAATATGGTGCATTTATATTTTATTACACATGACACTTTCTCACCAAATATTTCACAAAATTTATGCATAACTGCTTTGGCCAGAAGAGTACTATAGCTCTATTTTTATAATATTAGGATTTTCCAGAAGGTATTTAGTCTATATGAAAAAATAGATCAATTACTATTCATAAACACTTAATAAAATTTTAATAAAGATCTAAAATTTAAAAAGTAAATAAATTAATATATAAAAAAATAAAAGAAAAGAAGAAAAAAAATAAAGATCTAAAACTTTGAGTAGAATGTTTTTAAAAATGAAATATTCTTATCAATTGCTTTCCTAAATGGATCTGCATTTTTGATGATCACATAATTAGGCATTTTATGAAAATTTTCTTAAATATAATTAGTATTTTTTGCCTTAGCAAAATATGTTAATACTGATTATAGATGAAATTTGTGATAATTAAAACTTAATTTTAATAAGCTTAAAGATAGAGATGTGTTACCTAAAAGGTATTCTCAGCTAACATATATTTTCCCATATTAGGAAATATTGCTATCTTATATATAATTGCTTGGTTATGATATCAGAAATAGTGCTTCCAATATTAGATGTTGAACATTTCCCCTGAAAAAGTTCTCTTCTAAATCCCTTCACCTTTTTCACCCATTCTCCTAATACCTCTCACATTTGAAGGTGTAAAGTATAGCACAGGCAATATCATTAATAATATAATAATTATGTATGGTGTCATATGGGTACTAGACTTACCAGGATAATCACTTTGCAAGTTATACAAATGCCTAATCATAAGGTTGTACACCTCATGATTATAATATTGTACATCAAACTGTAATTTAAAAATAAAAAAATTAAAAATTTTCTTAAGAGATGTGGAAATTATTGATGGTAAGTAGCAAATGTCATATTAATTTCCCCCTGTGTGCTGTTGGTAGAAAGTTTTTCATCCCTATATAGACTTGTGTTTAAATGCTTAATTTTTCACCAAATTTTATGAGAGTTAGAAGATATATCTCAGTTCATACTTTCTATTTAGATTTGCTTATTCTGGATATTTCATATATATTAAATTACATAGTGGTCGCTTTTTACATCTGACTTCTTTCACTTAGCAAGCTGTTTTCAAGGTATATTCATAGTGTAGCATGTAACAGGTTTTTATTATATTTTAAGCCTGAATAAGATTCCATTGAATGGATATACCATACTTTGTCTATCCATTCATTAGTTGATGGACACTTGGATTGCTTGCAATTTTCTAACCATCTTTATACATGTCTTAGTGTAGATACATGTTTTTAGTTTTACTGGGTATATGCCAGGAGTAGAATTGCTAGGTCATGTGATAACTATGTAATTGCACTCTTTGAAGAATTGACAGGTTTGTTTCCAAGTGGCTGTGTACTTTTACACTCCCACTAACAGTGTATGAGAATTCTAATTTCTCCAAACCTCATCAACATTTATTTTCTGTCTTTCTGATTATAGACATTCTAATGGGTATGAAGTAGTATCTCTTTGCGGTTTTGCTTTGCTATTTTCTAATGACAAATTATGTTGAGTATCACTTATAAATGCTTTTTGCCATTTATATATCTTCTTTGAGGAAATATCTATTCAAATCCTTTGCCTATTTTGCTTCTGATTTACATGTAGGAAATCACTGCTTAATTCAAGATCACAAAGATTTACATCTTGTTTCCTCTAAGAATTATGAATGTTAGCTTTCTCACATTTAGATATTTAACCAATTTCCATTTTTGAATTAATTGTTGTGCATGTATGATGTACAAGTTCAACCTTATTTTATTTTTTGACCTTATTTTTGCCTTTATGGATTTTTTTCTATTTTTTATTTCATCTGTTTCTGCTCATGTTTATTATTTCCTTCTTTTGGTTTGCTTTGGGTTTTAGTTTGCTCTTTTTAATACTTTTAAAATGCATACATATGTTTTATATTTCATAAACAGTAATAATGTTCCTTAAATATTTTTTTTGTTTACTTGATAAACTCTTTCAATAGACCTATGCAAAATTCACACATAATAAATACACACATTTTAGCCAACTCCTTGCTGCAAATTTACCTCTATGTATATCTCCTTTTATGGATCATTGGGAGACTTTCTCAGGCCTAAAAATTCTGAGAGTGGGATTGACATAGCTAAGTAATAAGTAAATATTGATTACTCTCCTCTATACGACTTTATACTCTGACTAGAAATGCATGTGGGGTTCTGTATTTTCACATTTTGGCTAGTAGTTAAATTTTGTTGTTTATTTTATACTATGTAATTTTTTATTTATATTGTTATCAGGGTTGTAGATTCTCATTCTTTTTTCAGCCTATAAATCTCAGAATATTAGCAAAGATGAATATTTATTTGTATGATTGTTAATCTTTAAATTTTTCTCTATTTTGAATTTTTATTTTTATTCTTTTTCTTATTTTCATATACCTTCCTGTTTTTACCTCCTTTATCAAGGGTCATTAAATATTTTTAAATTTTAACTTCATGTTTTAATTACAGGTCTCTTCTTTAAATCCTTCACTCGACTGTCTATGGTTTTTTGTTGAATAAAGACTTGAAATTTTCTGTAATCAAATTCATTATTTCTCCTCTTGTATAAAAATTATTCCTTTCCCTCTAATGATAAAGATGTCTTCCTAGTTTTTCTTCTGCTTTTGTAGTTTTAGGTCTTTTCCTTACATAGTCTGAGAAATGTAACTTAATCCTATATTGTTATACAAGCTTTAAAAATCATTAAAAACATCAAGCATTTTTCCAGTGACTTGTGATGCTACTCCTATCCCATATCTAGTGTTTAGTGCACATCGGTCTGTTTCTGGACTATTTATTCCATTGATATATTTTGTACATCCTTGAGTGATGATGCTACTTCTTGTTTTTTTTTTTTTTTTTTTTTTGAGTTGAGTGAAGTTACAGTTCTGTAATATGTGGTATCTTCTAATGGGACAAATCCTGCCTCCTTACTCTTCCTTTCCAATAGTGTTAGTCATTTGTGGATGGTTATTTCTCTCAAAAGAGTTACATTTGGTTCCTAAATTGTTCTATAAGTCTCTAATGGGCTTTAGCAGAGCTTTGAATATGTGATTAAGTGTAAATGTAAGCACAAAATTAAGTTATGTTTCTCAGATTTTTCTGCAATTTTATTTTTTCTGCATTATACTTTAAAAATATTTTCCTATTAGTCATTTTTTAAAAACAATGTTAAAAAACTAAACAATGGACTAATGAAAAGCTCTACAGTTGATCTGATATAGAATATGTACCAGGGTTGCAAATACTGTTTTATATTTTCAGCCAAGGTTTGGATGTGTTTTCACACAAGGTACAGAATACTAGCTGAGAATTGCAATAATTGAAGCATAAAACTATATTTTTTGCACTGGTAACTGTGAATACATTTACAGAAATTTTTAAAAGAGCATTTGAAATAACTTGATACAAGCTCATTTTAACTCATTGCTCTGTCATGAAATAATTTCTTTTTCTCTACCAATGTATATTGCATTATTTGGATAGATAAGTGCTTTAAAAAATAAGACATTAAATCCACAAATATTCAAGAAATATGTGAAGATAGATTTGCTTCCTTTTAGAAATTTAGAATGGTTATGCATTGCATGATTAATTTAGTGAATGGTGATTGAAAAAATTTAAATTTACGATTCATTAACATGTGATATATGCTTAACAATTAAATTATTTTAGCCTGAAAATATACATGCTTTATTGACTATACCTTACAAGTTAATTTTACCTCTGACACCTATTCCTCATTTACAACAATGAGGTCTCTCCAGAAAGTATCCATCCATTTACTATGAAAAATAGAGACATGTATTGAAGAAGAAACAAGATTCAAGAAACATTGTGCATAGGACAATGGCATCTCAGTCCCCTTCAAAGCAGGCATCTTGGGACCTCACACAGTTCTCCGAATCACTATCAGCTGCTCTGTCATATTTTCCTGAATGTTATCAGCTGTCCGAAATCCCTTCTTTTTCAAATGTGATTTTAGTTTTGGGAAAAGCCAGAAGTTGCAAGGAACCAAATCTGGGCTGAGTGATTTGATGTTTCACCAAAAAAAATTGCACTAGCAAGTGTTGTGATGAAGCTGGGGCCTTCTGAATCATCTGAATAGTTTCCAGAGAGGAATGTTGAATCTTAACACAAAATCTGATGCTGATTTGTTTCTCTACTCACTCAATCATTTTGAATGTGATGGCCACACAATGCACATGCTCACTCAAGGGCTTATATTGCCCCCACTGACTAGTACAATGAAGCTGTCATTGTTCACATGTGTGCATTCCAGTCCACTGTCCTGGGCTGCTGGGTTACATTGATGTCGTACAAACCATTTTTGTTATATTAACGATGGCTAAACTTTTTTTGGATATACGTTGTGTATATATATTTATGAAGAACAGTGCCTAAGAAACAGTGGATGGTTAGAGAATTCAGAAAAGTGTATAAAAGAAAGGCCCAGGCAAAATGCATTTCATATACCATGATCTCTGAGATGAATTTATACAAATGACTTTTAAAAAAAGCTTCATGTACAGCACTGAGAAAGCAAAAGAAAATGTAGAGCCACAGCTTGGCTAAAAGAGGGTCCTATGAAAGTGGAATAAGAATTGTAGAAAACATAAATTGCCACTTCATACTCTTTAATATATTTTAAATAGAATACACTTATGCAGGTTACTTAATCACTCTTTAAAACTACCTGAATGGTACATTTACTTATATAAAAATGAGGTGAAACCTATTATCTTCAGTGAAAATGTTTGAGAAGCAGTAATAAATGTTATAGACCGTCTTGAATCTCTTGTTGCTATCTTTATTTTGGAGAAACATTGCTTTTGTAAGCACCATTTAATCTGTGCCTGAGCTGCATCTACTTATCTACATGGATATTATGTGTGTTCTGGTTCAGATAGTGACTCACTAGAGATCAAGAACTGAGAAATCTGAAATTTTCAGGAAGGATGAGCAGGAATAATTTTTATATCCTACTGGAAGATCAATCATTAAAAAGGAAATGAGCAGGATTTAGAGAGATTTTCCTGTACTGTGATGCTGAATATATCACATATTTTATCCAAGATGAAATGGCTGGGACTTCAAGAAACAAAATGTTTGACTATTTTATTGGTTAATTTATTTTTAACATTTGTTTGCAATTTAGTATATGCCATATATTATGAAGAGCACTTTAAATGGATTAATTGATTATTACAAAAACCATTAATAGGAATATTTTTAGAATCTATTCTTTAAATATGAGAAGAAAACATTTAAGTAACTTTCTCAAGTTCTCAAGCTGGACAGTGATAGAATCAGGATTCAAAACCAGGCAGTCTGATTCCAGAACCTGTGCTTACATATATTACTCAGATTTTTTCTTTTTTTCAGAAAGAGGCAGATCTTGTTATAAGAAACAAAGAGCAGAAATACTGAGTACAAAGTAGTTCAAGAAAGAAACAATTTTTATTATGAAAATTTAAAAGTGCTATCTCTCTACAGGTACTAGATTCAAATATTATTAGCAGTCACAAATCTTGTTCCATTTTTACCTCCCTCAGTTTATTGCTTCCTTTACCCTTCCATTAGTATTATATCTGAAACAATTAACAATAATAACTTCTTAATTACATTAGATATATGATCAATTAAAAATTATCTAATTATTTTATTTAAAATATTTGGTTTGTTTACATCTGGATGAAAACCCAAAGAAGGAATGTATTCTTTTTATTCACCTCATTATCTTTCATCTAGGGATACTTGAGGACATTCATGGGTTGTGTAAATAAAGTGCTCTCTGTCCAATCAAGATACCCTGTAGGCTAGACAGGGGAAGACTTTCAGGGATTTCAGAAAACTGTTGACCCTCAAAAGCAGTCCTGTCTAGTAGCTAATTGTCAGTTAATTACTGTGAGCAATGTTATTCTGCTATTCCTGAGTAATAATTAACACACACTCCAAAAAATAATTTCATCTCTACTAAGTTTTGGGCCATGGGAGAGGGATTCTCTGTCCTAATTGGACCAGAATGTGATGTCAAAGGTGTCAGAAACCCAGAATGTAGGGAGTAACAACATGAAGCACAAGGGTAGTAAGATATTAATAGTAATGAGGTCAGTATTCAGTAGCCTGAGCTAGAGAAGAAAATGGGTGGTTGGTAGCCAAACAATATGGAAAATAAATATTTGAAATCTTGTGAAGGCACATTTGTGTCTGTACCTTCACCTAAGAACTCAGAGAGAGATACAATACATGAAGAGTCAGAAGATGAGAAGTTCTAATTTCTCTCTCTAACAGGTAGCATCACTTATTTGTTGCATGACTATGAAGTCTGAATATATAGACACCCACCTTTGGAACACAGTCATGTAAGCACTTTGACTATATCTATATGTGTATATGATTTATCAATCAATCAGTCATCTAGTATATATATCTATCTCCCTTTCTGTGTTACTATTTATGTATATATTAAACTTTATAGAAATTTTAGATAAGGTTAAGAGATATTCACTATAATATTTACAGATGTCTGACAAACTGATTGATGTGCTGGTCTTTGCAATTTTGCGTCTTTTTTTAATAAGACATCAAGAAACTCATCATGTATGTGTGTGTGTGTGTGTGTTTCTTTTGGTTGTTAAAAGGTATTACTCAGGGAATAACCAGAATGAGAGACATGTCAAAAAATGTTATTAAATTATTTTGGATAATTGTATAAATATTTGGAAGAGTGTGGATAGTCTGAAAGAGGAGGAAAAGAAGGAGGACAGTTGACACTTGAACTATACAGGGGTAAGGGGTGCTGAACCCCACATAGTCAAAAATTTACATATAACTTTTTTTAAATTTTATTTTAATTTATTTTTTCAAATACATTTGTCTCTGCCTCCCCCCACCACTTTCCCTTGCCCCCTCCCTCCTTCCCTCCCTCAGCTCTTCCCCTTTGGTTCTGTCCATGAGTCCTTGCTATATGTTCCTTGACTTTCCCCTTCCCTTCCTTTTCCCTATCACCCCCTTCCCTCTTGTCTCTGTTGATTTCTTTTCCTTTCAGTGTTGCTGGTCTTATTTTCCTTGCATCTTTGTACTGTTGGTTAGGTTTCACTTATAGGTGAGATCATATGGTATTTGCCTTTCGCCCCCTGGCTTATTTCGCTTAGCATAATGCTCTCGAGTTCCATCTATGCTGTCGCGAAGTTTAGTAGTTCTTTTTTTCTTTCTGCTGCATAGTATTCCATTGTGTATATGTACCATAATTTTTTGATCCAATCATCTACTGATGGGCATTTAGGTTGCTTCCAACACTTGGCTATTGTAAGTTGTGCTGCTATGAACATTGGGGTGCATAAGTTCTTTTGTATTGGCGTTTTGGGATTCCTAGAGTACAGTCCCAGCAGGGGAATCACTGGATCAAAAGGCAGTTCCATTTTCAGCTTTTTGAGGAAATTCCACACTACTTTCCACGGTAGCTGCACCAGTCTGCATTTCCACCAACAGTGGACTAGGGTTCCCTTTTCTCCGCAGACTCGCCATCTAATATTTGACAAAGGGGGCAGGAGCATAAAATGGAGCAATATTAACCTCTTCAACAAAAGGTGTTGGAAGAGCTGGACGGCTACATGCAAAAAATTGAAATTGAATCATCAGCTGACACCATACACAAAAATAAACTCAAGATGGATAAAAGACTTAAATATAAGTCGCAACACCATACGTATAACTTTTGATTTCCCCAAAACTTAATAATAGCCTACTCTTGACTGGAAGCTTTACTGATAACATAAATAGTAGATGAACACATATTTTGAATGTTATATGTATCATATACTGTATCTTTACAATATAGAGCTAGAGAAAAAATTGCTATAAAGAAAAAAAGCCCTGGCTGGTGTGCCTCAGTGGATCTAGTGCTGGCCTGTGAACCAAAAGGTTGCAGATTCAATTCCCAGTCATGGCATATGCCTGGGTTGCAGGCCAGGTCCCTGGTAAGGGGCGTGTGGGAGGCAACCGTATATTGATGTTTCTCTCCCTTTCTTTCTCCCTTCCTTCACCTCTCTAAAAATGAATAAATAAATTTGTTTTAAAAAAGAAAACCAGAAGGATGAGAAAATACATTTACAATACTTATTAAAAGACACACACCTGTAAGTGGACCCATAGCAAATTAAATTTGTGTTGTTTAATGGTTAACTGTATAAGAAAGGAAGAGGAGGACATACAGAATGTCCAGAGACATATGAAGGGATGCTCAGCATCACTAGCCATCAGAGAGATGCAAATTAAAACCATAATGAGATACCGCTTCACACCAGTCAGAACGGCCATCATAACCAAATCCACAAACAAGAATTGCTGGCAATGTTGTGGAGAAAAGGAACCCTACAACACTGTTGCTGGGAATGCAGACTGGTGCAGCCACTGTGGAAAATAGTATGGAATTTCCTCACAACACTAAAACTGGAACTGCGTTTTGACCCTGCAATTCCTCTGCTGGGATTATACCATAAGAATCACAAAACACCAATTCAAAAGAACCCCAATGTTCATAGCAGCACAATTTACAATAACCAAGAGTTAGAAGCAACCTAAGTACCCATCAGTAAATGGATGGATCAAAAAACTATGGTACATTTATCATACAATGGAATATTACACAGCAGTACAATGGAATACTACACAGCAGAAAGAAAGAAGGAGCTCCTACCCTTCACAACAGCATGGATAGATCTAGAGAACATTATGCTAAGTGAAATAAGCCAGGCAGTGAAAGACAAATACCATATGATATCTCCTATAAGTGGAGCCTAATCAACAAAACAAACAAGCAAGCAAATTATAACCAGGGACATTGAAATAAAGAACAAACTGACAGTAACCAGAGGCAGGGTAGGGGGGAGAGGGATAATGGGGGAAAAAAAGGGAAAGGGTCATCAAGGAACATGTATAAAAGATATATGGACAAAGCCAAATGGGGTAGGATCGAGGGTGGGAGGCAGGGATAGGTGTGGCAGGGGAGAGTAATAGGAGGAAAATGGAGACACCTGTACTTCAACAACAATAACAAAAAAAAAAAAAAAAAAAAAAGGAAAAGAAAAGAAAGGGGATAAGAAGAAAATTGTGAATCATTGAGAGAAAAAGACCACTATGATGACAAGATATTGGATTGGAGGTAAAGAGTTCTTGGTCAGGATTGTAGACAATGGGCTTTTAAATATGAGGACAACTTATACTTTCTTTAAATTATTTGCTGTACTGTATCTAACTAGAAGAGGCCTCTGAGTGATGTGTTAAAGTCTACAGTATTGTCTAGTGCAGTTTTTATGAGAAATCAAATAAATGGAATACAGATTCACACAAGGTTCTTGTAGGGTGGGTAAATAAGTAAAAAAATCAAAAGGTTAGATGTAGAACAATTCTAAGTTCAATCAGATTACAACAATTTGTCCTAGAGTTGGCTAGGTGGGACAGAACCCTATATTTTGTATTCCAGGAGATATGATAGATTTTTAGAGCATCTCATAGTATATAAAGGTAAACTGGGAGGGGCAGATTCTGTCTCAACTATAGCAGTGATTTAGAACTTAATTTAAAAAATAGTAGGAAGGGTAACTCCTGATGCTGGAATATTGTGCTGTTAACACATCTCCAGCTTTATGTCTAGCTCTATGTTTCTCTGTATTTAAATAAAACTGTTGCATTAATCATACTTACATCTACTCAGAACTGTTCTTTAAAAATCATATTAAAATAAAAATTAAAAAATCTATATGACGCTTTTATTTAAAAAGTTTCCAAATTCTTTTTCTAATGAATATATGGTTATCCATGCTCTTGGAGGATCATCTGAATGAGGTTTTCTCACAGAATCACAGGATTGTATAGAGGATTGTGTGTATAAATTTCTTATGCATGTTCTGAAATCAGAGCCAAGAAAGGAAAACAAGGGATTTGCCCAATGCCACACACCTGCTCAGGTAGTGATAGTGATAGGCTTTAAATGTAACCCCAAAAGGAATTTGGGTCATTTTCACTGAACTCCATTGCTCAGCATTTTCTAAAATATTACCCTTATTTTTAAGGTAGGTAAAAATTACTAATTAAATATGAGACATATCATATTGGAGACGCATATATGTATTGTCATATTTCAGATGCATATAAACCAATAAAATTGACAAAAAATGAAGTGTATATTAATAGTTTATATTTTTGCTGCCATGTCCTCTGTATTCTAAGAGTTTATCTGAGGTGCAGCAAAATTGTCCATCCATCATACCATGATTTGATGTTATAAGAATCACAGTAAAGGAAGAAGAATGTCTGCTCTTTTACCAACAGAAGCACAATTATGAGATTTGAAATTATACTTATTCCTATAAGCTGCATTGAAATTAGTGAGATATTATTTATGAGTGTTAAAAATTATAAGCTAACTTGATGCCCCCAACAAAGGCAGTTGTTAAAAGAACTATGGGCATCAAACTGATTGATATTCTGCATCAATAAATAGTAAATATTTTGAAGACTCTATAAGGAAACTGAAATGAGGATATAAAAAATTACTTTTGATTTTTAAGAATTTTAATTCTTACTTCATTATTAATCTTTGATATTGTTTCTGCAGAATAGTGCACTTGAGAAAAATATGTAGTCTGTTTTTGTTGAGTGGAGTGTTGATCATATGTCTAAATCTAGCTGCTTTACCGTGTTGTTCAAGTCTTTTGTTTACCTGTTAACTTTAGGCTTAGTTTGTGTATAAGATCAGAGGTGTTTAAAGTCATATTGAAAGTTAACAATAAACAAAAAGTGATTTTGAAAAATCCACATAATTTCTTTATAAAAATTTGATTTTAAGAAGAGAAAGACAGCCAGAAATCCAAAATAAATATAGAGTTACTGAAAAGGACACATAAAAAGAAAGAAATTCTAGACAAAAATTTTACCATATCTACTTTATTTCCATACAATGTCAATGTTATAAAAACATGTGATTCCATTTGTTGCTGATAATTAAGAAAATGCCTGATTACCTATACGTTTTGCTTTCTGACTTTCTCATAACAATTGTCTGAATGATATCAATACTTAATTTGTCTTCACCCTCTCTTATAATCACATGCAACTATATATAGTGGACTGTAGGGTACAACAAGCAGATCCAAATTTGGAGTTAGAAACTTGAGACAGACACTTCATTTGTTAAATGTTATTGTTTTGACTAGCTCTCTCGAACTGCCTCAAATAACTTTTTCTTTTAACTAAATTATTATTACAGTTATTTATTTGTTCTAATGGCTTTATAAAGTTGACATCACAACCAATACTATCTAATTAATAAGAAGTAGCAAAACCAATTCAATGTATACATGGGCATGTATATATACACATATATGTATATATGTGTGTGTATATATGTCTTAAATATTTAAATATATGCAAATATTATTGTCATACTGACCAACTTGACATATGGTGGACAATATTTTAGGGACATTAAGTGAAAGTCTGGCATTTGATTAAAAAAAAATGAACTCTGATTTTATTTGGCTGAAACATTTTCTTGGGTTAGAGGGTTTTGACAAAAGAAATGTCATCAAAAAGTTTTTTGTTTTTTTTTTCTGTAAAACTTTGTCTCAGGTTTAGGTGACAGGTAAACCATTCTAATATAATGTCATAAATTAATAATTTATCAGATACTCCACTTCCACATAACCTTTATTTAATTATATTTTATTATGTCATTACAGTTGTCCACATTTTTCCCCCTTTGCCCCCCAACATCCAGGTTCCCCCCACTTCCTCAGGCAATCCCCACACCATTGTTCATGTCCATGGGTCATGTGTATAATTTCTTTGGCTACTCCATTTCCTATACTGTTCTTCACAAACCCATGGTGATTCTATTAACTGTTACGTAAAGCCAGACTCAAGACACGATTCAGGGAATGGAGTAAGCCTTTATTCACACGCGCGGACTCAGAGGAGGCAGTCTCCAAATTCTGAGCCCCGAATCGGGGTTAGATAGGGGTTTATAAGCCCTAGCATTCCGGCGGGAAACGGATGTGCTACCCAGGTGGGGGAAAGGGTGTGAAAACGGGCTACAGAAGCAGATAAGCAATGATTAACAGTTAACCTGGGAGGGGGTCTCTGGCTAGGCTGCTCCTCTTAAATCATCTTGCCCTTATCATTAACTACTATTTATATTTCTTAATTCCCTCAACTTTTCACCCATTTCCCAACACCCCTCTTCCATCTGGCAACCATCAAGATGCTCTACATATCTATGATTCTGTCTCTGTTCTTCTTGTTTGCTTAGTTTGTTTTTTAGATCCAGTTGTTGATAGATATGTATTTATTGCCATTTTATTTTCATAGTTTTGATCTTCTTTTCCTTAAATAAGTCCCTTTAACATTTCTTATAATAATAGTTTCATAATAATGAACTTCTTTAGTATTTTTCTTGTTTGGGAAGCTCCTTATATTCCCTCTGATTCTAAATGATAGCTTTTCTGGGTACAGCAATCTTGGCTATAGGTCTCTGTTTTTCATGACTTTTGAATATTTCTTGTCAATCCCTTCTAGCCTGCAAAGCTCCTTTTGAGAAATAAGCTGACGGTCTTATGGGAACTCCCCTGTATGTAACTAACTTCTTTTTTCTTGCTGCATTTGTCTTGGAATGGGCCTCTTTGCCTCCATCTTGTTTGGGATTTGCTGGGCTTCCTGGACTTGCATGTCTATTTCCTTCAACCAAATTAAAGAAATTTTCTTTCATTATTTTTTGAAATGGATGTCCAATTCCTGATCTTTCTCTTCTCCTTCTGGCACCTCTATGTCGTGAATGTTGGACTTCTTGAAGTTGTCCCAGAGGCTGCTTACACTATCCTCTTTTTTTGGACTCTCTTTTCTACCTGTTGTTCAGATTGGTTGTTTTTTTTTTCTTCCTTATGTTCCAAATCCTTGATTTGATTTTCTGCTTTATTCTCTCTACTATTGTTTCCCTTTAAATTGTTCTTTATTTAACAATTGTTCTTCATTTCTGATTGGGTCTTTTTTTATGCTGTTAATGTACTCACTAAGTTCCTTGAGCATCTTTGTAACCAGTGTTTAAACTGTGCATCTGATAGGTTGCTTATCTCTGTCTGAAGGAGTGATGCATTGTGGGGAGTGCAGGGTGTGGGGTGCTCCTGGATTCAAGGGTTACTGTCTGGAGCCAGCTGAGGAGGGAGCAGGGCTCTGTATCCCGCAAAACCCACCCCAGGGTTGTCACGGATGAGGGGAATAAACAGCAGTTGTTGCAAATACTTCTCTGTGTGCCAGGAGAGGGGACATGGCTCTTCCCTCTATTGGAGAGAAGGCCCCAAACCTCTGTGCCCAAAGGCTTTTATTGAGAACCATATGCACAGGAGTATACATCAAAGCTCATTAATCAATGTCAAAAGGCTATATTTACAGAAAACAGATCATAGATACCAATTGGAGACGCACAAGAGATCTGGCTCAGGTCAGGGTCTATGAATAATGTTAATCTTCTTCCCAGTATGAGCCAGTTATCATTGCTTTTGAGGGAAGAACAAAGCATGCTTAGAGGAACTTACTTCTAGGCTTGATTGTCCCTGGGAACCGCCTAATCCAGTTTAGGGCTGTACTTGCCTTTAGTATTGTTTCAAGCCTGAGTCAGGTAGGTGGGGCAGAGCTACCAAGAGATAAGGAGACTTCTTTCAGATAGAATGAGGACTCCGGCCATGTCCAAGCTGATCCGAGGGGCTCACGCCTTTTTGCTCTTTCTCTGTGTCTCCCAAGTCCTTGTCCCGCTGCTTATACCATCCAATGTTTACCTTATCGTTTACTCTGCATGGGAAAAACTTACCCATCTTGGATCACCGACGATCAGGGGGTCAAGCAGGAAGATGTGAGGGGGGCAGGGCCACAGCCCCTGCCAATGGGACAGGTTTTGTCTCCTTAGTGGCCTGTTTTTCCATGGCCTCCTTGATTAGGTCCAGCCTTGGGGTCCTCTTGCCTGTCGACACGGCTACAGTACCTGAAACTAAGAGGGACATTTCCCAACATACCTCCTTTTTGTTTAGTTCTTTCTCTGGAGTTTTGTTCTGTTCTTTCATTTGGACCATGTTTCTTTGTCTCTTCATTTTGGCAGCCTCCGTGTTTCTTTCTATGTAGTAGGTAGGGTTGCTATGACTCCCTGTCTTGACAGTATGGCCTAATATAGTAGGTGTCCTGAAAGGTCCAGTGGCACAGCCTCCCCTATCACCCAAGCTGGGTTCTTGAGGTGCATTTGTTTTGTGGGCTGAGTGCACCCTCCTTTTGTAGCTGAGTCTTGATTACTGTTGGCAGGTCAATGGGAGGGATTGACCCAGACCAGTCAACTGCAAGGACTGGCTATAACTGCTGCTGATCAACCTCTGACTTCTGTGGAGGATCAACTATGGAGGGGCAGGGTGGTTGTGCTCCAATGTGGTCTGTAGCTGCATGCTGGGGGTGTAGGCTCTGGGTTTTTCCAGGTAGTGCAGACCAAGGTTATCCTGATAAGGGCAAGATGACTTGGGAGGAGCAGCCTAGCCAGAGACCCCTCCCAGGTTAACTGTTAATCATTGCTTATCTGTTCCTGTAGCCTGTTTTCACATCCCTTCCCCCGCCTGGGTAGCACATCAATCTCATCAATCTCCCACCTGAATGCTAATCCCTTCCCCCCACCTGGGAAGCCCATCCGTTTCCCGCCCGGAATGCTAGGGCTTATAAACCCCTATCTAACCCCCGATTCGGGGCTCAGAATTTGGAGACTGCCTCCTCTGAGCCCGCGCGTGTGAATAAAGGCTTACTCCGTTCCCTGAATCGTGTCTTGAGTCTGGCTTTCCGTAACAATTCCACTCCTGTGTTCTGCCCAGGGCTATTCTGCATGAGCTATAAAGCAATCTGAGATGGCTGCTACTTCTGCTGGGGTTGGATTTTCTCAAGCAAAGACAAGCTGTGAATCTAGGCTGGTTGCTGCTAGTGCCAGGCCTAGGCCACTTAGCAAGAGGAATGGGGGCTAGAGGCTAACCGAAGATGGCTGTTGATTGTTTGAGAGCATTAAGAAGTTGTGAAGCATGAGCCAAGACAAGCAATTCATATGGAAAAGTCACAATTAACAGCTTGGGTGGGCCTATAACATTGGTGGGACAGAGTCTCAGGGGATCTCCATGGCAGGGCAAACAGTTTTATCCAGGTTGATGGAGTCTCTCATATGGCACCCATTACTACCTCGGTGGCTCTTTGGGTGGAGGACTCAAAAAAGGGACAATGGCTTCTGCTTTCATTTCTCTTTTGGACAGAGCCATCTCCCAGCTCCTTCCTTGATTCTAGACACCTCAGTTTATCCCTGTATCCAATGGTACCTTTCGAGCTTCTATCTTGGTGCTGAAGCTCACAGGGAGTGAGTCTGAGTAAATCCACGTGTGGGTTCTTTAAGGGGAACTGCTTGGAACTCCACTGACTCAATTCCTGCTGGTTTTTGCATCCAGGAGTTATGGGGACTTGTCTTCTTGGCACTGGAATCCTGGGCTGAATAGCCTGGTGGGGCTGGGACTCCTCTCTCCTGAGATATCCTTCCAAAATTTTTATCCACCCCCCATGAGTGTGGGACCAGCCCATTCCACATCTCTGCCCCTCCAACAAGTCTGTAAGGATGTGGTTTCTTTAATTACATAGTTGTTGGCCTTCCATTCAAATTGAATTCTGACAGTTCTGGGTGATGGCTCTTCTATATTTTAGTTGTATTTTGATGTGATTGTGCAAGGAGATGAGCCGTGTTTACCTATACTGCCTTCTGACTAGAAGTCCTACATAAACTTTATAATTGTGCAATATTAAACCATTATATTGTCAATCAGAACTTGAACTTTGGTTCATGCAAGACTAAGGAATTCTATATAGTGCTTACATGATTATCTAACCGTTATCTCTATGTGCTTTCAGGAAAAACTACAGAATTGTAGCAGTATTTAATTAATTAATTAATTATGATTCCTTAACATTCACACATGAGAAAAAAAGGATAGATGTATTAGAGATGATAATAGAAAGTGTGTTATGGACAGGATCAGAAAACTTCTGGCTTGTTATTTCAAACACTTTATGAACTGTATATGCTGGGAAATGCAGCTACAATGAAGAGATTTAATTGAATAGGTTTTATTTTAGAAGTTTATAACCTGAAATATGGATAAACAAATGAATTGGTGTGCATGACCAAAGAAGGATTGGTTAGGAGAATGAAGCAGTAGTTCATTTTTTTTTTTAAAGAGATCATTACATTCACCAGGATTCTAGTCATCAATGAGATGAGTGGAATGGAAGGTTTTATGTTTGATTTCTACATGAGAAGTTCAGAGGGAAATAACTGTGATCCGGCATAATTTATATTTCTTTATCTGACAACATTCTTTCTTATTTTACTTCTCCCTTCTCCATACCAGCTGACATTTACTTCTATTTCTTTCATTGCTATAGTTACACATGTACAATAACTCTTATTGATATATGAATGGGTAGAGTTCACAATTTGAGGGATAGAGGACTATATATAATCAAATTTTATCTATTATCACTTTTTCACTAGTTCACTTCCTAGTGTTATCTCACATAATTTTTGAAGTTTCTTCTTAATTATATAGGCCAAGTCATAATTTAGTTATTCCTTGGCTTCCTTTTCTTATTAAAAGTATACTAACAGAGTTTCAATTTCACCATTTCTTAACATAGGGCACAATGCAAAGGTAATCACCATTGTGTGTGCATGACTGCATATGTATGTGTGTGCATGTGTGTGTGTGAGGAATGAAATTACAGAGTTTAAGACATACTTTTTTTTTTCTTTTTTTAAATATATTTTATTGGTTAGGCTATTACAGTTGTATCATATTTCTTCTCTCCTTTATTCCCCTCTGCCCTTCACCCCCCTCCCACCAGCACCCCTCCCCCCAGACACTTAGTTCATGTCCATGGGTCGTACATATAAGTTCTTTGGCTTCTCCTTTTCCTATACTGTTCTTAATCTCCCCCTGTCTATTTTGTATCTACTATTTATACTTCTTATTTCCTGTACCTTTTCTCACATTCTCCCCCTCCTCTCTGATCTCCATTTCTGTATTCTGTTCCTGGTCTAGTTGTTTGCTTATCTCTCTCTCTCTCTCTGTGTGTGTGTGTGTGTGTGTGTGTGTGTGTGTGTGTGTGTGTGTTTTAGGTTCAGTTGGTGATAGTTGTGAATTTGTTGTCATTCTACCGTTCATAGTTTTGATCTTCTTTTACTTAGATAAGCCCCTTTAACATTTCATATAGTAAGGGCTTGGTGATGATGAACTCCTTTAACTTGACCTTATCTGGGAAGCACTTTACTTGCCCTTCCATTCTAAATGATAGCTTTGCTGGATAGAGTAATCTTGGATGTAGGTCCTTGCCTTTCATGACTTTGAATACTTCTTTCCAGCCCCTTCTTGCCTTCAAGGTTTCTTTTGAGAAACAGCTGATAGTCTTATAGGAACTCCTTTGTAAGTAACTGTCTCCTTTTCTCTTGCTACTTTTAAGATTCTCTCCTTATCTTTAATCTTGGGTAATACAATTATGATGTGGCTTGGTGTGAGCTCCCCTGAGTCCAACTTCTTTGGGACTCTCTGAGCTTCCTGGATCTCCTAGAAGTATATTTCCTTTGCCAGATTGGGGAAGTTCTCCTTCATTATTTTTTCAAATGTTTTAAATTTCCTGATCTTCCTCTTCTCCTTCTGGAACACTTATGATTCAGATGTTGGAACATTTAAAGTTGTCCTAGAGGTTCCTGAGCCTCTCCTTATGCTTTTGAATTCTTATTTTCTTAATTCTGCTCTGATTGAATGTTTATTTCTTCCTTCTGCTCTAAATCATTGATTTGAGTCCTGGTTTCCTTCCCTTCACTGTTGGTTCCCTGTATATTTTTCTTTATTTCATTTTGCATAGCCTTCACTCTTTCCTCCATTTTGCAAATGTACTCAACCATTTCTGTGAGCATCCTGATTGCCATTGTTTTGAACTGTGCATCTGATAAGTTGGCTATCTCTTCATTGCTTAGTTCTATTTTTTGAGCTTTGATCTGTTCTTTCATTTGGGCTGTATTTCTTTGTTTAATGTGCCTGTTATGTTGTAAGTGGTGGAGCCTTTGGTATTCACCAGAACAAACCCACAATGCAGTGATGTTGGTTGCTGCTCCCTGATGAAAGCACATACTTTATGAGTTTAAAAACCAACTTTATAATGAATTTTCTGATTTAGGGCAAATTATTTAATATTTCTGTGCACCATTTTTCTCATCTCAAAATGAGGTTACTACAATACTCTCCTATAGTTTCTTATGAGGATTATATTTTTTTAATTAAGTTAACTATTGAACTAAAATAAATTATTTAATTTTGATAAAATGCTTGGAAAGTTGTCTTTTGGTCAAGATGGCAGCTTAAGTAAACACAGTACTTGAAAACTCCTACAACCACATCAAAATTACAACTAAATTATAGAATAACCATCATGGACAACTGCCTGAAATCTAGCTGAATGGATGAAGCCACATCAAGATTGGTGGGAGGGATGGAATGAGCTCATCTCACACTAATGTGTGGCATTTAAAAATTGGGAGGAATATCTCACCTGCAGAGGTCCCACCTGAGGAGCTGAGGGTTCCAGCCCCACATTAGTCCTCCCAGAGTAGTGTTCCAGTGCCAGAAAGAGAAGTCACCATAAAGAGGATTAGTAAAAAACTAGAAAAATTCCCTGGCAAGTTGAATGAGAAAACTGAGACAAAAGGTTAAACAAATGGCCTGAATAGCTGAGCAATTAACACCCAGATCATAAATCACAAGACTCTATCCTCTCTAATCAAAGATACCCAAGAGCAGCAGGTAGCTTAAATCACCTTATTCAAGGAGATAGAAAACAAACAAATTAAAAAAAAAACAATTATAGCGAGACTAATTCAAGATAAAGGTGTGTTCCAGGAAGGAAACTCCATGACACAGTTAAAGAATTGTTGATCAACAGATAAAGAAGCACTAGGAAGATTGTTGGTAGACCTACATTCTTACCCAATTATTATTTTTTCTAAACCCCTTACTTACCCTTTTTTCTCCTTATGAAAATACCAGATTGAGAAGAAATGTTGAGCTGATTTTTGAGGGTACATATCCTTCCTTATTCTCAGATCACTGACCATCTGAATAAAACATGCACAAAAATTCAATCCTTGTCTCTACGTATTAATTCTGGCAGTGACAGACAGCACCAAATGCTGACTTTTTTGGTTCCTCTTTCTTTGCATCACTGTCCCAAGCTTTAATAAGCTTACTCTCATTGTAACAGAGTGGTCATGCCAAATTGCTGGAGAAGGCAGGGGGTGGGGAGAAAACCCCAATATGGAATTGAAAATAGATGTGGCTCACCCTCCCTGAGAAGGAGGGGCCGCCAGAGAAGGCAGATTGCTTGAGGCAACAAAACAACTCATGATTCAGCAAGAGGGATATTGTACAGAGCATGCAGAAGTTCAAGACTTTGCCCCCTTGCTAAACATTGTGGCAGGAAGAGGGGCAAAGGCAGATAAAGCCAACACTGACCCAAATTAGTTGAAAATCTGAACAATCCCACTGGCTTCTGGAGCATGTGGGGTTCTGGGAAAGGACTTTAAATACAAGACAAGCAGAAGCTTGCTCTCTTAGTCTCTTGGCCAGTTGGGTTTCTCCAGCACTTGCTTTGCCCTGCATGGGTGGGAGTGGCAGATACCGGGACCACTCGAGGGATAGGCCTTGCATGATTAGAAGACAGCTCCTGGAGGCAGGGTCCTATGCTAGGATGTGTCCCCCACAGGGCTCTAGCCCTTGAGATGCTATGAACCAGTGCAGCACAGCACATGGGTCCTGAACTGCTTCTATTCTCTTGCCTTGAGAATAACACATGGAGGCATGAGCTGGAAAGTTCCTCCTAGATGGAACTTTACCTGTATGACCATCTGGAGTGATCTGGCAGCACACCCCAGACCCTGAGAGAGAAAAAGAGAGAGAGAGAGAGAGAGAGAGAGAGAGAGAGAGAGAGAAATCTCTGCAGTAAGGCAATGGTGACTGGAATCAGGGAGAGAGTGAGCCTGGAGCTGGAGAGATAAAGGTCTGTTTGAGTAAAAACCTTTGGCTATAGATAAGCAATAATATGGAACTTCTGGACATGGATTTGATTTTAATCTCTTTGTGGGTAGCTGGTTTTCAGTGCTTTGTGGAAGAGGTTGGCTCAGTTGGCTCAGAGCAGGAATGTTCCTAGCCCTGTCAAATTAGGGATGCTGTTAACAAAAACCTGATTTCTTCTCCACAAATCTTCATGTTATGTGGGTATATGGTGATTTGTGACTGGATCCCATGCTGCCTGGTTACATCACTTTCACCTGGACTCCGTCTTGAATTTTTTTCTGTGTATCTCAAGAACCTGGAGGTTCCTTGATATGGGTAAAGTCTCAGACCATGCTAGGGCTGGGCCAAACCCAGGTGAGGAAAAGGGAAGTAGCCCAGTAACACTCATAACATATGGCTGTAAAAAACAACAGGTTGTGGCTGAAGGAGACAGAGTTTTCTGAAGCCCCAAGTGTCCCTCTTAAAGGGCCCTCACACAACATTACTCTGGCTCACTCACTCTGAGCGCTAAGCACTGGGGCAACAGCATAGAAGGCGCCAGGGACTTACTGTGAGGAACTGGATGGTCTGACTTCGGGATGAAGGCTGAAGGAGAGACCATTGCTTCTTTGCTGAACCTGTCCCCCACAGAACTGGCAGACAGACACCATATCTTAGTTTCCATCAATCTGGCTATCATTGTTTGCCCTGTCTTGGTGATTTCCTGACATGCTGTCCCACCCAATTTGAGGGCTCACCCAAACCCTTTCTAGTGGCTTTTCCTATTAATAATGGATGCCAGAATTATGGATGATAATTTCAGGAATCTAAAGGAAAAAAGCAATAAATTATGCATGGAGGCTCTTTACTTCACTTTTTGCTTATTATCAGCACCTTCAAACAGTTGATTGTACTCAGTGGGATACCAGTTATTCATGTAATCAGAAGAAATACCCATGCTTTATTAAAGTTAGCATGAAGGCAGTGTTTTACCAAAGGCAGAGAATATCAAACACTGTGTTTCCATAGAGAAACTTTTGTAATCCTCCTACATAACCCATCTTCACAAATCTGCCTGCATCATGACCTTTGTTTCATATTATTACCCACCTCTTCTTTTTCTCTATGGGAGAGTAAATAAATACATTTATGATGTACTTTCTCAATATGTATATGGGGATTTGGGGTTGAGAACAGGGTTGGGAAAAGCAGTTTCTATTTGGTAGCAAGGATGTGAGACCCTTTTTATGATTCAGTTTACTAGGGTATAACAAATTAATAAATTATGTTTGTTCTGACATAGTCCCGATATTTATAGCATGTCAATTTGATACTGATTTGATATTTCCTCTATTACCCTATTTAAATTCAAGTTCTGTAGAAAAGACTAAATCTCTTCTCAGCACATATTCCTTAAATTCATTTCTTAGAGACCACAAGGGAAAATCTCTTGCATGCTCAAAAAAAAGTTTGCATTACTATTCAGCCTTGCTGTTGTCCTTAAATTTCTCTACACTGCTCAAATGAGAATTTTTATTATTCAAACCAATAAAAACATAACCTGATATAACTTTGAAATAAAATTGTTGGTACAGAAATTTGTTGTTTTTGTGGTTGTTGGATTTCTTTTGTTTTTCCGTATTAATTTTTTATTCCTAGCTTCTACATAAATATTTTTTTTTAAATTAGGTCACAAATTTTAGATGTTCAGCCAGGTCGCTAAGTTACATAAACATTACTTTAAAAATGTTTAGACTGTTCTTGCCTTTTATTATCAGGGATTAGCTGGCATTTGTGAGTTTTCAATGAATATATTTTCAAAATAGTAGGCACAAAGAATAGAAAATTCCTGTTGACATGTCTCTGTAACTTTATGTTATGAAGTAACTTTTTATAATAAATAGAAATAAAATAAATAGAAAACACTGGTAAACTATAAGAAGAGAAACTTTAATACGCATTAATATAATATATACATATGTATGTGTATATATGAATATATGTACACTGTGTATGTGTATAGTCTCACTAAACATAAGATTAACATATTAATATACCATAAAGAGAAAATAAAATGAAAAGTTGTTCTTGGAAATGGCAGAATATAGGGGCCTTCTAGGATGCAGCTTCTAGGGAAGAAGTATCTAATGGATAATTATAACAAAAAGTCTTCGTGAGAGCTAGTCTCATTGTTTAAAGTGATGGTCTGGTACTGGGTTTGTCCTTCAAGAGATAAAACTTGAAATTATTGGTTTTATGAAGTTTCAGCTAAAATGACATCACATGTCTTGGCCTGAACTTAAAGAAAAACACTATATTAAAACTGGTTTATTCCCTGAAGGAAGTTTCCATATTTGACTAACCTTCAGTTTTACTTTCCACTGCTTGTTAGGGCACAGGGAACAGGGTAAAGATACCAGGACCTAGCCGAGTGGGTGCATCTAACAAGAAATACTCATCACAAAGATAGGACCATAGAAAGTTGAACTGGCTGTGAATTTGCTACCCAGGAAAAGTTAAGAAAAATTGATTTGCTGGAGACTTGGTTTTAAGTGGAAGAGAAAAAGAAGAAAAAATCTCCTATAAATTTTTCACAAGAGTTTGTAACCACAAACAGTCCTCATTTGGGTCCACAGTCAAATTGATACTGTCTGAGTAGTCCAAAATACTTTAGGCCAAGTGTTGAGTTTGAAGAAAATTCTTTTCTGTGATATCTTCAAGTGTCTGGAATTTGTACATAAAAGATTTCTCTGGACCCATCTTCAGTACAAGTTACAAAGAATTTCCACAAATAAACTTTCAACGTATTTGAGCTCAGACCAAATTTATAAATCACACAAGGAAGTGATATGTCAATGAATAAATCCTGACAGGCAATAGACAACTGCATAAGATATCAAGTACTATGAACATTGAAACAACATATAAATTATATTACATTTTATATATATCCTAATCATATAGTAAGATGACAACATATTAGCAAAGGGCAATATATTAATTAAAACAAGTGCTTAGAGAAAAAAATCAAAGATTCTAAAAAATAGATTGATATTCAAAATGTTTGGATGTATATGATCAGAATACACACAGCTGAAGCAAAAATTCTTAAACTAAAAGAAATTAAGAATTTATGTAGAACACATACAAAGAGATGAAAATATTGAAAGTAATGAGAAGAAGCTAGATACAATAGAAGACTGTTAAATTTTTTTCACAATGAAGAAAAAAATATAGAGGTATGTAATACATGAAAAAATACTGGTAAAGAATCTTCCATGAACAATTAATGATATTAAGTTCCAGATTCAGAAAGCCCAATAAATCTCAATCAGGTTAAAAATAACTGATTAAATATATTATAATAAAAATGCATAATATAAAAGATGAAGAGAGGATCTTCAAAGGAACTAGAATAGAAATACAAATTATATACTTGTACAAATGAAAAAATTACATTGATGACTTTTCATCACCTACAATGAATACTAATAAAAAGTACCTATAACATGCTGAAGAAATAATTGCTTGTATACCATACAAATATGTGTTTTAAGAATGAAAGCGAATAATCTATAATGTGGGTACTTTTAATACCTGTTTATTAAAGGTATCTAAATAAAATGCTTTGTGATCAGACAGTGATGTTTTCCTTACATGTGTCCTTTAGGATGTTCCAGCCAATCGTGGCATATATTTCTAGTTGCTTACCTAGTATCTCATCTTCTATATCAATAATACCCAATTTTTGTCAGATTAGTAAAGCGTACTATTTTTAAAATCTCTTATAAGTTTCCTTACAACTAGTACACTCCATGTTACACAGCCTGGTCATTAATGAATAAGCATATGTTACTTAATGGGCTCTGAGAAGACTCTTGAAAAGAGTGCCATTCTTACCTGGATTCTTCTCCACATGTTTTGTTTTGTTGCTTCCCCCCTTACTTCTCACCTTGCAAGGAGGTGCGGTTCCTAGTGTTAAAAGAGCCATCTGGTGACCATGACGTTGCAAGGCACAGGGGAAAGAATATCCTGCAGAAAATTCACAAATGATTCTGGCCTATCTAGTGGCTTCTTTGAGTGTCTATACAAGCCTTGGATTTGTTATTACCAGACTTCTTATTACATTTTAAAAAAACACTGATTATTGGTTTAAGAAAAAAAAAATGAAAGTGTGTAAATAATTTATGAGAAATGAAACAGAATTTAAGACCAGTAAATCTTTATCAAAAGAAATTCCAAAAGATACATTTTGGGGGGTAAAAAAAGTAATCTCACAGTCCCAATGGGTTCTCATTAACAAGAGTTTCCTGATATGACCCATGAAAAATTACTTTCGTGCTCAAATAAATTTAAGGAAATCCAAACTCTAAGATTTGCAATAAAAGCAGCATGTGAAAGGATCTGACAAATAACAGAAAAGGAATCTGTTACAGTTAAATCAGCATTCCCCAAATCTAACACCCTAAGACATTTTTTTTATCAATGAGTCAGTTAATATCTCAGAGAAAATACTTTTGGGAATGTAGAACTATGCCTTCAAAGCAATAGCTTAAAATATTTCTAAATAAGGAAACAAACAAATAAAGCACCTAAGGAGAGATTAGTAGACATGGAGCATCCGCGCCCGCGCACACAGACACACACACACACACACACGGAACAAAGTTGTACTCCTAGATGGCAAGCATCATAATGGCACAAATTCCACATCCTCATAAATATAATATTTAATAATCATCAAATAAATCATGCTCTATATGATTATAAACAAACATAAAAGACACTGAAAACTGAGATGAAAATATTTACTACATAAATCTTCCTTGCAACTCAGAAAAAGAAAATAACCATAAAATTTACTAAAGGGAAAAAAATTTAGATTTAGACAGATTTGTATCTATTGAACTATTTTTCTAATTAGAAGTTAAAAAGTTAGAAATTATATTAACTTGTTTGTAGAATTTGATTAAGTAAACACAGATTTAAGTTCTGTTTGCAAGTTCAACTATTAATAACTATGTGACCTAGCCTTTATTTTCCACAACTAAAGAAACGATAGAAAATCTATCAGATAGAATTATTGTATTAGAAAATAATATAAAAATTGTTCACAAGCACACATGTTCAGTAAACAGTGGAAATGCAATATTTTTCAAATGGAAATTTAAATTAGAAAGTTAAAAAAATACCAAAAAATATAGTGAAAAGTATAGTAAAATTTATAATCTCACATATTTTAGAAGGGAAGTAAATGTGTATAAATTTTCTATAAAGATATTCGACATTATAAATCAAATGACTTATAATATATATTCAATTGACTCCAGAATTCCAAATTTATGAATTTATTAAGACATATATACATATTTGAAGATAGTTTTATTCCCAATTATGTGTATTGCATTTTTTTCTTTGCTGCAAAAGATGCAGTTTCAGATACATAAATATATATTTGTGTTATGTGTATGTGCACTGGTTAGTATAGATATATATTCTAAGACTTAAATTTTCAAGTGCTGCCTTGACTACTTGGAGTCCCACGGGGCCCCAAATAATTATGAGCTCCCCAGTTATGACCTCACCAGCCAGCTAGTTCCCTTATTGGCCAGACCAATAGCACCTCACCTGTTCCCAGTCTACAGGGTTTTATATTCTTGCCAGCCTGTGGAATTAAACCATTCTATCCTCCAGTGAAACCAGGGAACAACTTACCCTCTTGTTATTACAAAGTCCACTTCACACAGTCTCTGCTTGTTCACTCTGTTCTTAAGTGCAACCTCTGTGTGATCTGAATGATGTGTGTTGTCCTCTTCTCCAAAACTATATATGTAATGAATAAAATACTGTCAGTCTCATTTGTCCAGTGTTGGGTGTTGTGTAGTCAATATCTCATATTATCTATGGAGGAGAGCAGGTCCATTTCTTTTGCTTGTGGGGTGAGTAGAAGGCAGTCAGAACACACACATATTTTCTTACTTTATTTACTGAAAAAACCTAGAAACAATGACACTTTGGTAGCAATGAACAAAACCAGCATTCAAATCTAGGTTTCTAATATATTCTCCAGCAGAAGGAAGCAGGCTTCCTTGTAATATTTGCTGATTCTAGGCTGGGTCAGGAAGTATACAAGATGAACCTAGAATATCTTATTGTGTCAGAAAGAAAAAAAAAGGGGGTATGTGTAAAAACTCCACAGTCACAGGCTTTGTCAAAGGATACCCAATGTAGGAATACCCAGTGATCAAAGCTGAAACAATTTGAGCAAAAAAAATTAATGTAGTAGTATTAGATGTCACAAAATATAAAATAAATATCTATGAATATATTAATATAAATTATATTGAATGACTTAATAATAAGTGAGTAAATAAAAAAATAAATAGAACAGAATAGACAAATCTTTCATTTCCTGTGCAGGGGAATTCCAAATAACTTACGTCTACACTTAGTCTCAAGTACGTGGGGCATTATTCCCCTTTAAGTGGGCTGTGCATAGTAAATTCCCTTCAAATAATACATTAAATAAAAGTGGAAAAACAAATTTTACAGTGCAGAAATCTAGAAGACATTGACGAGGCCAGGTGATCAAGATCAAAATTGTCGGTGATGTGCCATGTCCATAGGTTACTTCTGATGAGAATGACACTTTATTTCTGTGGTCTTCCTTCCAAAAATTCAAAACCTCAATATAATCATGATAAAACCATGGCTCATAACAAAATTGAGAAACTTTCTACAAAATATTTGACTAGTACTCTTCAATCTGTCAAGTTCATCAAAAACAAAGAATGTCTGAGGAACTGTCACAGCCTAAAGAGATACAGTGACTAAAGTGGAATGGTGCCCTGGGTGATATACTGGAATAGAAAGACAGTATTTGAAAGAAAACTAAGGAAATTTGAATATAATATGGACTTCAGTTAATAATGTATCAATATTGATTCATTAGTTGTAACAAATACACTAAATAAATATGCTACGGAATAATGTTAAAAATAGTGGAGGACTTCAATATGGTGGAGGAGTGAGTGGAAGTCACACTGACCTCCTCCCAGGACCAAACTGGAATTACAGCTAAATTGTGGAGAAATCACCTGGAAAACCACAGCACAATTGTGAGAGAGGAGCCTTAAAACTTCAGACAGACAGTGGAATCAGCTTTCACAAAACCTAACTGGTAAGAAGTGAGGTGGAGCCTCGAGAAGGTGGGCTGGGCACCCATGGACAGGAACACCAGACAGATACTGAAATGATCAGTTGGATCCCCCTAAGAAGAGCAGGGTCAGAATGATAAGCAGGATCTCCAGCCTACAGCACCAGAGCCCAAAAAGCACACAGGTAGCAGACAGCTGTGAAAAGCGTATTGGTGCTCTCTGCCAGAGACAGGCAGATGGAGACGCAAAGAGCCATTTAAAGGACCAATGCAAAAATTTGCAATGGTAGACACTTACCTTGATCTCTGGGCAAAGGAGGGGGCAGAATCAGCTTGAGCTACCTGAGAGACTGGTGAGGAAAGCTTTGGGGATAGAACTGAGACAGTGGCAAGTGGGGCCCTGGTGTTGACTTACCTCTCACTCCACAGCTTCCATCTTGTTCAGGCATAAAGGACACAATAGCTTCACCCTCAGGAGGCTTTTATCTGGCCAGATGTTGCATGCAGACCTGGGAGCTGAGTACAGAGCTGCTGGCACAGGTAGTAGATCCCTGGCTAAAGGGGATACAGAGATGTCTAGAGACTCTTGAGGAGAGACTGGAGAAGGAGGTGTTGGGGAGAGACTGAGGGAGCAGCCAGGGGGATCCCAGTGCTGACTCCTCCCTGACTCCTCAGCGTCCATCTTGCTCAGGCAGGCCACACCCCAGAGTGGCAGAAGTATGAAAGGAAACAATACCCCTGCACGCAGGATGCACTGCCCTGGACAGGAGTGGAGCACAGGCCTGGGTGCTGAGTAATGAGCGGCAGTCACAGATAGAAGATTCCTAGTTAAAGGGGATGCAGAGTGTTCCAGAGACGCTGGAGGAGAGACTGGAGATGGAAGCATGGGGAGAGAACAGAGGGAGCAGCTGGGGGGTTCCCAGTGCTGACTCCTCTCTGACTGCACAGCATCCATCTTGCACAGGAGACCACTCCAGAGTGACAGCAGCTTGAAAGGACACAATAGCCCCGCCCACAAGAAGCACTGCCCAGCCCTCTGTTGCTTAAGCCTGAGTGCTGAGGGCAGAGTGACTAGATGAACAACTGTAAGAAATAAACAGAGACAGTAGATCCCTGGAAATCTTGAACAGACTACCTAAGGTCAGATGGGGTCAACATCTGACATCATCAGAGGCAGACCCAGAAGAAAAAGAAGAGCTGTCTACTACCATAGAAGTTCACACCACAAAGTCAGGAAGTCAACCCAGATCAATTTAAGAAGCAGGAGCAAAAAAGAAGAATCTCACAAGTAATGGGAAGAAAAAGAAACACCCCCCAATCAAAGGGAAAGGAGGAATCCTCACAAATAACTAAATGAAATAGAGGCAAGTAAACTATCAGATATTGAATTAGAAACAATGGCTCTAAGGAAGCTCAATGAGCTCAGAGGGCTCAAAGAGAATTATGAAAAACTACAGGGAAACTATGAGAAACTTACTGCAAACCATATCAACATGGAAAAGGACATAGAAACTATCAATAAGAAACAAGAGGAAATGAAGCATACATATTTGGAATTGAAGAACATAGTAGAAGGAATCAAAACCAGGCTAGATGAAGCAGAGAATTGAATCAGCAAGCTGGGGGATGAGGTAGAAAAAAACTTCCAGAAAGATCAAGAAAATGAAAGACAGATAAAAAAATAATGAGGAGGTGCTGAGGGAAATGCAAGACAACCTGAAACAAAATAATATCCAAAAAATAGTGATTCCAGAAGGGGAAGAAGAGGAAGAAGGGATAGAGAAACTGTTGGAAAAAGTAATGATGGAAAACTTCTCTCATTTGAGGAGAGAAAAAGTCACAGAAGTCCAGTAAGCACAGAGGGTTCCATTCAAGAGGAACACAATGAGGCCCACTCCAAAACACATCATAGGTAAAATGGCAAATATTGAAGAAAAGAGAGAATCCTAAAGGCAGCAAGGGAGAAACAAGTAGTAACATACAAGGCAGCCCAGATACGGCTAGCAGCTGATTTCTCAACAGAAACACTACAAGCCAGAAGCGAATGGCAACAAATATTACAAGTCATGAAAAGCAAGGTTCTACAACCAAGGCTGCTCTACCTAGCAAGGCTCTCAATTAAAATGGAAGGAGAAATAAGGAGTTTCCCAGGCAAAAAAATACTAAAATGGTACATCTCCACCAAACCAGCACTACATGTTATGCTGCAGGGACTGGTTTAAGAACATGAAGAAAAAGAGTGAGAAAGAGAAGAACACAGGTGCAAAGGGAAAAAAAATAAATATCTATCAGTAATAACTTTAAATGTAAATGGACTATGTGCTCCAATCAAAAGACACAGGATAGCTGAATGGGGAAGAAATGTGACCCACACATATGCTGCCTGCAAGAGAACCACCTCAGAACAAAGGACCCACATAGACTGAAAGTAAAAGGATAGAAAAAATATTCCAAGCAAATGGACAGGAAAAAAAGCAGGGATAGCAATACTTATATCAGACAAAATAGATTTCAAAACAAAGGCCATAAAAAGAGACCCCGGACACTTTTTAATACACAAAGAAAGAATCCATCAAGAAGACATAAACATTGTAAACTTATATGCACCCAGCATAGGAGCACCCAATGTATAAGGAAAATCTTGGAGGACTTCAAGAAAGATATAGACAGTAACACACTGATAGTAGGGGATTTTAACACACCACTGTCAAAAATATATAGATCTTCCAAACAGAATATCAATAAGGAGACTGTGTACCTGAACAATGCATTAGATAAAATGGACTTAACTGACATATATAGAACCTTACATCCCAAAGAAGAAAAATACACATTCTTTTCAAATGCACATGGAACATTTTCAAAGATAGACCACATGATAACACAAAACACACCTCAAAAAATTCAGGAAAATTGAAATCATAACAAGCATTTTCTCTGACCACAAGGGCTTGAAAGTGGAAACCAACCTCAAGGAAAAACCTCAAAAGTGTTCAAACTCATGGAGACTGAATAGCACATTATTAAACAAGGAGTTGGTCAATAATGATATAAGAGAAGAAATCAAAAAGTTTTTGGAAACAAATGAAAATGAACACACAGCAGTCCAAAACCTATGGGACTCAGCAAAGGCAGTCCTGAGAGGAAAGTTCATAGCAACACAGGCCTACCTAAGAAAAGATAGAAACATTTCAAGTAAATGACCTAACCCTACAACTTCAAGAACTGGGGAAACAACAGCAAATACATTCCAGAGCAAGTAGAAGTAAGGAAATAATCAAGATCAGAGCAGAATTGAATGACATAGAGACTAAAAGAACAATTCAAAGAATCAACCAATCCAGGAGCTGGTTCTTTGAAAAGATAAACAAAATCTACAAGCCTTTAAGGAGATTCATCAAGAAAAAAAGGGAGAGGACCAAATAAATAATATTAGAAATGAAAGAGGAGAAATAACAACTGATAACACAGAAATATGGATTTTAAGAAATTACTATGAGCAAATATATGCCATGAAATTTGAAAACCTCAATGAAATGGACAAATTTCTTCAAAAAATATAACCTTTGAGCACTGAATGAAGAAGAAGCAGAAAGCTCAAACAGACTGATAACTGCTGGTGAAATTGAAACTGTAATCCAAAAACTCCAGGCACACAAAAGCCCTGGACTGGATGGTTTCATAGGTGAATTTTACAAAACATTTAAGGAAGACCTAACCCCTGTCCTTCTCAGACTATTCCAAAAAATCCAAAAGGAGGGAAGACTCCCAGATGAGGCCAGCATCATCCTAATCCAGACCAGATAAAGACACGACAAAGAAAGAAAAGTACAGACCAATATCACTGATGAACAGACACTAAAATCCTCAACGAACTATTGGCAAACCACATCAGCAATACCTTAAAAGGACCATTCACCATGATCAAGTGTGAGTCATCCCAGGGTTGCAAGGATGGTTAAATAATTGGAAATCAATAAATGTAATACATCACATAAACAAAAGGAAAGACAAAAACCTCATGATTATCTCAATAGATGCGGAAAAAGCATTTGATAAGGTACAGTACTCATTTAGGATAAAAACATTCAGCAAAATTGGAATAAAGGGCACATACCTCAACATAATTAAGGCCATATGTGAAAATCCTACAGGCAACATCATACTCAATTGACAAAAACTAAAAGCTTTCCAACCAAGATAGGGATCAAAACAAGGATGTCGACTCTCACTACTTCTATTCAACATAGTACTTGAATTCCTAGCCACAGTGGTCAGACAAGAAAAAGAAAAAATAAAAAACATCCCAATTGGAAAGGAAGAAGTAAAACTATCATTGTTTGCAGAAGACATCATAGTATATATAGAAAATCCTATACACTCCATCAAAAAACTACTCAACATAATAAGTGAATTTGGCAAAACAGCAGGGTACAATGTCAGTATTTGGAAATTGAAGGCATTTTTATACACCAACAATGAAATATCAGAAGCAGAAATCAGTAAAAAAAATCCCCTTTTGCTATAACAACAAGAAAAATAAAGAACTTAAGAATTAATTTAACCAAGGAAGCAAAAGACCTGTATGCAGAAAACTATACAACATTGCAGAAAGAAATTAAGGAAGACACAAATAAATGGAAGCATGTACTGTGTTCATGGATTGGGAGAATTAATATCATCAAATTGTCTGTACTACCCAAAGCATTTTATAGATTCAACACAATCCTTATTCAAATACCAATGCCATATTTCACAGGCATAAAACAGACATTTCAAAAATGTATATGGAACCATAAATGACCCCAAATATCTGCAGCAATTTTGAGAAAGAAAAACAAATCAGGAGGGATCACAATACTGGACATAAAACTATATTACAAGGCCATTGTAATCAAAACAGTCTGGTACTGGCACAAGAATAGACTAAGAATAAGAATAGTGATTGATCAGTGGAACAGAATAGAAAGCCCATAAATAAACCCATGTCTCTATGTTCAATTAATATTCTACAAAGGAGGCAGAGGTATAAAATGCAAAAAAAAAAAAAAATAGAGTCTTCAACAAATGGTGTTGGGAGATGTGAACAGCAACATGCAAAAAAAAAAAAAAAAGAAAAAGAAAAAGAAATTCAACCACTAACTTACACCATGCACAAAAATAAACTCAAGATGGATAAAAGGCTTAAATATAAGTCATGATACCATAAAAGCCCTAAAGGAGAACATAGGCAGGAATCTCTCAGATATCCCATGCAACAACATTTTCACCAATATGTCCCCTAAAGCAAGAGACATAAAGGAAAGAATAAACAAGTGGGACTTCATCAAAATAAGAAGCTTCTGCATGGTTAAAGAAAACATTAGCGAAATGAAAAGGGAACAAACCACATGGGACAATATATTTGCCAATGATACATCAGATAGAGGTTTGATCTCCAAAATATATAAAGAATTGCACGACCCCACTCCAAGAAGACAAACAATTCCATTAAAAAAATTGGGCAAAGGACCTGAACAGACATTTCTCCAAGGAAGTGATAAAGAGGGCCCAGAAATATATGAAAGGATGCTCAGTACCACTAGCCATCAGAGAAATGCAAATTAAAACCTCAATGATATACCACTTCATACCAGTCAGAATGGCCATCAAAAACAGATCAAGAAACAACGGGTGCTGGTGAGGGTAGGGAGAAAAGGGAACCCTAGTGCACTGTTGGTGGAATGCAGAGTGGTGCAGCCACTGTGGAAAACAGTTCGAAATTTGACCCAGCTATTCCACTGCTGGGATTATACCCTAAGAATCCCAAAATACCAAGTCAAAAGAACCTATGCAACCCCAATGTTCATAACAGCACAATTGACAACAGCCAAGTGCTGGAAGCACCTAAGTGCCCATCAGTAAATGAGTGGATCAAAAAACTGTGGTACATTTACACAATGGAATACTACATAGCAGAAAGAAAGAAAGAGCTACTACCCTTCGCGATGGCATGGATGGAACTGGAGAGCATTATGCTAAGTGAAATAAGACAGGGGGCAAAGGACAAATACCATATGATCTCACCTATAAGTGGAACCTAATGAATAAAACAATCAAGCAAAGAAAATATAACCAGCAACATTGAAAGTAAAAAGAAACCAACAGAATCAAGAGGGGAGAAGAAGCGGGGAAAAGGGAAGGGAAGGGTCAAGTCAAGGAACATGTATAAAGGACCCATGGACAAAGCCAAAGTGGGAAAGGATTGAGGGAGGGAGGGGGACGAGGTGGGTAGCAGAAAGTGGCGGCGGGAAAATGGAGACAAATGTCTTTGAACAATAAAAAAATAAAATAAAAAAAGTAGTGGAGACTAGGTGTTAAAAGTCTCTGTAGTACTTTGCAACTTTTCTGTACATCTAAAGTAGTTTCAATACACATTAGAGTATTTAAAATATTGAATATAATTTAGACTTAACATTGCAACAAGGTCAATTTCTTTGTTTTGATAGTGTACTGCAGCTATATAACTAGGTGAGACTATATTCCTTTGGCAACTCTCTGAGTGTAATTATTTCAAAGTTTTAAAGTTAAATATTCTTTCTCTAACAATATATGCAACTTTATTTTCTGTAAAAGACATTAACTGTTAGGATAGACCCTGTGAAATTGCCTATATTTTATTGTTATTAACCTGAGACTTGGCAATTTCACATTCATCACAAAACATGTTTTGCCCACTTTCTTCCCAGGCTGGTCTCCCCAACAGCTATTTCTCTGGACAGATCTTGGGCTTGCATTTGATCTCCTTATTACATGACTGAGTCACCCTTGTTCTTGATTGAAAGGTCATTTGTTCTGGCTCTCTCTGCTAACTTCAATGCACTGCTCAAAGAACCCTGCATCATTCTTTGGAATAATGACTGCAGTGACCGCAGGAAAAATCATGGGGCCATCTATACCCTTGAAGTACAAAGAGTTCTACTTTCCCTGTACCAGAGTATAGAGTACGAAACTGCAGTTCATCTCAACCCTCTATTACTATTGACAAAATAAGATTACCTTCCGGAGCTTTGCCTCCTTCTACAGCCTTTTAGTCAGTGGAGCACGATATCAATCTAGATTTCTGGAAAAGACAGTAGGGAGGACATACAGTACCTACCCAATTTTGTTTCTCCTTTATATTTCCTCCTCCTCACACCATTCTTAGGATTTTACCCAAACAGATGTAGGAATCCTACCTCTGATTCATCATGTTTCCTTTTTTGTGTATCCTTTTAGGGACTAAGGTTTTGAAAATCACAATCTGTTTATTTGCTACTGTTAATTCCATTCTGTAAACAATTTATTTGCTGGGATGCAGTTGGATGGGTTCCAGAAGCATAGAGTAACTAGATATAGCAGCAAATCCCATTATTCAATAGTTAAAAAATAGAATGTACTATATTTGTTCCTCTGGTAAATATTCATATGGCAACAAGAAAAATTTGCTCCTCCTCCGGATCTCTATTTCCTCCCCAGGATCTCATGTCTTAAGCATGCAACTCCATTTCTACCTGTTTTCCCAGAACTCAGTAAGTTTATTTTCATCAGAGAATGCTAAAAACTGAATTCATCTTTTCTTCTTAAAATCTGACAGTCTCCCTTCTTAAAATCTGACAGTCTCCCTTGGTGGGCAGGGTAGAATGGGAACATAAATAAATATTTCAAAAGCATTGTTCTTTAGAAGTATTCTTAGCAAGGGAGAAAAAAGCCCTTTTTTTCTGTTTCTGTAACATTAAAACAATAGTGACTGAGTTTTAGTCTCTGTCCTCTGTTTCTTGGCCTTGATAAATTACTTTTATTGAAGATCCAGTAAAAATAGAATATTGATTTAGACCATAAAGAAGAGGCTTCCAAGGCTTTCAAACCCATAAATTTCATCACATTTATCACTCTGAATGTTTCATAAATTTTATCTAAAATTGACTAGAGACATTAATATTTCAGCTAAACCATTTGTTCAAAACACTAAATACATTACTATTTTTGTCTTCTAAATTTACTACTTTTAGCCACAGACATTTAATATTTTAAAATTCATTGGTTAAATTTCTACAACTTTGTTGTAAAATTAATTATATAATAAGGATAAAATCACCATGCCTTAATTTTTAATGAGAAAACACCTATGACATGAAAAATATTGAAAAGTCCCATCTGTGTATGATGCTTATTAGATGACAGTGCTTTTGCTAGTTGTGGTATCATCCTATTGGTCAACTAACCAAGTGTCACTGCTGTCTCTTTGCTATATTTTTCTCAAGCACTTCTTTGTTAGCTTAAGTTTATGGTCAAGAGGGGCAATTTTCAACCTTTTTCATCTCATGGAACACATACACTAATTATTAAAATTCTGTGGCACACCAAAATAGATATATATTTTTGCCAATCTAACAAAGAATAGGTATAATTTTGATTGTTTCACACCAGATAGTTATTGCTATGTTGAAAGTTATTATTTTTTAAATTGAAAATCTAAGGAAAAGAGGTGTGTGCCCTTGACAAATAAACAAGAATTAGTGTTTTAAAAACTTTTGCGATATACTGGTTGAAAATCACTGGTGTACTAATTGCTTCAAGTTGGGCTCAGGGTAAAGATACTCTCCCAGTTCTTATATGTTCAAATAAATGTATAGCTTTTATATTTATTTGAAAGTTTGGTGTCTACAAAACACTTGGGTCAACTCAGTTTTCATGAGGATATTGAAGGTGTTCCATGACTATCAGCATTTAATGAAAACAAACTAACTTTGAGTTCAGCACAACCTTTTCTTCTAGGTACCCAAATTATTATTATTTATTTATTAAGGTCTGTATATTTATTAGAATATTTAAAGAATAGATTGGTCTGAATTAATTTGCCTAACACTGATGCTGAGTGCTTTATGTTTATAGATCTAAGCCTTCTTTTAATATATCTTTAAATATTAGTCTCTTCTATTATTTTGGAGTTTTTCTTGGGAAAGAAGATTCTCCTTTGTATTGCTTCTCTTATATCTGTCTTCTTTATTTATCATTAGCTCATTCATACTTTCCAACTTTTTTCATATGTTATATGTATTATTGGTATAATTTTGCATTTTTTAAAAATTTTTATCCCATATATTTCATGATATATTTTCCACAGTGTGTATTTTCCCTTGTATTTCTTGTGATTTTTCCTCCCTCATTTCTAAGGTGGTTTTATTTCTACTCTCTCTTAAGTTTTGCTAGTCCATATTTCATCTCTAGTTCTCCTACCATCTCTTCCCTGAGATTGTTTTTTCAACTTTTCTTCTTAAAGGCAATCACATCACTAAACTTTTGTATATTCTTGGTGATATTATTTAATATTATTTGTACAGAATTATGTCTTCTCAATGACATAATTTTCTAATGAAAAGTCTACTGTTCTTAACCTTTTAAAACATTCCTCATTTTTGATATATTGTTTGTATTGATATTGTGCTAATTTCTATTTTATCACAGATCATGGAGGGACTTGAATTTCCTGGACCTGCCATTTATATAAATGGTTGTTGTGGAGGAAGGAAACATAATCACCAAGTGAATCTTCTAGAAGAGCTGATGTTTATGCCTAAGAACTAAGCACTCTTTCCTCTTCCCTCTCTGCTTTCTTCTACCAAAAGAGGTGCCGATCTGATTACCACAGTCCTCATACCATTGATGGCCAAAAGAAATGCCCTTGCATTCCACTACTACAGCAGTATATAAATGCTGGTGCTTAGATCTGCCTTCATTTTGATCCTCTAATCATTTGATCTTTCATCAAGGACATCTCATTTGTTCTTCCTTATTTCCCCAAAGGTTCTTCCAATCTAGTTACTTTTGGCAGGCCCCGTGTGTATTTGGAAATCTGTGGATTTTGTCTCTCAGTTTCACTAAAAATGCTATTTTCATGGTTTCAGTTTGCTTTTTATTTTTGGATTGTGGACAGAAAGGGGATTCTAAGGAAAATAACCTCACAGGATGACCTGATCATAATTTCTAACTGTACAGGTCATGGTGGGTAGTCATGCTCCAGGCCAATAACTTCTTTAGTAAAAGTCTTATATTTGCATTAAGTAAACCCTGCCCATTGTTTCTGTGCATCTAAGTTAACACACCTTTGAAATGCCTCTTCTTAGACCCCTACTTCTATAGGATGAGCATTCTCAAGAGAGCTAATCTTATTAACGATTTTGTAACCTGATGCCCACCTTGCTTTCTCTCATCTCCATGTAAATCTTCCTTATGTTCCCTCCTTAATTCCAAATGCATAAAAGAAGCTACAAATTGTCATTTCTTGGAAGCATTTACTCAGTCTGTTGAGATCTTGCTTCCAAGAGAATCCTGTTTGGCATAAATACATTTTGTAAAAATTCTCTACAAGTTTGGATGTTCTTACTCAACAGGATGATTTCTAGACAGAGATTGAGAAATGCTGAATCTCCCAGCTATGTTCCTACCCAAAGTCCCAACAGTGCCACTTTTAAATGGGGAGTTTTGGTACAGAAAAAAAGGTGTATATGTATAAAATATGTATATATAATCTGTATTTTTGTGAATATATGTGTATATATACATATATATACATATATAAATATGTATGTAAGATTCCCAGTCTTTAAAACTCATGTAGAGAAATATGTTGAAATAAGGACATTAAAAACACATTTTAGAAAATAAATGATTTCTGAATCTTTTCTATATGCAACTAGTTATGCAAATATATAGAAAAATTTTGAGAGTTATACATTGACGATAACAATGATCTAATAGATTGTTTTAATTTTTTTATATTTCTGAATCACATACTTTGCAACAATAAAGGTATGACTTTGAAAAAAGTTACTTATGACAGCATTGTAGATCTAGACTAGTTATGTATATTGTCTTAAAGCTTTATTTTCTAACTTATATTATTTTCATTTTTTAATTTAAGAAAGCTGTTTGTCACCCTAAATTCAGGTAAAATTTTAATTTCATATTCTAATTTTGCTGGTTTCTATACTTACATCCTTAAATTTAACTCTGTGAATACTGTTAGTAATTAAATATCTCAACATCATTTATTAGATTGTCTTTCTTTTGCCCACTCAATTGAAATGACACTTTATTTATTTTTTCAAGATTTAATTTATTTATTTTTAGAGAGAGAGGGGAAGGGAAGGAGAAAGAGAGGGAGAGAAACATCAACATGTGGTTGTCTCTCACACATCCCCCACTGGAGACCTGGCCCACAACCCAGGTATGTGCCCTTACTGGGAATCAAACCAGTGACCCTTTGGTTAGCAGGCCAGCACTCAATCCACTGAGCCACACCAGTCAGGGATGAAATGCCACTTTATACACCTTAACAATGATTCTCAAATTTTATTTTTCTCCAATGTAATTGCTGTGCCATCAGAAATGCTATCTCACTACGACCTGCTGCATACATAAAACAGTTCCTGTGTGGGCAATAACTGCAAGGCGTATTTACTGTAACTCCATGGTTTTCCCCCCATGAAGAGTGATATATGATAGCTGAGAATCCATAAATCTGGTTTTTATATATTTTGTTTTTGTTTTTTTAATTATACTCCTATCTATTAAATCAAATATGCTTATCATATTTAGTATTATAATTTAATCATATGTTTTATATCTAAAAACGTGAGACATCCCTTTTATTTTTTTTCATAATTTTATTTGGTGAATTTATTTTTCAAGATTAAATTTATAATTATTTTGATTCTCTTTATGTTTGAAAGATACCTGTAATTTCCCTCATTAATTTAACTCTTATTATGTTATATATATATACAAGGTCTGTCTGGAAGAAGTCCAGGCATTGTTAATATGAGAACAGTTTGCACAACATTGATATAACCTGGTAGCCAAGGAAAGTGGACTGTAACGCACATGCATGGACAATGATGACTTCACTATACTAGTCAGTGGGAGCGGTAGGCACCATTGAGTGAGCATGTGTACTGCGTGGCTGTCCCATTCAAAATGAATGAATGAGTAAAGCAGTGAATCTGTATCAAATTTTACACTAAACTTGAATATTCCTCCATGGAAATTATTTAGATGATTCAGAAGGCCCCAGCTATGGGTAACTGGTGATTGGCAGCTTTATCACAACAATGAGCCCACTCATACATCACATCTTGTCCAGAGTTCCTTTTACCAACTACCTTATGTTTGGCTATCAAAAATAAATTACAGAGCAGACCAAAAACCAAAAAACACAATTTGAAGAGATAGAGCAAACATCAAAACCACATCTGGCAGATATGTTGGAACTATCATACCAGAAATTTAAAATAACTATTATTAATATGTTAAGGATGCTAATGGGGGAAATAAATTGCATTCAAGAACAGATGGGTATATTATTCTCAAAAACCAAAAAGCAAAGAGAACAAGGACTAGAAGAAAACAGAACAGAATATCTAAGTACTGTAGAAAAAAACTATAAAGGGTGTAAAATATGTGAAATAGAAATAGCAGAAGGGGAAAAAAGACAGGAACTAAAAAAATATTTCTTAAAAAATGATTGAGAATTTCTCCAACTTAGTGTCAGACACTTAACCACAAGTCCTGGGAGCTCAAAGAACACCAAGAATGATAAATGCCAGCAAAATTACAGCTAGGTATAGTATTTTTAAGCTAAAGAAAATTCAAGATGAGGAAAAAGAAATCCTGAAGAAGCTAGGGGAATAGAGGAATAGAAGTTCTGTATCTTGTGAAATGAACCTTCAAATGTGGAGGAAAAAAGACTTTCTCAGACAAAAAAATAAAATTGAGGTCATTTCCTATCAGTAGAGCTTCCTTGCAAAAAATGTCAATAGGAGTTCCTTTTTTAAAAACATGTATAAACATTTTTTTAAATTTTTAATTAAGTTGACATCCAATTTTTATTAGTTTCAGGTATACACCCCAATGATTAGACATTATATAACTTGCTAAGCAATCATCCATATAAATCTTATACCCACCTGACACCATACATAGTTATTAGAATATTATTGACTGTATTCCTTATGCATTACCTTGCATCCCCATAACTATTCTATAACTACCAATTTGTACTTAATCTCTTCACATTTGTCACCCATTCCCCTCAACCCCTTCCCATCTGGCAACCATCAAAATGTTTTCTGTATCTATGAGTCTGTTTCTGTTCTGCTTGCTAGTTTATTTTTTATTTATTTATTTATTTATATATTTTTTTAAACAAATTTTGTTTTATTTACTTTTTAAATACATTTGTCTCTGCCTCCCCCCCACCTCTTTCCCTTGTCCCCTCCCTCCTTCCCTCCCTCAGCTCTTCCCCTTTGGTTTTGTCCATGAGTCCTTGCGCTAGTTTATATTTTAGATTCAATTGTTGATAGATACATATTTAATATTTTATTGTTCATACTTTTGATTTGTTTTTCTTTTCCTTCTTAAGGAAGACCCTTTAACATTTCTTGTCATACTTGTTTGGTGGTGATGAACTCCTTTAGCTTTTTCTTGTCTGGGAAGCTCTTTATATATTCTTCGATTCTAAATTATAGCTTTGCTGGTTAGAGTAATCTTAGTCGTAGGTCCTTGCTTTTCATCACTTTGAATATTTCTTGTCACTCCCTTCTGGTCTGCAAAGTTTCTGTTGAAAAATCAGCTGACAGTCTTATGGGAGCTCCCTTGTAGCTAACTAACTGCTTTTTCTTGCTGCTTTAAGATTAACTTGTTTGTCTTTAACTAATCTTTTGCATTACAATTGTGAAGTGTCTTGGTGTGGGCTCCTTTGGGTTCATCTTGTTTGGGACTTTCTGTGCCTTCTGGACTTGCATGTCTATTTCTTTCTTAGGTTGGAGAAGCTTTTTTATCACTATTTTTTCAAATAGGTTTTCAAATCTTGCTCTTTTCTCCTTCCAGCACCCCCATGATGTGAGTGTTGGTATGCTTTTGAAGTTGTCCCAGAGGCTCTATCTTCACTATCTTCACTTTCTTTTATTCTTTTTCTTCCTACTGTTGTGTTGGGTGTTTTTGGTTTCCTTATATTTCAGACTACTGATTTGATTCTTGGTTTCATCTACTCTACTGTTGATTACTTATAAATTATTCTTCATTTCTGTCAGTGTATTCTTCATTTTTGACTGATTTTTTATGGTTTTATGTCCTTTTTCACGCTGTTGAAGTTCTTACTAAGTTTCTTGAAGTTCTCACAAAGTTCCTTGAGCATCCTTATAGCCATTCTTTTGAACTCTGTATCTGGTACTTTGCTTGCTGTCATTTCATATAGTCCTTTCTCTGAAATTTTTCCTGTTCTTTCATTTTGGACCTTTTTCTTTGTATGCACATTTTGATTGCTTCCCTATGTTTGTTCCTATGTATTAGGTTATAGCTGCTACATCTTTTGGACTTTGTGGAGTGGTCTTGTGTAGTAGGTGCCCTGTAGATTCCAATGGAACAGGCTGCCCAGTCACCTGAGCTGGGAGCTGCAGGTATACATTTTTCCAAACTGTGTGCTCTGTCCTGTTGTAGTTGAGCTTCGATTGCTGCTGGCATCACTGAAAGGGATTGACCACCAAGCTGATCAGCTGTGAGAATCAGTCTTGACTACACTGAAAGAGCTGTTGTACAGAGGTCAACCTTACAGAGTAGGACTTGATTCAGTGGGGCTTTTGTGCTCTCTAAGTTCACCCCCTGAGTGTGTCACTCCTGACGGTTGTAGGGTTGTAATACAGCCTGCTCTGAAGCTGTCCACTGAATGCACTGTCTCTGGGGTCCTCCAGGGCTTGCAAGGTCAGCCACGGTCTGTTCTCTGCCTGCAGCCACCTGGCATGAGCTACAGTGATCTGCAGATGGATACTACTTGTGCTGGGCTTGGAGGTGTCCAGGAGAAGCCAAGCTGTGAACCAAGGCCAGCTGCTGCTAGTGCAAGGCCCAGGGCCACTTAGCAAGAGTTATGGGGCAGACTGAGGCTAGATGCTATTTTTTTGTAATTTGTAAACCTTTGAGAGATTTTAAGAAGGTCTTCAGCAGGAGCCAAGACAGGCAGTTTGAATGGAAAAACCAGAAATTCTTTACAAAGAAGAAAAATGATATGTTTTAAAAACTTAGATCTACATAAAGGAAAGAACAAGTAAGAGGGGATAAGTGAGGATAAAATAAAACTTTATTTTTATTATTCTAAATTGATCAAACAGATAACAATTTTTTTCAAAAATAACACCAACAATGTATTTGACTGTGTATGTTTATGTACATATTTAATGTACATATATACTTTTGCATGCTTATATATAATTGAAAAAAAATGACAGCAATGGCACAGGGATGGGAGGGAGAAACTAAGCATATTTTATTGTTATAAGATATTCACACTATCTGTAAAGTGGTATGGTGTTATTTGACTTGGATTAGCTGTAAATGTATACTGCAAATTCTAGGGCAACAAATAAAAAAATGAAAAAGAGAAGCATAATGGATATCATAAAAAAGGGAGGAAGTGGAATTATATAAAATTTTCAAATAAAAAACTCCTGGCACTAATAAATCATAACAAGATTGCAGGATACAAAGTTAGCATATAAAAGTCAATTGATTTCCTATATTCCAGAAATGATGAGTGGAATTTGAAAATAAAAACACAGTATTATTTATACTAGCATCCAAAAAATGAAATACTTATATGTAAATCTAGAAAAACATACAATATCTCTAAATGAAACTATAGAACTCTGATGAATAAAATCAAAGAAGAACTAAATAAGTGTAAACTATTCCATGTTCATGGATAGGAAGACTCAATACTGTCAAGCTGTCAGTTCTTCCCAACTTGTTCTATAGATTCAATGCAATCTTAATCAAAATCTCAGCAAGTTATTTCTGGATATCAATAAATTGATTCTGAAGTTTATATGGAAAGGCAAAAGACCCAGAACAGCCAATCCAATATTGAATATGGAGAAAAAGCTGGAGAACAAACTTTAGCCAATTTCAAAACTTACTCTAAAACTACAGTAATCAATACCAGTGGCATTGGCTAAATAACAAATCGATCTATAGAATGAAATACAGAGCCCATAAAGAGACCTTCATAAGTATAGTCAACTAATCATTGACAAAGGAGCAAATGTAATACAATGAAGCAAAGACACTCTTTCTAACAAATGATGTTGAAATAACTGGACATCTAAATGCTAAATACATACATAAGTAAGTAAGTAAGTAAGTAAATACTTAAATAAATAAATAAATAAATAAATAAATACAGACTTTATACCCTTCACAAAAATTAACTGAAAATGGATCATTGTCCTAAATTAAAAAATAAAACAAACACAATTCTATAAAATTCTTAGGAGATAACATAGAATAAAGCCTAGATGACCTTGGGTAGTGCATTGACTTTTTAGATATAACACCAAAGACGTAATCAATGAAGAAATAATGAATAAGTTGGACTTCATTAAAATTAAGAGTTTTTGTTCTGTAAAAGACAATGTTGAGGGAATGAGAAGACAAGCCAGAGTCTAGGAGAAAATTTTTGTAAAATATATATCTGCTAAAACACTATTGTCTGAAATATACAAAGGACTTGCAATACTCAATAATAAGAAAATAATCAATTAAAAATATGACAAAAACCGTAAAAGACTTCTCACCTAAAAATGTAGAGAGTAAGTAAGCATATAAAAAGCTGCTCCATATTATTTTTCATCAGGGAAATGGAAGTTAAAACAACAATGAAATATCACTGCACAAGTATTAAAAAGGCCAAAATACAGAATCTAGACAATATAAAATGGTGACGAAGATGTGGAGTAACAGCAGCTCTCATTCATTATGGAAATGCAAAATGGTACAGCTACTTTGGAAGATAAGTTTCTTACAAAACTAAAACATACTTTACTACACAATCCAGCAATCACTCTCTTTGATATTCATTCAAATCGTCTGAAAATACGTTAACACAATAACTTGCACACAGATGTTAATAGCACCTTATGGCCGTAACTTTGAGGCAAACAAGATGTATTTCAGTAGGTGAATGAATAAATAAATTGTGGTACATACAGAAATGGAAAATCATCCAGCATAAAAGGGTTAACAAACCATGAAAAAAACATAGTGGTAACTTAAATGCATATTACTGAAAGAAGACAATCTGTATGATTCCAACTATATGACATTCTGGATAAAGCACATCTATGGAGACAGTAAAGATATATTGATTGTTGAGGGTTGTGGGGAAAGGGAGGGATATGTAGGTGATACACAGAGGACTTCTATTCCAGTGAAACTATTCTGTATGATGCTATATTGGTGGATACCTGTCATTATGTACTTATCAAAACCCATAGAATGAACAACACTAACAGTGAACCATAACATAAATTATGGACTTTGGGTGGTTATGATATGTCAATGTAGGCTCATCAAATGTACCATGCTATTGAAGGGTTTGGATGATGGGGGAGGTTTTGCATTTGTAGAGGCAGGGCTGTATGAGAAGTCTCATTTTATAGAGAGACAACTAAAGCAGGGATATTTTTGAATTGTCTTAATGACATACAGATAAGAAAATAGATTATTTAGTGTCATTACATTAAACCTAAGATAAGTAAGGCTCAGAGTTTTACAAACTGTCCAATACCTTACAATAAGATATCTCCTCATCTTGTTGTTCTAATATAAATAAAGGGTCTGGTTCAGAGACAACCACTGACAAGTGTGGATTAAACAAACCGTTGCTGTCCTCTTAACTTTAATACCTCATAGCTATGAGAATGCTGTCAAATAATTAAGCTTTCTATGTCTTTATATCAATTTCTGTTGAAGGCAACAATGTTTATATTACAGTCATTATGAGGAATGAACCGTTATCTTTAAAACACTTATTATGGCACCAAGCACAAGATGTTTTTAATAAATTCTACCTCTCTCATCCCTTTCTTTCCTTGTGACCTTGCCATGAGACCCAAGAAAATAGGGAATAAAAAGATATCATTGCCCAAAATGGAGGCAGTTTTGCAACAAAGACGTGTTGGGAAAAAATTATAAACATGAATAAAATGCTTTTCCTTGAGGTAGATACTCCCATGTTCATTATTTTTTAATCTGTTGCCAAAAAGTACCTCAACTTAAATGCAAACTGTGGATTATAACTTTTAGATGGTGTTATTTATACATATAATACCATGCCTGCTAGAAGAATAACATGACACTGATATGCATGATTACCATTAACCTTAATCAGACATGGCAAGCTCAGAATTCTGCACCTTCAGAAAACTGTTTTCTAATTAGCTCTACTCAGCAGCAGGGCTTTCCTAGGCTGCACATTAATTGTCACAGATCTCACTGAAGGTAAAAGGAAAACTGGGAATTTTTGTGTGTGTGGAGGGGCGGGGGGAATAGGTGATTATGAATGAACTAGCCACAGCATCTTCAGAAATATAGCACATCAATTTCATGGCTGCCAAGTAGTTTTGATAGATTTTTTTTCTTATTTTTGTATGTGAAAGATGTATTAATTCAACTCACTGCAAAACATTCAACCATGTAGATTGCTCCTCCCTCATTAAAACATACTGCTTTCTGTGCTGGTCAATAGATTAACAACCATAGATTTTTCTCAATAATTTATCCCAGAACAGTCTATGGTTGGCTGATCCCTTTGTGAAAAAGATATAAGCTCATCTAAAGAGACATACATTTAAAGATTAATTTCAACCCTTGAAAACTTGTCTTAATAATATGTCTACACCTTGTGACTGGTACTGTATAATAAAAAATAGTGACAAAAGAAATTTCCAAAATATTTAGTTACTTCTTTACCTTAGTAGGAAAATACAGACAATAAAATACAAACAAACTGATTCGACATTAATAGATTTGGGCTCTAATTCAGGCTTTGTAAATAATCTTCTAATGAAGAATAAACATCCTTTTTCTAGGGCATGCTAACCATATTTATAAAAATCATATGGTTAAATTAGATTATTTTCACTTCTAAGTTGCCTTTTTTATACATGTGCTCCTATAAATCTCATATATAAAATGTTTGATCCTCCAGGGAACTTATTAAGTAATAATTAAATAAGTTTTCTGAAATAATTAAAATTTTACCTTGATCTTTATTTTTCCTATAAGAGGCTGATCTGTTGACCCCATCTAGACTGATGACGATTTTTCTAAGAACAGAATTCTTTGGAACCAGAGTATAATTTGGAGGAAAAAGGTGTGAAGAGGAAAACAAAACAAATGAAAAGAAATAAGGACTTAATTTTCTCAAAATACCTTCTAAATACCTTTTGTAATTTGTCAACTTTATTTATTTCTTTAATTTTTAAGGCAGCATGGATTCACCTTAGGGTTTGTTGTTATTAACCATTTTATTGAGGTATGATTGACTTGTTAAAATCTGTACTTACATATTTAATGTGTACAATTCAGTTAATTTGGGGATAAGTATACACCCATGAAACCATCTCCACCATCAAGGACATAAACATAGCCATCATCTTCCAAAGTTTTCTGCCACACCATTATTAGTATTATTATTATTGATATTTTTGAGTGTGTGTTAAGAACATTTAACATAGACCTATCCACTTAGCATTTTTATTTTTAAAAAATCCAACATATATATGTCATATTCAGTTCTCTATATCTTGCTTATTTCAATTTATAGAAGATGATAAAAATTTCTCCAAGTGAATCAATGTGGATGTAGTAATTTTAGAACAATTTGAACCAAAAATTATTACTCATGTAACAGGAAGTTACTATATATCTGGAGACTTTTATATTTACTCTTAAAATACTGTAACAATTACTTTATGTTGAACAAAGAACTAGTTGGGAAAAATAAAATTGAAAGAGAACTTAAACAAATTTACTAAAGATTAGAAATTTTTCCAAAGAGTATAACCTTGTGATTTTAATTGTTGAAAAAACCAGACACCTGCTTTTTGAAAAATTCAACTTAAAAGACAATACAGTAGTTATTTATATTGTAGAGCTTGTGCCTTGAGAAAAAAAAAGTATAGTTAAAAAATTGTTATTGAATTATAGTTGACAGACATTATATTAGTTTCAGGCATTCAACAGTAATTTAATACTTGCACACATTGTGAAATGATCATCATAGTAAGTCTAGTTAATAACTATCACCATAATAGAAAATTCTTTTTTATGTAATGAGAGCTTTTAAGATTTCACTTAGCTGCATTATATGTGCAACACAGTATAGTGCCATGCTATATACCAAATCCCCATGACTTGTTTATTTTATAACTGGAAGTTTGAACCATTTGACTCCATTCACCCATTTCGCTCACTCTTCCCTACCCTTCACTTCTTGCAACCTCTGTATCTGTGAACTTGTATTTTTTAAAAGTATAATTAAAAAAGAATATTATCTCAGAAGCACCATGAACAAAAGTAAAAAGCATCGGCTCTGCTTCTGGGTATATATCCAAAAGAATTGAAAGAAAGATCTTGAAGAGATATTTGCACACCTGTGTACATGGCACAATTATAGTCAATAGTTAGGAGGTGGAAACAACCCAGGTTTCTGAATGAATAAATAGGTAAAATGTGGTACATACTTACAATGGAAAGTTATTAATCCTTTAAAAAGAAGGCAATTCTGACACGTTATTACGTGGATGAAAATAGAGGACACGGTGCTAAGTAAAATAAGTCAGTCATAAAAAGATAAATGGTATATTATTTCACTTATATGATGTTTCTAAATTAACCAAATTCTTGGAAACAGAAAATAGAATTGTGGCTGCCAGGGACTGGGTCTGGGGGGAAACGGAGTTTTTCAATGGTACAGGAATCTCTTGCTTTCTGAAAGGTTGCATTAGGCCATCTCACTTTTATAAAGGATTTACATTATTACCTGTTTTCAACCTTTATTTCTTTAAACGAGCTTCCTGCCCCCTTTTCTTTCTCTTCTTCTCCTGGGACTGCCATATTGCATACATTGCTCCCCTTGTTCACGTATGGGAAGAATGGATAAACCTGAGGGGTAGCTAAAGTAAAAAAGCCAGACACAGAAGAACAAATACTGCATGATCCTTTAAAACTCATATAATTACAAAATGGTGATTACAAGGGGCTGGTGTTAGGAGAAAATGGTGAGGTGTTGGTCAAAGGATACAAAGTTTTATTTATACAAGATAAATAATCACTACAGATATATTGCACAGCATAGTGCTTATTATTCATAATATTGCATTGTGTTCTTCGAAATTTGCTGAGGAGTTAGATCTTATGTTAAGTGTCCTTATAAAACAAACACACATGCTCACACACACAAAAATCAAATAGGGCAAAAACAATTGGTGTTATAGATATGTTTATGGCATTGATTGTGGTGATTGTTTTATGAGCACATGCATCTCTAAACTCATGAAGTTATGGATAATGAATATGTACAACTTTTTGCATGTCCATCATATGTCAGTAGTCACTTTTTAAAAGAAATATCAAGATTTAACTATGCTAAATTCCTTATTTCCTGTATCTATCAACTTAAATATAAAACTTTTATTTTTCATTATTGTCCAGTTTCTTTATATTGTATATAATTACGTTTAAGACTTCATTTCTTATTTTATCAATGCTTTATTGTATGCAGTTTATCTGTCTTTTAAACTTATTGCTGTTTTTTCCTCTACCTTCACATCTTTTCATATTTTAATAAATACTGAATTCTTACAGACTTCCTTTATCTTTCTAGTTGATAGAAGATCAGAAACCTTGAGCCAAAGGATAGGGTATTATTTTTTTATGATCCCTTTTATGAGGTTTATCTAATGACATGCCTTTTTAGTAGCATTTACTCAGTCTAGTTAATTCAGCTGGAAGTTCAACATGTAGGCTTCTAGTCCCTCATACTAGATTTTCTATTAGTTTCAATGTTGTTCATTTTCTTTTTTTCTTTTTTCCTTTTGTATGTACTCTACATTTACTTTAGTGTAATATTTGGATATGATGAATGGTGAATATCAAGTCAGATACTTTTAGAATAAAAACTGAAAAATTATTCTGTAGAATATTAATTATTTCCTCATGATATTTTTATCTTTCTAAAATTAGGTGATATGATTAAAATACCTATCAGAGTGCCTAGCAGATGACATAATGTATAATTGATGCCTGTATAATTCATACATATTATTTTCCTTTTATTCCATTACTTCAGATATGTTGTACCTCAATTTTGCTACAAGAAGCTTGCGTAGAATTATCTACTCTCATTTGCATAATAAATGGATTTTTTTGTATATCTCAGAGTTTCTTACAGGAAAATTTTAGCAATCACTCTTTTTAGAGAATGTCCTCAAAAATGACTTTAATCTGTTTTTTTTCTGTTAGTTTTCTCTTATGTTTTTCTACATTCCCACCCCAACACACTTAGAGTTTTGTCTTTTCCTTACTAGTAAACTCTCACAACATCACTTCCTGATTAACTATAATAGCTACTGTACTTATAATCAATCATATATTTATATTTTAAATAGAAATAACTTCATAGTATTCTCACAGCATAGAAATAAATCTCTCGGTCTGTGCTTTTGATTCAGAAGGAATGTCACCTGAAATAATACTATATTGGCTAATGTTGAGATAGCTAGTTAGAAATTTGCTTATAGTGAAGATTGGACAAACAGAGTTGCAGCATTACTTTGTACTTGAATATTTTTCATAGATGTTGACAGGTCTATGGCCCTTGAATAAATAGGTATACACTTCTTTAAAACAAGTGCATTATTTTCAGCAGGCCCAAAGCTTGGTTCATTTTAGAGCAAGTTTTATTCTTTTTAAAAATACTTATCTGTGACTGCAGAATGGCCTCCTTCCATTAAAAGGTGTTTAATGCCATTCTACCCATTTAGCAGGCAAAGCACTTCCTTGTTAAGACTGAAAGTTTTTAAATGTTACCTCATTTAGCTTCTATGCATAAAATTGAAATCTCTCCTATGATCAACACACCAAATCATCAGGCTGATAAGAGAAAGAACATCATTTTAGTGATTTCAAATAGCTTGTGTGATTAAAAATACTTTGGCTTACTTTATCCTCCACTTTTTTTTTTCTACTACTGGATTCCTGCTCACTCTAAAGTTTTTGCTTTCATCTACTTTATTCCATGGAAACAAATGCTTTACATCTTTGCTGATTCTCTAGAGAAGAAATCCCCAGTAAGCTACTGATTTTGTTCCTACAGTTCCGCTGCTGGTAATATAGCCTAAGAATCCTGAGATACCAACACCAACTCAAAATAACTTATGCGCCCTTATGTTCATAGCAGTCCTCTTTACAATAGCCAAGTTTTGGAAACAGCCTAAGTGCTCATCAGTGAATGAGTGGATCAAAAAACTGTGGTACATTTACACAATGGAATACTATGCAGCAAAATAAAAATAAAAAAAAAAGCAGCTCCTACCTTTTGCCACAGCATGGATGGAACTGTCGAATATTATTCTAAATGAAATAAGCCAGATGGTAAAAAACAAACACCATATGATCTCACCTATAAGATGAATCTAATGAACAAAATAAACTAACAAAGAAAATAGAACTGAACCACAGGTATGGAATCATGGAGCAGGCTGAAAGTGACCAGAGGGAAGGAGTGAAGGATCAATGGTGGAAAGAAGGGGGAGTGACTAGACAAAGAACATGTATGAGTGACCCATGGACATGAACAACAGAGTGGGAATTGACTGTGGGAGTGGGAGATGGGATGGGCAGAGGAGGGCAAAGGGAAAAGTTGAAACAACTGTAAAAGATTAACAATAAAAATGATTAAAAAATAAAAATAGAGGATAATATTGATCTAATAGATATTTTTGTTTTATACCCAAACATGTTAAAATAAAATGCAGACTTAACAACAGAGTCCTTAATGTAAACGCCTAATTTTTAAATATATCATGAGAAAAAAAAAGGTGTACTACATTCCTCATATTTTTTTTTGTGTGTGTGTGTTTGATTCCAGGGTCTATCTTAAGGAACAACAACAACAACAAAAAAATCTCAAATAAAAAATCAAAGTTTACAACTACAGAAACTAAAAAAAGAAAAACAATGTCCAGATTTGGTAGAAGGACAGAAATAGTAAAGATCAGACAGAATTAGATAAAATAGGGACTAAAAACACAATTGAAAGATTTTAAAAAACTAAGAACTGTTTCTTCAAAAAGTAAAATTGACAAGCTAGACTAACCCGAGGGGGAAAAAAAATAGAGAGGACTCAAATAAGTAAAATCAGAAATAGAAGAGGAAAAATTAAAAATAAAATTACAGAAACATGAAGGATGATATGAGACAACAACAATAAATTGGACAACATAGAAAAAAATAATAAATTCCTAGAAACATACAATATTCCAAGACTGAGTCATGAAGACATAGAAAATCTGTGGGAATTCCAGTCAAATGGCAGCATAGATAAACACAGTTCACCTCCTCACACAACCACATCAAAATTACAACTAAAATATAGAACAACCATCACTCAGGACAGTCAGAAATCCAGTTGAATGGAAATCTAAAAACTACAGAATTAAAGAAACTACATATATCCAAACTGGTAGGAAGGGTGGAGCTGCGGAAAGGGCTGGTCCCATATCATATCTAGTAGATAAAAATTCGGGAGGGATATCTTGGGAGTGAGGAGTCCCAGCCCCACACCAGGCCACTCAGCCCAGGGTTCCAGAGCCAGGAAGATAAGCCCCAATAACTTGGCTGCAATAACCAGTGACAATTGAATTCATGGAAGAAAATTCTGGAGTCCTAAACTTTAAAGACAGCTTGAAAGGCACTAGTGGCATACAGGAGAAATTGATGTGTCTGGCATCAAGGAGGAAACTGGGGACAGCTTTCTCCTAGACAGAAAGGTGAATGGAGGCCAATGTCTCTTTTCTGAGACCTCTCTTGACAAAATCACAGAGCCTACAGATAGGTACCATATCTGAGACTCCATCAACCTGGCTACTAATACTATTTGCATTACGTTGGATATCCCCTGATCCTCTCTTCCACTGTTCCACTCAACTTATGGGCCACCAAAGCCAATAACTGTGACTTTTCCATATAAATGGCTGGTACTCAAACTTCAACAAATTCTTAAATCCTCTCAAACAAGCAAAAGTCAGCCAGAATAAGTCCCTAGCCCCCATACCTCTTGTTAAGTGGCTCCAGACATGGCACTAACAGCAGCCCTCCTAGATTCATAGTTTGGTGTCACCTGGGACTCTCTAAGCCCAGCACAAGTAGCAGCCATCTCAGGTTGCTTTAAAGCTCATACAGGGTTGTCTCTGGCAGAACACAGGTTGGGGCTGACCTTGGCCATCCAGGAAACCCCAGAGCCTGCAGACTCACCCAGTAGATGGCTACAGACCATGCCAGAGCACTGCCATTCTGCCTGTGCACAGCTGATCCTCCAAGGATGGTGGCAGTTGGTGGTCAGTGGTCACAGCCAGTCCTTGCAGCTTACTGACCTGGGTAAATCCCTCACATTGACTTGCCAATAGCAATCAAGTCTCAACTGCAAGAGGAGGGTGTACTCAGCCCTCAAGAAGGGCACATCTTGAGTACTTACCTATTGCATTAGGCCATGCCTCCAAGACAGGTACCATAACAGCTCTACTTAATACATAGAAACAAACACAGGGGGGCTGCCAAAATGAGGAGACAAAGAAGTACGGTCCAAATGAAAGAACAGACTCGAACTCCAGAAAAAGAACTAAACAAAATAGAAATAAGAAATCTGTTAGATGCAGAGTTTAAAACACTGTTTATAAGAATGCTCAAGGAACTTAGTCAAAACCTCAAAAACATAAAAGCAATCCAGTTGGAAACAAAAGATATGCTAATTGAAATAAAGAACAATTTCAGGGAAACAACAGTAGAGTGGATGAAGCCAAGAATTAAATTAATGATTTGGAACATAATGAAGCAAAAACAACCAATAAAAACAATGACAATAAAAAGGAATAAAGAAAAAATGAGGACAGTGTAAGCGGCCTCTGGGATAACTTCAAGTGTTCCAACATTTGCATCATAGGGATGCTAGAAGAGTAAGAAGCAAGAAATTGGAAATCTATTTGAAAGAATAATGAAAAGAAACTTCCCTAATCTGGTGAAGGAAATAGACATGTGAGTCCAGGAAGCACAGAGAGTTCCAAACAAGATGGATGCAAAAAAAGCCATTCCAAGACACATCATAAATAAAATGTCAAAGGTTAAAGATAAAGAGAGAATCTTAAAAGCAGCAAGAGAAAAGCAGCTACTTATAGGAAAGTTTCCATAAGACTGTCAGCTGATTTCTCAAAAGAAACGCTGAAGGCCAGAAGAGATTGACAAGACATATTCAAAGTCATGAATAGCAGGGACCTTCAGCCAAGATAGCTTTACCCAGCAGAGATATCATTTAGAATTGAAGGTCAGATAAAGAACTTCCTAGACAAGAAAAAACTAAGAAGAATTGATCATAACGAAACCAAAAAACTAAGGAAAGAGTTCATCATCACTAAATCATTATTATATAAAATGTTAAAGGGACTTATTTAAGAAAAAGAAGGGCAAAATTATGAACAATAAAATGGCAATAAATATATATCTATTAACAATTGAATCGAAAATACAAACCAGGCAAAGAGAAGAGCAGAGACAGAATCATGGCTACGGAGAACATTTGAAGGAATGTGGAGTGCTGGGTGGAGAGATGCAAAGGGGGGAAAATCTGGACAATGTAGTAGCATAATCAATAACGTATTATTAAAAAGAAAAAGAAAAAAAGGAATAACTAAATAGTCAGATTCTTAGTAAGGATTTGAACCAATAATAAAAAATTTCCCAATAGTCAGAAGTTAAGGATCAGATGGCTTTATTGGTGAATTCTACCAAACATTCCAAAAATTTTTAGTCCTATCATTCTCAAACTCTTTCAAATAACTGAAGAGGCAGACAACATTACCCTGGTTCCAAAACCAGACACAGATACCTCAAAAAAGGAAAATTACTGATCAATATCTTTCATGAAAATAGATGCAAAAACCCTCAACTAAATATTAGCAAATTGAATTCAACAATACAGTAAAAGGTCATATACTTTAATCAAGTGGGATTTATTCTAGGCATGCAAGAATGGTTTAACACCCAAAAATTAATCAATGCAGTGTACTACATTAGCAAATTTCAGCCTTTTTCATCTTATGGTACCCATAAACTAATCATTAAAATTCAGTGGCACACCAAAAATATTTTTTTCTGATATGACAAAAAATAGGTATATTTTTTATTCATTTCCATTGGACTGTGATTGTTGTGTTGGCTGTTGTCATTTTTTTTTTTTCATAATCTAGGAGGAAAGAAGCTAGTGCCCCAATTAAGTCATCAGGTTTTGCATGTTTTAAAAATTTTTGTGGTTCACCAGTTGAAAAATTTCTCACTGTATTAACAAAATGATGGATAAAAATCAAGATTATTTCAATAGATGCAGAAAAAGCATTTGATAAAATTTAACATCTCCCTGTGATAAAAACTTTCAACACTATAGACAGAGGAAATGTACCACAGAATAATAAAAGGCATGCATGACAAACCCAGAATTAACATTTTATTCAGCAGTGAAATGCTGAAAGACAATGATGCTCACTCTCACCATTATTATTTATGTACTATTAGAAGACCTAGCCATTGTTAGGCAAAAAGAATAAAAGATATCCAACTGAGAAATGAAGAATTAACTTTCACCATTTGAAGATAACACGGTACTATGTATAGAAAATCCTAAAAGTTCTGCGCACCCCACAAATCTGTTAGAACTAATAAATTAATTCAGGAAAGTTGCAAGATGCATGAACTGTATATATTTATATGCTTATATATAAAGCAGGTCATTTAATAATTTTTAAATGTAAATTCACAAGGAAGATAAACTACTACTAAAATTCTATGCACTGATAACACTTCAAAAAGTAACACATCCAAAATTGTTGCAAAAAAGTAGAATACTAGAATAATTATTTACAATGAATAAAATTATAACTGTTACTATAAAACAACTTTCAGGCAGCACTGTAGGCATAAAATTAACCTGAAAGCTGCTACCTGAGAAAGTAAAAAAAGCTTCTGTGACAGAAGGAGAGGAAGAGGGAGGGAGAAGGATGAGGGAAGAGGAAGGCAGGCAGAGGGAAGGAAGACATTGAGTATGACACATGAACATACGGAATTCTATTGGCCATATATGGAACAGATATAGAGCCAAAACAGGTAATAAAAGTGATATATTATAGGCTCCTTTGTAGGAAAAAATAAAAATACATAAGAGGTGAGAGAACATTATAATTAATAAATATGTAAATAAGTCATTTAGGTAGTAAGCAAGTAATAAGCAAATAAATAAGGGATAGGTGAGGATTTTTACAAAATATCTTATGCAACTGGTAAATTTGGAGAAAATGAAGGAGTTGGAAACCATCATTTTGCAAGAATTATAGCATGGCAAAGTTTAAGAAATAATCATCAGTAGGTGTTAGATATAGGAATAGATTTAAATAACTATCAAGGTATTTCACGCCCTTAAAGATTGCTTACTAGATGCCCAGAGATTGCTTACTAGTTCCAAACACAGAAAGTAGATAAGCCCTTAATAAAATCAGTGAGGAACAGATGGATATTTGTTCCCTATATCTGTAATGTCCTAGAAATAGACAATATCATGTATGTAGTGTTCTGACCTGGGATATATTATATATTACCTGAATATAACCACAAGAAAACATTTAACAAACCTAAAATGAGATCCTATTCAGGACCTCATTAAGAGGAGAAAAGAATTGTTTTCTTTAAAATATCAATATCAAAATAACCAAAGTCAGACTGTGGAAATATTTCAAATTAAAGAAGACTGAAGTATTGTGATTAATAAATACAATAGCTGATTACAGACTGAATCTTATATTGAAGTAAAAAGAAGTTATATATAGTTATATTATATATAATATAGTACAATATATATTTATTTTATATAAAATATAACATAATACATAATATAATATATATGTTATCTATATTATATGTATTATATTTTATATATAATACTATATATTTGTCATATATAATATAATAGGTGGTCACAGACTGGATCTTGTATTGAATTAAAAACAAATTATATATAAAACAATGTACCAAATTATATATATACACACACATATATATGTATTTACCTTATATAGTTCAAATGAACTTTCAGTAAATTCAGAATAGAGGATAACTCTATCATGATCTGCTAAAGTGTATCTTAAAAAAAAAACAAGAAGAAAATTCTAGAGCAAGCATTCTGTTTAGTGGTTAAATGTTGAAAGTGTTTTAGATTAGGTAAAAGAAAATGATGACTACTATCATCACTTTTATTTAAATTGTATTAGAGTAGTAATCAGTGTGATAAAGCAAATAGAAACAAAAGAAATGAAACCAAGGAGGAATATATAAACCTGCCATTTTCACATATGATATTTATGTAGAATATTCCAATCTGTAGAAAAATTATGAGTTAATAAGTAAATTCTACAACCATATTGAATAAAAGTCCATTAAAAATTATGAACTCATATTTATGTATCAAAACAGACATATAAAATTAACTTTTCTGATATTCTCAGACATATAAAATTTCTTTTAGTAAGTTTAATGAAAGATACATAAAATTTCTTCACAGAAATTTATAATTCACATTGAGAGATATTATATAATTAAATAACTCTAAGAACATGGAACATTCATGGTTAGAGACTCAATATTGCAAAAATATTCAACACAAGCCAATAAAAACTCAATAATTGTGTATATGCAACTTTTCACGTTGATTAAAAAATTTATACAGAAATATAGATTTCCTTAAGAGGCAAAATCTCTTTTGAAAATGACTTGTTTTCCAATATATGAAACTCTAAATAAAGCTACAAACTGTGTAGTAATAGCATAAGAATAGAAAAACAGATCTATGAAATAAAATAGAGTCCATAATTAGAGTGATTTACATTGGACACACAATATGTCACAGTCTAAAATTCTACAGCAGTCTTTTCAAGTAATTGTAGTGTGTCACTTAAATATAGAATTAAGTTAAATATAGAGTTTAGAAAATAAAAATTACTCCACCTTATATCAAAAATCAATTCCAACTGATTTTAGATCTAAGTGATAAAGGTAAGAAAATATTTCAGAAGAGAACACAGGAGAATGTATTAATGGATTTGAATTTGGGAAAACTTTCTTAGGTAGGAGGGAAATACTGATAATTTGGACTACATTAACTATAAGAAATTCTTTTTATCAAAAGACATTATTCAGCAAATGACAAGTCAAAATATGAAAATAGATTTGAAATACATAAAACTGTAAAAGATATGCATCAAGAACATATGAAGAACTTATATAAGTCATTGAAAAATAAACATCTTAATAGAAAAATGTTCAAAAAGTTGAACATGCTCTTCACAAAAGAAGATATCTGACATATGACAAGGATTTATTTGTAATCAAGAAAGTAACAAATTCATGTCAATGATAGACCACTGCTCACTTGAAGAGCTAAAATTGAAATACCTGTAAATGCCAGCTGCTGGTAATCACTTAATATGGCTCACTTATAACACATCTTCACTGCTTTGAAAGTGTCAAATGATAGAATTCTTAAAAATGTCATTATCCACCATATGACCAACAATTCCATGCATTAATATGTATCGCTGAAATGCACGTGCTAATATTTATGTAAAGTTAAAAAAACAACAAGAACACCATCCAGTGTTTACAGATGCATGCCTTTTGGTAAAATGCTAAAGAAGAGCAATGAATGAGTTATCACAAAAGACATGAAAATGGATACCTCTTGGGAAAAGAGGAAGTTAATTACTAAAGAGGTGTCTCAAAGTGGTTTTTGGAAGGCTAGCAATATTCTCTTTCTTGAACTGAATGATGATTTTTCTGGTGATTTGAAGTTGTAGACTCTTGCTCCAGTCTCTTATTTGTTGGAATCTAAAGCCCAAACAATGCTATGTATAAATGCAATAAACAAAATCATAAGGGTCATGAGATTTTATTTTTATTTGTTTGACCAATATAAATAGTTTTATTAGGAGAACATAGAAAACTATCAGCCATTTTAGCACAATCCAGAGGGCACATTCACCTCACGTTAATGATTATTTTTTGTTATTCAATTACATTATTACTCTACTAGGTAATGTGATGGCCCTAAAAAGTAAATGACAGGTCTGTGTACAACCTATCTAAATGCAATAAATACAATATAAAATATATCTTAAATGATTCCAGAAACCCAAATCTAGCTGAGAAACCTTTTGAAGTACTTTTACTCTTTTCTTTATGTTGTAGAATTTATGAATAATATGTAGTACTTTAGGGTCTTGCAGTTAGTACATAAAGGTTATCTCTGTAGGAGTACCATTTAACTGATGTTTTGCCTGGAAAAAAAGAGAGCATAGTGATTTTATTGAACACAGAATGACAATTGGTGTTAGTGCTTTGCTTAGAAGTTTACGTGATAATCCCTATCACATGTCCATGCACATTGCATTCAGTAACTAATAGCAAAATTCACCAGGATCATAGTGTCTCCTCACTGCAATATAGGAAAGGGTAATGCAGCAGATAAATATTTATTGTTATTCTGACAGACATCTGGTTCCAAGTGGAATTTTGAGTGCTATCATATACAGAATACTCCCTCCCCATTTTCTTTTCACTGATAATTCAGGATCCCATAGGTTCTCTAGTTAACTTAGTGAATAAAGGAATATGTCCAGTTTCTAGATGTGAAAAAGTTTGACATACATCAGTCTCACAGCAACAGTTAAAGGTGCGAGTATTTGCAAGGTTTTATTTAGCCACAAACTGTTTCAAATAAGCAACCTTTTTCATATTCTTTTCTATTGTTACCAGAAAAATCTATATCTTGCATGAAAGCTTATTAGAATGGTTTTAGGACAAATGGGAGAAGTGAGTTTTCATAGTTTCTCCTTAAAAGCTTCTTTTACTTGTGGATCCCTGGAATGCACAGCTAACACAGTACCTCTTATTTGGGGAATGGAATTTCTTCTCTGACTCAACTTTCCTGAGCCCAGAGATACTCTTAGCAATTGCCACTGCTTCCACAAAATTTTTTCATTAAAAGATAAAAAACAAAAAGCCCAAAAACAGTCTCTCAACACTAAAAGGAAGGAGTGTGTACCACAACAAAAAAAATGTAGAATAAATCCAGACTTCTCTTGTAAATGGATATGTAAATCACACAGCATTTCTGAATGTCTTCTATTTTATTGGTGCAGTTAATATTGCTATACTGATTTTGGATGTAAACTTTTATTGCATATTTATTTTTATTCAGCAATTGCACATCTAGAAATCTATACCAAGGAACAGTGTAGGATATAACACTATTGCTGAAAAAAGGGAAATATATACATAATGAAACATTGGTTTTAATGGTAAACAGGTTAAACACTAATATAATCGAATGTTTGGTTCTTTCAAATGAGTCTATAAAATGTTTTTTTATATGAAAATAGTTTTATAGCACATTTTAAGTGGAATATTTATGACATTTTACATGGGACAAACATATGTGTACATCCATTTGCATACACATATCTATACATATTCCATAGGAAAAGTTCTAAAGACATGCACTCTAAAATGTTAATGGTCATTATCTCTGGATATTAGGCTTTATTCTTAACCAAATTTCTTTTTATTTTGTGAAGTTAAACCTCTATTAATTGAACAATAAATTATTATAAAGTATAAAAGATTAAAGAGCTCTAAAAATCAATGTTCAAGGGAGAGAATTACTGAACAAAATTATGAAACAAACTTGAGATTTGCAGTGGGAACCTTTTCTTTTTGCATGGTTTCTAAGGAGTAAGCCTGTATCCTTCTTTGTTTGAATATTAGGGTCTTCAATACTTAACTGGTGGTTAACTCAAGGAGATGGCTGCATTCACTTAAGAATCCCTGTCATGTAAATAAAAGAATACTAACTTTGATGCCAAAGAAAATTAAGTCCTGTTTATATTATTTATCTTTTGTGTGACATGAAAAATAATTTAACTGGGGTCTCAAAGTCCTGTCAGCATAATGTTAATAATGGTCCCAAACATGTAGGGTTGGGGAAAGAACTGGATAAGTTGTCTTTCATAAAGTCCCTGAAACAGAGTACACATTATCAGCCTATGTTATGTTTGGTTTTTAATAAACTTAATTAGCATTATACCATAAGATGTTTCCTTCCCATAAGAAGGGTGATACTAGGGATTGGTTAATGTAGCAGCTAAACTGCATCATCAGAAACACTTGATATTCTCTTCCTTTTATTCTTCCATCTTCAGCATGTCAACTTTTCCTGCACTTACACAGCTTAATTCTTGTTTGCAGGATGGTTGCCACAGTTCCAGACATCACATGCGAAGATGATAACTTCTAATAGCAGAAGTTGGATGTTCTATTTCTATTTATGCTTGATGAAATCTTTCTGGCAATATCTCCAGCAAAATCACTATTTCATCCTATTGTCTGATCTATAGTCCCATGCCCAAAGCAATCACTGGTAAGGGAAAGATAATCACCATGTTTGACTTAGACTTACTCTTGAACTGGAGATTGTGAGAACTTTCCTGAGGAAAAGAGAAGGGGAAGGAGAGAGTGAGGTACAATGGGTGAAACATTAGGATTTTATTTTTTTTGTTTTGCAGAAGGATATTTGTTTGCAATAGGCAAATATAAAACTGTACTTATAGAAAACTATACTTTTATAATGTGTATGTGTGAGGTGTGTGTTGAGAATTGTGAGAAATAAAAGTAGCTAGTAGTACAGACTGTGTACATCTACATCAATGCATATTTTGGGAAAAATACAGGGAGTCATGTCTTTGAACTGTCTTCTAAATAATCATTACTCAAATAATATTTCTCTAAATAGAAATATTGTTGTAAAATACCCATTTTACATGAAAATCACATTTTAGAAATCTTTTGCTAAAAACTATTTTATAGCCAGCTGACATATTTATTTGTTAGTGTATCACTTCTGTTCATGTATTAGAAAAAATCATATAAAAAGTGATAAATTCAATATTACAGATGAATAAAATTTAAAATATGACCTCCTTTTGAAGTCTCACTTGTGGAATGACAAAGATTTGATAAAACATACATATAACTTATAACATTTATATTGAAACTCCATGACCCATCTCTGTAAAAATCAGACAAGTACATACTAAAAAAGTTTCTGGTAATGAATGTAGTTTTATTTGATTTATGGTTGTTATTAATATTTATTATAACAATTATGCTGAGTGAAATAAGCCAGGTGGTGAAAGACAAATTCCATATGATCTCACCTATAAGTGGAACCTAATCAGCAAAGCAAGCAGGCAAGGAAAATATGACCAGCAACATTGAAAGAAAGAAGAAACTGACAGGGATGGGAGGGAGATGGGTAGTAGGGAGGGGAAGGGGACGGGTTAGATCAAGAACCATGTGTGAAGGACACATGGATGAAACCAAGGTGGGGAAGGATTGAGAGGGGGAGGGGGAGGTGGGTGGGGCAACGGAAAATGGTGGGTAAATGGAGACAAATGTATCTGAAAAATTTAAAAAAGGAATAAGTAAATTAGAAAGAAAGAAAGAAAGAATTGATAACTTAAAAATAACAAACTTTCAAGCATATTGATGACTTTGTAAAACACATGAGGTTAAAATAATGGCATTTTTCTGATCTCAACCAGAATTGAATTTGCTAATAAGATATACTAACTCTTGTATTTTTTTGAAATATCGAAAGTTAATTTTGCCATTGTGATCCTTTAAAAATAAACATGTTAAAATTCCAATTGAAAATTGTATACCACCAGAATAAGATGTATAGAAACCCTTAGGACTGTTGGTAGTTAAATTCTCTAAAAGATCAGGACAGAGAGGAGGTAAATGCATTTCACTTTTTTAGGTGTTTCACTTTAACAATTTACACTTTGCTTTTGTTAACTCTCTCTGAGTTTAAATTTCTTTTGGGGAGTTGGGGGAAGTATTTTCTTGAAAAAGAATTTCAAAAAAGCTAAGAAAACTATAGATTAAAAACAATGTTTTAAAAACTTCCAAAATAATATGTAAAATTAATCCTAATTATTCATGGATTCCATATTTTCAAACTTTCCTATTTGCTAAAATTTATTTATAACTCCTAAATCAATATTCATAGTGCTTTCATGGACATTCATCAGGGTGAACAGAGCAGCTAATGATTTCAGTCACTCTATGTGCCTGTGCCCAGATGAAATTGATCAAGGCAATGCTTTGCCTTTTGTTTGGTGTCTCACACTGTAAACAAACATCCTTTTCACAGAACATTTAATGTCACACTTTTTGAATTTTTGTGATTTTAGTTGATGAATTCACTGTTTAAAATAATCCCAAGATAGTGCTAACCTGTTGTCTAATGTAAATGCATAAAGGCAGTGCTTTGCCTTATGGATAAAATACATGCAGTAGTTAGGTTTCACTCGGGTATGAGTTGCAGTGTTGTTGACCATGAGTTCAATATTAATGAAGCAAATATATTTATGAAATAATGTGCTTTTGAAAAATAATACACGTTTAAAAAATGTGTATGTAGGTAGATACACTTTGTCTCCTCTCACAACCAAAAGAAGGAAAAAAAATTGAGATTAAAAAAACAACCAGAACTGCCAAAATATTGAACTGTATGGAAGTCTGACAACAAAGGAGTTAAAGAGGAAACATTCATCAAGACTGGTAGGAAGTGCAGAGGTGGACAGCTGGGGCAGACAGGACATGCAGTAAGGTGGTGGCTCGAGGACCAGTCTGGCGAGAAGGCAGTTGATGGAACTTATGAGGCAGAGGCTGGAGACTGGTGGTGTTACACTGCATGTGGATTAACTTGGAGGAACAACTGGGGAGCGAAACAGACCACTCAACCCAGGGTTCCAGCATGGGAGGAAAAAAAAACCCCTAAAAACCTCTGGCTGTAAAATTTTGTGGGGTTTGCAGTATTGGGAGAAACTGCCAGCCTCACAGAAGAGTTCATTGGAGAGACCCGCAGGGTCTCAGAATGTACGCAAACCCATCCACCCAGGAATCAGCACCAGAAAGTGCAATTTGCTTGTGGGTAGCAGAAGAAGTGACTGAAAGCCAGCCAAGAGCTGAGAAAGCAGCATGGTTCCCTCTCTGACCCCTTCCCCACATATAGCACCACAACGCAGAGACATGGGTTGCCTTGCACGGGTAAATACCTAAGGCTCTGACCCTTATAACATAACAGGCACCCTGAGACAAAGAAATATGGCCCACATTCAAGAACAGATCAAAACTCTAGAAAAAGAACTAAGTGACTAGGAGATAGCCAACCTCTCAGATGCACAGTTCAAGATACTGGTAATTAGGATGATCACAGAAATGGTTGAATATGGTCACAAAACAGAGGAAAGAGTAAAGGCTACGCAAAATGAAATAAAGAAAAATATACAGGGAACAAACAGTAAAGGGAAAGAAACCAGGACTCAAGTTATTGATTTGGAGCAGAAGGAAGAAATAAATACTCCACCATAACAGAATGAAGAAACCAGAATTCAAAAAATTGAGGAGAGGCATAGGAACCTCTGGGACAACTTTATGTGTTCCAACATCCAAATCATTAAGGGTTCTAGAAGGAGAAGAGAAAAAGCAAGAAATCGAAGACTTTTTTTGTAAAAAATAATGAAGAAGGTCTTCCCCAGTCTGGCAAAAGAAAGACTTCCAGTAAGTCCAGGAAGGTCATAGAGTCCCAAAGAAGTTGGACCCAATGAAGCACACCAAGGCACATCATAATTAAGTTACCCAAGATTAAAGATCAGGAGAGAATCTTAAAAGCAGCAAGAGAAAAGGAGACAGTTGCCTACAGCTGATTTTTCAGAAGAAACCTCACAGGCAAGAAGCGGCTGGAAAGAAGAAATCAAAGTTATGAAGGGCAAGGACCTACATCCAAGATCATTGAGAATGGAAGGACAGATAAAGTGCTTCCCAGATAAGGTCAAGTAAAAGGAGTTCATCATCACCAAGCCCTTATTATATGAAATGTTAAAGGGGTTTATCTAAGAAAAGGAAGAAATCAAAACTATGAACAGTAGAATGACAACAAATTCACAACTATCACCAACTGAACCTAAAAAAAACAAACAAACAAAAAAACCAAGCAAACAACTAGAACAGGAACAGAATCACAGAAATGAAGAATACATGGAAGGTTATCAGCTGGGAGGGGCTGGGAGAAGAATGAAAAAAAGATACAGGGAATAAGTATAAATGGTAGACACAAAATAGATGGGGGATGTTAAAAATGATATAGGAAATGGAGAAACCAAAGAACTTATATATATGACCTATGGACATGAACTAAGGGGATAATGATGGTGGTAGGTGGGGTGCAGGGCAGAGGGGAATGAAGGGGAGGAAAAAAAATGGGACAACTGTAATAGCATAATCAATAATATATACTTAAATGTGTATGATGGCTGATGGAAATTTTGTGCCCAGATGCCCATAAGGAACTTTCCCTGTATTTCCTCTAATGACAAGTTTTCTGTATATGCCAATTCAGTGTTTACAGTGACTTCATAGAATTATAACCACCATGAGAACAGGCATTAGCCTTCTTTCTGTAATTCTGGGCATAACCACCTTTCAGTCAGAGTTGAAAATGCATAGAAAAAATAATTTTGAACTTAATTCTACATCTAACAATACTACTAATCAATTGTGCACCCAGAATATTTTGTTTTTTTATCCAATGAATTGATGATATATACCAATTAAATAAATAAAAATATAAGATATAGAAAAATAAAGACCTGAAGAATAAGGAACACAATGAAATAATGGACAATAGCTGTAAGTGAGGCCTGGTTTCTCTTCTGATTCTCTTGCATCGTCTTTCACAGAACAGAAGTTTTAATTTTAATGAAATCCAGCTTATTCATTATTTCTTCATTGATCATGCCTTTGGTGTTATAGCTAAATAAGTCGCTGCCTTACTCAAGGTCTTCCAGGTTTTCTCTTTTAGTTTTATTGCTCTTTATTTTACCTTTAGGTCAATGACACATTTTGAGTTAATTTTTGTGAAGGGTGAAAGAATTGTGTTAATATTTTCTTATGGTTTCTGTTACTTCATCTTAAGACAGTGGCAGAAGTCTCTTTAGCACATAATTTAAATTATAACAAACTATTCATATTAATATGTGAAAGAGTACAAAGAACCTATTATAAACAGTAAAGTCTACAATTATAATATTCCAAACACTCTCAATATTTAGTTCCAATCTAAAAAGGAAAAATAATTCTCCTTTTTTTTTCTAGTGGATATTTGATTTAATTTTGGGGTCACTATACTCCCACCCTAAATGACCTAGGGCCAGGTGACAGACAACCAGGGAGAGCTCTGTACCCAGAGTCCACTAATTTATTCAAGTTAGCCAATCCCAACCACTTGTTCTGCCTTCCCTTCCCTTCCCATGGAAATCACAGGAAGGTGTTTGCCCACAGTTATCTCTCTTTGCTTGTGACTGGCCTCAGTGTTTCCCCTCAATGACCATATGTAGCATACTGTGTTCTTCCTCAAGGAACTACAAGTAGAATAAAACTAATTTTTTTTTCAGATTTTCTTCTCTTGATCTGTATCTGGCATCATCATCACTCACTCACTCAAAGTGATGTGGTTAAAACAATTGGCAGTATGAGCAGGGTGCTTTGGTTTCAGACAGTGGAGATGCCATTAGACTGCTCTTGGCTTACTGGCTGGATTTCCCAAAAGGGAGCGGCAACCCAGGAAGGCACCACTGTCTGCCGGTAAGTTTACACTTTGACCACTGCCACTGCATATTACTTACTTCAGGATTTGCCATCACTTCCCATCCTAAATTGTGGAATTCATAATCCGAATCCTTCCTGAGTTTATACTACCTAAGCACACATCTATAACCTCACCTAGTCACATCTAAGTGCCTGGGAAATAAGGGTTTCACTTTGATTGCCTTAGTCTATACCTTTCAAACGTTGCAGAGTGAGATACCTCCCTTAAGGTCATAAGATGGACCTTATCCATCAACTGGACAATGCCAGCAAGTGGCCCAGCATATTGTCAAGAAATCCTACATTTTTAAAAGATTTTATTTTTTAGAGAGAATGGAAGGGAGAGAGAAAGAGAGGAGAGAAACCTCTACTGGTTGCCTTTCACACGCCCCCAACTGGGAACTTGGCTTACAACCCAGGCATGTACCCTGACTGGAATCAAACCAGGACCTTTCATCTTGTGGAACCAATATTCAACCCATTGAGCCACACCAGTAATAGCAAAAGAAATCCTACTTTCTTGTTGCCTGAGCTAGGGTAACAGCAGGAGACTTTTCATAGATGCTTGGAAGCTCTGAGTGGTACATGAAGCTAATAAGAAGCACTTGATCAGGCCAAAAAAATGGTGTTATTGGGCCCAGTGATGGACTATAAGAGCTCATATCCATGGAAACTAGTGAATAACAATATTATAACATGTAGAAAGAGAAAAGAACATTTTATTCATTGGGATAACCTTAAATGATAGGTTGCTACCTATGGACAAGGCCAGGGAAGCCACTAGAAGTATACACCAAAAGGGTAAAACAATCAGGGAGAGAAAGGAGACTCTGAAACAAAAACTAGAGATTTAACCACTTAGAGATATACGCCATTCTAAAAGATTCTGCTCAAAAAGACAATGATAAAGGAACTGGTATTTTGAACAAGAGGGCTGACTGCATTGCTCTGAGGAGCTGGTAGGGCTGGCTGTCTGAGTAAAATCCCAACTCTAAGAAGTAGACTAGAAAGTGTGCATGCACACACATATTCTCTCTCACTTTCTCGTATACTGAGATTTTTTTCTTACTTCTATGTCTTTATTCTAATTTACATTCTTATTCAGAACTCTTATTTTTATGCCTTGTTAAATGCATTTTTAATGAAACATTTGTTTACAAGTGTGTGGTTTCCTGTGTAGGTATACATTTCATCTAGTGTTTTACTGTTTCCCTTCCCTCCATTTTTTTTTTTGCCTACTATCACATCAAAATTTATTTAAAATTATTTTTCTTTACAATTAATCATTAGCTAATAGAACTTACTGAAATATATGGCATTATTTGATTTTGCAATACAATAAATATAATTGAAGACTTACCTGTTGGATAGAAACCTCCTTATGAGCTCCTGGGTGAAATATGAAATCAGCCCTCAAACACAGGGCAGGGAGAGACTGAAGAAAAGGGCAGACCACTCCAGGTTGGTAGGTGGCCGCTTTAATAAGCAAGGGGTCTTACTTATAGGGCTTGTTTTAGGCAGCTGCAAGTTGAGTTCTTTTCTGCATCTGCCCACCAGAATCTTAGAAGTTTGTATAGAAGCTTTAACTAGGTTCAGACAGGTACACAGGGAGCTTTAACTGGATATAATCACATACCCAGTCCAGATAATCTCATGACCACAATTCTATCTCCAGGCTGTGTCCTCGGGCATCTTCTAGCACAAGGAAGATGAGTGAAGCACACATTTCAAGTACAGGGGAGGGTGTGGAGAGCCTGCAATTGCCTGGATCCAGCTTTCAGGTCAAACTGAGGACATGTCTTCTTGATGACCTTCTCTAACATTACCAAAGTATTGTTAGCCTTCTGTATGCTAGAAGTATTCATTCATGGTCATCACTGGTTTATTTTTGGTATAGCTACTAAGGTACCCACCCCCCTTAGGAGAAATAAAATCACTGACTTTCCCTCTGAATTTCAGTATATTCTATAGACCATTTATATTAACAAAATAGTATATTTTTTTTAATGAAACCATTTTTAAATTTATTCCTAAGTCACTTATGATTAAAGTCCTTTTAATTGATTTCTTTCAAATATCATAAAAATAAGAAAATGCATTTTACACATCTCTGGAACTTTCATGACAGCAAATTTGGTTCAAGTAAATTATATTTTTCACTCTTTGCAAAAGTGGCTTGCAGATGTTCAGCTAATAAACTGCTCTGATATATACAAGGTTTTCCTTTGTATATTTTGGTAGAGGAAAAATATTCTATGATGCTAGGCTTTAGAGAAGCTTTTTGGTTAGAAATGAAGAAGCACTATTTTTCCTCTTGTTTGCAGGAAGACATTAGCTGTATATGTTACAAAAGGTTGAGTATTGAGCCCTGGCCTTGAGATGTTTGTGAGCACCTTTCCAGTTGCATTCAAAGAGCACACAAGAATCTAGCAGACCCAAATGTAAGGCTCTGTAAGAGAAAATTCAGTCTTTGGGTTGTGGGATTTTAAGTTGCATGAATGAGAGAATAGAAGCCCCTTGACCTGGAATAGAAAGGTCAAGGCCTAGGGTCAAAACCTGTGGTCCCAGCAATATGATATGGCAAAACCATATCATATGTCACCACATTATGTGGTGGCTCCATTCTTATGTCACCACCTCAACATCATCAGCTAGCAAAATCAAGAGACTGGGGTCAAACCTGGGGACTGCAGCTGTATAACATGGCAGAATCTCAGTATGCAGCCTTGGTCTGCTACCTCCATGTGCTTGATTTGGAAGCACCAGTCCAACCAAACTGGAACTGCAGGTTTCTATCACAAGTTGGTTTGTCTTAAACTCTCAGCTGTAGCTGGTTTAAATGGAGTTTTTCAGAGGTCAGCCTGTGAGAAATCACTCTTGGATAAGTTGGTCCTTAATTTTTGGTAGAGTAATAAAAAAAACCTCCCTTTTCCCCCATTTGAGTTTTAAAGTTTTTGAGAAATAAATAAATCTGTCAGTTGAAGATAAAATAGCAGCCTTACCACTGATAAAGGCTAGGGTGGAAATATGGGAAATACCCAAGTGTGCAGAAAAAATTAATTTGTGGGTTTATATGTTAGTGTGAACATAGATAAAGATGCAAGCATATATGCATATCAATGGGAAGGAAGGGTATAGGAAATGGAGAAATAATAAACAGTTATTTTCATTATTCTTTTTCCTATATTTTCTATTGTTTCTTTACTGCAGTACAGATTTTGCAGTGTATTTTTAGGAAAATACCAGGATAAAAATGAAGGTTAAATGTAAACCTTATGCAATTTTTTACTATACAGTATGGTTTAAACTTATTTTAAAAAGAACATCTTATAGACGTATGCACATGTACAAACAGAGTTGACTTGGTCCCAATCTTTGAAAGGACCTCTTCACTCACTGAGCTCTCTTTGGCATCAGGATGGTGTATATAATTATTGGTAAAGTTCTCCAAATCTTGATAATTTTGTTATTTTCTTAACTTGATTTTAGAGTTCAGGCTTTATCAAAATAAAAGAATTAGATGAGACTGATTATAGACTGATAATTACATATATGTTTCTGTACATAACATTTCAACATATCCTCTCTATTGACTGCATGGTATATATTCATACTTACATGCAAAGTTTATACTAAGTACACTAGAGGCAAAGGGATGGAAAGGTTAGTTCTACTGGTGGTCTAAAATATGTAAATGATTCAAAATAAATTTATTGTTTGACCTGAATTGAGATAGAAAAGAAGGCAGCAACATGAACATAAATCAGTTAAGATTAACCCGCAGCTGTGAAAAAAGCATATTGCCTGCAGCAATATATTGGATTTTGAAAACAGTAAAGTGAGGAACATGGCAGGAGTAAGGTTTATGAGGAAGGCTAAAGCATAGAAGCTTTTGTTATGCCACAGTCAGCTTAATGTTTATTTCTTTGCTTATGCAAAATAAATCCCAAATTATCTGCAATTGTATTATAACCACTTTGTATAAAATGTATTTGCATTCTTCTTTACAGATTATTGGAAGATAAGCATTTTTTAACTAACCAAAATGTCTCAATAGTACCCCTGAAATCCCATTTTATTCACTTATTGATTCATTCAACAAAATTTAGTGTAGATTTTTTATTAAAAAGACAATTTCATTGTTGTTAGTTTCATGGTGTTCTTTGTCAGCACTGATAAAGTGTTGTAATATCTTATAAAAGGTAACTTCTTTGACCCATCTCTTTACAAAATATTTCAAAGTTAAATTTACTAAGAGAATATATATATATTTTTTTATTTTTTAACATCAAATGTTGAATATGCAGCCATAACCACACAGTGCTGGAGTTCACTCATGTTGGGTCTCATGTAGAACCTCACAGAATAATGTAAATAATGGTCTCAGTTATTTTCTTAGATAAGATTTTACTTCTCTCATTTCAAAATTAACATTTACATGGCTTAAAAGATTCATTCTAAATGTCCTACCAAAATATGTACCCTAAGATTAGTACCTCAGAACATGACCTTTTTTGAAGGTAGGGCCTTTAAGAGGTAATTAAGATTAAAGAAGATCATATAAGCAGGCACTGATACAATCTGACTGATTTAATAATAATAATAATGATGATGATGATGATAATAAAAGGAATTTGGACTCTCAAAAAGAGCTACCAGGGATGCATATGTACAGAGAAAAGGCCATATAGAGTCACAGAGAGAAGGAGGACACCTGCAAGCCAAGGGCAGAAAACTGAGGAGAAATCAACCTTTTCAACACCTTGATCTTGGACTTCTAGGCTTGAGAACTCAGAGAGAATATATTTCTGCTGTTTGAGCCTCCCAGACTGCGGGGTTTTTGTTATAAAGGCCTTGAGAACTAATACAGATGGGTATGTATAAAGACTGTTAGTCAAAACAAACAAACGAGTAGCCAAAACTGTGTCTCTTATCAGACAATTAATTAAGTTTGATAAGGAACAGGACACAGATCTTCAAGGATTATATATTTGTTCCGCATTACAAATTCCCCATTTAAAGGCACTTTGAAAGGAACAGGTTGATAAAAGCAAGGGAAGCTAAACATAGGTTGTGTCAAAACTAGCAACACCACAACATTAACCAAAAAAATTTAGAAACCATCAAGTTGTTGCTCACAATTTCATTTATACTGAAAATTTTGACATGTTTAATGGCAAAAAAATAACTTTTTAAGAAACATATGAAGAAACCATTACTTTGGAGAGAAAATGGCTAAATTGCGATGAGGAATAAAAGCTCATTTGGGGAATGCTGAGACATTGCTAAAATCTTCAACTTACTTTTCTATTGTTCAATGAAGTGTTTCAAACTTTCCTACTGAGCACATCATGTTCAATCCCTAATGCAAACAGGGTCAGTTCCAATTCATTTCATTCACATGTTTTATTATTTGTATCCTACTGAGCTATTTCTGATGCCAGATATTCTGCTCTTCTCTTAGATTTTATTTTTTTAATCTTTTAAATTCCCTACTGTTGGAATTTGCTAGATATCCTATCTTGCAATAAGTTTTATCTAAATAAGTGCCATATATTATAATATTTGGAATCCTAAATGTCAGTAACAATTAAGCTGAAAAGGAAAAAAAATTACAATGTGCATATGGGAATTATGAAAAAGACTGATAACTCTGACTTTTTAATAGAACTTATTATATTAATTTTTAAAAAACCCTTAAGATCTTTGAAAGCTGATTGTTGCTCATAGGAGAAAGTTATATTCTTTATGGGTACTACCAGATACTTATTAGTAATTAATACTGAATATAGATTAAATAAGACACAAAGATTTGAACTTGCTCTGAAGTGCTAATCAATTGAGGCTTCATTTCATGTAATCATCTATTATTTACTCACAGTAAAAGTGGTAGGTATTAGAATGCTAACCCAGTGGTTTTATATTTCTCTTTCTATTATATTCTAAGGAAAGCCTCAGCCACAAAATACTGTTAGGATTAGAAATCCTGAGGCAAGGGGAGAAAAGAAAATTAATGTAATTAAAGGAGAAAAGAGATAAATTCGATGGTAATCTTTTAGGAAATAGTAGAAAAGGGAAATTTTATGTTATTTGGGAAATAGTGTTTTTTTTTTCCTAGACTTACATCTGTAATAAAAATCCAATGTTTTATTATTATTACTGTAATAGATGTTCCTGAGACATCACTGAACAGGGGGCTAAAAAATAGGATCATAACAACAGCCTAAAATAGTGCCGCTCTAGTTCAGCTTCCTTTGAGTTTGTAAGAGTTTTACTATCCATTTAAATGATACCTTGAAAATTCCACTCGCACCAACTATTAATCAAAATATGTCACATTTGAGTTCCCTTTATATTTAGAAAATAATTTCTTGTTGGAGGATCAGAAGAGTGTATTTTAAAAACATTATGGTTAAGATCATGTTTCAGCTAATGTGAATGACCAATGAAGTCAATGATTCAATAGAGTGGGAAAATTTATTTTGTCAGAAAGGCTCTCAAAAGTGATTAAATAAAAATTCTTGAAGAGGAGTGATAGGACAAAATGAGAGAACAAGTATTTCATTTGATATGAGAAATTTTAAAAATTATAAATGTATGGGTACATATGCCAATAGGTAGATATGATCTTATGTGGTAGTGGGAATTCACTTATGATTGTATTTTCTAATAGAAAAAAAATGTTCTTTAGCTATCAGTGTCTATGCCAGAAAGAAAAGATATGGAGATTGAGAAGAAAAGAAAAAAATGAGTGAGAAGACTGAACAATCTACGAAGTTATCTAATTTCCCAGCAACATTAAGACCCACATCACAGATTTAGAGTTCACCCTGCACCATTCATTTACAAGAACAAAGGCATAATGCAGGTGGAAGTGTGGAATTTTATCAAACTGGTATGACAGAGAGGGTCAGAGATTTGAGAACGGGAAATGAATTGAGACCAAAATGGTAACATAGGATAATCCAGCCTCCATGTCCCTTCAAAAAAGTTAATAATTAGACAGCTATCTATGAACAGAAACAGCTCAGGGAGATTTCTAGAGTCCACTTAGGAAGCTTTAGTAACACAGTGAATAAAAAAGCCTGAGAATAATTGCACACAAACACAAGAAAAGAAGGAAAATAGCTCCATTTTGTCTGTATCATCCCACTTCCAAAAGATCATTATTGTTTAGCATCGGGAAGGAACTTCCTCGCTAGAAGGAGTTTTTCTTGCTAGGAAAGGGAGAGTAGGGTAAGTGACCACCTCCTCTAACTTTTAGGAGCACTGCCAAAAAGTCCTGACCAACAAAGATGAGACACAAAGAGCTGACTAGGAACAAGGCAAAAACAAAAGCAAAAACAAACAAACAAAACCAAGGAGTTGTAATTAGTGGATACACAGTGGGAGTGATGAGAGTTCACAACGATATGTTCTGAAGATCAGCTCATCAGATTTTACCACTGACAAAGCCAACAGCCAAAATAGCCACAGCTAGGCACCTGCAGATTTTGCAAGTTTGTGCCTCAAAGGTATTTGAGTTCACTAATGCCAGCCACCTGAATCTTTCCATACTCTCTCTACCTATCCCTAACTTCAAGTCTCACAGGAACCCAGGAAACTGGTAGCCAGCCTGTGTCTCTTTGAGCTGAGTGAGCATATGACAACCACTGCCTTAGTTCCTTCCACTCTCTCACCATACTCAATACACAATATAAAAAGATGTAAATTGTGACATCTGAAACATAAAATATGGGGGAATAAAGGGAGGTAGAGTTTTTGTTTGAGACTGAGGATAACTTTTTATCAGCATCAGATAGACATATATATATATATATATAATATGTATTCTATATACATATAGATTTGCAAATTATAGAGCAGGGAATCAAAGCATACTACCATGGGAAATCATCAGTACACAAAGAAAGGTAGCAGAAGAGGAAGAAAGGAACAAAGGAACTACAAAACAGCCAGAAAACAATAAGATGACATTAGTAAGTATTTACATAATTAAAATTAAGCATAAATGTATTGAATCCCCTAATCAAAAGGCATGGAGTTTCTACATGAATTAAAAAAAAAATAAGATTCCAATATATGCTGCCTACAAATAACTCACTTTAGTAGGCTCAAAGTAAGTGATGAAGAAAGACATTTCATTCAAGTAGAAACCAAAAGAGAGTGGGAGTTGCTATACTTAATCAGACAGAATAGACATAAAGCTAAATATGGTAATAGGCATAAAGGTGAATATTATATGATGATAGAGAGGTCAATTAATAAAGAGGACATAGCAGTTATAAATTTATATGTATACAACACTGGAGCACCTGAATACAATTACACACAGTAATGAATCTGAAGGGAAAAATAGATGACAAAGCAATAATAGTAGAAGACTTTAATACCCAACTTACAAATGTAAAAATTATCCAGAAAAACAAATCACAAATGAAATGTTGGACTGGAACTAAACTAGACCAAATAGAACTAACGGATGAATACAGAACATTCCATTGCAATAGCAGCAAAATACACATTCTTCTCAAGTACACATAAAATATAATCCAGGATAGATCATAAAATGGGTTGGACAGCAAGTCTTACACATTTAAGAACACTGAAATCATTCAGATGTCTTTTCTGACAAGAAAGTTATAAAACTATGATTGCTAACAGGAGGAAAGCTGGAAAATTTACAAATACATGGAGATTAAACAACATGCTCATGAATGATCAATGTGTCAAAGAATAAATTTAAAATATCTTGATGCAAACAAAAATGGAAATACAACATATCTAACTTATAAGATGCTGCAAAGCAGTTCAAGAGGAAAGTTTACAGGGATAAACACCTATATTAAGGAAAAAAAGTAGTGATAATTTTTACAAGAAAAATAAAGCACAGTAAGAGTGTTGTTTTAGATAGCTTTGCTAGTGAAAGTCTTTCTGAAGAAATGACTTTTGATCAAGGACATAATGAATCAAAAGGTCAGTGAGAATATCTGGGAGAACAAAGCATCAGAGAGAAGAATTGGTAATATTGAATAAACTCTGCAAGTAACATGTTTCAAGAACATCATAGAGACTCCAGTGGTTAGATTGAATTATGTGAATGGGGCTAGGGGAGAGATAATTTTGAGAAGATGCTGAAGAGATAGCTTGAAATGAGAAATAATTGTTATTTGAGATTTCTGGCCAAGATGGAGTCATAGGTAGATATGCTTTGTTTCCTTGAGCAACCAAAAAAAAAAAGACAGCAACAAATTTAAACACAAAAAACTCAGAACTGGCATAAAATCAAACTGTATGGAAGTATGACAACCAAGGAGTTAAGGAAGAAACACTCATCCAGACTGGTAGGAGAGGTGGACATATGCAGAGGAAGTGACTGAAAGCCAACCAAGAGCTGAGGAAGTGGCATTGTTCCCTCTCTGACCCCTCCCTCACATACAGCACCACACTACAGAGGCATGGGTTGCCCCACCCTGGTAAATACCTAAGGCTCTGACCCTTAAAACATAAGTATATGGAGACAAAGAAATATGGCCCAAATAAAAGAACATACCAAAACTCCAGAAAAAAAACTAAATAACGAGGAGATAGCCAACCTATCAGATGTACAGTTCAAAACACTGGTAATCAGGGTACTCACATAAATGGTTGAGTATGGTCACAAAATGGAGGAAGAAATGAAGTCTATGCAAAGTGAAATAAAGAAAAACATACAGGGAACCAACTGTGAAGGAGAGGAAACTGGGACTCAAATCAATGACTTGGAGCAGAAGGAACAGATAAATATTCAAGAATAGAATGAAGAAACAAGAATTCAAAAAAAAAAAAAAAAAGAGGAGAGGCTTAGGAACCTCTAGGACAACTTTAAATGTTCCAACACCTGAATCATAGGGGTGCCAGCAGGAGAAGTGAAAGAGCAAGAAATTGAAAATTTATTTGAAAAAATAATGAAGGAGAACTTCCCCAATCTGGCAAAGTAAATATACTTCGAGGAGATCCAGGAAGCTCAGAGTCCCAAAGAAATTGGACCCAAGGAAGAACACACCAAAGCACATCATAATGTCATTACTCAAGATTAAAAATAAGGAGAGAATCTTAAAAGCAGCAAGAGAAAAGGAGACAGTTACCTACAAAGGAGTTCCCATAAGACTATCAGCTGATTTCTCAAAAGAAACCTTGCAGACAAGAAGCAGCTGAAAAGAAGTATTAAGTCATAAAAGGCAAGGACATACATCCAAGATTACTCTATCCAGCAAAGATATCATTGAGAATGGAAGGGCAGATAAAGTGCTTCCCAGATAAGGTCAAGTTAAAGGAGTTCATCACCATCAAGCCCTTGTTATATGAAATGTTAAAGGCACTTATCTAAGAAAAAGAAGAAATCAAAACTATGAACAGTAGAATGGCAACAAACTCACAACTATCACCAACTGAACCTAAAAAGAACAAAAACAAACAACTAGAACAGGAACAGAATCACAGAAATGGAGAACACATGGAGGGTTATCAGGAGGGAGGGGTGGGAAAGAATTGAGAAAAACGTACAGGGAATAAGTATAAATGGTAGACACAAAATAGACAGGGGGATGTTAAGAATAGTATAAGAAATGGAGAAGCCAAAGAACTTATATGCATGACCCATGGACATGAACTAAAGATGGGAATACTGGTGGGAGGGGGATGCAGGGTGAAGGGGGATAAAGGGGAGAAACAGATGGGATAGCTGTAATAGCATGATCAATAAAATATACTTTAAAAAGAGAAATAACTAGGACTTTAAATTTTATTTGAAGAAAAATCTTTATAGGGTTTTGAACAGAGGACTTCAAAAGGAAACAATTTCTCTGACTGCTGTGGAAGTATGGTGTATCTTTAGTTGTAAAGTCAGACCATCCTAGAGAAACCCCATGGCATGTGAGTGCACTATTGAAAATGGAAGTTCCATGCAGTACCCTAGAAGGAGGTCTGGACAGGAGTAAGAGGATCTGATTAGTGTGACAAGACAATTGATCTTTCAACTCTTAACTCATAAATTCTAGTCACTGAGAGTGAGTGATACCTTTTGCTACTTTAATATTTCAGTTTATTTTAAAAATCTTTCTTCTACTAATGTGAATAGAAATAATTTGCAGAATAGTCTAGTGCATTTGATGATAGAACTGAACTGCCTGTACTTTCTCTAATTGCATTCCTCTTTATACCTTACTTTGCCTTTTCAAAATAAATTATTTTTGTCAAACTAGTGAGATAATTTCCTCATCATATTAAAATAACTTTATCTAAACCTAATGATTTTTAATGTTCATTTAAAAATATTCACTTTGCTGCATTTTATTAATAGATATTTTACAAACTCTCCATTATTACCTAATTGTGCAAAATGCTCTTGCCTACTTTTCTTATTAAAGCCAGGTTTTAAAATGAATTCAATATGTTAGCATTTAAAAATAATTATTAATTTCATGCCTACTTGCCTTCTACGTGTTTTACTCCTGAAGTATTTATATAGCTCCTTCTTATTCTTTTAATCTTTTAGATAGCATTAAATATTCTTTTCACTGGTCTCACATTTATTTTCATATCTCAAAAACTCATGCAAATTAGGTCTTCCACCCCAACTTGAGTAATCCTTATTTTCACCGTTAAGTTTTCAGATTATTTTTTGGAATACTAAAAATTGATACCTTGTTTTTCTAACTCTTATATCTGAGGGAGTTGCATGTCATACCATACTTATGTGAACATGATATTTTCTCTGCATTCATCCATAGAAATGCTGGCTAACATCCCTAGGGAAAAAAATATACATTTCTTTTAATGACTAATTTATCTTGTAATTTATTCTTTGACCCATTGATTATTTAAAAGTGTATTTTGCTTGATATTAGTATGGCTACCTGAGCTCTCTTCATCATTAGTTGCATGGTATATACTTTTCAATCCTTTCAATATACTTGAATATTTAGATTAAAAGTGAGTTTACACAGATTATATTGTTGTACCATGTTTTAAAAATATATATATATTTTAGTCTCTGCGTTTAATTAGAGCATACTTTTCATATTTAAAGTAATTACAAATAAAGAACTTCCATTTTGTTGACTGTCTGTATTTTGCAATGTATAATGCATGCTTTTTTGACCAAATTTTTGACGAAAAAACAAGGATGTGCATTATGCATGGATAGTACTAATTACATATCTATATAAATGTTTTTAATTATTAAATTTATGCCTATGCATTAGAGTAAAATTCTAGAAAGCAATAATGATATCTGTACCAAAAAAATGCTAAAATTCCTTTATAATACAAGAAATAATTATCTGAATATAAATAAATAAATAAATAAATAAATAATTGAATAAAAAAGTTAAAATAAAAGATTTTTTCCTGAAAGTTTGGGCCAAAAATGTAGGTGCTCATTATACATGGCAAAACATGGTATTTCTATATGTCATAATTTTTATTACTTAATCCCAACTACCACCTTCTTTTGTGCTTTATTAATTTTTAATTAGGGGGAGAGAAGAAGGCAGAGGAGAGAATGGGAGTCACGCTGACTTCCTCCCAGGACCAAACTGGAATTGCGATTAAATAGTGGAGTAATCACCTGGAAAACAATGGAACAATAGTGGGAGAGAAGCCTTGGTGCTGCGGGGAGTGGATTCCACTCTCACACATCCCAACGGGTGAGAAGTGCGGTGGAGGCTCGAGAGGGTGGGCTGGGTGCCCACAGGCACGGGCACCACAGGGACATTGAAACGGCCAGTTAGCTTCCCCCAAGAAGAACAGGGTCTGAATCATAAACAGGGACCCCTAAATGACAGCAGCTAAAACCAAGAAAATACAGACAAAACGCAACCCCCAAAAGCTTAGGGGCACTCTCTGCCAGAGACAGGTGTCTGGGGATGCAAAGAGACATTTAAAGGGCCAATGCAAACATTGCAGTGGCAGCCACCCTCCCTGATCTCTCGGCAGAGGTGGCAGCAGGGTGGGCTGGTGCCTGGGAAAAGACTGGTGAGGAAAACTTTGTGAAGAGAACTGACAACATGACCGGTGGAGCCCGGGTGATAACGCACCTCCCACTCTGCAGTTCCCATCTCGCTCAGGCATAAGGGAATCAGTAAACCTGCCTTTTGTGCACTCTGCACACAGCTTGTACGTGTGTGAGCTGTGGGGCTGAGTGCAGACTGCCTGGGAGAGCCTTGAGGAGAATCTGGAAACGGAGGCATTGGGGAAAGAAGGAGAGGAGGAACCAGGGAGCTCTGACTCCCTCCCCGTTCTGTAGTCCCCATTGTGGGCTGGAAAGGTGCCCCCCCCAAAGAGGCAGAAGAGGGGCTCACAGGAACCAGACTGCCTGCGATTGAAACGCAGGGCACACAGGTGGTGGATCCTTGGCCGAAGGGGTTACAGAACTGCCCAGAGACCCCTGAGGAGAGACTAGAAACGGAGGCGTTGGAAAGAATGGGAGGAGGAACCGGGGAGTCCTGACTCCTCCTTGCCCTAGTCTCCATTGTGCAGGAAGAGGCCACACCCCCAAAGAGCCAAAAGCCGGAGAGCACACATAGACACCCCAAAAACACCCAGTGCAGGCGCGCACACTTGTGCCGAGAGACCAGCGAGGGTTGGCGAGCGTGTGTGTGACCCGCGCTGGCTGGCGAACGCTTGCACTGGCTGGCAAGGCCTCCCACAGACTGGCACCTATACGGCCTGCGAGGGAGTGCACAGAGCAGCGAGGGCACGCATACATTTACCCGCCCGCCCGCAATTGCGGAGCGGCCCACAAAATTAGTAGAGCTGCCCAGAGTCCCTGGAGGAGAGACCAGAGACAGGATTAAGAGACAGGACCAGAGACCAGAGACTGCAGAGTCCTGGAGCTGATTTCCTCCCATTTCCGTAGTCCCCATTTGGCGAGGGCAAGCAACGCACCCAAAGAGCCAAATGCGGGGAATACACAATAGAGGACCCTAAATTGACCAGCGCCGTGGAGCTTGCTGGCCAGGGGGGCCAGATGAGTATGCGAGGTCGGGAAGAAGCCCACTGGTCTGGGGCAAGCACATGTGAGCCCAGGCAGGCGGGGGATCCTGCCGCGATGGGAGCGCGCTCAAGGAACCAGCGTGAGAGTGCAGAGAGATCCCAAAAAATAGCCCAGCCCTGACCGAAGGGGTCACAGAGCTGCTCCAAGCAGGAGTCAGACACAGACATTAGACTCCTGGAATGCTCAAACAAAAAACCCAAGGTCCTATAGCAACAACTGACATCATCAGAGGCAGGCCCAGAAAGAAAAAAAAGGACAAAAATACCGAACAGACTCTCACAAAAATGGGAAGAAAAAGAAGTTCCCCCACAAATGAGTGGAAAAGGGGACTCCCCACAGACAGAGCTAAATGAAATAGAGGCAAGGGAACTATCAGATACTGAATTCAAACAATGGTTCTAAGGAAGCTCAATGAGCTCAGCCAGCTCAAAGAGAATGATGACAAACTGCAGAGAAACTATCAGGATCTTACAGCAAAGTATATCAGCCTCGAAAAGGACATAGAAACTATCAAGAATACACAAGAGGATATGAAGAATACCATTTCTGAATTGAAGAACACAGTAGAAAGAATCCAAGCAGGCTGGATGAAGCCGAGGATCGAATCAGTGAGATAGAGGATAAGGTAGAAAAAAGCTCCCAGAAAGAGCAAGAAATGGAAAAAAGACTCAAAAAGAATGAAGGGGCATTTAGGGAAATGCAGGACAACCTGAAACGTGATAATAACCATATAATAGGGATCCCAGAAGGAGAAGAGGAGCAAGGGATAGAGAACCTCCTAGAAAAAGTAATGATGGAAAATTTTCCTAGTTTGAGGAGAGAAAGGCTCTCATGGATCCAGGAGGCACAGAGGACCCCACTCAAGAGGGACTCGAGGAGGTCCACTCCAAGACACATCATCATTGAAATGGCAAATGTCAAAGACAAACTTAGAATCCTCAAGACGGCAAGGGAGCAGGAGAAAGTCACACACAAGGGGGCCCCGATATGTCTAGGAGCTGAATTCTCAACAGAAACACTACAAGCCAGAACGGAATGGCAACAAATATTCCAAGCCATGAAAAGCAAGGGCCTACAGCCAAGGCTGCTCTAACCAGCTAGGCTCTCCATTAAAATAGAAGGGGAAATACGGAGTTTTCCAGACAAGAGAAGATGAAAAGATACATCTCTACCAAACCAGCACTCCAAGATATGCTAAGGGGACTGATATAAGCAGATGAAGGAAAAGAATGAGAGAGAGGAACACAGGTACAAAGAGAAAAGATGAATAAGTTTCTATCAATAATATCTCTCAATGTGAATGGACAAAATGCCCCAATCAAAAGACATAGGGTAGCTGAATGGATAACAAAACACGACCCACACATATGCTGCCTACAAGAGATCCACCTCAGAGCAAGAGACCTACACAGATTGAAAGTAAAGGGATGGAAAAAAATATTCCAAGCAAATGGACATGAGAAAAAGGCCGGGGTTGCCATACTTGTATCAGGCAAAGTAGATTTCAAAACAAAGGTCATAAAAAGAGACCCAGAAGGGCACTTTATAATACTTAAAGGAAGAATCTATCAAGAAGACATCAACATTGTAAACTTATATGCTCCCAAAAGAGGAGCCCCCAAGTTTATAAGGAAATTGTTGGATGACTTCAAAAAAGATATAAACAGCAACACACTGATAGTAGGGGATTACAACACCCCACTGTCAAAAATGGACAGATCCTCCAAACAAAACATTAATAAATATATTGTGGTGTTGAATGACACACTGAATAAAGAGACTTAACTGACATATATAGAACCTTACATCCCAAAGAAGGAAAATACACATTCTTTTCAAATGCTCATGGCAGGTTTTCAAAGATAGGCCACATGATAGGACACAACACAAACCTCAGCAATTTCAGGAAAATTGAAATAATAGAAAACTTTTTCTCGGACCACAAGGGCTTCAAACAGGAAATCAACCTGAAGGAGAAATTTCAAAAACTTGCAAACTCATGGAGACTCAACAGTAGGCTATTAAACAATGAATGGGTCAATAATGAGATAAGAGTAGAAATCAAAAAATTTCTGGAAACAAATGAGTGTGAACAGACAACAGTCCAAAACCTATGGGACACAGCAAAGGCAGTCCTGAGAGGGAAGTTCATAGCAATACAGGCTTACCTAAAAAAGATAGAAATATTTCAAATAAAAGACCTAACACTACAACTTCAAAAACTGGAGAAACAACAACAAATAAATCCCAGAGCAAGCAGAAAGAAGGAAATAGTCAAGATTAGAACAGAACTGAATGACATGGAGACAAAAAGAACAATTCAGAGGATCAGCCAATCCAGAACCTGGTTCTTTGAAAAGATAAAAAAAATTGACAAGCCTTTAAACAGACTCATCAAGAAAAAAAAAGGGAGAGGACCCAAATTAATAATATCAGAAATGAAAGAGGAGAAATAACAACTGATACTACAGAAATACAAAGGATCGTCAGAAACTACTATGAACAATTATATGCCAAGAAATGTGAAAATCTTGATGAAATGGACAAATTTTTAGAAAAGTAAAATCTTCCAACACTGAAGGAGGAAGAAACAGAAAGCTTGAACAGACCGATAACAGCTGGGGAAATTGAAACAGTCATCAAGAAACTCCCAGCACACAAAAGCCCAGGGCCGGACGGTTTCCCAGGAGAATTTTACAAAACATTTAAGGAAGAGACAACCCCTGTCCTTCTCAGACTATTCTGAAAAATCCAAGAGAGGGAAGACTCCCAGACTCTTTCTATGAGGCCAGCATCACCCTGATCCCAAAACCAGATAAAGACCCTACAAAGAAAGAAAACTACAGGTCAATTTTCCTGATGAACATAGATGTTAAAATCCTCAACAAAATATTGGCAAACCGCATCCAGAATTACATTCAAAAGATTATTGACCATGATCAAGTGGGATTCATCCCAGGCATGCAGGGATGGTTCAATATATGCAAATCAGTAAACGTGATACATCACATAAATAAAAGAAAAGACAAAAACCACATGATCATCTCGATAGATACACAAAATCATTCGATAAGGTCCAGCACTCATTTATGATCAAAACACTAAGCAAAATCGGAATAAATGGGGCATTCCTCAACGTAATAAAGGCCATATATGAAAAACCTACAGCCAATATCATACTCAACTAGCAAAAACTGAAAGCTTGCCCACTAAGATCGGGAACATGACAAGGATGTCTGCTCTCACCGCTTCTTTTAAACATCGTATTGGAAGTCCTAGCCACAGTAGTCAGACAAGGAAAGAGATAAAAGTCATCCAAATAGGAAAGGAGGAAGTAAAACTATCATTGTTTGCAGATGACATGATAGTGTACATAGAGAACCCTGTAGACTCTACTGAAAAACTCCTCAACCTAGTAAGTGAATTTGGCAAAACAGCAGGATACAAAGTCAACATTCAGAAATCAAAGGCATTTTTGTACACCAGCAATGCTATAGAAGAAGAAGAAATCAGAAAAAAAGATACCATTCGATATAGCAAGAAGAAAAATAAAGTACCTAGGCAAAAATTTAATCAAAGAAGTAAAAGACCTGTATTCAGAAAACTATACAATATTGAAAAAAGAAATTAAGGAAGACAGAAATAAATGGAATCATATACTGTGCTCATGGATTGGATGAATTAATATCCTCAAAATGTCCATACTACCCAAAGCAATTTATAGATTCAACGCAATCCCTATTAAGATACCAATGATGTATTTCCCAGAAATAGAACAGACATTTCAAAAATTTATATGGAACCATAAACGACCCCGAATACCCACAGCAATTTTGAGAAAGAAACACAAAGTAGGAGGGATCACAATACCGGGCATCAAACTCTACTACAAAGCCACTATACTCAAAACAATCTGGTACTGGCACAAGAACAGACCCATAGACCAGTGGAACAGAATAGAAAGCCCAGAAATAAGCCCAGGTCTCTATGGGCATCTAATATTTGACAAAGGGGGCAGAAGCATAAAATGGAGCAATAACACCCTATTCAACAAATGGTATTGAGAGAGCTGGACGGCTACATGCAAAAAATTAAAATTGGATCATTAGCTGACACCGTACACAAAAATAAACTCAAGATGGATAAAAGACTTAAATATAAGTCACAACACCATCAAAGTCCTAGAGAAGAACATTGGCAGGAAACTCTCAGATATCTCATGCAGCAATTTTTTCACTGATATGTCTGCTAAAGAAAGGGACATAAAGGAAAGAATAAACAAGTGGGACCTCATCAAAATAAGAAGTTTCTGCACGGCGAAAGAAAACATCAGCAAAATGAAAAGGGCACCAACCCTATGGGAAAATATATTCGCTAATGATACATCAGATAGAGGATTGATCTCCAAGATATATAAAGAACTCACTGGACTCCACTCCAAGAAGACAAACGATCCAATCAAAAAATGGGCAAAGGACCCAGGCAGACACTTTTCCAAGGAGGAGATACAGAGGGCCCAGAGGCATTTGAAAGGATGCTCAGCATCAGTAGCCATCAGAGAAATGCAGATCAAAACCACCAAGAGGTACCACCTAACACCAGTCAGAATGGCCATCAGAAACAGATCCACAAACAACAGGTGCTCGCGAGGCTGTGGAGAAAAGGCAACCCGAGTCCACTGTTGGTGGGAATGCAGACTGGGGCAGCCACTGTGGACAACAGTGTGGAATTTCCTCAAAAATCTAAAAATGGAACTGCTTTTTGATCCAGTGATTCCACTGCTGGGACTATATCGTAAGAACACCAAAAACCAATACAAAAGAATATATGCACCTCAATTATCATAGCAGAACAATTTACAATAACCAAGTGTTGAAAGCAACCTAAATGCCCATCAGTAGATGATTGGATCAAAAAATTTTCGTACATATACACAATGGAATACTATGCAGCAGAAAGAAAAAAAGAACTACTCAACTTCGGGACAGCATGGTTGGAACTGTAGAGCATTATGCTAAGTGAAATTAGCCAGGGGATGAAAACAAATACCATATGATCTCACATATAAGCGTAATCTAACCAACCATATAAAGATGCAAGGAAAATAAGACCAGCAACACTGAAGGGAAAAGAAACCAACAGAGACAAGGGGTAAGGAAGGAGGGGGGCAGGGAAAAGGAATGGAAGAGGAAAGTCAAGGAACATATAGTAAGGACTCATGGACAAAACCAAAGGGGAAGAGCTGAGGGAGGGAAGGAGGGAAGGGGCAAGGGAAAATGGTGGGAGGAGGCCAGAGACAAATGTATTTGAAAAAATAAATTAAAGTAAAATTTAAAAAACTTTTAATTAATAAATTTACATTTTTAGAGCAGTATATATAGATAATTCTCATATATTTTGTCTTCCCCACTCAGTTTTTCTTATTTTTAATATTTTACATAAGGATAGTATGTTTGTTATCATTGATGAACCAATATTGATCAATTATTGTTAACTAATGTCCATAGTTTTCATTAGGTTTTATTCCTTATGATGCATAGTCTTTGAATTTTGACAAATGCATAATGTTATATATCCACAATTAATATTTATTACATATAGATCACCACCTTAAATCCCCTATGTGATTCAGCTATTCATCTTTTATTTCTCTCCTACTGCCACACTTTATCTCTGCCAACTGGTATTTTTACTGCCACTGTAGTTTGCATTTTCCAGAATATCATATTATTGGAACAACATAGTGTTTAGCTTTTTTTAAAAAAAGCTCTTTTGCTTAAGAATATGCATTTAGGAAGACTCAAGATGGCAGAGGAGTGAGTGGAATTATCACTGACCTCCTCCCAGGACCAATCTGGAATTACACCTAAATTGTGGAGAAATCACCTGGAACAAACAACTGAACAATAGTGAGAGAGGAACCTTATAACAACAGAGACAGAATAATCAGCTTTAGCACAATCTAACTGGAAAGGAGTGTAGTAGAGACTCAAGAAGGCAGGTGGGGTGCCCATAGGGGGCAGTACCAGAATGATATTGAAAGGTCCAGTTGGATCCCCATGAGAGGAATGGGGTCTAAACTGAAAGCAGGGATCTCCAGCCAACAGCACCAGAGTCCAAAAAGTGCACAGAACACAGCCAGCTGCAAAAAGTGGTAGAGTTGCTCTCTGCCAGAGAGAGGCACCTAGAGACGCAAAGAGCTGTTTAAAGGGCCAACACATACATTTTTATTTGCAGCCACTTACCCTGGTCTCCGGCAAAAGCAGGGGCAGAGTGGGTTAGTGATGCCTGAAGTGAGGCTGGGGAAGGAGGCTTTGAGGAGAGAACTGAGAGAGTACCTAGTGGGATCCCAGTTCTGACTTCGCCCTCAATGGCAGCAGACATCTTGATCAGGCAGAGACCATTCCCCTGAGTGGCAGCAGCATCAGAGGACCCAATAGCCCCATCCCCAAGTGAGATTCTGTGCTGTCTGAGCTGCCTGCTAAGTTCAGAGTGGCAGCCACAGCTAGTAGATCCATGTCTAAAGGGGACACAGTGTTCTGGAGATACTTGAGGGGAGACTGGGGACAAAGGCATGGGGAGAGAATGTAGAGAGTAGCCTGTGGGATCCCAATGCTGACTCTTCCCCCGTGCAACACCAGCCATCTTGCTCAGGCAGAGACCACTAGCCTGAGTGGCAACAGCATTAGAGGACCCAATAACCTCACTCCCAGAAGGGCCTCCACCCCGCCCTGAGCTGTCTAAGCTGTCCTGCTGAGTACAGAGTGACTAGATTAACAGCTGAAGGAGACAGCCACAGACAATAGATTCCTACAAGTCTCCAGACTTCCTAAGGTCAGACAGAGACAACATCTGACATCATCAAAGGCAGATCCAGAAAGTAAATACAGTGGACTCCTACCATAGAATTTCACACCACAAAGTCAGGAAGCCAACCCAGATCAATATAAGATGCAAAAGCAAAAAGAAGAGTCTCACAAATAATGGGAAGACAAAGAAATATGCCCCACTCAAAGGGAAAGGAGGAATCCCTAGAAAGAGAACTAAATGAAAGAGAGGTAAGTAATATATTAGATATTGAGTCCCAAAAAACTGTTTTAAGTAAGCTCAATGAGCTCAGTGAGCTCAGAGAGAATTACAAAAAAACTACAGAGAAACTATGAGGAACTTACTGCAAACTATATCAGCATGAAAAGGGACATACAAACTATATATAAGAGACAAGAGGATATGAAGAATACAATTTCTGAATTGAAGAACATAGTAGAAGGAATCAAAATAAGCCGAGGGTTGAACCAGTGAGCTGGAGGACAAGGTAGAAAAAGACTCACAGAAAAAGCAAGAAAATGAAAAAAGACTCAAAAAGAAAGAAGAGGCATTTAGGGAAATGCAGGACTGCATGAAATGTAATAATATCCATGTAATAGGGATACCAGGAGGAGAATAGGAGGAGGAAGGAATAGAGAGAACCTATTTGAAAAAGTCATGATGGAAAACTTCCCTAATTGGAGGAGAGAAAAAGTCACACAAGTCCAGGAAGCACAGAAGGTCCCATTCAGGAGGAACCCAATAAGGCCCGCTCCAAGACACATCATCATTAAGATGGCAAATAGCAAAGACAGAGAATCCCAAAGGAAGCAAGGGAGAAACAGGTAGTAACATATAAGGGAGCCCCGATACAGCTATGAGCTGACTTCTCAACAGAAACACTGCAAGCCAAAAGAGAGTGGCAAGAAATATTTCAAGTCATTAAAAGTAAAGGCCTCCAACCAAGACCGCTGTACCCAGCAAGGCTCTCAATTAAAATGGAAGGCAAAATAAGGAGTTTCTGAGACAAAAGAAGACTAAAAGAATATACCTCCACCAAACCAGCATTGCAAAATATGCTAAAGGGACTGCTTTAAGATGAAGAAAAACAGTCTATGAATCCAAGAGTCTAATTCCTTTCACAGTCACCGATACTTGATATTATCAATATTTTTAATATGTATTAATCTGACTATGACAATGATGTGTCATTTTAATTATTCCTTTATTATTTGTTGAAACTAAACCTGGTTTTGTATACTTCTTATGTATGTCTATTATTTTTAAAAAGCCTTAAATGACTTTTAGTATTCTTTATCCATGTATTGATTAAAGGTTTGTAGAATTTTTTTCCCTAAAAAAAGAGACAAAAAACTATCTTTTTTAAAAGTGTGGCAAATGCTTTCCCATTTTATTACTTGTCTTTTAACTTTTTTATATGTATATTACTATATAGTCTTAAATGTTTGATATAGTCATATTGCCAATATTTTACTTTATAGCTTCTGGGTTTGAATATGTTACTTCAGGGTAAGAAAAATATTAGTTTGTATTTTCTTCCAAAATTTCTTAGATTCTACATATTGATTTTTAACTCACCTGAATATTTCTTGTAGAATGTGTGAAATAGGGCTCTATATTTGTTTTATTTCAAGTAATAGTGGTCCATGCACCTAATTTGTTGAATAAGCCTTATTTTTCCCATTAATTTGAAATATCAATTTAATCATATATTACATTTTTAGGCAGATATATACGTTCGTTTCTAGAATGCTCATTATATTTCATTGATCTACCTGATTATTTCCGTGCTGGTGTCATGGTGTTCCAATTATTGAAAATTTATAATGGTTTTTAAATTTTTTAATATTTTATAATTTTTTTGACATTTAAAAAATAAGGAAAATCAATCTGCATTTTAAGGAAGGAAGGAAGGAAGGAAAGAAGGAAGGAAGGAAGGAAGGAAGAGGAAAGAAAGAGAGAAAGAAAGATGTAACTCCTACCTTTTGCAACAACATGGATAGAACTGGAGAATATTATGCTAAGTGAAATAAGCCAGTTGGTGAAAGACAAATACCATATAATCTCACCTATAAGTGGAATCTATTCAACAAAATAAACTGACAAACAAAATAAACTTCAGGCATGGAAACATGGAGCAGACTGAAAGTGACCAGAGAGGATGAGGAAAGAGGACAATGGTGGAAAGAAGGGGAAGAGACTAGAAAAAGAACATGTATGAATGACCCATGGACCTGGACAACATTGTGGGAATAGGGGCTGGGAGGGGTGGAGGGGGGCAAATGGGGAAAAATTGAGACTACTGAAATAGAATAAAAATTACTTATAAATTATAAAAAATAATAAACATCAAAAAAGGAATATGCCTTTAATATTTATCCATGTGTTTCTATGGCTTGAATTCAATATTTTTTTTACTACTGAATAATATTCCATTGTATACTTGTAGCACAGATTATTTACCTGTGTTTATGCTTCTGTATAGAGGGACATCTTGGTTGTTTCTACTGTGGGGTGATTGTGAATACAGCGTCCATAAACATACATGTTAAAGAATGTATGTGAATATAAGTTTGCCACTTATTTTCAGGAAATACCTAGTTGTGTAATTGCTGGATCACATGGTAAAGCTAGGATTAACTTTGTAGGAAGTTGCCAGCATGTCTTCCAAAGTATCATTTTGAATTCTACAGGTAATGAATAAGAGTCCCTCTTGTACTGCATCCCCATAAACACTTGGTATTAAATTTTTAACCACTTTAATAGTTATGTAAAACTATCTCATCATTGTTTGAGTTTGAAGTTCCCACATGACATATGATGTTGAGCATCTTTACATATCTTTATTTGCCATCTATATATCTTTGGTCAAGTGTCTGTTCGGATCTATTTTTTTTTTAAATTTGGCTTACTATTTTTTGTAGCATTAAATCTTCGGAGGTGATTGTATATTTTATATATAAACCTTTTATTAGATATGTAGTTTGAAATGTTTTCCCAAGCCTTGGGCTTGTTTATTCATACTCTTAACAGTGTCTTTCACAAGTAGGTGTGTTTGAGTTTAATGTAGTCTAACTTACTTTTTTTTCATGGGTTTGCTTTTGGAGTCTTATTTAAAAACATTGCAAAATCTAAAGTCACATACATTTTCTCCTCTAGTATCTTCTAGAAGTTTTATAGTTTTGTGTTTTATATTTATGTTTATAGCCCACTTTGAGTTGATTTTTGTGAAAGGTGTGCTGTTTATATCTAAATTAGTTTTTGCATGTAATTGTCCAGTCATTCCAGCACTATTAGTTATGAAGGCTATCTTTGTTCCATTAAATTGCTTTTACATATTTTTCAAATGTCAGTTCACACTATTTATTTGGGTTCATTGATGTATTTATCTATTATTTGCAAATGTAGAAGAATCCTTCTTTATTAAGCATTCCTCTGGTTGTTGTAGCTTTTTTATTAGAATGTAGAGCTCCCCAGAAGACGATCCTGACATTTTTTGCCAATTTAATCATTGCTTTAGTGGGGAAAGAAAGTGTTGGAGTGTCCTACTCTACTATTTTTGGTAATGACAATGAAGGCCCCTTTGATAGACAACTGAACAGAATTACTTTAGGGGAAAAATAGAGCCTTAAAACAACAAGTTATTGAACATATATTAAGAAAGTCCTACCTCATTAGAGATGTGCTTGTAGCTGAAGTTCTAAATAAACAATTAATTTCTAGGAGAATTTTGGTGAACTAATGGATATTTTATATTAGATTTTCTAATCCATCCATGGTACAATGAGTTCTATTGACCAAAATACACATTTGTAAGAAAAAAAATTATATGTATGTTAAGACATAATTATATTTTTAAAAAATTACTGACATTAAAAATTAAACTAAATACTTGTTGGGGAGATAGTACTATAAGCTTAGGCTGATGTCAGCTATACCTCAAAGGTAATGGGAAAATTATTAATTTTTCTGTCTCAGAAACAGCATCTTAATACTTAAGAGATAGTCAAGTTGTATACAAATTAGTAAATTTGCATCAGAACCACTTTTATTGCTATTTAATGTTAATGGCACTAAAAGTTTCAGCTGTGGGTTACATCATTGTGGGTTATATGATTGTGAAATAAAAATTGAAATTTTGGTGGCTGATTATTTGAAAATTCTTTTAACAAAATTGTATACAGGCTTAAATAAAGAAATTGGCCTGGGTTACTAGTAAGAATTTACATTTCTAATTTAACCAAAATAACTCTTACACCCACATATAATCCCTCTAAAAGAATGTTACTCTCTGATCAGCAAAAGTATAGAATTATTTCTGAACTACTGCCAGCAGCGACATTTAATCACCACTATTTAAATTGCTTTTCTCAGGAATTGCTGTCCACATCTGCAGTGTTATATGCCATTTGTTTGGCATATAACAAATAATATGTTTCTGTCTAGTTTTATTTAAAAATCTTTTTTATATATAAACTAAACATTGATGGAGAAAAATGTAATATTTGAGAAGAATCTTAACTTCTCTCCCATTTTTCCCACACCAGGACTAGAATTTATAATTGATAGATTTCAGTCTTTCTTGTACCATTGTAAATGGAATCTTTTAAGTGCTATTATTACATTTTCTTGAGAGTTTGTGTATATAATTAAAATATTTTATTATAAAAGCTTAGTAGAAACAAGAATTTCCATCTGAGTTGACTAGGTTTCATTCAAATGTGTCCAGGCCAAGTTTATATTACTACTATCATCTCTCAAGGAAAATAATAGGCATTTTGAGCACATAGTAATCTTGTACTTGTCAGTGTAGCACCATTGTAACAGTTTTCAAGAGATCAGTAATGGATATTTTAATAATACCATATAAGTTTTGAATACATTGTTGTTTTCACTTTCAAGGGATTCCTTAATTCTTTCCTAATGTAACTATTGTTTCTGCTGAAGCCTAAAAAAAATAATAATGGATAAGGAAAAACAGTGACTTGTTTTCATAGTGACAGGTTTTTTAAAGATAATTGGAACTTGAGGTATGTTTTACATTACCTATTTTTTTCCAACTTTTAAAACCAAATACAGCCTTGGCTGGTGTGGCTCAGTGGATTGAGTGCTGGCCTGCGAACCAAAGGGTGGCCAGATTGATTCCCAGTCAGGACACATGCCTGGATTGCAGGCCAGGCCCCCGTAGCAGGCATGATAGGCAACCACACATTGATGTTTCTCACCCTCTCTGTCTCCTTCCCTTCCCCTCTCTCTAAAATAAAATAAAATAAAATAAATAAAATAAAACAAAAACAGTGAGAGAACTTAGAGAAAGAGTAAATTTTTTAAATTCATTTTAAGATCAGTATGTCCAGTTCTACAACCTTCATAATAGTATCCTTATAAAATTAGGGCCTATTAATTAAAAGTAAGATATATAAACTTAGAAAAAGTTCTTGTATAATTATTAATGATTCAACTTATTAAACTCTATAAATTTGTCACGACAGTAGTTAGACTAGAAAACATAATGATCTTTTTAATTTTATTTATTATTCTAAGGCTTTTCTGACATGTAAATTATTCTATCATTAAATAAATTTTTAAAAACTGTTCCAAAACTCAAAGCCAAATTAACCTAAATATTTTCAATGCAATCTGCTGCCAGCACATTTAAAAAGCAGCATTTAATTCAAAATTGGCTATTTTTATCAAGACCTGGACACCCAATGATTCTTCCATTAATGGGCTGTCAGTATTGGCCTATTATTTTTCACTAAATTTTATGACCAAGGAAAACATGAGGCCTCCCTCTGGAGTGAGGGTCCTTAATTACATAGGAGGAGACTTAAGAAAGGAAACTGTATTCTCTATTTGAACTCAGAAGACCTGAGCTCAAAACTTGACTCTGTTACTTACTCACTGTATAACATGAGCGCATCGCTTCACCTATCTGAGTACTGGTTTCCTCATCTATAAAGATAATAATAATGGTACCTATTCTGCAAAATTATTGAAAATAAATATGAGATAATGGCTGTTGAAAGCATATTATTACACAATGTATTATGATTATAATGAACCATAATTCTTTTTGCCAATTATGTGTAAAAAGGATATATTGATAACAACAGAAGTTATCTACTAGATTTGCTGAGGTCTGATCACATTTTTAAGTCTTTATTTGACAGCCTTCCTCTTCTCTTCCTTTATAATTTTCCCTTTACTGTGCTTGTTTTTCATTTTATTTAGGTGAAAGTGCTGTTGTTCTTTCAATTCCTCATATTCATCAATTCAGAGTAGAACTATGGTAAGGGGAGGCAAAGAAATGACATAGAAAAGAGTTTGAGCCAAGAAATAGAGAATTTGTTTCAAGGCCTGCCTCTGTCACTTTTAGCTATATGAACATGGGAAAATTCTTTAACTGATTTATAAAAATATTATAAGAATAGATATTTTAGAAAAAAATGTGACAATTATAATGAATGTAATGAAAGTAACTGCTGCTCTTAATAAAATTCTGGGTACAGCAAATGTGTCCCTGTTACACCTTAATTTATGTTGCTGTTAAACTTCCGAAATATTTGATGGTAGATGCAACATATCCATCAATCATTCATTAAGTTGTGGAGATTTCCTACAGGATGCACAGGGGCCTATGTGCATCCTGTAGAGAGAAGTCTGCTGCGACCTATGATCATGTGTGTTAGGGTATGCCATCCACTATGGCCACTAATATGAGAGGAAAGGGTAGGTGCAAGTCTTCCTGAATTGTATGCCAAAGATTTGGCAATAATTAGCCACAAATGCTGATTCATTTTGGTGGCCTGATACATGGGGGAAACTTGTTTCCTGCAAAGACCAGAAAAAGGGGAACAACTGCTTCATGGTTGTCCAGTCCCATGAATCAGAGGCAGAAACTAGAACTTTTAAAGCACTCTGTCTGACTCTTTTTATCTTAAGATTTTCTTTCCCTTTTTACTTATTTTACAGTAAAATACTAAGAATATGTTTTTATGTGAAAAATTTGGATTCTATGAAAATTTATGTCTTTATCAATACCTTCTCTCTAGTATTCACCTGTTTTGCATTCAAATAAATGAAAAAAGATGAAAGAAATCTAACCATTAACTCTGTGATATGACTTCAGAAAACAATTTTAGGTAAGGTGGAATTCATTTTATCCAAACAAGGAACCATATAACTGTCAGAAATTGAGCATTTTCACCAGTTGTATACAGGACAATTTCTTTGTAAGGACAAAGATAAGGTTGTTTGCAAAATTGCTGTGCCAAGTTTTAGAGATAGTAAAAATCTGCATCCTCAATGTGCTTTTAAGTCAAGGTCTTGGGGAGATTTGCTGTTAGAATGGATAATCAGCCATCCTTAGACATGGCTAATTGACATTATTAGCAGCTTCCCATGTACTTCCTTTTTACATTCCCAACAGATAAAACAAATGCACATACCTCATTGAACCACCTTATCTGTTGTGTATTTCTGCTGTCAATGTCATTAGGACGCTGCTCATTTTAAAAGGAACACTGAATGTGTAATGAAATGTCCTTGTTAACAGAAATCAGAAAACCTGTGATGTTACTTAAAGTGTAGAGGAAAAACCAACAATTTAGAATGGAACATGTGAAATAATGTGTATCTTGGAAACTAACAATTTAGAATATCCATGAAAACTAATATTGAAATATTTTCTGGACACCTAGTAAATAAAATATATCACACTGCTTTTAGATATAAAAATAAGTCATTCTCTCATCTCACTCAGTTGTTTGTAAATGGTATACATACAAATTTAGATCCAACCCAATATGCTACCAGATAGTATGGTACTTGATTTAAAGTCAACCTTTCTGTTGTAAAACATGGATAAAATCCTTTCTCCCAGTATTATTTTGAGGGTTCAATAAAGTATAAAATAATTCTGTAAAGGGTTAAACATATATTTTTTTTAACCTAATTTAATGTAATAAGATCCAGTACAAAGAGACTGATTGAGATTATATCTGGGTTTAAACATGAGTCTTGCATTCATTACATCCATGAATTTTTAAGACTATTTAATCCTCAATTTATTCTTCAGTAACAGCATTTTGAAATAAAATAATTGGAAAGTTTCTGTGGCAATTAAAAGAATGTATGTGAAATAGTCTAATATATCCCTTTACTTCACCAGGAGCCTAATAGTTTATTTCTCCTTATATTTTAATCTTCACCTATTAATTCTAATACTTTTAATATCAATATATGCTTAATGAATAAATGACCAATTAGAATTTTTCTTCCTAAAATAATGATAAGCACAACATAGAGTGAAATATACAACACATAAATGAGAGGGACTATTTTTTGAAACCATGTAAATATTTTAAATAACTACAGGACACAATTTTTTTTCATCTTTAAATATATATTTTATTGATTATGCTATTAGTGTTGTCCCATTTTTTCCTCCCCTTTATTCCCTTCCACCCTGCACCACCCCTCCCCACAACATTCCTCTCCTCCTATAGTTCATGTCCATACATTATATGTGTAAGTTCTTTGGCTTCCCCATTTCCTATACTATTCTTAACTTCCCCCGGTCTATTTTGTACCTACTATTTATGCTGCTTATTCCCTGTACCTTTCCCCCCATTCTTCCCCTCCCCCTCCTCTCTGATCTCCATTTCTATGATTCTGTTCCAGTTTTAGTTGTTTGATTAGTTTATATTTGTTTTTTTTAGGTTGAGTTGTTGATAGTTGTGAGTTTGTTGTCATTTTACTGGTCATAGTTTTTTATCTTTTTCCTAAATAAGTCCCTTTAATATTTTGTATAATAAGGGCTTGATGATGATGAACTCCTTTAACTTGACTTTATTTGGGAATCACTTTATCTGCCCTTCCATTCTAAATTTTATCTTTCTTGGATAGAGTAATCTTGGCTGTAGGTCCTTGCCTTTCATGACTTTGAATACTTCTTGCCAGTCCCTTCTTGTCTCCAGGGTTTCTTTTGAGAAATCAGCTGATAGTCTTATAGGAACTTCTTTGTAGGTAACTGTCTCCTTTTCTCTGTTGCTTTTAAGATTCTCTCATTTTTAATCTTGGGTAATGAAATTATGATGTGCCTTGGTGTGTGCTTCCTTGGGTCTAACTTCTCTGGGACTCTCTGAGCTTCCTGGACTTCCTGGAAGTCTATTTCCTTCACCAGATTTGGGAAGTCCTCCTCCATTATTTTTTCAGTTTTCAATTTCTTGTTCATCCTCTTCTCCTTCTGGCACCCCTATGGTTTGTATGTTGGAATGTTTTGGGTTTTTTTTTTAATTTTTTATTTTTTTAAAATTTTTCAAATACATCTGTCTCCATTTGCCCACCACCACTTTCCCCTGCCCCACCCACCCCCCTCAATCTGTCCCTACCTTGGCTTCATCCATGTGTCCTCCACACATGTTCCTTGATCTGACTCTTCCTCTTCTCCTCTCCGCTACACCCTTCCCTGCCATCCCTGTTGATTTCTTCTTTTTTTCCCTGTTCCTAGTCATATTTTCCTTGCCTGCTTGCTTTACTGATTAGGTTCTACTTATAGGTGAAGTCATATGGTATTTGTTTTTCACCACCTGGCTTATTTCACTTAGCATAATGCTCTCCAGTTCCATCCATGCTGTAGTGAAGGGTAGGAGCTATTTCTTTCTTTCTGCTGCATAGTATTCCATTGTGTAAACATACCATAGTTTTTTGATCCACTCATTTACTGATGGACACTTAGGTTGCTTCCAGCACCTGGTTATTGTCAATTGTGCTGCTATGAACATTGGTGTACATAGGTTCCCTTGAATTGGTGTTTTGAGATTCTTAGGGTATAATCCCAGCAGTGGAATCACTGGGGATGTTGGAATTTTTAAAGTTGTCCCAGATGTTCCTAAGCCTCTCTTCTTTTTTCTGAATCCTTGTTTCTTCATTCTGTTCTGGTTGAATGTTTATCTCTTCCTTCTGCTCCAAATCATTGATTTGAGTCCTGGTTTCCTTCCCTTTACTATTGGTTCCCTATATATTTTTCTTAATTTCACTTTGCATAGCCTTCACTTTTTTCTACATTTTGCAACCATAGTCAACCAAATCAGTGAGCATTCAGAGTACAAGTGTTTTGAACTGTGTATCTGATAGGTTGGCAATCTCCTCATCACTTAGTACCTTTTTTGGAGTTTTGATCTGTTCTTTCATTTGGGCCATTTCTTTGTCTCAGTGCACCTGTTAACTTGGAAGAGGTGGAGCCTTAGGTATTCATCATGGTGGGGCAACCCATGTTGTTGTGTTGTGATGCTGTGTGTAGAGGAGGTGTTTGAGAGGAAACAATGCCACTTGCTTGGCTTTTGTCTGGCTTTCAGTCACTTCCTTTGCTACCCAGAAGCAAATTGGGCCCTTCTAGTACTCATTCCCTTGTAGGTGGGTTTGTGTACGTTCTACAACCCCATGGGCCTCTCTGCTATGAGGCTAGGAGTTTCTCCTGCCACCACAACCCCCACAGATTTTTACCTCCAGAGGTGTTGAGGCTTTCTTTTCCCCCACGGGAACCCTGGATTGCACAGTCTGTCTCGCTCCCCAGCAGTTCCTCCCAGTTTATCCCACAGGCAAATGTGGGATCACCTGGTCCATGAGCCACTGCCTCACTCACCTGGACTTCCAGATGCTGCCTTGATGTGCATCCTCTCCACTCAAGCTGCCTGTGTCCACTCCTCCTACTGGTCTGGATGAATGTTTCTTCTTTAGCTCTTTTGTTTTCAGACTTTCATACACTTCTATTTTCTGGAAGTTCTGATTATTTTTTGTTTTTAAATTTGTTGCCGTCCTTCTTTTAGTTGTGCGAGGAGGCAAAATGTATCTACCTATGCCTCCATCTTGGCCAGAAGTCCTCCTTTAATCAGGACACAATTAATTTTATAAAGTTACCCCTAGAATCAAAAATAAAAATTAAACAAATGAATTTACCCTTGATTTAGTTGAAAGCATAAGCATTTTAAGTGACTTTATAACCTGTGAAATGTGTTGTATAATCTTAGTGAAGTATGTTCTAAAATAATAAAAAAAAAGCATAAGAAATTTAAACTGTTTACAATAAATATATTGTTTATGGTGTTATTGCAAATAATTGTTACTCTGATACTGTTATAGATGTGTTATGGCACAAAGAAAATTCTAATTATATTGGTGCCATTGAGAACAGAATATTTAGCATATTTTGGAAAAGGGAGAAAAGAAGTAATATTTGTGAAGCTATACAAATACCCTGTGTTCCTGAATTCGATTTGGAGGTATCATTAATACAATAAATGTAATCCTTAAAAAAATGTTGTTTCCTATACTCTGTCCCCTGAAAGTACCCATACACAGTGATTAGTCTAGTAGAAAAGAATATCCCTAGTACTCATATTGAAAATATTGAACACCATTCTTCATGACAAAGAACCAAAATTTCTTACACAAAAAGACCATCTAAGTCCAGTGCAGGATATGTATAGGATAAGCCTGGAACACTTTGCTATACCACATGGCAAAGATATTCTCAAAGTCTTCTAAAACCCAACCAAAACAATTAAAGATTTAATGTAAGGAGGCTCCCTCTAGCCAAAGATGAGACACACTTCAGTTTTTGTTAGAAAATGCTGCTGTTTAATTGAAACACTTCTATTACAATCCATAAGGTTTTTATAAAAGCATAAAAATAATAAACTTATTGTCTTTGTAGGATGGTAGGTAGTCAACTCACCAGTCAGAATATTGGTAAGTAAAGGGTAAATGTCATGTGTTTAACTTGTATCTTTCTTTTTCTGGTTGTACTAGTGAGATTATGAGGACAAATTTATCTTTAAAGAACTATTCAGCTAATTAATGAATAAGGAATTATACATAAAAACATACCATTGTTCAACACTTAGTGAAGTAAAAATCAGGAAAAAGTCATTAATGGAGTTTACCATAAAAAATAGAGGGACAACTGGATTATATGCTCCATTGGAAGTTCAAACCTCTACCTATAAAGTGTTTTTTCAAAAAAAAAAAAATCAAACAAGTATAGAAGTTCCTCAAATGATTAAGAATAGAGTTACCATAATCTAGCAATCCCTCTTCTGGGTATCTATCTGAAAAGTTTGAAAACATTTATTTGCAAAGATGTATGAAACCCTGTGTTCATCGCAGCAGCATTATTCATGGTGGCCACGACATGGAAACAACCAAAATGTCCTTTGATACAGAATTGAATGAAGATGTACATATATACAATGGAATACTACTCAGCCAAAAGGAAAAACAAAGCAAACTCCCATTTACAACAGCATGGATGGCCCTTGAGAATATTATACCAAGCAAAATAAGTCAGTCAGAAAACCATATGATTGCACTCATGTGCGGGATGTAAAACTGAAACTCATAGACACAGAAAACAGTATGGTGGTTATCAGAGGGAAGAGGGAGGGGAGGTAGTAACGGACAAAGCAGGCCAAATATATGGTGATAGAAGATAATTTGACTTTGGGTGGTAGACACAAAATGCCATATACAGATGATGTATCATAGAAATGTACATTTGAAACCAATATGATCTTATTAACCAATGTCACCTCAATAAATTTAATTTAAAATAATTAAATAAAAGAACTTATTTTAAGTGAAAAAGAAAACACCAAACCAAATATAGAGTATGATACATTTACTTGTGGTAAATAACAGAAAAGAAGAAAATATGAGCGACACTAAGAAGATGAATCAGAAAAATACAGGCTGTAAGAAACATTACAAGACAAATGATTCTTCCTCTCCATAGCCAGGGAAGAAGAAATAGAGTTGAACTGTATAAATTAAGAGATTTAAGGTATAAATGGAAACAAGGAACAGACTGACATTGGCCAGAGGGGAGGGGTGAGGGGGATTAGGAAGGAAAGAAGAGGAAGGGTCTAGACAAGGAGCATATATAAATGACCCATGAACATGGACAACAAAGTGGGGATTGACTATGGGCAGGGGGCGGGCCAGTGGAGAACAACAGGGAAAAATAAGGACAACTGTAATAGAACAACAATTAAAAAAAAGATTTGTATGAATAAAATTAAAAAAATAACTATAGTCATAGATAGGAAGATTTATATCTTCATACTAATTAAAATTTAATGCATTTATAATTAATATTTTATTATTTGTGGGACTTGTTTTATAAATCATAAAATTCATATGGAAGATTACTGAAATTGGGATAACTACACAATTTTAAAACAAAACAAAATATGAGGACTTCTAATAAGATTTATTTCATGGTGCAGTTAATGAGACAATATTTAACCTTAACAGATAGTACACAATGGAAATTCAAGAAACAAATTCATGAATATATAAAATATTAGTGAATTCATATATAAATAAGAATAATACATAAAACCTCTAATTGGAGGATGTGAAAATAAATTTTATCAGGCAGAAAAAACTATTTGCTTTTTGTTTGTTTGCTATTTGCTTTCTGGTTAGTTTGTTTAGCATTACAATATTTTGGGAATTTTCACAAGAATTTAATAAAAGTGATAGTATTTATTACTAGAAACTCTTATAGCTGTCCTAAATCACACACTTGCTTTATCCTCAGGAGAATTTATGAGAGAGTTCAAGAACAAAATGACTTCTTTAGAACTAAGGCTATTGAATCTTAGATTCCTTTTTCTCTTTCAAAGGTCTTATTCTCTTTGTTCTTTTATCTCTGAAGTGGCTGATGGAGCCCAAGGAAATGCTGACCTGCTGCAGGCCTTAAAACCTTTAAGCAGTAACCTAGGAAGAGATAGGACAACCTTTAAAATTTATTCTCTAAGTGTTAACAAAAAGGATAAAAAAATTTTTTTCTAATGCTAATTACTTTAATTAGTATGAGAATCTGAAAGAAATTTTGAAACAAATGTCAGTGGTTAATAAAAGTCATGCAGTTTTCTAGGGAGTCTTCTGTTCTTCTCCACATAACAGACATCATTTTCAAATTTAGCAAGTGAAGGCTGGTGTTAATAAAGTTATTAAATGCTTTTGCTCACAGATTTTATTAGAAAACCTGAAAGTTGATTCCAAGTTTGACTGTCCTCAAAACCTATACTATTTTTGCAGAAATAAAAATTCATGAAGAAAGGATATTTTTCTTCAAGAAAGAATGTTATTTTTGGAAACACCTAAGTTTACAGAATGAGAAGTCATTTCTTTCTGTTAATTAAATCTATATTTATACCATGTTAGAATGAGGACATCTATAATCATATAAGTTTAGAAAAAAATGATTCACTCTTGGCAAGAAATATTAAAGCCATTTTATTTTTGTGTATTGGTGCCATCATATCATTTGGGAATCAGAAAAAAGTTATGAGTAAGTAATTAGGACCGTTGACTCAAAAATGAAACCTCTATCATGCTGCAGGTAAAGATTTATTATATGAAGAAAATGGTATATTTCACAAACCCTGTCCCATAATAATTTCATACACTTTTTAAAATCTGCATGTTAATCTGAAGGAAAACTAAAATCATCAGTCAACACATATAAAACATTTCTGAGGTATTTGGGCAGAAGATTGAGGTGAAGTAGGTGGGAACTGAGCCCACTTGCTCATGCACCAAACTGGAACACTTAGCTGATCTTCTAAAAAACAAAGTAAACAGTCAACAGAACCTTAGTTGATATGAAGTTTGGAAGCCAAAGTGTGCAGAGGGCGCTTCAAAATGGGCAGTAAGGAGGTTTTATAGGCAGATGGGGAAAGTTCCCAGGAGCAGCACCATCAACTGGGGTTGCCACAGGGAAAAAAACATCAGAGGAGAGCCAGGTCAAGGATAACAGCCTAGCGGCTCCCTCCCATCCCCAAGAGGGGAAACCACATAGCAGTGGCAGGAGCAACTTGAATTTGAATGTATAAAATCGCTGGGGAAAACCAGGCTGAACACAAGCACACAGCTGGCAGCTCAACCAAGCTGGGGCAGTAGTTGCAGGCCAGGACAGTGTCAGAGAGTGGCAGGGATTCTGGTGGCACCTGGAGCTGGGGGAAGAGGAGGGCTGTGACTGACCATTACTGAGATAGACTCTTAACTTGCCAGAGTTAGAGTGTGTGGAAAGCCAGGTAGTGGCTCAGGATGGCAGCAGCTCCCACAGAAACTTTTTTCAGAAGGGGAACTGAGTTGTGCTGGACAGGGTCCAGGGCATGCAGTTGCCTGGTCAACAAGAAGGGAGGATTGTGGATACAATTTGCTCCCACTCACTGCACCTGGTGGATTGATGAAAGGGGTACAGACAAGATGGTTTCTTGGCACCAGCCCGGTGCAACTGCAAAGAGAGGAGAGTGTGGGCCACACAGTACTCTGAGGGCAGTGGGCTGGCAATGGTGCCCCTATGATTATTGTAGGCCAGACTGAGCCTCCTTCCTTGGTGGAACCACTAGAAAGGGAAAACTGAGCCCAACTCCCTACCACCTGCAGCGGACAGGAAGATCTGCAGAACCAACTGGGTAGACTTAACAACCAGCTGGAGGCTTTGTTTCCTTTTTCTCAAGAGTTAGACAGCAAGGCTAATGCAAAAAGGACCCATTTTGAACTCCCCACAGGGAGACAAAGTACACTGGGTCCTAGAGCCTTATTTCCTTGAGGTCATCAAAAACAGGAAGTTAAGAAAGGGTGAAATAAGAGGCATTAAGGGTGCCACCCAGACTTGGCTTGCATGGAAAGTTGCAGACTATACCAAGCAGGAGAGAGCTGACTCTCTTACACAGATTGTCCCCTGTCTCCCATGAAATGGACAGCTATTTAATCAGAAACTGTACATTAGTGGAAATAACTAACTCAGAGAGGCTAATACAGGAGGTGCAGGGGCAAGGGAATGTACACATACTTTTCCTAGAAGACTGAACAGTGACTCACAGGAAAGGCACAGAGATCTCACCCATCTAGAGGCAGGCAAAAGAGACAGAGGTGGTGTTGCCAGAAGTTGGATGACCCACCAGGAACCTGGAGCTGAGAGAAAACCAGAGAAAGATCCAGAAAGAAGTCAGAAAGCGAACATCAAGAGCTGAAGACAAATTTCACCTTGCTCTTCATCAGAGCTTACATTTTTTTTAATTTCTCCTTGCTCTTCATCAGAGCTTACTTTTTTTTATTTCTCCTTCTTTCCAAACAAAAATTAGTTTTTGTTTGTTTTGGTTTTGTTTTGGTTTTTTTGGCCTCTTTTGCTCCCTTTCATGTAGCATTTTAATTTTTCTTCTTTCACTTCACTCATATTCCAAATAACTCACTACTCTTGGTCTTTTATTTTTTATTCTTTTAATTCAGATTATATATATTTTTTCATATTATTGTTATTCCAAATCCCACACAGCACTCTTGCTTGCTCTTACTCCATTTTGCCATCTTCCTGACCTTTCTTACTATTTCTGTAAATTTTATTTTCTCTCACACTGTGCCATGTTGCTATCCCCTGCTCTCACTATTTCTCCCCCATCTAACCTCACATGAGTGTTCTTCCTTCTTAAGTTAGCTCACATTCTTTTTCCCCTCTTCTAAGAGTCTTATTTCCTTTCCACCTGTATAAACAGTGGCTAATTGGATGAAATACCACAGTTATTGCTATACTTCTCCAATGGAACTCCTACTTGTTCATTATTTGTTCATATTTTAAGTCCCATAGAATACTCTCCCCCCGAACCTTGCTCCATTTCACCTTCCCTCTGCCCCTGATCAGTTGAGTGAGGAATTTTATTTCATTGTTTCCCTCCTATTAGTTTGCTTCCTCAATACTCTCAAAATCATTTTTCTTAACTGTAGACATCTCATATTCACTTATTTCTTATGTACAATATTTTTATTCCCATTCCATCATTATTAAACTTCATTCAGTTGTTGTTGCTATTGACACTGCTGTGGTTTTTCTGCAGTTTTGCTCTTGTTGGTCTAATACTTTTTAAATTTTACTTCAAACCTTATAGTATATTCTTCCCTTTTCTTACCCCATTTTTGACATCACCCTTCCGTGTTTTACTTACATTTTACATTTTGTTCTCTCCCTTTCTTTGCCTCAGTTCCATCTCTACTCTTATCAATTCTCCTCCTCTGTCCCATATTTTAGTCATCTCATATTCTCTTTGTCCTATCTTATAATATTCATAATCTCTCTTCACCTTTATTAACCTTTGCTCAATTACAGTTCATATTTCTCATGTGGAAAGGGGGGGTCTTTTTTCTGGCATAGGTTTGGTTGTCTGGAAATACTGCTTTGTTAAACAACACATCTTCAACAGCATACAAGACAAGGTGGGAGTTGTGACTACCAGTAAGCCTTCTAGAGGGGAGAACCCACCAACAAAGAAGCAACCTACAAGTAAAGCCCAAGTACAAAAAAGAGTGCACAGAAAATGGAAGAAAGGGCAACCCCAGAACATTCAGACAAGGAGATCAGAGAGACTGCACCACTGAGTCTACCAGAACTCCTACCACAGAAGTCCACCCCACTAAGGCAGTCAAGCAAAGCAGAGCATCCTGAGATGCAGAAACAAACAAAAAGAGTTACCTAAAATGAGGAAACAAAAAAAGAACCCCTAATTGAAGAATCCCCAGTAAAAGAGCTAAATGAAATCGAAGCAAGCAATTTTTCAGACATAGAATTCAAAAAAATGGTTATGAGGATGTTCAAGGAACTCATTGACAACTACAAGGAACTGAGTGGGAACTACAACAGCATAAAAAAGGAAATAGACACTATAAACAAGAAACAGGAAAAAACGAAGAATACAATACCTGAAATAAAAACTACACTTGGAAGGAATTACAAGCAGGCTTGTAATGAAACAGAGGGCTGAAGCAGTGAGCTAGAAGATTAGGTAGAAAGAAATATGCAGATAGAGTAACAACATGAAAAAAGACTCAAAAAGTATGAGGATAGTCTAAGGGAACTTCAGGACAACATGAACTGTTAACAACATTTGAATCACAGGAATACCAGAAGAAGAAGAAAAGGAGCAAGGGATAGAAAACCTGTTTGAAAAAATGACAGAAAACGTCCCTAATTTGGAGAATGGAAAAGCTAAGCAATTTCAGGAAGCACAGAGGGCCCCAATCAAGATGAACCCAAAGAGGCCTACTCCAAGAAACATTATAATTAAAATTCCAAATTTTAAAGACAGAGAGAATCTTAAATGCAGCAAGGGAGAAAGAGGAAGTAATATACAAGGGAGTTCCCATAAGGCTAGCAGCTGATTTCTCAATAGAAACACTACAGGCCAGAAGGGAATGGCAAGAAATATTCTAAGTCATGAAAAGCAAAGGGCTGCAACCAAGACTGCTCTACCCAGAAATGCTTGCATTTAAAATGGAAACCAAAATGAGTTTCCCAGAAAAAAATGGTTAAAAGAATATACCTCCACCAAGCCAGAATTGCAAGACATGCTAAAAGGACTGCTTTTAGAAGATGAAGAAAAAGAGAGAGAGAGAGGAACACAGGTACAAAGGGAAAAAATGGCAATGACTAAGTAGCTGTCATTCATTAATAACCTTAAATGTAAATGGATTAGAAACTCCAATCAAAAGACATAGGGTAGCTGAATGGATAAGAAAACATGACCTGCATATGTGCTATCTGCAAGGGACCTACCTTAGAACAAAGGACCTAAACAGACTGAAAGTAAAGGGTTGGAAAAAAATATTCCAAGCAAATGGACAGGAAAAATAAAGCAGGAGTAGCAATACTTATATCAGACAAAACAGATTTCAAAGCAAAGGCCATAAAAAGAGACCCAGAAGGACACTTCATAATACTCAACGGAAGAATCCATCAAAGAGACATAAACATTGCAAACCTATATGGATCCAACATAGGGGTACCAAATATATAAGGAAAATCTTGGAGGACTTCAAGAAAGGTATAGACAGCAACACCCTGATAGAAGGGGATTTTAACACCCCACAGCCAACAATGGGCAGAAATTCCAAACAGAGAATTAGCAAGGATACTGTGCTACTGAATGACTCACTAGATCACATGGACTTTAGTGATATATATAGAAACTTCAACACCAAAGAAGCAAAGTATACACTCATTTCAAATGCACATGGGACATTTTCAACAATAGATCATACGAAATGATACAAAACAAGCGTCAACAAATTCAAGTATATTCATATCAAGAAATCATATCAAACATTTTCTCAGATTGCAATGGCTTGAAACTAGAATCCAACCTCAAGGAAAAACTTAAAAACAATCAAATCCATGGAGAATGAATAACATGCTATTAAATAATACATGGATTAAAAATGATATCAAGGAAGAAATTTAAAAAGTATCTGTAAAAATAAAAATGAACATACAACAACCCAGAACCTATGAGACACAGTGAAGACGGTCCTGAAGAAGGAAGTTCATAGCAATACAGGCTTACCTAAAAAGTTATAAATATTTCAAATAAACAACCTACTCCTACATCTACAAGAACTGAAGAAACAACAATAAACAAAGCCTGGAGTGAGTAGAAGGAAGGAAATAATCAAGATCAGGGCAGAACTAAATGACATAGAGTTTAAAAGAGCAGTTCAAAGGATTAATAAATCAAGGAGATGGCTCTTTGAAAAGAGAAACAAATCAACAAGCCTTTAATTAAAATCATCAAGAAAAAAAGAGAAGGGTCCCAAATAAATAAAATCAGAAATGAAAGGAGCAAGTTACCACTGAAACCTCAGAAATACAAAGGATCATAAGAAATTACTATGAACAACTGTATTCCAAGAAATTTGAAAACCTGGGTGAAATGGACAAATTTCTAGAAAAATATAATCCTCCAGAACTGAGTCAAGAAGAAGCAGAAAGCCTGAATAGACCAATGACAGCTAGTGAAATTGAAGTAGTAATCAAAAAACTCCTGACACACAAAAGCCCTGGGCTGGATGCCTTCACAGGAGAATTTTACCAAACATTTAGAGAAGAGTTAACCCTGATTCTTTTCAAACTATTCCAAAAGTATCCAAGAAGAGGGAAGACTACCAAACTCTTTTTATGAGGCCAGTATAATCCTAATTCCAAAACCAGATAAAGACACAACAAAGAAAGAAAACTACAGGCCAGTGTCACTGATGAACATAGATGCTACAATCCTCTATAAAATATTGGCAAACTGGATCCAGCAATACGTTAAAAAGATTACACACCATCATCAAATGGGATTCACTCCAGGAATGCAAGGGTGGCACAATACATGCAAATCAGTAAATGTAATACATCACATAAACAATACAAGAGAAATGCCACATAACCATATCAACATATGCTGAAAAAGCATTTGATAAAGTATAGTATCCATTTATGATAAAAATGCTCAGAACAGTGGGAATAGAGAGCACATACCTCAACATAATAAAGGCCATATACAAGAAACCTGTAGCCAACATCATACACAATGAGCAAAAACTGAAAGCTTTTCCTCTAAGATCAGGTACAAGACATGGGTGTCTGCTTTCACCATGTTTATTCGACACAGTACTGGAAGTTTCAGACAAGGAAAATAAATAAAAGGCATTCAAATTGGAAAGGAGGAAGTAAAGCTATCACTTTTTGCAGATGACATGATAGTATACATAGAAAACCCTATAGACTCCACCAAAAAACTACTCAACCTAATAAATTAATTTGGCAAAATAGTGGGATACAATGTCAACATTCAGAAATCAACAGCATTTTGGCACACCATCAATGAAATACAGGAACAGAACTTAGGAAAATAATCCTATGTACTATAGAAGCAAGAAGAATAAACTTAACTAGGGAGGTAAAAGACCTGTACTCCAGAAACTACAGAACACTGAAGAAAGAAATTAAGGAAGACACAAATATATTGAAGCATATACCATATTCATGCTTGGAAGAATTAACATCATTAAAATCCATACTACCCAAAACAATTCATAGATCACAACATAATCACTATCAAAATACCAAACACATATTTCACAGACATAGAACAAGTATTTCAAAAATTTATATGGAACTATAAATGACCCCAAATAGCCTCAGCAATTTTAAGAAAGAACAAAGTAGGATACCTGATATCAAACTATATTACAAGGCCACTGTAATCAAAACAGTCTGGTACTGGCATAAGAACAGATGCATAGACCCATGGAACAGAATAGAGAGCCCAGAAATAAACCCATGTCAATACTGTCAGTTAATATTTGACAAAGGGGCCATGAAAATATAATGGAGTAAAAATAACTTCTTTAATAAATGGTGTTGGGAGACCTGGACAAGTTCATGAAACCAAAATGAAACTTGACCACCAATGAACACCATACACCAAAATAAACTCAAGATGGATAAAAGACTTATATATAAGTCATGACACCATAAAAGCCCTAGAGGAGAACATAGGCAGGAAAATTTCAGATATCCTATGCAGCAATATTTTCACTGACATGTCCCCTAGAGAAAGGTATAAAAAGGAAAGAATAAACAAATGAGACCACATAAAACTAAAAAGTTTCTGCACAGCTAAAGAAAATATCAACAAAATGCAAAGGGAACCAACCAAATGGGAAACCATATTTGTCAATGATACCTTGGGAAAGAGTTTGATCTCCAAAATCAGAGGTATGGAAATCAAGGGTTTGATCACACAACTCCACACCAGGAAGACAAACAATCTAATTTAAAAATAACCAAAGACCTAAACAGATACTTTCCCAAGGAGGAGATACAGAGGTACCATACACATATGAATGGATGGTCAGCATCACTAACCATCTGAGAGATTCAAATTAAAACCACAATGAGATACCACTTCACACCAGTCAGAATGACCATCATAAACAATCCTAAGAAGCAATCCTAAGAGGGAAATTCATAGCATTACAGGCACCCTCTCGTTCCTCAGAAAATGAGAAAAAGCTCAAATAAACCATCTAACTTTACACTTAAAGAAACTTGAAAAAAAAAAAACAAACAAAGCCCAAAGTTAGTAGAAGGAAGGAAATTTGGGTCCTCTATCTTTTTTTCTTGCTAAATCTGGTTAAAGGTTTTTCAGAGTGGGGAGCAGGGGTCCTGGCCCAGCTGCCCAAGCACAGGTGGCAGCTTTGATATCAGCCCCTGTGAATCCTCCTGCCCTTTCCCCAGGGCACACTGGACGGGGAGGGGAAGAGTTGAGCTCCTAAGAGCAAAAGTGCCCACACCATTCATTTCCCCTGGGATGACACGTGAAGTGACAGCCCTTGCAGGTTCTGCGGGAAGCATACCTAACACATGACTCTACAATTCATCATGGATATTGGCCTATCATTTTTTTTTCATTGTAGTATATTTATGTGGTTGCAGTAATGCTGGCCTCATAAAATGAGCATAGTGAGGGTGTTGCCTACCTTGCGTAGCAGCTGTGTGGCTTCATCGTGAGTGAGGCAGAGCAGGCCCTGTTGGTTCACCTCCAGTAGCTGCAGCTCCACTAGCAGGTGGTCATCATTCTTGGTCACTCCCATGGGGTTTGGAGGGGCTCGCCTTAAAGAACAGGCAAGGTCAGCAGGAAAAGACCATGCTTGTGCCTGACCTTGGTTATGTCCTCAGTCACACAAGAGATGACTATGTCCTCATACATGCCCTTGAAGGCCAATGATGCTGATGTCCAACCTTTCCTTCAACCCAGTCTACCACACAATGGTGTCAGTTCTCCCTCAATGTCTTCTATCAGTAGGTTATTGGCCTTGAGAGAGGGCACAGAGGCCATGGCTTCTTCCTTTTCCTTCTGCTCATCCTCCTCAGATACTGCCTTCTCGACAGCAGTGGCCCAGGAACCCAGGAAGTCTGAGGTGTTGTGCTAGCCCCCAGGCTCTGCTGGATCCTTGATGTCCATCCTCGTTCCCTGCAACAGGGCCATGACAGACTTGGTCAGCTGCAGCTTGGAGACATCAAAGTGATTCTTGTAGTGGGGCATGTCCTTTCTGCTTCCCCACAAGCAGGGTTCAGGGGGGCATCTAGCGGCCTCTCCTTACTCTCACCATCTTCTCTTGAAGACTGTAGCAGCATGTTCTCTGTGAATCTCACTGCGGGCTTCTCTTCGGCCTCCTCCTGGACAGCTGGTGAGGCTTCCTGCTGGCTCAGCCCTTCTGCCTCAGTGGGAATCCTTAGACTCAAACTGGAAGACTGTGCTGGTGGACCCATGCAAGTTCCCACTCAGTTCAGACTCAGCCTTCAGCCCCTTCCCGGAAGGCAAGGGGAACCCAGGGTCAGGCCTATAGGAGACTTTGTTCCAATACTCTCCCACTCCCCTCTTCATCACCTTAAGCTAGCTGGGGGAGGCACAGACAGACATTGCAGGCCCTGCTTATTGGTAGCAGCCTCCTCAGCATCCTCAGGAACTTGATGATACGAAGGGGGCTGAGTAAGATGTCAGTCCAGATCCCAGAAGTGCTGCTCCACTGCCCCTGATCCTCCAGGCTAGAGGGGGTTGCTGGGGCAGCAGATAGCAAGTGAGTACCTTCTCCCCTGTCTGGGCCTCATCCTGGGTCTGGAACTGGGGTTGGGTTCCAGTAATGTATTTTGATATTTGTCTGTTTTTTGAACCTAGAAGATTAGACAGTTTGTGAAATTTTTTTGAGGTGTTCCATCATGATATTAAAGATTTTTCTGTATGTGTCTAATGCTTCAATTAAAAGTAAAACAAAAACAAAAACAGAAACAAAAAAATAAACACTATGTTTCAAACATGTTGTGAAAATCTCAGCATTGATTCATGGTTGCAGACAGTGTAGCTGAATAATGTCACAAACCTAAATCACACTTCTATACCCAAGTGCAGCCATTACATTGAGACTTTTAGAGTCACTATTTCACAGAAACAAAAAGCCCAAGATTGTTCCAGGAGCCTCCCAGCATTCTCACTCAATGAACCACATGGCCAGGACTGCCCAAGACAATGTGGTCTAGCGTTCAGTCTGAATCCTTAGATACAGACAGGAAAATCTTCTAAGCACATGAAAAAGCTAAAAAAGTTTGTTAACACCAAATCAATACTACAACAAATGTTAAAGAGATTCATTGGATAAAAAAAGAAGAAGAAAAAGAAATAAGGGAAGAAGGAAGAGGAGGAGGAGGAAAAGAAGAAGAAGGAGGAAGAAAAGAAGAAGAAGGAAAAGGAGAAGAAGGAGGGGGGAAACAGAAGAAAATAGTCTAACAATGAAATGTCACTAAATATGTATCTATCAATAATAACCTTAAATATAAATGGCTTAAATGTTCCAACAAAAGGTATGGGTAGTTGAATGTATAAGAAAACAAGACCCATATACATGCACTCTCTAAGAGACCCACCTCAGTTGAAAGATACAGAATAAAAGTAAAAGGATGGAAAAAGATATTTCATGAAAATGGAAAGGGGAAAAAAAGCTCCAATGGCAGTCCTTACACCCAGAAAAATAGACTTTAAAACCAAGGCTATAGTAAGAAACAAAGAAGGACACTATATAATGATAAAGGGAACAATCTATTAAGAGGATGCAATCCTAATAAACATTTATGCACCCAATGTAGGAGCACCTAACTATGTAAAGCAAATGTTGATGGACATAAAAGGAGAGATCAACAGAAATGCAGTCATAGTCAGGGATTTTAACACCCCTTTCGGTAGATCTTCCAGACAGAAAAATAAACAAGGGGACAGCAGCCTTAAATAACACACCAGATCAAATGGGTTTAATTGATATTTTCAGAGAATTTTGCCACATAGCAGCAGAATATACATACTTTTCAAGTGCACATGGAACATTTTCTAGAATAGACCACATGTTAGGACAAAAAACAAACCTCAATAAATTTAAGATGACTTAAATCATACTAAGCATCATCTCTGACCATAAGGCAATGAAACTAGAAATCAGTCACAAGAAGAACACAAAAACACACAAAGATATGGAAGCTAAATAACATGTTATTAACAACAAATGGGTCAACAATAAGTTCAAGAAAGAAATCAAAAGATATCTTGGAACAAATGAAAATGAGAACATGACAATCCAAAATCTGTGGGACACAAGGAAAGCAATCCTAAGAGGGAAATTCATAGCATTACAGACACCCTCTCGTTCCTCAGAAAATGAGAAAAAGCTCAAATAAACCATCTAACTTTACACTTAAAGAAACTTGAAAAAAGAAAAACAAACAAAGCCCAAAGTTAGTAGAAGGAAGAAAATAATAAAGATGAAAGTAGAAATAAAGGAAATATAATCTGAAAATGTGATACGAAAGATCAATGAATACAAGTGATGGATCTTTGAAAAGATATGCAAGATATACAAAAGGTTCTTTGAAAAACCTGTAACCAAATTTAGCAAGAAAAAAAGATAGAGGACCCAAATAAACAATATCAGAAATGAGAGAGGAGAAATAACAACTGATACCCAAGAACTACAAAGGACTGTAAGAAAATATTATGAACAACTATACATCAATAAACTGTACAACCTGGAGAAAATGCATAAATTCCTAGAAACATAAAATATTCCAAAAAATAAACCAGGATGAATCAGAGAATGCAAATAGACAGATTATACACAGTGAAACTGAAACAGCAATGAAAAAACTCCCCCCAAAAAGCCCTGGATTGGATGGCTTCAGAGTTGAATTTTACCAAACATCCCGAGATGAACTGACACCTTTCTTTCTCAAACTATTTCATAAAATTCAAGAAGAGGGAAGGCTCCCAAGCTTGTTTTACAAGGCCAAAATTATCCTAATTCTAAAGCCAGATAAAGACACTACAAAAAAAGAAAATGATAGGCCAATATCCTTGATGAACATAGATGTTAAAATCCTCAACAAAATATTGGCAAACCTAATACAGTTATGCTTCAAAAGGAGCATACACCATGATTAACTGGGATTTATTCCAGAAATTCAAGGTTGGCAGAACACTCACAAATCAATAAATGTGATTCACCACATAAACAAAGTGAAGGAAAAAAAACTACATGATCATATTAATAGATGCAGAAAAAGCATTTGAGAAATCAGCATCCAATTATAATAAAACTCTTAGCAAAGTAGGGATAGAGGAAAACATACCTAAACATAATAAAGACCATATATGACAAACCCACTGCCAAAATCACACTCAATGGGCAAAAACTACAAGTGTCCTCTTGAGACTTGGAACAAAACAAAGATGTCCACTTCCACTTCTCTTAAAGAACATAGTACTGGAAGTCCTAGCCATAGCAATAAGGCAAGAAGAGGAAATAATAGACATCTCAATTGGAAAGAAGGAAGTAAAGCTGTTTTTATGTGCAGATGACATAATAATTTACATAAAGAATCCCAAAGATTCCACCAAGAAACTACTAGGAATGATAAATTCAGCAAAGTAGCAGGATGCAAAATTAGTACCCAGAAATCAGTTTCACTTTTATATGTCAATAACAAATGGACAGAAAGGGAAATTAAGAAAATAATCCCATTCATAAGTACTTCAAAAAGAATAAAATACCTAGGAATAAATCTAACCAAGGACGTAAAATGCCTGTACTCAAAAAATTATGAGCCACTGAAGAAAGAAATTGAAGAAGATACAAATAAGTGGAAGCACATACCATGTTCATGAATAGGAAGGATTAACATTATTAAAATGTCCATACTACACAAAGCAATCTATAGATTCAATGGAATTCCTAACAATGTTCCAGTGACATATTTCACAGAACCAGAACAAATATTTCAAAAATTTATATGAAACCACAAAAGGCCCTGCATAGAAACAGCAATCCTGAGGAAGGAGAACAAAGATGGAGGAATCATGCTGCCTAATATCAAACTATATTATAAGGCCATAGTAATCAAAACAGCCTGGCACTAGCATATAAACAGACACATAGATCAGTGGAACAAAATGGGCAGCCCAGAAATGAATCTATTTCTTTTTAGTCAATATTCAACAGAGGAAGCAAACACATACAGTAGGCTAAAGATATTCATTCAATAAATGGTGTTGGAAAAATTGGACAGGTATGTGCAGAAAAACGAAACTAAACTACTTTCTTATACAACACACAAGAATACATTCAAAATGATTGAAGACTTAAATATTAGATATGAAATCATAAAAGTCATAGAAAAAAACTTAGGTAATAAAATTTCAGACATAGCCTGTAGCAATAGTTTATCAGTTGTATCTTCTCAGGCAAGGGAAACAAAAGAAAAAAAAGTAAACAAATGGAACTACATCAAACTAAAAGTTTTTGCACAACTAAGGAAAATATCAACAAAATAAAAAGGCAACCCACAGAATGAGAAAACGTCTGATAAGGCATTAATATCTAACATTTATAAAGAACTTACAAAACTCAAAACCAAAAAACCCCAAAGAGCCCAATTAAAAAATGGGCAAAGGACCTGAATAGACACTTCTCCAAAGAGGACATACAGATGGCCAATAGTCAGATGGAAAGATGCTCAATGTCACTAATCATCAGAGAAACGCAAATTAAAACCACAATGAGATACCATCTCACACCTGTCAGAATGGCTACCATCAATAAATCAACAAATGACAAGTGTTGGCAAGAATGTGGAGAAAGGGGAACACTTTGCACTGTTGGTAGGAATGCAGATTGGTGCAACCACTGTGAAAAACAGTATGGAGAAACCTCAACAAATTAAAAATGGATGTGCTGTTGTACCAGTGATCCCACTCCTGGGAATATATCCTAGGGAACATAAAACACTAATTTGAAGAACATAAACACCTCTATGTTCATTGTAGTGTTATTTACAATATCAAAGATATTGAAGTAGCCTAGTATCCAACAGTAGATGTGTGGATAAAACAACTGTGGGACATTTACATAATGAAATAATACTCAGCTGTAAAAAAGAAAGTTCTACCCTTTGCGACAGTATGGATAGACATAGAGAACATTACGCTAAGTGAAATAAGCCAGGCAGGAAAAACATAACATATGATTTCACCTGTGAAATGTTATCATAACATATGATAACATCTGTGGAATCTAATGAACAGACTGAACTGACAAGCAAAATAGAGACAGACTCATAGATAGCAGGATGACAGCTAAGGATGGGGGCTGTAGGGATTGAGCAAAAAGGAAAAAGGATGTGTGAACATGGACAACACTGTGGTGATTGTGAGAGAGAGGTGGATGTAAAGGGACTAAATGGTATTAAAAATACAATAAAATTATTTTACAAAGAAAAAAAATAAAAGCCCTATCTGTCACTTTTTTAGATCACACACCTCTTAGAAAATCTGAGGAAAACTAAGGATCATAATCCTGTATAAACTTGATTCATACCATAGTTCCCCTCCACCAAGGGATCCATGAACCATACACTAAGAATAGTCTGCATTGGATAAGTAATAACAATACACAAATCTTTTTATTAAATGACCAATTTAATGAAAATATTGTTTCTTCTAAACACAGTTACATGTCCTTCCTATTTGTAGTTCATTTTCTCCTTAGATTTTTTTTTGTCTTGGTTGAGTTACTTAGTAAAAACTTTACACTATGGTAACAGTAGGCCAGAAATGGAAGAGATCATGGATATTATCTTTTTCAAAACTGACATTAGAGAGATGTGACATGGTAATGGTTAAGACCACTGGTTTTAGAGTAGGATATAACTAGGTTCAAATCCAGCTGGATCAAAAAACAAACAAACAAACAAACAAACCATCTAGCAAAATCACCTACTACATACTGCATGGTCTTTGGCAACTTAACTGCATAAACCTCAGTTTCCTCAACTGTAAAACCTAGGAACAATATATACTTCTGAGAGTAGATGTAATGAATAAATAATGCTTATAAGGCTAATGAATAAAAGGGCTATTATATAGCCAACATTTAACTGTAAATATTCCGAGGAACTTGAAGTTCAGAGATATAAAGCTTCCAAATATCAGACTTGGACTGGAACTCAGGTTGTTACTCTTTATTCTGTCTCATTCATATTCTCTTAAGGAATCTTCTTTAGTCTTTTTCAGAATTGAAATTGAATATTAAGAATTTTTATCTTCTCCAAGGCCTACCATTACCAACACCATTCTACCTCAATGATAAATCTGAAATGACTGATTCAAGGGTAAACCTGACTCCCAATACCAAGAAAAGAAATGCTTCCAGCTGTAAAGTATTTTATGGGCTTTCTCAGAAGACAATCTGTTATAAAACAATAAAATGAATCAGTAAATCTCTAACCAGAAACAAAGACACTAAAAGGCCTAACACTTCTTTTTCTTAAAATGGAGTAAAATGGTATGAAGGAGGATACAGAGAAATTAATTTATAAGATGTAAATGCATTAAGGTTAAACAATTTTTTTACTTTTCTCCCACCTCTTCCTCCCTTATTTTATCAACTACTGCCACACCACAATACAGATTAATGAGACATCAATTCCTACCTATAAGTTGTAGACCTACCACATTATTTCTTCAAAGTTTTGGTCAACTCTGGAGCAGCATAATTCAGTCAGATTACTGACACTAGCAATTTCTGAAATTCACTGTTAAAAATCTAAGGAGAAATAATAGGAACAAAGATACTGTTATAAAACAGTTTATCAGAATCCTGGCAATAAACACTGACATAGCACTGTATTACTAGGTCAAAATACAGATTTTGAGGACCATGATACACAGTAAAGTGATAAAGATCATGACAGAGACTAAATGAATGTGATTGTCAGGAGAGCCTATGGGAGAAGTTCTTGCATTCTTTGTCATAGCAAGAACCCTACAGGAAGAACTCTGTATTTACAATAAAGCCCTATGCTGGTAACTACCCCTCCCCTTAACTCCTTCTTCCCTTCTGTAAATATATTTCTATCTTTTAGTCTGTGCAATGTGTACAAGTGGCTTGCCAGGTCTGTGAGCACTGAGTTATACCCCTTCATTTTTCCCACATAAGTCCTTTTTGGTCAAAAAAACTCTTAGTCAATACTGTTTTTCAGTGGATAAAAGAAACATATCTTATGATAAAGGAACATACAGAAGATTTTTACATAACTGTAATTACTTTTGTGAGGTAAAAGTGAAAAGTTAAGAGACATAATGCAAATAAAAATAACCTGGAAAATAACTTACTCCTTTCCCATCAATTTGCACATAAAATGAACTGAAGCCTCAAAAGATGCATGATATAGCAAAGATAACACTGTTGCTAGTCTAAGAGTTCTGGACATTGATATAACCAAAATACTACCATAAATGTGAATTATTACAAGGAGATATAAGCATCACTCAAATTAAATATAGCACCTTGCAGCCATATACCTTCAAATAATCATATTAAATTCAAGTAATACTTCCAAATCCACAAATTCAAGAAGCAATAGTCATTAATTACCTCTTTTGTCTCCTCATGCAGTCCGCAACAGCAAGCATTGCTCTTTGTGATTTTTACCCAAGAAACATCATGAGAAGTTCTCTGGCTCTGACAAACAAAAACACCTCCTCTAAGCCCCAGGTGGACTGGCTTAAGTACATTATTCCTTTTGTATGTGTTCCTGTCTCCCTCTACACTACAAAAGGTCCTGGTGGCAGTACCTAGCACAAAATTTGTTCTTCATAAATATGAATTGATAAATGGAATTTAATGGCATTCTTTTTAAAATAAACTATCATGCTTAATAAAACTGAGAAATTAATTGTAATTGATACAGTATTTCTGAAGAGGACGAATTCATTGATTTCATAAATATTTATCTCGGATCTTTTATGTACTAGGTACAGCATACAATCATGAATAAGACAGACTATTTCTGACCACCTAAAACTCATTAACTGCCTAAGAGATTATTAATACAATGTGATAATGTTATGATAAGCATTTAGAATACTGTAGAGGAGGACAGAAAAGAACATAATCTCAACAAGAAAATTTTCACAGGAAAAAGTGAGATCTGAATGAAGAGCAGTGATCCAGAAGGAAGAGAAGAAAGGAACAAGAGATGGTTGAGATGGCCAGAACAGGAAAGAACTTAAAGAATTTACTGAAAGAATTTCAGTGTGGCTGAACCACAGAAATGCAAAGCAGTAAGGATGCTGGGAACAAAGAGAAATATATGGACGAAAGTCATTTATTACACAGAATTGGTAGGATTTGGTAATCAGATAATATATGTGAGAAAGATTTTTGACATGGGCAATTTCATGCTATTCATTGAAAAGGCACATAGTAAGAGAAGTAAACTGGGGGATTAGAATGAAAAAGATGTTTTCCTTCAGACAGTTGAGTATGAGATACAAATGGGACATTCAAGTGAAGGCAGTGAGACTTACAGACATCTGAAAGATAAACCATTTGATAGAAATCTATATTTATTTTCTTTTTTATTTTTAAATCATGTTTATTCTATTATAGTTGTCTCAATTTTTCCCCCTCTGGCCTCCTCGACCCATCCCACCCCACCCCCCTTTCCCACAGTCAATTCCCACTCTGTTGTCCATGTCCATGGGTCATCCATACATGTTCGTTTTGTTCCTTCTTCTTTCCACCATTGTCCTCCTTCCCCATTATCTCTGGTCACATTCAGTCTGTTCCATGTTTCTTTGCCTGTGGTTTATTTTGTTTTTTAGTTAATTTTGTGGAATATATTCCACTCATAGGTGAGATCATATGGTATTAGTCTTTCGCTGACTGGCTCATTTCACATAGCATAATGTTTTCCAGTTCCATCCATGTTGTCGAAAAAGATAGGAGTTCCTTCTTTCTTTCTCATTTTCTTTTAAATGCAGATTGGTTTTATTTATTTATTTATTTAAATGTCAAGATCCATTATAAAATATTTTAAAAAGTAAATCCATTATAAAGTCTCAGCAATTAAAACGACATGACACCAGCACAGAAATAATAAAGTAGATCAATGAAATAAAATGAGCATTCTAGAAACAAATGTATATATCTGTCTAACAATGTAATATTTGATTAAATTGATATTTCAAATCAATGGGGAAAATAAGACATTCAACAAATAAGGTGCATAGACCACTATTAATTGAAATAAAACAAATATAGAGCCCTATTTCACACATTGTACAAGAAATATTTAGATGAGTTAAAAATCAATATGTAAAATCTAAGGAGTTTTCAGAGGAAATACGAACTAATATTTTTCTTATGCTGAAGTAAAATATTCAAACCCAGAAGCTATAAAGTAAAATATTGGCACTATGACTCTATTAAACATTTAAGACTATACAGTAATATACATATAAAAAAGATTAAACAAGTAATAGAATAGGAAAGCATTTGCAACACATCTGAAAAAGGGTTAATAGTTTTTTCTTGTTTTTTTGTTTAGGGAAAAAAATTCTACAAACCTCTAATCAAAAAATGGATAAAGAATACCAAAAAGTCACTTAAAGCTTTTTAAAAATAATAGAAATAGGCAAGAAATATACAAAAACAAGTTTAGTTTCAACAAATAATGAAGTAACATTAAAATAACACATCATTGTCACAATCAGATTAATAAGTATGAAAAATATTGGTAATATCAAGTATTGGTGATGGTGAAAGGAACTGGGTATTCGTAGACTCTTTTTCTTCATCTTCTTAAAGCATTCCCTTTAGCACATTTTGCAATGCTGGTTTGGTGGAGTTTTATTCTTTTTGCCCTCTTTTGTCCAACATGTTCCTTATTTCACCTTCCATTTCATTGAGAGCCTTGCTGGGTAGAGCAGTCTTGGTTGCAGGCCTTTGCCTTTTATGGCTTGGAATATTTCTGGCCATTCCCTTCTGGTTTGTAGTGTTTCTCTTGAGAAATCAGCTGCTAGCCGTATTGGGACTCCCTTATATGTTACTACGTCTTTCTCTTTGCTTCCTTTAGGATTCTCTGTTTGTCTTTGCTATTTGCCATTTTAATGATGATGTGTCTTGGAGTGGGACTCATTGGGTTCCTCTTGAATGGGAACTTCTCTGCTTCCTGGATTTGCGTGATTTTTTCTCTCCTCCAATTAGGGAAGTTTTCCATCATGACTTTTTCCAACAGGTTCTTTATCCCTTCCTCCTCTTCTTATCTTTCTGGTATACCTATTATAGGGATATGATTATGTTTCAGGTTGTCCTGCATTTCCCTAAATGTCTCTTTATTCTTTTTGAGTCTTTTTTCATTTTCTTGCTCTTTCTGGAAGCTTTTTTCTACATTATCCTCCAGCTCACTGATTTGATCTTCTGCTTCATCTAGCCTCCTTTTGATTCCTTCTATTGTGTTCAATTCAGAAATTGTATTCTTCATTTCCTCTTGTCTCTTATTGATAGTTTCTGTGTCCTTTTTCATGCTAATATAGTTTGCATTAAGTTCCTCCTAGTTTCCCTGCAGTTTTTTGTAGTTCTCTCTGAGCTCACTGAGCTCATTGAGCTTACTTAGAACCATTATTTTGAACTCAATATCTGATAGCATACTTGCCTCTATTTCATTTAGTTTTCTTTCTGGGGATTTCTCCTTTCCCTTTGACTGGACAGTGTTTCTTTGTCTTCCCATTAGTTGTGGGGCTCTTCTCTTTTGCTTCTGCTTCTTAAATTGATCTCTCTTGAATTCCTGACTTTGGGGTGAGAACTTCTACATAGCAGATGGTTGTTTGTTTTTTTTTTTTTTCTTTCTGGATCTGCCTCTGATGATGTCAGCTTTTGACCTTGTCTGACCTCAAGCAGTCTGTTCAAGACTCCCAGGAATCTATTGTCTATGGCTGTCTCCCTCAGTTATTAATCTAGTCACTCTGTACTCAGTAGGCTGGCTTAGAGACACCACAGGGTGGGACCGAGTCCCTCCTGGTGGTGGGGCTATTGTGTCCTCTCATGTTGTTGCTGCTCAGGAGAGTGGTTTGCCTAAGCAAGATGTCTGCTGCTGCATGGGGGATCAGTCAGCACCAGGATCCTGCTGGCTACTCTCTTAGTTCTCTCCCCAAAGCCTCCTTCCTGACTCTCTCTTCAGGCGTCCCTAGTCCACTCTGCCCCTGCCTTTACTGGAAACCAGGGTAAGTGGCTGCAAATATAAATTTATGCATGGCCCTTTAAACGGCTCTTTGCGTCTCTAGCTGTCTGTCTCTGGCATAGAGCAACCCTGCTGTTTTTTGTAGCTGGCTGTTATCTGTGTACTTTTTTGGCTCTGGTGTTTAGGCTGGAGATCCCCACTTTTGGTTTAGACCCTGCTCTTCTCAGGGGGATCCAACTGGCCGTTTCAATATCCTTCTAGCACTGCCACCCGTGGGCACTCCCCACTGCCTTCTCAAGTCTGTACCACACTCCTTACCAGTTAGGTTGTGCTAAAGCTGATTCTTCTGTCTGTCTGAGGCTATAAGGCTCCTCTCTCATTATTGTTCAGTTGTTTATTCCAGGTGATTTCTCCACAATTTAGTCATAATTCCAGGTTGGTCCTGGGAGGAGGTCAGTGTAACTTCCACTTATCCTTCACCATCTTGATTCTCTCTCTGTTTTCTTTCATAATAATAGAATTTTACATGTAAATTTTAAATTTTCAGTTAAGGCAATGAAAATTTTGGCACTCTACACAGACATAAAATACTGGCTGATTTTGCCTTTGAATTTTTATAGCATAAATATGTGTGTACAAATGATAAATATGAAAAGTCTTGGCCAGGTTCCTGATAATAAATTATCAGGTTATTATAGGCAGTGAGTGATCCTATTCAGCTTGGTAGATAATAAAATAGTTTTTAATACTGCTTTAAATTACATAATTTTTAATGTTTCAATGCTTACCAGTAACTGTGAATTATTTATATCTATAGTCCCCAAATTAAGAAAATGAGATATAGTCTAAAGAGATTGCAAATTCTCTATGAGAATTGATATTTTAGGACTTTAATTACAATAACCCAAAGAAAATTCATATAAGCATATTCTGGATCATTTGCATGACTAATTTATAACCCAATAGGAACTCAGAAGGTGCATCCATATCTATGTTTATAATTATATTATTTATAATAGTAGATTTGTAATTGCTGTTAGCCAATAAAAAAGAACACATGTAAAATATTAAGCAGTTTTGAACAGGTGTCTCTCTTGGTTGTAACACCTTTCCATACACCAAACGATTGTGGGTTTGAGTTCTGGGCAGGGTGTATACCTAGTGTGCAACTTCAATCCCCAGTCCGGACATGTACACAGGCAACCAATAGATGTTTCTCTGTCACATCAATATTTCTCTCCCAAATTATCAACAAGAAATCTACTAGAGGGTGGAAGATAGTGGTGAAATAGGTGGGAGCTGAGCCCACTTGTTCATGCAACCAACTGGGATGCTTAGCTGATCTTCTGAAAAAACAAAGCAAACAGTTAACAGAATCTTAGCTGATAAGAACTTTCGAAGCCAAAGTTTGCAGAGGATGCTTCAAAATGGGTGGTTAAGGAGGTCTTATAGGCACATAGGGAAAGTCCCTGGGCATGGCACCAGAAACTGTGGCTGCCACAAGGATAATATCTGAAGAGAGCTGGATCAGGGATAGCAGCCTAGCGGCTCCCTCCCCTCCCAGGGAGGGGAAACCATAGACCTGCGGTTGCAGAAGGGACTTGACTGTGCAAAATTGCTGGGTTGAGACAGGTTGCATACATTCACACAGCTGGCGGTACATCCGAGCTGGGGTGGCAGTTGATGGCCAGGACAATGCCAGAGAGTGGGGGGATTCTGGCTGCACCTGGAGCTGGGGGAAGAGAATAATGAAGGAAGGAGAAAGGGCAAGCCGAGGAACACGAATAGAGGACTCATGGACATGTACAGTGGGAGGGATTTATTGTGGGAGTGGGGGTGGACGGGGCAGGGGAGAATAATAGGGAAAAAAGCAGGACAACTATAACTGAACAACAATAAAAAAGCAAAATTAAAGAAAGACAAAATTGATTAAAATTTTTTGATAGAATAAAATTATTATAGGGTAGATCATATAAACATTTTCCTTTTAACATGGAAATACAAAGGTAATTCAAGGAATTATGAAAATTTAGCAACTGCAATCAAATTCCCACCTTATATTGTATATTAATCTGGGAATAACTTATATAGCATGAAAAATAAAAACAAGAAATTATATTACTGCTTGTAATAAGCCATGGAGGATCCCCAAGTCCTATAAACTGTTGCTTTAATGTAGAAATATTATCAGATTGAAGGAAAAGTTAACACATCTAGTCACTTACATTTATAAAGGTCTAACTATGTTTTAAGTAGGAAAGAATTCCATAAAACACATAAACTCTTGCTGTGACTGAATACGTCAACTGTGGGGAATTTGGGTAAATGTTGGGACTGAACCAATATTTTTGAAAAGTACATTAGGTAACAAAGTACAACCTTTCATCTTATACTTGTCATACATTTTATTTATTTAGATTTTAAAATAGGAATTTTACTTGCTAGTTTCCCTAACAAATAGAACACTCTTTAATAGGGAGGGGAATCTTGAAAACTGTGGGAGAATAAAAACCATCCAAAGTATGAAGGAGCAGGACTGAACTAAGATGACATCAGTCCTGTTAACTAAGATGACCTGGAGGGAAGTCATGTTTAGAACATGTGAAGTATAACAAAGACTCAGAGGAATGATGCAATCTTTTGAGCATGCACAGTACAACATGGTAGATAGCATGAGCTTAACTGAAGAGTAATACCACCCTCTAGAGCATGCACAGAAGAGCAACATAAACAACATGTGTTTATCAAGGTTGCACAACACAACATGTGTTAATTAGAAACTGATGCAACATTTCATCATACAAGAGTATATAAGCAGACAACTTCAGACCATGACAACTGTGGAGAGCAGGACCAATAAAATGGCATTGGGCCAATCAAAATAGCATAAAATATATAAAACAAAGTGGAGTCACTCTCGTCACCCAAGATGGCTGCCAATTAGACATGATACTTTGGTTCAAGAGGGAAACTACCTAAGTCACACTGGACACATCTGGCAAGGAGATACACCTAAGGTTTCTGCACACATGATCAGAACAGCCATGTCTGCAGAGTGGGACTACCCATAGATAGGCTACTGTAGAAATTCCCCAATTGCCATCAGTGGTGCCAAGACACTTATTAAGTGACTCAAAAGGATGGAGTGCACCACATTCAAGATATAACTGAGGCAGGTTTATAGGAAAGACTGTATCAGGAACATACATTCCTGATAACAACACATAAGGAGAGCAAGTCACATTGAAATGTCCTGAACATTCCGCCTTGGGAGAAAGAGTTCTGCTGCGATCCCATTCTTCTGACTTTGCCTTGTAAAACACTGACTTCCCAGCTGCCTCCCACACCCAGACCTGATCTGGACACTTGGGATTTGGGTTCATTATCCTCCAGTTCTCTTGTGTGATATTATTACTGATTGTTTCTGAGTGTTATCATTATAGATTGATCGTTATTAATTTAGATTGAACCTCCATTAATAAAAGCTGAATAACTATCGTAGTCACTGTATTTGGCTCATTGTAATTCCGTGGTACCAGTGTTATCTGTAGGGCTGGTGATCTAGCACCTGCAGTCCATAACAAATGGTAGAGGCTGACTTATAGAAAGGATGATAGTGTGGCTACTTGTAAGGTTAGATATTGCTCATGACAGCAGCCCATTAAAAGTATTAACAGAACTGAGAAAAACAAAGGAGATAAGTACAAATTTTGCTCTCTACAAAGAAAATACATCATGGAGGAAGATGGCGGAGGAGTGAATGGGAGTCACGCTGACCTCTTCTCAAGACCAAATTGGAATTGTGACTAAATAGCAGAGAAATCACCTGGAAAACAATGGAACGATAGAGGGAGAGGAGCCTTGGAGCAGCAGACAGACAGTGGATTCAACTCTCACACATCCCAACGGGTGAGAAGTGCGGTGGAGGCTCGAGAGGGTGGGCTGGGTGCCCATGGGCATGAGCACCAGAGGGACATTGAAACAGCCAGTTGGATCCCTCTGAGAACAGGGTCTGAACCATAAACAGGGACCCCTAGACTACAGCAGCTAAAACCAGGAAAACACACAGACAAAACGCAACCCCAAAAAGCTTAGGGGTGCTCTCTGCCAAAGACAGGTGGCTGGGGATGCAAAGAGACATTTAAAGGGCCAACGCAAAAATTTGCAGTGCCAGCCACCTTTCTTGATCTCTGGGTAGAGGCGGCAGCAGAGTGGGCTGGTGCCTGGGAAAAGATTGGTGAGGAAAACTTTGTGAAGAGAACTGAGATGGTGGCCAGCGGAGCCCCGGTGATAACGCACCTCCCACTCTGCAGCTACCATCTTGCTCAGGCATAATGGAATCAATTAACCTGACTTTTGTGCACTCTGCACACAGCTTGTGCGCATGTGAGCTGGGGGGCTAAGTGCAGACAAGCTGGACGAAATAAAGGATCCCTGGCAAAAGGGGTCACACAGCTGCATAGAGCCTTGAGGAGAGACTAGAGACGGAGGTGTTGGGGAAAGAATGGGAGGAGGAACCAGGGAGTCCCCACTCACTCCTCATTCCATAGTCTCCATTTTGCATAGGAAGAGCATTCTCCCAAAGAGGCAGAAGCAGGCACGCGGGAGCCAGACGACCTGCAAATACATCGCGGTCCACAGAAATAGCGGATCCTTGGACGAAGGGATCACAGAACTGCCCAGAGACCCTGGAGGAGAGACTGGAGACAGAGGTGTTGGGGAAAGAACGAGAGGGGGAACCAGGAAATCCCAACTCCTTCTCCTTCCCGTAGTCTCCATTGTGCGTGGACAGGCCACACCCACAAAGAGCCAAAAGCTGAAAACACACAATAGACAGCCCAAAACCACCCAGTGCAGGCGCGTGGATGCACACACATGTGCCAAGTGGCCGGCGAGGGTTGGCAAGCATGTGTGCAGACTCACGTGGGCTGGCAAGAGCTCCCACAGATTGGCGCCCACGGGGCCAGTGATGAAATGCGCAGATTGGTGAGGGCAGGCATAAACTGGCCTGTGTGGGCCCATGAGTGCAGAGCAGTCCGCAAATATAGTGGATCCCGGGCCAAAGGGGTCACAGAGCTGCCCAGAGACCCTGGAGGAGAAACTGAAAACAGGATTCACCAGAGAGTCCTGGAGCTGACTTCCTCCCATTTCTGTAGTCTCCATTTTATGCGGGGCAGGCGACACCACCAAAGAGCCAAAAGCAGGGAAAGCACACAATAGAACCCCATAAACTGACCAGTGCCGGGGTGCCTGCTGGGCAGGGGGCCAGACGAGTGCGTGAGATCGCAAATAAGCGCCTCTGGGCCCTGGAAAGCATGTGAGAGCCCAGGCGGGCGGGAGATCCTGCCAGCCAGGGGGCGCGCTCATGGAGCCAGCGTGAGAGTGCAGAGCAATACACAAAAATAGTGGATCCCTGGCCGTCGGATACACAGAGCTGCCCAAAGCAGGAGTCAGACATAGACAGTAGACTCCTGGAAGGCTCAAACAAATGACTTAAGGTCATATAGGGTCAATAACTGAAATCATCAGAGGCAGATCCAGAAAGAAGAGTAAAGAGAATAAATAAATAAATAAATAAATAAATAAATAAAAGACCCACATACTACCAGAGAAGTTTAATCCACAAAATCAGGAAATCTAGACAGATTAATTGAAAAAGAAGCAATAATAAATAAATAAATAAATAATTACTTAATAGACTCTCACAAAAATGGAGAGAAAAAGAAGTTCTCCCCAAATGAGTGGAAAAGGGGACTCCCCACAGAGAGAGCTAAATGAAATAGAGGCAAGGGAACTATCAGATATGAAATTCAAAACAATGGTTCTAAGGAAGCTCAATGAGCTCAGCCAGCTCAAAGATAACTATGACAAACAGCAGAGAAACTATCAGGATCTTACAACAAACTATAGTAACCTGGAAAAGGACATAGAAACTATCAAGAAGACACAAGAGGATATGAAGAAAACCATTTCTGAATTGAAGAAACAGTAGAAGGAATCCAAAGCAGGCTGGATGAAGCCGAGGATCGAATCAGTGAGATGGAGGACAAGGTAGAAAAAAACTCCCAGAAAGAGCAAGAAATGGAAAAAAAGATTCAAAAAGAATGAAGAGGCATTGAGGGAAATGCAGGACAATCTGAAATGCAATAATATCCACATAATAAGGATACCAGAAGGAGAAGAAGAGAAGAAAGGGATAGAGAACCTCTTTGAAAAAGTAATGATGGAAAATTTCCCTAATTTGAGGAGAGAAAAGGTCTCATGGATCCAGGAGGCACAGAGGACCCCACTCAAGAGGGACCCAAGGAGGTCCACTCCAAGACATATCATCATTAAAATGGCAACTATCAAAGACAAAGAGAGAATCCTCAAGGCAGCAAGGGAGAAGGAGAAAGTCACATACAAGGGAGCCCTGATACGCCTAGGAGCTGACTTCTCAACAGAAACACTATAAGCCAGAAGGGAATGGCAACAAATATTCCAAGTCATGAAAAGCAAGAGCCTACAACCAATGCTGCTCTACCCAGCAAGGTTCTCCATTAAAATAGAAGGGGAAATAAGGAGTTTCCCAGACAAAAGAAGGCTAAAAGAACACATCTCTACCAAACCAGCACTCCAAGATATGCTCAAGGGACTGGTTTAAGAAGATGAAGGAAAGAGTGAGAAAGAGAAAAACACAGGTAGAAAGTGAAAAAATGAAAAGGTTTCTATCAGTAATATCTCTCAGTGTGAATGGACTAAATGCCCCAATCAAAAGACACAGGGTAGCTGAATGGATAAGAAAACATGACCCACACATATGCTGCCTACAAGAGACCCACCTCTGAGCAAAGACCTACACAGATTGAAAGTAAAGGGATAGAAAAAATATTCTAAGCAAATGGGCAAGAGAAGAAAGCTGGAGTTGCAATACTTATATCAGACAAAACAGATTTCAAAACAGAGGCCATAAAAAGAGACCCAGAGGGACACTTTATAATACTTAAAGGAAGAATCTATCAAGAAGACATTAATATTGTAAACTAATAGGCTCTCAATATAGGAGCCCCCAAGTATATAAGGAAATTGTTGGATGACTTCAAAAAAGATATAAACAGCCACACACTGATAGTAGGGGATTTCAACACCCCACTGTCAAAAATGGACAGGTCTTCCAAACAAAACATTAATAAACATATTGTGTGGCTGAATGACACACTGAATCAAATAGACTTAATGGACATATATAGAACCTTACATCCCAAAGAAGAAAAATACACATTCTTTTCAAATGCTCATGGCAGGTTTTCAAAGATAGACCACATGATAAGACACAAAGGAAGCCTCAGCAAATTCAGGAAAATTGAAATAATACCAAACTTTTTCTCAGACCACAAGGGCTTGAAACTGGAAATCAACCTCAAAGAGAAACTTCAAAAACTTGCAAACTCATGGAGAATGAACAGTACACTTTTAAACAATGAATGGGTCAATAATGAGATAAGAGAAGAAATTAAAAAGTTTTTGGAAACAAATGAAAATGAACAGACAACAGTCCAAAACCTATGGGATACAGCAAAGGCAAGCCTGAGAGGGAAGTTCATAGCAATACAGGCCTACCTAAAAAAGAGATAAACATTTCAAATAAATTACCTAACCCTCTGGCTTCAAGAACTGGAGAAACAACAACAAGCAAACCCCAGAGCAAGTAGAAGGAAGGAAATAGTCAAGATCAGAGGGGAAATGAATGGCACAGAGACTGAAAAAGCAATTCCAAGGATCCACCAATCCAGGAGCTGGTTCTTTGAAAAGATAAACAAAATCTACAAGCCTTTAAGCAGACTCATCAAGAAAAAAAGGGAGAAGACCCAAATAAATAATGTCAGAAATGAAAAAGGAGAAATAATAACTGATAACACAGAAATACAAAGGATTGTTAAAAATTACTATCAACAATTAAATGCCAAGAAATCTGAAAACGTGGGTCAAATGGATAAGTTTCTAGAAATATGTAACCCTCCTGCACTGAATGAAGAAGAAGCAGAAAGCCTGAACAGACCAATAACAGCTGGGGAAATTGATGCAGTAATCAAAAAATTCCCAGCACACAAAAGCCCTGGTCTAGATGCTTTCATAGTAGAAATTTACAAAACATTTAAGGAAGAGCTAACAGCTGTCTTTCTCAAACTATTCCCCAAAATCCAAGAAGATGGAAAAATCTCAAACTCTTTTTATGAGGCCAATATCATCCTAATCCTAAAACCAGACAAAGAACCAACCAAGAAATGAAACTACAGACCTATATTGTTGATGAACATAGACACCCAAATCCTCAACAAAATATTGGCAAACCACACCCAGCAATACATTAAAAAGGTGATCCACCATGATCAAGTGAGATTCATCCCAGAGATGAAAGTATGGTTCAATGTTTGCAATTAATAAATGTAATCCATCACATAAAGAACAGGAAAGATAAAAATCAAATGATCATATCAATACGTAGGAAAAAACATTTGATGAGGTACAGCATCAATTTATGATAAAAACACTCAGCAAGTGGGAGTAAAGGGGGCATACTTCAACATAATAAAGAGCATATATGAAAAACCTACAGCCAACATCATACTCAAAGGGCAAAACTAAAACTTTCCCACTAAGATTGGGAACAAGATAAGGATGTCCTCTTTCACCACTTCTGTTCAACACTGTATTGGAAGTACTAGCCGCAGAGGTCAGATTAAAAAATAAATAAATAAAACACATCCAAATATGAAAGGAGGAAGTAAACTCATTCTTTGCAGAAGACATGATAGTGTACATAGAAAACCCCATATACTCCACCAAAAAAAAATACTTGACCTAATAAGTGAATTTGGCAAAACATCAGGATACAAAGTCAATATTCAGAAATCAAAGGCATGTTTGTACACCAATAATGAAATATCAGAATCAATATCAGGGAAAAAAATCCCATTTCCTATAGCAACAAGAAAAATAAAGTTCCTAGGGATAAATTCAACCAAGGAGGTAAAAGACCTGTGTTCTGAAAATTACACAACACTGAAAAAGTAATTAAGGAAGACACAAATAAATGTAAGCATACATTGTGTTCATGGATTGGAAGTATCAACATCATGAAAATGTCCATACTGCCCAAAGAACCTCGTTGACTCAACCCAATTCCTATTAAAATGCCGATAATGTCTTTCTCAGATATAGTAAAAACATTTCAAAAATTTATAGGAACCATAAATGACCCCAAACAGCTGCAGCAATTTCGAGAAGGAAGAACAAAATAGGAGGGATCACAATACCTGACATCAAACTATATTACAAGGCCACTGTAATCAAAACAGTCTGGTACAGGCACAAGAACAGACATATAGATCAGTGGAGGAGACTAGAAAGCTCAGAAATAAGTCCATGTATCTATGGTCAATTAATATTTGACAATGGGACAGAAGCATAGATTGGAGTAAAAATATCCTCTTCAACAAATGGTGTTGGGAGAGCTGGACAGATACCATGCGAAAAAATTTAAATTTGACCACCAACTGACACCATACACAAAAATAAACTCAAGATGGATAGAAGACTTAAATATAAGTCACAACGCCATAAAAGTCCTAGAGGAGAACATAGGCAGGAAACTCTCAGATATCCCACATAGCAATACTTTCACGGACATGTCCCCTAAGCAAGAGACATAAAGGAAAGAATAAACAAATGAGATTTCATCAAAATAAGAAGTTTCTGCATGGTTAAAGAAAACATCAGCAAAATGAAATGGGAACCAACTGTATAGCAAGATATAGTTGCCAATGATACTTCAGACAAGGGTCTGATCTTCAAATTATATAAAGAACTCTCATGACTCCACTCCAGGAAGACTAACAATCCAATTGAAAAATGGGCAAAGGTGCTGAACAGACACTTCTCCAAGGAGGAAACACAAGACTCAGAGACAAATCAAAGGATGCTCATTATCACTAGCAATCAGATAAATGCAAATTAAAACCACAATGAGATACCACTTCACACTGTTCAGAATGATCATCACAACTAAATGAACAAACAAGAAATGCTGGTATAGTTGTGGAGAAAAGGAACCCTAGGACACTGTTGGTGGGAATGCTGACTCATGGAGCAACTGTGGAAGAGTTTGGAATTTCCTCAAAAAGATAAAAATGAAACTGTCTTTTGACCCAGTGATTCTACTGCTGATATTTTATCCTGAGAATCCCAAAACACCAATTCAAAAGAACCTATGCACCCCAATGTTCATAGCAGCACAATTTACAATAGCCAAGTGTTGGAAGCACCTTAAGTGTCCCTTAAAAAATGAGCTGATCTATTGTACATTTACACAATGGGATACCACACAGGAGAAAGAAGAAGAAGACAGGAAGGGAAGGGAAGGGAGAAGAGAAGGGAAGAAGGAAGGGAAAGGGAAGTGAAGGGAGGAGGGGAAGGGAAGGGAAGGAAAGGAAAGGAAGAAAGAAAGAAGAAGGAAGGCAGGAAGGAAGGCAGGCAGGCAGGAAGGCAGGCAGAAAGAAGGAAGGAAGGAGGAAAGAAAAAACTACTATCCTTCAAGATATCGTGGATGGAACTGGAAAGCATTATGCGAAATGAAATAAGTCAGCAGGAGTAAGACAAATGCCATATGATCTCACCTATAACTGGAACCTAATCAACATAACAAAGAAGCAAGAAAAATATAACCATCGACATTGAAAGAAATAACAAACCTTGGTAACTAGAGGGAAGAAGCGAGAGGGGAACAGGGAAAAGAAGGGGAAGGGTCAAATCAAAGAGCATGTATAAATGACCCATGGAGAAAGCCAAAATGAGGAATGATTGAGGGTGGGATATAGGGATATAAGTGTGGATGGGGCAGGGGAAAGTGGTGGCAGGAAAATGGAGACAAATATATTTGAACAATTAAAAAAAACAGAAAATAGAGAAAATAAAACTTATGAAACCATAAAAGGCATATTAAATACTCCATAAATATTCTTTCATTGAAGATAAAAGTTAATAAATCTCCTTTTAAAAGTCAAGTCTACAGCCATACCACCCTGAAAGCATCCAATCTCATCTAAAAGTCTTGGGAAGTTTAATTATGATAACATATTTTGAAATACTTTATAAATTTTATTAAACTGTTACAGATATTGTTTTTAGAGTAATTGAGGTCATGGTTATGTTTATCAGTATTAGAGTATAGGTTATATAAATAAGAATTGTATTTGGTTTTTGAAAACACATGTGTATCTGAAATATTTTTATCAACTGTGTCCTTCCTAGCTATCATCCACAGGTGTTAAGAAAATATCTACTTGAATATGGTATAGATTTAATACAATATACTCTAAGGAAGGGAAGGGGAAAGTCAAGGAACATATAGCAAGGACTCAGGGACAAAACCGAAGGGGAAGAGTTGAGGGAGGGAGGGAGGAAGGGAGGCAGGGGGTAAGGGAAAGTGGTGGGGGGTAGGCAGAGACAAATGTATTTGAAAATATAAATTAATTAATTAAAAAGTAAAACAATATACTCTTTCATTGGTAAATATTTGAAGGACAATAAAAAAATATAATTATCTTATTACTTTATTTCCAAGCAAAACAGTTCATCAGAAAATTGTGTTTACAAATTGATCTAAGGCATAAAGAAATACATAAAATATTCTTAAGTATCCATAAAATTTTCAGAACATATGTACAAGTTAAATTATATCAGTGGAATAGTTTATTTTAAGCACTATATTCTCAATAATTATAAACAAGTTTTGGGGTTTAAGAGATAATAATAAATGGCAATGAATAGAAAAGAAATGATTGGTGAAGGAGATACGCAACTCTAGGACTCACAGAGAATCCCAAGCAAGATGGATGCAAAGAAGCCAGCTATAAAACACATCATAATTAAATTGCCAAAGGTTAAAGATAAAGAGTAAATTTTAAAAGCAGGGAGAGAGAAGCAGTTAATTACCTACAGGGGAGTTCCCATCAGACTGTCAGCTGATTTCTTCTCAAAAGAAACTTTGCAGGCTAGAAGGGACCGGCAAGAAATATTCAAAGTCATGAGAAACAGGGACCTACAGCCAAGATTGGTCTACCCAGCAAAGATAGCATTTAGAATTGAAGGGCAGATGAAGAGCTTCCCAGGCAAGAAAAAACTAAAGGAGTTTATCATCACCAAACCATTATTATATGAAATGTTAAAAGGACAGATTTAAGAAAAAGATGATCAAAACTATGAACAATAAAATAGCAATAAATACCTATCTATCAACATTAAATCGAAAAAGCAAACAAGAAAAACAGAGACAGAATCATAGTTACAGAAAGCTTTTTGATGGATGCCAGATGGGAGGAGTGTATAGGGGAATGGGTGAATAGGTGAGGGGATTAAGAAGGACAAGTAGGTAGTTACAGAATTGCCATGGAGCGGTAAAGTACAGCATAGGAAATGGAGTAGCCAAAGAACTTATATGTTTGAGTCATTATTATGAACAATGCTGTGGGGATTGCCTGAGGGAGTCGGGGGTACTATGGGGATAGTGGCAAAGGGGAAAAATTGGACGACTGTAATAGCAAAATCAAAAAAAATAAAATTGTTTAAAAGAGAAATAATTGGTTTTGTGACTTTACATACATTTAAGTTTGATTTTAATGTACTTTATATTTACTAATGATATTATTTCTGATTCTAAAAATCATTTAAGTTTTTCTTAAGCATAAATGATTAAAATTTTTATAACAGTGCTTTCTAAAAAAATGTTTTTACATTCTTTCTCATTTTAAAGTCACACTTAAAATCTAGTGTTTTACAACTTGTTAATCATTGTTTTACATGTTTAAATAATGTTAGAAAGCCGCATTCAAGTTCCTTCATGGTCTTTCAGAATTGTATCAATGGTGTTTATTGTCTAATTTTCAATACCCTGGAATGTGTCTAACTTAAAGAGTGATTTTTTTAGCCTTCAACGTTTTAAAGTGTTTATATCACTTTTACCTTCATCACTGTTCAGCTGGCACATTCAAATAGCAATACTGTATTGCTGTTATCATTTAAAAAATAAAACAGGAACTTCAATATGACAGAAAAGTGAGTGGAAGTCACACTGACCTCCTCTCAGGACCAAACTGGAATTGCAACTAAATTATGGAGAAATCACTGGGAAAACAGAACGATAGCAAGAGAGCAGCCTTAAAACCTTGGACAGAACAGAGGAATTGGCTTTCGAACAACCTAACTGGTAAGAAGTATGGTGGAGGCTTGTGAAGGTGGGCTGGGCGCCCACAGCGACAGCACCAGAGAGATATTGAAATGGTCAGTTGGATACCCCTGAGAAGAGCAGGGTCTGAACCGTAAGTGAGGATCTTCAGCCCACAGCACCAGAGCCCCAAAAAGCATACAGGCAACGGACAGCTGCAAAAAACATGTGGTGCTCTCTGCCAGAGACAGCGGCTGGAGTTGCAAAGAGCCATTTAAAGGGCCAACGCATAAATTTATATTTGCAGCCACATACCCTGGTCTCTGGGCAAAGTCAGGGGCAGAGTAGGCTGGAGCCACCTGAAGAGAGATTGGAGAGGTAAGCTTTGGGGAGAGAACTGAGAAAGTTGCCAGCGGGGTCCGGGTGCTGACTTACCCCCCATTCTGCAGCTTCCATCTTGCTCAGGCATAAAAGACACAATAGCCCTGCCCTCAGGAGGCTCTGCCCTGGCCCCATGTTGGGCCCAGGCCTGGGTGCGGAGTACAGAGCTGCTGGCACAGATAGTATATCCCTGGGTAAAGGGGATGCAGAGTGGTCTAGAGACGCTTGCGGAGAGACTGGAGATGGAGGCGTTGGGGAAAGAACTGAGAGAGTAGCCAGGAGGATCCTGGTGCTGACTCCTCTCAGATTCTGGTTTCCATCTTGTTCAAGCAGGCCACTCCCCTGTGTGGCAGCAGCTTGAAAAGACACAATTGCCCCACCTTCAGGAAGCTGTTTCAGGCCAGGTATTGCGCATGGGCCTGGGTGCTGAGTACCAAGCAGGAGTCACAAATAGAAGATCCCTGATTAAAGGGGACACAGGGTGGTCTAGAGACACTTGTGGAGAGACTGGAGACTGAGGCACTGGGGAGAGATCTGAAGCAGTAGCCAGGGGAATCCCTGTGCTGACTCCTACCCCACTCTTTGGAGTCCATCTAGCTCAGGCAGACCACTCCCCAGAGTCAAAAGATGTTCAGCTTCACTGGCCATCAGAGAAATGCAAATTAAAACCACAACAAGATACCACTTCACACCAGTCACAATGGCCATCATAAATAAATCAACAAACAATGGGTGCTGGCAAGGTTGTAGAGAAAAGGGAACCCTAGTACCCTGTTGGTGGGAATGCAGACTGGTGCAGCCAATGTGGACAACAGTGTGGAATTTCCTCAGAAAGCTAAAAATGGACCTGCCTTTTGACCCAACAATTCCACTGCTGGGATTATACCCTAAGAATCTCCAAACACCAATTCAAAAGAACCTATTCACCCCAATGTTCATAGCAGCACAATTTACAATAGCCAAGTGCTGGAATCAACCTAAGTGGCCATCAGTAAATGAGTGGATCAAAAAACTGTGGTACATTTACAAAACAGACTACTATGCAGCAGAAAGAAAGACAGAGCTACTGCCCTTCGCGACAGCATGAATGGAACTGGAGAGCATTATACTCAGTGAAATAAGCCAGGGGGTGAAAGCAAATACCATATGATCTTACCTATAAGTGGAACCTAATGAACAAAACAAACAAGCAAAGAAAATATAACCAGCAACATTGAAAGAAAAAACAAACCAACAGATTCAAGAGGGAAGGAGAAAGGGGGGTGGCCAGGAAAGGGAAGGGAAGGGTCATTTCAAAGAACATGTATAAAGGACCCATGGACAAAGCAAAAGTGGGATAGACTCACTGGATGTTATGTTAAGTGAAATAAGTCAGACAGAGAAAGACAAATACCATATGATTTTATTTATATGTGGAATCTAAAGAACAAAATAAACAAACAAAATTAAAAAAATAAAAAGTGAAAGAGGTCTTGTTAATCATTTGTCTTAAAAGCAAGTCAACAGCATGGCAATTTTGATTTATTATAGATTTCATATGCTGTTTATTTATTAATGGACTTGGGACCTTATGTTCTGAATTTTATGTTTGAAATATTTTAAAATATTGCAAATATTTTTCTTATTCCCCTTTTTATCTGTCATCATTTTGTTCCTTTTGACCTATTTGCTATGGTTTTCACTAATAAACTAAACTTCATGTTTAGGAAGTTACTTATTCAATGTAGAGCCCATTGTGTTTTATTTTGTAGTTTTACAGTCTTGAAGAACTCTATCTTAAGTCACAGATTCAAATAACATGTAATTGGTCAAAGGAAGGAGTAAATGAATTGTCCAAAATTTTAGAAAAATTGAAAACACAAATAGGTTGTGTTTATTGAAGACATTTAGATTTTTATCATATAAACCAATTATTTCTAATGCTTTTGTTTATTTTACTGTAGATTTTAATCAATGCCTTCATATAGATAAATTGATGGTGCATATATTTCTCACAACAATTAGACTAAAATTTTTATTATCTTTTAACTTTGTTCCATGTTGATTAACCACTAAGTTTCCTTTGAATCATCCTGCAAGCCCAGTGCAGTTTCCTGCTCTGGTCTTGTATTTTCCATTTTAATTAACATGTTTATTTGTATTAAACTAGTTTGAGTATAACTTTTCTTTCAGCCAATTGGTTTCCCTTATCTATTAATTAAGTCTCTCCCTAAGCTTATACTTTCTTTACTCTAATGTTACATGCAAAATTCTTACTCTTCAAAGCTCATAACAATCACCACTTCACCAAAAAATTATTCTACTATAGTTCAATCAGAAAATACATCCATTTATTTATTTATATGGCATGTATTTCATCAATTTTTATTCATCGCAGATTATGTTGTATTACAATTCTATATATAGTCTATTAATATTCTGATTGCATATAATATCTTGTGCCATGATTTACCTATAGTTATAATTCTCAGAGGAATTAGCACAGTATCAAAAATAAAGAGCAGAACATCTGGGTGATTAATAAATTGAAAATTATATTGTTTTGCAAAGGATATCAAACAAAACTGTGGACCTCTTTCACACTAATGATTTCTGCTTGTTTAGAATAATTCAAAGAAATCAATAGCTTTGATATATAATGTATTTAAAGTGCTGAGATTCTTAAATGTATTTGAGGGAATCTTTCTTTACTCTTTCTTGATATGGAAAGACTCATAATTAGCCTTTCCAAAGTAGACAGTGACAGACAATTTCATCGAAGTTGCTGGTTTCATCTTGGGGAAGAAGAAAAGAACTGGAAATACTCTGGAAAAGTTAGACTGGACTAGCTGATTCTTTAAGGTAACCTAATTTTGTGTCAAATTAGAACACTCATCTGTTAGACATCAAGACTGTTTTCAATCAGATATGTGACATCACAGCCACATGCAATTTAACCATGTTGTCAGTCAAAGATCTCATTAGCAGAGAGAGAATTGTTGGATTCATGTATAATGAAATGTGACATTGACAGCTGAACTGCTCTTTCAGACAATTTATTCATTCTCACTTCTTAAATTTGCTATAAAGTAGAAAATCTCAACTTCAGTGACTCAAAAAACATTCTTTCAATTCTCTGCACTATTTTTTAACATTGCATTGCACATTTTCAGTTATAACAATGTATTTTTACCTGACTTTCATATATAAAAACTTAATGTTACAATTATATAATTTTTAGTTGTTACCTTTTTACCCTTAAAAAGAGAGGAAAGAATAAAAAGGAAAAGAGGAAGAAGGAAATCAAGAGGAATTAGCAACAGTCACAATTCTGTTAACTTAAAACTTCCACAAAAGAAAAAATGATTAACAATGTGTCTTATAAGTGCCTTAAACACTTTATGAAATTTAATTTTCAAAAATTCTACGTCAATAGTTTTACCAGTTTATAAATAAAAAATAATTTTTTTAAGAATAAAAAAGAATTCTGAGAAATTTAATACCTCTCTCAATATTGCAAAGATTAAGATGGTGCAAAGGAAATTCAGTTAGCGCCTTGGAGATTTTGCTCCTCCACCATTCTGCTTCCAAACTGTAGAAAAGTCATGTTCTACACTGATCCAGACTCCCTATTCTTAAAATTGCATTTAGGTCCAGGGCTTTTGTTTGTATCTGGCTCAGTTGTACCTTGTCCCCAGACATGACACAAAAATATATCCTGACTCCTCATTTAATACATGTCCCATATGCAAATAAAAAATAATGAGAACAATTAATCACATTATAATCATTTTATTGAAGGTAATGGCATGCATAAGAGTAGTTTGGTTTAAATTGTGAAGGGATACCACTTTTAAGGTACATTTAAGGCTTAAAACATAAATGTATAAAATCATTCATTTGAACTTAAATATCTAACTTTATTCAAAAATTCCTTTTGAAGTTACAAGTGTATGTATGTATGTATGTATGTATTTACTTATTTTTTATGTCATGCTATTGTTTATTAATAAAGATGGGGTGGTACAAAAATACACAAATTTTTGCTTTTATTTAAAAACAAAATTATAAGCTAAAAATTAAAAAAAACACAAATGAAAAACAATTATCTGTGAAGGAGGAGACAACATGGAAAGGACAGAAATAAAAATTAGACTTTTATAACTCTATCTTTTCATATAGATTTTATTTTGTAATCAAATACATATTTTTACACAATTATAAGCACATTAAATTTAAAAAGAAATCCCTAAAGAACTTAAAGCAAAATGAAACAATATGGGGGCTCAAAGAAGATGGCGGAGGAGTGAATGGGAGTCACACTGACCTCCTCCAAGACCAAACTGGAATTGCGAATAAATAGTAGAGTAATCACCTGGAAAACAATGGAACAATAGTGGGAGAGGAGCCTTGGTGCCGCGGACAGTGGATTCCACTCTCACACATCCCAACGGGTGAGAAGTGTGGTGGAGGCTCGAGAGGGTGGGCTGGGCACCCATGGGCACGGGCACCACAGGGACATTGAAACGGCCAGTTAGCTTCCCCCGAGAAGAACAGGGTCTAAATCATAAACAGGGACCCCTAAATGACAGCAGCTAAAACCAAGAAAATACAGACAAAACGCAACCCCCAAAAGCTTAGAGGCACTCTCTGCCAGAGACAGGTGTCTGGGGGTGCAAAGAGACATTTAAAGGGCCAACGCAAAAATTGCAGTGGCAGCCACTCTCCTTGATCTCTGGGTAGAGGCAGCAGCAGCAGGGTGGGCTGGTGCCTGGGAAAAGACTGGTGAGGAAAACTTTGTGAAGAGAACTGACACGGTGGACGGTGGAGCCCGGGTGATAACGCACCTCCCACTCTGCAGTTCCCATCTCGCTCAGGCATAAGGGAATCAGTTAACCTGCCTTTTGTGCGCTCCACACACAGCTTGTATGCGTGTGTGAGCTGTGGGGCTGAGTGCAGACTGGCTGGGAGAGCCTTGAGGAGAGTCTGGAAACGGAGGCATTGGGGAAAGAAGGAGAGGAGGAACCAGGGAGCCCCGACTCCCTCCTCGTTCTGTAGTCCCCATTGTGGGCTGGAAAGGCACGCCCCTAAAGAGGCAGAAGAGGGGCTCACAGGAACCAGACTGCCTGCGATTGAAATGCAGGCAGCACAGGTGGTAAATCCTTGGCCGAAGGGGTTAGAGAACTGCCCAGAGACCCCTGAGGAGAGACTAGAAATGGAGGCTTTGGGGAAAGAACGGGAGGAGGAACCCGGCAGTCCAGACTCCTTCTCCTTGCCGTAGTCTCTATTGCGCTGGAAGAGGCCATACCCACAAAGAGCCAAAAGCCGAAAAGCACACATAGACAGCCCAAAAACAAGCAATGAAGGTGCACACACTTGCGCCGAGTGACCAGCGAGGGTTGGCAAGCATGTGTGTGACCCACGCGGGCCGCGGAGGCTGGTGAACACTTGCACCAGACGGTAAGGCCTCCCACAGATTGGCACCTATACGGCCTGCGAGGGAGTGCACAGAGCAGCAAGGGCAGATATAAATTGACCCCTCCGCACGCGATTGCAGAGCAGTCCACAAAATTAGTAGAGCTTCCCAGAATCCCTGAAGGAGAGACCAGAGACAGGATAAACGGTAGAGTCCTGGAGCTGACTTCCTCCCATTTCCGTAGTCCCCATTTGGCGAGGGCAAGCAACGCACCCAAAGAGCCAAAAGCGGGGAAAACACAGGGAAAACACACAATAGAAGTCCCTAAAATGACCAGTGCTGGGGAGTTCGCCAGCCAGGGGGCCACATGAGTACATGAGGTCGCGAAGAAACCCCCTGGTCTGGGGCAAGCACATGCGAGCCCTGGCAGGTGGGGGATCCTGCCTCGATGGGAGCCACTCAAAGAGCCCGCGAGAGAGTGCAGAGAGATCCCCCAAAAAAGCCAATCCCTGACCGAAGGGGTCACAGAGCTGCCCCAAGCAGGAGTCAGACAGTAGACTCCTGGAAGGCTCAAACAAACAACCCAAGGCCCTATAGGGTCAAAAACTGACATCATCAGAGTCAGACCCAGAAAGAAAAGGACAAAAATACTTAACAGACTCTTACAAAAATGGAGAGAAAAAGAAGTTCCCCCCAAATGAGTGGAAAAGGGGACTCCCCACAGAGAGAGCTAAATGAAATAGAGGCAAGGGAACTATCAGATATGAAATTCAAAACAATGGTTCTAAGGAAACTCAATGAGCTCAGCCAGCTCAAAGAGAACTATGACAAACTGCAGAGAAACTATCATGATCTTATAGCAAACTATATCAGCCTGCAAAAGGACATAGAAACTATCAAGAAGACACAAGAGGATATGAAGAATACCATTTCTGAATTAAACAACACAGTAGAAGGAATCCAAAGCAGGCCGGATGAAGCCGAGGATCAAATCAGTGAGGTGGAGGATAAGGTAGAAAGAAGCTCACAGAAAAAACAAGAAATGGAAAAACGGCTCAAAAAGAATGAAGAGTAAATTAGGGAAATGCAGGATAACCTGAAACGTGATAATATCCATATAATAGGGATACCAGAAGGAGAAGAAGAGGAGCAAGGGATAGAGAACCTCCTAGAAAAAGTAATGATGGAAAATTTCCCTAATTTGAGGAGAGAATAGGTCTCATGGATCCAGGAGGCACAGAGGACCCCACTCAAGAGGGACTCAAGGAGGCCCACTCCAAGACACATCATCATTAAAATGGTAAATGTTAAAGACAAAGAGAGAATCCTCAAGGAAGCAAGGGAGAAGGAGAAAGTCACATACAAGGGGACCCCGATACTCCTAGGAGCTGACATCTCAACAGAAACACTACAAGCAAGAAGGGAATGGCAACAAATATTCCAAGTCATGAAAAGCAAGAGCCTACAGCCAAGGCTGCTCTACCCAGCTAGGCTCTCCATTAAAATAGAAGGGGAAATACGGAGTTTTCCAGACAGGAGAAGAAGAAAAGAATACTTCTATACCAAACCAGCACTCCAAGATATGCTAAGGTGACTGGTTTAAGCAGTGAAGGAAAAGAATGAGAGAGAGGAACACAGGTACAAAGAGAAAAGATGAATAAGTTTCTATCAGTAATATCTCTCAGTGTGAAAGGACTAATGCCCCAATGAAAAGGCACAGGGTAGCTGAATGGATAAGAAAACATGACCCACGCATATGCTGCCTACAAGAGATCCACCTCAGAGCAAGAGACCTACGCAGATTAAAAGTAAAGGGATGGAAAAAAAATATTCCAGGCAAATGGGCATGAGAAAAAGGCCGGGGTTGCCATACTTGTATCAGACAAATTAGATTTCGAAACAAAGGCCAAAAAGAGAGACCCAGAGGAGCACTTTATAATACTTAAAAGGAAGAATCTATCAAGAAGACAACAACATTGTAAACTTATATGCTCCCAATATAAGAGCCCCAAGATTATAAGGAAATTGTTGGATGACTTCAAATAAGATATAGACAGCAACACACGCATAGTAGGGGATTTCAACACCCCACTGTCAAAAATGGACAGATCTTCCAAATAAAACATTAATAAACGTATTGTGGCACTGAATGACACACTGAATCAAAGAGACTTAACTGACATATATAGAACCTTAGATCCTAAAGAAGAAAAATACAGACTCTTTTCAAATGCTCATGGCAGGTTTTCAAAGATAGGCCACATGATAGGACACAAAGCAAGCCTCAGCAATTTCAGGAAAATTGAAATAATACAAAACTTTTTCTCGGACCACAAGGGCTTCAAACTGGAAATCAACCTGAAGGAGAAATTTCAAAACTTGCAAACTCATGGAGACTCAACAGTAGACTATTAAACAATGAATGGGTCAATAATAAGATAAGAGTAGAAATCAAAAAATTTGTGGAAACAAATGAAAATGAACAGACAACAGTCCAAAACCTATGGGACAAAGCAAAGGCTGTCCTGACAGGGAAGTTCATAGCAATACAGGCTTACCTAAAAAAGATAGAAAGATTTCAAATAAAAGACCTAACATTACAACTTCAAGAATTGGAGAAACAACAACAAATAAATCCCAGAGCAAGGAGAAAGAAGGAAATGGTCAAGTTTAGAGAAGAACTGAAGGACATAGAGACAAAAAGAACAATTCAAAGATAAACCAATGCAGAAGCTTGTTATTTGAAATAAATAAAATTGACAAGCCTTTAAGCAGACTCATCAAGAAAAAAAAAGGGAGAGGACCCATATTAATAATATCAGAAATGAAAGAGGAGAAATAACAACTGATACCACAGAAATACAAAGGATCGTCAGAAACTGATATGAACAATTATATGCCAAGATGTGAAAATCTTGATGAAATGGACAAATTTTTAGAAAAGTATAATCTTCCAACACTGAAGGGGGAAAGAAACAGAAAGCTTGAACAGACTAATAACAGCTGGGGAAATTGAAGCAGTAATCCAGAAACTCCCGGCACACAAAAGCCCAGGGCCGGACGGTTTCACAGGAGAGTTTTACAAAACATTTCAGGAAGAGACCACTCCTGTCTTTTTCAGACTATTCTAAAAAATCCAAGAGTGGGGAGAACTCCCAGACTCTTTCTATGAGGCCAGCATCACCCTGATCCCAAAACCAGATAAAGACCCTACAAAGAAAGAAAACTATAGGCCAATTTTCCTGATGAACATAGATGCTAAAATCCTGAACAAACATTGGCCAACCGCATCCAGCAATACATTCAAAAGATTATCGACCACGATCAAGTGGGATTCATTCCAGGCATGCAGGGATGGTTCAATATACGCAAATCAGTAAACGTGATACATCACATAAATAAGAGAAAAGAAAAAAGCCACATGATCATCTCGATAGATGCAGAAAAAGCATTCGATAAGGTACAGCACCCATTTATGATCAAAACACTAAGCAAAATGGGAATAAATGGGGCATTCCTCAACGTAATAAAGGCCATATATGAAAAACCTACAGTCAATATCATACTCAACGGGCAAAACCTGAAAGCTTTCCCACTAAGTTCGGGAACACGACAAGGATGTCAGTTCCACTGCTTCTTTTCAACATCGTATTGGAAGTCCTATCCACAGCAGTCAGACAAGAGAAAGAGATAAAAGGCATCCAAATAAGAAAGGAGGAAGTAAAGCTATCATTGTTTGCAGATGACATGATAGTGTACATAGAGAACCCTGTAGACTCCACCAAAAAACTCCTCAACCTAATAAGTGAATTTGGCAAAACAGCAGGATACAAAGTCAACATTCAGAAATCAAAGGCATTTTTCTACACCAGCAGTGCAACAGAAGAAGAAGAAATCAGAAAAAAATACCATTTGATATAGCAAGAAGAATAATAAAGTACCTAGGCATAAATTTAACCAAAGACATAAAACTCTTGCACACAGAAAACTATACAACATTGAAAACAGAAATTAAGGAAGACACAAATAAATGGAAGCATATACCGTGCTCATGGATTGGAAGAATTAATATCCTCAAAATGTCCATACTACCCAAAGCAATTTATAGATTCAACGCAATCCCTATTATGATACCAATGACATATTTCACAGAAATAGAGCAGACATTTCAAAAATTTATATGGAACCATAAATGACCCCGAATAGCCTCCGCAATTTTGAGAAAGAAAATCAAAGTAGGAGGGATCACAATACCGGGCATCAAACTCTACTACAAAGCCACTATGCTTAAAATAATCTGGTACTGACACAAGAACAGACCCATAGACCAGTGACACAGAATAGAAAGCTCAGAAATAAGCCCAGGTCTCTATGGGGATCTAATATTCGACAAAGGGGGCAGAAGTATAAAATGGAGCAATAATAGCCTCCTCCACAAATGGTGTTGGGAGAGCTGGACGGCTACATGCAAAAAATTGAAATTGGATCATCAGCTGACACCATCCACAAAAATAAACTGAAGATGGATAAAAGACTTACATATAAGTCGCAACACCATCAAAGTCCTAGAGGAGAACATTGGCAGGAAACTCTCAGATATCCCACACAGCAATGTTTTCACTAATATGTCTCCTAAAGCAAGGGATATAAAGGAAAGAGTAAACAAGTGAGACCTCATCAAAATAAGAAGCTTCTGCACAGCGAAAGGAAACATCAGCAAAATGAAAAGGGAGCCAACCCCATGGGAAAATATATTCGCTAATGATACATGAGATAGAAGTTTGATCTCCAAGATAAATAAAGAACTCACTCGACTCCAGGAAGACAAACAATCCAATCAAAAAATGGGCAAAGGACCTGGGCAGATCCTTTTCCAAGGGGGAGATACAGAGGGCCCAGAGGCATTTGAAAGGATGCTCAGCATCACTAGCCATCAGAGAAATGCAGATCAAAACCACCATGAGGTACCACCTCACACCAGTCGGAAGGGCCATCATAAACAGATCCACAAACAGCAGGTGCTGGCGAGGCTGTGGAGAAAAGGGAACCCTAGTACATTATTGGTGGGAATGCAGTCTGGTTCAGCCACTGTGGAAAGCAGTGTGGAATTTCCTCAAAAAGTTGAAAATGGAACTGCCTTATGATCCAGTGATTCCACTGCTGGGACTATACCCTAAGTACACCAAAACGCCAATACAAAAGAACCTATGCACCTCAATGTTCATAGCAGTACAATTTACAATAGCCAAGTGTTGGAAGCAACCTAAATGCCCATCAGTAGATGATTGGATCAAAAAATTTTGGTATATATACACAATGGAATACTACTCTGCAGAAAGAAAAAAAGAACTACAAAACTTCACTACAGCATGGATGGAACTGGAGAGCATCATGCTAAGCGAAATAAGCCAGGGGGTGAAAGACAAATACCATATGATCTCACCTGTAAGTGGAACCTAACCAACAATACAAAGATACAAGGAAAATAAGACCAGCGACACTGAGAGGAAAAGAAACCAACAGAGACAAGAGGGAAGGAGGGAGGGGGGCGGGTAAAAGGAAGGGAAGGGGAAAGTCAAGGAACATGTAGCAAGGACTCATGGAGAAAACCAAAGGGGAAGAGCTGAGGGAGGGAAGGAGGGAGGGGGCAAGGGAAAGTGGTGGGGGGTAGGCAGAGACAAATGTATTTGAAAAAATAAATTAAAATAATATTTAAAAAATGAAACAATATGTACATCAAGTTGGCAATGTGATCACATAGTGTGGAACTCTTTTAAGAAACTTTATAGCAATAATTTAATTACACATTCTTTGTAGGATATACACTAAGTACAAAAGTTTATGGAAAAAGTTTTTCTTTTGGTTTGGTTCATAGTAGTGGTATTAATGTTAGTACTGTTTTTCTGACTCTAAGAAAACCAGGAAACTTGTGCTGGGTACTGAGTCAGTGTACTGAGGCACGAAGGTACCTGGTTGTTATGTAGTGATGCTGGAAATTAGGGTTTTGGGTATGGCAGGAGAGAGAAGCAAATGTGAGATAGATGAACTTAAATCCAAACTCCTCAGTTCTCAATTTAAATTAAAATATCAATATAAGCTCATGATTTTTATCTTAAGAAAATAAAAAGTATTTTCTATGTAGTTTTCTTTATTTAAAAGCCTTAGAAACAAGGGCAACTCCATGAATCAGTGTTCTTTTTTAAAAATTTATTTATTATTGTTTTATTTTTATTTTTTTATCTTTATTGTATTTTTTTACATTACCTTTTAGTCCCTTCACACTCCCCTTCTCTCAGCATTCACCACAGTGTTGTCCATGTCCATGAGTCCTTTTTTGGGGGGGAGGGGGGAAAACTCCACACCTTAACCCTGGACTAGCTGTCAAAAATGAAAATAAGTATGCTCTCTCTATAAAAAAGTGGAAGATGGAAATGAATTTCATAGAGTAAATTTGGATAAAATTGCTTTGAAAGTACTGAGAGGTTGATAATATGAAGCATGCAAATGAAATCTTGAGTAGACAGTGTGTAGAGAGAATATCTGGGGAGAAAAGACAAAACTAAACCAAAACAGAAACAACAAACGTGAAGCACCCATGCTCAGAGCAGAAGGTGCCAGCTCCAATGGAGGATTACTCTGAGGTAGCAGGGCAACATGTCAGCCCCAGTGTCGTGCAAATTGGGGTGGTGGGCAAGGAGACGCACTGCAGACAGTTTTGGGAGAACTGTTGTGAGAGTCAGAGATGGTGAGACGGTCCCACCGTAATTAGCTTTCTACAACATGGAAGGCAAACACTCTTGAATCAATTTCCCTGCAGCTGGCTTGCGTGGCTACCCAGTTCCTGACTGCCTCCTAGACATCTGAACTTCAGTATAGAAAAATGAATTGCCTAAAACATAATTATCTTCCTTTTTTATCAACTTAGATTAAAGCACGTGAATAGAAAACTATACAATCTGAAAAGCAATTTATAAATTTATCAATAAACATATAATAAGGTTCATTAACCTAAAAGAAGGACACTTCTGGAAATTCAGTGCTAATAACCTTCAATAAAGCAGGCTCACTCTCCAAAACAGTAGAAAGCTTAAATATCTTTTATATATACTACAAGATAGTAAAAGGGAGGTTCCAATTATATAAAGTGGATATCTGATATCAAATTAAAACTTTTATGAAAAATGCTATGATTTTATATTATAAAAAACATGAAAAGAAGGAACCTAAAAATCAACCTTAAATTTACTCAAGGATTCTCAAAACATGTGTCTTAAGTTAAAGAAATAATCATGATAAATATGATTTCTGAGGCATGAAGTTTTTAGATGCTGTAAATTCCTGAAGGAGATATGGTAAATTCATATCCTCCTGAAAAGCACTAAGTGAAGGATTATGAAAAGAAACTGGAACTGAAAAACCAAAATTCTGTCTAACAGGATCAAAAAGTGTGGTCACTTACACAGAAAAATTAATAAAGAGATTTACCTGGAAAGATAATGGTGAGAATTTGAAACATCCACAGAGACGAAATATCCCAAAAGCTATATATCTAAAACCAAAAGAGGTTGATACTTCTTATATTCAGTGTCAAATTTTAGAAAGTATGGAACAAATGTTGCAGCAAATACCCAAGAATTTGATATGATAATACATTTTAACTTTGTTTTATAACATTATTGTAGCAATTTGTCAGTGTTCACAAAGCTATTTAAATGTCACCCTATTTACTTGACCAACAATACTTTTTGGTTGATTTTTTTTATCCGCATTATAAGGATGAGCCTATAGAAGCTAAAGGAGGCAAAGCAGTTCCATAAAGCTATGCATATACCCTATGGGAAGAGGCAGGATTCAAATCCAAGGGAGGCTAAATCCAATACACAATACTCCTCCAGGACCATGAAAAAATGATATTACAAGACAGTAAATTAAATAATAATATTTAATAATGTAATATTTAAATTAACATAATAATAATGTAAATTATTTTTAACTTGCCCAAATTTATAAATTTTATTAAATCTAAAAGTTGATATTGAAGTAAAATCCATTAATAAAGGTGAAAAGCACAATTCAATTGATAAGATTATACTGTATTTATAATAAACCAGCACATACCTATTTAAAAACAATATTAAATACATATATTATGAAATTTCATATATGTTATTCTCTCATATGTATACATATGTACATGAAAGTATATGTGTATGTGTATATCTGTGCCTATATATTACATATATATCCCTTAAATCATTGAAGATCTGAATTGAAAATATTTTATTTTAGAGTAAATTACTGATTGTTGAGGAATGATATCGGCAGATAGACCTGTTTTTTTAATTTTTGGATTTGTAAATTGATACAATCTTTCTGAATGGAAATTTGGTGATGAGCAAAGTAACTGCCAAATCAATCAAAATATACATGGCAATTTAGTCTAAAATAAAGTAGTCTAAAAATAGTTTTTATCAATGTAAGAAGTGAAAGTGGCATTTTCAAATCAGTGGGGAAAAGAAAGATCATTCAGTAAATTGTGATGGGAACTATAAAAGTAAATCAGAATCCCATTCTCTCTGCTTAGAAATATCTTCCCCTCTCAATGATTATAAATAATTCATACATGTTATTCATGTATCTTTTCTAGTATATTTTTTAGAACTCTTAAGATTCTGTTTTTAAAATTGAAATTGATTTACCTAAAAAGAATGCAATATTTCAAGGGGTTAATAAGTTATGACACAAATAATAAAAACATAACACAGTAAGGCAAAGCAATGCATGTTCTTGGGGACTGTTTTCATATATAGGATGGTGAAGAACTGCTGTTTAAAAAAACTGAAGGAAAGACGGGAGGGACCAGATACCTGAGAGAGAACACTGGTGACCATGGAAACAACCAGTGCAAAGAGCATGAAGTGGAGGTATAGTTGACAAATTGTGGCATGAGAAGGCAGCTAGCTAGTGGAAGGAGTGGGACACAAAGTCAGGACAGTCAAGGACCAGAAAAGTCAATGCCTTTAACACACATTTTAAGGACTTTACCTTTTTCTCAGAAATGAGATTTTGAGCACAGTAATGACATGATTTGACTTAATGTTTTGTAAGTTTCCTACTAGCTATTTTGTTGACAATAAATGAGCTAGAGAATGTCACAATTGTTCAGATGAGCCATGATGAGCTTAGGTCATGATAAATAGTTTGATTCTAGATATATTGAAAGTTGGGCCCATGGAATTTGTTGATTGATTGTGTGGTATGTATAAAAAGGAGGAATCAAGTTTAACTCTTAAGGTGATAGGAGATATTCAATACTATTAATTTACACAGGAAAGTACCATACATATACAATACAAAAAGCAGTTTACATTAATTGACTAATTATTAATATCCAAAATTATTCATGAAATGATTCCAAATACTTATGCTTCGAGAAAGGTCAAAACCACATGAATTTGATAAATACTAAATTCTTCAGTGATCCAAGGCTGGCAGAGCTGTGAAGAAGCAAATGTTTTCACACATTTTGAGCAACAGTTTGTAGTAAAATACTTTTACAGGAATATTGGACAATTTCTCTCATATTTAATATATGTGCACTCTTTGACCTTATAACCTCATGACTAGAAATTTTACCTGAGATTTTACTGGTGTAATGAGCCAAAGAGAATGCACAAAGATATTCACCACAGTACTGATTTAGCAGCAAATTATGGACTCATCCAAAACATCTAGTAATCAGTTAAGTTATACTTAAAAGAAAGAGTTAGAAGCATATGTGCTGAACAAATGTAAAAGAAGTATTGTGTGAAGCTAATAATCTTTAAAATAATTACTAGATTTATTTAAATAATGTATAGAAATGTATGTTTAGATAGTCATAATATTGTTGGTCAGGAAAAAAATACATGAAATTCTTTAAAATGTTTATTTTCTAGATGATGAACTCACAGATGGAAAAGGAATACTTTCATGTTTTTATGTTGCGCCTTTACTGTTTCAATTTTAGAACCACATCCATCTTTCATTTAATAATGTCAACAAAATTTATGTGAGTGCTGTACTTACTATGATTTTTGTCTTTATATTTGTTAACATTAAAAAGGTATATAATTGTGTGTGTGTGTATATATATATATATATATATATATATATATATATATGTATATATATGAAAAGGTATATAAACTAAAAGTAAAAATATAGTGTGAAAATGCCCAGTCTAGAATAGAAAGTAAAGATTCAAGATCCATCAAACATACTTGGCAAGAACATAAGTTACTTACAAATTTCTGGGGATAATTGATAACATCCTCTAAAACATTAGTACTCACTCTCATTTTCTTGTTGACATAGAAAGGATTCAGTAGAGTTCTAAACTCTGGACTCACTCAGACATGAACGTATATTCTGATTAAAATATTTCAGGGCTGTTTGAACATCTATGTTTTATCAACCTATGTTTTCTTAACTTTTAGCTTGATAAGATTATTGTAATGATTAATGGAATAGTAAATATAAAGCACCCCTAGTACAGAATAATTGTTCAATAAATGGTAGCTGATAATATACTACGTAGTATTGAGGTGGCCTAAAGCATGTGTAGGCTCCAGTGTTGACTTATTTCTTCCTTTAAAAATTTATTCTGCTTCAAATACTTAAAATTTCTCAGAATCCAGGTGACTTGTTTCACTTCTATGGACAAATCCTGGTAAATGACCACTTAGAAAGTGTGAATAAAAATGTATCATAAAACATAATAATTTTTTCTTGCAAGAAAGATTAATCCATTTACCCACATCTCTAGAATTTCTATTTATATTTATTCATAAATGGCTTATTCTTAATGCCTAATGCATTTTATTATACCGTTACTCATCCTGATTTTAGTCCTATACTTTTAATGCCTCAAATAGTCATGCAGTGGGCTGAGCACAAAAATGTAGGTTTACACATGTTCTCAAAAATAAGGAAATTATAGTAGACATCTCTAACTTAGAAGTTACATTCATTTTTGAGGTACATATTGCACTTCACATAAAAATAAGTGGCTGTATTTCTAATTCTTTTGTTCTCTCTTCTCTGAACTTAACACTCAAAGTCAAACCTTAGTTTGGATGAATCTCACTTAAAAAAAAAAGCAACATAGTAATAAGAGATAAACATAATTATAAAATCATGTCTTTCTGTTTTCAAAGGAATTCCTGCCCTATGTAAGTAGTGGGCAGGTAAAGACAATTGCCTCCCTTATAATTCAGCATTGTAATTCAGTGTAGCCATTATGAAGGAAATTCTAGTGAAATATAGAAAGAGAGTGGCTATTTTGAGCTGGGGAAAAATCAGTGAAATATCAGTAAAGGAAATGATAAAATTAAGCCTTGAAGGAGAGGGAGATGAAATTACAGAGACAAAAGCATGAAAAGCATGGAAGTGTCAATGAGAGGCATACGAGGTATTTAAGGATAGGCAAGGATGACATGATATAAATTGTTTTAAACAAAAACTAATTTGCACCACATATACCACACACAAAAATAAGGAACAAATAAGTGGTGGAATGTAAAATATATAAGAATATTTTACATTTGATTTTTAACATCTTAGGAAAAATTTTAGAAGTAAATAACTAGGCTGTTCTTGAAGATGTCATAAAATTGATGAGCAATGTCTCAATTTGCTTGTCTAAAGCAAATTGTTCAAGTTTAAATGGAGTTCTATATTTAAAATGGTAAAATCTTTGTGACCCTTTAAAAAAAATAAAATGGTCACTCTGACCATCTGCTTACTGAAGTATTTGCTTAAAAAGCCAGGTGCTCAGGGCTTTTTGATGCCATTCAAATTTGTTAAATATTGAAATCCCCTTTATGTTATGGTTGTCATCCTTCTCCTGCCATTCCACTCCTTTCTTGCAAGAGTACTGGGAAAAAGTCAGAGAAGCCTGAGTTCAGCTTTGATTTACGGAAAAGGTAATTAAGGTAAAACAGAAAATAAATATTATAAAGTGTGAAGAAATAAATTAAGTATCCCCCCCGCCGAAGTAGGCAGTGTTATTTATTCATAAGAGTGCCAAGGAGTTGATTTTATAGTCCCCTATGGAGTTTTTTCCCTGACAAACTACTATACTAAACATTAATTTCTTACAAAATGGGAGTTATTTCAGCTAAAATTTCATGATTATAAGGTTCAGGCTTTATTATTATACCATGTTTAAAGTAATTAGGAAAACTGGAAGCCTTAAAAGAAATGAAGGTAGAACAACCACTGAGTGAGTTGGTAGTGATTAACATGTCAATTGAAGAAAATAAACGATGTGTCCAACCTTCCAGTTATAGTGAATGCTAATTGTTTTCCATAACTATTTCTCATTATACTCATTTTGTGTATCATATCAGGTCACCTAATCATAATTTGGTTTTGAAGATAATTAGTAATCCTTAAAGTCAATGTCTTGTCCCTCTCTTCAAATGGATGGTTCACATCTACAATTATTTCCTGCAATTAAGTACATAGTGAGGTAAGAAGGAACCAAATAGAGCAGACAGAGACATGGAATGGAATGAGGCTGAAAAAATCCATGAAAACAGTTTTTAAAAAGCCATGATTGACTTGCACATTCCCTGGGGGTTGTGTGTGTATGCGTTGGTGCGGGGGGGGGTCAGGGGAGGTATGGGGCAGAGGAGAGCAATGGGGAAAAAGGTGGGACCATTGGAACTGAACTATTAAATAAAAATCCATGATTGACACTCCTCCAAAAAGAACATATATGTCGTAGGGGTGATAAATGTTCATTTTCAGTATTTCAAACATGGTATTGACATGTTTGGAGATGTGTTTATGATGGACCATAGTCACAACTGTGTAATACTTTGGATTGGTGTAGCAAGTGAAATTGAAAACGAATTAGAAGTAGAATTGCAGAAACAAGATTCTTAGGAATCCAAAATAGACAATTTATAATTGGATCTTAAATATATATTCTCCACAAAATACAAACAAGTATGTAATGATGCAGTAATTCATAACTTTAAGAAAACATATAAAATTCTATGTCAGTTTATGTGAAGAAGAATTATTGGATGAAAACCCAGGAAATATTTACTATATTTAATCTTAAAAACAAGAAAAATCAGATATAAAATTACAATTCAAAAAAATAGGGAAGTCAATATCAGAAATTTAACTCCTAATAAAAGCTATATCCCTGGAAAAGTTGTATAAATATGAAATATAAAGTGAAACCAAATTAAAGGAATGAAAGCAGCATTGTTAACATAGGTGTATTACAATAATTTTCAATAAAGTTTTGTGAGATGTCCTTTTGCAAAATATCTATATTTAAACATCCAAAATGATGAAGATATAAAATACTAAATATATATTTTTATAATCAAATCTGAACTAGAATACACTAAGAAAAAGTTGTAGTTTGGCCAACTGTAGTTTTTATTTCATATAATATATTCATTTGCTTAAACTCTCAAGTGTATGGTTTTTATAAGTAATAAATAACTCTATATAATCTTGTTGATCCTTGAATAGTTGATTTCTTTTTCTTTTTTCTTTTTATTTAATTAATTAATTATTTTTTTCAAATACATTTGTCTCTGCCTTCCCCCCACCACTTTCCCTTACCCCTTCCTCCCTTGCTCCCTCCCTCAACTTTTCCCCTTTGGTTTTGTCCATGAGTCCTTGCTATGCATTCCTTGACTTTCCCCTTCCCTTCCTTTTCCCCCGCCCTGCCTCCCTCCTTCCCTCTTGTCTCTGTTGATTTCTTTTCCTTTCAGTGTTGCTGGTCTTATTTTCCTTGCATCTTTGTATTGTTGGTTAGGTTCCACTTATAGGTGAGATCATATGGTATTTGTCTTTTGCCCCCTGGCTTATTTCGCTTAGCATAATGCTCTCCAGTTCCATTCATGCTGCCGCGAAGTTTAGTAGTTCTTTTTTTTCTTTCTGCTGTGTAGTATTGCATTGTGTAAATGTCCCATAGTTTTTTGATCCAACCATCTACTGATGGGCATTTAGGTTGCTTCCAACACTTGGCTATTGTAAATTGTGCTGCTATGAACATTGGGGTGCATAGGTTCTTTTGAATTGGCATTTTAGAATTCTTAGGGTATAGTCCCAGCAGGGGAAACACTGGATCAAAAGGCAGTTCCATTTTCAGCTCTTTGAGGAAATTCCACACTGCTTTCCACAATGGCTGCACCAGTCTGCATTTCCACCACAATGTACTAGGGGTTCCCTTTTCTCCAATGCCTCGCCAGCACCTGTTGTTTGTGGATCTGTTTATGAGGGCCCTTCTGACTGGTGTGAGGTGGTACCTCATGGTGGTGTGAGGTGGTACCTCATGGTGGTTTTGATCTGCATTTCTCTGATGGCTAGTGATGCTGAGCATCCTTTCAAATGTCTCTGGGCCCTCTATATCTCTTCCTTGGAAAAGCGTCTGCCCAGGTCCTTTGCCCATTTTTTTGTCTTCGTTTGTCTTCTTGGAGTGGAGTCGAGTGAGTTCTTTATATATCTTGAGATCAACCTCTATCTCATGTATCATTAGCGAATATATTTTCCCATATGTTGGCTCCCTTTTCATTTTGCTGATGTTTTCTTTAGCCGTGCAGAAGCTTCTTATTTTGATGGGGTCTCACTTGTTTACTCTTTCCTTTATGTCCCTTGCTTTAGGACACATATCAGTGAAAAAATTGCTGCGTGGGATATCTGAGAGTTTCCTGCCAATGTTCTCCTCTAGGACTTTGATGGTGTTGCGACTTATATTTAAGTCTTTTATCCATCTTGAGTTTATTTTTGTGTATGGTGTCAGCTGATGATCCAATTTCAATTTTTTGCATGTAGCCGTCCAGCTCTCCCAACACCATTTGTGGAGGAGGCTATTATTGCTCCATTTTATGCTTCTGCCCCCTTTGTCAAATATTAGATGCCCATAGAGACCTGGGCTTATTTCTGGGCTTTCTATTCTGTGTCACTGGTCTATGGGTCTGTTCTTGTGCCAGTACCAGGTTGTTTTGAGTATGGTGGCTTTGTAGTAGAGTTTGATGTCTGGTATTGTGATCCCTCCTACTTTGTGTTTCTTTCTCAAAATTGCTGCGGCTATTTGGGGTTCTTTATGGTCCCATAAAAATTTTGAAATGTCTGTTTTATTTCTGTGAAGTACATTGTTGGTATCTTAATAGGGATTGCGTTGAATCTATAAATTGCTTTGGGTAATATGGACATTTTGATAATATTAATTCTTCCAATCCATGAGCACAATATATGCTTCCATTTACTTGTGTCTTCCTTAATTTCTTTCTTCAATGTTATATAGCTTTCTGCATACAGGTCTTTTACCTCTTTGGTTAAATTTATTCCTAGGTACTTTATTTTTCTCCTTGCTATATCTGATGGTATTTTTTTTTCTAATTTCTTCTTCTGTTGCATTGCTGGTGTACAAAAATTCCTTTGATTTCTGAATGTTGACTTTGTATCCTGCTGTTTTGCCAAATTCACTTATTAGGTTGAGGAGTTTTTGGTGGAGTCTACAGGGTTCTCTATGTACACTATCATGTCATCTGCAAACAATGATAGCTTTCCTTCCTCCTTTCCTATTTGGATGCCTTTTATCTCTTTCTCTTGTCTGAACTCTGTGGCTAGGACTTCCAATACGATGTTGAAAAGAAGTGGTGAATGCAGACATCCTTGTCGTGTTCCCGATCTTAGGGGGGAAGCTTTAATTTTTCCCCGTTGAGTATGATGTTGGCTCTAGGTTTTTCATATATATCCTTTATTACTTTGAGGAATGTCCCATTTATTCCCATTTTGCTGAGTGTTTTGATCATAAATGGATGCTGTACATTTTCTAATGTTTTTTCTGCATCTATCGAGATGATCATGTGTTTTTTGTCTTTTCTTTTATTTATGTAATGTATTACGTTTATTGACTTGCGTATATTGAACCATCCATGCATCCCTGGAATGAAACCCACTTGATCATGGTGGATAATATTTTTAATGTATATCTGGATACGGTTTGCCAATATTTTGTTGAGGATTTTAGTATCTATGTTCATCAGCGAAATTGGCCTGTAGTTTTCTTTCTTTGTAGGGTCTTTATCTGGTTTTGGGATTAGGGTAATGCTGGCCTCATCAAAAGAGTCTGGGAGTCTTCCCTCCTCTTGGATTTTTTGGGATAGTCTGAGAAGGTCATGGGTTAGCTCTTCCTTAAATGTTTTGTAAAATTCTCCAGTGAAACCATCTGGCCTTGGGCTTTTGTGTGATGGGAGTTTCTTGATTACTGCTTCAATTTCCCCAGCTGTTATCAGTCTGTTCAAGCTTTCTCTTTCTTCCTCCCTCAGTGTTGGAAGATTATACTTTTCTAATAATTTGTCCATTTCATCAAGGTTTTCAAATTTCTTTGCATATAATTTTTCATAGTAGTTTCTGACAATCCTTTGTATTTCTGTGGTATCAAGTGTTATTTCTTCTCTTCCATTTCTGCTATTATTAATTTGGGTCCTCTCCTTTTTTTTCTTGATGAGTCTGCTTAAAGGCTTGTCAATTTTATTTATCTTTTCAAAACCAGCTTCTGGATTGGTTGATCCTTCGAATTGTTCTTTTCGTCTCTATGTCCTTCAGTTCTGTTCTAATCTTGACTATTTCCTTCCTTTTATTTGCTCTGGGATTTATTTGTTGTTGTTTCTCCAATTCTTGAAGTTGTAATGTTAGGTCTTTTATTTGAAATGTTTCTATCTTTTTTAGGTAAGCCTGTATTGCTATGAACTTCCCTCTCAGGATTGCCTTTGCTGTGTCCAATAGGTTTTGGACTGTTGTCTGTTCATTTTCATTTGTTTCCAAAAACTTTTTAATTTCTACTCTTCTCTCATTATTGACCCATTCATTGTTTAATAGTCTACTGTTCAGTCTCCATGAGTTTGCAAGTTTTGAAGTTTCTCTTTGAGGTTGATTTCCAGTTTCAAGCCCTTGTGGTCTGAGAAAAAGTTTTGTATTATTTCAATTTTCCTGAAATTGCTGAGGCTTGCTTTGTGTCCTATCATGTGGCCTATCTTTGAAAAACTGCCATGAGCATTTGAAAAGAATGTGTATTTTTCTTTTTTGGGATGTACGGTTCTATATATGTCAGTTAAGTGTCTTTGATTCAGTGTTTCATTCAGTGCCACAATATGTTTATTAATGTTTTGTTTGGAAGATCTGTCCATTTTTGACAGCGGGATATTGAAATCCCCTACTATCAATGTGTTGCTGTTTATATCTTTTTTGAAGTTGTCCAACAATTTCCTTATATACTTGGGGGCTCCTATATTGAGAGCCTATTAGTTTATAATATTAATGACTTCTTGATAGATTCTTCCTTTAAGTATTATAAAATGTCCCTCTCGGTCTCTTTTTATGGCCTTTGTTTTGAAATCTACTTTGCCTGATACAAGTATGGCAACCCCAGTCTTTTTCTCATGCCCATTTGCTTGGAATATTTTTTCCATCCCTTTACTTTCAATCTGTGTAGGTCTTTTACTCTGAGGTGGGTCTCTTGTAGGCAGCATATGTGTGGGTCATGTTTTGTTATCCATTCAGCTACGCTGTGTCTTTTTTGGGGCATTTAGTCCATTTTCTTTGAGAGTTATTACTGATAGAAACCTATTCATTTTTTCTCTTTCTACCTGTGTTTTTCTCTTTCTCACTCTTTTACTTCATCTTCTTAAACCAGTTGATTTATTTTTCTAAGTTAAGAATAATAATATTTGGTGAGGTGAAAAGTCCTTTATGAAAAACAGAATAACAGAGTATGTGTAATTTAATCAAAATACTTGTTAAGGACTGTTATTATGATCATTACTTATCAGTCATTAATAATAAAAATACAAAAGTCTCAAACAAATTTTAACTTTGTTTAAGAAGCATGTCCTCTCTACCCTCAAAATATACCCAGGTGCCATTGACTATTCTGTCAGCATCCATCTGCTATGAGCTCCTATTTTTTTTTTACTGTATTATCGCAACACTGCTTCTAACCTTGCCCCCTTGGTCCCTAGGGTCTCTTATCTATAGAAATGTCAGAGTGATTTTTTTAAATAGTAACATATTTTATGCCATTCCTTTAATTAAAAGCCAACAATTGCTTACTACTTCAAACTACATAAAAGCTAAAGCAATTAAAATTATCTAAAAAGCTCTTATTCCTTCTCTAAATGAAATTTCTCTACTCTATCATTTGCTCAATTTGTTTAGCCTCTCTGGCATCTTCATAGTCATAAATTGTCAGACACAATTGTCCCTTGTGATTTTTGTATTACTTCTTTCCTCTAATCAGATTTTTGCTCCCATATGTTTTTCTGGAAAACCACCTCACTTCCTTAAAGACTTTGCACACATGTCACCTTCTCAAAGGTTGATCATCCTACTTAAAATTGGACATTCAGTGTTCATCTTTTTCCCCCTACTCATTTCTTGTCCATAGCTTCCATTATCTTTCATCATACTAAATATTTACTATTTAATGACTATGCTGTATATTATGTATCTGCTATCCAAAATGGGAATGTCATTTCCATAAAGCAGTGATCTATGACTTGTACTCACTGATATATATCAAGTATTTTGAATGAGGCTTGATAGATAATAAATGCTTAGCACATATTTGTTGGATGAACAAATGAGTGAATTAATAAATGAAGGAATGTTATATTTGCTGAAATAAGCAACTCTGGAAATGCCTTATCCCTGGGCATTTTATAAGATAATAATGTCCTAATTGCTTGAGAGTTGCTCAGCATTTCCAATAGCAGAAGAATTCTGTCTGGGGATGTGTTGTTCTGATTGAATTGATACTTGGTGTAATTATTGAAAACACATAGTTTCAATGTTTTAGACTTGTGATAAAGCATGGAAGATGAAAAGATAGATTCATGATATATTTAATTTTTATTTTTCAATTATAGTTGACAGTTAATATTATTTTCTGTTAGTCTCAAATGTACTTCATGGTGGTTAGGCAATTATATAATGTAGGGAATGATCTCCCCAATAATTTCAGTAACTACCTGACACCATACATATTTATTACGTTATTACTGACTATATTCTGTACCTTGAACTTTATGTCCCTATGACTATTTTGTAACTACTAATTTGTACTTTCTAATCCTTTCACCTTTCTTACCCATCCTCTCAATACACCTCCCCTCTGGCAACCTTGGTCTGTTCTCTGAGTCTGAGTTTGTTTCTGTTTTTTAATGTTTATTTGTTTATTCTGTTCTTTAGATTCCACATATATGTGAAATTATATGGTATTTGTTCTTTGCTATCTGATTTATTTTACTTAGCATAGTATCCTCTAGGTCATTCATGTTGTCACAAATGGTAAGTTTTTATGACTAATATTTCATTGTATATATGTACCACTTATTTATCCACTCATCTATTGATGAGCACCTGTGTTGCTTCCGTATCCAGGCTATTGTAAATAATGCTCCAATGAGCATAGGGATGCATATAGCTCTTCAAATTACTGTTTGGGATTTCTTTGCATATATACCCAGAGGGAGACTTGCTGGGTCACAAAGTAGTTCTATTTTTAATTTTTTGAGGAACCTACATACCATTTTCCATACTGGTTGCACCAATAACAATGCATGGGAGTTCTCTTTATTCCACATCTTCACTAACACTTGCTTCTTGATTTATTGATGACAGCCATTCTAATAGGTATCTCATTGTGGTTTTATTTTGCATTTCTTTGATGATTATTGACATTGAGCATCTTTTCATTGGTCCATTGGCTATCTGTATGCCCTCTTTGGAGAAGTGTCTATTCAGGTCCACAGCCCACTTTAAATTAGATTGTTTGGGCTTTGTGTGTGTGTGTGTGTGTGTGTGTGTGTGTGTGTGTGTGTGTGATCTCAAGGCAAACACTTTTAGCTTTTTCCCATAGAGTGTGATGTTAGCTGCAGCTTGTCACATATACCCTTTATTATATTGAGGTATATTCCTTTGATTTCCACTTTGCTGAGAGTTTTTATCATAAATGGATGCTGGATTTTGTTAAATGCTTTTTCTGCATCTATTTATATGACTGTATGATTTTTTATGACAATTTATGAAATTATATTTGAAATGGAATGGTACCTTTAGTACTTGTTCATTTTAAGTGATAAAAAAATTCAAGGCAGCATGATTTGTAGAAGGTACTAAAATGATACTTAAGAATGTATGGCTTTCTGTTTTCTCTTTTAGAAATGTCACTTGGTGAAATCATAGGGTTCTTGTCCTTTCCCATCTGACTTATTTTGCTTAGCATGATACCTTCAAGATCCATTGATGTTGTCACAAATGGCAGTATTTCATCCTTTCTTATGGCTGAGTAGTATTTCATTGTATGTATATGTGTACTGCATTTTAATGTGATCATTCACTGAAGGACTCTTACGGATGTAAAACAAAAGCACCCCAAAAAATCCAAACTAACTAAATTTGTAGACATAGTTACATAATGGTGATTATTAGAGAGGAAGGGGACTGAGAAGAGGATGAAAATGGTAAAGAGGGTAAAATATATGTTGATGGAAATGTTAGGTTTTGGGTGGTGAGTACAAAATGCAATATACAGATGATGTATTAAAGAATTCTGTACTTGAAACACATAAAATGTTATTAACTAATGTCATCCTAATAAAATTAATTTTAGAAAAAGAAAATATTGATTAGAAGTAGAAGGACTGAGAGTTGGGAACAATGCAAGAGATGAAGTGAAAAATCATTGCTGAATCACAAACTAGAATAACTCATTCAATTATAATTACTTGATGTATTAGAACTACATATTCTTTTACAGAATAAATTTCTTTACCTTGTTATAAGAAACTATTTTGAGTTTTATGCCATTCATTCATTCACTTACATGACAAATTTTATTTTATTTTTATACTTTATTATTTTTATTTTTTATCTTTCTCATCTTTATTGTATTTATTTTTGCTTTCAGTTTCTTCTATTGTTCAAATACATTTGTCTCCATTTCCCTGCCACCACTTTCCCCTGCCCCACTCATCCTCACCTCCCACCCTCAATCTTCCCCCACTTTGGCTTTGTCCACGTGTCCATTATATATGTTCCTTGATTTGACCCTTGCCCCCCTTTTCCCCTTTATCCAGCTCCTTCCTTCCCTCTCATTACTATCAGTTTATTTTTTATTTCAGTGTTGCTGGTTATATTTTCCATATTTGTTTGTTTTTGATTAGGTTCCAATTACAGGTGACATCATATGGTATTTGTCTTTCACCTCCTGGCTTATTTTGCTTAGCAAAATGCTCTCCAGTTCATCCATGCTGTTGCGAAGCATAGTAGATCTTTCTACTGCATAGTATTCCATTGCATAAACATACCACAGGTTTTTGCTCTACTTGTTTAGTGATGGGCACTTATGTTGCTTCCAGCAGTTGGCTATTGTAAATTGTGCTGCTATGAACATTGGGGTACATAGGTTCTTTTGAATTGGTGTTTTGGGATTCTTAGGGTATAATCCCAGCAGTGGAATGGCTGGGTCAAAAGGCACTTGGTGGTCCAATTTCATCTGTTCCCATGTAGCTGTCCAGTTCTCCCAACACCATTTGTTGAAGAGGCTATTTTTACTTCATTTTAAACTTTTGCCCCTTTTGTTGAACATTAATTGCCCATAGAGAAATGGGTTTATTTCTGGGCTCTCTGTTCTATTCCATTGATCTATCTATCTGTTCTTATGTCAGTACCAGACTATTTTGATGATAGTGCCCTTGTAATATAGTTTGATGTCAGCCATTGTGATCCCTGCTACTTTGTTCTTTCTCAAAATTGCTGCAGCTATATGGGGTAATTTATGGTTCCATATAAATTTTTAAAATGTTTGTTCTATATCTGTGAAATACACCATTGACATTTGATTAGAGATTGCATGGAATCTATAAGTTGCTTTGGATAGTATGGGCATTTTGATGATGTTAATTCTTCTAACCCATGAACATGGAATATACTTCCATTTAATTGTGTCTTCCAAAATTTCTTTCTTCCATGTTGTGTAGTTTTCAGAACACAGTTCTTTTACCTCCTTGGTGAAGTTTATTCCTAGGAACTTTATTTTTATGGTTGATATAAGAAATGGGATTTTTTTCCTGATTTCTGATTCTGATATTTCATTATTGGTGTATAAAAATATCTTCAATTTCTGAATATTGACTTTGTATCCTGCTGTTTTCCAAATTCACTTATTGGGTCATGTAGTTTTTTGGTACAATCTGCATCTTCAAGTGTTTTCTTGGACCACAAGGGCTTCCAAATAGAAACCAACCTCATTGAAAAACCTCAAAAACATTCAAACTCATGGAGACTGAATTGCATGCTATTAATCGCTTTGGCGAATTTTGCATCTGCAAACGATGACAGTTTTACATCCTCCTTTCCAATTTGAATGCATTTTACTTCTTTTTCTTGTCTGATAGTTGTGGCTAGGACTTCCAATTATATGTTGAATAGAAGTGATGAAAATGAACAACCTTGTCTTGTTCCTAATCGTAGTGGGAAAGCTTTTAGTTTTTGCCCATTGACTATGAGGTTGACTATAGGTTTCTCATATATGGTCTATATTATGTTGAAGTATGCTGTATTTACTCCCACTTACTGAGTATTTTCACCATAAATGAGTGCTGTACCTTATCAAATGCTGTTTCCCCATCTATTGATATGATCATGTGATTTTTGTCTTTTCTTTTTTTTATGTAATGTATTATGTTTATTGATTTGGTAACTATTGAAACATCCTTGCATCCCTGGGATGAATCCCACTTGATCATGGTGGATGATTTTTTTAATGTATCTCCAACATTTTGTTGAGGATTTTAGCATCTATGTTCACCAGTGAAACTGGCCTGTAATTTTCTTTCTCTGTTGTGTCTTTATTTGGTTTTGGGATTAGGATGATGTTGTCCTCATAAAAAAGGCTTGGGAGTCTTCCTTCTTCTTGGATTTCTTGGAAGAGTCTGAGAAGAACAGAGGTAACTCTTCCTTAAATGTTTTATAAAATTCTCCTGTGAAACTGTCTGGTCCAGGGCTTTTGTGTGCCGGGAGTTTTTCTTATTACTGCATCAATTTCACCAGCTTTTATTGGTCTGTTCAGGCTTTCTCCTTCTTAATTCAATGTTGGAAGATTATATTTTTCTAGAAAGTTTTATATTTCACAGAGGTTTTCAAATTTCTTGACATATAATTGTTCATAGTAATCTCTTACAATCTTTCGTATTTCTGTTTTATAAGTTGTTATTTCTCCTCTGATTTCTGATATTTTTGGGGGGGTCTTCTTGTTTTTCTCTTGATGAATCTGTTTAAAGGCTTGTTGATTTTGTTTATCTTTTCAAAGAACAGTTTCTGCATTTGTTGATCCTTGGAATTGTTTTCTCAGTCTTTATGTCATTCAGTTCTGCTCTGATCTTGATTATTTCCTTCCTGCTTTTACTCTGGGCTTTGCTTCCTGTTGTTCCTCCAGTTCTTGAAGCTGTAAGGTTAGGCCATTTATTTGAAATGTTTCTATCTTTTTGAGGTACGCATGTATTGCTCTGCACTTCCCTCTCAGGACTGCCTTTATTGTGCCCCTTAGGTTTTAGACTATTGTGTGTTAATTATCATTTGTTTCCAGAAACTTTTTGATGTCTTTGATCTCATTGTTTACCCAGTTATTGTTTAATAGCATGCAATTCAGTCTCCATGAGTTTGAATGTTTTTGAGGTTTTTCAGTGAGGTTGGTTTCTATTTGCAAGCCCTTGTGGTTCAAGAAAACACTTGTTATTATTTCAATTTTCTTGAATTTGCTGAGGTTGTTTTCTGTCCTATCATGTGTCTATCTTCGAAAATGTTCCATGTACATTTGAAAAGAATGTGTATTTTGGTTCTTTGGAATGAAAGATTTATATATGTCTTCAGTTAAGTCCACTTGATCTAATGCATTGCTCTGTCCCACAATATCCTTGTTGATGTTTTGTCTGGAAGAGCTATCCATTTTGACAGTGGGGAGTTAAAATCCCCTACTATCAGTGTGTTGCTGTCTATATCTTTCTTGAAGTCCTCCAAGATTTTCCTTATATATTGGGCTGCTCCTATGTTGGGTACATATAGGTTCCAATGTTTATGTAGTCTTGATGGATTCTTCCTTTGAGTATTATGAAGTATCCTTCTGGGTCTGTTTTTATGGCCTTGGTTTTGAAATCTATTTTGTCTGATATAAGTATTGCTACCCTGCTTTTTTTTTTTTTCCCTGTCCATTTGTTTGGAATATTTTTTTCCAACCATTTACAATCAGTCTGTGTAGGTCCTTTGTTCTGAAATGGGTCTCTTGTAAGCAGCATATGTGCCCGTCATGTTTTCTTATCCATTCATCTACTGTATGTCCTTTGATAGGAGCATTTAATTGATTTACACTTAAAGTTATTATTGACAGGTACTTATTCATTTTTTCCCTTTGTACTTGTGTTTCTCTCTTTCTCATTTTTTTCTTCATCTTCTTAAAGCAGTCCTTTCAGCATATCTTGCAGTTCTGGTTTTGTGGAGGTATATTCTTTTAGTCTTCTGTTGTCTGGGAAACTCCTTATTTTGCCTTCTATATTAAGGAGATCCTTGCTGGGTGGAGCAGTCTTGATTGCAGGACTTTGCTTTTCATTCTGGGAATATTTCTTGCCATTCTCTTCTGGCTTGTATTCTTTCTGTTGAGTCAGCTGCTAGCTGTATCGGGGTTCCCTTGTTTGTGACTACCTGGTTCCCATTTAAAAAAAAAGTCCCATTTTACTGATGATATGTCTTAGAGTGGGCCTTCTTGGGTTCCTCTTGAATGGGACCTTCTCTGCTTCCTGGACTTGTGTGACTTTTTCTCTCCTCCCATTAAGGAAGTTTTCCATCATTACTTTTTCAAACAGGTTCTCTATCCTTTGTTCCTCTTCTTTTCTTTCTGGTATCTCTATTATATAGATATTATTACTATTCATGTTGTCCTGCATTTCTCTAAATGCCTCTTCATTTTTTCTTTAGGCTTTTTTCTTTTTTTTTTTTTTGCTCTTTCTGGATTCTTTTTTCTACTTTGTCTCCAGCTTGTTTATTTGATTCTTTGCTTCATCTAACCTGCTTTTGATTCCTTCTACTGTGTTCTTCAATTCAGAAATTGTATCCTTCATTTCTTCTTGCCTCTTATTGATAGTTTCTATGTCCTTCTTCATGGTGATATAACTTGCAGTAAGTTCTTTGTAGTTTCCCTGTAGTTTTTCATATTTCTCCCTGAGCTCCCTGAGCTCATTGAACTTCCTTAGAAACATTGTTTTGAACTCAATCTCTGATAGTTTACTTGCCTATATTTCATTTAGTTCTCTTTCTGGGAATTTCTCCTTTCCCTTTGATTGGGGGGTGTTTCTTTGTCTTCTCATTATTTTTGAGACTTTTCTTTTTTTTTCCTCTGCCTCATAAATTGATCTGGGTTGACTTCCTGACTTCATATTGTGAGCTTCTATGGTAGGAGACCTCGTTTTTTCCTTTCTGGCTCTGCATTTCATGATATCAGATGTTGACCTCATCTGACCTTAGACAGACTGTTTGAGACTTCCAGGATTCTACTGTCTTTGTCTGTCTTCTTCAGTTGTTAATCTTGTCACTCTGCACTCTGTAATCAGGCTTAGGCATCACAGGGCAGGGCAGATTCCCTTCTGTTTGTAGGGCTATTATGTCCTCTCATGCTGCTATCACTGAGGAGTGGTCTACCTGAACAAGATAGCTGCTGCTCTATGGGGAAAGAGTCAGCACTGGGATCCTGGCAGCTACTCTCTCTGTTCTCTCCCCAAAGTCTCCACCTCCAGTCTCTTCTCAAGTGTCTCTAGTCCATTCTGCACCCTCTTTTGCCAGGGACCTATTTTCTGTGACTGCCACTCTGTAGTAGAAGTTAGGCTCAAGCACCACCAGTCCAGGGCAGAGCCCCCTGGGCTGAGGCTACAGTGTCCTTTCTTGCTGCTGCTGCTCAGGGAAGTGGTCTGCCTAAACAAGATGGCTGCTGTTGTATGGGGGATCACTCAGCACGGGGATCTTGCCTGCTATTCCCTCAGTTCTCTCCCCAAAGCCTCTGTCCCCAGTTTCTCCTCAGATATCTGTAGCCCACCCTTTCCTCACTTTTGCTGGAGCCCAAGGTAAGTGGCTGCAATTAAAAATTTATGTGTTGACCCTTTAAACAGCTCTTTGCATCTCCAGCCACCCATCTCTGACAAAGAGCAACCCTGCCACTTTTCACAGCTGACTATTTATTGTGTACTTTTTGGGCTCTGGTGTGTAGGCTGGAGATCCCTGCTTACGGTTTAGGTCCCACTCTTCTCAGGAGGATCCAACTGGCCATTTCAATATCTTTCTCATGCTCCTGCCTGTAGTCACCCTACCCACATTCTCAAGTCTCTACCACATTCCTTACCAGTCAGGTTGTGGCAAAATTGATTCTTTTGTCTGTAGAAGGTTACAAGGCTCCTCTCTTGTTATTGTTCAGTTTTATCCAGGTGATTTCAGCATAATGTAGTTGTAATTCCAGATTGGTCCTGGAAGGAGGTCAGTGACTTCCGTTTACATCTCTGCCATCTTGCCCTCATGTTTTTTATCCTTTATTTTGTTTCTGTGGTATATCACATTAATTGATTTGCAGATATTAAAGCAACCTTGTATCCCAGGTAAATGTCACTTGATAAGGTATATAATCTTTTTAATATATTTCTGAATTCAGTTTGCTAATATTTCACTGAGAATTTTTTAACTATGTTCCTCCAGAATATTTGTTTATAATTTTCTCTTTCTTTTCTTCTCCTCCTCCTGTTCTTTCTGCTGTTGCTTCTTCTTCTCATTTCTCTTCTTCTCCTCCTCCTACTCTTTCTTCTTCTTTTCTTCTCCTTCTCCTCCTCTCCCTCCTCCTCTTCCTCTCCCTCCTCCTCCTCCTCCTCCTCCTCCTCCTCCTCCTCCTCCTCCTCCTCCTCCTCCTCCTCCTCCTTCTTCTTCTTCTTCTTCTTCTTCTTCTTCTTCTTCTTCTTCTTCTTCTTCTTCTTCTTCTTCTTCTTCTTTCTTACCTTCCTTCTCCTCCTCCTTCTTTAATTTCTTTGGTTTTGGAATCAGGGTAATGGTGGCCTCATGAGATAGTCATAGGAGCCTTTCCTTCATGGGTATTTTTTTTTTTTTTTTTGGAATACTTGAGAAGGATAAGAGTTAATTCTCATTGGAATGTTTGGTAAAATTCACTTTTGAAGCTATTCAGACCAGAACTTTTGTTTGTTGGAAGTTTTTTTTTTTTTATTAGATATGACTTCTTTGGTAGTAATCAGTATGTTCAACTTTTCTGTTTCCTCTTGTTTCAGTATTGAAAGATTCTATGTTTCCAAGAATTTATCTATTTATTTCCATAATACATTTTAGATGAAAATGTGCATAACATATGAAAAGAACTATGAAAGAGAGTTGAATAGTTTTATTAAATGCATGTAGATAGTCATACTGCTCAACAGCAAAAAAAAAAAAAAGTAAAAAATATGTGGAGGATCTGAAGAGACATTTTTCCAAAGACATTCAGACATTATATATTGTACATGAAAAAATTATTAACATCATTAATCATCATGGAAATACAAATCAAAATCACAAATGAGATATCAACTCACACCTGTTAGAATAACTATTATCAAAAAGATAAAAAAGTGTTAACATGGTGGAGAAAGTAGAACCATTGTGCACTGTTGGTAGAAATGTAAATTGGTATAACCACCATGGAAAACATTATGGAAGTTCCTCAAAAAAATAAAATAAAAATAAAACTACTATTTGACCCAAAAATTCTGTTTCTAGGTATTTATACAGAAAAAAAAAACCCACTAACTTAAAAAGATGTGCACCCACATGTTCACTGCAATATTATTTACAGTATGGAAATAACGTAAGTGTTCATCAGTAACTGAATGGATAAAAAGATATGATATATATGTATATATTGATATCATATACCAGGTCTGCCCAGAATGCACCCAGCCATGTATATGAGAAATGAGGGAATTATCAAAGAAGTACAAGATACAAGAAACATTGTACATAGGACAATGATGTCTCAGTCACCTTCAAATTAGTCACCTTGGGACTTCACACAGTTCTCTCAATTACCTGAATCTCTTCAGTGGTCTGAAATCTCTACATTTTCAAAGGTAGTTTTAGTTTTGGGAAAAGCCAGAAGTCACAGGGTGCCAAATCTGAGCTGTAGAGGGGCGGAGTCACCTGGGTGATTTAATGTTTCACCAAAAAATTTGGCACAAGATGTGATGCAAGAGTGGGTGTGTTGTTTTGATGAAGCTGTCAATTGTCAAATGCCCATAGCCGTGGCCTTCTGAATCATCCAAATAGTTTCTGTGGAAGAATGTTCAAGCCTAATGAAAAATTTGATGCAGAATCACTGCTCTACTTGGTCAGTCATTTTGAATGCAATTGGCCACAACACACAGGGTCACTCAATTGCATCTACCACCCTCTCTGACTAGTACAGTGAAGTCATCATTGTTCACACTGTGCATTCTAGTCCACTCTCCTTGGTTACTAGGTTACATTAATGTCACACAAACCATTCTAATTATATTAACAATGGTTTCACTTTTTCCAGACAGGCCTCATATATATATATATATTCATACAATTGAATTCTATTCTGCCATACAAAAGAACAAAATCTTGTAATTTATGACAAAATAGAGGACCTTGGGAGCATTATGCTAAATGAAATCATTCAAACAGAGAAAGAAAAATATTGCAAGTTCTTACTTTCATATAAAATTTAAAACAACAACAATTACAACAACAACAAAACAAACTCAAAAGATAGAGAACAGATTGGTGACTGCCAAAGGTGGGAGGTGGGAGAAATAGATGAAGGTGGTCAAAAGTTACAAACTTTCAGTTATAAAATAATGAAGTCTTGAGGATGTAATATATAGCATGGTGATTATAGTTAATAATACTGTATTGCATATTTGAAAGTTGCTAAGAAATTATATCAAAAATCTTGATCAATAAAAATATATAGTTATGTATGGTAACAAATGTTAACTAGACTTATTTTGGTAATCATCTCTCAATGTATACAAATATTAAATCATATTGTACACCTAAAAGTAATATAATGTTATATTTCAACTGTACCTTAATAAAAATCATCAATCAAAAAAGTATGATGACACAAATTAAACAGGTAAGACCTCGGGAAAATCTGAAATTGCTGATTGGAAAGTGGGAGACAATGCCTGTAATTTTTTCAGGAAATTCCTTTTGTGATTCTATGCCATACAGAGATGAAACAGACTATTTCTCTTTTAAAATATTGTTTTGTCCAAGTCCTAACAAAAACAAGGCTAAAAAGAAAGTTTAAAATGCATAGGTGATTTTTTACTCCAGTATTTGTTAAAATGCATATTTTAAAATGTTAAATCTCCAACATCACAACTCATCAACACTAAATTCATGAAAAAGAAAATTGTCATCTTTACATAATTATGGCAGACCAGTGAATTTGCAACCAGATGCTACTTCTTATAACAACAGATGTCACAAATGATACAATGAATTCTTACAACTGTTTCCCACAAAATTGTTAAAACAATTTCTGATCAGGTCAAAAACATAACAGCTGTTTTTCAAAATGCATAGTAACTAATTTTCTTTACTTCACATGACAATAATAGATATTTTCAGTACTGTCTTAATGCACCTGGTAACCCAGAGTCACCGAACTCATGTGCTGTATTATCAAAAACCAGTCTTGGGAAGGCTTGGAATCAAAGCTTGACACCCCTGCACCTAAAATCATCCATATTCTAAAATTCTAAAGCCATAGATCTTCATGTTATTGTATACTTCATCTTTGTAGAATATAAAATCTGAAACAATTCTCAGTGATGTGTGGTTCTATCCTATTGAGTGTCTTAATACAGCTCTTTGATAGTCAATTTATGTGGTGACTTGCTTCATTCATCTATTATCATCATATTGAATAACTGTCCAATCAATATATGTAAAGAATGAAAAAATCTATCAAGTAATATTGAATTTTACCAATTAACAATGGCATGATTCATCTATCCAAGGAAAGGAATAATCTGTCAACCAGTGTTTAATTCCAGAGCTCAGCATTATGCTGGTTACATGAAAAATTACAAAATATTTATCTGTTATCTTATTTTGAAGTTTTAGGGATAAAAGATGAATAACAGATTCTTAAGATTAAGGATGCCAGTGACTAGCATAGGGTAAACTTTAATGGTTAATTTTTTAAATGCATATGCTTAGCAAATTTAAGGGAGTTGGCAACTATCAAGATGGACTTTCTAAGGTGTGTGGTGGTATATCTGGATTTGAAAAACTTGTTGAAGTTTTATGAAGTGGAGGAAAAGCATGTCAGACATACAGTATTTTAAAAGCACAGAAATAAAAAGCATATTTAGGGAACAGGTATAAAGGACACATGGACAAAGTCAAGGTGGGGAAAGATTAAGGAAGGGAGGTTGGGGTGGGTGAGGCAGGAGAGAGTGGGGGGCAGGTAAATGGAGACAAGTGTATTTAAAAGTTTTTTAAAAAAGAAATAGAAAAAGTACCTCACAATAAAAAAAAGAAAAAGAAATATTCAAACCTCTGTGATACCAGAGAAAAGACAAAATATGTTATGTTCCATACTTGCATATAGACTGTGGACAGCTTATGGAGTTCCTGGAATACAGGAAAATAAACATTATTAATGTTAAAAAAATAAATCTCTTTTTTGTGATTTTGAGTATGATAAGTTTACAAGAAAACTTTCTAATTAAAGAATTACTGAAAAAAAACAAGAAAAAGTGAATAAAAAAGATAAATAGGTAATAATAATTCCAGAGTAAAAGATTACTAGATTTTCCATTTCATAATCTACTTAAAGTAACTACAATTTAAATACAATAAATGTACCATAGTTTTTTGATCCAATCATCTACTGATGGGCATTTAGAATGCTATGCAGCAGAAAGAAAAAAAGAACTACTAAACTTTGCGACAGCATACATGGAACTAGAGAGCATGTATTAAATGGATTTTTTAGTGTAACATTTTAATTCCCTTAGTAAAATTTTTCATTATAAATTCTAGTTACTTTCTTTAAGGCTTACCATATAAACCCAAATTTATCGGAATCAACTTTAGATTTACAGTAACTTAATCCACTGAGATAGAAAAACATGTTACTCCTACAGATATCTATTCTTCCTCCTTTTTGTGCTATTATTGTTACACTAAATTTAATATTACATTAAATATACAACAAAGTCAACAGTACCTTGTAATACTTTTTACAATTATAATTTATATTATTTATGTTAATTAAAGAAATTCAGAGGAAAAGAGAACAAGTATATATTTATATAGCTTGTTTTTATCTTTTTGTTTTTCATTTATGATTCTTTCCATTTGTCCCTATGGGACTGAGTTATTATCTGGCTTATTGCTTTACCCTAGTACAGTTTTGCTCCTATCCACACCTCTGGGTTATTTGCAAATGTATTACATTTCTATACGTTATAGCCACAACAATAAAATTACATACATATTGTTTTACACAATCACTTTTAAAATCAGTTAAGAGAAGAAGGAAAACAATAAGCATTTATACTGTCCTTTATAATTGCATAATTACCTTTACTGGTATCTGGTGTTTTTTTTGTGTGTGTGTGTATGATTTGCCATCCCCTGTTTTAGACCATTGTTTTAAAGAATTTTGCTACAAAGTTGAGTAAAGATGTGGGAGAAGGCCGTAGCCAATGGGAAATGGCTGTTGCTGTTGCTTTCACCTGGGCTCCAGAATGAACATACAGGGAGCAGAGAGGCACCAGTTGACCCATAGACATACAACCTGAAGTGGTCACCTTAGCTGAACTGCAGATCTCTGAGCATGAGAATAAGTGCTTATTCTTACATGTGCCTGAATTTTGTGGTGGTTTATTTAACAGTGAAATTGAGCAATGAAATAATTGATAATTCTAGTATACTAACAACAAAAATTAGAAAATAAGCAAAAAATGTAACACTTATAATAGCTTGAAAATAGTCTTATACAGATATATTATCTATATATTGTGGAGCTCAGCTGACCCTGTCATCTGAGAAACTACATTAAAAGATGTATAGATGGATAAATGGTTGCAGAGGTTGATAGATAAATCAGTAGAAAAATCCAAGGGCATTCATTAAAATTTACATAAGAGATTTATGAAGAAAATTAGAAACCTTTAGTTCTGACCTCAGAACTTCAACACCTTGACAAAATCAGCATAAGCAAAATAATACACCCCTCACTGACTCATTTCCACATCAAAGTGTAATATGAATACATCTAACTATCAAAGCCTTCAAGATAAAGGGAAATCCTCAGGTCCAGAGAATCTTCAAATTGTTTATTTTGACATGCCAGTTTTTGCATACTAGAAAAAATTCGAAATGCATGGTGAGAAATATAATTTCATTATGTACACACACACACACACACACGAAACAAATTTTAAGAGAAAAGTAACAAGTGACCAATAATATATGAAAAGATCATCTTCCTACTAGGCAAGGAAGCAAAATTAATACCCCAGTTGTATTCAGAATTGAGAAAAGTTTCTTAAAAACTGTCAAAATGTTTATATTTACATTTGATAGTGAAATTATTAAAATGAAAGCAAATTATCTTTTTCTGTTTATATACATATACAAATTGCATATGTATACATAAATATATAAATATATTTATAAATATATATATATGCATATGAGCATTCTTAATTGTACTAATTTTTTTGTCTTTATGACCTATGCTTATTATTTATTATAGCTGGTTCAAACTCTATAATTATGGATATCTTACATTTGACAATTCTGAAAATTTGCTTTGTATATTACATCACTGTTTATTAGCTACATATATGACTTCTGTATCTTTTTATTTTTATTTTTCACAAAATATGTTTTTATTTAATCATTACTGTATTTTTTTCCATTCCCATTTAGTTCCCTTGTACCCTCCTCCTCTGAGCAATCACCACACTGCTGTCCATGTCCATGAGACCTTTTTCCTTTTTGCACAATCCTCCACCTCCTGATGACTTTCTTATCATTTTAATTTATAAAGTCCTTCATTAATGTACAGTATCTTTTTAATCCTTTTATGTTTTTGCCTTAATTTTTTTGGTTTAATATTAATAAACCTACATACCACTTAATTGTATTTGGTTTAGTGTTTGTCTGACATGTTTTTCTATTTGTATATTTCTGTGAGGTATATTTATTGTTGTAAACATATAAAATAAGAAACACTTGTACATTTAGCTCATTCTAGACCTTTATTTACATCACAGTAGAGTCAGCAAATGCAGAGTATTCTGAGCAAACCATCCTGATCAATGATGTTAAGAACAATGGATTTTGAGGTGTAGAGAGGTTTGGGTGGTAGGAATGGAGTAATAAAAGTAACGGAACAATGGGGGAAATTAGGGGAAGAGTCAAGTCAAAGAACATGTATAAAGGACCCAAAGACAAAGAGAGTGGAGGAGGGAGGATTGAATGTGGTAGATGGTGGGTGGATAAGGCAGGAGAAAATAATGGAGGGGAAATGGGGACAAATGTAACTGAACAACAATAAAGTTAGTGGGAACAAAGAAATCAGAAATGAGGAATGAAATGAGAAAAAGAAGTCTGAGTGAAAAAGAATGAAATTTTGAAAATTTAATGGGTTTTTTAGATAGAGTTTGACCTTATTCTGTTATAACAGGGAGTCAGGACACAAAGTTGATATATTGTATTACAGTATATAGGCAGTTTAAAGGGTAAAAAATCTTGGTTGCCAATTCCAGCATGTGGAGAGAACTGTCCACATACGATCAACCAATTCTCAAACCTAGCTGGTTGCCTTACATTTTAGTTCTGACTTTATTTATCTGGAGATAGTATCAGATTCCACAAGTTAAGTGTTCAGTTTTCTCCCCACCCCGTTGCCCAACTTCAGAAGGCAGTTTCAAGCCCAAGTTTTCACCTGTGCTTCCAATGACCACCTTGTTTGGCTCAATTAATTTGCTAGAGTGGCTCACAGAACTCAGAAATATTTTACTTACTAGATTACTGGTTTATTGTAAAAGGATATAACTGAGGATCAGCCAGATGAAAGGGACACATAGGACAAATTATAGAGAAAGGACACAAAGTTTTTCTGGTCTCTCTGAGTCCACTCCTCTCCCTAGATCTCCATGTTTCCAACCTGGAAGCTCTCTACAATCTGTCTCTTAGGATTTTAATGAAAACTTCATTACATAGGAATGATTGATTAACTCAGTGGTCATTATACGTGATTCACATTCTAATCCCATTCTTCTCTCTAGAAATCAGGAGGTGAGACTGGAAACTCCAAACATTTTTTTCATGTTTATTTTCCCTGACACCCAGCCCCCATTTTGTGCTTTCCAAAAGTCACCTCATTAATATAAACCCACTTTCTGTAAATAACAAGACACCAGTTCACATGGCTCTGAAGCAATTTTAGGAACAAATGTCAAGAAACCAAATATTATAACAAAAGATGTTCCCAGCTCTCTTACAGCTCAGGAAATATCAAAAATTTTGGGAGCTATGAGCCAGGAAGCATATATATATATATATATATATATATATATATATATATATATGAAATATATTTTAGCCCTCTGAATGACCAAATATATATTGCTTATGAATCATAATATCATATTATAATGTAGTTTCACAATGTTAACTTCAGAGTAATATAAAGCTAATCTTGTAAAAAAAAGTCATTATTTCATTAAACAACGATTATTAAATCCTACAATATGTTATGCATATCTAGGGGGCAATAATACAATTTAACAAAAATAAATAAAATAGTTACATTTTTAGATATAAACCAAGAAAAATATATTAATAATTTAATATAGCATGTTTGGTGTTATTTATTAAGTTGGACATAAAAAATAATATTTTGATGGTATTATCAGGCAAGAGGACAAAGAAGAAAAGATAAAATTTCTCAATCTTGTTTTATAAGGTATAAGAAAATGCACAAGACATATTTGAGGGGACTGGAGAGAAAATGTGTCTTCAGGGGAAACCATGAGTTGATAAAGGGTTAATCAGTGAATAGACTGAGAACAGAGTAGTGTGTTCATCCTGAAAGAAAAACACTAACAGAAGGGTTCAGAAAGGAGTACATCAGTGAAGGGTTTGGTTGGATGAAGAATGCAGAAGCAGTTTTCACTGGATGTAAATGATGGAGAAAAGAATAAAGAATTTATCAGAGTTAATTGACAGCATGGTTTACAATAATAAATCAGTACAACCTAAGAATTCTGCTATAACCCAACAGAAATTCCTGGATGCTGTGGTGTTGGTATGACAGTGACTTTTTCTTGAGGACTCCCAGGGTGAGAAGGTGTATATGACAGGGAGAACTCTAGCTATCCAACTGGAGTGGATGCGTCAATAGTTCCTCTTGTTTTGATAGACTGATGTAGAGGGTAGAAAGGTAAATTGGGTTCATTAATTCAGAATGCTGGCTACAAGCTAGGTACTGTATAAGCACTGTATATGCACCTGTCAATAAAACCAACAGAAAATCAGTGTCCTTTCAACCTAAAAAGAAAAGATAGACAATATAAAATATGAAAATACTATATGGTGACAATGTGTGCTATAAAGAAAAAGGTAAAACAGTAATGAGAATATATGTTGACAGGGATGGCAGAAAGTTGATATTTCTTGTGAGGTACTTATAGAAAGCACCTCACTGTTTCTCAGCTACTTGTCCATAAAATGACATCTGAACACAGAGAAACTTACAGTGGATGAGTGGCAAATCATGGTGATGTCTAAAATGGTCTAGGCAAGGAAAATATCAAGCAAAAATATCTAAATATTAAAGAATGCTTGGAGTCCAGTGTGGCTGACACAGAGTGCTTGAAAGAGAGAGAGAGAGAGAGAGTTGAAGTCACAGTAAAAGAAAAAGGTCAAATAATGCAGTGTCATTAGGTCAAAGTAAGGATTTTAATTTATATTCAGCGTAAGATTAGAAACTGCTGGAAGATTTTGATCAGGCAAGGTTTTCTGTACAATTCTTTTAGCTGCCTTTACATTCTTTTAGAATGATCACTATTTTACATATCTGATCTAAATACCTTCAGTTCCAATGAAAAAGTTAATTGATAAGTTATCTAATTTTTGCTTATTAAAAATAATAATATAATTTAGAAATATTTTAATTGGCTATGAAGAAAATTCAAACTGAGCAAGAATTATTTTTGATTCCATTCTCTAAACATTATAACTTTCCCTAATTGAACCATCTAATCTAGTTCTCTTATCTAAACAATAGGAAAACTGAGAACTATGGATTTAGTGCCAAAGATAGATTACCAGTAATGAGTGGAGCAGCTACTACCAGAACTTCAGCATCCCATATATTCAGCCTAGTGAGTTTTCCACTTTACCCTATTGGTTGATGTGATATAAAACATTTGTCACTGGAGCCATCTCCAAAGGGCTTAGTATGCTTATCCATTTCTCTGTGACTTGCTCCCTGCATTGCCTATATTATTCTGGTCAGAGAACCTGGTGTTTGTGATTTTATAATGCAGGAATTTTAGGATTTTGAGGCTTGTGCAAGACAGAAATTCCAGTTTTCCTCATCTTCTGACTCAGTCTCTATATATAACATCTCTCAATGTGAGGATTTTTTAAAAAGATTTTATTTATTTATTTTTAGAAAGAAGGAGGGAGAAAGAAAGGGAGAAAAACATGTGGTTGCCTCTCATGCACCTCCTACTGGGGACCTGACCCTCAACCCAGGCATGTGCCCTGATTGGGAATCAAACCAGCGACCCTTTGGTTCTTAGGCTGGCACTCAATCCCCTGAGCCACACCAGCCAGGGAAATGAGGACTTTCATAAGGCCAAAAAATGATTTGATGGATTTTTTTATTTGAAACTGTTGATTATATGGTGTTCTTAGTAAAGGTGTTCTAAGATCACCGAAGGACCATAATACTACTGGTATTGAGTTGCATGTGTTGAAGCGCAGCTACTCTGCGAAGTGTTTTAGGGCAGTTCTGTTCCACGATTAGTAGTATGCATGTTGCTGTGAGTGAACTTTGGGGTGCTTTCAGGTGCAGTGCAAACTGCTGCATCGGAGGATGCTCCCTGACTGAACAAGCAATTTTCAGTGCAGATTAGTTTTCAATTTGAAGGTCTGGACTTCAGAAAAATCATTCTCTGGTTCAGCTTTTCTGCCTCCTATAACATTAGAGGTTACAGATTAGGTGCTGCTGCCCCTTCCCAGCCACCAATTGGAGCATATAGGGAAAGGTGTGGAAAAAAGAGAGTTCAGAATTTCTGATTTTGGTATGGTTTTCCAGCCTCTGCTACAGCTGTCTATTTAGTCCAGACAAAGGGTTTGTAAATATGATTTTCCTTTTTTTTTTTTTTTTTACCTGGCATTTCTTCCTTGTTCACACTATGGGCTCCCGTATCCATCTTTGCATCTCTGGATATTTCAGTATATATTGTAGTTATTTTGGCATTTTGCAATCAGTAAATCAATAATCTTAGCATTTTTATTTGTAGGTAGACAGGGAAGATTTACTTTATTAAAGTGTTAGTGTATATTTAGTGGCTTACAATAATACAGTGTGCTGATAATATATCTTTATGTACTGATCATCAAAAAAGGGTCTCTTTTAAAAGTCATTGCTATGTTTTTATTTTAAAAATAGGTTATAACAGGATTATGCCTTAAAACTCTTTAGTCTCTTATCTTCTTATTAATTTTCTAATAACAGAAATGACAATTTCCAAGTGAACGTTAAAATTCAACATAAAGAAATACTATTACGTACTCCTACCTTTAATTAAAATACTTAAGTTACAGTTATGATGTTCTTAATGAAACTATAATGCAATCTTTAAAAAACACAATTTAAACAGAAATTGTATAAAAATGTATGAAAAACCTATTACAGTTCAGTATTTTTATTTATTTTATTTACAATTTTCAAAATGTTAGGATTGACTTTCAGAAACATTGCTAAATTTGTTCGAGATTACAAAGCAAGTGAAATATCTAAGATATGAAAGTGAAGAAATTCTAAATCTAAAATGCCTTGCTTCTTCATCCTACTGTGTCCTTAAACTATTGGATTGGGGATTTGCAGAACATAAGTGAAATATACTCTTTGTTCTTGGCCCAAAATAAACTATACAAATCCTCGTTGTGAAATACATCACTAATCCACACAGCCAAAATTTATATAATTGATTCCTTGATTCCAAAGACATGAAATTAGTAAATGTTCACCTATTAATTATAATCAAATAAACACCAGGCAGAACAGAGAAGACATGTTTTAGTACCACACAAAAATTAATTCCAGTTAACAAACATATTCTTCGTCACAAAATACTGTTAGTTGGACTAATTGTAACATGCTTATTATGTATGATAAAGCTGCAACATCTACTTAGCAATGACAATATGAAAAAAATAGTTACAACAGGATCTGACTGACACATCCTTGTTACCACTGAAGAGCAATGAGATTCCCTGGAACACATCAGCACATCAATAATTCTGATGGATGTGAGAAGATATTACTAAACAGACTTTTTGGCTACTCCTAGATAGCCTTTAAATGATTGCTGGCATTCTTACTCTAAGAAGAATGAATCTGTGAAAATAGGCTGCTGACCTCTCTGTCAGTCCTAATCAGCACCAAACAGCCAGAAGCAAGACAAAAATAAAGAAATTGGTAGTTTCACTTACAAGGAGAAAATGAAATTGGGTCTAGTAAATTTTTTTAAATAATATATATTTAGGATAATTTAAAATGGCCCTATTTAGAAGAAAAATACCTCAATGTAATAAAAGCCATATATGACAAACCCTCAGCTAATATACTTGGTGAAAAACTGAAAGCTTTTCCTCTAAGATTAAGAACACGACAAGAAAGCCCACTCTCGCCACTCTCATTCAACATAGTTCTGGAATAGTTCTGAATAGCCAGAGCAATCAGGCAAGAGAGAAAAATAAAAGGCATGCAAACTGAGAATAAAGAAGTAAAAGTGTCACTTTTTGCAGATGACATGATTCTGTATATGGAAAACCCTAAGAACTCAACAAAAAAACTATTAGAAAATACAGTAAAGTTGCAGGATACAAAATCAATGTACAAAAATCCAAAGCTTTCCCATATACTAACAAGGAAACCTCAGAAAAAAAAGAAATAAAACAATTCCTTTTCCAATTGCAACCAAAGCAATAAAATACTCAGGAATAAATGTAAAGGATGTAAAGAACCTATATACTGAAATCTATGAAGAATTAATAAAAGAGATTCAAAAAGACACAATGAAATGGAAAGGTATTCCATGTCTGTGGATTGGAAGAATCACCATAGTTAAAATAGCTACATTACCCAAAGCAATACACAGATTTAATTCAATTTCCATCAAAATTTCAATGTCATTTTTTAAATAAATAGAAAAAAATCATCAATTTTGTATGGAACAACAAAAAACCCTGAATAGCCAAAGAAATCCTGAGAAAAAAGAACAAAGATGGCGGTATCACACTACCTTACTTCAAATTATACTATAGAGCTATAATAATCAAAAAAGGTAAACAAAGAAACAAACAAACAAATAAATAACAACAGACACCTTGACCAGTGGGATAGAATTGAGAGCCCAGAAATAAAAGTATAAAACCACATGAAAAATATAGGCAAATAACTTTTGACAGATGAGCCAAAACACACAATGAAAAAAGAAAACCTCTTTAATAAATGGTGCTGGGAAAATTAAAAAGCTACATGCAAAAGAAAAACCAGATTACAGTTTGTCCCTATATACAAAAATTAATTCAAAATTGATCGAAGACCTTCATATCAGATCTGAAACATTACATAGAAGAAAACATGGGTTCTAAACTTATGGAATTTGTTTGTAGAGAACATATTATGAATTTGACCCCTTAGGTAATGGTAGTAAAGATAAAAATAAATAAATGGAACTATGTCAAACCAAAAAGCTTCTGCACAGCAAAAGAAACTGACATCAAAACAAAAAGGCAACCAACCAAATTGGAGATAATATTTACAAAAATCAGCTCCAACAAGTGATTAATATCCAAAATGTGTAAAGAATTCCTACAACTCAAAACCAAACAAACAATCCAATTAAAAATGAGTAGAAGACAGACCCTGGGGAACAGTGTGAAGACCACATGGGAAGAAAGAAGGGAGAAAGGATTCTTGCTAGTGGGCCAGGAGAAGGTGCCACATGGTTATGGATTAAGAGCTGGAGATCACGGTGATGCAGTACATGGTGCTGAGAACCGCGAGAGGCCTGCCTAGCCGAGCCCCAGACTTCTGTTCTTTTTCTTCTGCAGGACGGTACCCCCTGACTGGCCTGACTGGCCTAATTGGGCAAAGCGGGGAAGAGAGAGAAGATGGAGGAAGAGTGAATGGGAGTCATGCTGACCTCCTCCCAAAACCAAACTGGAATTGCAACTAAATAATGGAGTAATCACCTGGAAAGCAGTGGAGTAATAGTGGGAGAGGAGCCTTGGTGCTGCAGACAGTGGATTCTACTCTCACACATCCCAACGGGTGAGAAATGCAGTGGAGGCTCGAGAGGGTGGGCTGGGTGCCCACGGGCACTGGCACCAGAGAGACATTGAAAAGGCCAGTTAGCTTCCCCCAAGAAGAACGGGATCTGAATCATAAACAGGAACCCTAAACTACAGCAGCTAAAGCCAAGAAAATACAGACAAAACGCAACCCCAAAAAGCATAGGGGCGCTCTCTGCCAGAGACAGGTGGCTGGGGATGCAGAGAGACATTTAAAGGGCAAACGCAAAAGCTGCACTGGCAGCCACCCTCCTTGATCTCTGGGTAGAGGCAACAGCAGGGCGGGCTGGGGCCTGGGAAAAAGACTGGTGAGGAAAACTTTGTGAAGAGAACTGACACGTTGGCCAGTGGAGCCCCGGTGATGGCACGCCTCCCACTCTGCAGCTACCATCTCACTCAGGCATAGGGAATCAATTAACCTGCCTTTTGTGCGCTCCACACACAGCTTGTACCCGTGTGAGCTGCGGGGCTAAGTGCAGACTGGCTGGGAGAGCCTTGAGGACAGATGGGAGATGGAGGATTTAGGGAAAGAATGGGAGGAGGAACCGGGGAGTCCCGACTCCTTCTCATTGCCGTAGTCTCCATTGCGAGGGAAGAGGCCACACCCACAAAGAGCCAAAAGCCGAAAAGCACGCATAGACACCCCAAAACACCCAGTGCAGGCTCGCACACTTGCACAGTGACCGGCGAAAGTAGACGAGTGTGTGCGTGTGACCCGCACGGGCTGGTGAATGCTTGCACCAGCCAGCAAGGACTCCCACAGATTGGCACCTATACGGCCTGTGAGGGAGTGCACAGAGCGGCAAGGGCAGGCATAAATTGACCCGCCCGTCTGCAATTGCGGAGCGGCCCACAAAATTAGTAGAGCTGCCCAGAGTCCCTGGAGGAGAGACCAGAGACAGGATTAACGGGAGAGTCCTGGAGCTGACCTCCTCCCATTTCCGTAGTCCCCACTTGGCGAGGGCAAGCAACGCACCCAAAGAGCCAAAAGCGGGTAAAATAAACAATAGAAGACCCTAAGCTGACCAGTGCCGCCAAGCTCACCAGCAAGGGGGGCAAGATGAGTACACGAGGTTGCGAATAAGCCCCCTGGTCTGGGGAAAGCACATGCAAGCCCAGGCAGGCGAGAGATCCTGCCACGATGGGAGCACGCTCAAGGAGCCCGTGTGAGAGTGCAGAGAGATCCCAAAAAATAGCCCAGCCCTGACCGAAGGGGTCACAGAGCTGCTCCAAGCAGGAGTCAGACACAGACATTAGACTCCTGGAAGGCTCAAACAAACAACCCAAGGCCCTATAGGGTCAACAACTGACATCATCAGAGGCAGGCCAAGAAAGAAAAGTAAAGGACAAAAATACTTAACAGACTCTCACAAATATGGGAAGAAAAAGAAGTTCCCCCCAAATGAGTGGAAACGGGGACTCCCCACAGAGAGAGCTAAGTGAAATAGAGGCAAGGGAACTATCAGATATTGAATTCAAAAGAATGGTTCTAACAAAGCTCAATGAGCTCAGCGAGCTCAAAGAGACTATGGCAAACTGCAGAGAAACTATCAGGATCTTACAGCAAACTATATCAGCCTGGAAAAGGACATAGAAACTATCAAGAAGACACAAGAGGATATGAAGAATACCATTTCCGAATTGAACAACACAGTAGAAGGAATCCAAAGCAGTCTGGATGAAGCTGAGGATCGAATCAGTGAGATGGAGGACAAGGTAGAAAGAAGCTCCCAGAAAGAACAAGAAATGGAAAAATGGCTCAAAAAGAATGAAGAGGCATTTAGGGAAATGCAGGATAACATGAAACGCAATAATATCCATATAATAGGGATCCCAGAAGGAGAAGAAGAGGAGCAAGGGAGAGAGCACCTCCTCGAAAAAGTAATGATGGAAAATTTCCCTAATTTGAGGAGAGAAAGGTTCACATAGATCCAGGAGGCACAGAGGACCCCACTCAAGAGGGACTCAAGGAGGTCAACTAGAAGACACATCATCATTAAAATGGCAAATGTCAAAGACAAAGAGAGAATCCTCAAGGCAGCAAGGGAGAAGGAGAAAGTCACATACAAGGGGGACCCGATACACCTAGGAGCTGACTTCTCAACATAAACTCTACAAGCAAGAAGGGAATGGCAACAAATATTCCAAGTCATGAAAAGCAAGGGCCTACAGCCAAGGCTGCTCTACCCAGCTAGGCTCTCCATTAAAATAGAAGGGGAAATACGGAGTTTTCCAGACAGGAGAAGATGAAAAGAATACATCTATACCAAACCAGCACTCCAGATATGCTAAGGGGACTGGTTTAAGCAGATGAAGTAAAAGAATGAGACAGAGAGGAACACAGGTACAAAGAGAAAAGATGAGTTTCTATCAGTAATATCTCTCAATGTGAATGGACTAAATGCCCCAATCAAAAGACACAGGGTAGCTGAATGGATAAGAAAACATGACCCACACCTATGCTGCCTACAAGAGACCCACCTCAGAGCAAGAGACCTACACAGTTTGAAAGTAAAGGGATGGAAAAAATTATTCCAAGCAAATGGGCATGAGAAAAAGGCCGGGGTTGCCATATTTGTATCAGGCAAAGTAGATTTCAAAACAAAGGCCATAAAGAGAGACCCAGAGGGGCACTTTATAATATTTAAAGGAAGAATCTATCAAGAAGACATCAGCATTGTAAACTTATATGCTCCCAAAGGAGGAGCCCCCAAGTTTATAAGGAAATTGTTGGATGACTTCAAAAAAGATATAGACAACAACACACTGATAGCAGAGGATTTCAACACCCCACTGTCAAAAATGGACAGATCTTCCAAACAAAACATTAATAAACATATTGTGGCACTGAATGACACACTGAATCAAAGACACTTAACTGACATATATAGAACCATACATCCCAAAGAAGAAAAATACACATTCTTTTCAAATGCTCATGGCAGTTTTTCAAAGATAGACCACATGATAGGACACAAAGCAAGCCTCAGCAAATTCAGGAAAATTTAAATGATACCAAACTTTTTATTAGACCACAAGGCCTTGAAACTGGAGATCAACCTCAAAGAGAAACTTCAAAAACTTGCAAACTCATGGAGACTGAACAGTGGACTATTAAACAATGAATGGGTCAATAATAAGATAAGAGAAGATATCAAAAAATTTCTGAAAACAACGGAAAATGAACAGACAACAATCCAAAACCTATGGGACACAGCAAAGGCGGTCCTGAGAGGAAAGTTCATAGCAATACAGGCTTACCTAAAAAAGATAGAAACATTTCAAATGAAAGACGTAACGCTACAACTTCAAGAACTGGAGAAACAACAACAAATAAATCCCAGAGCAAGCAGAAAGTAGGAAATAGTCAAGATTAGAGCAGAACTGAATGACATAGAGACAAAAAGAACAATTCAGAGGATCAAGCAATCCAGAAGCTGGTTGTTTGAAAAGATAAATAAAATTGACAAGCCTTTAAGCAGACTCATCAAGAAAAAAAAGGGAGAGGACCCAAATTAATAATATCAGAAATGAAAGAGGAGAAATAACAACGGATACCACAGAAATACAAAGGATCATCAGAAACTATTATGAACAATTATATGCCAAGAAATGTGAAAATCTTGATGAAATGGACAAATTTTTAGAAAAGTATAATCTCCCATCACTGAAGGGGGAAGAGACAGAAAGCTTGAACAGACCGATAACAGCTGGGGAAATTGAAGCAGTAATCAAGAAACTCCTAGCACACAAAAGTCCCGGGCCAGACAGTTTCACAGGAGAATTTTACAAAACATTTAAGGAAGAGCTAACCCTTGTCCTTCTCAAACTATTCCAAAAAATCCAAGAGGAGGGAGGATTCCCAGACTCTTTCTATGAGGCAACATCACCCTGATCCCAAAACCAGATAAACACCCTACAAAGAAAGAAAACTACAGGCCAATTTCACTGATCAACATAGATGCTAAAACCCTCAACAAAATATTGGCAAACCGCATCCAGCAATACATTGAAAATATTATCCACCATGAACAAGTGGGATTCATCCCAGGCATGCAGGGATGGTTCAATATATGCAAATCAGTAAATGTGATACATCACAAAAATAAAAGAAAGGACAAAAACCACATGATCATCTCGATAGATGCAGAAAATGCATTCGATAAGGTACAGCACTCATTTATGATCAAAACACTCAGCAAAATGGGATTAAATGGGGCATTCCTCAGCGTAATAAAGGCCATATATGAAAAACCTACAGCCAATATCATACTCAACGGGCAAAAACTGAAAGCATTCCCAGTAAGATCTGGAACACGACAAGGATGTCCGCTCTCACCGTTTCTTTTCAACATCGTATTGGAAGTCCTAGCCACAGCGGTCAGACAGGAGAAAGAGATAAAAGGCATCCAAATAGGAAAGGAGGAAGTAAAACTATCATTGTTTGCAGATGACATGATAGTGTACATAGAGAACCCTGTAGACTCTACTGAAAAACTCCTCAACCTAGTAAGTGAATTTGGCAAAACAGCAGGATACAAAGTCAACATTCAGAAATCAAAGGCATTTCTGTACACCAGCAATGCAATAGAAGAAGAAGAAATCAGAGAAAAAATACCATTCGATATAGCAAGGAGAAAAATAAAGTACCTAGGTATGAATTTAATCAAAGACGTAAAAGACCTGTATGCAGAAAACTATACAACATTGAAAAAAGAAATTAAGGAAGACACAAATAAATGGAAGCATATACCGTGCACATGGATTGGAAGAATTAATATCATCAAAATGTCCATACTACCAAAAGCAATTTTTAGATTCAACGCAATCCCTATTAAGATACCAATGACATATTTCACAGAAATAGAACACACATTTCAAAAATTTATATGGAACCATAAACGACCCCGAATAGCTGCAGCAATTTTGAGAAAGAAACACAAAGTTGGACGGATCACAATACCGGACATCAAACTCTACTACAAAGCCACTATACTCAAAACCATCTGGTACTGGCACAAGAACAGACCCATAGACCAGTGGAAGAGAATAGAAAGCCCAGAAATAAGCCCAGGTCTCTATGGGCATCTAATATTTGACAAACGGGGCAGGAGCATAAAATGGAGCAATAATAGCCTCTTCAACAAATGGTGTTGGGAGAGCTGGACGGCTACATGCAAAAAATTGAAATTGGATCATCAGCTGACACCATCCACAAAAATAAACTCAAGATGGATCAAAGACTTAAATATAAGTCGCAACACCATAAAAGTCCTAGAGGAGAACATTGGCAGGAAACTCTCAGATATCCCACGCACCAATTTTTTCACTGATTTGTCTCCTAAAGCAAGGGACATAAAGGAAAGAATAAACAAGTGGGACCTCATCAAAATAAGAAGCTTCTGCACAGCAAAAGAAAACATCAGCAAAATGAAAAGGGAGCCAACATATGGGAAAATATATTCGCTAATGATACATCAGATAGAGGTTTGATCTCCAAGATATAGAACGAACTCACTCGACTGCACTCCAAGAACACAAACGATCCAATCAAAAAATGGGCAAAGGACCTGGGCAGACGCTTTTCCAAGGAGGAGATATAGAGGGCCCAGAGACATTTGAAAGGATGCTTAGCATCACTAGCCATCAGAGAAATGCAGATTAAAACCACCATGAGGTACCACCTTGTACAGGTCAGAATGGCCATCATAAACTGATCCACAAACAACAGGTGCTGGCGAGGCTGTGGAGAAAAGGGAACCCTAGTCCACTGTTGGTGGGAATGCAGACTGGTTCAGCCACTATGGAAAGCATTGTGGACTTTCCTCAAAAAGCTGAAAATGGAACTGCCTTTTGATCCAGTGATTCCCCTGCTGGGTCTCTACCCTAAGAACACCAAAACGTCAATACAAAAGAACCTATGCACCCCAATGTTCATAACAGCACAATTTACAGTAGCCAAGTGATGGAAGCAACCTAAATGCCCATCAGTAGATGATTGGATCAAAAAGTAATGGTATATATACATAATGGAATACTACGCAGCAGAAAGAAAAAAAGAACTACTAAACTTCGTGACAGCATGGATGGAACTGGAGAGCATCATGCTAAGCGAAATAAGCCAGGGGGGCGAAAGACAAATACCATATGATCTCACCTATAAGCGGAACCTAACCAACAATACAAAGATGCAAGGAAAATATGACCAGCAACACTGAAAGGAAAAGAAATCTACAGAGACAAGAGTGAAGGAGGGAGGAGGGCAGGGAAATGTAAGGGAAGGGGAAAGTCAAGGAACATATAGCAAGGACTCATGGACAAAACCAAAGGGGAAGAGCTGACGGGGGGAAGGAGGGAGGGGGCAAGGGAAAGTGGTGCGGGGGAGGCAGAGACAAATGTATTTAACAAATAAAAAAAATATTATAAAAAAAATGGGTAGAAGACCTGAACAGATACTTCTTCAAAAAAGACATACAAATGCCCAACAGATACATTAAAAGATGCTCAACTTCACTAGCTATTTAGGAATTGTAAATCAAATCTAAAATGAGATACCACCTAACACCTGTTAGAATGGCTATTATCAACAAGACAGGTAATAAGTTTGGGGAGGTCGAGATGCAAAAGTAATCCTCATTTACTGTTGACAGGAATGTAAACTGGTACAATCACTTTGGAAAAGAATCTGGCAGTCCTTCAAACAGTTAAGAATAGAGTTACCATATAACCCAGCAATCCCTCTCCTGAGTATCTACCCAAAAACTCAAAATTATATATTTGCAAAGATATGTACACCTTTGTGTTCATTGCAGCATTATTCACAGTAATCAAGACACGGAGACAGCCCAACTGTCCTTCAATAGAGGATTAGATAAAAAGATGTTGCACATATGGACTACCGAATGCCACTCAGTCCTAAGAAAAGGTGAAATACTGTTTTCTGCAACATCATAGATGGCACTTGAGAATATTATACTAAGTGAAATAAGTCAGTTGGAAAAAGCTAAGGACCATGTGATTTCACTTGTATGTGAGATATAAAACTGAAACTCATAGACAAGGACAATAGTATGGTGGCTACCAGAGGGAAAGAATTAAGGAGTAGTAATAGGTAAAGGGGGCTAATATTTGGTGATGGAAGATGATTTGTCTTTAGGTAAATGATGCAGTATATAGATCTTGTATCATAGAAATGTACACTTGAAACCTATATAATCTTAGTCAATGTCACCCCTACACATTTAATTTAAAAAAGTAAAAATAAGTAAATAAATAAAATAAAATGATATTAAATTGAAAATATCTTATTAACCCAAATTATATGATTAGAAATAGTCATCAATGTTAGTAGGACAAATTATTTCAGATCTATCTCTGTAGATAAACAGATTTTTATTTTTTTTATTGCTGTTCATTTACAGTTGTCCCCATTTTTCCCCCATTATTCGCCCCTGTCATCCCCGCCCATCACCTCCCACATTCAATATTCCCCCCAGTTGTCCATGGGTCCTTTATACATGTTCCTTGACTTGACCTTTCCCCTTCTTTCCCCTGTTATCCTTCTCCCCCGCTCCCCTCTGGTTACTGCCAGTTTGTCCTTTATTTCTATGCCTCTTTTTCTATTTTGCTCTATTTGTTTTGTGATTAGGTTCCACTTATAGGTGAGATGATATATTTGTCTTTCATCACCTGGTTTATTTCACTTAGCATAATACTCTCCAGTTCTATCCATGCTGCTGTGAAGAGTAGAATAAACATATTTTTTTTAAAAGTGTATTACATGTAGTTTTATTCTAACTGAGAGGAGTAAACACAACTTCTTCAATCCTAGTTTTCTTGCATTTCCTTATAAGGTAAATGCAAAAGGCAACTTTGCTGGGAATTATTACTTTTTTGTTGTTGTTCAGTTATAGCCATCCTACCTAATTTCTTGCTCTTTTTTTGCCCCATCCTCCCACACTCTGAGTCACACTTCTTTGGTTCTAAATTTTATAAATATTTTACAGTTTTACAATTGTCTCTTGGAATTGAATGTTTGTAAAAAACTCTAATGCTAATTTGACTTTTTCTTCTGGTAAATAACTGTTTTACCCTTATTTTTTGTCTATTACATTAATACATACAATTCAATAAGTTAAGCAGAATATACTTTTCTGGTTTATGTCTTGTTTTCTTTTTCATAATAAATAATATTCTTAGAGTCAACTCTTCTTTTTTCAAGGATTTTTTTTTATTATATCTTTCTTTTCACTTTTTTATGCTCCTCTGCATAAGTATCTCAAGTCATTTATTACTGTTGTAATTACACCTTTAATAAGGTTCCTTATAAATATGCTCACTTCCTTCTAGTCAAGTTTTTCTTATTTCTATAAGTTAAAGAATCTTTATTGTCTTTCCACTTGTTATCCTTTCATGTAAGCTGCTGTCGCTCAGTCTTTCTACATCATTTCTCTTAGACCTTAGTGAACATTGAGTCACATTAAAAGAGATTTTCCCTACTCTTGCTAAGGCCATATAAATCCCTGGCTATTTCAATATATTGTGCATTTATTTTTGTCATGCTTCTAAGTATCTTTGAATTCATGAACTACCATATTGATTAATGAATTAATTAATTACTTATGACCTTTATTTCTTCTTCTACACTCATGCCACTTTTAATATTTAAGCTTAAATACATTAATGAATAACGTTTTACCAACGATTGGAATTAAATAGATGTCTAATAATTTTAGTAGGAGTGATGTCAGCAACATGGTAGCATAAAAGGATTCAACATTTATTCCACACAGAAACAGAAAGTTGGCATCCATTTACAGACCAAAATACCTTCATGAGGGCTCCAGAATTCAAATAAGATATAACATAAGTCCAGGTCAAGCTCAGAAAAAAAAAATGCTTTGAAAGGGGTAATAAAGGCAGTTTGTAGGGTAAGTGGAGGCAGTCTGGCTTCCTCACCCAGGTATCTGGGTAACTAAAGGAAGCAGCTTCTCATAACCTTGAAGGGGTCTGATAAAGTGGTGTTCACGCAGTCTTGAGTCTGGATCCAATAAACAGCTCCCATAAGGTGAAGTTGGCTCGCGTGTGCAGCTCATGCTATGTTACCTATAGCCGGCTTTGTTCCTTCTATTACTTAAGATGGTAGGGGCTTCTTCGAGTGGGGCGCAGACAGAGACATGGGCTTGTGGCTTGTGTGGCTCCCTTGAATAAAGGCATGCCAAGTATCCCCATGGCTCCATGCATTTTATTTCATTTACTTGAGTCTCGAGTGAATCTGCCTGACCTAGACAGGTTGCAATACCCAGTTTTACTTTACTCACAGCCTTGTCCCCTAGCCCATACAGTGCATCACTGAGAGAGTCCCTCTGATCAGGATCTTTTTTGTGCAGGGAAAGAGTTAAAGGAGTGTCTGAGTTTACCATGAACCTCAGTACCAGACCCATTTCAGTGGATTTTAGCTTGCTGCAATGATCTTCAGCTATAGGCTTATCCCCATGACCTCAGCCTTTGAGGATGGTCTAATGAACCCAGCCATGAGTCTGGCCCGTAGATACATAGGATCTAGGTTCCTAGGAAACCCAGGCACAAGGACTGCCCATGGACTGCAATAAGTATCCACATAGAATCTCTTGTTGGGCTACTGGTGAAGGGCTTTTCCAGCCAAAGTCAGTCTGCAAAGTCTACTTTTTCAAATATGTACATAGCAATGCAAGACTACAAAAATTACAAAGATTTAGGAAAACATGACACAGAAAAGGCAAAAAGGTATGTGTATATACATATAATACACCCTATGAAAATGGAAATCTATGATCTGTCTGAAAAGCAAGCAATTCAAAATATTCATTTTAAGGCCTCTCAGTGAGCTGCAAGATAAAACATATATGTAACTAAACAAAATTAGGAAAAAATACTACATGAACAAAGCAAGAAGCAAGAACTAAGCAAGAAACACTACATGAACAGAGATAGAAACCATAAAAATAATCAAAAAGAAATTCTGGGGCTGAAAAATACAATCACTAAATTGAAACATTCAAAGAAATCTTCTGCAGCAGGCAAGATCAAACAGAACAAATAATAAGTGAGCTCAAAGATTGCTCACTTGAAATTACCCAGTCAGAGGAACAAAAGGGATAAAGAATGAAAACAGTGTGAAAGGAGCCTACATGATTTATGGGACACCATCAAATAAACCAGTATGCAAATTATGGAAGTCATAAAATGAGTAAAGAAAAACAAAAGGGTCAAAAGCTTAAACCCTCAAATTTGGAAAGGAAAATGGATATTCAAATTCACAAGATTTAAAATACCAAAAATATATGGAACTTGAAGAGGTCTGTACATAGATCCAATTGCCAAAAGTCAATGACAAAAGAAAATTTGGAAAGCAGCAAAATAGAAAAGCTTTTTCAGATACAAAAGAACCTTCCATAAGACAATTAGTTGATTTCTCAGCAGAAACCTTGCAGGCAAGGAAAGAATGAGGTGATATATTGAAAATACTAAAAAAAAAAAAACCCAAACAAACAAAAAACAAAACAAACAAAAGAAAAAAAAACCCATATACCTTGTAAAGCTGATCTTTAAAAATAAAGGAGAGAGAGAAATTTTTCCATAGCAACAAAAACTGCAGAAATTCATTACCACTAAAACAAACTTACGTGAAATGATAATGAACTTGGTAAAGTTGAAATGTTAAAAAAAACTAAATAAAATAAAGAGCAACACTAAAGCATGTAAAAGTATAAATCTCACTTGGCAGGTGTGGTTTAGTGGGATGAACACTTGCCTGTGGACTGAATGGTCACTGGTTCAGTTCCCAATCAGGGCATATGCCTGGGTTGCAACTGCATCACTGGTTGGGGGATTGCAAGAGGCAACTGATTGATGTTTCTCTCTTACATCAGTAGTTCTCTCTCTGCCTTTCTCCCTCTTTTCCCATCTCTCTAAAAATAAATAAATAAAATAATAAAGAAAGATATCTCACAGATAAAGTATACAAATACAAAATATGATTATACTGCAAAAGTGGTGAATAACTCATTTTAAATCCTTTTATAAAATTTAAAATACAAAAGTATTAAGAATTATTATCATAAAAATAGTTAATAGATTCACAGTATAGAAAGGAATACATTTTCGTATCAATAAAATAAAGTGAAAAGGAAGGAAATAAAGTATGGGGGTTTTGTACGTGATTATATATATATAAGTTGTTTTTTTTTTTAATTTTTCAATCAGGTTTATTCTATTACATTTCCTCAGCTTTTCCCCCTTTGCCCCCCTCTATCTTTCCCACCCCCACCCCCTGATCCCACAGTCAGTTTCCACTCTGTTGTCCATGTCCATGGGTCATTCATACATGTTCTTTGTCTAGTCCCTTCCCCTTCTTTCCACCATTGTCCTCTTTCCCCATCCCCTCTGGTCACTTGCAGTCTGTTGCATGTTTCCATGCCTGCGGCTTATTTTGTTTGTTTATTTTGTTGAATAGATTCCACTTACAGGTGATATAATATGGTATTTGTCTTTCACTGACAGGCTTATTTCACTTAGCATAATATTCTCTAGTTCCACCCATGTTGTTGCAAAAGATAGGAGGGAGTTCCTTCTTTCTTTTTTTTTTTAATGCAGATTGATTTTATTTATTTTTTTAAATGTCAAGATCCATGATAAAATATTTAAAAATTTAAATCTATTATAAAATCTCAGCAATTAAAACAACATGACACCAGCACAGTAATAATCAAGTAGATCAATGAAATAAAATGAGCATTAAAAAAAAAGTATATATCTGTCTAACAATATAATATGGGAAATATAAGGGTTATTCAACAAATAAGGTGCAAATAAGGTGCAATAAGGTGCACAACTATTACTTGAAATAAAACAAATATAGAGCCCTATTTAAAACAATATACAAAAATATCCAGGTGAGTTAAAAATCAATATGTAAAATCTAAGGCATTTTAGGAAAGAACACAAACTAATATTTTTATTACCCTGAAGTAACATATTCAAACTCAGAAGCTATAAAGTAAAATATTGACAATATGACTATATTAAACATTTAAGACTATATAGTAATATACATATAAAAAAGTTAAAAGACAAGTAATATAATAGGAAACTATTTCCAATATATCTAGAAAAGGATTAATAGTTTTTGGGGGGTTTTTAAGGAAAAAAAATTCTACAAACATTTAATCAAAAAATGGATAAAGAAAACCAAAAAGGTATTTAAAGCTTTTTAAAAATAATAGAAATAGGCAAGAAATATACAAAAACAGGTTTAGTTTCAACAAAAAATAAAGGAACACTTAAAGTAACACATCATTGTCACAATCAGATTAATAACTATTAAAAATCTTGGTAATAAAAAGTATTGGAGACTGTGAAAGGAACTGGGTATTCATAGACTGTTTTTCTTCATCTTAAAGCAGTCCCTTTAGCATATCTTGCAATGATGGTTTGGTAAAAGTATATTCTTTTAGCCTTCTTTTGTTCAAAAAGCTCCTTATTTCACCTTCCATTTTAATTGAGAATCTTGATGGGTAGAGCAGTCTTGGTTGCAGGCCTTTGCTTTTCATTCCTTGGAATATTTCTTGCCACTCCCTTCTGCCTTCAATGTTACTGTTGAAAATCAGCTACTAGCCATGCCCCAGCTCCCCTATATGTTACTATCTCTTTCTCCCTTGCTTCTTTAGGACTCTCTGTTTGTCTTTGCTATTTGCCATTTTAATGATGATATGTGTTAGAGTGGGCCTCATTGGATTTTTCTTCAATGGGACCCTCTGTGCTTCCTGGACTTGTGTGACTTTTTCTCTCCTCCAGTTAGGGAAGTTTTCCATCATTACTTTTTCCAACAGGTTCTCTATCCCTTCCTCCTCTTCTTCTCCTTCTGGTATCCCTAATGTATGGTTATTATTACATTTCAGGTTGTCCTGCATTACTCTAAACAACTCTTCATTCTTCTTTGAGTCTCCTTTCATTTTCTTGATCTTTCTGGGAGTTTTTTCTTACCTTATCCTCCAACTCACTGATTCAGTCCTCTGCTTCATCTAGCCTGCTTTTGATTTCTTCAACTCTGTTTTTCAATTCCAAAATTGTATTCTTCATTTCCTCTTGCCTCTTGTTGATAGTGTCTATGTCCTTGTTCATGTTGATATAGTTTGCAGTAAGTTCGTCAATTTTCCCTGTAGTTTTTTTGTGATTCTTTCTGAGCTTACCAAGCTCATTGAGCTTCTTTAGAACCATTGTTCTGAACTCAATATCTGATAGTTTAGTTGCCTCTATTTCATTTAGTTCTCTTTCTAGGGATTCCTCCTTTCCCTTTGAGTGGGACATATTTCTTTGTCTTCTCATTGTTTGTGAGACTCTTCTTTTTTGCTTCTGCTTCTTCAATTGATCTGTCTTGATTTCCTGATTTTGTGGTGGAAACGTCTACGTTAGGAGACTGCCGTTTTTTTTTTCTTTCTGGATCTGCCTCTGATGATGTCAGATGTTCCCCCTGTCTGACCTTAGGCAGTCTACTCAAGACTTTCAGGAATCTACTGTCTGTGGTTTTCTCCTTCAGCTGTTATTCTAGTCACTCTGCACTCAGCAGGTGGGTTTAAACAGCATGAAGTGGAGTGGAGTCCCTCCTGGGGATAGGGTCATTGTGTCCCCTCATGCTATTGCAGCTCAGGGGAGTGGCCTGCCTGAGCAAGATGGTTGCTGCTATTTGGGGGAGGGGGCAGTACTGGGATCCCTCCAGCTACTCTCAGTTCTCTCGCCAAAGCTTCCTTCTCCATTTTCTCCTCAGAAGTCTCTAGCCCACCCTCTACCCTCTTTTGCTGGAGACCAGGGTAAGTGGCTGCAAATAAAAATTTATGCATTGACCCTTTAAACAGCTCTTTACATCTCCAGCTGCCTGTCTCTATCAGAGAGTAAGCCTGCTGCTTCTTGCAGCTGGTTGTTACCTGTGTACTTTTGGGGCTCTGGTGCTGTAGGCTGGAGATCCCTGCTTATATGGTTTAGACTCCACTCTTCTCCAGGGGATCCAACTGGCCATTTCAATATCCTTCTGACACTACTCCCCATAAGTTCCACACCACCTTCTCGAGTCTCTACCACACTCCTTATCATTAGGTTGTGCTAAAGCTGATTCTTCTGTCTGTCTGAGGTTACAAGGCTTCTCTCTTGCTATTGTTAAGTTGTTTTTTCCAGGTGGTTTCTCCACAATTTAGTTGTAATTCCAGATTAGTCCTAGAAGGAGATCAGTGTGACTTCCACTCATTCCTCTCCCATTTTGTTTCTGATTTTAAGTTGTTATAAGCCCAACATTTATTGTGCAATTAGAAGTTATGTATAAACTTCATGATAACAACAAAGAAAAAATAGAGACGATAACAAAAAAAATAAATTATATGACTACAAATGATCATCGATAAAAAAGGAGCAAGAGGTAAATGGAAGAAAAGACTACAAAAATGATTTTAAAATAGCAATTGTAACTAATTCTCTATAAATTGTTAGTGCACATGTAAATGGATTAAACTATCTAATCAAAAGACATAGAATGGTGGAATGGGTTTTAAATGACCTAACTATATTGTATCTACAAGAGATTGATTCTAGATTTAAGGACATAATAGGCTGAATGTTAAAGAAAAGTAAAACATAAACCATGCAAATAGCAAGCAAAAGGGAGTGACTATACTTATAAATGGCAACCAGGAGTGGCTATCCTTACATTAGACAAAATAGACTGTAAACCAAAACCTGTCACAAGAGGCAAAGAAGGTCATTGCATAATGATGAAAGGGCCAATTAAACAAGAAGTTATAATAATTATAATTATGCACCTAACATTAGATTACCTAAATATATAAAGCAAATATGGATAGGATTGAAAAAGGAAATATACAGCAATACAATAATAGATGATGACTTCAATACTCATATCATCGTGACATCAAATCAATAATAGCAGACTTAACTGCAATACAGATCAAATGAACCTAACAAACATATACAGAACATTGTACTCAATATCAGAAAACACATTCTTTTTAAATTCAATGGAACATTCTACAGAACAGGTTTAAAAAAATAAGTCTTAACAAATGTAGGAGGCTGGAAGTCATTCTAAGTAACTTTAACCACAATGAAATGAAACTGTAAATCAACAGAAAGAAAACAGAAAAATTCACAAATACAAAAAAATTACAAAACACACTTTTGAACAACCATTGAGTCAAAGAATAAGCCAGAAAAAAAATTTTTGCAAAATTCCTCAAAAAATAGTAGCAAATTAAATTCAATGGCCACTTAATGAGGTCATTACCTCTCATACCAACTGAGATTTATCTCTAAGGTGCAAGGGTGTTTCAACATATGCAAAACAATCAATGTGATACATTACATTAACAGAATGAAGGATAAAAATTACATCATTACCTCAATAGATAATAACAAAAGCATCTGGCAAAATATAGCACTGTTTTTTAAAAGATTTATTTATTTATTTTTAGAGAGAGGGGAAGGGAGGGAGAAAGAGAGGTAGAGAAATATCAATATGTGGTTGCCTCTCACATACCCATTTGGGGACTTGGCCCACAACCTAAGCATGTGCTCTGACAAGGAATTGAATCTGCAACCCATTGGTTCACAGTCCAGTTCTCAATCCACTGAGCCACAACAGCGAGGGCAAGTATGGCACTTTTTAAGCAACAATAACTCTGAACAAATCCAACACAGAAGGAACTTACCTCAACATAAGGCTAAACATGAAAAATATGCTAGTTGGAAAGTAAAATTACTTCTGTTAAACATGATCTAATATCTAGAAAACCCTCAAGAATCCACCAAAAAAATTTTCCACTAATAAATGAGTTAGGAAAGATTCAGGAAACAAAGTCAATGTACAGAAAGCAATTGTGTTTTTATATATTTCAACAAATTATCAGAAAATAAAATTTTAAAAATCCCATTTATATTATTGAAATAATTAACTATTTAATAATATGTAGGAGATAAAAGACATATACTGCATATTTTAAAATACTGATGAAAGAAATTAAAGGAGACATAAAGAAATAAAATGACATCCCATGTTCATGGAGTGAAAAACTTCATGTTGTTCAAATGTCCTTATTACAAAAAATGACCCACAGATACAATGCAATTCTTATCAAAATATCAATGATATTTTTATAGAAATATTTAAAACCTTAAAATTCATATTAAATCACAAAATACCCAATAGCTAAAGAAATTTTGAGTTACAAGAATAAAGGGTAGGTATAAGAATTCCTGTTCAAAATGTATTACAATATTACCTAAAAAATATCGGTATGGTATGGGCACTAAAAACATCATATAGACTATTAGGATAGAATAGAGAAGCCAGAAGTAAACCCATTCTTATAGTCAATTGATTTTAGACAAGAAAGCTAAGAATACAAGAGGGAGGAAAAATAGTTTCTTTAATAAATGGCATTGGTAAAAACTAAATAACCACAAAAGAATGAAATTGAACCTCATTGCATACACAAAAATCAACTCCAAATGAGTTAAAGACTTAAAAGTAACACCTAAAACTGTAAAACTCCTATTTTTAATAAAGATATAAGCTTCCTGGCAATGGTCTTGACCATAATTTCTTGGATATGACACCAAAAGTAAAAGCAACAGAAGCAAAATTTGGCAAGTGAAATTATGTCAAACTGAAAACCTTGGTGCACAGCAAAAAAAAAAAAATCAATAAAATGAAAAGGCAACCTATGGATATGAGGAAATATTTACAAACCATATATCTGATAAAGGGATAATATCCAAAATATACAAAGAACTCTTCCAACCCAATAGCAACAAAACAAAACAACAGGTTATAAGTAAGCAAAGGAATTGAGTAGGTATTTCTTGAAAGAATATATTCCTCCAAAGAAGATATTCCAATGGCCAATAGGTATTATGAAAAGGTTCTCAACACTACTAATCATCAGGGAAATGCAAATCAATACCAAAATGAGATATCACTTCACACTTGGAAGAGTGGCTTTTATTTAAAAAAAAAAAAAAAAGACAACAATGTGGGAAGAATGTCAAGAAAAAGATTTCTTTATACATTGTTGATAGGAATGCAAAATTGTACAGCCATTATGGAGAAACAGTATGGAGATTCCTTAAAATATTAAAAATTGAGCCACCACATGATCTAACAGCTCCACTTCTGGATGTATTTCCATAAGAATTGAAATCAGGATCTTGAAGAGATATCTGCACTCCCATGTTCATTTAGCCTTCTTTGTAATAGCTAAGACATGGTAGCACACACAATATCCATCAATGGATGAATAGATAATAAAAACATGGTATAAAAATAAAGAAAATGTGGCATATCAATATTATAGGACATAATTCAGGCTTAAAAAAATAAAATGAAATCCTGTCATTCACAAGCAATATGAATGAACCTGAAGGAAATTATAGTAACTGAAATAAGCCAATCACAGAAGGACTATATGTAGAAATACTACATGAAACCACTTACATGAGAAATCTAAATAGTTAAACTCATAGAAGAAAGTTCAATGATGTTCCCCAGGGGCTATTAAGAAGGGTAAATAGGGAGATATTAGTCAAAGGGTACAAAGTTTCAGTTATATAAGATGAACAAGTACAAGAGATGCACTGTAAACTCAGTTCCTAAAGTTAACAATATTATATTGCATGCTTAAAAATTTAAGAGTGGGCCTTATATTGTGTCCTTATCACAAAATAATAATAATAATAATTAAGAGAGTAGGAGTAAATTTAGGCAGTAATGGACACTTCCATGGCATCAAGAGTTGTGATGGTTTTGTGGGTGTGTACTAATATCCAAACTCCTTAATTTTTATATATTTAAAATGGCCAATTAGCACGAACATTTAAATTTTAATACTAATTAAGGAGACTGGTTGAAAGAAGGTGAAGAAACTAGTCAAAGAACATATGTGAAGGACCCACTGACATGAATAACAGGGTGAGGGTTGACTGTGGGAGTGGGGGACAGGCTGGCTGGAGGGGGACAAAGGGGGCAATTAGGACAACTGTAATAATATAAGCAATAAAATCTTTAAATTAAAAAATAAAGTTATGATGAGCAAAATAAATAAAGAGATGAGAATTAAGAAAAATTTTCTTCTAACATTAATAAAGAAATATCCAATGATTATTTATATTGGAATAAACCAAGGAATATATGCTTGCCAGTTGAAATGCAAATGCAACACTTTTCTTTAAAGGAATTAGTCAATATGTCTCAAAATTTAATGATGAAAAAAATGTATTGTCCTTGTACTCATGCTAGGAATTTTTTCCAACCAATAATTAGACAAGTGCCCAAAGAGTTTGTGTGTATATGTGAAGATGGCCACAGCAATGTCTTTCTAATATTACAATATTTTAAATAAACTAAAGTATAAACCATGGGGGCTTATTTAATTCAGAATATATTCTATTAATGTAATAATCTGTAGCTGTTCAAAACACTGTTTCATATATTGCTTTAGAGAAATATTATGGTCTCCATGCTATGATATTAAAAAGCATATGACAAAACCCCTAAATTCTTAATATTTCCTTCTGAATTACTATTAGACTTTTGCTTATATCTTACATTAAAGTTCTCCAGAAATTTTTTTTGCAATAAAAAGGAAAAAATATGTGCATATTTCAACCTCCTTCCTCAGCCTAAATTCTAGGTTTTCAAATGACTTTTATGTTATATCTTGGATTGGATTAATCTTTGCCTTTCATGACATGCTTTTACATATAGGTTTATTTTTGTCTTTTTAAGACAATTATCTCCACATCTGTTATTAAGACAAATGACTCAGTTTACATGTCTTTTGTTAAATTGTAAATTACAAACATAATAATAGATATAGCCCTGGAACACCTTACATAAATTAATAAATATGCTTATATCATATAATAAGATTTTAACTGTTTTGATTTCTTTTTATGGTTATACTTTTCAAAATATTTATTGAGGAAGTTTCGTTAAGCAAAATGCATTTTTATTTAACAGACTGAACTTGAATCAACTTGAAAGATGCAGATAAAATTAAAGCATTTTTCAAAAAAAATTAAAGCATTTTTCAATGCTTTCCCTTAAGCAGCTGTTTTCTGTATTCTTCATTCTCCATTAATAACCCTCTGTTTCATCAGATGAAAAGCATTTTCCTTTTGTAGCTTAAAAACATTTTCAAATGCACACTAACATTATGCCACAAAAACATTTTATAATGAATAGTCATATTTTACAAGGTTTAGCATTTTCTTCTGTTGTGTATTTACAATAGCCACCATAATTTATAAAGATTTGTCAAAGACATCTGGGAAAAACTGCTTTGTTAATGTATATCCACACTGTAAGCAATTTCCTGTCTATCATGTCAGCATTGTTGGAAACATGTTGGAGGTTGGCTAGCAGGTCATCACTCATGCATTTGGACTGTGGGGAAAAGAGTGGCAGGACTGTGTGAGGTCCATGATATAAGAGAGGCTGCAGTACGCCTCCGTATGAAGTTAGCTTCAAATAGTTTTCAAAAGTTAAAAAAACCCCACAAAACTGCCAAACTGTGTTCCAGAATTGCTGTATCCTTTTAAATTCCTGCCAGCTACCTATGAGTCATCGGTTTCTTTGCTTCCTTTCTAACATGTTGGTGTTTTCAGTATTTTTAATTTTAGCCATTCTCATAGGTTGCAACTTGACAATTTCTTATAAATGAAACACGATCACCCTATACACAACAATTGCACACATAGGCATGTAATCCAGAGAAATGGAAATACATGTTCATGTAAAAACTTGTACACAAATGTGCATAGCAGCCTTATTTGTAACAGCCAAAAACCAGATACAGTTCACATGCCCTTTACCAGGCAAATGATTAAATAAACTGGTACATCCATCCAACCCATGGAACACTATTCAGCAATAAAAAGAACGAACTCAATACACATAGCCACTTAGATGAATCTTAAGAGAAATAGACATTTCAAAAAGTTTATACACTGCATTTTTCCATTAGTATAACATTCTTGAAATGATAAAATTATAAAAATGGAAACCCTATTAGTGGTTTCCAGTGTTTAAGGAAGGAATGCACACAGAATGGAAGTTCCTGTGGTTACAAAAAGAGCAAGATGAACAGTCCTTGTGGGATGTAAATATTTTATGTTGCAGCTGTTGTTTTTAATATAGAAATCTACCCATGATGAATTTTATATAACTAAACAACAAATAAACTTAATGAGTAAAACTTAGAAAATCTGAAAAGAGCCAATAGACTGTATTAATGTGAATATCCTAGGTGTCATATGATACTATATAGTTTTGCAAGGTATTATTATTAAAGGAAAGCAGATGAAATGTACATAAGATCTCTGTTTTACAACTGCATGGAAGCTACAATAATCTAAAATTAGCTTAATTTAAAAAAAAGTTGTAGAAAGAACCCACTTAATCGTACATAAATACCATATAAAGAAGTAGGGCATCAATAACCAGATATCTGGTGTGTGGTAGACCCTTTGTTTTGCTCTGCTGATTCATGATTGTGTACATTATCTTGATTAGAAAGGGAAGTTTTACATTCTCAGGGAAGCTGAAAATAAACTATGATCCATAGATTCTATTCAGCTTACTTCTTTCCTCACTTAGCTAGATTTGTGTTTACTATTCAGTTTTATATTAATTACTTTATTAGGCAGGAAGCAACTAGGGAAAACAAAACTCCAAGGATTTTAAAATTTAATTAAAAAATTATAGTTCCCTTTAATTAAAGGAAATTAGTAACACAAATGTTAAAATATGTGGGAAGACAAAAAAGAAGGATGTTGGAGAAGAATAAATAAACAGAATAAAATTTAAAAAGCTGATTGATAACTAGAGATATGTAACTTCAGAAGCCACTCTCATTTCCAGAACTGAGGAAAATAAGTAAAGAAAAGAAATGGTGCTGCCAGAATCCTGGACATTGGAACAATGTCATCAATATTCCTTTTCCAAGTTTTACTTCAGTTCTCCATCCCTCTGCAGAGATTAGAATGTGCAGTATTTAAACTTGAAGACTTTACAAAGGTTAATATCTTAAAAGCAAAGGTGTTGTTTTCAAGATCTACTTATAACTCTCTTTCTGGTTCCCAGACACATATTTAGACTTAAGTCTCAGCAAAAATCATGAAAGGGAAGTTACAATTCAGCTAATGGTGGAAAGGATTTACACATCAAGGAAACTGCAAAGCCAAGTCAACATATACTAGCATAAATGACATTGAGGGTGCTTAATCATGGGGAAGATCATAGAGTTGGATAATGATGAAGTTATTGGTATAAAAATCCTATCCCAGGACTTAGGAATAAATGACCCACAATGGATCCAAGAAGACTATTTTAGTGTGCTACTAGAATGACTCGATAGATTGGAAACATGCTAACCCATACTAAATGATGTAGAAAAGTTAGAATCTCCATGGTAGATGGTGAAGGAAGGAATAAAAAGGCTCATAAGACTGGCAATGTTAGAAGGCTTGAAAACCCACAATTCAAATATGTATGTTCCAACAGCACTAAGTAACAAAGAGTGCTGATGAGATGGCACTGTCATTACTGAGAAGCTCACTGGTGGCTGTCCTTCATACACGAATGCTAAACATAAGTAAAGCAGTGAAAGAACAGAGCTTCCTCATAGCAATGGGGATTCTAGAACCCAAAATAACAGTTTTAGTGCTTAATCATCAGAAGTAAAGTGACCATGATTATTTAAATGAGTAGCATGCAGCCAGAGAATTTTGACTCATAGAAAACTATGAGGTTTCTTCCTAGAAATACAATACATGGACAGCCAATGAAGGTATTACTTAATTTATATAATTTTTAAAGAAGCTCAACATGGACAATGGATAATCAGAACCTGTGGCCACTTATTTGAGCAACCATATATTGTAGGAAAGGGCCTACCTAAACCTTTGGAGGACTGCTTCACTGTAACTGCTTTTGACAAATGCCTCTCAGGTAGTAGTAGCTCTAATACTGGGTAAATTCTGTATTAGCAGAAATAAAGACAAACTTTTTGACCCAGTCTTCCAGGGATCCACCAGACAGGTCAACAAAATCAATTGCAATTCTTTGCAAATTATGTCATTCTAACCCCTTTAAATACTAGGAATGTGGGCTATTATTTTTAAGGCTAAAGTGGAGCGAGGCTGACCTGGTAAGCAGGAGATGAGTGCTGAGTAAGTCATAATACAAGAAAACTTGCTGTTCTTACAGAGAGCTACTTTTCTAGAATAAGTACTTCCCTGATTGTTACAAGATTGCTGTTAGTTTTGAGTTTTTATTTATTATATACCCTACAGTAAACATGATACATAATGATCATATAAAATATATTTTGTAGTATTTTATTTAAAAAACATAACTTATCCAGTCATATTTGTAAGCAAAAAGCTTTTAAAAGTAAACAGCAAACTTTACATGGACAAAGAAAGAAAAGTACTTTTAAAATATGGTGTTTCAGATGTTTTAGTGGTGGTGATAAATACTATGTGGCATCAGATTTTCAACAGATGTATGTATTTTATAGCATGTATGTCAATAGACTGTAGAACAGACAGTTTAATAAGAAGTTTGGGGTATCATGGTTATTTAAAATGTTAGCTAATTAACTCTTTGGCTTAACAGCAGACTGTGATTCATTTATAAATGTTAATATATCCACTTAAAAATTACAAATTCCAGACCATGTTTCAAAAGAGAGTGTTAGGATAATATAAGCTTGTAAAAAATAAAGTAAAATATTTAACCCCTTTATTTAGCTCTTCCAGTCCTTGGGAATCTAAATTATGTTTGGGAAAGAATCTCTAAAAGAAAGGTTATTTTAATCAGCAGCCAGAATACAATACTTAAAATCCTGAAACAGTGAAGAAGAGAGCCTGGTTGGAAATCAAATTTTATTCTCCCTTCTTCATAAATTTTATCTTTGTGAATCAAGTAATTTCAGTGCAAACTCAAAGGAATATTTTATTAAGAGGATAAGTGATTTAGCTGGACTTTGGCCTGTGTGATCTCATATATATCCTGACACTCTACTACTGTGAATGATATTCTCCAAACTCCCTGCTGGTGGCCTATCTTTCATCTACTGAAAAATTTTCTCCAAGTTTCCACAATTTATATTTCAGGTAATCATACTGTCAATTTATAACAACAAATTTTTGAGAACTTGACTTTTGTTGAATTTATAGACTACTTTTTGAAAAAAACTGATGTTTTTACAATATTAAGTCATCTTATTCACACATTCAGTTTAATGTTTTCCATCATCTTTTACGTAATTTAGTAGAGCTGTAAAATATTCTCTACCACTTTTGTACACATTTTTGCTTGATAGTTTGTAGGTGTTTTTTCCTACATTCCTGCCCTTTTTTCTTTTCCTTTCCCTCCCTTCCCCTCTCCTTTCCTCCTTCCTTCCTTCTTTTGTTCCTTCCTCCATCCCTCCTTCCTTTATTAATAGGATTTTTTACTTTCAATTTTCTAAATTATAGATATGAATTGTTTTATGCTTAATTGTATGTGGCAGCTTGTTTATTTTTCATGCTACTTTTAATACTTTGTAAGTTATTTACCTACATTTTCTAGGAAGATGATAATGTAACAGTGATTAAAATAAACATTACATATTAATCCAGTGGTAATTATAGAATAGGTTGTACTAATAAACTCATAGAAAATTTATGTATTAAAAGTTTCCTTTTAAGTATTTTATAGACATCAGCAATTGCAGCTCCTGCTTAACCAAGGAACGACCCTGACCACAAGAACTAGGCAAGCATCAATGACTGATATTAGAACCAGAAGAAATGCTGCCTGCTTGTCTTGTTCCCAGATAGCAGCATTGAAACTGCAGGTGGAGCAATTAAACTATATGATGATGCATGTAGGAGATGACATTGAAACCACCCCAGATCAGTGCTAGAAACTGTATGTTGCCAGAAATTACTTAGTTCCCCTCTTCCCACAGTTCCCCTATATCAACTAACCAGGGCACCCAAGATGCTAAGGTGGTTTTGAAGGCATCATCCTGATATCTTCTCAGGTTTGTTGACTCCTAAATACGTTTCTTTTCTTTTTTACCAGCACCTGTCTCACGAGTTTGTCTTTCATTGCAACAGGTGGCCAAACTTTGTTTTCTGTTACAATAGTATCATCTAAAAACAAGAGTTTTATCTCTGTCTTTCTCATGTCTACAGCCATCATTTCTTCGTTATGTTGTTTGTATTCAACATTCAATACCTAAATGAATGAAATAGTAATACTATACTGGGCATTCTGATCTCGTTTTATGATTTTATAGAACAGACATTTAAATTTCAAAGTAGAGTATGCTTGCCGAGGCTTTCATTTATATGAAATGAAATGAAATTTTTCCATTTCATCGAGGTTTTCAAATTTCTTGGCATATAATTGTTCATAGTAGTTTCTGACAATCCTTTGTATTTCTGTGGTATCAAGTATTATTTCTCCTCTTTCATTTCTGATATTATTTATTTGGGTCCTATCCCTTTTATTTCTGATGAGTCTGCTTAAACGTTTGCTGATTTTCTTTATCTTTTCAAAGAACCAGCTTCTGGAGTGGTTGATCCTTTGAATTGTTCTTTTCCTCTCTATGTCATTCAGTTCTGCTCTAATCTTGACTATTTCCTTCCTTCTACTTGCTCTGGAATTTATTTGTTGTTGTTTTTCCAGTTCTTGAAGTTGTGTTAGGTCTTTTATTTGAAATGTTTCTATCTTTTTAAGGTAAGCCTGTATTGCTATGAACTTCCCTCTCAGGCCTGCCTTTGCTGTGTCCCATAGGTTTTGGACTGTTGTCTGCTCGTTATCATTTGTTTCCAGAAATTTTTTTGATTTCTTCTCTTATCTGATTATTGACCCATTCATTGTTTGATAGTCTACTGTTCAGTCTCCATGAGTTTACAAGTTTTTGAAGTTTCTCTGTGAGGTTGATTTCCTGCTTCAAACCCTTGTGGTCCAAGAAAAAGCTTGGTATCATTTCAAGTTTCCTGAATTTGCTGAGGCTTGCTTTGTGTCCTATCATTTGGTCTATCTTTGAAAAACTGCCATGAGCATTTGAAGAGAATGTGTATTTTTCTTCTTTGGGATGTAAGGTTCTATATATGTCAGGTAAGTCTATTTGATTCATTGCTTCATTCAGTTCCACAATATCCTTGTTGATGTTTTGTTTGGAAGATCTGTCCATTTTTGACAATGAGGTGTTAAAATCCCCTATTATCAGTGTGTTGCTATCTATATCTTTTTTAAAGTCATCCAAGATTTTCCTTATATATTTGGGTGCTTCCATATTGGGAGCATATAAGTTTACAATGTTTATGTCTTCTTGATGGATTCTTCCTTTAAGTATTATAAAGTGCCCCTCTGGGTCTCTTTTTATGGCCTTTGTTTTGAAATCTGTTTTGTCTGATATAAGTATTGCAACCCCTGCTTTCTTCTCTTGCTCATTAGCTTGGCATATTTTTTTCCATCCCTTTACTTTCAATATATGTAGGTCTTTTGTTCTCAGGTGGGTCTCTTGTAGCAGCATATGTGTGGGTCATGTTTCCTTATCCATTCAGCTATCCTGTGTCTTTTGATTGGGGCATTTAGTCCATTTACATTGAGAGATATTACTGATAGAAACCTATTCATTTTTTCTCTTTGTACCTGTGTTCCTCTCTGTCTCATTCTTTTCCTTCATCTGCTTAAACCAGTCCCTTTAGCATATCTAGGAGAGCTGGTTTGGTAGAGATGTATTCTTTTAGCTTTCTTTTGTCTGGGAAACTCCTTATTTCCCCTTCTATTTTAATTGAGAGCCTTGCTGGGTAGAGCAGCCTTGGTTGTGGGCCCTTGCTTTTCATGACTTGGAATATTTGTTGCCATTCCCTTCTGGCTTGTAGTGTTTCTGTTGAGAAGTCAGCTCGTAGCCTTATCGGGGCTCCTTTGTATGTTACTCCCTTGCTGCCTTTAGGATTCTCTCTTTGTCTTTAACATTTACCATTTTAATGATGATGTATCTTGGAGTGGGCCTCCTTGAGTCCCTCTTGAGTGGGGCCCTCTGTGCCCCCTGGATCCATGAGACCTTTTCTCTCCTCAAATTGGGGAAATTTTCCATCATTACTTTTTTAAAGAGGTTTTCTATCCCTTGCTCCTCTTCTTCTCCTTCTGGTATCCCTATTATATGGGTATTATTGCGTTTCATATTGTTCTGCATTTCCCTAAATGCCTCTTCATTTCTTTTGAGTTTTTTTTCCATTTCCTGCTCTTTCTGGGAGCTTTTTTCTACCTTATCCACCATCTCACTGATTTGATCCTTGGTGTCATCTAGCCTGCTTTGGATTTCTTCTACTGCATTCTTCAATTCAGACATGGTATTCTTCATATCTTCTTGTGTCTTCTTGATAGTTTCTATGTCCTTTTCCAGGCTGATATAGTTTCCTGTAAGATCTTGATAGTTTCTCTGCAGTTCCTCATAGTTATCTTTGAGCTGGCTGAGCTCATTGAGCTTCCTTAAAGCCATTGTTTTGAATTCAATATCTGATGGTTCACTTGCCTCTATTTCATTTAGCTCTCTCTGTGGGAATACCCTTTTCCACTCATTTGGGGGGAACTTCTTTTTTTTCCCCATTTTTGTGAGAGTCTATTATTATTTATTTATTTATTTATTTATTTATTTATTTATTTTTGCTCCTGCTTCAATTCATCCATCTAGACTTCCTGACTTTGTGGATTAAACTTCTATGATAGTACACGGGTCTTTTTATTTATTTATTTATTTATTACTTTTCTTTCTGGATCTGCCTCTGATGATGTCAGCTGTGACCCCATCTGACCTTGGGTCATTTGTTTTAGCTTTCCAGGAATCTACTGTCTGTGTCTGACTCCTGCTTTGGGCAGCTCCGTGACCCCTTCGGCCAGGGATTGAGTATTTCTGTGGATCGCTCTGCACTCTCTCACCAGATCCTTGAGTAGGCTCCCCAGCCTGGCAGGTTCCCCCCACTCCTGGGCACCCCCATGGTCCAGCCAGGGCACATGTGCTGGCTCTAGACTGCAGCAGTTTACTTGCCCGACCTCTAGTGCTCGCCTGCCACCCGGGTCTGGTAGGCGCCAGGCACTGGTCAGTTTAGGGTTTTCAATTGTGTGTTTTCCTCGCTTTTGGCTCTTTGGGGGCATGGCCTGCCCACACAAAATGGAGACTAGGGAAATGGGAAGAAGTCAGCTCCGGGACTCTCTGGTTAATCCTCTCTCCAGTCTCTCCCTCAGGGTCTCTGGGCAGCTCTGTGCCCCTTTGGCTAGGGATCCACTATTTCTGCGGACCATAATTGTGCATCTTCTGACTCTCCAACCTTCTTCTGCCTCTTTGGGGGCATGACCTGCCTGCTCAAATGGGGACTGTGGAATGAGGAGGGACTCTGTTCCAGGGATCTTGATATTCCTCCAGTTCTTTCCCCAACCCCTCCATCTCCAGTGACTAGAGTCTCTATGCAGCTGTGTGTCCCCTTTGGCCAGAGATCCTCTATTTCTTCCAGCCAGTCTGCACTCAGTTCCTAACCCACACACACAAGCTGTGTGCGGAGCGGGCAAAAGGCAGGTTAATTGATTCTCTTATGCCTGGGCGAGGTGGTAGCTGCAGAGTGGGAGGTGAGTTATGACTGGGGTTCCACTGGCCACCATTTCTGTTCTCTTCACAAAGTTTTTCTCACCATCTTTCCTCAGGCACCAGCCCACTCTCCTGACGCCTCTACCCAGAGATCAAGGAGGGCAGATGCCAATGCAAATTTTTGCGTTGGCCCTCTAAATGTCTCTTTGCATCTCCAGCCACCTGTCTCTGGCAGAGAGCACCCCTAAGCTTTTCAAGGTTGTTTTGTCTGTGCTTTTTCCTAGTTTCAGCTGCTGTAGTCTAAGGGTCCCTGTTTATGGTTCATACCCTGTTCTTCTCAGGGGGATCCAACTGGCAGTTTCAATGTCCCTCTGGTGCTGGTGCCCGTGGGCACCCAGCATACCCTCTTGAACCTCCACCGCACTCCTCACTCATTGGAATGTGTGAGAGTTGAATCCACTGTCTGTCCGCAGCTCCAAGGCTCCTCTCCCTCTGTCGTTCCATTGTTTTTCAGGTGATTTCTCCACTATTTAGTCACAATTCCAGTTTGGTCTTGGGAGGAGGTTAGCGTGACTTCCATTCACTCCTTCGCCATCTTTTTCCATTCCCTACATTTTTAGCATTCATGACATAATCACAGAGACAAGTATAGTATAAGATGAAGACAAATAAAGTTGGTGGGAAAAGAACAAAAAGTTTTGCAACCACCTGAGTATAACCTGATGACAATCTTTGTGACTTTTCAAGAGTCGGTCAAAAGAATGTTTGTGAAAATTCTGATTTAGAGAATACTGAGTGGCTCCAGAAGTGTAATAGATACTGTTCTAATGACATTTAGCTTCTTCAATTAGAAAAAGGAGAAGGATGAGAAAGTATAAATAATAAAAAATCAATTTTATAATAATGCAAAGGCTGGAATCTCCCATACCATGAGTCCAATCATCATTGGCTAGATTTGCCTTTCAAAACTGATATATACACAAAAACTTTCCAATTTTTATCACAACAAATTGGCTTTAACTTAGCATTTATTAAGAACTCACTCTGTTCTCAGTGGTTTATACCTATATTCAATGATCCAAAGAGACAATGAAGAATCATTCTTTAGTCACTCTATATGCTCATTTCTTGGACTCAATCAATTATAAATTCTTACCAAATATGTGCTATATGTACCTTAAAAATATTTTGTCTTTAACCCATTATCATTGCAACTACATTAATTTAAGTCCTCCTCATTTCTAGTCTAGTGTGGAATTAGAGCAACTGGTTCTGTTGCTCCCAGTCTTTTTGCACCTCACCAGATTAATTTATTTTTGCTTATCCTAAACTTAAGGATAGCAGGGAACCATTCTAGATTCCATTTCTATATATTTTTACTAAACTCTATTGGATTCTATTTAGTGAACAGTAGTTAAGATGATGAGTTTTTTATTTATTACAATATTAGTGAAAATATTTGTCTAAAGCAGTGTTTCTCAAACTTAACATGCATCCAAATCCCTAAGAGGGCTTAATAAACCACAGACTGTTGGTTTCTATGGCCAGAGTATGTGATTCGTTAGGTCTGATACATGGAGATCTCTGGGGGAAAAGGGAAGCGACACAGGGAGACGAAGGTGTGGAACTGAAGCTGCTGCATATCGTGTCATAGATTTTCCCTACCCCTCAGCTATAGGGTAAACAAACTGGCATGGTAGCATCAGACAGTTTTCCCAGAAACCACACCAGCATGGTTCATGACACTCTTATCCAGATAGAGATGCTGTCAGCATCTAGTAAGAGTGACTAACAGAGGCAAGCTCTCCTACCATTCTTTTCATTCCCGATTAAAGAGGAAAAAAAGAGATCAGAGAGGCATGAGTACCTAAAGGCTCACATTGTGGCGAGGGGAGGTGCAAACCTGGCAGTCTAGCCTATGGAATTGGCTTGGTAGCTGGATGCTTTGGGAGTTAATGGAATTGTGGGCCTTGAGACTTAAACAGAGGAAGGGAAAGGGCTGGAGCCTTCTGTTTCCCCTTGCTCACGTGATTGGGGTTGGGGAATCAGCTCAGGCTAAGGCCAATCCCACACATGGAATCATGCTCTGGAGATGCATGCCCCTGTGACAGCCCAGGGGACACTACTGTGGTTTCACACTGAAGTGGAGGTCGCAGACTCTGTCCCTACTCTTGTTCTGAGTTCAATGCACAGATGCCTGGGCCAGATTGCTTGCCCGGCTCCAGGGGCACAAGAAGCCACTGGCAGGCCCCATGGAGTGAGCCCCTGTTCCACCAGCTGCAGTGGTCAGCAGCAGCCCAAGGATCCCAGAGTGAGAAGCAGTTTTAGTATGGCTATGGCAGGGCCAGCCCCATGTGCATGCACTCCATGGTGCCTGAAGCTGAAGAGCTGTCTATCTAGCAGCCTTGGGCTCCAGAAGGACATAAAAGGATGGATTGGGGTTTCTGAACACAATTTATGGTTCTGAGCGTGGTTGGGTTTGTTTGTGTAAAATTGGCCTGGAGCCGGGGAGTCCTGCTCCCCTAAATAGTGCAACATTTTAGTAAAAACCTTTTTCCTTTCCCACCAACCTTTTTTTTTTATATCTGTGTTCAACACCAGGCAGCCAAATACCACTTTTGTTTGGTAACAGGTCTGCACAGAATAACACCTTCTCTTGTATTCTAAAATACCACAAATAAAGTTATATGTTGTACTTAAACACTTTTAAAGTAGATTCTTGGGGAATCAAGATGGTGGAGGAGTTATTGGAAGTCTCACTGACCAGTCCTAGGACCAACCTGGAATTACGACTAAATTGTGGAGAAATTACCTGGAACAAACAACTGAACAATAACGAGAGAGGAGCCTTTTAACCTCAGACAGACAGAAGAATCAGATTTAGCACAACCTAACTGGTAAGGAGTGAGGTAGAGACTCAGGTAGGCCGACAGGGCACCCATGGTGGCTGCACCAGAAGGATACTGAAATGGCCAATTGGAACCCCCTGAGAAGATCTGGGTATAAACCATAAGAAGGACTCTCCAGCCAACAGCACCAGAGCCCAAAAAGTACACGGATAACAGCAAGCTGCGAAAAGCGGCAGTGTTGCTCTCTGAGAGAGTTGGGGGGCTGGAGATGCAAAGAGCCATTTAAAGGACCAACGCATAAACTTTTGTTTGCTGCCACTTACCCTGGTCTCTGGCAAAGATGGTGGTAGAGTGGGCTGCTGACGCCTGAGGAGAGACTGGGGAAGGAAGCATTGAGGAGAGAACTGAGAGAGTAGCTGGCTGGATCCCAGTGCTGACTCAGTAAATGACAGTAACAGCCAAATGACAGTAACAACCACCTTGCTCAGGCAGAACACTCCCCTGAGCGACAACAGCATGAGAGGACCAAATAGCTCAGCCCCCAGGTGGCTCTGCCTAGGCCCAGTAGTGCTAAAACTTGACAGATGAGTGCAGAGTGGCAGCCACAGATAATACAGCCCTGGCTGAACGGGGTGCAGAATGGTCTAGAGACATTTGAGGAGAGAGACTGGAGACAGAGGCTTTGGGGAGAGAACTGAGAGAGTATCTGGTGGGATCCTGGTGCTGATTCTTCCCCCATATGGCAGCAGCCATCTGGCTCAGACAGACCACTCCCCTGAGTGGCAGCAGCATGGGAGGACCTGAAAATCCTGCCTACAGGAGGGACTCTGCCCCACCCTATGGTGTCACTAAGCCAGCCTGCTGAGTGCACAGTGACTAGATTAACAGCTGAAGGAGATAGCCACAGACAATAGATTCCTGAAACTCTCAAACAGACTGCCTAAGTCAGACAGGGGGAACATCTGACATCATCAGAGGTAAATCCAGAAAGAAAAAAAAAACAAAACAGCAGTTTCCTACTATAGAAGTTCACACAATAAAGTCAGGAAATCAAGACAGATCAATTTAAAAAACAGAAGCAACAAAGAAGAAGCTCACAAATAATGAGAAGACAAAGAAACACCTCCCACTCAAAGGGAAAGGAGGAATCCCCAGAAAGAGAACTAAATGAAATAGAGGCAACTAAACTATCAGATATTTAGTTCAGAACAATGGTTCTAAGAAACTCAATGAGCTCAGTGAGTTCAGAGAGAATTATGGAAAACTACAGGGAAACTTGAAGAACTTACTGCAAACCATATCAACATGGAAAAGGACATAGAAACTACCAATAAGAGACAAGAGGAAATGAAGAATACAGTTTCTGAATTGAAGGACACAGAAGAAGGAATCAAAAACGGGCTAGGTGAAGCACAGGACCGAATCAGCGAGCTGGAGGATAAGGTAGAAAAAAGCTCCCAGAAAGAGCAAGAAAGTGAAAAAAGACTCAAAAAGAATGAAAAGTTGTTTAGGGAAATGCAGGACAACCTGAAATGTAATAATATCCTTAAAATAGGGATACCAGGAAAAGAGGAGGAAAGGATAGAAAACTTGTTGGAAAAAGTAATGATGGAAAATTTCCCTAACTGGAGGAGAGAAAAAGTCACACAAGTCCAGGAAGCACAGAGGGTTCCATGCAAGAGGAATCCAATGAGGCCCAATCTAAGACACATCACCATTAAAATGGCAAATAGCAAAGACAAACAGAGAATCCCAAAGGAAGAAAAGGAGAAAGAGGTAATAACATATAAAGGAGCCCTCCTATGGCTAGAAGCTGACTTCTCAACAGAAACACTGCAAGCCAGAAGGGAATGGCAGGAAATATTCCAAGTCATGAAAAGCAAAGGCCTGCAACCAAGACTGCTCTACCCAGCAAGGCTCTCAATTAAAATGGAAGGCGAAATAAGGCATTTCCCAGACAAAAGAAGGCTAAAAGAATTCACCTTTACCAAACCAGCATTGCAAAATATGCTAAAGGGACTGCTTTAAGATGAAGAAAAACAGTCTATGAATACCCAGTTCCTTTCACAGTCACCAACACTTGATATTACCAATATTTTAATAGTTATTCATCTGATTATGAAAATGTGTTATTTTAATTGTTCCTTTATTATTTGTTGAAACTAAACCTGTTTTTGTAATTTTCTTGCCTATTTTTATTATTTTTTGAAAATAGTTTTAAATGACTTTTTGGTATTCTTTATCCATTTTTTGATATAAGGTTTGTAAAGATTTTTCCCTAAAAAATAATTATTAACCTGTTTTTAGGTGAGTTGGAAATACTTATCTATTCTACTGCCTGTCCTTTAACTTTTTAAATGAATATTATAGTATAGTCTTAAATGTTTAATATAGTCATATTGTCAATATTTTACTTTATAGCTTCTGGGTTTGAATATGTTACTTCAGAGTAAGGAAAATATTATTTTATATTTTCTCCTAAAACCCCTTAGATTTTACGCATTGATTTTTAACTCACCTGAATATTTGTTGTATAATGTGCAAAATAGGACTTTTTTTTGTTTTAGTTTAAGTAATAGGGACCTATGCACCTTATATGTTGAATAAGACTTATTATCCTCAGTGATTTGAAGTATCAATTTAATCATATATTACATTGTTAGAAAGATATATAAGTTGTTTCTAGAATGCTCATTTTATTTCATTGATCTCCTTGATTATTTTTGTGCTGGTTTCATGTTTTATTGCTGAGACTCTATAATAGATTTAAATTTTTAAATATTTTATCATGGATTTTGACATTTAAAAAAATAAATAAAGTCAATGTGCATTAAAAAATAAAATAAGAAAGAAAGAAGGTACTCCTACCTTTTGCGACAAAATAGATGAAACTGGAGAATGTTATACTAAGTGAAATAAGCCAGTCGGTCAAAGACAAATACCATATGACTTCTCCTATAAGTGGAATCTATCCAATAAAATAAATTAACTCTCATAAATAAACCACAGGCAAGGAAACATGGAGCAGACTGAAAGTGACCAGAGGGGATGGGGAAGGAGGACAATGGTGGAAAGAAGGAGAAGGAACTAAACAAAGAACATGTATAAATGATCCATGGACACAGACAACAGAGTGGGTATTGATTGTGGGAGTTGGGGGTGAGTCGGGATGGGCAGAGGAGGGCAAAGGGGGAAAAATTGAGACAACTGCAATAGAATAAACATGATTTAAAAATAAAATTAATTTAAAAAATCTTTTAAGGTGAAAAAAAATCTTGGCTTAGGTTAGTCACAAATTAGCTGTAGTACTGAATTCTATATTTGAATCTTTTCTCTCTCTCTCTCTTTCTCTCTCTCTTTCTCTCTCTCTGTTCCCAACTTGAACACATCCAACAAAACTCTTATTTTCTGGCATTTTGAAATAAGCCTTTTAAGTTCCCAATGTTGATACAGATTTTTCGTTTTATAACTATTGGTCATTTTAGATCATGGTTGACCTGGAGGAGAGTATAGTAAAATACTGATTTTTTTTAACAGCAATTTATAACATGCCCATCTTGGAATAATCATTCACTTTGCCTATATTAAGTGATTGTTTTCAGTTAAAAATACTATCATTTAAAAGTTAGTTATATTAGTTTACGAAAACAACTGTATTTAACACTGCCATCTTTGGTAAGACAATCAGTCTGAATCAACATACAGTATGTATAAATTCCAAAGTTAATTTTCACCTGCTGTTTTCATTTAGCTTTCAAAGAAATCTCTCTTATTGATGAGTATATAATATCTTTAAATGTTAGAGTATTCCTTTTAATATTTAAAATATAAATATTGTGGTTTTAAAGTAATGTGGTAGAAAAATGAGCACTGGGCAGTGGTGCAAAGTTCAATTGCAAAATGTGTAAAAATGATGAAGTAAAATAACATCTGGTTATATGAATTCCAGTACTAAGTGCCCTGATACTTATCATCAGCTGGTATTGTTTATTTAGCTTCACTGATATGCAATATATTTTAAGAAGCTCTTAAAGCTTACTGTAAAGATGATTGTAAATGACTATTGAATGTCATCCTTTACTGCAGTGACAGTATTTCTAGACAGAATTAATTTAGAAGGATATTGAACAAAATTGAATTTTGATGAATTACTTATGAAATAACTTGTGAAAATTCCATAAAAGAGATGACTGACTCCTTTAAAGGCAGGAAATATATTTCAGTGTTCAGTTCATAAGGTTCACAAAGATTAAAAAAAAAAAACAAAGTGAAACAACTGAACGAGAAATCACTGCACAAAATGCTGAATATTTGAAAAAAATTAAAACAAAATATTTTAAATAATGGAAAAATTTATTCTTTGACCCTGCCTTTTGATAACTAAATCATTATTTTTACCTTTGTATCAGCTAGAGGAATCTTCCCAACCCCCTCTGTGGTTTCACTTTTCTTGATTTCGGTTATCCATGGTCAAAAATGGTCTAAATATATTAAATGTAATATTCCAGAAATAAACAATTTATAAGCTTTAAATTGTGTGCTGTTCAAAGTAGCATTATGAAATTTCATATTATTTTCTTTGTCACACCTAGAATATGAATCATCCTTTTGTCTAACATGTCCATGCTGTATATACTGCACAACCCTGAGTTCATTAGTATCCTTCTTGGTTGTCAGATCAGTATCAGATTGAGTGTGTGTGTGTGTGTGTGTGTGTGACAGAGAAAGAGAAATAGGAAGCCACATTCACATATCTTTTATTACAGTATATTGTTATAATGATATTACTGTTAATCACTTACTTTACTTAATTTATAAATTAAATTTTATCATAATTTATAAATTAGGCATTATATAATTTATAAATTATGATATAATGCCTAATTTATAAATTAAAGTTTATCATAGGTATGAATGTTGCCCATAAAACAGCATAAACAAGATTCAGTAGTACCCATGGTTTCAGGCATCATTTTTAAAAGTGGATTGCTTGTTTTACTATTATTGAATTTGAGAGTGTTATTTTTTTTTGACATATAATTACTACATTTTTATTTTATTTATTTTTTTTAATTTATTTACATTTAAAATACATTTGTCTCTGCCTCCCCCACCACCTCTTTCCCTTGCCCCCTCCCACCTTCCCTCCCTCAGCTCTTCCCCTTTGGTTTTGTCCATGAGTCCTTGCTATATGTCCCTTGACTTTCCCCTTCCCTTCCCTTTCCCTGCCCCCCGCTTCCCTCTTGTCTCTGTTGATTTCTTTTCCTTTCAGTGTTGCTGGTCATATTTTCCTTGCTTCTTTGCATTGTTAGTTAGGTTCCGCTTATAGGTGAGATCATATGGTATTTGTCTTTCGAGAGTGTTATTTTTAACATATTCTGGAAACAAGTCTTTCTTTTAGATATATTATTTAGAAATATTTCCCAATTATCTTTTAATGTCATACATTTTTTCTTTTATAATGTCAAATTTATATTTTTCTTTTTTATATATTTCTAAAATTTATTTATTCCTTTTTTAAAATTTTTCAAATATGTTTGTCTCCATTTATCTGCCACCAGTTTCCCCTGCACCAGCCAACTCCACCTTGGCTTCGTTCATGTGTCCTTCTTACCTGGTCCCTTCCCATCCTCTCCCCAGTACCTCCCTCACTCCCTCCCTCCAGTCCCCGCCGGTTTCTTCTTTCTTTCAGTGTTGCTGGTCATATTTTCCTTGCTTGCTTGCTTCCTTTGCTGATTATGTTCCACTTATAGATGAGATCATATGGTATTTGTCTTTCACAGACTGGCTTATTTAGCTTGGCTTAATGTTCTCCAGTTCCATTCATGCTATTGCTAACTATAGTAGCTATTTCTTTCTTTCTGCTGCATAGTATTTCATTGGGTAAATATACCATAGCTTTTTGATCCACTCAATTACCGATGGGCATTTAGGTTGCTTCCAGAATTTGGCTATTATAAATTGTGCTGCTATGAACATTGGAATGCATAGGTACATTTAAATTGGTGTTTGGGGATTCTTCAGGTATAATCCCAGCAGTGGAATAATAAGGTCAAAAGACAGTTTCATTTCTAGCTTTTCATGAAACCTCCAAACTGTTTTCCACAGTGGCTTCACCAGTCTGCATTCCCACCAACAGTGTACTAGGGTTCTCTTTTCTCCACAACCTTGCCAGTACCAGGTATTTGTTCATTTATTTATGATGGCCATTCTGACTGGTGTGAAGTGGTATCTCATTGTGGTTTTAATTTGCATTTCTGATGGCTAGCGATGATGACCATCCTTTCATGTGTCTCTAGGCCCTTTGTAAGTCCTCCTTGGAGAAGTATCTGTTCAGGTACTTTGCCCATTTTTTAATTGTATTGTTTCTTTTCCTGGAGTGGAGTCATGTGAGTTCTTTATATATTTTGGAGATCAAACCCCTGTCTGAGGTATCATTGGCAAATATATTTTCCCATTTGATTTGTTCCCTTTTCATTTTGCTCATGTTTTCTTTAACCATGCAGAATCTTCTTATTTTGATGAAGTCCCATTTGTTTATTCTTTCCTTTATGTCCCTTGCTCTAGTGTACATATCAGTGAAAATATTGCTGTGTAGAATAACTGAGAATTTCTTGCTTATGTTCTCCTCTAGGACTTTTATGGTGTCGTGACTTATATTTAAGTCTTTTATCTATCCTGAGTTTATTTTTTGTGTATGGTGTCAGTTGGTGGTCAAATTTCAATTTTTTGCATGTACCTGTCCAGCTCTCTCAACATCATTTGTTGAAGAGTCTCTTTTTACTCCATTTTATGCTTCTGCATATCTTCTACATATTTTGTCAGATATTAATTGACAGCAGGGGCATGGTTTTATTTATGGGCTCTCTATTCTGTTCCATTGATCTGTGTCTGTTCTAATGCCAGTACCAGACTGTCTTGATTTCAGTGGCCTTGTAATATAGTTTGTTGTCAGGTATTGTGAGCTCTCCTACTTTGTTCTTCATTCTCAAAATTGCTGCAGCTATTGAGGGTCATTTATTGTTCCATAAATTCTTGAAATGTTTGTTCTATATCTGTGAAATACATCACTGGCATTTTTAATTGGGATTGCATTGAAACTATAAATTGCTTTTGGCAGTATAGACATTCTGATGATTTGAATTCTTCCAATCCATGAACAAGGAACGTGCTTCCATTTATTTGTGTCTTCCTTAATTTCTTTCTTCACTGTTGTATAATTTTCTGCGTACAGGCCTTTTACCTCCTTGGTTAAGTTTATTCTTAGGTACTTTATTTTTCTTGTTGTTGTAGCAAAGGGGATTTTTTTCCTGATTTCTGATTCTGATATTTCATTTTGGTGTACACAAATGCCTTCATTTTCTGACTATTGACTTTGTATCCTGCTGTTTTGCCAAATTCACTTATTAGGTTGAGGAGTTTTTTGGAAGGGTCCATTGGGTATTCCGCATACACTATCATGTCATGTGGAAACAATGATAGTTTTACTTCCTCCTTTCCAATTTGGATGTCTTTTATTTCTTTTTCTTGTCTGATCGCTGTGGCTAGGAATTCCAGTACTATTTTGAATAGACGTGGTGAAAACAGACATCCGTGCCTTGTTCTTGATTATAGTGGGAAAGCTTTTAGTTTTTGCCCATTGAGTATGAGGTTGGCTGTAGGTTTTTCATATGTGGCCTTTATTATGTTGAGGTATGCCCCCTTTCTTCCCACTTTGCTGAGTATTTTTATCATGAATGGGTGCTGTATCTTATCAAATGCTCTTTTGGCACCTATTGAGATGACCATGTGGTTTTGTCTTTCCTTTTTTTTTTTATGTGATGTGTTACATTTACTGATTTGTGAATATTGAACCTTCCTTACATCCATGGGATGAATCCTAATTGATAGTGGTGGATGATCTTTTTAATGTATGGCTGGATGCAGTTTGCCAGTATTTTGTTGAGGATTTTAGCATCTATGTTCATCAGCGATATCGGCCTATAGTTTTCTTTCTTGGTTGTGTCTTTATCTGGTTTTGGGATTAGGATGATGCTGGCCTCATTAAAAGAGTTTGGGAGCCTTCCCTCTTCTTGGATTTTTTGGAATAGTCTGAAAAGGACGGGGTTTAGCTCTTCCTTAAATGTTTTGTGAAATTCTCCTGTGAAACCATCTGGTCCAGGGCTTTTGTATGCCGGGAGTTTCTTGATTACTGCTTCAATTTCCCCAGCTATTATCGGTCTGTTCAGGCTTTCTGCTTCTTCTGCATTCAATGTTGCAAAGTTATATTTTTCTAGAAATTTGTCCATTTCATCGAGGTTTTCAAATTTCTTGGCATATAATTCCTCATAGTAATTTCTTACAAACCTTTATATTTCTGTGTTATCAGTTGTTATTTCTCCTCTTTTGTTTCTGATATTATTTATTTGGGTCCTCTCCCTCCCTCTTTTTTTTTTTTTTAAATGTATCTGCTTAAAGTCTTGTAGATTTTGTTTATCTTTTCAAAGAGCCAGCTCCTGAACTGATTGATACTTTGAATTATTCTTTTAGTCTCTATGTCATTCAATTCTGCTTTGATCTTGATTACTTCCTTCCTTCTACTCACTCTGGGTTTTGTTTGTTGTCTTTCTCCAATTCTTGAAGCTGAGTGTTAGATCATTTACTTGAAGTGTTTCTATCTTTTCTAGGTAGACCTCTATTGCTCTGAACTTCCCTCTCAGGACTACTTTCGCTGTGTCCCATAGGTTTTGGACTGTTGTGTATTCATTTTCATTTGTTTCCAAAAACTTTTTGGTTTCTTCTTTGATCTCATTATTGACTTACTCATTATTTAATACTGTACTTTCAGTCTCCATGAGTTTGAATGTTTTTGAGTTTTTTCCTTAAGGTACATTTCTAGTTTCAAGCCCTTGTGGTACCAGATAATGCTTGTTATGATGTTGATTTCCCTGAATTTGTTGAGGGTTTTTTTGGGGGGTCCTATCATGTAATCTATCTTAGAAATATTCCATGTGCATTTGAAAAAAATGTGTGATTTGCTTCTTTGGGATCAAAGGTTCTAAATTTGTCAGTTAAATCCATGTGATCTAATGCGTCATTCAGTTTCACAATATCCTTGTTGATCTTTTCTTTGGAAGATCTATCCATTGTTGACAGTGGGGTGTAAGAATCCCCTACTATCAGTGTGTTACTGTCTATATCTTTCTTGAAGTCTTCCAAGATTTTCCTTATATATCGGGGTGCTTCTATGTTGGGTGCATATAGGTTTACAATGTTTATGTCTTCTTGATGGATTCTTCCTTTGACTATTATGAAGTGTCCTTCTGGGTCTCTTTTTATGGCCTTTGCTTTGAAATCTATTTTGTCTGCTTTATTTTTCCTGTACATTTGCTTGAAATATGTTTTTCCAACCCTTTACTTTCAGTCTGTGTTGGTCCTTTGTTCTGAGGTAGGTCCCTTGCAGATAGCACATATGCAGGTCATGTTTTCTTATCCATTCAGCTGCTCTATGTCTTTTGATTGGAGCTTCTAACCCATTTACATTTAAGGTTATTATTGATAGGTACTTAGTCCTTTCCTTTTTTCCCTTTGTACCTGTGATCCTCTCTTTCTCACTCTTTTTCTTCATATTCTTAAAGCAATCCCTTTAGCATACCTTGTAGTGCTGGTTTGGTGAAGAAGTATTCTTTTAGATTTCTTTTGTCGGGGAAACTCCTTACTTCACCTTCTATTTTAGCTGGGAGCCTTGCTGGGTAGAGCATTCTTGGTTGCAGGCCCTTGCTTTTCATAATTCTTGCCATTCCCTTCTGGTTTGTAGTGTTGCTGTTGAGAAGTCAGCTCCGTTTCAGAGCTGACTTATATGTTACTACGTGTTTCTCCTTTGCTTCCTTCAGGATTCTCTGTCTTTTATATTTGCCATTTTAATGATGATGTGTCTTGGAGTAGGCCTCATTGGGTTGCTCTTGAATGGGACCCTCTATGCTTCCTGGAATTGCATGACTTTTTATCCCCTCAAATTAAGGAAGTTTTCCATCATTTTTTCAAAGAGGTTCTCTATTTCTTGTTCCTCTTCTCCTTCTGGTATCCCTATTATACAGATACGATTACATTTCAGGTTGTCCTACATTTCCCTAAATGCCTCTTCATTCTTTTGGAGTCCTTTTTCCATATCTTGCTCTTGCTGGGAGGTTTTTTCTACCTTATCCTCCAGCTTGCTGATTCGATCATCTTCAATGAGCCTGCTTTTGATTCCTTCTACTGTGTTCTTCAACTTACAAATTGTATTCTTAATTTCCTCTTGTCTCTTATTGATAGATTATATGTCCTTTTTCATGTTGATATAGTTTGCAGTAAGCTCCTCATAGTTTCCCTGTAGTTTTTCATAATTCTCTTTGAACTCACAGAGCTCATTGTGTTTCATTAGAACTGTTGTTTGGAATTCAATATCTGATAGCTTACTTGCCTCTATTTCATTTAGTTGTCTTTCTGAAGATTCCTTCTTTCCCTTCAATTGGGGGAGAAGTGTTTCTTTGTCTTCCCATTATTTGTAAGACTCTTCTCTTTTGCATCTGCTTCTTAAATTGATCTGCCTTGATTTCCTGACTTGTAGTGTGAACTTCTATGGTAGTAGACAGCTCTTTTTTTTTTTTTTCCTGGATCTGCCTCTTATTTCTGATGTTGACCCCATCTGACCTTAGACAGTCTTTAGAGACTTCTAGGAATCTACTCTTTATGTCTGTCTCCTCCAATTGTTATTATAGTCATTTGGTCCTCAGCAGTCTGGGTGGGGTAGAGTTCCTCCTGTGGGTGGGGCTATTGTGTCCTTTCATGCTAGTGCCACTCAGGGGAGTAGTCTGCCTGAGCAATGTAGGTGTTACTGAGGAGGAGTCGTCACCAGAGTCCCCGCAACTACTCCCTCAGTCCTCTCCCCAACGCCTCCATCACCAGACTTTCATCAAACATCTCTAGACCACTCTGAATCCCCTTTAGCCAGGGATCTACTATCTGTGAATGCCACTCAGTACTCAGCACCCTGGCCTGTGCAACATCTGGCCAGGCCAAGCCTCCAGGGTACAAGGCTATTGTGTCCTTTCCTGCTGCCCCTTGGGGGAGTGGTCTGTCTGAGCAAGATGACAGTTGCAGAATTGAGCATGAGTCAGCACCTGGACCCCGCCATCCACTTTCTCAGTTCTTTCCTCCAAGCCTCCTTTTCCAGTCTCTTCTCGGGTGGCTCCAGCCCACTCTATCCTCACCTCCGCCAGAGCCCAGGGAAAGTGGCTGCCACTACAAGTTTTTGCATTGGCCCTTTAAATGGCTCTTTGTGTCTCCAGGCGCCTGTCTCAGACAGAGAGCACACCGCCGCTTTTCACAGCTGGCTGTTTTCTGTGTGCTTTTTGGGCTCTAGTGCTGTAGGCTGCAGATCCCGACTTAACGGTTTAGACCCCGCTCTTCTCAGGGGTATCCAACTGGCCATTTCAATAACCCTTTGATGTTGCTGCCCATGAACACCTAGTTCACCTACAAGTCTCTACCACACTCCTTACTGGTTAGGTTGTTATGAAGCCAGTTCCTCTGTCTGTCCAAGGTTTTAAGGCTCCTCTCTCACTATTGTTCAGTTGTTTTCCAGGTGATTTCTCTACAATTTAGTTGTAATTCCAGATTGGTCCTGGGAGGAGTTCAGTGTGACTTTCACTCACTCCTCCATCATCTTGAAGTTCTCCTATATTTTTTCTTGTATAAATTTGAGTTGTTTAAGTGAAGATCACACATTTTTTCCAGATGTATTAAAATTTTGGACCTTTTATTTAAGACTATCCTCTATTTTGGTTAATTTTTGTGTATGGATATCCAATTGTTCCAGTGCCATTTGTTGAAAAGATTATTCATTTCCCAATGGATTCCTTTGGCACATTTTTCAGAAATTAATGCATATAACTTGTTGAGTCTAAAGTGAATTCTGTATTCTGTTTTAATAATTTATATATCTATCTTTATACCAATACTACACTTTCTGACTATAATATCTTTATAATTAACTTTAAAATCAGGAAATGAGTCCTGCAACTTATTGTCTTACAAAATTATTTTGGCTATTTGGGGTTCGTTGCATTTTCATATAAATTTTAGAGTCTGCTTGTCAGTTTCCCGAAATAAGCCTCCTGAGTTATGTATTCCTCTTTGAATTTATAATAACTTTTTATGAGAGCTAACCCTATCTCCAGTGACTGTGCAAGATTCTGCCCGGTCAGTGCTAGTGCTCTGGGGGTATGAGAACTTCCTGGGGGTATGAGGTAGACCAGGGCTCTGCCTCTCTGACTCCAGAGCACATCCTGACATGTCCTATTCATATACTTTGTGAGTGGGGTTGGACCTGGCATTTCATTTGCACAATATGTGATTCATCAGAAGGGGTTTGACATTTTTGGTTTAACTCCGCCACACACTTTGTGTATTGTCAGTATTTCACATTCATGTTTCTGTTTTATATTTTCATGCAGACATTTCTGTAAAATTCTTCTACAGTATTTTGGTGTATGCTTTTTATCTTTTGGAAATTACTAATAATTCTTCATCCAATGAAAACGTTTATTTTATATTTTAGTATGATCTGGAACTCATTTATTATTAAGTATTTTTTCTTCTATTTCTGGAGAGTTGAGAATGGACAAGGAGCCTACAGCATGTGATCATTTTGCCTTTTTGAACGAATTTACCTATACATTTCTTTTTTAGCTTATTTATTGCTATATAAATAGAGAAAAGATCATACTTTGTTTTGCATTGATTTTTATATAAATGTGACTATATTATTTTCTTCTGCTCTTGTTTTTGTTTATTTATGCTTCACAATTAACAGTGAGTCTGGAAGAGCTTTCCATGTCAAAATAATTACATTTACTACATTATTTATAACTGCTAAAACATCATTATTTTGGAAATACTATCATTTATTTAACAAATGTTGGGTTAATGGACATTTATATCACTTCTATTTTTTCCAATTTAAACATTACAAATAAAATTGTAATTTACACTTGAAATTCTACATCTTAGTATTTATATGATAATATTTGTAAAGAATAGATTTTGAATAAATAAAATGCATTGGTTAAATGTTTGTTAATTATAATTTAAACAGATATTTCCAAATTATTTTAAAAGAAGGCTATATCAATTTTTCCTCCTTGCAAAAATATGTAAAACCATGCATTAGCCCATATCCTCATAAACAGTTTATACATTCAAACATATGTTTATTTTCCAAAGTTTATCCATTCAAACATATGAGTGTATTTAGTGAATATTTTTCATAGTTCAGATATTATGCTAAGCCCTGTGAATTAACTAGTGGGGAGACATATTAATTATGGTGTTTCTTATAAATATAAAGTTGTTACTTAAATAATGGTGCAATGTGAATATCTAAGATTCTGTTAAATGCAAATTAGGAGAAATAGCCCCAGGGAGAGAGAATAGTAAGGAATTCCCTAAAACAGTATATTATGTATATTTTAAAATTATTACTCATATAAGCAAAACAGTATATCATATATTTTTCATTCTTATTTTCTTGGTTAACAATAAGGTTTAACTTATTTCCATAAATTTATAAGCCACTCCTATTTCCCACTATAAATTGTCTGTTAATGTATTTGGCCCATTATTTTAATAAGCTATATAAATTTTTAATATATATTTTCACTTTTGTTATTGTAAGATATACTGTATGTTAATTATTTTTTAAGTTATGTGCTGTATATGTTTAGCTTTGGATCAGTAAAATTTATTTATGGTAGTTGTTTAAAAGATTAAGATTTTAAAAAGGAAAATATGTTTTAAATCATCTTATGTATTAAAAATAATTGCACCCTGGCTGGGTGTCTCAGTTGGAATATCCTACCATGTACCAGGTTGGAATGTCCTCCCATGCACCGAAAGGTTGCAAGTTCAATCCCCAGTCAGAGCATATATCTAGGTTGCAGGTTCAATGCCCAGTCAAGGGGACAACTGATCCTTGTTTCTCACATCTCTCTTTCTTCCTCTCTTTAAAATAAATAAACATATCCATGTGTGAGGATTTAAAGTCTTTTAAAATAATTGTTGTGAAATCTTGAGCACATAATCTTGATGAGCCAGTCAGATTTCTGACCTACAGAACAATAAGAATATAAGTAGGCATTATTTCATGCCATTGTTTGTGGTAAATTGCTACACAGATTTAAAAAATGACATTTTTATTTCTAATGACATATTTTATTAGTATTTATTTATTTAAGGTATTTTTATTAACATTCTATTATTATGATAGGATTTAATATACTTAGGCCACTTTCAATATATAGTCTTTCATTCTTCCAATTTAGCTAAGTATTATTTCATTTATCCCTACTGGTCAATTATTCAATTGTTAATAATGTATGTAAGAAACACCCATTCTTTGTACCATCAATCAGAAGGAGAATATTATTTAAACATTTATTTGTTCATTTGTTCTTTTTTCCAGCTTCCCTCCTTTCCTTATTTCTTTACTCTCCTATATAAGATGTTAACATTTACCTTCTATTCTGTAGTCATAATTGTCTGCCTGTGTGTATGTCTTGTAAAATTTAAAAACCAGTAAAGAATGTTGTTTATTCCTCTGTAAAATATATTTACTGCAGAGCTAAGATGTGTACTTATAGAATAATTCTCTCTTTGAGGATCGATGCCATGATTACTGGATATTAAAAGGAGAATATTCCTAAATTCAAATATGAATATATAATCTTCTTTTATCATCTACTGAGTTCCTCAATATATATACTTTTTATGCCTTGAAATTCTCCCAAGGTTTATTCTGTATGTACCATTAATTACTCTTATTTACAAAAAAAGTACTCCCTTCCATTCTGTCTGCTCAGATCAATCTGAACAGCCTGTTCTTTAAACCTGTTCTCTAAGAATAGCTATTTCTCGTTACAGACTATTCTTTAATTACAAAGTTAAATACACCCTTTCCTGGATATTACTTTTTGTTAAATTTTTGTTCTACTGCACATATATTAAAGAATTTTAGATAAACATTATAATGCTTTACATGTTGGAAAAAAATGTCTTTATCCTGCCGAGTTTGGCTGGAATTGAATATTTTATTTTGAAATTATTTTCTCACATATCATTTCTTGCCTGTTTCATGAAGTAGAAAATTTGTTTTAAAATCCATTTAGTCAAAACCTAATTAAATTTTTATAAAATATAAAGTTGTATTACTAGGCAAGAAGGGATTTTTTAGGCAAGAAGTGTATTTTCTAAGGTTAAAGCCATTGACCTAATAGCAGAGCTGAATAATCATAAGATAAATTTTTCTAATGGCCAGTCCAGCAACTGACTGTCAGACTTGGGGTGATTTCTGGAAATTTAAGAGACTGATATGAATGCTAGTTTATTTTCATTCTCTGGTTTCAGATATAAGCAAATTAAAATCATCTCAGAATAATAAATTCTCAATGAAAATCTGAGTTATTTCTACATATTAAGACTTTACATGAGTTCACAGTGAAAAATGACAAAACATACAAGCAAAGAATGCACCATTACTAACAACTAGTTGGGGAAAAAAGTTTTAGAACTCCCCAAGAAAATAAGATACTGCATTCATCAGGTAGCAATAAAATAACTATATATTAAATGTTTAACATATAGAAGAAGGAATCATGAAATACATAAAAACAACTATAGACTATTGAAAATAGCTAAGCTAATTTAAAGAAAAATAATTTTACAAATGAAGATAAATTATTGAAAATTTAAAATTAACTAATGGCTTTCAGCCTCTAGTTAAGTAATAATACAAAAGACATTCACTTACATGAAAACAATTAGGAATATTAGAGGAAATTAAAATATTGTTTAGTTTTGTTTTAATTTTATCTCCTCATGGATTTTTTGACAAAAAAAAAATGCACTTTTCTCCAATGTAACAAAATCCTGTGGAATGTAGTTAGGGCTGGTTGGGTGTGGGCTCCATGTTTATCAGGAGGGAAACTCTGCCTATCTTGAAGCAATGATAATGGTAACATGTGACTTCTATCTCATTTCCCATGATGGCACCTTCTTCGTTACATTTCAGTAGCAAAGAGTAGTAAAGAATAAAGGACTCTTCCTAGGTCTTTTTATCCCACCAATCATAGCTAAGAGCAAATAATGCTAAGAAATACAGTTTTTATTCCATAAAGTCATTGAGGCACTTCAATGAGGAAAAAAAAATTTTCTCACAAATGACACAACACAATGGAATAAATGAATTTTGATCCCTTCCTTCCTCTATAGTCAAAAACTAGTGATGGACCATAGAATGAACAAACTGAACTAACAAGTAAAATAGAGACAGAGAGAGCAGAATGACAGCTAAGGAGGAGCATGGCAGAGTAGCGGGTGGAGGAACTGAGCAGAAAAAAAAAAAGGACCCAGACAACCATGTGGTGATTGGGGTGGGGGGTCTAAGGGGACTAAATAGTAATGGGAAAAAAATGAAATACAATTTTTTAAAAATCTAAACAAAAATTTCTGAAAGATAACATAGAATTTCCTCAAGACCTTTGACTGACAAGGGCTTCATACATAAGACACAAAAGTCACTAAGCAGAAAATAAAACAAAAAGATATGAATAAATTGGACTTTATTCAAATTAAAAAGCTCTGCTCATCAAAATATACTGTTAAGAAAATGAACAGGCAGAATGTAGGCAGGGATAAAATATTTGCAATATATTCTCATAGACCAATGAATAGATAAAATTAAAACAAACAAAAAAGGAAACACAATAGACTACATTGTTGAACTCAGACATGGACCTACACCTAACTAAAAAGTAGGCATATAATAATTTACATTTATGGTTCAATCAACATGCTTGGAACATTCAATAAATTATTAATGAATAAATTATATCTATGTAGAAGAGTAATTAAACATTTGGTCCTCTGTTCCTTCTGAAATAAAAGCCACTGTTTGTCTTCTTCCCATTCTTATTATTTCTGTTGTTATTACTACTATTTAATGTTAGAGAAGTTAATACATATATGTTATCATATAAATGAAATGCTTTAGTTTATTTTTTGTGGATTCTTATAGTTCTATTAAATTGGCATGCTAATTTTCATCTCAACTGTTTTAATGAATATTTATGTAGTGGTCAGGCTTGTTATATTATAGGCAATGCTTCAATGAATTATCATTGTATAATGTTTATACTGGGTCCAATAGATATGTAGAGAAAATTTCTACAAAGAAAATAACAGAATCAAATGGATTTTCCTTTAAATGTTGAGTAGCATTACTAATTATCTGCTTTTTCAAAAATATTTTCAAAGATTTGTATTCTCAATTAATGATGCTCACCTATGAGCTAATAATTGAATTTTAATTCAAAGTTTTTCCATTTAAAATTATAACCTCTTTTTATTTTTTTTATTTTGTGAACTGTGATTCCATGAGCTGTGTTGGATATTCGCTCTGTGTCTCTCCAAATTTACTTAGCCTCCTTTTCCTCTATATACCATGTCCTGTGTACCTGACAGTTAGCTGGCTTTCACACTAAGGAGGCAATGGCGGGAGATTAGAAGATAAATGGACCAGGCATTTACTCCACCATCTCCCACTCTAAGGGGATGGCTAGGGCCAGTTGAATCTCTGTATCAAAACTAAAGCTACTGTCAGAGTACTGTCTCAATATGGCTCCTCCTTCTCTCGTCCATGCAGTTGTGACAGTGGTAACAAATTCACACTGTTGCAGCTGTATTTTTTGGTAACCATAATGCTGTCACACCTTTGTAAATAGCCTCTTTATACAAATTACAGAGTAAAAAAATATGATTTCCTACCAACTTGCTCACATATTTGAAGAACACAAAGTTAATCTCTTTGTTGGAAGGTGTTATTGATTAAACTGTATACCCCAAAAGGTACATTGAAATCTTAACCCACAGTGCCTATGAAACACCTCATCAGGAAATAAGGTTTTTGCATATTTAATCAAAATAAGATGAGGTCATTAGTGTGGGCCTTAATCCAATATGACTTCTGTCCTTATAAATAGAGGAATGTGCCATGTAAAAGAAGAGACACACAGGCAGAGATTGCTGTGTCAGGCAGAGATTGGAGTGATGCAGCTTCAAGCCAAGGAGTGCCAAAAACTAATAGCCACCACCAGAAACTGGAAGAGACAAGGAAGGATCTTACCCTGGATCTCAGAGGGAGCATGGCCCTGCTGACACCTTGATTCCAGATTTATAGCCTCCAGAAGTGTAAAACAATAAATTTCTGTTGTTTTTAAGCCACCAAGTTTGTGGTACTGTTTTATAGCAGCCTTAACAAACTAATACATGGTGAGAAGAACATGAGATGTCAGAATAGTAATCTTTGCCATGTGGAGGCATATTGCATTGTACAAACTATAAGTTAATATGATGTGGAAGTCTTTGGGAAAACCAAGAACCTGTGGCACTTACACACAGTAATAACTACAGTCTTTTTTTTTATAAAAAATATGCAGTTCCATAGAAGGAGAAGTAAATAGTTGTGACTATTACACCTAGAACAAAAGTTGAAACTGATTTTGGGAAGTTTTAAAGGAGTCATTTATTTCCTGTAAAAAATGGAAAATATGTCTAAACTTGATCATCAGGTTTGTAGGGTTTCTTGTTTAGTGCTTAACTCTGTCAAGGCACTTCTTCTAAGGTAAGAGAGGTGGTGGGGAAGGAGGGAGGCTCTGAAATGTGAGATGGGACATTTGACTTAATAGATGAAACTGAATCTCTCCTGCAAATTGAGCCATGTGCATGGTTAAAACATGAATGATGCAATTCAGGTGCTCATGTTACAAATGTAAGGAGACACTTACCCTTAGCCACCAACTCTGCACTTAAATGACATTGAGAGTGAGTGAATGCTCCTTTAAACTTTAGTGTATTATAAAACTTGGAGGAAAAAAATTATCTTGGTCAAATTTATCAAGCTTAGCTAATTTTAACAAAATTATAAACAACATAGATATTTATGGTCAAAAGACTACTTCTCTAACCCTCTGGTACACTGGGATAATTGCACCTCCATATTTTTTATGGTTAAGGACAACCCTTGGCATCTCTACCACTCTGAGATCTTGTTACTCTCATCAATATCAGGGAAAAAGATTCTATTTTAACATACCCCATAATAATTTTCAACTTAAGGAACAAACACCATAGACAGCATAAAAACATTATTTTTCATAAAATCTCACCAAAAGGCATCCTTATGGGTATGATAGTCAATAATAAGGTGGACAAGTCATCTGGTCAAGCAGACCAAAGCAGATGCAACTGCTGGAGCTGCCTTGTATTCATACATCTTAGACAATAAGCTCATGTGGACAGACAGTTTGTTACTCATGTTACAATATATAGAATGTGCTTCATGTTTACAATTGTTCCCCTTGATTCTCCCAGTTTTCACTGGGGTAATGCAGAACTGGGCACAGATGGATACCATACATATGGTGGGTCTATGTCACAGCTAAAGTACAATGAGCTCAGAAAACTCTTAATATTTTAAGGGCATTTGTAGCAAACTTGCCTAATCTTTACCCCAAGGGAATATCTCACCATCATCTTTCTGACAAGGAAACAAACCTGTCTTCTGACCAGAGAAAGACACTCTCTCTAGCTTCCAAGCATGTTTGCATACAGGCATACTTGAAAAGACAATTCTGATACGTAGAAATATTATGGAGGATTCTCTTCAAACAGACAATATTACCTACCGTTCGGATGTAAATAAGATTTCTCTCAAAAACTACACTGTTTGTTTAATGAGAATATGTCCAAGATGACCATGGAAGTAGCAGGGCATGGGCTCTACAAATTAGATTTCCCTTCATAAAGGCTGATTTGAGTATAAAACCCACATATTGCCCAATCTATGAAAGCAAAGCCTAACACTGAGCATTCCCTCAACAGCTCCCATGTGAGAACATTTCCTGGGAAAAACAGGTGGTAGGTTGATGACATTAAATACTATTTCTTTTTGGCAAACACAAAATGAACATAATTATTTGAAATTGAAGAAAGTAATGAATAAAACACCATTGTTTACCAAATGAAATCCAAACTCATTAACATGTTATTCAGGTACCTCCATAAACTAACCACAGCCTACTCCTCCAGCCTTCCTACTCAATTAATACACTGTTAACTAATGTACAGATTATCTATTAACTCATTCATTCATACATTTATTCATTATCCAAGTATTTTTTCTCCCTTTTATTCCCCTCTGCCCTGCACTCTGTTCCCATCAACAACCCCGCCCCCAACTTAGTTCATGCCCATAAATTGTACAAAAAATTCTTAGGCTTCTCCATTTCCTATACTATTCTTAACATTTGCCTATTTTGTACCTACTATTTATGCTTCTTATTCCCTGTACCTTTACTCCCATTCTCCCCGCTCCTCCTCACCTCTGATAACCCTCCATGTGATCTCCATTGCTGTGATTCTGTTCCTGTTTTAGTTGTTTACCTAGTTTGCATTTGTTTTTGTTTTTTTAAGGTTCAGTTGTTGACAGTTGTGAGTTTTTTTTTGTCATTTTACTGTTCATAGTTTTTTTATTTTTTTTTTCTTTTTCTTAGATAAGTCCCTTTGACATTTTATATAATAAGGGCTTGGTGATAATGAACTCCTTTAGCTTTACCTTGTCTGCCCTTCCATTCTAAATGATAACTTTGTTATAGAGTATTCTTGGAAATTGGTCCTTGGCTTTCAAGAGTTTGAATACTTCTTTTCAGCCCCTTTTTGCCTGCATGATTTCTTTTGAGAAGTCAACTGATAGTCTTATGGGAACTCCTTTGCAGGTAACTGTCTCCTTCTCTCTTGCTGCTTTTAAGATTCTCTCCTTATCTTTAACCTTGGGTAATGTAATTATGATGTGTTTTTGTGGGTTCCTCCTTGGGTCCAACTTCTTTGGGACTCTCTGAGCTTCCTGGATCTCCTGGGAGTCCATTTCCTTTGCCAGATTGGGGAAGTTCTCCTCCATTGTTTTTTCAAATAAGTTTTCAATTTCTTGCTCTTCCTCTTCTCCTTCTGGCACTCCTATGATTTGGATGTTGGAACATCTAAAGTTGTCCCAGACATTCCCAGGCCTCACCTCATTTTTCTGAATTCCTGTTTCTTCATTCTCTTCTGATTGAATGTTAATCTTTTCCTTCTGCTCCAAATCATTGATTTGAGTCCCAGTTTCCTTCCCTTTATATTTGGTTCCCTGTATATTTTTTCTTTATTTCACTTTGCATAGCCTTCAATTTACCTCCATTTTGTGACCATACTCAACCATTTCTAGGAACATCCTAATTACCAGTGTTTTCAACTCTGCATCTGATAGATTGACTATCTCTTCATTTCTTTGTTCTAGCTGTCACCTTGCCACCTGGTCCTCTAGCTGCCACCTTGCCATGCATTGTCTCTGTCCCCGCTGCCCATCTCCACCCCGCCTAGCGGTCGGGATGAATGTTTCTTCTTTAACTCCTTGGTTGTCAGACATCCATACAGTTTTATTTTCTGAAGGTTCTGGTTATTTTTTGTTTTTAAATTTGTTGTTGTCTTTCTTTTGGTTCTGTGAGGAGGCGCAGTGTATTTACCTACACCTCTTTCTTGGCCAGAAGTCTCATTATCCCTTAAATACCTTTTATCAAGAGGATAGCAGTGAAGTTTGCATATAGGGACAGATATTTTTCAGGTATGAACATACTGTTACGGAAAGCCAGACTCAAGACACAATTCAGGGAACGGAGTAAGCCTTTATTCACACGCACAGGCTCAGAGGAGGCAGTCTCCAAATTCTGAGCCCCGAATCGGGGTTAGATAGGGGTTTATAAGTCCTAGCATTCCGGCGGGAAACGGATGGGCTTCCCAGGTGGGAAGGGATTAGCATTCAGGTAGGAGATTGATGTGCTACCCAGGTGGGGGAAGGGATGTGAAAACAGGCTACAGAAGCAGATAAGCAATGATTAACAGTTAACCTGGGAGGGGGTCTCTGGCTAGGCTGCTCCTCCTAAGTCATCTTGCCCTTATCAATACCTTCCCTGGCTGATTTACAGATTGCCTTGCAGTATCTCTAGAATGGATTTACAGAATGCCTTACTCATGGCTGTGGCCACATTGTCTGTCTAACATGCAAGGATGAGCTCATACACAGGGAATTCACTAGTTTTACCTATGCTTCATTACAAAGAAACAGCTAGAGCCACATATCTTCATTATGGTTCTAGTTGGGAAGTAAAACCCTGCAAGGTCTTTTAGTCCTTGGAAGGACTTTTCCAGACAAATGGAGCATATACCTTAAACTAGCATCCAATCAATTTCCTTATTCCCAGGTTCACTAAACAAATGGAGGTTATCATTACACTAAATAACCAATTGAAATAATTTTTATTTTTTGTACAATCAACCTTGGGATCAATGGATTCAGAGTCCTCAAATGTCCAGAAGAAGAATGCTTCCACTAAAAAACAGACTTATGGTTGTAATTGGAGGTTAAAAGTGCTCCTTGAGCATTTAGGGTTCCTTGTGCTGTTCATTTAACAAGCATGAAAGAGAGATTACTCTAGGAGCCAGGATGATTAGCCCTGATTTCCAGAGGAAATCAATGGGTGCAAGGAGAATTCAGTATGGAACCCAGGGAATTTACTGCACACTTCTAATATTCTCTTGCCCAGTAATCTTGATTAATAGTAAACTTCAGCAATACTATAATCACAGGTCTAGAAAAGACTGAGATCCTGCAGATACAAAGTTTTGGTTAAAAATACCATTTGGCCAGAATACTGGAGAAAGTAAGGGGATTCTGGGATCCCCTTGAAAAAGGAAGCTATAGTTATTAACCTAGGACTAATGACTAGATACAGAAGTGAAAACAATAGAAGCTATGTCTTGACAGCTCTTCTTTTCTCAATTTATCCCAAGTAACTTATATGAAGAACACTAGAAGTGAGTGTGATATTTAGGTTCCAAGTAGCACTATGACAAAATGGATAACTCACCATTTACAGTGTAACAACTGATTGCTCTTTATGTGTTCCTTAGTTGAATAATACACATTTTTATTCTGGACAAATGAATTTTGTGGATATATAATAGAAAATTCATTAATATTAGTAGACTTTATTTTTTTGCTCCATATTGACTTTCCACCAATATCTACTTCATTTTGGGGACTGTGAGACTGACTTTTGTGGAAAACTTGACATTTCCCTTGTTCTTTATCTTCTGAGTAGGCCACTGGGAAGCACTGGCAGTGCGTAAGAGGGATGGAAAAGAGAATGACTGAGATACTTAATTCCTGAATCTATTCCTGTTCAGTTACCACAGATTGGTTTCACATATCAATCCACCATGTTGACTTTTGAACCCCTGAGACCAACAGGAGAGCAAAGCTAAGGATAACAAAGCTCAGACTATAAGACCTACTGCAAGAAAGGAAATGGCCACCTCACAATAATCATAGAGTCCCAAATGAGGAAATATGGGAAGCATTACAGAGTTTTAAGGCCTGGGCTAAGTGGTCTTGAGTGGGGTGTTAGAAGGTTCAATAGACAGTGTGATTCCCATGCTTTGGCGAACATCAACCTCATGTAAAGTCATGTACTTGCTAGAGCACAGACTACTGAAGAACATCACACTGTGTTGGATTCAGTATATCCAGGGTGAGACATGAAATTTGAATTTGTAACAAGTTTCTATGGTTAGGGGCCCAGACTTTGAGAACACTGTTTAGTGCCTTATAAATGTTTATACTTTTTTCCAGTTTTCTCAGGCTCAGAAGCATCCTCAGCTGTTTTGCCATCAGGACAGGACAACCATTCCAGGTCTGTGACTGACATATCTCTGCAATCCACAAGGAGTCATTATTTTTTTTCTCCTAAAGAAAGTTGTGCTATAATTTTTTGAATTAAAAGGAAAGCCATAGGCCTTAACTTTGGTCACTTCTTTTAGTATATGTGAATGTTTTCAGACTCTTTAACCTTTATATTATCTGTTAAACAGTGCTCATAAAATCTATTTAGTATGGCTTCTGTGAAGAGAAAATGAGATCATACTTATAAACAGCTTAATTGATTGCTTGATGCAGTAAATGCCCAAGAACTGTTTGTTGTTGCTATTGCTGTTGATATATAGCCTCTTTATATCACAGTTTCTTCATTTGTACTATGTGGATAGCATAGAGATATTTGTAAGATTTGTATAAGTGTGATATACAGTTCAAGGCTCTTCTGTAAAACAAAAAATGAATAATTCATTATCCATCTATCTTTGAGAAAAACTTCCAAAGAAAATACTGTGGACACTTGGTTACCCAACTTAATTCATTCCAGAAAAACTGTTTGAGAAGTGCTTTTTTCAAAAACCAAATCTCCTGTCACCTGACAGACACATGACTGATCATACAGGTATCAGCATGGTAAGTGTTGGATAGAAAGTCAAGACCCAAAATTTTGTTAGACAACCGAGATATGTTTTCTCCATGAACAACTTGGTCAAGAACTGAGTTGTTCAAGAACCAAGACAGTCAAAAACCGCGGTTTGACTTTAAGTATCTCTCTCCAGTCTAGAACTGCCTAAACACTATTGCTAAATTACTTTCTTCCTTTTTTTCATTCTTGAAATATGTTCAACAAGCCAAAACATAGAGAAGGTATTTGGGTGAGAACAGAGTTATTAGCTTAGGAGAGCTTAGAAATTGCAGTTCCATTGATGTCTTTCTCATAAATGTTTGTATAGAGTCAGGAATCATTAACTTTCTGACCTGCTTTCTAATAATGTGGTCCAAAAGATTGTTCTACAATGAAGATAGAAAATTTGTGGTTCCATACCTTCTTCCAAATATTTATTTTTTGGAAGGAATATTTTTATAAGGATAACATAAAAAAGCATTTTTCTTCCTCATCTCAGAACATGTTGAATATCACTAAAATACAAGGTCTCTCTGGAAAAAGTCCAGCCATAATTAACATAATGAGAATGGTTTGCCGGACATCTATGTAATCTGAGAGCCAAAAACAGTGGACTGGAATGTGCATGTGTGAACAATGATGACTTTACTCTATTAGTAATTGGGTCTGTAGATACTGTTGAAAGATTATCTGTGTGGCCATCACATTAAAAAACACTGAGTGAATAGAGCAACAAACCTGCATCAAATTTTGTGTTAAGATTGAATATTCTTCAGTGGAAACTATTTGGATGAATCAGAAGGCTGAAACTCTCAGCAACTGGTGATTGACAGCTTCATCATGACAACATTTCCACTCATGCATCATGTCTTATGAAGAGTTTTTTTTGCAAAACATCAAATCACACAGGTGACTCAGTGCCCCTACTGCCTAGATTTGGTGCCCTGTGACTTCTGGCTTTTTCAAAAACTAAAAATCACTTTTGAAAGGGAAGAGATTTCAGGCTGTCAATGAGATTCAGGAAAATATGAAGGGGCAGCTGATGGCAGTTGGGAGAATTGTGTGAGATCCCAAAGTGCTTACTTTGAAGGGGACTGAGGTATTGTTGTCCTATGTACAATGTTTCTTATCTCTTGTATCTTCTTTAATACATGTCTCTAACTTTCATAGTATGTGACTGGATACTTTCTGGAAAGACCTCATATACCAGGTATGACTTTCAAATGTGTCTGGTAGTTACCACCTCAATTAGTAATGGATTTCAATTTTTATGAAAGAATATATAATGAAACATTGCAGATTTTTTTACATGAGAAAAGTTTAGGTTGTTGCAGATTATCATTTTGGTACAGTATTTATGAGGATTGTCCATAGCTAATTCTATCCATTAACATTTCTCTCAGCTTTTGTCTTCAAACAGTGTTCCAATTTCTAGGAGTCCAGTCAAATCATTAGGAGACTAAGAAAATAAACATTTTAACATTAGAAGAATAAATATCATGGGGAAATAAAAAGGAAAAGTAAGGTTAATTACTAAAATAATTCAGATATAAAAATAAAACTAACATGAAGTAGAGGAATTGTCACTAATTTGAATGAGCGAAACAATACCAGAGTTAATCTTGATTTTGGTAATATAGAATTAAATGATTTTGATCTTTTTAACATGTTTGAACTTTTTTTCATCTAGTGAAAGAGGATCAGGAAGATGATATAAGATGTCCATTTCAGATCTGAAATCACTTTATTAACATTCTTTTCACAAATACTTTTGACCATTACTAAGCTCCTGACACTAGCCAGATACTAGGAATTTGGAGGTAATTATAATATTTATGTTACAAAGAGACATAGCCTAATGGTAAATTCAACATGTAAAAGAAAACGATATGACATGAAAATCATCAATTAAAATATGCACAGTGTAAAATAGAAAGAATAAGAGATGACGGATTATGAGAAGATCTAGGAACGGCTTCACATAGGAGGCAAATAGAAGTTCCTATTTAACAGCAAAAGAGGGGAGGTTTTTCAAGCAGAGGAAGCAAGTGTTAGTACATGGAGCTGGAAGGGAATATGATGTGCTTAAAATAACAGAACATTAGTAGATGTTCAATATAAATCTATGTAATATTCTAGAAAATATAGTGAAGGTATGAGTGACAAGCATAGAATTTTTAAGAGAAGGTATAGGCCTGATCATGAATTCTTCTTTTCCGTAATATACGAGGTCTGACCAGAAAGTATACAGCCATGTAATATGAAAAATTGAGGCATTTATTGAAGAAGATACAAGAAACATTGTACATAGGACAATGATGCTTCAGTCCACTTCAAAGTAGGAATCTTGGGACCCCACACAATTCCAATCACCATGAGCTATCCAGTTGTATTTTCCTGAGTCTCACAGACAGTATGAAATCTCTTTCCTTTCAAAGGTAACTTTAGTTAAGAAAAGCCAGAAGTTGCAAGGCATCAAATCTGAGCTGTAGAGAGGCTGAATCAGTGGGTGGTTTGATGTTTCCCCAAAAAACTCTGCGTAAGATGTGATGCATGAACGGCCACATTGTCATGATGAAGTTGAAAATTGCCAGTGGCCCATAGCTGTAGCCTTCTGAATCATCCAAATAGTTTTCACTGAGGAATGTTCAAGCTTAGTGAAAAATCTGATGCCGATGTGTTGCTCTACTCACTCAGTTATTTTGAGTGTGACAGCCATACGGTACACATGCTCTCTCAATGACATCTACTACCCTCACTGACTAGTAAAGTGAAGTCGTCATTGTTGACACACATGCATTCCAGTCCACTCTCCTTGGTTGCCAGGTTACATCCATGCCGCACAAACCATTCTCACCATATTAACAATGGCTCAATGGCTGGATTTTTTTCTGGACAAACCGAAAAGTCCATTAAGTTTTTTCCTTAAAATAAAAGACACATTTTTCATTTTCACCAATAACTTTATTTATTTAAATATTTTGAGTATACTGGCTATATGGTATATGTTTATTCTTCCCAATTAATGTCTCAGTTTTATCACTATCAATTTCAATGTGTGTATGTGACCATGGAGCATTGTCTAGTGAGAAATCTCCAGCACAAAACTTTGTAAACCACTTTTGTCATGTTTGATCAATCACAGCACTTTCTTTGTATACTGTATAAATCTTTCTTTGCATTTCAGTTTCATTTTTACCTTTCTTGAAATAATAAAGCATAATATACTGAAAATGAATATTTTCTCCCATATTCAACATTAAAATGGCTACACAAAAATTCAACATTTTTGATAAATTTATTTTTTAAATGCATGCTGATATGACATCTGTCAAAATACAATCTAACAAAAATGTTTCAAATGAAGTGAAAGTCAACTATGTGCTACTAGAGTCATCTTATGGAAAAAACAAACAAACAAACTTTTTAGCCAACACAAAAGTAAGGTTCAAAAGTAGAATCTTAATCTTCTGGGAAATAGGCAGGAATAATCAGATAAGTAATCTTGATTGGATTTGGGTTTCAGAAATTCCAGTTAGCAGTTATCTGAAGTCTGTTTTAGAGGAGTACAGTCATATCAAATCAGGTAGAAAACTATTGCAAAGTTTTTCATGCAAAAAGTGAAAACATAGTTTTAGGATTAAATGTGGCTCCAATAACAAAAATGTACAAAATAATCAAATTAATAAAGATAGGAAATACTTATCTATCATGTTCAACAAGTCCCAGGGTTGTCAGTAGAGGGTCAGAATGGCCCTTCATATTGTTAGAGTCTTAGTCCCTTCTGTTGTCCTACCTTGCCTGATTTCTATTCCCAAGGTCATTCATGGTCCACAAGGTCTGCTGTTACTATTACAACGATTAATATAATATCATCGTTAAACAAGCAAGTAGAAGACAGAGAAGGAAAATAACATTCTTCTCCTTTAAGGTTATTTCCATATCGTCTTCCCCAGGGACCAGAAGTTCCTCACATGGCCACCAGAAGCTACAAAGAATTTAGTTATATTTTCTTCTGAAGGCCATTGAGGATTATACCATGAATGGACACAAGCACTCATTGTTGCAGGGCCTGAACTAAGAAAAAAATGTCAATGTTTGTAGTGAGCAGGTAACATATTTCATTATTATTTGGAAGAAATGGTTAACAGCACTTGTAACTTAAATGTAAGCATGAGTAATTAATAAGTTTGTTTATATGCCATCTAACCTGATTGTGCAGTGAGATATACTGCTAACTGAACTGAGCTTAAATTAAGGAGTAGATGGGAAATGTCTGTTTAAATACTTGGTATAAAAATATAGTACTGCATTGCTGCCATGCAGTCATCCAACAAAATAAAGCAAAAGAATTTGAAATAAAGATTAGAAAGAATATGAACAAGTAGGAATGGTGTTTGTTCAAGGTGGAAGGATCAGAGGAAAGTTATTACTTACTTTCCTTCAATACAGTAAAATATGTTATGAGAGCTAATTTATGTTTCTTGGGATCGTTCTCTAAGCTCTTCCCTTCTACATAGATAGAATGCATCCTAGTCATTCGATGACACTTTTGGAGTTTTGCTCATTGTGGTCACTAACCAAGACAATGGTCATTTTAGCATTTATTTTTTTCTGATATCATTTGTGAACAGTTTTATGTCATTTTAAAATGTATGATCATCTTTCTTGTAGTCAATCATACTTTTATTAAGTAAAAGTTATTAATTTTCAAATAAAATTTTATGCTAATAAGTTAACATTTTTATTGAAGTTCATTTACAAATAAACTAGTTGGGTCACCAATTTAGTCCTTTACATATTATAAATACAATACTCTATTTAATCCTTTGAGTATGCATGTGCATGTGTGTATGTGTCTGCATGTGTATGCATCCATGTGTTTCTCTTCATGGAATCAGCTATAAAATATGCCTTGACTTTTTTAGAAGCCTAACACATTAAAATATATAAGGTGTAAGGACACAAATTGGAGAACCTATTATACTCCGATTCAGTATAGTAGGAGAACCTATTATACTGAAGCTCATTTACTTCAGAACCTTCAAATTATGCTTGTGATTTCATGTTCTCTTTTTAACCCACTTTTGAAGTGACAAGACTAAGGACTCACAATTTAGTTCTTCAAGTCAGAAAACAATCAAAATAGCAGGTAAGTTCAGGTATGTGGAATCTGGTATAGTTTATCACATATTAACTTGAATTGTGGTGGTGGCATTTGTTTGCGTGTTCTCATTCATTTTTGTTTTGTTTTGTTTTGTTTTTGCTTACCCCCTTCACCTTTTTCACCTAGCCCCACAAAACCCCTCCCCTCTGACAGCTATCAGTCTGTTCTCTGTATCTATAAGTCTGTTTCTATTATATTTATGTTTATTTTTTCATTGCATTCCACATATAAATGAAATCGTATAGTATTTTTCTTTCTCCATCTGGTTTATTTCACTTCATATAATATATGTGTGTTCTGTTCTGGTAAATTTAAACTAGTATAATTTTAACTAGCATACAACATTTTTAATTTTAGAGTTATAAGAGGTAAGGGAAAAATCTTGATAACTCTTCTAGGTTCTACAATACTAACCCACTGAATGTATTTTTGTTCTGTATGGTTGCAAACAAGAAAATTTAGAATGTGTAGGAGAAAAGTTTATAGAAAGAGGAGATAAAAAGTAACTTAGAATATAAACCCTGATTAAATTAAAAGTCATAAAAATGTTTCCACAAACAGAAACTGGAAGGAAAATATGAAATCTTTTTCAATGAATACAACCTAGTAGGATCATTTATCACAAACTTCCCGAATCAGAATAGATCAGCATTTTATAGGTCTGGAAAACTATTTGGCAAATTATTCTAAGTTTACTTATGTATGACTATTGTTCTTGAACTACAGTGTTCATCAAGATCACCCCATTAAAGGGCTTGCTAATATTTGAATTGCTGTGGCCTGTATCCAGAATGTCTAATTCAGTTAAGTCTGAAATGGAACCTGAAAACCTGCATTTCTAAATAGATCCTCAGTGAGGCTGATACTGCCAGTACAAACCAACTTGAGCACTGCTGTATTATAAGCCAGACATAAGAATGGACTAAAGTTAAACAACTGCCCTCAGAGAGAGCCAGTTTTCTTTTCTTCTGTGAATACCAACTTAAGGTAATATATTTGATGCTGCATTCACCTTTCTATTAGATTATATAATAGAAAAAAACCTCTTGATAATTAAAAAAAAAAAAAAATTCTGAAGGCCTCTAGAAATGTTTGTTTTGACCTTGAAAGATACAATGTATAGGCTTTTTTGTGATTTTGGTAAAATAAATTAATGGCATTATTTATCTTAAATACTATGAAGGACTTTTTTAAATAGTAAGCATTGTTTTACTTTTTAAATAAATGATTCTCAAGGGTCACTGGTTTGATTCCCAGTCAGGGCACATGACTGGGTTGCAGTCCAGGTCTCCAATGGGGGAGCGCATGAGAGGCAACCACACATTGATATTTCTCTCCTACTCTTTCTCCTCCTTTCCCCACTCTCTAAAAGTAAATAAATAAAATTTAAATAAATAAATAATTCTCAGACTTTTAGAGAAATGTTTAACTTACCTTATTGGATGAACTTATGTTTTACAACTTATTTAAAAAAAAAAAACTCTTATGCTTAAATGCAAAATATCTTCTTTGCCTCTTATAATTATGGTTCTCACTCTTTGTTATTAAAAAATGGTTTTCATAATAAAAGAAGTAGAACTGGAAAGGAATTAGAAAAGGTCTTGTATATCAGAAAAAGGAGTCTGGCCTATATAAGCTTGAAACATCACAGGCTCCCCGATCATTAGATTCTGAAACAGTGCTTTCTGAAGGATATTTAAACTTTATAAGAAAAATAGAGATAAGTGAGTATTTCAATGTTCTCTCAACCCTAACTCCCACATCATGAAAAAAATCAAAGATAACAAACACTTATGTTGATACAAGAAAAAAACCTGCATTTACTTACTTTAATGTATGCTAGCTAGTTATAATTTAAACCAAATTAGAAGAGGACTCAAGTACTGATATTAAATTCTGTTATTGGTTGCACAGTGTCTTGTTGTGCATATTGAATTATGAAATTATAAAAGCCTCCAGTTAGTATAGTTTATGTAAGCAATTTAAAAAAAAAATAAGATGAAAAATAATTCTTTTAATGCCAAGGCCTGAATTTGCATTCATATAATAATAAGGAGAGGAAATAAACTTGGAGTCCAGTTTCTTAACTCAATATGTTAAGCCTGACAATGCTGGAAGAGAACGTTTTCATTCATCCAAATGAAATATGTAATGAGCATGTACTGTAGTCTCTCATTTTTCTAAACTCTATAGAGACAAAGTAGTTCACAAAACTTCAAGGCACTATCCTCATAGACCTTATGTTTTAATGAGTCCTGGTGAAGGTGTTGGGGAAACTTATGTATGAACTAAAAATAATATCACAAACCTGCCTACAACAAAAATTGAACAATAAAATATAAAGTAGTATTCTACATAGAATATTATTGATATGTTGTCTTTGGTAAGACCTGAACCATAAGAAGAGAGAATGAAAGAGAAGAAAAACATTCCAGGTACAGGGAATGACTAATGCAATTATCTTAAGGCTTGAGGTTTTGATCATCATAAAGATGTTTAGCAAGTGTGGACAATAATAAACAGAATATATAGAGTGGGAGATAGTGTTGGGGTGAAGTTCATCAAATCACAAAGAACATAATATGTCATGAAAAGGGTTTATTTCATTGGAAATATAATGGAAATCTATTAGATTTTTTCTTTTAAACAAAAAATGATACAATAAAATTTAAGTTGATAAAAATTCACTCTAACCACTGAAGGAGGGATAAAGGAGGAATCATACAGCCAGGTGAACAGGCTGGTTTTAATAATAGATAAGACATAATTATCATGATATAGGGGGGGAAACTATGTAAAGTGTTTAAAAATAAAAGTTTTAAAAATATATATTAAAGTAATAGTAACTGATTTCAGTAAGCCAAAATCCAATTTAGGTGTTATTTTTAGTAATTATCATTAGAAAGTTAATTATGTTTGTTGACTTCTACCAAGATCTCCTTTAACTTTAGGAGATTGTTAAGAGAGGTGACTTCATGTAAATGAATTATTATTGTTGATAGCTGCATAAGCAATGGCCAATGCAAGGTAACACCACTATATAGATGTTGACTTTTTTTATATTTTCACAATTAACAAAGACATCTTTCCAAGTAGGTGCAATGAATTTTGACCACTAACAACATTTTTTTCCCCAATATGTGGAATTATTTATTTAATAATTCACTAGTTGATTAATGATCATAAGGCAATCTCAGCTTCAAACAATCTATAACATTTAATAATTCTTAATCATACTTCACTGAAACTCAAAAATGAAATAAAGACCTCTATTAAGAACTAGATTTAGGCCTTGTCTATTCTAAACTCCACAATGAAAAATGATGATGATACACAGTGTTCTCCCGGTGTATCTTAGGACCCAGAATAAAAGTGCTTTCTAAACAAGAATGAATTATGGGATTTAATTCCAGAGCTGGCAATGATTCATTGGATAACCTTGGGAAAGTTACTTCAAAACTCTCTTGTGGTTTCCTAGTTGTAAATGGGGATATTAACCATTAGTCAATTAAATCCTAAGTCTAACTTATGAGATAGTAGTTACTTACTGAGAATTTTAAAATACAATGTATGCTTTGAAATAAGCTAGATATTCTGTTATAAATAAAAGTTTTAATAAGATTTTACATTTCAGGTACTAGTTTAGGCACAGGATAGCAAGATGATCTCAAGGACATCATTTTCAAGCCAAAGAGAAAGGCTCACATGAAAAGTAAATTTATTAACATGGTACCTGCTATTAAGAATGACTGACCACTAGAAGAATATAAGAGCCATGAGAGAGGAGACTTCATTTGTCTTGTTCCATGTTTTTCGTCCACCAGTTAGAAAAGTGCCTGGCACTTTGGTCATTCAATATTCATTTTCAGATAAATATTTATTGAATTTCTACAATGTACCAGGAATAGTTCCAGAACTAGGAGTATTAGCATGACTTCAAACACATTATATTGTAGTGTGGTAGACAGGCGATAATAAATGAACAAGATGTATAATATAATATCAAGTAGCAGTAAGTGCTCTAAATAAATATGGTGTATAGCATAAGACAGGAAGTGTGGAGGGCTACAATTTTAGCTATGTTGACCAGGGAAAACTTATCTAAACAAGCTGCAATTGAATAGTGGCCTGAAAAATATGAGTGACTCAAACATGACACTATATGAGGACATGCACTCTGGCAAGGACATAAGACCTTAGTATTTGAGGAATGACAAATTATTTGAATTTATGGAAGAGAACTGAATTTTGTCAAAATGCAATGGGAATACATTAGAGGTTATTGAGAAAAGAAGTGACACAATCTGACTTGGCTACTTAGAAGATCACTCTGACTTCCTGGCAGAGAACACACTCTGGGGGAGTAATACAGAGCAGTGAGATCTGTTAAGACACAGTTACAATGATCCAGCCAAGGGACCCTGGTAATTCATGTGAAAGCCACTGAGGTGATAAAAAGTGTTCAGATCTATCATTTGTATTTGACACATACCTTGAGCTAGTAAAATTTGCTATGGTTTGGATGTGAGGTACCTCAGAGAATGAGTCAGACAGATGCCTAGGTTTATATCCTGAGCAACTAGATGAATGAATTGCCATTTTGAGAAGATCAGACTAGGGTGAAGAAATAAATGAAACAGCAACCATGGATATATTATGATTGAGAAGCCTTGGAAAAACCCAAGTGGAGATTTGGAATATATGAGTCTGAGGCTTTGTAGTGAGATAATAATCATTGTTATGTGGCTGGTATTTAAATTCACAGGACAGGATGAGTTCGCTAAAGAAGAGTTTAGAGAAAAAAAGAAACATAAAGAGCAGGGCAAAGCAAGAGAGACTGAGTGGCTAATATGAAAGGAGGAGTAAGCTGCAGAATTATGCCATGGATACCAGTGTTAAAAATGCTCCCAGAAAACTGTGCACGTTGAGATTAGACATAAGAAAGATTATCTTATTCTTTTTCAAAAACTCTTCCTTAATGGGAGTAAATACATCAAAAAGTACATAAAATTCCAAGGATGAAACAATGACAGAGGAAACAAGAACAACAAAATTTTAGAAGCTGGAAAGCAGAGGGCAACTTAGTACAGGGGTGGGCAAAAGTAAGTTTACAGTTGTGAGTATGTGAAACACAGTTTATTCTTGTATTATTGCCTATTTATTATTGCAATATTTTCCATACAAACAACTGTAAGCCTACTTTTGCCCACCCCTGTGTATGAGAAAGAGAAACCTAACATATTAATAAAAACTAAAACCCACTCCAACAGTGAAGAAGACAAGAAGCGGGCTGTTTGGTACAGAATTCCAAAAAATTATCTCAGGAATTATAGCCAAGAGGCACATATGAGTATATGGATGGCTGGTGCAGAAAATGGGTAATGGATTAAAGACAGTTTATAGATTGAGAAAGCACTGCACAGAGGTTAAAAAACACACCACATAATCATGTTATTCTACTACATTGAGGGAAAATATGTTAAATTTGCAAAAAAAATAGGAAATTGAGAATCAGGAAATCATCAGAGCTCTCAAAAGATTATTGGATGTCAAATTCTGTGCATCAGGCTTTGAAAACTCTGAAATAAATCAGTTGTGAAACCTAGAATGTTTTACCTAGGAAGTCCATTCTAGGATCCAGTTAAACAATCTACTTAGTATGTGGATATTTTGGTTTGCTCAAGGGAGTAGAACCAATTGAGTAATATGATATGAAGTGTTACATTATAAGGATTGCATCATAGACAATTGTGGAAGTTGGTAAAAAAAAAAAAAAAAGTATGTCAGTTTGTGCACCTGGAGTTACTGCAGGTCATTAGGATGGGCAGATAGGAAGAAAAGCTGCACAGAAAGCAGAAGAGGATAAGGGAGAAACTGCAACTCTCACCATCTTTCATCTTCTCCAATGACGATATAAATAAACCTGCAAAAGATGCTGCTACTTGTTACCTCACAGCTGCACATGCACCTCGCCCAAGACTCTGAGAAACTGGAGGAGCAGTTCAGGTGGGACCTTGATGACCTGTCAGCCTGGCTGCTGCTCCACTTGAACAAGTTGAGCCAGCAGATGAGTGACAAGGTGTGTGGGCTATAGTGACACCTGATGTCCTACACTGGCATACAGCGTGGAATGGCTGCTGCTTTACCACCATTCCCAAATCTTACACAAATTTTTCTTGTGTTCAAACCTAACCTGGAATGTAAGGGACAGAAATTTAGCATACATAGATCCAGTTTAGCCAAAATGTCCCAATTGAAAACCACTACAAAAGATATATTGCAGGCATTGTTAGACATTCAGTCCTTAAAAAAAAAAAAAATCAACTTCCACACCTCCTATTTCTGGAAACTTCTGAAAAATATACTCCATTCAAACAAGAGTGTAAACATATAAATTTATATATATATATATATACACACACACACACACACGTACATACACATAAAATGAATACATTAGTAGACGGTGAAAATTCATAAAAAGATGGTATATGAATTCTCAAAGCCAACATCATATGTCAGAGCATTTAGTCCAGACTGGAGCAAAGAGGATCCTAGGAGGGAAGTGTCTAAGTAAAAGATAGAAGTTACAAATTTTCCCATTATGTTTTAATCATGTTGAGAGGAGATTTATCATTCTGGTAGAAATTTTAGGAATGAATTAATAATAGGTATGTAGAAAATTGATCTATTAAGCAAAAAGGAAGAGAATATAAAGAAGTCCAGAGAAAACAAAAACAATTCTAAGTAAAAAAAGACTGTGATTAAATTGTGAATAATATTTTAAATTCCAGACTAATGTTAGTGAATGCTAATTAACCAAAAGTTATGATTAGATTGGGTAGATACTGAAGGGGGAATTGTTTGTGTGTGTGTGGTACAGATAATAATGAAATAGCAAAAGAGCATGTTGTTTAGAAACACAGTGGAAAATAGCAGAAGAAACAGCTAAAAGAACTAAAGTGGTCATCAAAGTGGAATATTTGACTGATGCTTTTTGTTTAAAAGCTTGTTGAAAATATTAACCTTTAAAATTATGTACATGCCCTGGCCAGTGTGGCTCAGTTGGTTAAAGCATCTTTCCATACACCAAAAGATTGCAGGTTCAATCCCTGGTTAAGAAACCTACATACATAGGTTGCAGTTTCAGTCCTAGGTCAGGATGTGTATGGGAGGCAAACGATCAATGTTTTTCTTTCACATATGTCTCTCTCTCTCTTTCTTTACCTCTTCCTCTCTCTCTCTCTCTAAAAGCAATGAAAAAAAGTGTCCTTGGGTGAGGGTTAAAAAAATAAAATTATATACATAACATTTTGATGAAAATTGAAAAGACAGTGACCATGAGATGAGTAGATACTATGGAAAAGTAGGAACACAAACCAGACTTGTTTGGGTGCAAGAGCCACCAGAAGAAAGTGGAGGCAGTACAGCTAGTCCTTTTGGGAATTTTTGCAAAAGGAAGTGCAGAGAAATAGGAGCACTTTCTAGTAAGGAGTATTTTATTTTATTTTTAATTTTTTTAATTATTTCATTTAGAAGGAAATATTACAACCAACCTATGTTCTGGTGGGAATAACCTTGAAAATAAAAAAAAGAGGGGCAATTGCTAGAGCAAATTGCTTGGAATGACAAGATTGGATTCTATTCACTGGGATGAAAGTTTTGGCCCACCTCTTCCACCCTGGTAAAATCCATCAGAATCTCTCACTAGGAGTATTTATAGTAATCTCAGAATGTGTCACTCTACTTCTCTGTTTACCACAGTTTTATCTCAACATAGCAGCCAGTGTGGCCTTGTGAAATGTAATTCAGATCATGTCACTCTTCTGTCTTAAACTCCAAATACTTTCTCTTCTCACTTTGATTAAATCTAAAACTCTTACAATTGTTTAAATGTCGTTTTGGGAAATAACTCCCAAACACCTTGCAGATAATTTTTCCTCTCATTGCTGACCAATTATCCTCTCACTCAACTCCAGCTTCACTGGTCTTCTTGTGGAACCTTGTACTTGCCAGACATACATACCCTTGACTCTTAGCCTTGCATTGGCTCTTTCCTTGTTCTTTACTTTCCTCCCAGATGTCATATGAGTCACTCCTATATCTCCTTTGAGGATTAACTCAGAGGTTACTTTCTTAGTGAAATTTTGTAGAATTATCTGATTTAAATCTTCACAGCCGTTACCACCTCCATCCCCAATTCCCTATCCTATAGACACCTATTATCCTTTGAAACTTTAACCTGACTCTACAGTTTTATTTAAAATTTGAGGTCTTAGATTTCAGGTAATATTGGTTAACAATCTTCTTTGTTTTTCTCTGGCTACATTTAGGAATGGAGAGGCAAAAAATGTATTTAATGAGGATTGAAATTTACAAGAAAATAAATAGGAATAAGGGAACAACAAAGGATTAGGCTAAAAACAATGAAGTGATGATAATAGTGGATTATATAACCCATCCTCTATCGGAAGGGTGAGTATTCAATAGCAAAACCACGGAAAGGTCAGAAGTCCTGGTGGGTGAAGTTGTTGGTCCTGGAGAGTGAGTAAAAGGAAGAGAATGTGGTAGGAAACTGACACATTTTAAATTGGAGGTCTGTATTAATTGATAACTTTTAGAATTCAACACCAGGGCTGAAATTGGAGTAAAGGACCAGGGCATTACATGTATGGAGGTCTAAGACAGAAAGGTCACGGAGTGGCCGAATTATATATGTGATATTAAAATAACCAAAAAGATGACAAGTGGTAGCTGTGGTTGGTGAGTGAGTAACCAGGTATAAAATAGGATGTAGAAAGGAAACAGACTCGTAGTAAGAGGAATACAAGGGAAATAATGTTTTCAGAAAGCATGCAGATTCTGAGAGAACAAAGTCAAAGCATATTCAGAGAAGAGTTTGAATATACAGGGAAAGTTTGCTGAAAAACAGACACATTTCTAGCAAGCACTTGAGAGTGGATAGAGCTGAGTCAGGTTAGAGCGTATGGGCCCCAGATGTCCAGTATTGGCTTGGCCTTCTCACAGAGTCTGAGGGCTCCAGAGATGTGACACACAATAGGATATGTCCTGGAAGCTTCTTAGTGGGGGGTGGATTCTCAGTTCTATTGTAGCCTCTTTTTGGTCCTGGAATCTTAAGACAGTCGTGATAAGAAGGAGTACGTTGGGAGAGTCTGAATAGCAGACTGGCTAGAGGCATGAGGGACTCTTGTAGACCCCACTTTCAATTCTTTCAAAGTGAGGGATAGTCTTTGCTCAATCTTATTTTGGGGGGAAAAATTTACTAGTTTCTTATATGGAGAGAAGGAAAAAGAAAAAATTAAGAATGGGAAAAAAGAGAAAATAAAATATATTTAATAATCACAAAATATCCAGTGACAGTGGTTTGCAAACTTTCACAATATCCACTGTGTTGGTTAGATGTAATGACCATTATCAAAATCCAGGTCTTCTGATTCCCATTGGTTCAATTATCTCTACCCTCCTGACTAAAGGGATTCTTGAAGTATTCTAAATGATCCAATTAAACTGACATGAGAAAGGTTAAACATCAGTTGGCAAATGTAAACTATTTCAAGGCTCCTTCACAAGAGATATGTATAAATACTGAAATTATCTTGAAATGACTTATTTACAGGTATTATTTTTGAAGAGCCATGATTATTTATATAGCAATGTTCTGGCAGAAAACCATACCACCTGCTTTCCTCTCCTGACAAACAGGGACAAAATACTGATGTTGGTTTACAATTAACCACTTGGATCTACTTCTGGCAATGCATCCTTCATTATCTTTGCATTATAATACAAGTAGCACCTCTAAAATTGCAGGCATTTAACTATAGAAATGAACATAAACATTCACATACAGAGGGACCAATAGCAATTACAGCAAATCAGCAGCAACAGTAAGAAGCTGCTTAAGAGCATTGAAATACAACTTAGCTTAAATCAGTTCAATTTAATTTCTTTTATATGATAGTTAAACCTATGCTCACGTTGGTCCTAATTTCTACCTAGTATTAAGTGATTCTGCTCATCGTTAGCTAATTCAGCTAATGAAATACACATGGACAAGTTGATAGGTAAACACAACAACCATATCTTTGTGAACAAAGAGGAAAATAAAATTTGGAAAGGAATAAAATCATAAATTAGCCATTCTATTAAGGCAAGGATAGGGACGAAGTGAAGTTGAGGGAAAAAAAAAAAACCCTCCTGTGTTGGCTCAAATCAAATGCACTTGAATAAAGAAAATGAAGTCAGGAAATATGATACTTTTTATTTCTCTAATAATGTTCTAAAATGTATTTCCACAATAATGATATTACAAAAAAATGGCATCCGAAATCTAGTCTTTCCACTCACTTTGCTATTGTGAAGAAAAGAATTATTTGTGCATAATTTTTTAAATTATGGCCACTGAAATATATATTATATATATATGTGTGTGTGTGTGTGTGTGTGTGTGTGTGTGTATCTGTGCCTATATATAGTATAATATCTTATACACACACATATGTGACAGAGTGAGGAAAAAAAACCTTATTACAGGCAAACAAGTAAGAGAAAACCTCTCACATAAGACATATTTGTTGGTTTGCAACCTTGCAAGCTTCCTTAGGTGAAATCTGAAACTGACCCCAGGTTGATATCTATAAAGGCAAGCCAGTATGACTTGATAGATGGCAGATTTTATATACAAGGGAACTTATTTATGAGGCTTGTCTTGGGCAACTGAAAGACAAATAGATCTCTGCATTCATCTGCCAGAATCTTAAAAGTTTATATAGAGGCCTTAATAGGGTTCAATCACATACACTGCTCAGATGGCCTCAACACACATCACCCTCTCCAGACTACCTCCTTGAAACAGCTCCCACTGTGGGAATGGTGTGCAGAACATACATTTCAATGATGGGAGGGGGTGAGGCACCTCTGATTGCCCAGGTAGAGGTTGTGGGTCAGCAAGTAGTCACAGCCTCTGGAGACCTCCTTCAACAATATTTCTCTGTGATCCAAAAACAAAACAAAAAGCATTGTTTACTCTTGAATGAAAGTGTCACTTTTTGACCTTGAATTCTATCATGACCTGAGAGAATTTTAACAATGGCATTGCTTCTAGATGCACAAATTCCTTGCACATAGTAGATACTCAAAATATAACCCACCTGGGGTCCTCTTTTAAATATATATGGCTTCTAAAATTTATTGCAACCTAGTGGACTGGATTCAATAATAAAGCCAAATTATCAGTTATATACTTATGCAAAAACCATGGATATACATTACTCTGATCAAACATGGTTATATACAAAGTAATCACCTTTTATGAAGCAACCTGAATATTTCACATATTTATAAATTTTCTCATTCCAAAATTTTCCATTGTGTGTTATGAGGAACCCAGCATAATGTAGACTTATAATAAAACTGGAAGTCAACAGAATCATTATATGGACAACATGTGAATGGATTATTAATATTTTACTAGCTCACTGTGAATGTCTCATTAGTTTCTGCTTAGCTGATTTGTCTGCTTAACTGTGTAGATACTTAATTAATAATGAACTAACTCTAAGACACTGAGCGTTGGGTACCATCCTGCCTGGTTTCAGAAACTATGGCTTCACCGACAGGCGAGAGGGCTCCAAGGCTGGAGCTAAGCAAGGAGGCCTTGAGAAAATAGGCCACTGAGGAGACAAAACCGTTCCCCCTGGCAGGGGCACAGCCCCTGCCTCCCTCACATCACTCTGCTTGGCCTGGGAGGATGGCAGGTTAGTCAATGACGGGTAAGACCCCTCGATGACAGGGGCAACCTAAGACAGGCACAGTCACATAGGGGCCATAAGGGAAGGACTTGGGGGACACGGAGAAGGGGAAAAAGACCCTCACCCCTCAGCTTTGATATGGCCAGAGCTCTCATTCTATCTGAAAGAAGTCTCCTTATCTCTTGGCTGCTCTGCTCCGCCCTCCTGGCTTAGTCTTGAAACAATACTAAAGGCAGGTACAGCCCTAAACTGGATTGGGCGGTTCTCGGGCAGAGTGGAGGGGAGGAATCAGGCCTAGAAGTAAATTAAACTCCTTGAAGCATGCTTTGTTTTTCCTCAAGCTGTGATAACCGGCTCGTGCTGGGAAGGAAATTTACATTATTCATAGACCCTGACCCTAAACCATTTGGTGCTCTATGTTTACTCATCTTGGACTCATGCAAATCAGTGTGTTCCTGACCTTTGTCTTCCTCAAACATCACCTACACTCTGTAAACTTAAGATATTGATGTGATTAGATTACCTATACATTCCTGCTACCCAGCCCCCACTGATAACACTTTCAATAAAAGCCTTTGAGCATGGAGGCTTGGGACATTCTCTAGTAGAGGGAATCACCACCCTTTTTCCCTCACAGACCAAGAAGTGTCTGGAATAACTTATTTTATTTTCCTCCATCCACTGCAACCCCTGGGGGTACTCTGAATGGAATGCAATTTATCCCCCACCCCACCATCAACTGAGAATAAGTTTGTCATAGAAGTAAAAACCCTTTGGTCATTTTCAAAATATATATCTTTAAGCAGACTTTAATATCTTAATTGCATAGCTAATGACATTTCTTCACAATAGTTATTTGGAGAACACATTTAGAGCCATTAATATCTATTAACATTAGAAGTAAATGTTAATGGATAACAGAAGTAAAATGTTAAAATGGAAATCATCTGGTGCCCTACTCGCATGGTAGGTGAGGAAATCAAGGCATAGCCAGGTTAAAGGAATTTTCTATGATCACAGAACTTGTAGGAAGAAGACTTGAAACTAATACCCTCTTTATGACTCTTCTTACTAAATTTTCCTATAAAATAGATTTTTAAATCAAATTCATGAGTGCATCGTCTAGTTTGAATATGTCGTCTATTATGAAATGACTTACTGCTAAGTTTATTCACCCTTTTTCAATTTGACTTGTTGCTTTTTATATAATCTGAAAATATTAAAATCTACAGAACTATGTAAAAATAATCAAATAAGTATATTTATATCCCTGTGTTATGGAAATGTCCTTGATCCTTTGTATTGTAATTATATTTACATAAGACCTTGTATAATGTACATGTAACCAGATGCAGAAATGAGTTTGAATGATCATACTGTAAGAGGAAGGCAGTGTATCTCTATCTAAAACTTAAAACTAGCTAAAATTTAAAATTATATATCTAGCCATCATCTAAATATCCAGTTTAAATTTAATTTTGAACCCATCAAAATACAATAATTTTAGGTTAATTATATTAATACTGAATACATAATTTAGTAAATAATTTAAATAAAATGTTCAGTAAGGAAAAAATCCTTGAAATTTTCTCACAAAAGAGCAGTCCCCAACTGGTACATATAAACAAAGAATTTGTGATTAAATTACAGATGCAGATAAGTGAGAAGCCTTTTTCTTTAAAGGTAGAATAATTTAATTAATATATCAGTGTGACATGCAAACACAGGAAAGGGCAGATCATTATCAAGTGTGGAGATCAAGGCAGATCAGCACAAGAGGTGATCCTTGAAGTAAAGCAGGAAAGCTTAAGTGGCTAGTGGTATATTAGTAAGTGTATAGAGTAGGAAATAGAGTTTGCATAGTATATGGCTTTTTAAAAATTTATTCAACTTTTACTGTTACATTTAATGTTTACTTAAAGCAAGTAAAGCATATGTATAATGCAATGGGCAAATATTACTGCACATTTATAACCCTGAAAATTGGTCTACTACCCTATATCCTATTACCCCTGAGTCCTAGATAAAGGTAAATGTTGAAACTCTTTTGACTGTTAATTCTGTGCTAATTACCATATTCCTTAAAAAAAAGTACTTTTTCTACTTGCCAGTTAAAATTCTAGGTAACTTCTATTGATTTATGTTATGGAAGATGAGGGCAAAATCTTATACAACCATTTCTGTAACACAGACAAAAAAACCCAAAATATTTTAACACATGTATACCACCCTGCTCTGCTCTCCAATATAATTATATTACAATGTAGGGGTAAGTCACTAATCAAGAATTGCATGTGTCATTAGTAGTCTGACTACAATCATAGTAAATCAATAACAAAGTCCAGACCCTAATAAAACATTCTATGCTTGCTACCAAGCAACCTGACAAGCTTTGCCCTCAAGCTGTGTTTTACTACAGAATTTTATGTCTTAAGCAATTTTATTTTTCAAATAATCATGGATAGTTAGATAAATTTACTGTTGCAAGGGAAAGTGTACAGGCATAATTGTATTTATCACAACAGCGTTGTAGACAAGTGGAACAGGTAGGAAAACTAAAGAGAAGAGAGGTAAAACATGGATGCACTTCCACAGAGCAAGCTAGACGCAGAGATATGAGACCATCTGAAGTGAATCTGAGCTATGCTGGATGATGGCTTAATTTAAAGTGATATCTTACCACTTACTACCATTCTCCACTGAACATGCTGCCTCCACTCATGTCTTCTCCTTTTTAAACAGAATTATTTTTTTGAGAAGCAGAAGTTTTTGTTTGTTTTTATTTTCTTTTTTTCTTTTTTATTGTTATTCAATTAATGTTGTCCCAATTTTCCCCCCACTGCTCTCTCCTGCCCAGCCCCTCCCCATTTCAATCAATCCTCACCTGTTGTCCATTACCATGGGTCCTTAATACATGTTCCTTGACTAAACCCCTCCCCTTCTTTCTCCCATTATCCCTCTCTCCCCTCCCTTCTGGTCACTGTCAGTTTGTTCTTTACTTACATGTCTCTGGTTCTATTTTGTTCATTTGTTTGTTTTGTTTATTGGGTTCTACTTATAGGTGAGATAATACATTATTTGTATTTTGCCTCCTGGCTAATTTCATTTAGCATAATACTCTCCAGTTCCATCCATGTTATTGCAAAAGGTAGGAATTCCTTCTTTCTTTTTGATGCATAGTATTCCATTGTGTAAGTGTACCACAGTTTTTTGATCCAATCATTTACTGATGGACACATAGGCTGTTTCTAGCACTTTGCTATTGTAAATAATGCTGCTATGAAATTGGGTATGTAAGTTCCTTTGAATTATCTACATCGCTAAAGAAAACATCAGCAAAATAAAAAAGGAAAAAACTGTATGGGAAAAATATATTTGCCAATGATACCTCAGACAGGGTTTGGTCTGTTCTCCAAAATATATGAAGAATTCATACAATTCAACACCAGAAAAACAAAAAATACAATTAAAAAAGTGGGCAAAAGATCTCAATAGACACTTCTCCAAGGAGGACATACAGAGAGTCCAGAGGCACATGAAAGGATTCTCAGCATCGTTAGCCTTCAGAGAGATGCAAATTAAAACCACAATGTGATACCATGTCACAGCAGTCAAATGGCCACCATTAAAAAAATCAACAAACAACAAGTGCTGGCAAAGATGTGGGGAAAAGGGAACCCTGGTGCACTGTTGGTGGGAATGCAAAAAGGTGTTGTCACTGTGGAAAACAGTATGGAATTACCTCAAAAAACTAAAGATGGGACTGCCTTTTGATCCAGCAATCCCACTGCTGGGATTATACCCTGGGAATTCTTATAAATTTGGAGGATTCAGTTAGATTTTTCTGATTTTCATGGTTCTATGTTTTCTATTAATTTGGAGTTGAGAAACTGTCCAACAATGATAGATAAGGTTTGCATTGTAATTTTTCATAGATCTCAGAGTTTACCACGCCTTCCATAGGCAGATAAAATAAAGGTTAGTCATTGTAATCTAGTCAGAAACTAGCTTCCCTATGGCTAAGCTTCAGGAAAGTTTGTTTACGCTTCATTTACCCATTTACCTTTGATTTTGGACCATGGTCCTGAGGTTTTCCCACCGAGACTCTAATATCCCCAGGGCCCTGCCTCCTGGAAGCTTCTAAACTTGAATTTTTGTCTCTATATCATTACAAGACTCTTTAGACTCTGTTTGGTGCACTGTATAGTTACTGTTGAAACATGAGCCTTTTAAAAAATGTAAATAAGTAAATTATCGATACACTAAATAGATAAGTAAAATTCTCATTAACAGACTCAAATAGTCATGATGATAAGTTTTTAGTATAGAAAAATTTAATATTTCAAATAAGATGGAGGGCACAGTTGTCTCAATGATGCTGGATTCATTGGTTAACATGTTCCTTTCACAACTCAATTTTGAATGCATTATATTTAAGAGTTTTATATTGTTATGATGTATAACACAGATGTCCTTTCTAGTCACCAAGATACTCCTAGCTATTTAAAATTTCTTTAATATTGAAATAGATTGAATATTTTAATATAATTATTATTTAGTTTAAAAGATCTATATAGGGTATTTTAAAGTTAACTGAATTTAATGGTATTTAATAAAAAGAACACGGAAGTTTCATGTGCTATATCAAAAATATAGTTTTACTCTGTTATGAGGTGCACATAGGTTCATGTAAGTTCAAATTGCATTTTGTAAGAAGCCATATGAACAGGGAAAATATCTGATGTTAGAGGCATGCATATTTGAAATATTTTAACTTCATTGCTAAAATATCTATGGTCAGCAAAGTAAGGAATAAGCAGTTAAAGAACATTTTCATTATGTATCAGAATTTAGTAAGAAAATGGAAGTCAAATCATTTATATTAACAGCATTTAATACAAGGGACAATATTATTTATACCTATATGAAGGATTTAAAGGGAAAGAAAATGAAATACATACAACTTCTAATGTACCAGAGAGCTAAACCACAGAAAGTTGCTAACATGTGTAAGGCTATAGAAGAGGTTAGGGTTATTAAGATCTAGAAGTTTGGAAGTGTTTCCCCTGAAATTGGGACCTGTATCTGTGCAGAGATGTACCTCAGATGACACTCTTGCCTTAGGAGGTCATGGTAGAGTCGCTACAGGGCTAAAACGCAGACCTGTAACTGAGGGTACACTGTCTGACTGGGCCTCAGAGTGTGGAGGAGGGCAGCTCACTGAGTGGACGATCTCTGAGGAGGAGAGCACTGGTATTTGTGTTACAATGAAGCTGGTTCTGAAATTATGAAAAAAAAACAAAACAAAAAAAAAAACCAAATGAAACTAAAATTAACTGAGGCCATACCTATGTTGACAACTTTCATCTTCTAACACCAGTGGACATTTCCTTTGCTCTCAAGAAGATCTTTCTATGGCCAGAAATTTAAATATTGTTTTTTTTTTCCTAAAGGTTCTGAATCTTCAACAATTCTGATTTTGACTGCTGCTACAGTTTTTAAATTAAATTTTTCTATTGAACATAGAAATGCTAAAAGATTCACCATAGAATTGCTACAGTTCTTGGTATTTAATTCCCTGTCCTTTGCAGCAGTAATACAATTCCCTCTCTTTTATCAGAGTAAATCATATTTGAAATGACAAAATTTTAGAAATAAAAAATAGTAGCAGTTGTCCTGGGCTGGAAATGAAGTAGGGAGTGGGCAGTAGAAAGTTGGATGGATTTATAAAAGGGTTAATACCAGAGGTCCTTGTGATGATGGAATTGTATGATACCTTGACTCTGGTAGTGAATAAACAAAACTATACAGGTGATAAAATTATGTAGAGCTAAATACACCCATGGAAGTTAACAACCAATAAATAATGTAAAACTAGAAAATAGAACGAGATTAATTATATTAATAGCAGTATCCTGTTTGTGATGTTGCAATGTACTTTTGTAAAATGTAACAATTGGGGTAATTGGAAAAAAGGTCAACTGGGATGTCTGTATAGATTTTCTTTTATCTGCATGTAAATCTACAACTATCTCAATAAAATTTTCAATTAAAATAATCAAGTAAGAGTTCTTCTATTTTTACCTCCTGAATAATTCAGTCCCAAATACATTAGGTGGGAGATCAAAGTAACTGAGATTGGGTAAATATGATGGCACAGACAAGATGTCAGAGGTGGATCACAGTAAGAAGTATGCCCTTGGTAGGCAGACTGGAATGAGATATCAGAGTGATTAGTTTGAGGAGTGATTTTACAAATGGAAGCAGTTGGAGTGATGTGAGAAAGTCCAAGAAAGTAGAGTATGTTCACTGAAAGGGCTAGCCAGGTGTGGGATATCATAGAACAACTAGTGGTGTGATTGTCTGTGTTAGGAAGTGGTCTAATATAGAAAATCAGAGACCACAGAGGAAGATAAAAGAATGACTACATATTGGAGAATTTAACAAATAAGTTATAAGGATAATGGCTTCATTTCTCAACTCTTAGAAATACAAATTACAAATACAAAAAGGGAAATTTAAAAATAAAACTAAATTATGTCCTAGGTTTTTGATGAGTAGAGAGAAATACAGATAAAATGTCTCCATGAGGGCCTGAAAGCAGTGACACTGCAATAGCAGTAAGCCCATATAAACCCATAGCTTGGCTTCTAAATACCACTCATCATTGAAAGGAATCAGGACAGATTCCAAAGCAAAAAATGGAATGCTTCAGATGTGCTTAAAATAACTTTCATGTCAGAAAATAAGAATGTACTCAAGAAATAATTAAGATATTCAAAAATAATGCAGAAGCCAATCTAAATAATTTCTTGTTGGACAAATCATGAGCAATATTTTTATCAAAATCATGATATTAATGGATTATAACTTATTTAATAAAATAGAAATCCATGAGTTTATACATATGTAGGTAAATAAATAAATACATTAAAAGTTTGATGAAAAACAAAATGTTAACAATAAAGTATCTCCCAATAATATCACCATTATTTACAAAGTAGAAAAACATAACTTTTGCAGTGTAAAATTGTGTTAGACACCAAACAACCAAATGGAAGCCATTAGCAATTGGGCAAAATTAAATCTTCTATAACCTGATAAAATATAATGAGTACAGCATACCACACATGTGGAATTTTGGACAAGGATATAGAAAAACTGAGTCTCACCTTAACACATAATTAGAAACTAAAACTGAAGACATTGTGAAAAATGACTGACTTGTAATCTCCAAAAATGGCAAGGTCTGGAAAATTAAAGCAAGCCAGAGGAATTGTTTCAGACTAAAGATATATCTATATATAGATATATCTTTATATTGATATCTAACTTTATATTAAGTATATATATCTAATAAAATGTGTTATTCTGAATCATAAATAAGTTGTTGCTATAAATGGATTATTAGACAATTAGAAAATCTTGAATGAGATATGAGGATTAGATGGTACATATGTATTAATGTTATTGAGTTCTTGATTATATCAAAAAAATTCTGAGGTAAAACACACAATATGCAAACTGACAAAAACCACAAGTGAGATAACATAATTGTGGTCCTGAGTTTGTAAATAAAAGAGATTGCAACTTCAAGAAACTCTTAGATTATACAGAATGGTTCAATCTCGTAATATGATTAAACAATGCAAATGTAAATAAGGTCTAAAGTCAATAAGTCAAAAAGTTTATGCCTCCACCATGCCTAACATACTCTGCCTGGACATTGATTTTGGAAGAAAGTTTCAAGTCTGGAGAAAAGTGAAGATCCTACTAGCTGAGTGCTTTTGTAAGCTAGTTTGAGTTACTGGTCATGATAGCTTGCTGCCCTGAAAGAATATTAGACATTATAATATTATCCTGTTTTTGTGGGGTCAATCAACTTTACTGTGTAAAATTTTGCTCTAGATTATTTTTACATATATAAACATTCACACAAATTACATATATATTAAAAATAAATACTTGCAATATTATATTAGTACATCATAAACATTTCTAGTATTCTGGTAACATTCACTTTAATTCTAGGACATAGGAATTTGTATTTATACTTTCTCTCTATATAGGGGCAGTCAGGATCTGTCTATACAAAACAGAAAACTTTACCATATTTTAATTTCCCTCTTTCTTCACATTACTTATCATGAAATTAACATCTTTTCTTATTCCCAAGAGCACATTAATCATTGCTTTCATAAATTTTCTGTGTGTTCCATTAAATCTGTTTCTCTGGATGTAGTTATGATTGATGATGTATTTTAACTTATTTCTAACATTGTAATTTTGCTTTGTGTTTGCCCCATTTTTTCATGATGAAATAATTACATTTTCTATCCAGACACTTCATAAAAAGTATTTAGCCAACTAACATCAATGCTTTTCCATGTGTTCAAGTCTACTTTTGCAACCTTTAGAATTTAAAAAAAATTTATCATACAGATTTTACATATTTTCCTTATGTTTATTGCTAGTATTTAATGTTGTTTGTTGCTATTGTTAATGGTGCTCTCCTTTAACTGACTATTTTGTGTTTATATGCAGGTCATTTCTTTAATAGATACATTAAAATATAATTTATAAAATGTACAATTAACCCATTTAAAGTTCATTATTCAAAGATTTTTTAGTATATTCACAAGTGTGCAAAAACTACCCTAGTCAGTTTTTTTTGTTTTTTTCTTTCTTTCTTTTTTCCTTTCTTTCTTTCTTTATTTTTAAATACATTTGTCTCTGCCTCCCCCCCACCACTTTCCCTTGACCCCTCCCGCCTTCTCTCCCTCAGCTCTTCCCCTTTGGTTTTGTCCATGAGTTCTTGCTATATGTTCCTTGACTTTCCCCTTTCCTTCCCTTTCCCTGTCCGCCTCTCCCTCCTTCCCTCTTGTCTCTGTTGATTTCTTTTCCTTTCAGTGTTGCTGGTCATATTTTCCTTGCATCTTTGTATTGTTGGTTAGGTTCCACTTATAGGTGAGATCATATGGTATTTGTCTTTCGCCCCCTGGCTTATTTCGCTTAGCATAATGCTCTCCAGTTCCATCCATGCTGCCGCGAAGTTTAGTAGTTCTTTTTTCCTTTCTGCTGCGTAGTATTGCATTGTGTATATGTACCATAATTCTTTGATCCAATCATCTATTGATGGACACTTAGGTTGCTTCCAACACTTGGCTATTGTAAATTGTGCTGTTTTAAAACATTTTCATCTCAAGAAAAAAACTCATATCCCTTAACTATTACTTCCTAACCTCCATACACCCCCACCCAACCCTAATCCATTACTAATCTACTTTATTTTTCTACAGATTTCTCTATTCTTGACTTTCAAAAGAGTGGCATCATATAATATGTGGTCTTTTGTCTCCATATTTTTTCATTTAGCATAATGTTTTCAAGATTCATTAATGTTGTAAGATGTATCAGTATTTCACTCCCTTTTATAACCACATGTTATTCCATTTGTCCCATGAGGGACATTAAGATTGTTTCTACCTTTTGGCTGTTATAAATTAAGCTACTATTTCCATGTGAACATATATTTTCAGTTCTCTTGGGCATATACGTAGGAGTGAAATTCATGTGTCATATTGTAACTGTGTATTTAATCTTTAGAGAAACTGCCAGATTGTTTTACAAAGTTGATGGTCCATTTTATATTCCCATCAGTATGCACAGGGACAAACAAAAACAAGTTTACAGTTGTTTATATGGAAAATAATACATAATTAATAAATAATACAAGAATATATTGTTTTGCATACTCACATCTGTAAAACCACTTTTGCCTATTCTTGCTTGTGGAAATGTTCCAACTTCTCCACATTCTCATCATTTGTTGCTATCTGACTTTTATTTTTTTTATTTTTTTTAATTAATTTATTTACTTTTTAAATACATTTGTCTCTGCCTTCCCCCCCCCCCCTCTTTCCCTTGCCCCCTCCCACCTTCCCTCCCTCAGCTCTTCCCCTTTGGTTTTGTCCATGAGTCCTTGCTATATGTTCCTTGACTTTCCCCTTCCCTTCCCTTTCCCTGCCCCCCCCTTCCCTCTTGTCTCTGTTGATTTCTTTTCCTTTCAGTGTTGCTGGTCATATTTGCCTTGCTTCTTTGCATTGTTGGTTAGGTTCCGCTTATAGGTGAGATCATATGGTATTTGTCTTTCGCCCCCTGGCTTATTTCGCTTAGCATGATGCTCTCCAGTTCCATCCATGCTGTTGCGAAGTTTAGTACTTCTTTTTTTCTTTCTGCTGCGTAGTATTCCATTGTGTATATGTACCATAATTTTTTGATCCAATCATCTACTGATGGGCATTTAGGTTGCTTCCAACACTTGGCTATTGTAAATTGTGCTGCTATCTGACTTTTAAATTCTAGCCATCCTAGTGTACGCAAAGTGAAATTTCATTGTGGTTTGGATTTGCATTCTCCCAATATTTAATGTTGCCGAGCACTTTTTCCTATGCTTATTTGTATATTTTCTTTGCAAACATTTTAAGACCCTGTGACAATTTTTAATAAAGTTATTTGTCTTGTAATTGTTATGATTCATTCATATATCCTAGACACAAGTCCCTTATCAAATATATAAATTGCAACTATCTTCTCTCATTTTGTTGGTTATATTTTCACTTACTTGATGATGTTCTTTGAAGCACAAGTTTTAAAAATTTCTATGGTGTCAAATTGATCTATTTTTTCTTTTGTTTTGGGCATTTTGTGTCATTATGAGAAATCTCATACAAATAAAGGTAATGAATTTTACACCTATGCTTCTTTCAAAGAATACTGTAGCTTTAAATCTATATTTGGGTATTTAAAATATTTTGAATTAATTTTTATACACTATATAAGATGGGGGTCCATCTTCATTCTTTTTTGTGTAGGCACCCACTTGTCCCAATTCAACTTTATGAAATGATGATTCTTTTCCCAAATGAATAGTCTTGGCAGCACTGTCAAAAATTAGTTGACCATATGTGTACAATTTTATTCCTGGACTCTCAATTCTATTATATATATAATATATCTATAAAATATGTATGAATTATGAGGTCTGTCCAGAAAAAGTCCAGCTAATGTTAGTATAATGAGAATGGTTTGTGTGACATCGATGTAGTCTGGCAGCCACAGAGAGTGTACTGGAATGCACATGGATGAATAATGATTTCACTTTGCTAGTCAGCAGGGGCAGTAGACACCATTGAATGAGCATGTGTACCCTGTGGCTGTTGTATTCAAAATGAGTGAATAGAGCAATAAATCTGCATCAGATGTTGCCTTAAGCTTGAATATTCTTCTGTGGAAACTATTTGGATGATTCAGAAGGCATAGCTATGGGTAAATGGTGATTGGCAGCTTCATCATGACCATGCGCCCGCTCATGCATCACACCTCATGCAGAGTTTTTGGTGAAACATCAAATCATCCAGGTGACTCAGCCCTCCCTACAGCAGATTTGGTGCCCTGTGACTTCTGGATTTTCCCAAAACTAAAATCACCTTTGAAAGGGAAGAGATTTCAGACTGTCAGTGAAATTCAGGAAAATACAGTGGGGCAGCTGATGGTGAATGAGAGAACTGTGTGAGATGCCAAGGTGCCTACTTTGAAGAGGCCTGAGGTGTCATTGTCCTATGTACAATGTTTCTTATATCTTGTATCTTCTCCAATAAATGTCTCTATTTTTCATATTTCATGGCTGGATACCTTCTGGACAGACTATATATATATATATTCTTGTACCATTATCAGTGTTATAATTTTATGATCAGAAGTGTGAGATATCCCAAGAAACCTAAATCATTAATTCAAAAGAATATACGCATCCGTATGTTATTTGCAGCGTTATTTACAATAGGTAAGATTTGGAAGCAGCCCAGTGTCCATCAGTAGTGGGTGTGGAAAAAAAGCTGTGCTACATTTACACAATGGAATACAACTCAGCCATAAAAAAGAAGGAAATTTTAACCTTTTGTGACAACCTGGATGGACCTGGGGAGTATTATACCAAATTAAACAACCAGTCATAGAAAGACAAGTAGTATATGATTTCACTTATATGTGGAATCTAATGAACAAAGCAAATAAACAAACAAAAATAAACAGACTCATAAATACAGAGAACAGACTAATAGCTGTCAGAGAGGAGGGACTTGAATGGCTAGATGAAAAAGAAAAATGGATTAAGAAAAATCTTTCATAGACACACTCACCAGTATGGTGATTACCAGGGGGAAGAGGGGGCGGAGGCAGGTAGTAGAGGGTGAAGGGTAAATAAATTGTGATGAAAGGAGACTTGAATTTGGGTGGTGAACATACCATACAATATAATGATAATGTATTACAGACCTGTTCACTTGAAACTTATATAATTTTATTAAACAATGTCATGCCAATAAATTCAATAAAAATAAAATCACTAAAGTATCTTGTAATTCATAGAAATTTAAAAATCAGCTTACTGCAAAAAGAAAGACACACGAGCTCATATTCACAGAGGGATTGCATTGAATGTATAGATGTTTGGGGGGAGTATTGACATCTTAAGAATGTTGAATGTTTCAGTCTATAATATGAGATGTTTTTCAAGTTATTTAGATCTTTAATTTCTTTCAACAATGTTTATAGTTTTTAAAACTTCTTTTATTAAATTTATCCCCAAATAGTCTGTTCTTTCTGATAACATAAACATTTTTTATATTGTTTTGAACTGATAATTGCAAATGTGTAGAAATACAATTGACTTTTTTGTATATTGGTCTTGTACCATGCAAACTTGTTGAATTCATTTATTACTTCTGAAAGTTTTTAAAATTTTTTAGCATTTTTTGTATAGAAAATTATGTCATCAGTGAAGGGATACAGGGTGGGGCATGAGTAGCTTTACAGTTGTGCATATGCAAATTTATTATTATATTATTTATTACTTATTGTATTATTTTCTATCCTAACAGCTGTAAACCTCCTTTTGTCCTACCTTGTATAGTTTCACTTTTCTTCTTTCCAATATGGATGCATTTCTTTTTCCTTGTCTAACTCTACTGGCTGAAACTTCCAGGAAAATGTTGAATTGAGGTAGTGATGTCCTATTCCTGATCTTAGACATCCCGTCCTATTCCTGATCTTAGAATAAAAACATCACACATTTTACTATTAAGAATAATGTTACTTGAAATATTTTTTTTTTCTTTTATAGATTACCTTCATCAGATTGAGGGATTTTCCTTTTGTGATGGCTAACTTTGTATTTCAACTTGGTTGGCCTGTGGTACTATGATGTTTCACCAAACACTAGCCCAAATTTTTATCTAGGTTGTTTAGATTGCTAGTTGATGTAAAGGTATTTTTAGATGAGATTAACATTTAAATCAGTAGACTTTAAGTAAAATATATTATACTTCATAATGTGGGTGGGTCTCATCCAATTAATAGAAAGTCTTAAAAGAAAAAATACTGACCTCATCCAAAGAATAGTGAATTCTGCCAGCAGATTGCCTTCAGACTCAAGATGCAGCATCAACTCTTTCTGAGGTCGTTAGCCTGATAGCCTACTCTTAGAATTTGTATTTGTCAGTCTTCACAATTGTGTAAGCCAGTTCCTTAAAATTGATGCCTCTCTCCCTCTCTATCTCTATCTCAATATGTGTATGTTTATGCAAGCATGAATCTGTATATGTGTCCCTTTGTGTGTGTGTGTGTGTGTGTGTGTGTGTGTGTGAGTTGTGTTCTCTTTCTGTGGAGAACTCTGACTAAAATGCTTTCTATTCCTAGTATGTTGAGGTTTTTTTTTTATCATGAAAGGGTGTTGAATGTTGTCAAATATTTCCTCTGCATCTATTGAGATGACTATGTGCTTTTGTTTCTTATGGTAATATGATGTATTACATTAATTGATCTTTAGATGTGAAATCAACCCTGAGATAAATCTTACTTGGTCATGGGTTTTAGTTACTGTTATATGTTGCTGGATTTGATCTGCTAGTTATTTTTCACCATATTTATAAGAAATGTTATCTAATTTGTTGGTGTAGAATTATGTATAATATTCTTTTATAATCTCTTTTATTTCTGTAATAATATTTCAGTAATAATACCTTATCTTTCATTCTTGATTCTAATAATTTTAGCCATCTACCTTGTTTTCTTGGTCACATACCTAAAGGTTTTCCATTTTTATGGATTCTTGTAAGGCAGATTTTGGTTTCATTCATATTCTCCATGTTTTTCTATTCTTTATTTTATTAATAGACACTGTAATCTTTATTTTTTTAATTCTGTTTTCTTTAGTATTTTCTTCTTTCTACACTTTCCTATAGTAGAAGTTTGCTTATTGACTTGAGTTTTTTTTCTTTTTCCTTTCTTAATGGAGGCATTTACAGCTCTAATATTTTTCTCTCAGCATTGCTTTACATACATCCCATGTTTTGATATGTTGTATCTTGACTTTTACTCCTCTTTTCATTTCCTTTTGTTTTATTCTTTGACTCAGTTAATTAGGAATGTTTTGTTTAATTTCCACATATTTATGAATTTCCCAAATTTTCCTCTAAGTGATACGTAATTTCATGCCATTGCAGTTGCAGAACATACTTTACATTGTTTCCCTCTTTTTAAATTTATAGAGGTTTGTTTAATTTTCAAGCACACAGTCTATCCTGAAGAAAGTTCTGTGTATGCCTAAGAATATAAATTCTGTTGTTGATTTAGGATATAGTGTTTCTTTGATGTCTAGTAGGCCTAGTCATTTTATGATGTTTAAATCTTCTATTTTATTGTTAATCTCTTATCTTGTTGTTCCATCAATTGTTGCAAGTGGTATATTATTGCTGAATTTTCTACTCTTATTTCTGTCATTCTTTGGTTCATGTGTTTTAGTCCTCTGTTATTCAGTGCATTTATTTTTATAATTGTTATACCTTCCTATTGGATTTTGTTTCTCATTACATAATGTATATTTTATCTCTTATTAACATTTGTTAATAAAGTTTACATTTTCTGATATTAGTATAGTTGTTCCAGATTTGCTATGATTTTCCTGTGCATAAATATTCTCATCTTTTATTGTTAATCTATTTGTCTTTGAACCTATTTTTTTTCTGGAGATAACATATAGCTAAATTCTAGTGTTTCTTTTTTCCCTCAGTATGCAAATAATCTGCTTTTTGATTGGCTTGTTATATATATTTTTATTCATTATAATTATATAGTTGGATATACATCTTCCATTTTCCATATGTTTTTCTGTTTTATTCCTCTATTCTTCCTTTACTCGTTTCTTCTGAATTGAGTGAATATCTTCTAAAGTAATATTTAGTTTTATTAATGATTTTTACTGCATTTTTTACTTACTTTTTGAGTGGCTGCTCTAGAGTTTGCCATATACATCTTAACTTATCAAAGTCAGAATAACATTTATTCCAACTTAATTCTAGTAATATATAGAAACATTACTTCTTTGTAGCTTCATTCCCTTTCTGCTCTTTCTGTGGCATGATTGTTATATGTAGTACATCTATTAAAGTTACAAATCAAACAACACATTGTTATAATTATTACTTTATAATCTGTCTTCCTTTTACCACCCATCATAAATCTCTTTCTACTCTTCTTTGTGCTATTATTTCCAAGTTTATTACACATATATTATATTTCTAAATGCTATTGACCTCCAAATACATTATAAATGTATTTTCATTCCAATGACTTTGTATATGTAAATAGAATAAAGGAGAAAATACATATTAATGATCTTTAATAATTACCTTTATCAGGTTTTTTTTTTCATGTAGATTCATATAACCATCTATAGTCACTTGTTTCAGGCTGTAGGTCTTCTTGCTATATGTCTCATAAGCAGATTGTCTGTTAGCCAAAAAATTATCCTAGTTTTACTTATCTGGGAATGTCTTTATTTCAACTTAACTTTTGAATGATAGCTCTTCTGGAAATAAGATTTTTTTTTTATTGATTTCTTTTGAGTACTTTGAATTCGTTATCCCATTCTCTTCAGGCAACGATTGTTTTTGTTAAGAAATCAGTTCTCAATCTAATTGGGACTCTTGAGAGTGAGATATTATTTTTATTTTGCTATTTTCAAGATTTTCTTCTGTGGGGCATGAAGGTAGAAAATGGGACATTTATAATAGCATAAACAATGAAACTTCAGGAATGAAAAACAAAGCTTTTCTTCTGTCTTTGGCTTTTAGCGTTTTCCCTATAGTGTGTCTCTGTGTTTCTCTAAACTTGGAGTTTTTTTACATACCTTGACTTACAGGTTATTACTTTTCAATAAATTTTGGAAGTTTTCAACACTGTTTCTTTGAATACTTTTTCATCTTTTTCTCTCTTCACTTTTGTGGTACTTCTATGTTTGTATGTTGGTGTGTTTAATGGTGGCCATATTATCCCTATTTCCTGAGGCCGTGTTCACTTTCTTTATTACTTTTATCCTTTATTCTCCAGATTGGATAATCTCTATCAATCTGTAATCAAGATTGCTAATTATTTTTTCTTCTAGTTCAAACTGTTGTTTTGTAACAGCGATATTTTATTATTTCTATTTTTTAATTAATTAATTTATTTTTCCAAATACATTTGTCTCCGCCTTTCCCCCCACCACAGTGCCCTGCTCCCCCAATCCTTCCCTCACTTTGGCTTCATCCAAAGTCAAAAGTACTTGACTTTGACTTTGAACAAAGCCAAAGTGAGGGAAGGATTTGGGGATAGATATATTCTTTTGAATTAATGATTTGGGTTTCTTGGGATATCTCACACTTCTGATCATAAAATTATAACACTGATAATGGTACAAGAATCTGCCCAGAAGGTATCCAGCCATGAAATATGAAAAATAGAGACATTTATTGGAGAAGATACAAGATATAAGAAACATTGTACATAGGACAATGACACCTCAGGCCTCTTCAAAGTAGGCACCTTGGCATCTCACACAGTTCTCTCATTCACCATCAGCTGCCCCACTGTATTTTCCTGAATTTCACTGACAGTCTGAAATCTCTTCCCTTTCAAAGGTGATTTTAGTTTTGGGAAAATCCAGAAGTCACAGGGCACCAAATCTGGGCTGTAGGGAGGGCTGAGTCACCTGGATGATTTGATGTTTCACCAAAAACTCTGCATGAGGTGTGATGCATGAGCGGGCGCATGGTCATGATGAAGCTGCCAATCACCATTTACCCATAGCTATGCCTTCTGAATCATCCAAATAGTTTCCACAGAAGAATATTCAAGCTTAAGGCAACATCTGATTCATTCTCCTTCCCTCAATCCTTCCCCACTTTGGTTTGTCCATGAATCCTTCCTATATGTTCTTTGACTTGCCCCTTCCCTTTCTTTTCCCCCCTCCCACCCCACACTTCTCCCCTCTTGTCTCTGTTGGTTTCTTTTTCTTTCAGTGTTGCTGGTCTTATTTTCCTTGCATCTTTTTGTTGTTGGTTCAGTTCCGCTTATACGTGAGATCATATGGTATTTGTGTTTCTCCCCCTGGCTTATTTCACTTAGCATAATGCTCTCTAGTTCCTTTGATGCTGTTGCAAAGTGTAGTAGTTCTTTTTTTCTTTCTGCTGCGTAGTATTCCATTGTGTAAATGTACCATAATTTTTTATCCAATCATCTACTGATGGGTATTTAGGCTGCCTCCGACACTTGGCTATTGTAAATTGTGCTGCTATGAACATTGATATTTTTAAATTTTCAGTTATTGTTCTCTGTTTACATATTTATTTATTTTATTGTCATTCAATTACAGTTGTTCTAATTTTTTTTCACATTGCTCTCCCCTGCACCATCAACCCCCATCTCCCACAGTCAATCCCCATCCTGTTGTCCATGTCCATGGGTCCTTTATACATGTTCCTTGACTAGGCTCTTTCTCCTCTTTCACTCTTATTCCACTACCCCCTTCCCTCTGGTCACTATCCCTTCCTTATTCCCACATGTCTGGTTCAATTTTGCTCATTTGTTTGTTTTGTTCATTAGGTTCCACTTATACCTTGGAAAAAGGTTCATTCTCCAAAATGTATAAAGAACTCATACAACTGAACACCAGGAAGACAAATAATGCAATTAAAAAATGGGCAAAGAACCTGAGCAGACACCTCTCCAAGAAGGATATCCAGAGGACCCAGAGACATATAAAATTTTCAGTTATCATTCTTCTCAACTCCAGGATATTCATTTTTTTAAAAAAGTTTATATATTGTTATCGTCTACTTGATATGACCTTGTAATTATACCTTGCTTTAGTTTTAAATTAAGATTTCCTTTTTTTTTCTGTTAAATCCAACATTTGGTTGCTCTAATAGGCATTCTCTCCACTATCTGTTTTTTTCCAGTTAATTGGGTCATAATTTCCTATTTCTTTAACTACTTTATAATTTTTTGTTGGAAATTGGGCATTTTAGACAATATATTTTAGCAACTGTGGACACTAGTAATATTTCCAAGGCTTGTTATTGTTATTACTTTTTATTTTTTAATAACTGTTTAGATTTTTCTAGTGAAAATATTTCCTACATACTGTTTAGATTCCGATGTTGCTCCTCAAGTATGTGGAGCTCTGATTATGCCTACAGTTATCCTGTAATGACTGTGATACTAGTCAGGCTCTCTTCTACTCTTTGCCTGGACATATCTAGCTGTTGAGAAACTCTAATTGAGGGCTAATTGCCCTATTGTTTACAATATTGTCTTGTTTACAGTATTGTCTTTGATCATAAATTCTTTTACAAGCTAATATATTCAAATTGTGGTTCTTTCCAAGGCATACTTTTCAAGTGTTTGATATTTATTTGACCTCATAAAGACTCTTTCCAATTGTCTTATTCTGTGATTCTCTTATGAAAATTAGGTGGCATATAGTCTAGGCTATATCTTCATTAAATTTCCTTTACCATAATCTGCACTGTTTTTGAAAGGTTTCTTAGATTAAACCTTTCCATACCGAGTTGCAAATGAAGTCTGTTACTTTAGAAAGAGGTTATATCTATACTACAGTCTGTATATACACCCACTTTAAGCAAAATCTCTGAACCAGAGCTCTAGAATGGGGATTAGGAATGAGAACAATGACACACTTCTTCTGAGTGACATCCCATTCCAGTAGGTTTGCATTTAGAGTTAAAACAGTAGCCTTAGGTCCTCTTGGCTTTCTTTTCTTGTCATGAAATCAGTGACTCATGAGCAATGGGAAAACTTTTATGGTTCCAGTATTCTCAGTGTGTCAAGCCTAAGGTAGAACCTTAGTTTCATGAGTAAGGGTTGTAACCACCTTTTGGTGACATTTACTCAAGACTTACCTTTAGAAACAGGCAACATAATTGAGGAATTCCTGCTCCTCCTAAGAAAGAAAACAATTTGGCAGAAAGCAGGGTATATAGGAAACCCCATGTTCTTGTCTACAACACTCACTGAGTAGATATGGGGGAAGAAAGGAGAGGTATTGGTTTAAGTAATCACACATTCTCACCTTTTTTGCTAAATATTCATAGAATTTCTTGAATAGATGTTTCATAATTTACTGTTGGCCCTTAGGATTATTTCTAGAGGCTTTACATGTTTTTATTTTTATTTAAATAATTTTCTCCACTTTTACTAAAAAGTAAAAAGCAAAGCTGCCCACATATCATTCAGAAAGTTGTTCTCAGGTCATTTATTTTCAGTATCCTGTCATTTAATATAATTAATTTTTTTATCATTTGAGTTTATTTTGTCATTGTTTCTATAGAGTTTCTCAAGTATACTACTATATTATTGAACACGATATAACTTCACTCATTTGTTTCTGTTTTTTGTTTCTTTAAACATTCGTATGTGTCTAATTTATTTATCTTGTCTTATTACATTGGCTAATAGCACTAGTACAATATTGAAGAGCAGCAAAAATAAAAGGCATCCTTTTTTTGTTCCCAATGATAACTGCAATGACTCTATTGTTTTTCATTAAGTAAGATAATGAGTTTATGATTACCATATATACTGGGGTGGGCAAAAATAGGTTTACAGTTGTGAGTATACAAAATACAGAGATTATTCTTGCATTATTATTTATGTATTCATTATTTTATTATTCACTATTATTAACCTACTTTGTCTACCTGTGTATTTATATAGTTTATCATGTTTGGAAGTATACTATTTCCATTTTGAATTTCCCAGATATTAAAGATGATAATAATTGGTTGATTTCTTTCTGATTTAATGTTATTGTGGTCAGATAATATATTCTGTATTACTTTTATGAACTTTATTTAGGTGCGTTTTATGGACTAATTTACTATGCATCTTAAGAAACATTCTGGGTATACTTAAAATATGTTTGTTTGTTTGTTTGTTTGTTTTTTTAATATCCTATACCTAAATGTTTTTTAAAAATGTTTTATAAATACCAGTTTGTTACATTAGTTGATAATGTTTAAGTTTTCTATACTCTGTTAATTTTTTATGAAGTATTGAGAGAGTTAGTGCTATTTACATCTCTAATTACAATAGTAAATTTTCTATCCCTCCTTTCCATTTTATTAGTGTTTGTTTAATGTTAACTTTGTAATTAGATTCATAAGAATTTAAGATCATTATGTATACTACTTAATTCATTTTTTATTTTTTAAATAAAGTGTTCCCTTCTTATGGCATTTTGCTCTGCAATTTACTCTGATATTAATGCAGCCATGTTAACTTTCCTTTGACATGTATTAGCATAGCACAGGTATTTTTACATGATATACAATCTGACTGTGTTTTTATATTTTACATAAGAAACAGTAGGCTTTATTTTTTTATACAATCTGATGATGCCTGCCTTTTTAAACGAGGTGTTTAGATCATTAGCATTTAATGTGGTTATTAATAGATCTGGGTTTAAATTAAGCACATTGTCATTTGTTTTCTATTTTTCTGATATGATTTTTGTTCACTTTTCATTTCTTTCCTGACAAATTATATAATTTCTACTTTCAAAATATATCTATTGTATAAACATATATTTAGCATTGCCACTGTTACCACTCTAGATAAAACAAGTGCCATCTTTCACCTGTAATCTTTACTGACCTACTCATATGTACCTCTGATTCTGTTCTTGCATATCAAACTTTTGTTCATGCAAGCAATAAATCTTATTATACCACTCAGTCATCTGAATCATCATGTGGTCGCCTATTACAACCACATTAAAAGTTCTATTTCAGTAAGGAAACATACACTCTTGCCCTTTGCTATATGTACAACCTCATTTTTTCCTACAAATATTCTTTTAAAAAATTTTATTGTTGTTCAATTACAGATGTCCCCATTTTCCCCCCATACTCTCTCCTGCCTAACCAACTCCCCACCTCTCATGTTCAATCCTTCTCCCATTGTCTTTGTGCATGAGTCCTTTATACATGTTCCATAACTCAACTTCCCCCCCTCTCTTCCCCCTGTTATCCCCTTCCCCCATCCCTGCTGCTCATTGTCAGTTCATTCTTTATTTACATTTCTCTGGTTCTGTTGTGCTTGCTTGATTATTTTGTTGATTAGGTTCCATTTATAGGTGAGATCATATGGTATTTGTCCTTTATTGCCGGGTTTATTTCACTTAGCATAATACTCTCCAGTTCCATCCATGCTATTGTAAAGGGTAGCAGTTCAGTCTTTCTTTCTGCTGCATAATATTCCGCTGTGTAAATTTATCACAGTTTTTTGACCCACTCATTTACTGATGAGCACTTAGGCTGCTTCCAGCACTGGGCTATTGTAAATAATGTTGTTGTGAACATTGGGGTGCATAGGTTTTTTGAATTGGTGTTTCAGTATTCTTAATGTATAATCCCAGAAGTGGAATTACCAGGTCAAAGGCAGTTTCATTTTTAGGTTTTTGAAGAAATTCCATGCTGCTTTCCACAGTAGTGGCACTAGCCTACATTCCCACCAACAGTGCACTAGGGCTCCTTTTTCTCCACAACCTCACTGGCGCTTGTTATTTGTTGATTTACTAATGATGGTCATTCTGATGGGTGTGAAGTGGTATCTCACTGTGAATTTAATTTGCATTTATCTGATGGCTAGTGATGCTGAGCATCATTTCTTATGCCCCTGGGTCCTCTGTATGTCTGCCTTGGAGAAGTGTCTATTCGGGTCCTTTGACCATTTTTTAACTAGGCTGTTTGTCTTCCTGATGTTGAGTCATATGAGTTCTTTGTACATTTTGGAGATCAAACCCATGCCTGAGGTGTCATAGAAAAATAATTTCCTTATTTGGTTAGTTCTCTTTTCATTCAATGATGTTTTCTTTAGCTGTGCAGAACCTTTTAAATTTGATATAGTCCCATTTGTTTATTCTTTCCTTTATATCTCTTGATCTGGGGGACATATTAGTGAAAATACTGCTGTATGGAATATTAGAAATTTTCCTGTCCATGTTTTTCTCTAGGACTTTTATGGTGTCATGACTTATACTTAAGCCTTTTATCCATCTTGAGTTTATTTTTCTGTATGATGTAAGGTGGGATCGAGTTTCATTTTTCTGCATGTACTTGTCCAGCTCTCCCAACACCATTTGTTGAAGAGGTTATTTTCACTTCATTTTATGTTCTTCCCCCTTTGCTGAATATTAACTGACCATATCAACATGGGTGTATTTATGGGCTCTCTATTCTGTTCAATTGATCTATGTGTCTGTTCTTTTGCCAGTACCAGATTGTTTTGATTACAGTGGCCTTGTCATATAGTTTGATATCAGGTATTGTTAACCATCCTACTTTCTCAAAATTGATGAAGCTATGTGGTGTCATTTATGGTTCCATATAAATTTTTGAAAGGTTTGTTCTATATTTGTGAAATATATCATTGGTTTTGATAAAGATTGCATTGAATCTATAAATTGATTTGGGTAGTATTGACATTTTGATGATGTTAATTCTTCCAATCTAAGAGCACAGTATATGCTTCCATTTATTTGTGTTTTCCTTAATTTCTTTCCTCAGTGTGTGGAGTTTTCTGAGTACATATCTTTTACCACCTTGATTAGGTTTATTTGTAGGTAATTTATTTTTCTTGTTGTTATAGAAAATGGTATTTTTTTCTTTAATTTCTGTTTCTGATATTTCATTGTTGGTATACAAAAATGTTTTAGATGTCTGAATATTGACTTTGTATCCTGCTGTTTTGCCAAATTCACTTATTAGGTGAGATAGTTTTTAGTAAAGTATAGGGTTCTCCATGTACACCCTAATGTCATCTGCAAATAATGATAGTATTACTTCCTCCTTTCCAATTTGGATGCCTTTTATTTCTTTTTCTTGTCTGATTTCTGTGACTGGAACTTACAATACTATGTTGAATAGAAGTGGTGAAAGCAGACACCCTTGTCTTGTTCCTGATTTTAGAGGGAAAGATTTTTGTTTTTGCTCATTGAATATGATGTTGGCTATAGGTTTTTCATATATGGCTTTTATTATGTTGAGCTGTACTCCCTCAATTCCCATTTTGCTGAGTGTTTTTTATCATAAATGGGTGCTAGATCTTACCAAATGCTTTTTCAGCATCTATTGATATGATCATGTGAGTTCTGTCTTTCCTTTTGTTTATGTGATGTATTACATTTATTAATTAGTGGATATTGTATCATCTTTGCATCCCTGGGATGAATCCCATTTGATCATGGTGTCTGATATTCTTAAGGTATTGCTGGATGTGGTTTACATTTATCAGTGATACTGGTTTATAGTTTTCTTTCTTTGTTTGTGCCTTTATCTGGTTTTGGGATCAAGATGATACTGGCCTAATAATTGGAAGTCTTCTCTCTTCTTGGATTTTTTGAGTAGTTTGAGAAGAATAGGGGTTAGCTCTTCCTTAAATGTTTTGTATAATTTCCCTTTGAAACCGGCTGGTCAAGGACTTTTCTGGAGTGTTTTTGAATGCTGATTAAATTTCACCAACTCATTGGTCTGTTCAGGCTTTCTGTTTCTTCTTGATTCTATTTTAGAAGATTGAATGTTTCTGGAAATTTGTCTATTTCACCCAGATTTTCAAATTTCTCGGCATATAGTTGTTCATAGTAATTTCTTAAAATACTTTGTATTTCTGTGGTATCAGGTGTAATTTAACTGCTTTTGTTTCTGATTTTATTTATTTGGGTCCTCTCTCTTTTTTTCTTGGTGAGTCTTGTTAAAGGCTTGTTGATTTTGTTTATCTCTTCAAAGAACCAGCTCCTGAATTTATTGATCATTTGGATGGATCTTTTAGTTGCTATGTCATTTAATTCTGTTCTGATCTTGATTATTTCCTTCCTTCTACTCACTCTGGGCTTTGTTTCTTGTTGTTCCTAGTTTGTGTAGATGTAGGATTTGGTCGTTTATTTGAAATGTTTCTATCTTTTTTAGGTAGGTCTGCATTGCTATGAACTTCTGTCTCTGGAGTGCCTTCACTGTGTCCCATAAATTTTGGACTGTGGTGTTTTTATTTTCTTTTGTTTCCAGAAACTTGTAAATTTCTTCCTTAATCTCATTATTAACCCATTCATTGTTTAATAGCGTGCTGTTCAGTCTTCATGAGTTTGAATGTTTTTGAATTATTTCCTTGAAGTTGGTGTCTTGTTTTAGGCCACTGTGGTCTGAAAAAAATGCTTTATATGATTTAAACTTTCTTGAATTTGTTGAGGCTTGTGTTGTGACCTATTTTGTGGTCTATCTTTGAAAATGTTCCATGTGCATTTGAAAAGAATGTATATTTTGCTTCTTTGGGATGAAAAGTTCTATGTATATTAGTTAAGTCTATTTGATCTAGTGCATTATTTAGTGCTACAATATCCTCATTGATATTTTGTTTTGGAAAACCTACCCATTATTGATAGTGGGGTGTTAAAATCCCCTACTATAAGCTTGTTACTGTCTGTATCTTCTCTGAAGTCCTCCAAGATTTTCCTTATAGATTTGGATGCTTCTATGTTGGGTGCATATAGGTTTACAGTGTTTATGTCTTCTTGATGAACTCTTCCCTTGAATATTAAGAAGTGTCCTTCTGGGTCTCTTTTTATGGCTTTTGTTTTAAAGTCTATTTTGTCTGATATAAGTATTGCTAACCTGGCTTTTATTTCCTGTCTGTTTGCTTGGAATATTTTTTCCTAACCCTTCACTTTCAGTCTGTGTAGGTCTTTTCTGCTGAGGTTGGTCTCGAAGGCAACATATATGCAGGTCATGTTTTCTTATCCATTAAGCTACTCTATGTCTTTTGATTGGAGTATTTAATTCATTTACATTTAAAGTTATTATTAATAGGTAAATTTTCAATGCCATTTTCCTTCTTTGTACATGTGTTCTCTCTCTCACTCTTTCTCCTCATCTTCTTAAAGCAGTGCCTTTAGCATATCTTGCAATGCTGGTTTGTTAAAGGTGTACTCTTTTAACCTTTTATCTGGGAAACTCCTTATTTTTCCGTCCATTCAAATACTTCCATACTTTGCTGGCCAGTAGTCTTGGTTGCAGGCCTTCATTTTTCATTACTTGGAATATTTCTTGCCACTCCCTTCTGGCTTGTAGTGTTTCTGTTGAGAAGTCAGCTACTAGCCTAATGAGAGCTTCCTTCTGTATTACTTCCTGTTTCTCCCTTGCTATCTTTAAGGTTCTCTCATTGTCTTAGACATTTGTCATTTTAATTATGACATGTATTGGAGTGGGCCTTTTTGGATCCATTGGACTGGGACTCTGTGCTTATTGGACTTGTGTAACTTTTTCACTCATCAACTTAGGGAAGTTTTCTGTCATTACTTCTTCAAACAGGTTTTCTAATCTTTGCTTCTCTTATCTTTCTGGTATCCCTATTACATGGATATTATTATATTTCATGTTTTCCTTCAGTTCTCTTAACCTCTCTTCATTCTTTTTGAGCCTTTTTTTCCTTTTCTTGCTCTTTCTGGGGGCTTTTTCTACCTTGTTCTCCAGCTTGCTGATTTGACCTTCTTCTTCATCTAGCTTTCTTTTGATTCCTTCTACTGTGTTCTTCTATTTAGAAATGATATTCTTCATTTCCTCCTGGCTTTTATTGATATTTTCTATGTCCTTTTTCATGATGATGCTGTTCATGGTAAATTCCTTGTATCTTCCCTGTAATTTTTTTGTAATCCTCACTGAGCTCATTGAGTTTCCTTACAAACATTGTTTTGAACTCAATATCTGATAGTTTATTTGCCTCTGTTTCATTTAACACTCTTTCTGGAGATTCCTCCTTTCCTTTTGATTGATGGTTGTTTCTTTGTATTTCCATTTTGGGGGAGATTCTTTTTGTTTGCTTCTGCTTGTTAAATTAATCTGTTTTGACTCTGTGTCTTGGTGGTGTGAACTTCTATGGTAGGAGACCTGTGTGATTCAGTGATGCAGCCTTCGTGATATCCTGAACTGGATTCTCTTGGGATGCCCTCTATGACTGCTATGTTGGTTCTCTGGATGTAATTGGAATTTGATTATTTTGGGGTCATTCTTTGGTAGGTTATTCCAGTTAGTTGACTGAGGGTCACCTCACCTACCACACCTTGTATGTTGTTGTGCAAGCTCTGCCAGGACAAAACTGCACAGCCCGGGAAACAAACCAACAGGCAAAAAAGTAACTCCCACCCACAATCACACTATCAACAGCAAATGAGCCAGTATTAATAATAGTGTAAGAGATTAAGACTATTATAAGAAATGAGAAATGGATACAAGATGACTAACTAAAAGAAAAATGATTTTGAGGGAGTAGAGGGAGGAACAATAATAAGAGTAGTGAATTGGGGCAAGACAAAGAGAGAAAGAGAGTAAAATCTACATCATAAATAAAAAAGGTAATGAAGAAGGCAGAATAGAGTAAGAGAAGGGAAGCATAGAGTATTAGGTTTAAACAGAAATTTTAAAACAAAATAATGTGAGGAAGAAAAATAAAAAGGAAAAAAAGTAAAGAAAAAAAAATAGGAACCAAATTGGACAAAAAGATCCACCACAGCACTATCAACAACAAATGAGCTAAAATTAATAAAGGTAGGATAGGAATAAGAAGGAAAAAAGAATGAAAGAAAGGCTTAGGAGATGTCTAGAGGAAAAGGAAGTGATTTTGAAATGATAGAAGGAGAGAGAATTCTAAGAGTGAGGAATGAAAAACAGTATAAGATAAGGAAAAATTAAATTTTGTGACAAAAAGAAAAGGAAAAAAGAGGCAGGATGAAAGAGAAAAAAGAAAAAACAGGCTAAGACAGAGGAAAATTAAATTTTGAGATCAAAAAAACAGTAGGAGAGTGGAACAGTAAAATTTGAGATTTGAAATAAAAAAAGTAATGAATATCTAGAGGTAAAATTGAAAAAAATGCAAGAACAACCACCCTATTCACAACAAAAGAGCAAAGATTGCTAAGGTTGAGAGAGAATGCTAGTATTTTAAGAATGGGACAAAGTATATAATATGCTGTTTAACAAGAAAATTGGTTTTGAGAGGCAGGAGGAGGGAGAAATAGCAATAGTGTGGAATGGAAATGAGCTGTAGGAAGAGAGAAAACAAAATTTAAGACAAAAATAATGAGGAAAGAAGAAAGCAAAATGGGGTAAGAGAAGGGAGAGGCAAAATATGTCAATTGAAATAAACTATGGTATAAAATCTAGTGACTTAATATGCACAAACTTGAAGGACAAGAAATAAATGTTTAAAAGCTATGCAAGAAAGAAAATATCTCAAATCATGGAGAAGACCACATGGATTTCATCTCAGTAGCATCTAGTATTTACCACTGTTTTTCTTTCTGGATCTTCGTCTGGTAATGTCAGATGGTGACCTCATCTGACCTTAGGCAGTTTGTCCAAGACAAGCAGGGATCTACTGTCTGTGGCTGACTCCTTCAGTTGTTAATCTAGTGACTCTGCATTCAGCAGCCAGGTTTAAGCACAACAGGGCAGGGCAGAATCCCTCCTGGGATGGGGTTATTTTTTTCCCCTCAGGCTTTTCCTGCTCAGAGGGGAGTGGTTTGACTGAGCATGATGGCTGCTGCTATATGGGGGATGGCTCAGTAGTGGGAACCTGGCAGCTACTCTCTCAGTTCTCTCCCCAAAGCCTCCATCCCCTATCTCTCCTCAAGTATCTCTAATCCACATTGCCCACCTCCCCCCTTTGCCAGAGCCCAGGGTGAGTGGTTGCAAATGAAAATGTATGCATTTGCCCTTTAAACAGCTCTTTGTGTCTCCAGGCATCTGTCTCTGGCTGAGAGCAACCGTGCTACTTTTTGCAGCTGGATGTTATCGCTGTACTTTTGGGGCTCTGGTACTCTAGGCTAGGGATCTCAGCTTAAGGTTTAGGTCCCACACTTCTCAGGGGGATCCAACTGGCTACTTAAATATCCCTCCAGCTCTTCAGCTGCCACCTGAATTAAATTTTGAGATGGAAAACAAGTAGGAGAAGGAAACAATAAAATTTGAGAGCTGAAATTTTAGAAGCCAGCCCTCTCATGTCTCCACCATACTCCCTATCAATCATGTTGTGCTGAAGCTGATTCTTCTGTCTGTAGTTATAAGTCTTCTTTTTCATTATTGTTTAGTTGTTTGTTCTGGGTGATTTCTCCACGATTTAGTTGTAATTCCAGATTGGTCCTGGGAGATTAGTGTAACTTCCACTCACCCCTCTGCCATCTTGGATCCCCTATAAATATTCTTATGTATTCAGTTTTCATCCTTTCTATCAAATACTACATAAATATCAATGGTTTACTATTAGGTATTTAATGTCATTATTCCACCTGCCTTCCCCCAAATGTTTTCCTTGCTTGCTCCTTTATTGTGTGTGTGTGTGTGTGTGTGTGTGTGTGTGTAATCTAGATGCCACTTCTTCCAGGAAAGCTTTCCCTGATCCAAGCCTCCTTCCTTCAATTTATATTCTATTCCACATCTTTATTTTAGTTAAAAAACATTTATCTTAAACTGATTCCACATTATATACTTATTTAATGTCTGTCTCCTCTATTAAAAAGTTAACTTCTCAAGGGCATAAACTTTATTTGTGTTATATATTGTGGTATCTCCTAGGACTATAAGAGTGCCTGGCACATAGTTGGCACTCAAAAAAAGTATTTATTGAATGAATTAATGTATAAACAAGTAAATGCAGGATTTCTCCATATAATTGGTAAGATAGCTTCCTTTACATCTGTAGTCAAGAGTTTTAATTAGCAGCCATGCTGTAAAAGTGATGTTTCTTTCTTAATACCATCAAGGCTCTATCTGGCCATTTTGCATCAGGTATCAATTCCTTGAACTCATTACTTAAGCTATGATTGACATATCCTGCATCAGTTTCCTATCTCTCAACCAAAAGGATTCAGTGGGTGATTGGATAACCTTACCCTATATGTATATTACCACCTTCCACCCCATCAATCACACATAACAATTCTGCTACCTTTATATCACACTTCTTCAGTGATTCCTATTTTCATACTTTATTAAGTTGAGATTTATGTCAAGGATGTTTTGTCACCAACTCAGTGAATTTATACTCTTTTTATTTTCTCACTCTCAAGATCAAATCTATCAGAATTTTTTTCTCAGGTTTCAAATTAGGGAGTGTTTGCTATAAATTTCAATCATTCAGTGATCCAGTAGCCTGGTATCTGAACAATGTCAGCAAGTGGCCTATATTCAGCACAGTTACTTATTTTACTTAGAAATATAAGATTTCAATATCTAATTTTATGTTTACTTTGGTTACTCACCACCACTCCATATGAAGCCTAAGTATATTATAGAGACTTTCTACAACCACCTGGATTTCTGTATGATAATCTACTAATTAATGATAAGCCTCAAAGAGCAGTTGATTCTATAATCAGTTAATACAAGGAGAAAAAAAATTGCAGTTTAAGTGAAATGTTCCACGTCTGTGGGACTTAATGTTTCTTCCAAATGAGAAGCAGTCATAACATAGCATTGAAGACATGGACTTGGGAGCCAGATTATCCAGGTTCATATACCATATTTGCCATTTAATATCTCAGTGATTGTGGTCAAATTACTGAACCTCCCTGAGCATTAACTTTCTAATCTGCAACATGAAATTGAAAAAAAAAAAAACCCTTACATTAGATGATGAACAAAAAAACTAAAGAACAATGAACAGTCCCTCTTTTTAATAGTAATTTTTTTTGGCAGTGGGGAGAAGTGTTTATTCAGATCCTTTGCCCATTTTTTAAATTTTTTTTTTTGGTGTTGAGTTTTGTAAGTTCTTAATACATTTTAATTATTAACCTCTTATCAGATGTACTGGCAAATATGTTCTCCCATTCTGTTGGTTGTCTTTTTACTTTGTTGATGTTTCCCTTTGCTGTGCAAAAACTTTTTAGTTTAATGTAGATACTTTTTTCTTTTTCAAATTTTATTTTTTTTTTTATTGTTCAAATACATTTCTCTCCATTTCCATGCCACCACTTTCCCCTGCCCCACCCATCCCCACCTCCCACCCTCCATCTTTCCACACTTTGGCTTTGTCCATGAGTCATTTATACATGTTCCTTTATTTAATCCTTCTCCTTCTTTTCCCCATTACCCACCTCCCTCCATCCCTCTTGTTACTGTCAATTTCTTTTTTCTTTCAATGTTGCTGGTTATATTTCCTTGCTTGTTTGTTTTGTTGGTTAAGTTCCACTTATAGGTGAGATCATATGGTATTTGTCTTTCACTGGTTGGTTTATTTCACTTAGCATAATGCTCTCCAGTTCCATCCATGCTGTCTCAAATGGTAGTAGCTCTTTCTTTCTTTCTGTTGCATAGTATTCCATTTTCTAAATGTACCACAGTTTTTTGATTCATTCATTTACTGATGGGCATTTAGGTTGCTTCCAGCACTTGACTATTGTAAATTGTGCTGCTATGAACATTGGTGTGCTTAAATTCTTTTGAACTGGTATTTCGGGATTCTTAGGGAATAATCCCAGCAGTGGAATCAGTGGGTCAAAAAGCAGTTCTGTTTTTACCTTTTTGAGGAAATTCCAAAATGTTTTTCACAGTGGCTGTACCAGCCTGCATTCCTACCAAGAGTGTACTAGGGATACCTTTCTCCACAACCTCACCAGGACCTCTTGTTTGTTGATATACTAATGATGGCCATTCTGACCAGTTGTAAGTGGTATCTCATTGTGGTTTTAATTTGCAATTCTCTGATGGCTAGTGATGCAGACTATCTTTTCATATGTCTCTGGGCCCTGTGTATGTCTTCCTTGGAAAAGTATCTCTTCAGGTCCTTTGCCCATTTTTTTTATTGGATTCTTTGTCTTCCTAGAGAGGAGTTGTATAAGTTCTTTATATATTTTTCAGATCAAACCCTTGTCTGAGGTAACATTGGCAAACATATTTTCCCATACGGTTGATTCCTTTTTCATTTTGCTGATGTTTTCTTTAGCCATGCAGAAGCTTCTTATTTTGATTAAGTCTCATTTGTTTATTCTTTCCTTTATGTCCCTTGATCTAGGGGACATATAGGTGGAAATATTACTGCATGGAATATCTGAGAGTTTCCTACCTATATTCTCCTCTAGGATTTTTATGGTGTCACAACTTATATTTAAGTCTTTTATCCATCTTGAGTTTATTTTTGTGTATGGTGACAATTGTTGGTCAAATTTCAATATTTTGCATGTAGCTGTTTAGCTCTCCCAACACCATTTGTTGAGAGGCTCTTTCTACTCCATTTTATGCTTCTGTACCCTTTGTCGAATATTAATTGACCATAGAGACATGTGTTTATTTCTGGGCTCTCTATTCTGTTCCATTGATCTATGTGTCTGTTGTTATGTCAGTACCAGACTGTTTTGATAACAGTGGCCTTGTAATATAGTCTTATATCAGGTACTGTGATCCTTCCTACTTTGTTCTTTCTGAAAATTGCTGTGGCTATTCAGGGTCATTTATGGTTCTATATACATTTTTAAAATATTTGTTCTATATCTGTGAAATACGTCATTGGTATTTTAATAGGGATTGCACTGAATCTATAAATTGATTTGGGTAGTATGGACATTTTGATAATGATAATTCTTCGAATCCATGAATATAGCATATGCTTACATTTATTTGTGTCTTCCTTAATTTCCTTCTTCACTGTTGTGTAGTTTTCTGAGTAAGGTCTTTTCCCTCCTTGGTTAAGTTTATTTCTAGGTACTTTACTTTTCTTGTTGCTGTAAGAAATGAGATTTTTTCCCTGATTTCTGATTCTTATATTTCATTGTTGGTATACAAAAATGCCTTTGATTTCTCAATATTGACTTTTTATTCTGCTGTTTTGCCAAATTCACTTATTAGGGCAGTTTTTTGGTGGAGTCTATGGGGTTCTCTATGTACACTATCATGTCATCTGTAAACAATGATTGTTTTACTTCTTCCTTTCCAATTTGGATGCCTTTATTTCTTTTCTTTATGTGATCACTGTAGCTAGGACTTCCAATACTATGTTGAATAGAAGTGGTGATAGTGGTCAATCTTGTCTTGTTCCCTATATTAGTGAGAAAGGTTTAGTTTTTGCCCTTAGAGTATGATGTTGGCTGTAGGTTTTCTATCTATCGCATTTATTATATTGAGGCATACCCCCTGTATTCCCACTTTTCTGAGTGTTTTTATTAAAAATGGGTGCTGTACCTTATCAAATACTTTTTCCTCATCTATTCATATGATCATGTGATTTTGTCTTTCCTCTTGTTTATGTGATGTATTACATTTATTCATTTGTGAATATTAACCCATCCTTCCATCTCTGGGATGAATATCACTTGATCATGTTGGATGATCTTTTTAATGTATTGTTGGATGTGGTTTGCCAATATTTTGTTAAGGATTTTAGCCTCTATGTTAATCAGTGATATTGGCCTGTAGTTTTGATTCTTTCTTGTGTCTTTATCTGATTTTGAGATTAGGATGTTGCTTGCCTCATAAAAAGAGTTTGGGACTGTTCCCTCTTCTTGGATTTTGTGGAATAGTCAGAGAAGGACAGGGGTAAGGTCTTCCTTAAGTATTTTGTAAAATTTTCCTGTGAAAGTCTCAGATCCAGGGATTTTTTTGATTACTGTTTCAATTTCACCAGCTGTAATCAGTCTCTTCAGGCTTTCTTCTTCTTCTTCTTCATTCAGTGTTAGAAGGTGATATTTCTAGGAATTTGTCCATATCATTGTGGTTTTTGAGTTTACTGGCATATAATTGTTCATAGTAATTTCTTACAGTCCTTTGTATTTCTGTGTTATCAGTTGTTATTTCTCCTCTTTCATTTCTGATATTATTTATTTGGGTCCTCTCCCTTTTTTTCTTGATGAGTCTGCTTAAAGGCTTGTTAATTTTGTTTATCTTTTCAAAGAACCAACTCCTGGATTGGTTGCTCCTTTGAAGTGTTCTTTTAGTGTCTATGTCATTCAGATCTGCTCTGATCTTATTTCCCTTCTTCTCACTCAGCTTTGTTGTTGTTTCTCCAGTTCTTGAACCTGAAGGGTTAGGTTGTTTACTTGAAATGTTTCTATCTTTTTAAGGTAAGTCTGTATTGCTATGAACTTCCCTCTCAAGATTGACTTCACTGTGCCCCATAGGTTTTGAACTGTTGTGTCTTTCTTTTCATTAGTTTCCAGAAACTTTTTGATTTCTTCTTTGATCTCATTATTGACCCATTCACTACTTTATAGCATGCTATTCAGTCTTCATAAGTCTGAATGTTTTTGTTTTTTCCTTGAGATGGGTTTCTAGTTTCAAGCCCTTGTGGCCCAAGAAAATACTCGTTACAATTCAATTTTCTTGATTTTGTTGAGGCTGTTCTGTGTCCTATTATGTGGTGTATCTTTAAAAATGTTCCATGTGCATTTGAAAAGAATATATATTTTGCTTCTTTGAAATGAAACGTTCTATATATGTCAGTTAAATCCATTTGATCTAATGTATTGTTCAGTTCCACAATATCCTTGTTTATGTTTTGTTTGGAAGATCAATCCATTGTGGACAGTGGAGTGTTAAAATCCCCTACAATCAATGTGTTGTTATCTATACCTTTCTTGAAGTCCTCCAAGATTTTCCTCATATATTTGGGTCCTCCTAAGTTGGGTGCATAGAGGTTTACAATGCTTATGTCTTCTTGATGGAGTCTTCCTTTGAGTATTATGAAGTGTCCTTCTGGGTTGCTTTTTATGGCTTTTATTTTGAAACCTATTTTGTCTGACATATGTATTACTATCCCTGCTTTTTTTACCTGTCCATTTGCTTGGAATATTTTTTTCCATCTCTTTTCTTTCAGTCTGTTTAGGCCTTCTGTTCTGAGGTGGGTCTCTTGTACACAGTTCATGTGTGGGTCATGTTTTCTTATGCATTCAGCTAGCTTATGTCTTTGGATTGGGGCATTTAATCCATTTACATTTAAAGTTATTATTGATAGGTACTTATTTTTTTCCCCTTTATACCTTTGTTCCTCTCAACTGAGTCTTTTCCTTCATCTTCTTACAGCAGACCCTTTAGCATATCTTGCAGTGCTGGTTTCATGGAGGTGTATTTCTTTAACTTTCTTTTGTCTTGGAAACTCCTTATTTCAACTTCCAATTTAATTGAGCACCTAACTGAATAGAGCAGTCTTGGTTGCAGACCTTTGCTTTTCATTACTTGGAATATTTCTTGCCATTCCTTTCTGGCTTGTAGTGTTTCTGTTGAGAATTCAGCTGCTAGCCATACCAAGGCTCCCTTGTATGTTACTACCTGTTTCTCCCTTGGTTCCTTTAGGATTCTCTCTTTGTTTTTGATATTTGTCATTTAATTGTGATGTTCACGGAGTGGCCTCATTTGGATCCTCTTAAATGCGATCCTCTGTGCTTCGTGGACTTGTGTGACTTTTTCTTTCTTTAAATTAAGGAAGTTTTCCATAATTACTTTTTCAAACAGGTTCTCTATCCCTTCCTCCTCTTCTTCTCCTTTTGGTATCCTTACTATGTGGATTATATTATGTTTCATGTTGTCCTGAATTTCCTTAAATGCCTCTTATTTTTTGGCTTTTTTCATTTCCTTCCTCTTTCTGGAAATTTTTTTCTACTTTGTCCTCCAGCTCGCTGATTCAGTCCCATGCTTCATCCGGCCTGCTTTTGATTCCTTCTAATATGTTCTTCAATTCAGAAATTGTATTCCGTATTTCCTCTTGCTTCTTATTGATAGGTTCTATGTCTTTTTTAATGCTGATATAATTTGCAGTACATTCCTCATGTTTCCATGCAGTTTTTTGTAATTCTCTTTGAGGTCACTGAGTTCATTGAGTTTCCTAGAACCATTGTTTTGACCTCAATCTCTGGTAGTTTACTTGCCTATATTTCATTTAGTTTTCTTTCTGGGGATTCCTCCTTTCCCTTCACTTGAGAAGTGTTTCTTTATCTTCCCATTATTTGTGAGACTCTTATTTTTTGCCTCTGCTTCTTAAATTGATCTGTCTTAAATTACTGACTTTGTGGTGTGAACTTCTATGGTAAGAGTCCACTGTTTATTTCCTTTTGGGATCTGCCTCTGATGATGTCAGTTGTTGATCCCATATATCCTTAGGCAGTCTTTAATAGACTTCCAGGAATCTATTGTCTGTGTCTGTCTCCTCCAGATGTTAATCCAGTTACTCTGCACTCAGCAGTCAGGCTTAGGCACCATAGTGCAGGTAGAGTTCCTCCTGTGGGTGAGATAATTGTGTCCTTTCACACTGGTGCTGCTCAGAAGGAGTGGTCTGCCTGAGCATGATGGCTGGTGGTGTATGAGGAAGGAATAAGCACCGGGATCCTGCAGACTACTCTTTCAATTCTCTCCCAAACACCTCCATCTGTAGACTCTCCTCAAGTATCTCTAGACCACTCTATGCCCCCTTTAGCCAGGGATCTATGACCTGTGACTGCCACTCTGTGCTCAGCAGTAAGGCTTGAGCACCACTGGGCCAGGACAGAGACTCCTGGCAATGGGGCTATTGTGTCTTCTCACACTGTTGCCACTCAGGGACTAGTCTGTCTGATCAAGATGGCTGCTGCTGTACAGAGAGAGGTCAGCACTGGGATCCTGCCTGCTACTCTCTTAGTTCCCTCCCCAAAGTCCCTGTTTCCAGATTCTCCTCAGGTGTCTTTAAACCAATTTGCACTTTTTTTAGCCAGGGATCTACTATTTGTGACTGCCACTCTGTACTCAGCAGCCAGGCTTGCACACCACTGGGCCAGGATCTTTAATAGTAAATTTTGAGAGCCTACCTTCTACCAGTTATTGCTCTAAATGCTTTATAATTAAAATAACTTAATCTTCTCATCAACCCTATGGGATAATTCTTAGTAAACATTTAGAATATTTAACTTTTTTCTATATTATCAAATATTTCAAAAGCAATTCCCAAATTTCAGACATTAACACAATGGAGATTTGTGTCTCACATTTATCCTCTGATGATGGTGGCATAGGAACTTTGTCTCACATAGCTATGAAGAAACAAGATGCCTTCTACCTAAAGGAGGGTTTCTCATCCTTGGTACTATTGACATTTTGAGTTAGATAATTCTTTATTGTGTGCAGCTATTCTATACATTGCAGGATGTTTACAAATATCACTTACTTCTACCCACTAGAGTTCAGTAGTACCATCACAGTTTTGAGGAAAAAAAAATCTGCAAACATTGCCAAATGTTCCCTGGGTGTAGGGAGGGATGTAAAATTACTTAGTTGGAAACCACTAATATTGAAGTAATCCTGTCCCCCACAACCTCAGAGACTTCCACTGGATTTTTTTTTTTTTTTGGTCTAGCTGGTAGATCATGAGAGAGTGTAAGGGAGGGAGAAAGAAAAGAAGAGAAACATAGATGTGAAAGAGAAACATTAATTGTTTGCCTCTAGTACATGCTCCATCTGGCCACTGCAACCTGGGCTTGTGCCCGGACCAGGAATTCAACTGTGACCTTTTTCTTTGAGGGATAATGCCCTACCAACTAAACAACACTGGTCAGTACAAATTATGAAGAATATTTTGGAAAATGTGAAGGAGCGAGTTCAAAATTAATATTAATCAATAACTTCATTCCATTGGCTGGAATTCAGTCAATTAGCCCCATTTATTCTCCAAGAAATTTTGTAATTGTAGTCTTTCTATGTACTGAATTAAAAAAAAATAAAATACAGTTTGAAAGATAATTCTTTCTTTTTTTTTGGCTATAGTTTCTTCTCTGTTCACCAAATACTAGTTTCTCCCCTACATATTGAACATACTCTCTTTACAAAGAAGATAATCAAAAGTTTCATTACTAACTGAATCCAGATTCTAGTTTCTAAGTGAAACACATTATCTTTTCCATTATATATGAAAAAGTCTTCATGGCTTATTGAATGTTCAATTAAAAAGACATTGTGAGTTTCAGTCAAGATGGTGGCATAGGTAAACCTGGCTTACCCCCTTGCACAACGACATCAGAATTACACCTACACTATAAAACAACCATCACTCAGAACCATCAGAGATCGAGTCGAATGAAAGTCTGACAACTCTGGAATTAAAAAAAAAAAACATATCCATATAGATTGTAGGAAGGCCAGAGATGTAGAATGAGCTGGTATCACATCCACATGTGGTAGATAAAAATTTGGGATTGATATTGAGGGAATGAGGAGTCCAAGCACCACACAAGGCCCTCCAGCCCAGGTTCCAGTTCAGAAAGGTAATTCCCCATAACTTCTGGCTGCAAAAACCAGCAGGGATTGAGTTGGTGGAAGCAATTTCTAGAGTCCCAAGTAGCTCCTCCTAAAGAACTCACAGATGAACTTACTCAGACTAACTTCCTCTGAGTTCCAGCACTGAGGTAGCAGCCTAAAAGTAACCAGTAGCATACAGGGAGGAACTGAAGTGCCTGGAATCAAGGTGAGAACTTAGGGACAGCTTTCTCCTAGACAGAAAGATGGGCAGAGGCCATTGTCCCTTTTTTGAACTCTCCTCCCACAGCACCACAGATCTGGCACTCTGGTGTCATATCTGAGACTCCATTAACCTGGCTAACATTGTTTGCCCTGCCTTGGAGACCCTCTTAGACTCAGTTCCACCCAACGTAAGGTCCCACCCAAGCTAACTGTGTTAACTGTGACTTTTCCATATAAATGGCTGGTCTTGGCTTATGCTTCACAACTTCCTAAATCTTATTAAACAAGCAACAGCTGGCCTCAGTGAGCCCCCCAAGCCCTATACCTTTTGCTAAGTGGCCCCAAGCCTGGCAGTAGCAACAGACAGCCTAGATCCACAGCTTGACTTCATATGAGACTCTCCAGGCCCGGCACAAGTAACAGCCATCTCAGATTGCTTTATAGCTCTGCAGAGCGGCCCCCAGGAAGAATACAAGTGGGGGCTGACCTTAGCCTGCACCATCTGGGAAACTCCAGAGCCTGCATACACAGTCGACAGCTACAGACCACATCAGAGCACCACCACTTTACCCCTATACAGTTGATACTCCATGGAGGGTGGAGGGTGGTGGTCAGTGGTTACAGCCAGTCCTTGCAGCTTACTGACCTGGGTAAATCCTTCCAATTGACTTGCCAACAACAATCAAGACTGAACAACAAGAGGAGGGAGTACTCAGCCCACATGAAAGGTGCATCTTGTGTACCCAGCTTGGATGATTGAGGAGGCTTTGCTACTAGATTCTAGAGGACACCCACAATATTAGGCCACACTACAAAGATAGGGAATTATAGCAGCTCTACAGAATATATAGGAACACACACAGGGAAGCTGCCAAAATGAGGAGACAAAGAAACATCACCCAAATGAAAGAAGAGATCAAAACTCCAGAAAAGGAACTAAACAAAATGGAGATAAGCAATCTATCAGATTGAGGGTTTAAAACACTGTTGATAAAGATGCTTAAGGAACTTAGTAAGGACCTTAATAACATAAAAATATCCAGTCAGAAAGGAAATATACACTAATTGAAATAAAGAACAATTTGCAGGGAAACAACTGTAAAGTGAATAACGCTGAGAATCAAATCAATGGTTTGGAACATAAGGAAGAAAAAAACAATCAGAACAAGAAGAAAGAAAAAGAATAAAAAGAAAATGAGGATAGTATAAGCAGCCTCTGGAACAACTTCAAATGTCCCAACACTGTCATCATAGGGATACCAGAAGGAGGAGAAAAAGAGCAAGGAATTGGGAATCTATTTGAAAAAATAATGAAAGAAAACTCTCCAAATTTGGTTAAGGAAATAAACATGCAAGTCCAGGAAGCACAGAGTCCCGAACAAGATGGATGTAAAGAGGGATACTCCAAGACACATCATAATTAAAATGCCAAAGGTTAAAGATAAAGAGAGACTCTTAAAAGCAGCAAGAGAAAAGCAGTTAATTACCTATAGGTGAGTTTCTATAAGACTGTCAGCTGATTTCTTAAAAAAAAAAACTTCTCAAGCTAGAAATTGGCAAGAAATATTTAATTCCATGAAAAGCAAGGACCTACAGCCAAGATTGCTCTACCTAGCAGAAATATCCTTTAGAATCAAAGGGCAGATAAAATGCTTCTCAGACAAGAAAAAAGTAAAGGAATTTGTCATCACCAAACCATTATATATGAAATGTGAAAGGGACTTACTTAAGGAAAAAAAAGATCAAAACTATGAACAATAAAATGGCAATAAATATGTATCTATCAGCAAATTGAATCTAAAAAAAACAAACTAATAATACAAAAAGAACAGAGACTGAATCATGGACACTGAGAGTATTGTGATGGTTGCCAGATATGATGGGATTGTGAGTAATGTGGGTAAGGAGGTAAGGGGATTAAGAAGTACACATAAGTAGTTACAGAATAGCCATGGCTATGTAAAGTACAACATAGGAAATGGAGTAGCCAAAGAACTCATATGCATGACCCATGGGCATGAACAATGGTGTAGGGATTTCCTGAGGGAGCAGGCAGTGCTGGTTGTAGGGGGGCAACTGTAATAACATAATTAATAAAATATAATATAAAAAATGCATCCTTTGATTTATATACTTTCCTAATCTAATACACAGTAGTAGAACAGAGACAGATTAACTATTATAAATCTTCCACTTTGATGCAAGAAAAATGGGTAACAGATTTTTATTAGTGATTGACTACAGAACAGGAACAAAGAAGAATAAATTCATTTTTAGACATCAGTTCTTTCTGTCTTGTCCATTACTCCTTTAAGATCCGAGTCTCCAACTTCTAGGAAACTCTTCCTTGTCTAATACCTTCCTCTGCCACATCTAAAGTACCATTTCTAAATATGCCTTCTTTTGATACTGCCAGTCTTCCTTTTTTGGCTTTTTTTAACTGCTTTTATTCCTCATCCTCATCAGTCAGAAGCTTGTAAGACAAGATTCTTGATTTCTTTAGCACTGCAATTTTAATTCCCTCAAAAAAACTCTGTATTCTCACCTATCTAGTTTCCATAAGTTCCATGTACTATTTATCTTAATGACTATTATTGTACAGGAAATAACCCCCAATTTTGCTTAATATCTCATATAAAATCATAAAACTTCATACAGCCACAGCGTAGAATACTATTAAGAAATAAAAAGCAAGAACCTAACCAACAATACAAAGATGCAAGGAAAATAAGACCAACAACACTGAAAGGAAAAAAAATCAACAGAGAGAAGAGGGAAAGGGAGGCGGGGAAAAGGAAGGGAAGGGGAAAGTCAAGGAACATATAGCAAGGACTCATGGACAAAACCAAAGGGGAAGAGCTGAGAGAGGAAAGGAGGGAGGGAGCAAGGGAAAGTGGTGGGGGGGGAGGCAGAGACAAATGTATTTGAAAAAAATAAATTAAAATAAAATTTAAAAAAAAGAAATAAAAAGCAATGAAATATTGGTATACTCAACACTTGGATGAATTTCAAACGCATTTTGCTGAGTAAAAAATAGTCTCAAAAGGTTATATAATGTCTCATTTCATTTGCATGACATTTTCAAATAATAATGTAGTGATAAAAAACAAATCAGCAGTTGCCAGAGGTTAGAGGTTAGGAAAATTGTTACTTCAAAGGATTCTCAAGGAGGGATATTTCACATGATGGAAAGTTTTTCATAATTGCAGTAATAGTTACACAAGTTTATATATGCTCTAAACCTCATAGAATTGTAACTGTCCTCACAAATAAAAGAATAAAAAATCAATGCTCATGGGTGTTACCTTAAAAACAATTGAATTTTTAAAATTATCTTCAATTATCGAGACTGGTGCAGTATCTTGAAGTCTATCTGGTGAACTAGAACTCTTAACAAAAGATAAATAATGTATGTTGCCTATGAAACATTGTATAAAGGAAATATATGAGTCACAACATCCTGGGACATCGTTAGAGACAGTCCAATAATGAGAACCTCTTTCAAATTCTTGAAAGACTGAAAAAATATACATTCTCTGTACAGGCCTTAAAATTTGTTAGATAATGTTGATGAGTGTTATCTAGATAACATAATTTAAATCACATCATTGATTTATACTTTGCCAGAAGCCACATCATCTGGGAAAATATATGCTTAGTCTTCAGAGAGATTCTAATGTTGTGGATTTAAAATTTTGATTAGAAAAAAATCTTGGTCAAGTTGGCCTTTGGCTTTCTCACACCCCATTACATATTACTTTTACATAAGAGATTCTGACCTTTTTGACAGTGTACAATTGAAAAATAGAAGAATAGAAGGATCTTATTAAAAAGGATATGCATTTAATACAGAAGGATTTTACTTCCAAATTACCTATTGCCTGATTGCTAATCACTCCCAAATGTTAGTTAGAAATATTTTAAAACTGAAAAGTATATGCCAGCTTAAAAATTCAGTCAACATTTTTAAAGACCTTATTTTAGAATATCTAATTTTAGGAGTTTTGACTACTTATCACTTCAGTGTAATAAAAATTCCCATGACCCATTGACATGAACTAAGAGGAGGGAATGCTGGAGGGAGGGAGGTGTAGGGTGGAGGGAATAAAGGGGGGAAAAGGGACAACTGTAATAGCATAATCAATAAAATATACTTAAAAAAGGAAAAAAGAAACATTAACTTATGACTGTTGTAAAATTAATGTATTTATAATGAAATCATTCACAGTATAGAAAAAAATTTTAAATAATAATAACCTTATCCAAGCTACCAAAATACTAAACATCTATACCATCTATCTATCTATCTAATCTCCATAAATTATATTAAAGAATTACCCAGAAGAGACTTACAGAAGTCTAAAACCCACTTTAAACTAAGACTTGATTTAGGTGAGCTGACCACACACTAACTGCATTCTTGCATCAGATGGAACTCTTTATAAATCTAGAAAGACTGATAAAGAGAAAAAGAAAAAAAATACACAGTTCACAAATATAAGGAATATCAGGGAATATCAAAACAATGATCCTACAACAATAAAAAGATAATATATGAATACTACATATAAAAAGACTTCCGTAAATTCAACAACTTAAAAGAATTGAATTATTTGAAAAAAATAAAGTCCAAAAATTAGCCAAGAAGAATTACAAATTAAATTTGTAATTTAAAACTTTAGGAAAGTAAATCTCCTGATTTTTACTAAAACCATGACTAGATGGTTTTAGTAAATAACTTTACCAAACAATTAAAGGATAAATTAACACTAATTTTACACAATCTTTTCTAGAAAATAGAAGGAATACTTCTTGACTCATTTTATGAGGCCAGTATTACTTTAATACAAAACTACATAAGGTCAGCATTAAAACAAACAATATCTCTCATGAACTTAAGGTCCAAAAAAAACCTTAACAAAATTTTAGCAAATTGAATTAAAAAATATATCAAATAATAAATAAACCATAACTATATCGGACCATTTCTTCCAAGTATGTAAGTATGGTTCTATATTCAAAAATCAATTATGCAGTTGTGGACCCTGAGGAAAAATTTACCTGTTGAAATGTTCTTCTCATTTCTCATGGCTAAAAGTTTACAAATAATAAAAGTCTAGTGACTATTTCTTGATAGGGTTCCTCACATACCCTGTCTACCAGGAAGAATCTCTGAGCAGCTTCCCACACTATCTCTTACTTGTTTAGGCTGTCAGAGTTAACCATTGCAGGGAAGCTGTGGTTACATCTTTGACCAATAACCTGAGACCTGCCCTATCTAATTGGAACTACATAAATTATATCCCCATTTGCATCTACACTGACCAATCATAACTGCACAATTTGGGAACATCATTTGCATGTAATTAGAAACTTGGATGGGAGCTTTATAAAAGTCAGCTTCACTTTTAAGAGGAGCACAGTTTAGGTTGCCACTTGAATCTGTGTTTCCTGGGCTGCTTCTCTTGCTTAAAAAAATCCTGAAATTAATTTTGGTTTACACAATCCAATATTACAAGTCAAAACAGAAAAAAATCTTATAAAATCATATCAGTTGAAGCAGGAACAGCATATCACAAAGTTAAGTACCCATTTATAATGGAAATATACTGGAATACAAAGAAACTCTGAACTTCATAAAGATCGCTCACTGAAAAAAAAAAGTTACAGCTCTCCTTTCCTCTTCCTCCTCCTCCTACCACCTCCACCAGCACCTCCACTGCTGCTATGTCTCCTCTCCCCTTTCATCCTCCTTCTTCATCCAGTTCCTGCTCCTTCTCCCAGCCCTGGTGCCTCCTGTTTGGCTGTGAAGGGCAGAGCTTTAAGCAGCGCACCTGCTTGCTCTCCCCAGAAAGAGGCTGAAACAGCCTGGCATTTCAGTCCTTCTAAACTCATTTTGAATCTCAATTTTTTTTCTTCAATATATATGATATCCCTGCCAGTTTTGAATAATCTTCACAAGTGCATACACGACCTGGAAGGAGCTGTGACCCCAGTCAGACAGCTGGAGGGGAGAACTCCCCAGGGAATGAGACATCAATAATCAAAGCCCAAGTACAACAAGAGAGCCCACGCAAACTGAATAAAGGGTACCACTAAAGCATCCAGATCAGGAGATCAAAGAGGCTGCATCATTGAGTCACACAAAACTCCTACCACAGAAGTCCACCCCATGAAAACAGGCAGGCAAAGCAGACCGATCTGAGATGCAGAAACAAACAAAAAGAGTCACCTAAAATGTAGAGATAGAGAGTCCCCAATGGAAAGGAAAGGAGGATCTCCAGAAAAAGAGCTAAATGAAACTGAGGTAAGCAATCTATCAGACAGAGAATTCAAAATAATTGTTATAAGGATGCTCAAGGAACTCAGTGAGAACTACAGTGAACTTTAAGGAAGCTACAAAGAACATAAAACTACAGCAACATGAAGAAGGATATTGAAACTATGAATAAGAAAGAGGAAGAAATGAAGAATACAGTATCTGAAATGAAAAATATACTAGAAGGAATTGAAATCAGGCTAGATGAAGAGGGGCATCCAAATCAGTGAGCTGAAAAACAAGGGAGAAGGAAATACCCAGTCAGAGCAACAAAATGAAAAAGACTCAGAAAGCATGAAGATAGTTTAAGGGAGCTTCAGGACAACTTGAAACATAACAACATTTACATCACAGGAATATCAGAAAGAGAACAAAAAAGGAGCAAGGGATAGAAAACCTGTTTGAAAAAATAATGACAAAATACTTCCTTAACTTGGTGAGGGAAAAAGTCATGCCAGTTCAGGAAGCACAGAGGATCCCAATCAAGATTAACCCAAAAAGATCTACTTCAAGACACATCATAATTATAATTACAAAATTTAAAGACAAAGAATCTGAAAAGCAACAAGGGAGAAACAGCTAGAAACATACAAGGGTGCTCCAATAAAACTATCAGCGGATTTCTCAACAGAAACACCAAAAGCCCAAAGGAATGGGCATGAAATATTTCAGGTAATAAAAAGCAAGGACCTACAACCAAGACTACTCTACCTAGTAAGGCTCTCTCATTTAATAAAGTGAAAAGGGGACCGACCATATGGGAAAATATATTTGCCAATGATACGTAGGACAAGGGTTTGATCCCCAAAATATATAAAGAAATCACACAACTCCACTCCCAGAAGACAGACAATCCAATTAAAAAATGGGCAAAGGACCTGAACAGACACTTTTCCAAAGAGGACATACGCAGGACCCAGAGACATATGAAAAAATGCTCAACATCACTAGCCATCAGAGAAATGCAAATTAAAACCACAATGAGATATCACTTCACACCGGTCACAGTGGCCATCATTAACAAATGAACAAACAACAAGTGCTGGCGAGATTGTGGAGAAAAGAGAACCCTAGTGCACTGTTGGTGGGAATGCAGACTGATGCAAACCCTGGGGAAAACAGTTTAGAATTTCCTCAAAAATCTAAAAGTGGAACTAACTTCCTTTTGACCCAGTGGTTCCACTACTAGGATTATTCCTTAGGAATACCAAAACACCAATTCAAAAGAACCTGTGCACCCCAATGTTCATAGCAGCACAATTTACAATAGCCAAGTGCTGGAAGCAACCTAAGTGCCCATCAGGAAATGAATGGATGAAAAACCTAAATACATTTACACAATGGAATACTATGCAGTAGGCAGAAAGTAAGAGCTACTACCCTTCGCAACAGCATGGATGGATCTGGAGAGCATTATGCTAAGGAAAATAAGCCAGGGAATGAAAGACAAATAATGTATGATCTCACCTATAAGTGGAACCTAATCAACAAAACACACAAGCATGAAAAATATAAACAGCAACATTGAAAGAAAAAACAAACTGACAATAACTAAGGGGGGGAGGGTAGTAATCGGGAAAGGTAGGGGAAGGGTCAAGTCAAGGAATATGTACAAAGGACTCATGGACAAAGCCAAAGTGTGGAAGGATTGAGGGTGGGAGGTGGGGGTGAGTGGGGTAGGGGAAAGAGGTGGCAAGAAAATGGAGACAAATGCATTCGAACAAAATAAATAAATAAATAAATAACAAATAAATAAATGACAACAACAACAAAAAAACCTTACCGAGGGCATCATAATTCATAGTGAAAGAATAAGTGCTTATTCCTCTAAAATCATGAACAAGGCAACTCTCTCACCACTCTTATTTGATATAGTCCAGGAAGTTCTAGAAACTACAAATTAAAAAAAAAATTCAGTTTTGAAAGGAAGAAATAAAATGATCTCTTTTTGCTATCACTATTATTGTCTCTGTCTATAAAACCCAATAATTTACTAAGAAGAAAAACACCTAGATCAAAGAAATGAGTTCAAATGTCACAGGATACAAATAAGATCAGCACACAAAAACCAATTATATTTTTAGATACCAACAATGAAGATGTGGAAAACAATCAGAATCATAATACCATTTACAGTTTTTCCAAATAAAATTATATATTAAAAATAAGTCTAACAATATATATAGGCTTTGTATGATAAAAATTATAAAATGTAGATGAGAAAATCAAAGACCTAAATATTTGGAAATGCATATCATGTTCATACATTGAAAGATTCAACAAAATAAAGATGTTAATTCTTTCTAAATTAACGTAGTAGTTTAACCCAATTTTCAGCATGTTTTCCATAGATATATATAAACATTCTAAAATTTATACAGAAAGACAAAAGCCCAAACATCATATAAACAATTTTAATTTCAATAAATGGTGCTAGAGCAATTGTACTTCCCTCAGCAAAAATACAAACCTCCACTTAAACCTCATGCCTTACCCAAAAATTAACTCAAAGTAGATTGTAGTTTAAATGTCAAGTATAAAACTTTAAAACTTCTAGGAAGGTAACGAAACTTGGTAAATAATTTTTAGGCTTGACACTGAAAAGAAAATCAAAAGGGAAATAACCTGATAAATTAAAACTCATCAAGATTTGAAAATTTTCTCGGAGAAAGACCCCATTAAGATGAAAAGACAAATTTCATACTGGAAGAAATATTTTCAAAACGTGTATTGGACAAAGATGTATCTAGAATACATAAAGAACTCTCAAAACTCAACAGTAAAACAAACAAAACAGTTTAATTAGAAAATGGACAAGACATACACAGACACTTTTTTGTCTATGTATAAAAAGAACATATAAATGGCATGTAAACAATAAACAGATATTTAACTTCCTCAGCAACAAGTGAACTGCAATAAAAAACACAATGAGCTATCACTACGAACCTATATAAATGGCAAAAATAATGACTCCAAACGCTGATGAAGATTTGGAGAAAGTGAACCACTCATTCATTGCTGCTGAGAATGTAAAATATTATACCCACATCGAAAACAGCCTGGTACTTTCTTTTAAAACTAAAAGTGGGCTTACCATACAACTAGAAATTGTACTCCTGTGCATTTCTTGCAGGAAATGACTAAGTTTCACATGGGGACTTGTACACAAATGTTTATTGCAGCTTTATTTATAAAAGCCATAAATTAGAAACTACCAAAAAGTCTTTGAACAGTGAATGATTAAACAAATTATTGTACATCTATACATATGTAATACAACTTGGTAATAAAATAATTAGTCATTACGAAGTAAGGAATGCATTACTCATATGCCAATGTGGATGAGATTCAAGGAAATTATTCTGAGATTTAAAAAAAAGAAGCTAAGCTGAAAATGATGCAAAGTACATGTCTTTATTTTTGTAACATTTGTGAAATAACATAATTATAGAGAATTGATCACACTTGCCCAGTGTTAGGGTTGGGTTGTGAGGCTATACACGTGGCTATGAATTGGTAATAGAACCAAGCCTGTGATTATGTAGAGTTGGATATAGTGATTGTGGTGGTGGTACACATGGGATAAAATTACACACGTGAACACAAAAGTACCAGCAAACTGGTAAAATCTGAATCACCATGATGTATTACATTATTATGATTTTATCTGTTTTGATATTGCACAGGTATATATTATATCAAATATTAACATGGGGAAGCTGAATGGAGGTTATGCATGATTTCCCTATATATATCGTTGTGATGTCCCATGAGTCTACAATTATTTTTTAAATAATTAAAAAGAAAATGAACAAATATTCCTATAGGAACCATCAGGCTTTAGAACTTTAGTTTTTATTTTACATGGTGCACCTAAACCTATCAATGACTTCACAACTGTTTCAGTGCCAACCAGGGTATATCTACATTCCTGAACTAATGATAGAAGAAATGACATGGAATGCTCTTGACACTAATAATTCTCATTCAACCTTCATTTAACAGATATTGCGGAGACTAGCACGGCACTTTAGGTCTGTGGGTACTGGGTTTGCCTACTGGGAGAGGAGTAGCTAAGAATATGCTGCAGTGTGAATTCTTGAAACTTTATTATCCAGATCCATAATCTGTCCTTCCCAGTTACTTCTTCACTTGGCCCTTCAACTCAGGGTATCTTTGAATCTCAAATATACAAAAGGGAGTATAGTATTGAATTTATCAGTTACTTTGAGAAAGACTGAGTGAGAGTACAAAGGACTCCCCAGTACATTAATGTGCAATGTCTTGTGGACCTATACTTATTTTTAAATAAACATCCAGAAAAACCCATATTGGTCAGCAGAAAGTATCTTAAATGTTAATGTTAAAAATTTTCATCAAACAGAACTGGATTTTAATCTAGGGCAGGGAATGGGTAGGGTTACAACTTAGACCTCAATCTATTTATTTCTATTTATCCAATCTTTCTGAAGCTCAGTTCCATAATTTCTAAATAAAACAAGTAGCTATGTCTTCTTCAGAGTATTGATATTACAGTTTAGTGAAATAATGCATGTAAAACATGTACAACATGCCTGTAATATGTTAAACTGAAGTTGCTATCAACTATATGATGTATTTACTAAACTTTAAGGACTCTTCCACAAGGCAGGGGTCATAATGTTTTCTTCTCTAAAGACCATATAGTAAATACTTTTGGTTTTGTAGGTCATGAGGTCTCTGCAGCAGCTATTCAATTTGGCTGTTATAAAGCAAAACAGGTATAGACAAACGGTGAATGAGCATGACTGTTGTTCCAATAAACTTTATGTATGGACATTTGGCTTGCTGGTCTTACAAAAAGATGTTAACCTAAAAATAAAAAGCCAAAGTGAGAGTCTACAAGCACTTATTTGAGATAAAAAAGAATAGTATGGTAGAAGCGTTGATCCAGGTAGAAACCCAGATAATGTATTTATTAGGAGACAAAGGGAAGGGTTATTAATGATAAAGGGAAGGGGAACAATACATCAATAGAAGGAAGGCATTTCCATTGGTGAAGATAATCTAACAGTGGTGCTAACAAGATGCCAGCTTGCACTCCATTTTAATGTGGCTTCATTTATATTATTTACAAAAAGGTGGTGTGAAGCAGAAAAGTTGAAGAGTAAGAGGAAAGATTTGAATATAAATAAAATCAATAAACTTAAGCTAAAACAATATATGAATCCAGCCAGTTTCCTGATAGATTATTCCAAACTCTGAATATGTCTGATTACTGCTTTGTTCTATCCTCTGTATTTCCAGTATACCAGAAGAAAGTTCAGAAGCACCAGAGGTTGTGGGCTGTTGGCAAAGACAGTTATAACCCCTGCACAGTCATTTAAGAATGGCCATGGGCCTTTATTTCTTTTGGAAGGAATAAAGAGTCCTCAAAACTATAATGCTAAATCAGTTTTGCACAGATCCCCACCACTGATATTTGATCGCATTCCTCATATCCCACTCTTAGTACCTGACCTCTCTGGCCTACCTTCAGTGATACTCTTGTGAAATTGGTTTAGCCAGAATCCCCCCTTACACCTGATATTTTCTTTTAGTAATTTTCTATCTACTGACCCCCACTATTCTCTTTAGCTGTAAATCCTGAGTTCACACTGCATTTGGAATTGAGCCCAGTTCTATACTGAGGTCTATTAATTCCTTTTGCAGTAGTTCATGAATAAAACCTGTTTTTACCACTTTATCTACTGTCTGGCTTTGTTTTTTTCTTTGACAAACTGTGCTATTTTGAAAAGGGTTCTTTAATTTTATTTTAGACAACTTCTTTGAACATTGCAGTTCTGTTCAACAGAGAAATGCATCTTTCCCTTTTCCAACTTCAGGACTTTGAGAATCCAATGTGAGTCATATTTAATTCCTTTATTCATTTATTCTTCAATAATTATTTGTTCAAAAATTTCCCTGTTTCAGACATGGTTATAGGAACTAGAGATAGAGCAATTAAAAAACTCAGCTAAACATCCACCCTCATCCATTAAGTATTCATCTACTAAAGTATAAAAATATAAACAGACATAAATAAATAAGGATATTATAGATTCTGTTCAGTCTTATAAATAAAAAGTAAGGAACTATTTATTTATAAAGGATACAAAAATTATAGTTTTATAAAATCATCAGATTATATTATCTGTGGAGGTATCAATTGAATAAAAAGGACAGAGTCATTAGATTATCTATAAAACAAACAGTTATTGACGAGACCCTGGAGCAAAAAAAAATTTCTTAACATGATTGAGAAAGAACAAGACTGGTCTGGCTAGAAGGAATGAGTCAAGGAGAGAATTAGGAGTGGTACAGTGTGGTGGGAAATGGATTTATTTTGAGGACTGAGTAAGTCATGGGAGAGATACCTGAATTTTTTTTTTCTCAGTGTGGTAAAATACCCTTGGAAAGCATTGAGCAGGGAATTGATAAGCTCTGATGTATAGTTTTAAAAGACCATGTTGGCTAATTTTTGGGAAAAACATGGAGAGACTAATTAAAAAGTTATTTCAGCAAACCAGGTGAGAGATAATGATGGCTTAGTAGTGCTAAGAAGTTATAAGAAAGTGGCATTTTTTATGTGACTTTTAAAAATAATCTGTGATAGGTGGTGGTAGTTTCAGAAATAGCCTGAATTCTCACATATAGTAATACTTCAAACTTTAGGTATTAAAATATTTTCCTCTGACAATTTAATGGACATTGTCATAAAAAGTATCATAATGTTAGCTCTTGATCATCTCTTTACTGCTCTATAAGATTTCCTCTCTCTGTGTATGTCTATATGTCAATTTATTTAATATCATGTTATATTTAATATTACATTATATTTCCCATGTGTCAGATAGCTGGAGTTCTTACATCTCCACCAAATGCAGGCTCCCCTTTGCAAATTACCTTGAGAAATTAGTCTTATTAAAATAATAATTACACCTGCATTTGGTTAATTTAAAATGCAATTGTCCAATTTCAGCCATAATTAGCCACTTGGTTCTATTTTTCAGGTAAATTTCATTGTCATGAGAAACAAACAAATAAAAATCTATCATAGTTGCTCCTTTTACAATTTTCCTACGAATGAGCCTGCCTTCTGAACGTACTTTCTTCATTTGAATACTTCAACAAGTACTTAGTATACCTTAGGGAATTTCTTGAACTGGTGTAGGGAAATAATTTCTCTATGTGGGGAGATTTTAAAATGTTTTCTAAATAGCTATAGTCCAATTAAAAGTGCCTTACTGAAGCTGTTACATTATGGGTAAAAAAATTAACAAAACTTTTGATTCTTAAAGTCCTAGATTCTGCTTTTTTTAAACTTTAATCTTAATTTTATTTAATAGGTTGTGTTGCAGCCTTTCTAGGCTGGACAGGTCCACTCAGGGCTCAGGTAGATGGAAGAAGATGCGTGGAGCCTTGGAGATGCTTGACATGCCTTTATTTGGGAAAGTCACACAGGCACAGGTCCAGTCTGGGGAAGTCACACAGGCCACGAATTCTGTATCCACGCTGCACCCAGGCCACAAGACCACGTCCAAGTCGGTGCCCTGACTCCCCACCCCATCCCAAAGCTCCTATCCCTTTTATACTAACCCCCAAACAAAGTGGGGCAATCAAGCCAGAAGGTGAAGTAACTATCAGGAGCTGTGCATGCAATCCTTCTCAAGGCTACAAGACAGTTTATCGCACCTGGGGCTCAAGGTTGTGAGACTTGGGCAAAAGCCTGTGGGAACACTGCTTTAATCAGAATCCTTCAAGGTTGTGAGGAGCTGCTCCCTCTGGTTACCAATGCATCTAGGTGAGGGAGCCAGACTGCCTCCACATACCCTACATAGGTTTATCACTAATAATCATTTTAATTTATGGAATATTAAATAAAACATAATATGTGGATTATGTTTCTTTGGTTTTGGTGGAAATGAAGAACTTAAGCTTGAAAAGGCTTCGATAGGCTTTTTTCAAGCAATTATGTTTAAATGCAGCATAATAAACAAGAAAGGACATAATTGTGCTTGTTAAATGCAATCTCCATTTAACTATCAAAGAAGAGAGTAGAAAAAGAAAAAAAAATAAAGTATTGTCAGCCATAGAGATATTTTCAGACAATTACAATAATCTGCATTACAATCTCTCCTATGAAAAAGAGGACCATTGCACACAGGCAGCAGCAGTTCAATGAGAAGCACTCAAATTTGATGTCTTAAATGTGAACATCTGTTTCTATCATTAAAGCTATCAGAGTGCTGTTAATTGGTTGTCTTTATCTATTTTCAGTATCCATAAATATATATTTAGGATCTCGAAATGTAACTCCCATTATTTAAATAATTTCAGTGTCTAATGACACTGTCTGTATTAAACTTGCATGTAAGCGGTCACTTTTTGCACATACACATGCATATAATTAATATACAAAATCTGTCCCTCATTTAACATTCCCTCATTTCTCACATTCTTTGTTATTTCACATATATATGCACACACATATATGTACACACATACAATACACAAACACCTTTGCTGACATACATGTGTACATATGCATTCATATAGTAAAAGTACATATTTGAGTAACCATAGATTGGAAATTGTTATAATTTAACTCATTAAAAGATGTATTAAATTCCAAGATAAATAGCCAAGGATCCCTGAATATATGCCTTTTTGCTTTCTCTTTGGTAGGTGATAGGTAAATAATAGATATTGCATATGTATATACACATACATAGAGAATTCACAGCCCTCTGTGTTTGAATTTTGAATACAAAAAGAATGTAAATCCAGATGTTTTAAAGATGATTAGACAATGTTCATAAGTTTCTCTTGTGTCAATATTATATATTTTACACTGTGGTTGGTATAGCATACTTTCCTTAGTAGCAGGAAAATTATATTGGCTTGTTTACCTGAGTGAATCTAGGAATAAAAGAGGGAAAGAAATATATTAGAAAGAGTATTATAACACAAGAAAGGAAGAAAGAGGCTTGAAGGCACATTAGAATGAGGATCCCTAATATTTGGAACTTGAGAATTTTCCCTTTATAATTTTTACTAATTTAACTAAGCTCTCAAAAACTAATAGTTGCTCAGTCTTTTCAATATTCAAAGTTATTGGGATATAAAGGCTACAGTCTATGTGGAGGGTTACACAGCAGTGATATGACTGAAGTGGGCCATCTACACAGGAGTAACAGGCAGTCTGGGAAAAAAAACCAAGAGGTTTTTACTATATTAATCACCTTTGTTTGACAAGACAAATGTGTTTCTTTCCATATAAGTAATGTCTGAATATAACAAAATGCAACAACAACATGTAGAATTGACGCCAACTTCAATGAAACTCTAGTACTCAAGGAGCTGTTCTCCCTGTGGATTTGTTAAAGAGACACTGTTATCAGACTTCAAAATCTTGAAGTTGTATCCATCTTCTTCTATACTCTTTGCTATTCTTCTGAGATGTGGACAAAATGATTCATATAAGATCACAGCAATTAGTTTTTTTGTTGTTGTTTATGCTTTTACAGTTGTCTCAATTTTTCTCTCTTTGCCCCCTCCCCCCAACCCACCCTCATTCATAGTCAATCACACACCACTGTTAAATTAAGCACAGTCTTCACCCAGGTGCCTGTCTTTCAGAATTCTTATGACTAATCTTCTCAATCTGGATGACAAACAATTTGAGATGTAAAACAAAGAAACAAAGATTGAGGCAAAAGTATGGCCTTTATTACAGATAAAATATAAACTGGCTGACAAGGTGACTCTAAGTCTGCTTGTCAATATCTTAACACAGGTTCTTGATATTACACACCCAGCGATTTTATCAAAAATTGAGGTAGGTTTTCCCCCCATAGAAGAGACTCCTTGATAAATATAAGTCTGGATGAGGGGAAGAAGAGAACTTTTATGTTTTGGTGGGAAGAACCCATTTCCAGAAACAATGGCAGATGAGTTAAGCATGGTAAATTATTCCTTCACATACAACAGTCAGCTAGGGCAGAATGAATATATAATTCCCCAAGAAAGAGTAACTATGGGTTGAGAGAAAGGCCATGAGCATGCTTAAGAAAAAGTTGTCTGCAGAGGGAAAAAGGGGTCACCTTTGACATTTTACATGGTATGGTTAGAGGGAAAAACAGATAAGATAAAAATATATAACTTCTAATAAACTGGGGAGAAAGCACAATGCAATAAGAATTAGTAAATTAGGGTCACTTCTCTGAAGCTTTCTCCCAGTCCCTTCCTGTTTTGACTGGGCTTGAGGCACGTTCAGGGGAAAGCCAAGGCCCCAAAGGCATATCTGAGTAGTTCTAGGAAGAGTAGAGAAGATAAATAAATGGGCAATGTGAGACAATTATTGTAACCACCTCTGCAAGGAGGTAATTAGAATAAAAGAAAAAAACTGATCCTGCAACTTGGCTACTTGAGTCTATGATTAAACTCAATTGCTTCATTCCCCCTTGCCAATTTCTCCTCTTAAAGATCAAGGAATTGCATGAATAATTATGCTGAAACAAGTTAACCAAACATCATTTGCATCTGAACTGGGCCTGGATCTCCTTTGAAAAGGAATATTACCTAACGCAGCCACCGAATTTCTAGATGTCATTCTTCAACAGAGAGGTTACTTAAGAGAGACTTCATTTATAAGTCACTAAAGCTTCAAGAACCCCAATTCTGCATAAAAGCACAGCATATAAGATACATGTTGTGACTTTTCTACAGGACCAACAATAAGCATGCAATACAAGGTGAGAGTTGTGACTACCAGTAAGCCTACTGAGGGGAGAACCCACCAACAAGTAAAGACAAAGTACAAGAGAGTACACACAAACAGAAGAAAGGACAACCCTGGAGCATCTAGACAAGTGGATCAAAGAAATGGCACCACTGAGTCCCACAGAACTCCTAACACAGAAGTCCATTGTATACAAACAGGCAGGCAAAGCAGAGCATCCTGAAATACAGAAACAAATGAAAAGAGTCACCTTAAATGGGGATACAATGAAAGAACCTCCCAATCAAAAGGAATGTAAGAATCCCAAGTAAAAGAGCTAAATGAAATTGAGGCAGGCAATTTATCAGACATAGAATTAAAAAAAAATGGTTATTAGGATACTCAAGGAATTCAGTGAAACTATAAAGAACTGAGTGGGAACAACAACAGCATGAAAAAGGAAATAGAAACTATAAACAAGAACCAGGAAGAAATATCTGAAATAAAAAATACACCAGAGGAATTACAAGCAGGCTTGTAATGAAGCAGAGGAATGAATGAACAAGCTGGAAGACAGGGTAGAAAAAGTACCCAGGCAGAGTAACAACATAAAAAAAGACTCAGAAACTATGAGGATAGTTTAGAGGAACTTCAGGACAACATGAAACGCAACAACATTCAAATCATAGGAATACCAGAAGGAGAAGAAAAGGAGCAAGGGATAGAAAACCTGTTTAAAAAATGACAGAAAACTTCCCTAATTTGGAGACTGGAAAAGCCATGCAAGTTCAGGAACCACAGGTGATTGAATCAAGATGAACCCAAGAGACCCACTCCAAGATTCATCAATTAAATTCATCAATTAATTCATCAATTAAAATGACAAATTTTAAAGACAAAGGGGGAATGTTAAGAGCAGCAAGGGAGAAACATATAGTAACATACAAGGGTGCTCCGATAAGGCTAGCAGCTGGTTCTCAACAGAAACACTACAAGCCAGAAGGAAATGACAAGAAATATTCCAAGTAGTGTAAAACAAAGGCCTGAAACCAAGACTACTCTACCTAGAAAGGCTGCCATTTAAAATAGAAGGCAAATTAAGGGGTTTCCTAGACAAAAGAAGTTAAAAGAATACACCTTCACCAAACCATCATTGTAAGACATGCTAAAGGGACTGCTTTAGGAAATAGAGTGAGAGAAAGAGGGACACAGGTTCAAAAGGAAAAAAATGGCAATGAATATGTACCTAGCAACAATAACCTTAAATGTAAATGGATTAAATGCTTCAAGCAAAAGACAGAGTAGCTGAATGGATAAGAAAACATGACCTGAATATGTGCTATCTACAAGACACCCACTTCAGACCAAAAGACCTACACAGATGAAAGTAAACGGTTGGAAAAAAAATATTCCAAGCAAATGGGCAGGAAAAGAAAGTCAGGGTAGCAATATTTATATAAGCAAATAGATTTCAAAACAAAAGCCTTAAGAAGAGGCCACCAAGAAGGACATTTCATAAAACTCAAGGTAAGGATCCACCAAGAAGACATAAACATTATAAACCTTTATGTACCCAACATAGGAGCACCAAAGTATACAAGAAAAATCTTAGAGGACTTCAAGAAAGATATAGTCAGCAACACACTGATAGTGGGGGATTTTAACACTCCATTGTCAACAATGGACAGATCTTCCAAAGAATCAATGAAGAAATTGGGGCACTTAACAATATGCTAGATCAAATAGGCTTAACTGATATACACAGAACTTTTCAGCGCAAAGAAGCAAAATGTACATTCTTTTCAAATGCACATGGAACAGTTTCAAAGATAGACCGCATGATAACACACAAAACAAGCCTCACCAAATCCAAGAAAATTTAAATCATATCAGCATTTTCTTGGATTATAGTGACTGATAACTAAAAAACAACCTTAAGGAAAACATTCAAAAACTGTCAAATACATGGAGAATGAATAACATGTTTTTAAACAATGAATGGGAAATCAATGAGATCAAGGAAGAAATCAAAAAGTTTCTGGAAACAAATTAAAATGAACATACAACAACCCAAAATCTATGGAAAACAACAAAGGCAGTCCTGAGAGGGAAATTCATAGAAATGTAAACCTACCTAAAAAAGATAGAAACATTTTGAATAAATGACTGAATCCTACATCTTCAAAAACTAGAGGAACAAGAAACAAAGCCCAGAGTGAGTAGAAGGAAGGAAATAATCAAGATCAGGACAGAATTAAATGACATAGAGAATAAAAGAACAATTCAAAGGATGAATAAACCCAGGAGCTGGCTCTTGGAAAAAAAAATATACACAATCAGTAAACCTTTAACCTCATCATCATCATACTCATACTCATCAAGGAAAAAAAAAGAGAGGACCTAAATAAATGAAATCGGAAACAAAAGAAGAGAAATTACAACCAATACCACAGAAATACAAAGTATTGCCAGATATTACTACAAACAACTATATGCCAAGAAATTTGAAAACCTGGGTGAAATGGACATATTTCACAAAACATATAATCCTCCAAGCCTGAGTCAAGAAGAAGCAGAAAGCCTGAATAGGCTTTCTGGAAACAAATCAGCTAGTGAAATTAAAACAATAATCAAAAAAATTCCTGACACACAGAAATTCTGGCCTGGATGGATTCATAGGAGAATTTTACAAAACATTTAGAGAAGAGCTCACCCTGATTTTTCTAAAACTATTCTAAAACATCCAAGATGAGGGAAGACTCTAAAACTCTTTTGAGGAGGCCAGTATTATCCTAATTCCAAAACCAGATAAATATACAACAAAGAAAGAAAACTACAGGCCAATATCCTTAATCAACATAGGTGCTAAAATCCTCAACAAAATATTGGCAAATCAGATCAGCAATACATTAAAAATATCATACACCATGACCAAGTGGGATTCATCCCAGGAATGCAATGATGGTATAATATATACAAATCAATAAATGCTATATACCTAATAAACAGTACAAAAGAGAAAAAAACACATGATCATATCAATAGATGCTGAAAAAGCATTTGAGAAGCTACAACACCCACCTAAAATAAAAACATTCAGAAAAGTAGGAATAGATTGCAAGAATTAATATAATTAAAATGTGCATACTACCCAAAACAGTCTATAGATTCAATGCAATCCCTATCAAAATACCAATGACATATTTCACAGATTTAGAACAAAGATTTCAAAAATTCATGGAACCATTAAAGACCATGAATAGCCTCAGCAATTTTGAGAAAGAAAAATAAAGTGTAAACACAATACCTGATATCAAACTATATTACAAGACCACTATAATCTAAACAGTCTGGTAGTTGCATAAGAACAGACACATAGATCAATGGAACAGAATAGAGAGTCCAGAAATAAACCCATGTTGATATGATCAGTTAATATTCAACAAATGGGGCAGGAACATAAAATAGAGTGAAAATAGCCTCTTCGATAAATGGTGTTGGAAGAGCTGGACAAGTACATGCAGAAAAATGAAACTCAACCACTAACTTACAACATACACCAAAATAAACTCAAGATGGATATAAGACTTAAATATAAGTCACAAAACCATAAAAGTCCTAGAGGAAAACAGGCAGGAAAAATTAAGATATAACATACAGCAATATTTTCACTGATATATCCTGTAGGGCAAGAGATTTAAAGGAGAGAATAAACAAATGGGATGGCATCAAACTAAAAAGCTTCTGCACAGCTAAAGAAAACATCAGCAAAATGAAAAGGGCACCAATATTTGCCAGTGATACATCAGACAAAGGCTTGATCCCCACAGTATATAAAGAAGTCACACAATTCCACACCAGGAAGACAAACAATCCAATTAAAAAATGGGCAAAGGACTTGAACAAGCACTTGTCCAACTAGGACATACAGAGGGCCCAGAGACACATGAAAAAATGCTCAACATCACTAGCCATTAGAGAAACACAAATTAAAATCACAATAAGATACCATTTACAACTGGTCAGAATGGCCATCATTAGTAAATCAACAAACAACAGATGCTGGCGAGGTTGTTGAGAAAAGGGAACCCTAGTACACTGTTGGTGGGAATGCAGACTGGTGCTGTCTCTGTGGAAAACAGTATGGTATTTCCTCAAAACACTAAAGAGGGAACTTCCTTTCAATCCAGCGATCCCATTGCAGGGACTATACCGTAAGAATCCTGAATCACCAAATTAAAAGAACCTATGCAACCCAATGTTCATAACAGCATTATTTTCAATAGCCAAGTGCTAGAAGCCCATCAGTAAATAAGTGGATCAAAAAACTGTGATACATTTACACAACGGAACACTATGCAGAAGAAAGAAAAAAGGAACTCTTGCCCTTCACATCAACATAGATGGAACTACTGAGCATTATGCTAAGTGAAATAATCCAGATGGTAAAAGACAAATACTATATGATCTCACCTATAAGTGGAACCTAATCAACAAAACAAACAAGTAGGCAAAATAAAATCAGAGAGTTGGAAATAAAGAACAAACTGACAGTAACCAGAGGGGAGGGAGGAGGGATAACTGGGGAAAGGAGGGAAGGTGCGAGCAAAGGAACACAAATAAAGGACTCATGAGCACGGACAATGTGGAAGGGATTGACTATTGGAGTGGAGGGGAGAGGATAGGGGAGAACAATGAGGAAAAAGTCAGGGCAACTGTAACTTAACAACTATAAATAAATTTTAAAAAGAAAGAAAGAAAAAGCTTAGGTCCATTATACTGTGAATATTTTATCCTAACTGCCATAAAACTTTTTGCAGAATAGAAGTTAAAAAAAAGAATTAGTATATTAGCAAGCCAATATAGGTGATAAATGGAAATAATTATACCTCCTTTATTAAATAAAAGTCAAGAAAAGACTAAAAGAAGCATAAAACATATAAGGTAAATAGAGAAAAAAATTATGACACATTTTAAAGCAAATATATTTTGAATATGTGAAATATAGATTTATACCCTCCTTCCACCAGCAATCACCACAAATACAATAAAGATTAAATCAATATATCTATGTGTAGATGACAGACTAGCTATTTCAATTAAGAATAAGAATTGTCACCTTAATATATTATAACATATTATATATTATTTTATATAATTATGTATGTTTTATTATATGGCAAATAAATTATTGTAGGACAAAAAACTGTCAGACTGCTTATAATATGCATATATATATACACTTAACAGATGTAAAGTAGAATAATTAAAAACATTTTTCATAAAAACAGTCCCCGGAATATAATACAAAAATCGTTAACAGAGATAAATAGTGAGATAAATAGAAATGTTTCATAATAAAAGGAATCAATATGCATGAAAGTTATAAAATTATGAATTTGCACCTAATAAAATAATTTTTAAACGTATAAATAATGAGTTAATGAACTAAATGGTAAAATTGTTACTCAGTAATAATCATGGAAGATTTTAGGATATATCTGTTACCAACAGGTAAAACAAACAGCAAAAAAATGTAGTAAGATTGTCATGGATTTGAATAAGACAACTATCTTTAGTGGGTAATACAGGAAAATATTAGCTATTCTGCAGGGAGAGAGAAAATGGTAAGCATGGATTTCAACATTAACTTTATATCAGGATCTCCATAAGAGTTTTTAAAAATTATAAATACCAAGGTCCTGCCCAGAAAATTGGTTTTAGTTGGTATTGGGAGGACCTGGCCCTTTGTAATTTTGTCAAGTATTCATAGCTTATTATGATGTGCACTCAGGATAAAAATGATTCTGGTAAAGTTTATAAAAGCAAATTTAAAAGCATTGGAGGAACATAAAGTTCAAGATTTATGCACTAAAAACTCAGTGAAACTTAAGTGATTTCACTTAAGAACTCAAAACTACTTAACATGAAAATA